>NC_090379.1:95069079-96295480 GCF_036365525.1 Heterodontus francisci | reverse complement strand
TATAGAAGGAGAGAGAGGGGGTGGGGCCAGAGAGAGAGAGGGAGAGAGAGGGGATGGGGTCACAGAGAGAGAGAGGGGAGTTTTGCCAGAGAGAGGGGGAGGGGTTGTGCCAGCGGGAGAGAGTGGGAGGGGAGGGGAGTGGGGCCAGAAAGAGAGTGAGGGGGAGTGGGTGTGGACAGAAGGAGAGTGAGGGGGAGTGGGGTGCGAATAGAGGGAGGGAGGTGTGGACGAGAGAGAGAGAGAAAGAGAGGGAGGGGGGTGTGTACAGAAGGAGAGAGAGGGGGAGGGGGATGTGGACAGGAGGAGAGAGAGGGGGAGAGGGATGTGGACAGGAGGAGAGAGAGAGAGAGGGGTGTGGGGCCAGAGAGAGAGAGAAGTGGGTGGGGCCAGAGAGACAGAGAGAGAGAGTGAGGGTTGGGGCCAGAGAGACAGAGAGAGAGAGTGAGGGTTGGGGCCAGAGAGAGAGGGAAGGGGTGGGGCCAGAGAGAGAGAAGGGGGTGGGGCCAGAGAGACAGAGAGAGAGAAGGGGGTGGAGACAGAGAGAGAGAGAGAAGGGGGTGAGGCCAGAGAGAGAGAAGGGGGTGAGGCCAGAGAGACAGAGAGAGAGAGAAGGGGGTGAGGCGAGAGTGAGAAGGGGTGGGGCCAGAGAGGGAGAGTGAGAAGGGGTGGGGCCAGAGAGGGCCAGAGAGAGAGGGGTGGGGCCAGAGAGAGAGAGAGAGAGAGGGGGGGGGGGTTGTGGGGCCAGAGAGAGAGAGAGAGAGAGGGGTGGGGGTGGGGCCAGAGAGAGAGAGAGAGAGGGGTGAGGGTGGGGCCAGAGAGAGAGAGAGAGAGCGGGAGAGGGGGAGGGGGGGGGGGGGGGGATGCCAGAGAGAGAGAGAGAGAGAGAGGTGTGGACAGAAGGAGAGAGAGATTGGTAGTGTGGACAGAAGGGGAGAGAGAGGGAGGGGGATGTGGACTGAAGGAGAGAGAGAGGGAGGGGAGTGTGGACAGAAGGAGAGAGAGAGAGAGGGAGGGGGGTGTGGACAGAAGCGGAGAGAGAGAGGGAGGGGGTGTGGACAGAAGGAGAGAGAGAGGGAGGGGGTGTGGACAGAAGGAGAGAGAGAGGGAGGGCGGTGTGGACAGAAGGAGAGAGAGAGGGAGGGCGGTGTGGACAGAAGGAGAGAGAGAGGGAGGGTGGTGTGGACAGAAGGAGAGAGAGAGGGAGGGGAGTGTGGACAGAAGGAGGGAGAGAGAGAGGGAGGGGGGTGTGGACAGAAGGAGAGAGAGAGAGGGAGGGGGGTGTGCACAGAAGGAGAGAGAGAGGGAGGGGAGTGTGGACAGAAGGAGAGAGGGAGGGGAGTGTGGACAGAAGGAGAGAGAGAGAAGGAGGGTGTGTGGACAGAAGGAGAGAGAGAGGGAGGTGGGTGTGGACAGAAGGAGAGAGAGAGGCAGGGCGGTGTGGACAGTAGGAGAGAGAGAGGCAGGGGGGTGTGGACAGTAGGAGAGAGAGAGGCAGGGGGGTGTGGACAGAAGGAGAGCGAGAGAGGGGGAGGGGTGTGTGGACAGAAGGAGAGAGAGAGAGGAAGGGGGGTGTGGAGAGAGAGAGGGGGGAGGGGGGGCAGAAAGAGGGAACCACAGCGATGATGACACAGAGGGGAGGGGTGGCAACACGGGTGTGGGGCGAGAGAGAGAGATCAAAATCACTCCTGACAGATGGGCATCAAACTTTTTTTTTATTCATTCATGGGATGTCAGCGTTGCTGGCCAGGCCAGCATTTATTGCCCATCCCTAATTGCCCTTGAGAAGGTGGTGGTGAGCTGCCTTTTTGAACTGCTGCGGTCCATGTAGGGTAGGTACACCCAAAGTGCTGTTAGGAAGGGAGTTCCAGGATTTTGACCCAGCGACAGTGAAGGAACGGCGATATAGTTCCAAGTCCGGATGGTGTGTGACTTGGAGGGGAACTTGCAGGTGGTGGTGTTTCCATGCATTTGCTGCCCTTGTCCTTCGAGTTGGTAGAGGTCGCGGGTTTGGAAGGTGCTCTCTAAGGAGCCTTGGTGCATTGCTGCAGTGCATCTTGTAGATGGTACACACTGCTGCCTCTGTGCGTCGGTGGAGGGAGTGAATGTTTGTAGATGGGGTGCCAATCAAGCGGGCTGCTTTGTCCTGGGTGGTGTCGAGCTTCTTGAGTGTTGTTGGAGCTGCACCCATCCAGGCAAGTGGAAAGTATTCCATCACATTCCTGACTTGTGCCTTGTAGATGGTGGATAGGCTTTGGGGAGTGAGGAGGTGAGTTACTTGCCTCAGGATTCCTAGCCTCTGACCCGCTCTTGTAGCCACAGTATTTATAAGGCTACTCCAGTTCAGTTTCTGGTCAATGGTAGCCCCTCGGATGTTGATAGTGGGGGATTCAGCGATGGTAATGCCGTTGAATGTCAAGGGGAGATGGTTAGATTCTCTCTTGTTGGAGACAGTCATTGCCTGGCACTTGTGTGGTGCGAATGTTACTTGCCACTTATCAGCCCAAGCCTGGATATTGTCCAGGTCTTGCTGCATTTCTACACGGACTGCTTCAGTATCTGAGGAGTCACGAATGGTGCTGTACATTGTGCAATCATCAGTGAACATCCCCATTTTTGACCTTATGATTGAAGGAAGGTCATTGATGAAGCAGCTGAAGATGGTTGGGCCTAGGACACTACCCTGAGGAACTCCTGCAGTGATGTCCTGGAGCTCAGATGATTGACTTCCAACAACCACAACCATCTTCCTTTGAGCTAGATATGATTCCAGCCAGCGGAGTGTTTTCCCCCTGATTCCCATTGACCTCAGTTTTGCTAGGGCTCTTTGATGCCATACTCGGTCAAATGCTGCCTTGATGTCAAGGGCAGTCACTCTCACCTCACCTCTTGAGTTCAGCTCTTTTGTCCATGTTTGAACCAAGGCTGTAATGAGGTCAGGAGCCAAGTGGCCCTGGCGGAACCCAAACTGAGCATCACTGAGCAGGTTATTGCTAAGCAAGTGCCGCTTGATGGCACTGTTGATGACACCTTCCATCACTTTACTGATGATTGAGAGTAGGCTGATGGGGCGGTAGTTGGCCGGGTTGGACTTGTCCTGCTTTTTGTGTACAGGACATACCTGGGCAATTTTCCACATTGCCGGGTAGATGCCAGTGTTGTAGCTGTAGTTGAACAGCTTGGCTCGTGGCGCAGCATGTTCTGGAGCACAGGTCTGCAGTACTATTGCTGGAATACTGTCAGGGCCCATAGGTTTTGCAGTATCCAGTGCCTTCAGTCGTTTCTTGATATCACGCGGAGTGAATCGAATTGGCTGAAGTCTGGCATCTGTGATGCTGGGGACTTCAGGAGGAGGCCGAGACGGATCATCAACTCGGCACTTCTGGCTGAAGATTGTTGTAAATGCTTCAGCCTTATCTTTCGCACTGATGTGCTGGGCTCCCCCATCATTGAGGATGGGGATATTTGTGGAGCCACCTCCTCCAGTTAGTTGTTTAATTGTCCACCACCATTCACGGCTGGATGTGGCAGGACTGCAGAGCTTAGATCTGATCCGTTGGTTATGGGATCGTTTACTGCTTACGCAGTTTGGCAAGCAAGTAATCCTGTGTTGTAGCTTCGCCAGGTTGACACCTCATTTTGAGGTATGCCTGGTGCTGCTCCTGGCATGTCCTTCTGCACACTTCATTGAACCAGGGTTGGTCTCCTGGCTTGATGTTATTGGTAGAGTGGGGGATATACTGGGCCATGAGCTTATAGATTGTGGTTGAGTCCAATCTGCTGCTGGTGATGGCCCACAGCGCCTCATGAATGCCCAGTTTTGCATTGCTAGATCTGTTCGAAATCTGTCCCATTTAGCACGATGGTAGTGTCACACAACATGATGGATGGTATCCTCAATATGAAGGCGGGACTTCGTCTCCACAAGGACTGTGCGGTGGTCACTCCTACCAATACTGTCATGGACAGATGCATCTGCGGTAGGCAGATTGGTGAGGACGAGGTCAAGTATGTTCTTCCCTCATGTTGGTTCCCCCACCACCTGCCGCAGACCCAGTCTAGCAGCTATGTCCTTTCGGACTCGGCCAGCTCGGTCAGTAATGGTGCTACCGAGCCACTCTTGGTGATGGACATTGAAGTCCCCCACCCAGAGTACATTTTGTGCCCTTGCCACCCTCAGTGCTTCCTCAAAGTGGTGTTCAACATGGAGGAGTACTGAGTCATCAGATGAGGGAGGGCGGTAGGTGGTAATCAGTAGGAGGTTACCTTGCCCATGTTTGACCTGATGCCATGAGACTTCATGGGGTCCGGAGTCGATGTTGAGGACTCCCAGGGCAACCCCCTCCCTACTCTATACTTCTGCTCGGTTTGTCCTGCTGGTGGGACAGGACATACCCGGGGATGGTGATGGCAGTGTCTGGGACATTGTCTGTAAGGTATGATTCCGTGAGTATGACTATGTCAGGCTGTTGCTTGACTAGTCTGTGGGACAGCTCTCCCAACTTTGGCACAAGCCCCCAGATGTTAGTAAGGAGGACTTTGCAGGGTCGACAGGGCTGGGTTTGTCGTTTCCGGTGCCTAGGTCGATGCCGGGTGGTCCATCCGGTTTCATTCCTTTTTATTGACTTTTTATCTGGAATACTCCGCATTGCTGCAACCAGTGTGTGGGCAAACATTGACTACTTGTGCAAGCAAAAAAATGCCAGGTTTTTTACTAAATCAGTATCTAACATGTTGACGAGAAAGTAAGTCAATAAAGTAACCTTCTCATTTCAAGCTGCTTCACAAAAATGCCCATTGGTTGTTTTGATTAATAGTAAGATAAATTTTTAATGCCTTTATTTTTTCGAAATTGTCTCACTGGCTCCTTTGCAAGACAAAATTTGTAATGTAGCCCCCATCACGCGGAAAGGTTGGACAACCCTGATCTAAAGTTGACAGAAGTTGGACGCTGAATAGACAGCCAAGAAAGCATTGAAATATTTGAGGCTCAAGATGACAAAGGCTAGATGAGTCATAGTAGCAGATGGGCTGAGAGCAGGGTTATGGAGTGAGTGAATGTGGTGGTGGATGGGGTGACAAGCAAGTAGGTTACTTTGTTCAGGATGGCGTTGAGCTTTGAGTGTTGTTGGAGCTGCACTCATCCAGGAAAATCTGGAGTATTCCATCACATGCTTGGCTTGTGTCTTGTAGATGGCGGAAAGGCTTTGGGGAGTCAGGAGTTGAGTTATTTGCTGCCGAATATCCAGTTTCTGACCACCTCTTTTCACCACTGTATTTGTGGCTGGCCAAGTTAACTTGATGTTAATGGAGGGAGATTCATCGATGGTAATGCTTTTGAATGTCAAGGGGAAGTGATAAAACTTTCTCTTGTTGGAGATGGTCGTTGCCTGACATTTGTGTAGCAAAAATGCTGCTTGCCATTTATCAGCCCAAGTCTGATTGTTGTTCAGGTCTTGCTGCATTTGCAGGCATGGACTGCTTCATTACCTGAGGAGTTGTGAATAGAAGTGAACACTGCAATCATCAATGAGCATCTCCACATTTGACCTTGTGATTGAGGGAAGGTCATTGAAGCAGCTGAATATGATTGGACTTAGGACACTGCCCTGAGGAATTCCTGTAGTGATGTCTGAGATGATTGGCCTCCAACAACCACGATTGTCTTTTGTGTTTGGTCTGACAGAGTTCTTCCCCCCGCCACCCCCCCACCCCACTGCACTCCCGATTCCCATGACTTCAGTTTTACTAGGGCTCCTTGATGCTACACTCGGTCAAATGCTGCCTTGATGTTAAGGGCAGTCACTGTCGCCTCACCTCTGGAATTCTGCTCTTTTATCCATATTTGGACCAAGGCTGTAATGAGCTCTGGGGCAAGGTCTTCCTGGCAGAACCCAAACTGAGCATCAGTGAGCAGGTTATTGGTGGGTAGATGCACAAAGGCACCTGGTAGCATTGTTGATGACACCTTCCATCACTTTGCTGATTATTGAGGGTAGACTGATGGGGCGGTAATTGGGTGGATTTGATTTGTTCTGCTTTTTGTGAACACGATATACCTGGGCAATTTTCCACTTTTTCAGGAAGATGCCAGTGTTGTGGTTGTACTGGAACAGCTTGGCTAGAGACACGGCTCATTTTGGAGCACAAGTCTTCAGGAATACAGTCAGGATTTTGTCGGGGCTCAAAGCCTTTCCCGTATCCAGTGCTCTCAGCTGTTTCTTGTTACCGTGCAGAGTGATTTGAATTGACTGAAGATTGGCATCTGTGATGGTGGAATCCTCAGGAGGAGGCCGAGATGGATCATCCACTCGCCGCTTCTGGCTGAAGAGCCTGGTCATTTACACTTGCACGCTGGGCTTCGCAATCACTGGGGGTGCTCAAAGAGCCTCCTCCTTCGGTTACTTGTTGAGTTGTCTTCCACCATTCACGACTGGATGTGGCAGAGCTTTGATCTGAACTGTTGGTTGTGGGATCGCTTTGCTCTATCGTATACTGTTTCTGCTGTTTAGCATGCATATAATCCTGCTTTGTAGCTTCACCTGATTGACACCTCAGTTTTAGGTATGCCTGGTGCTGCTTCTGGCATGCTCTTTCTACAATCCGTTGAACTAGGGTTGGCCCCCTGGCTTGATGGTGATGGTAGAGTCAGGGCTATGCCAGGCCATGAAATTACAGATTGTAGTTGAATTCAGTTCTGCTGCTGCTGATGGCTCACAACATCTCATGAATGCCCAGGCAATAGTGTCATTTACATAGTCATTGAGTCTGTGCTGGCTGTCTGTAGAGCAATCCAGTCAGTCCCATTCCCCTGCTCTATACCTGTGGCCCGCAAGTTTATTTCCTTCAAGTGCCCAACCAACATTCTTTTGAAATCATTGTCTCTGCTTCCACCATGCTCAGACAGCAAGTTCCATCTCATTACCACTCGCTTCCTTAAAAGAATTCTTCCTCGCATCTCCATGCATCTTTTGCCCAAAACCTTCAATCTGTGTCGCCTAGTCTTTGTACCGTTAGCTAATGGGAATAGTTTATCTTTGTCCACATTATCCAAACCTGTCATAACCTTGTACATCTCTCTCAAATCTCCCCGCAATCTCCTTTGCTTTAAGGAGAACAAACCCCAGCTTCTCTAACCTAACCTTGTCGCTAAAATCCCTCAACCCTGGAACCATTCTGGCCAATCTCCTCTGCACCCTCACAAGGACCCTCACATCCTTCCTAAAGTGTGGTGACTAGAACTGGACGTATTACTCTAGCTGTGGCTTAACCAGGGCTTCATAAAGGTTCAGTATAAATTCCCTGCTTTTGTCCTCAATACTTCTATTTATGAAGCCCAAGATCCTTTATGCTTTGCTGACTACTCTTTCAATATATCGTGCCACTACATGCACCCCCAGGTTCCTCTCTTCCTGCACACTCTTTGGAACTGTGCCATTAAGTCTATATTGCCTCTCCCTATCCCTTCTGCCAAAATGCTTCATTTCACCCTTCTCTGTATTTAATTCCATTTGCCACTTATCTGCCCATTCTCAATGCCTATCTATGTCCTGTTGCAGACAATTTGTTTCATCCTCACTGTTTGCCATTCCTCCAGGTTTGGTATCATTGGCAAATTTTGAAATGTGTGTGTGCGTGTGTGTACACACACCATAGAAGCAATGGTCCTCGCACTGACCCTCAGCGCACACCAATGTCGACCATCCATCCGTCTGAACAATAACCATTTCCCATGACACGCTGTTATTGGTCCTTAGGCCAATTTGACACTGACCTTGTGATTCCATGAGCCTTAGTTTTGTTAACTAGCCTTTTATGTCGTACTTTGTCAAATGCTTGAGCTGATTTTCAACTCATCTAGTACCGGATATTTCACGAATAACAGTGCGGAGATGGTGGAATGACAAGATAAGTGGTGGTACAATAGAGCTAGGTGTCATCATTGTACATGTGGAAGATAATCCCAAGTCTTGAACAGTGTCATCACAAGTCAGGATGTTAATGAGGAAATGGTGAGGGCCAAGGATAGATCCTTGCTTATCTGCAGATGTGATGGTGTAGGAGTAGGAGGAGGATCCATGACCTAACGCAGTCTGGCTACAATTGGATAGGTAGGTGTGGACCCAATGAAGCTCTGTCCCACGGAGCTGGAGAATGGGAGGTATGTATTGCAGGAGGAGAATGACATGGTTAATAATGTAACAGGCTGCAGCGTGGTTGAGGGGTAATAATGCATCACAGTCCAGAGGATGTTACTTGTGAGTTTAATTCAGAAACCTGATTGAATTGCTCCAATCATGGAGTTACTGGAAAGATGGGATGGGATTTGGGAGGTGGCACACATCGAGAAGGTTGGAGATGGGGCAGAAGTTCGCACAGGCTGTGCGGTCATGGTTAGGTATTTTTTTGAAGGAAGGGAACTATAGTGTCAGCTGGCATTAGGACCAAGAAATAAAGCTTGGTGGTCAGCTGCTATGTGGGAATTGGGTTGAGAAGAATGTGGGTCTTGTGAGCTAGAAGAGGACAAGAGGGTAAATGGAGAAACGAGAAAGACATGGGATCAGGGCTAGGGCTGAGAGCAATTCTGGGGTGATGTTTGGCTTGATGAGAAAAGGAAGCAACAAAGGCAACTGAATAATTGGTCCCAATCTTAGCGACAATAGAGTTCGAAAGCTGAAAACTGCTTCTGTTTGTTGGAGGTGAGGGTGCAGGGGCAGGTGAGAGGGATTTAAGAAGGTAGTTGGTAGTGGAGATCAGAAGCTGAGGGTTAATTTGTTGGCCAGGATTACCCTAGAGGAGTGGACATTTCAGCATAGAGTGTAGCCTGACTGTTTAACAATGTCTTGCTACCCCTGATGGATGTCTGAAAACCGTTGTGTTCCAGGTAAGCTCAAGTTTGTGCTCTCAGGACTTGCGGGAGCTAAGATGGAGATTGACCAGAATAGGAGAGAGTAAATGTAATGAGTGTATATGAGCAAAAAAAGTAAAGGTCATAGTTGTTTGAGCAGAAGTGTCACAGCTAATGGAATGGCAAAGGCAGTTTGAAAGTGCAACTGCAAGTGACTTGAGTTTTTTTTCCCGAGGTTGGTGCAGAAAGAAATGGGATTGGAAGGCGATAGAGGGATGTGAGTGGTGAGGGATAAATGGATGTTGTCAGTTGGTCTCATTTGTGATTGAGACCATTTCAGTAGAGACAACACGTGAGATGGCAAAGTCAAGGGGGTGGCAATGAATGAAGGTAGGATGTTTATACAGAGGAAGGTGTTTATGAAAGGACAGGAGAGCAATGATTTCTGATTGCAAGGTGAGCTTTATCCAAGGGAGGACACAGTGAGTTTCATTCGAAGCCAGACTTTCAGGAGTATAGTGGCACAATTGGACAATTGGAGGTGCTGCTTCCCTGCTCCCCACCCCCCTGCACCTGCTAAATGCCAAGTAATACAGAAGCATCTTCATAAAAGACCACAATATTTGAAGGGGAGCGAGCTGAAAAAGTCGGATAGAATGCCGGACCAGGCAGACAAACAAAAATCAAGTGGGGCGTACCACTCACCCACTTTCCAAGTTGCAAGGATACTGAAAGGCCGTTGTTGATCAACTGCTTTCCCTTGCGCTGCATTGTGAGAGTACAAAGGATGCATTTACCTAACATTGATCAATCTACTGGTCCTTCTTAGTTACCAAATGTTATTGCTGCGCTTGAGGAAGGCTACAGTCCACTAGTTGCAAGCAAATGATTTGTGCAGTCCCTTGCTTTCAGATAGGCTTCTTGTTCCAGCGTTTATCTTCTCAAGTGGTGTTGTAACAGCTGCATGGGTCTGAAGGAGGTCCAGTGGATGGAGACTAGTATGTGTGGTCAGTTCTGTTGATTGGTGTCATACTTGTACAGTCGCACAAGACACTTTTGAAAAATTGAAGTTGTCTGGGCAAACTGTAGTACGCTTTTGAGAAGAGGATGGGGGAAAGATGTTCACGTGATTAAAAACACTTCCTTACTGTAACCACACAATCAAAGGCTCCGTCTTGTATGCAGCTGGCTGGATGAGGTTACATAATGCATTGAAAAGTATGTACAGGGAATGCAGAGCAGTGATTGTGACTCCTTGAATCCCTGGGTCTAGGTAGTTGCCAATGATCATCCAGATTTCAGTCATTTTATTCAGTAACTAGTGGTCTTTGCAAACGAAATATACCTTTTGGAAAAGTAGTAAGTCTTCAGTAATGGTCGAAGTTCAGTTAAATTTTTCTTGCTTTTTTGGTATAACTGACCCAAAAAATGGATCTATAAATTTGCACAAACAAGCCATTACATAACCGTAAACATGCAATTTCAAAATTTGTGGCAGTTGTGTCCAACAAAGAACTTAAATTTATAAAGCGCCTTTAGCATAATAAAATGTCCCAGGGTGCTTCACAGTGACAAAAGGAGATATTAGGTCAGATGACCAAAGGCTTGGTAAAGAGGTGGGTTTGGAGGAGTATCTTAAAGGAGGAAAGCAAGGGTGAGGGATGGAAGGAGGGAATTCCAGAGCTTAGGCCTAGGCAACTGAGGCACGGCAACCGGTGGTAGAGCAATTAAAATAGGGATGTTCAAGAGGCCTGGATTAGAGGAGCGTAGATATCTGAGGTTTGAGGGGCTGGAGGACATGACAGAGATAGGGAGGGGTAAGGCCATGGAGAGATTTGAAAACCAGGATAAGAAATAAAAGATTGTATCTATCTGTTATGAGGAATCTTAATGGTCCATGTTAATTACGGGGAGGTGGCAGTCATATATTATTTAAAGACATATCAGATTTGGAAACCATAATAAACAAAGCAGTTCAGTTTGATTCTGCACCAGTGTCTTAACTCCTGTCTGCATTCTCCTGATTTAATGGACAGACGTTTACCCTGGCCAGATCTCGCAACCAGCTTGCATGCAGCTTGGCCATGCCATGCTTCAGTCTGCATTTCTATTGTCAGCCCCCACCCCCTGGTTATTTTGTAGAACCTGTGCTCATGATTCAACTGCTGTCCCATTGACAATTCAAGACCAGAACCTGATATCATCCTACCGCCATTGTATTGCCATGGCTTATCTTTTTACCTTACTGCCCTCCATGTACAAGAAATCTCACCCCATGCTATTCTCACACAATCAGTGAACGCTTTTGACGTGAGTGCTGACACGTTGGGAGTAAAGCAGGAGAGAGGGACTTGCCGAAAGTGGCTCAAGAATGTGCGGGGAATATAAAGTGTGTGTGACAAGCAAGGACACTGACAATGACATAGTGATGATGAGATAGAGACAAATAAAGGAAGAGATTATTTTTTGTCGGTGAGCAATGCCGCCAACCAATTTATGTATGATTGTGTCAATAGCGACAATTATGCTATTTAGCATGTTTAGGTTTATTGGTGGATTTCCCTTTGTGTTACTGCTGGAAAATGTGAGGAAATTTTGTTTTATGATATGGATGTGACTGGGGAGTGAGCGAATTAATTAATAATTTATGTTGATATTGAAGCCTAAATGCACTTAATCAATTGCAGTGTAGTTAATTAGAAGGTCATGCTGATAATTACAGCAACTTGCATTTACATTAGGTATTTAACATAGTAAAAAGTCCCAAGGGAGAGTTCTCAAACAAAATTTATCACTAAGCCACATGAGATATTTGGACAGGTGACCCAAAACTTGATCAGAGAGGTAGGTTTTAAGGAGCGTTTTAAAGGAAGAAAGAGAAGTAGAGAGTCTGAGAAGTTTAGGTACGGAATTCCAGAGCTTAGAGCCGAGGCAGCCGAAGGCATCGCTGTCAGTGGTGAAGTGATTAAAATCAGGCATGCTCAAGAGGCCAGAATTAGAGCAGTGAAGATATCTCTGTGGGTTGCAGTGCTGAAGGCGATTACAAAGATAGAGAGGGACAAGGCCACGAAGTGACTCGAAAACAAGGATGAAAATTTTAAAATTGAAGCATCTTGGGAACGGGAGCCAATGTAGGTCAGCAAGCATCAGAGAAACACAGAAAATAGGAGCAGGAGTAGGCCATTCGGCCCTTTGAGCCTGCTCCGCCATTCATTATGATCATGACTGATCATCCAACTCAGTAACCTGTTCCCGCTTTCGCTCCATGCCCTTTGATCCCCTTTGATGGGTGATTGGGTTTTGGTGCGAGTTAGGATACGGGCAGCAGAATCAGAAAATCGTTAAAGCGCAGAAGGAGGCCATTCGGCCCATTGTGTCTGCACTGGCTCTCTGAAAGAGCAGTTCTCTCAGTCCCATTCCCTTGCCTTCTCCCCATAACCCTGCAAATTCTTCCTTTTCATATAACTGTCTAATTCTCTTTTGAATGCTTCAATTGAACCTGCCTCCACCACTTTCTCAGGCAGCGCATTCCAGACCTTAACCACTCGTTGCATGAAAAAGCTTTACCTCTTGTCACTTTGCTTTTCTTACCAAATACTTGAAATCTGTGCCCTCTCATTCTCAATCCTTTCATGAGTGGGAACGGTTTCTGTCTATCTACTCTGTCCAGACCCCTCATGATTTTGAATACCTCTATCAAATCACCTCTCAGCCTTCTCTTCAAGGAAAACAGTCCTAACTTCTCCAACCTATCTTCATAACTGAAATTTCTCATCCCTGGAACCATTCTCATGAATCTCTTCTGTACTCTCTCCAATGCCCTCACATCTTTCTTCAAGTGCGGCGCCCAGCATTGGACGCAATACTCCAGCTGAGGCCGCACTAGTGTCCTATACAAGTTCAACATAAACTCCTTGCTTTTGTACTCAATGCCTCTATTAATAAAGCCCAGGATACTGTATGCTTTATTAACTGCTCTCTCAACCTGTCCTGCCACCTTTAATGACTTATGCACATATACACTGAGGTCCCTCTGCTCCTGCACCCTGTTTAGAATTGTACCCTTTATTTTATATTGTGTCTCCATGTTCTTCCTACCAAAATGAATTACCTCACATTTTTCTGCATTGAACTTCATCTGCCACCTATCTGTCCATTCCACCAACTTGTCTATGTCCTTTTCAAGTTCTACACTATCGTCCTCACATTTCACAGTGTTTCCAAGTTTTTGTCATCTGCAAACTTTGAAATTGTGCCCTGTACATCAAGGTCATTAATATATATCAGGAAAAGCAAGGGTTCCAACACTGATCCCTGGGGAACTCTACTACAAACCTTCCTCCAGCCCGAAAAATATCCATTAACCACTACTGTTTGTTTCCTGTCACTCAGCCACTTCCATATCCATGTTGCTATTGTCCCTTTTATTCCATGAGCTACAAATTTGCTCACAAGTCTGTTGTGTGGCACTGTATCAGATGCCTTTTGAATGTCCATGTACACCACATCAACAGCATTGCCCTCATCAACCCTCTGTTACCTCCTAGAAAAACTGAAAGTTAGTTTAACAAGCCAAAAGACTTGCAGGTTGATAGGTAAATTGTCCATTATAAATTGTCACTAGTACAGGTAGGTGGTAGGGAAATATAGGTAGGAATATGGGATTAGTGTAGGATTAGTATAAATGGGTGGTTGATGTTCGGCACAGACTCGGTGGGCCGAAGGGCCTGTTTCAGTGCTGTATCTCTAATCTAATCTAATCTAACAGGATAAAAACAAGAAATGCTGGAAATACTCAGCAGGTCTGGCAGCAGCTGTGGAGAGAGAAGCAGAGTTAACGTTTCAGGTCAGTGACCCTTCTTCAGAACTGGCAAATATTAGAGATGTAAAAGGTTATAAGCAAGTAAAGTGGGAGAGGGGCAAGAGATAACATAGGAGAAGGTGTAGATAGGACAAGGTCACAGAATAGCTGACTAGAAGGTCATGGAGCAAATATATGTTAATAGTGTGTTGAAAGACAAAGCATTAATACAGAAAGGGTGTTAACGGACTGAAAATTGAACAGCCGCAAGTACAAACATGAAAAAAAAACAGTGGGTAAGCAACCTGAACAAATTAAGATGAAATAAAATAAAATAAACACAAAAGAACATATATTAAAAAAAAAGGAAAAAGAAAAAAATAACTAAAAATAAAAGTCGAATGCGGGGCCCGCCATGCTCTGAAATTATTGAACTCAATGTTCAGTCCGGCAGGCTGTAGTGTGCCTAATCGGTAAATGAGATGCTGTTCCTCGAGCTTGCGTTGATCACTTGTTTTTATTTTAGATTTCCAGCATCCGCGTATTTTGCTTTTAATTTAGTTTTGATCTTTTAATTTAACAGGATTTTCCCTGAAGAAATCCATGCTGGATTTCCTTAATTAACTCGCATTTGTCCATTTGACTATTGATTGCTGAACTCAGGTTTACAGAGGGTGCAAGCAAATGTAACTCCAAGGAAGGAGGGAGACTGAAAGCAAGAAACTATAGGCCAGTTAGTCTGATGTCTGTTGTTGGGAAAATGTTAGAATCCATTATTAAGGAATTAGTAGCAGGACATTTAGAAAATCATAATACAATCAGGCAGGGTCAACATGGTTTTGTGAAAGGGAAATCGTGTTTGACAAATTTATTAAAATTCTTTGAGGATGTAACAAGCAGAGTGGATAAAGGGGAACCAGTAGATGTAGTGTTTCTGGATTTCCAAAAGGCATTTGATAAGGTGTACATGAAAGGTTACTGCACAAGATAAGAGCTCATGGTGTTGGGGGTGATATATTAGCATGGGGGTAGAGAATTGGTTAACTAACAGGAATCAGAATTGGGATAAATGGGGGCATTTTCAGGATGGCAGGAGGATACAAAGGCTGAGTTAGACAGTTTTTTGATCTACAAGTGAGTCGAGGGTTATGGGGGTGGGGGTGGTGCAGGCGGAAAAGTGGCCACAATCAGATCAGGCATGATCTTATTGAATGGTGGAGCAGGCTCGAGGGGCTTAATGGCCTTCTCATGCTTCTATTTCTTATGGGAGAGCCAGGAGAGCATTGAAATAGTCCAGAGGTAACAAAGGCATCGATGAGGGTTTTAACAGCAGAGGAGCAAGGGCTGGGTGGGAGACGGGCAATGCTACAGAGATCGAAGTAGGCAATCTTGGTGGTGGGGCAAATATTGGGTTGGAAACTTGGCTCAGTCAAATATGATGAAGGTGAGGAGGCAGGATGCTCGTGCGGAGCATTAACACCTGCATAGATCAATTTTTCTGAATGGTCTGTTTTTGTGGTGCTGCTGGCCCGCTTTGCTTCGAAGCCCAAGTACATGTATTCAGCACGTTTCTTTCAGTAGTTATTCAGTTGTAGGATTTGCCACCCAGAAGCTCCATTGAGAGCAGTCTTATCTAATTTGTTAATTCGTGGCCATTTGGGTGCTGCTGAACATCAATTGCATATATTTAGGGGATACTTATTTCTTGCATTAATTGCTGGTCTGGCTGCTCCCGAGAAGCATTTGTTGAGGCCACTGTTATTTATTAACTTGTTCTCAAACTGGTCTGTGTGTACTGATGGCAGATTTATTTACTCAACCGCAGACTGCAGACACAGATAGATAAAACCAAAGTGGGATAAATATTATAGATGCTGCAGTTATTTGGCATTGGAATTTTATTTATTTAGGCAGCGAGAAGCTATTTTAGCAGTGGGGAAGTGGGCAGCCAGTTATTTGTTCAGCAGGAAAAGCAACCCTGCATTTTGTTTTATGTATTTCACATTGGTGCGAGCAGTAGTGTTGGGAAAAGCTAGTGGGTGGTGGTGGGGGAGGCGATAACCTATCTGTCCCAAAGCAACATTAAGTCAAAAATGTAAAAATACTCCAATTGTAAATCAGCAGGAGCACAGAAAATCCCTTCAACTATAAACTTCTTGGAGTCTGCAAACGGGCTGAGACAGTTTCGGAGCTTACATTCAAACTAGTAGGAAAGCGGTGGAGCAATTCTGCGATTTCCAATGGTCTAGACTGAATTGCAAAGATATCAATGTATTTCTAAATTTTTTGTAATATTTGTATGTAATGTGACCTTGATGCTATACATTACTAATTAATTATTATAGAGCAAGGTATAAGGTAACTGAGGGACATGAGCATTTATTCGAACTGAGGTCCATGAGCTGCAGTGGGTGAAGGTTAGATCTATTGCATATTCCTGATATTGAAACTTCAACCAGGAGCCATGCATAGGACGTTCACTATATTTGTAAATTATACATATTTTTAACCTACCTAGGCTGAAGGGACAATCATGTTTTGGGCAGTGGAGTAGGAAAAAAACTTCTGCGATTTTTCCTGCCATTTTAAGTGCATGTGGATTCCGTTGTACTGTGTTTCGCTGAAATTCAGCTGGAACAAGTCTCGTTAACTGAGTTCCAGGGCCTGAACAAAGATGGCAGCTGTGCAAAATTGAAGAGAGGTGACTGGAGAGGCACCACTCTGATTGTCCTGGTGTCTGATTGTGTGTGTGTGTGCAATCATTTGAAGTGGGTGAACCTGCGGAAATAATCAATCGTAACTTGAAGTGCATGAATCAGCAAGCATGCTGAAAGGTGGCATTACTGGGTACTGGGAGCTGGGTGCCAAGCTTTGCACTCTGTCAGCGATTGGCAGGTGGCATGGGATGTCCTAATATGCAGTGAGGAAAAATGCAACATGTCAGCTGAGCCCAATTTTTGAGGTTCGTGACCAAAAGCCGGGGGTGGGGTGGGGTGGGAATACACCAATACTAAACATCTGAAATAAAAATAGAAAATATTGGAACTATACAGTAATTTTTTTTTTATTCATTCAGGGATGTGGGCGTCACTGGCTAGGCCAGCATTTAATGCCCATCCCTAATTGCCCTTGAGAAGGTGGTGGTGAACTGCCTTCTTGAACCGCTGCAGTCCATTTGGGGTAGGTATACCCACAGTGCTGTTAGGAAGGGAGTTCCAGGATTTTGATTCATCAGCATTTTGGGTGTGTCATTATGTCAGATGTGTGATTTTTGTCCCCTCCCCCAAGCAGGTAAATGAGTTTGTTGCAATCTTGGTGATTTACTGTAAGGCCAGTGTTGGTTTGTTCTGCACCAGCCCTGTCCTGTTCAAGATTAGTGCCTTCACTACAGAAAGACCCGAGCGTCTGCAGTGAACGTGTGTCGAATGACTATTCATGAGTCTCAAAAAGTGGACCATTTATTGACCTGGAGATCACGAGCATTCTTTTTAAAAAAAAAAGTTTGCAGGTCACATCAGCAACATTAAATGGAACAACTCCCACAGTCACAGGAAAGTTGTTGAGCATCACTGATTGATTAAATAGTTAAGAAATAAAAAATAAGCCGTAGGTCTAATCTATTTAAAAATGATGTGTTTTAATTAATGCAAACCTAATTTATGAAAGCAGCATGGAGTATGAGGAATTTCTGTCTCTTTTCCAACTCCAGACTTCAGTGATGCACTTCCAAATTGAATTACTGCCTCCTGAGTAGATCGGCTGGCCAGCAACATTATATCCAACAGGAAAGGTACATATTTGCCCCTCACATCCCCAGTCTCAATTAGAAAAATCACGACTGGGGATAGTGCTGTGCGATATAAGGCCCCAGTTCTGTTAGCAAAAATCTGGATGCCTGGTTTGTGCTAAGTTAGCTGATCAGTGGCGATTATGCAATATATTTTGCCTTGAGGGAAAAATTCAGCAAGGGTCTACTCCTGATTGGTACTGAGGAACTTCCCCTGACATGCGCACATATGGGCATCAGGTGAGTACTGGTGGGGGTGTCTCTTATGGTGGAATAGTCCACTGATGCTCACTGTCAAAGCTCGCAAATAGAGTGGGTAGAAAATTGAATGTTATGGGGTGGGGTTTAGGGGGAGGAAGGGAAGGGAGAAAGACTTTCTCCAAATTTGTATGCAGTTTATTCAGGAATTGTATTCGTAATTGAAATGAGGAATTTGGCTTCTCCACCCTCTTGCATATCAGGTTGAAGGTTGTCCGTGAAGCAAAAGGAAGATGTCTAACGAAGGGTGTGGGACTGACCATGTGACGACACTAGTAGAAGCCATTGTGATGTTCGTCCTCAACTATAGGTAACGTATCTGCCCAAACAGAGGAAGTGCATCACATTAAGTTTTTGAGAGAGACAAATGCATTTGAAGGAAGTGCTTGTTTGGTTAAAGGATCACTCATAGAAAAATATATAAACGGAGGAGCAATGGCAAGGAATCGAGAATATCTGATCTGAATTTTTTTTAAAGTCAGGAATCTCAATCATTTTCCTGTCTTTACACAGAGATCATTCTGCAACCATTCTTTCACCTCCAATCTGACCCATCTCCCTAAAACATTGCGAGTGTTAGTTACCCTTGCAGTACGTTGAATCATCTACACACACCAATCCAATTGGCGGTATATTTAATGAAAACCAATGCATAACATGCTCGAGTGATGATTGTGAAGTTGACTGTGCATACTACTACGTGACCTTGGGCTCAGTGTAAAGAACATCGCCTTCCTCTGTATTGGAAAACTAGCTATAGCAACAATCTCAGTTAGAAATGGAGCCACCCAGCTTTTTATTTTCCATCCTTTTACTTTTCTTTCCTCCTGTTCTCAATGGAACTATTGGTGTGTAACCCTTGGTCAACAGCGACCCTTCAGTACATCACTTAAATGGTCATTCTTTATGTGTGAGATCAGGCATTCAATCATTCTGTATTGTTGCTTTGTATTGGGGCATCACTGTTTCTATAGCTACTTGCCTTCCCATGTTTGACAGGTTAAAGGTGATTTCACTCATTGCATAAGTGCTTGCTGGCATCTTTCAGTTGGGTTAAAATTGGGATCATGTACATTTTTTAACATCGCTGTAGAAAATGATTTATTGGAAGCTTAATAGAATGATTTTGACAGCTGATGGTATGGTTACGATTCAGCCCTTACCCCCTCTACTAAATTTGTATAATTCAGGTATGTTCCAAAGATATGTGAAGGATGCAGAATGAAAATAGATTACCTAGGTACAGTCTTCATTCTTGATAAGTGGTTAATATGTCTTAGTTCAGCTTTTGGTCTAACTAACTAGTTCAGTAGTATAGGTTATAGAGCTTTATACATGTGGGAGTAGGACACAACATGCAACATAATCTACCTGTACATTTTTTGTTTCTGCTTAGCATGCTACTTCACGAGACCAAATTTGGCTACACTTCGATGGTGTTTGAATACTGTATATCATTCAAAGAGTGAAGAATACTCCACAAATTAGCTAATATCTCTTTATATGCATTTTTAGGAAGGGCTTTTAGAAACTAGGATGAAGTATGCTCATGATGTCTCTGGATTAAAATAGCAAGTTTGGATTTGGATTTTTTTGCTGCAAGGTTTGATATTTATGCTGTCTACGACAGTGTTGTCCACAAGCTACGTGTGATTAATTAGGAATCCAGATGCACCTAATTGTATTTTCTATTCACTAAACATCATTGTGGGCTATCGGATCTCAGACATCGCATTTGCATGTCGTGTTTATCTGTCCTTCCGCACTTTTTTGTGCGTATGTTGGTAAACTGTTGAGATAAAAAGCAGACTGAGAAAGGCTTTGATGGTTGTGTGTGCTCCACTTCCTTGATTACTGCTTATTGGTTAGCTGCTAAAATAGTGTTCCACATGCATGAAAACCCTGGACTTCAGTGCCATGGAAATACCAGAAATAGGCTGTCAGAAGAAAGTCCAACCAGTAATGAACAGCTAGCTCCAACATGGCACATCGTGGCAAAGGGCAACCAGCATCCAACCATGTTACTCCGCAGTCATCCATTTCAGAATGCAGAATTGTCGAGCTTCATGTGTTGATGGTAGTTTACCTCATCTTGTTTGATATTATGTCGTGCAGGCCCCCACCTGCCAAGAATGAGGCACATTAATTTCGCCACATGGACACGAAATTTCAAATTGATGCTAGGAAGAAAAGGGCTAATACAAAGGGTTGCCAAGCCCCTGACTGGAAATACATTTTTGCATAGTAGCAGACAGTGTTGGAGCAGAGGATAGCTCCTTTGTTCCAATACATGGAACAGACATGGTCAAACCAGTTTAGTCACATGACTAACTGGCTGTTGCAGAGTTTTGAACCGAGTTTAATTGGAGAAACAGTGTTTGGAAGGCAGTACGCTCCTGGAACGAGAACATCTTTCTCCTGTCTGCTTCCATCTCTTTCTCATGGAACTGAAACTCACTGAAGATACGTGAACCCCAAGAGGGAAAAGTCTCCTACAGTGAACCAGGTTTAAGAAGAATATTGGGCCCCAACGAAAAGCAAGATCAACGTACAAAAGGACTCTACAGCGAGCTCGAAGCACAGTAACAAAAAAAACCCTCCTCAGAGATTGCCTCAAATTTTTCCACTTTATCTTTTCTTCTCTTTTCTGTCTCTATTTGCATGTGCGTATTGCATATGGTCAGTAGAGTGTTAATCCCTGGCTAGCCAAATACTGCCAAGAAAAGGTATATTTGCGAATGCTTGTGCCGTGGCAATGGGTACGGTAGCATAGTGGTTATATTATTGGACGAGTAATCCTGAGGCCTGGATTAACGATCTGGAGACATGAGTTCAAATTCCACCAGAGCAAGCCACTCAGTTGTATAAAACCATGACAAAATGTCTAATAAACATAAAACTGTAGTGACCACTGGCATGGACCTAGCTACTGGACATGAAAAAGGCACACCTGGCTGAGTTTACTCTGCAAAGTCCTCCTCACTAACATCTGGAGACCTGTGCCAAAGTTAGGAGAGCACAAACGTAATGGGCCCTGACATAGACATAGTCACAGAATCATACTTTACAGCTAATGTCCCGGACTCCTTCATCACCATTCCTGGGTATGTCTTGTCCCACCGGCAGGACAGACCCAGCAGAGGTGGCAGCATGGTGGTATACAGTTGGGGCTGCCCCTTGGAGTCCTCAGCATTGACTTTGAACCCCATGAAGTGCTGATTCCTACCTACTGCCCTCCCTCAGCAAGGGTGCTGAATGCACTTTTGGTGGGGGAACTTCAATGTCTATTACCAAGAGTGGCTTGGTAACACCACAATTGACCGAACTGGCTGAATCCAGGTGGACATAGTTGTCAGACTGGGCTTGTGGCACTTGGGAGAGCACCAGCATGAGAGGAAAAACCTACTTGACCTCGTAACCAAATTGCCTCTCAGTGATGCATCTATCCATGAAAGTATTGGTAGGGTGACCACTGCACAGTCCTTCTGATAGTCTGTCTTCATACTGAGGACACCTTCTATCATGTGTGGCACTCCCACCATACCAAATGGGATAGGGTCAGAAGAGATCTAGCAGCACAAAACTTGGCATCCATGAGATGCTGTGGCCATCTGTAGCAGCAGAATTGTGTTCCACCATTATCTGTAACCTGATGGCCTGGCATATCCCTCACATTACCAATACCATCAAACCAGGGATTCAATGAGGTTTGTAGAAGACGATGCCAGAATCACTACCAGCTGCACCTAAAAATGAGCTAGCAACCTGGTGAAGCTGCAACACAGGACTACAAACATGCTTAACCGAATTGGCATGCTCTAGACAGAGCTGACCAATCCCACAATCAATGGGTCAAATCAAAGCTGTGCAGTGCTGCCACAGCCAGTCGTGAATGGTGGTGAACAATTAAACAATGAAGAGGGGGAGGGGGCTCCATGAACCTTGTCCATCCTCAAAGATGGCAGAATCCAGCACTTAAGTGCAAAAGGCAAGGCTGGAGTGTTTGCAACCATAATTGCTGAGTGGATGATCCATCTTGGCCTCCTCTGGAGGTCAACGGCATCACTGAAGTCAGTCTTCAGCCAATTTAATTCACTGCATGTGATATCAAGGCTGGGCACACTGGCAAAGGCTTTGGGCCCTGACAACAGGGCTGGCACAGTGGCGCAGTGGTTAGCACCGCAGCCTCACAGCTCCAGTGACCCAGGTTCAATTCTGGGTACTGCCTGTGTGGAGTTTGCAAGTTCTCCCTGTGTCTGCGTGGGTTTCCTCCGGGTGCTCCGGTTTCCTCCCACATGCCAAAGACTTGCAGGTTGATAGGTAAATTGGCCATTATAAATTGCCACTAGTATAGGTAGGTGGCAGGGTAATATAGGGACAGGTGGGGATGTGGTAGGAATATGGGATTAGTGTAGGATTAGAATAAATGGGTGGTTGATGGTCGGCACAGACTCGGTGGGCCGAAGGGCCTGTTTCAGTGCTGTATCTCTAAACTAAACTAAACTAAACATGCTGGTTGTAGTGCTTGCCTTGTGCTCCTGAAGAGCCATGCCTATATATCCGAACTGTTCCAGTATAGCTGCAGCACTGGCATCTACCCGACAATGTGGAAAATTGTCCAGGTATGTCCTGTCCACAAAAAGCAGGGTAAATCCAATCCAGCAATTACCACCCCACATTTCTGTCCTTGGCCAGCTGCAGTGTTGCAGTGAAGCTGAATGCCGCTCATCTTCCGATCAGGCACTTTGCAGCCTTCTGGACTCAACATTGAGTTCAACAATTTCAAACCATGTCGCCCATTTTGATTTTTTTTTTAACCATGTGTCAGTCTTAAACTTATTTTTCATATTTTTGTTTTCAGACAGTGCTGTTCATTCTGCCATTAACACTCTCCTCTGGACAAATACTTTGTCTTTTACTACAACTATCAACACTCCCTTTGCCTTTTGTTACATGACATTTGACATTTAATCTCTCCCGTATCACAGACCTTCCCTTTTGTTGTTCTTCCCACATTCATTCAGTTGCTGAAAACCTATTACATTTCTATAATTTGCCAGTTCTGATGAAAGGTCATTGACCTGAAATGTTAACTCTTGTTTCTCTCGCCACAAATGCTACCAGACCTGCTGAGTACTTCCAGCGCTTTCTGTTTTTGATTGATTTCCAGCATCTGCAGTATTTTGCTTTTATTAGCACCCCACTAGTCTACTCTCAATCATCAGCAAAGTGATGGAAGGTGTTACTGACAGTGCTATCAAGTGGCATTTACTCCGCAATAATCTACTCAACAATGCTCAGTTTGAGTTCCACCAGGACCATTTGCCTGCAGACCTTATTACAGCCTTGGTCCAAACATGGACAAAAGAGCTAATTTTGTTTTGTAGCTGAAGTCTTGGAATGCATTCTCTGTCCTGCATTCTTGTACTTGCCTTTCTAATGGGCAGCCACTCTTGCTATGGTTTGACCTTGTGCTGAGTAGTGAGGTTACGATGTGAAATAGAAATATATTGAAGTTATAACATGGAATTGAGCTACTTGGCCTGACTAGTCCTTCTCATGGTTTACTCTGTACATGAGCAAATTGCCAATTATGTTTACCTGCCCTGCTTGCATAATTCTTCAACCACTTTTCCTTCCTACATCCACCTATCCAAACTAATCTTGAATGTTGATATCTTTCTGCCTCAATCACTAAGCCTGGAAGTGAATTCCACAGCCTCACAACTTTCTGTATTCAGAGCATTTATTTATTTTTATTTTTATTTATTTAGAGATACAGCACTGAAACAGGCCCTTCGGCCCACCGAGTCTGTGCCGACCAAGAACCACCCATTTATACTAACCCTACAGTAATTCCATATTCCCTACCACCTACCTGCCCTCTATTCTAAATCTCTTGCACTTAATCATGCATCTGTGGCCCCTCATTGTAGTTCGCTCATTGACAGGAAACAGTCCTCTAATATCTACCCTGTTCCATCCATCCATCATTTTAAATACTTGCATCATATTGCCTATAACATGTGTTTTTCTTACTGGAAAAACTCAAATTTTTCCAAATTTTGCTCTGTACTTTCTCATGCAGCCAGCATTCTGGTGAATCTGTATTGTACTTTTTTGTGAGTGTGAATATGCTTCCATAGTTTGGAGCCCATTACTTCACAAAGTATTCTATCAGATATTAGAGGCTCATCATTATCTCTTGGCTTTTATACTTTATACTTACAGCCAAGAATTCATTGGCTTTTTTATGATCTCCCGTGCGATACCTTGTGGAAAGCTTTCCTAAAATCTGTATGCACTAGTGGTATACTGCAGGGATCGGTGCTGGGGCCTTTGCTGTTTGTAGTGTACATTAATGATTTTGACATGAATATAGGAAGTATGATCAGTAAGTTTGCAGATGACATGAAAATTGGTGGTGTGGTAAATAGTGAGGAGGAAAGTCTTTGATTACAGGATGATATAGATGGGCTGGTAAGATGGGCAGAGCAGTGGCAAATGGAATTTCATCCCAAGAAGTGTGAGGTGATGCATTTTGGAAGGACTAACAAGGCAAGGGAATATACAATGGATGGTAGGACCCTAGGAAGTACAGAAGGTCAGAGGGATCTTGGTGTACTTGTCCATAGATCACTGAAGGCAGCAGCACAGGTAGATAAGGTGGTTAGGAAGGCATATGGGATACCTGCCTTTATTAGACGAGGCACAGAATATAAGAACAGGGAGGTTATGATGGAGCTGTATAAAACGCTAGTTAGGCCACAGCTGGAGTACTGTGTACACTTCTGGTCGCCACATTATAGGAAGGATGTGATTGCACTGGAGAGGGTGCAGAGGAGATTCACCAGGATGTTGCCTTGGCTGGAGCATTTCAGCTATGAAGAGAGACTGGATAGGCTAAGGTTGTTTTCCTTAGAGCAGGGAAGACTGAGGTATACAAAATTATGAGGGGCATAGATAAGGTAGATAAGAAGAAACATTTACCCTTAGCGGAGATGTCGATAGGCAGGGGGTATAGATTTAAGGTAAGGGGCAGGCGGTTTGGAGGGAATTTGAGGAAAAGAAGTTTCACCCAGAGGGTGGTCGGAATCTGGAACACACTGCCTGAAGGTGGGGGGTAAAGGCACGAACCCTCACAACATTTAAGAAGTATTTAGATGAGCACTTGTAACGCCATAGCATACCAGGCTACTGGCCAAGTGCTGGAAAATGGGATTAGAATAGATAGGTGCTTGATGGTCGGCACGTACACGACGGGCCAAAGGGCCTGTATCTGTGCTGTATAACTCTATGACACTACATCCACTGCAGTTTTCCCCTCAACCATGTCTGTCACTTCCTCAAAAAATTCAATGAGGGTTGCCAGACATGATTGCTCCTTTCTAAATCTGTGCTGGTTACTTCTAATTTTTGGGGCAGCACAGTGGCGCAGTGGTTAGCACTGCAGCCTCACAGCTCCAGCGACCCGGGTCCGATTCTGGGTACTGCCTGTGCACAGTTCTCCCTGTGACTGCGTGGGTTTCCTCCGGGTGCTCCGGTTTCCTCCCACAGCCAAAGACTTACAGGTTGATAGGTAAATTGGCCATTATAAATTGCCCCTAGTGTAGGTAGGTGGTAGGGGAAGTGAGGGAAGGTGGGGATTTGGTAGGAATATGGGATTAATGTAGGATTAGTATAAATGGGTGGTTGATGGTCGGCACAGACTCGGTGGGCCGAAGGGCCTGTTTCAGTGCTGTATCTCTAAATAAAAAATAATTATTTTCTCTTTACCTAGATGCATGATGACTTAATTCTATCCTCAGTTGAGAGTGTACTGGTGAGGCTGTAAGGATTCTGCTTACCTTTTGGTAGAACCTCTTGCAAAACCAGTACACACAACCTTTGTTCAGAATATTGAAAATGTCCCTTTGGACAAAACAGTGTGTGAAAGACAGTTGATTTTAGATTTGACCTTTGAAGTTGAGCCTGGAGTCTAGCAGTTGGTTATAGCTACCAGGTTGTTAATAAATCAGACAAGCTCTCATATGGATGGTGAATTAATAAGTCCTTTTTCAAGGCTAAGAATTTGTACAACATACAGTATGCAAGGTATACACTGTGGAAGGAAACTTGAGTGGCATCATAAATCTTAAGCTATTTTGATGGTTACTTTTGTGTAATGAACTGCAGTGGAAGAATATTTTTTATGGAGCTCTTTATTCCTGAGTTCTTTTCGACAATTGTGTGAAGAATGGGTTTTACTGACTGCATTTAGAAAAAATATGTTTTGTAAATGCACATGTGAATCATGCATTACAGCGTTACACTGCTTCATTTAATATTTTTTGTAGTGCTTTATGTTGGGAATTGATGTCTTTGTGTAAATAGTGACAAGGGCTTGGTCATTCCGTGATCTGGTGTGTATGTGTGTTGGGCAGGCGGGCAGTGGACTTGTGTGAAAGATGCTGAACCAGGCAGAAATCTTCCTGTGCAGCACTGGTGGAGGTGTTACCCAGGTTCCTTTTGTGTTGTTGTGATTCAATATGCAGAGTATAGTGTGTTCAGTGCTGTGTTCAAGTGGTTTTTGTTCATGCTGGGTAAGTGCGATAGTTAACACTTGCATGTGTGTATTTTAACGACTGTTGGAATCAGCAGGTTTGTTCCTGGTGGTGGTTGTGTCATTTGTGCCGAAAACAAATATATCTGGTTTCATCTTCACACCAGCACATGTCCACAACATGCATGCTGTCATGATTCAACTCCATTTCTTATAAAGTTTTTCCCCCCCAGTTCTTCCCCATCTCTCCAAGTCTTTCTTGTTGCAGTGCAATTCCACATGCCACCCTCTGGTACCTTGTCCAAGCGATCTTTCTGTGTGTGTGAGTAGCCAATTTCGATGTTGCCCTCACCCAATGCCCACGTTCACATTTTCCAGCAGAAGACTTTATCCTAAAAGTTGTTCCCATGAAATATAATCTACCCACTTAAGATGTTTGGAAAAACATGGGAGGAGGGGAGATGTGGCTGAGGTGAAATACGTTTTCTAGACTTTTTGCAAAAATTTCAATGAGTCTCAATGAATAAGCCCATGTTGAAGACAACTCTCCTAAAATTGTGCATCTAAAGCCTTGTGGTCTGCTTCATATGGCTGCAAACAATCTTGAAGGGTACCCAACATGCCTTCTGATTTGTAGAATAAAAAGCAGCTGAACTTCAGGTTAACATCTGCAGAGCTATCTGCTGCTCCCAGCATTTGGTAAGCGGACCAAAAGGAAAAAGCTTCCAACACTCTTCAGCAAAGAAGTTGCACTTTTAAATTGCAGAAAGCCTGTGAGAGCAGATGGTTGGGAGACGCAGCATATTGGTAAAAGATGCAGTGTGTTTGCGAAATGACTGGCACATCATGACTCTGTCATTCTGCACACTGAAGCACAGATACCAAATAATATAGAACTGCCAGAATGGCAGATCTTATCACGTACTTCAGACGTGCTGACATCTGCGTTGGGAAAATAGTCTGCTAAAGCATCTACCTGGTTCTTTACGCTATTCTATCTTGCTGCAGGATGTCAGTCACTGAAAAAATGTACTGAGATGCACTAGATCCTTTACTCAGAAGCTTTACTGATCTTTTTTGTGTTGAGCTCCCTAATGAATTTTTAGTGTTCATTTTTCCAATATGCTTTGCTGGTAGAACTGTTTTTCACACTGGCACTATGTGATGATGAGTCATGCTGCATGCGTCTGTCATGCAGATCCCCACCTGCCAAGAATGAGGCATTTTAATTTTGTCATATGAATATTGATTTAAAACTGTTGCTGGAGTGAAGAAAGGACTTGTTTTAAAAAAAATCACCAGACACTTGGCTAGAAAAAAAATTGCATACAAACAGACAGTGCTTGGAGAGACAAAGGACTATTCCCTGGTCCACTTAACCCAAAATGGGCTGTGATCACCAGACATTGAAGGTGAGGAAGCTCACATTCTAGGATGACTGCTAAGATGGCAGAATCCACAACAGAAGTGGTCAAACCAGCTGGTCACATGACTAACCTGCTGGGCAACCTGCGGTTTTTTGAATTGTACCACAGAGAAAGAATCAGAAGGCTGTTTGAACTGGAAGCTGAAACAAGGAAGCCTCTCTATCTCACTTTCTCCCAAACCACCAGACCCACGGAAGACATGTAAACCTCAAGAGAGAAAAGACTCCAACATCGAAACCAGTTGAAGCATGAACTGGGCCCCAACAAACAGCAAGACTCCACATTGAGCTTCAAGGACTGTAACTACCAGATATTGCCTCAAACTTTTCCCTTTTATTCCTGCAACTTTTTCTGTCTCTACCTGCCTATGTGTTTATCGAGTATGCATACTAGAGTGGTTGCATTGCATATTCGTAGTCATTAACCGGGTTAGAGTTTAAGATTAATAAACTTCCACCTTTCTTTTCAAAAACTAAGAAAACCTGTCTGAATTGATTTATTTGGCTTACAATTGGCAAGCGGTGAACAAGGATTCACTAAGGGGGAGCTAAAACAGTGTTTTTAATAATTAAAACCTGTTATGGTTAAACCAGGCAAAGGCTGAGAGGGAACCCCTAGACCCCTCTCACCTGGTCGTAACATTCCAGAAAAAATAAAAGCTAATTAAGTTCTGGAATTCTGAGTAGTTAGTGTAGTGCACGGACTGCTAACTTTGTAATGTAAGTACTGGTTGTGTTAACCAGTTTTAAACCAATCCTGGAGGAATTGCTAATCACAGTGCACAGGTGTTGAATCCATTTTCAGCTATGTGGTGTTTATATTCTAAAATCCAGTTTAATACTTTCCATCACAGTCCATCATATTGACTGGAAATGTTAAAATCTGCTTCACATTGGCTTCTGTTACATTCAGTTGGTGTTAACTTGAAGTGGTGTGAAATTATATCTGGGAGCAGTGCACGCTTCTACTCCATTGGAAGACTTTGCATCAGAATAGAGATACACTTTTCATAGTGAAGCGGATTTGAACCCAGTTTACATTGATGCTGTAACAGACCTGCAAGTTGTGTCATGAAAGGAGTGAAAGGAATGACTTAAATGTTAATCTGCTGGCGCTGCACTGTAATTCATTTCAATTAGCTAATGCAGGAAGCTCGGTTGCAGCATAGTTGTGCTCTTGAGATTCTTGGTTCCTACTGGTTGTGCTGTCCAGGCGGGTTACCGTAGAGCCCTTGCTGACTCGGTGAAATTGGATCTACAGGCCCGTCACTGATCGGGGGAAGAGGTTTGACAGCAAAAGAACAGGAGTTCTTCTGTATTCCTCCTCACCACCTCCCCCCATATTGTCCTCCTCATCTTCCCCTTTCCTCTCCCCCACCCCACCCCCATATATCATTGTCTTCATCTGGAACCCCCTCCTCCACCCATTATTGGTCTCCTCCCCAGAAGGGGAGCAATTTAAAGTGTTCTACCTCATGATCACATGTTGTAAACTGTTAATGATTTTAAACGTGCCAAATTGAAAAGGTTTCAATTTTTTCTGAATTTCCTTTTCGGTCTCTCTTTTTCATGCTTTCCCTCTCTTTATTCCTCTTCGTGTACCTGATTTTAATCTAAATCACCCTCCTTTTGTGTCGTTCTGCTACTTCTTTCTAGATCCTTAAATCTCATTGGTTAAGGATATAGAATGTTGGTCTTCTCCACTGAGGTCCCCTGTTGCCCTTTGCCCACTGTTGTCAGCTCGTACTTCTTCCAGCAAGCTACGACACAGAAGGTTTTCGAACAGAAGAGTGCAGGAAAAGGTTTTAACTACCGACACATGCCGCGTTCCAGCAAGATCTGGCCCAATGCCTTTTCTGCCTCTCTGACAGCAGTTGCACTGATGTTGCTTTGATGTAGAAGTAGCGTTGTGATGTTTCCAAACCTACTGAGAAAAGGCTGCTTTCAAAGTGCTGTATTAGTGCCTTCAGTGTTGTATGGGGTGTAAAACACTTTGATGTGTTGATGCTACTTCTTTAAGCTGCACTGTTGAATGGCAAAGGCTAGGCTGATAGATAAATGGGAAAGGATTCCTTTTGAAAATTACTTGCTGCCACTTACCAGTAGACACAGAGAAGTTCAGCCATTCCACAGTTCTGACCTTTCCTTAAAATCTAAAGAATCAGCTTTGAAAGTCTGTGGTTGACCAGCAGACAGCTGACTAAGTCATTCCCACTGGTACAATGCATGATTCTTAAGGGCATGTATTAAGGTTGAACCAGGAATTATGCCCAATATAGTGCTGATATAATCCCTTAAGGCTGCTTGTTAAATCTGGATATCAGAAAACAGTAACAGCATTTTTGGGAAGGCTGTGACTCAGAGAATTTCACTTAAGCTGAAAGTTCTCTGCATCTGCATGCAATGCAATGCAGTAAAGTATCACAATTCAATCACCTACACAGAGAGCTGGGTAGAACACTTCAAGAATGATGGCAACGGAGGGAATCCGTGGGGCTGCTGTCAGTTGTACTCCTTCAAGTTGCAAATACTGCTTGGAAAGAGCGCTGCCCTTTTTGAATGCTTATAGCATTCTTGAAACTTCTCTTAGTGTACCACTACGTGCTTTTGTCATCTCCTTACTCAGCTTTTGCAACATCCTCTTCATAGGTCTTGCATAAATGGCCAGTTCATCCAGTGTCCTGACCAAGACTCATCCCTTGATCAACATCACCAAAACAGCTTCTCTGACCATTTATCTCCTACTGTTGGTGGGCAGTCCTGATCATGTGAAAGACTCGATATAAATAAAAGTTCTTTGATTCTTTCTCTTTTTTCTGTGGTCCATTTTATTTAATTTCCCCTCCACTGTCTGGTGCGTAACCATCACACCACAGCTTGAAGCCATCTTGCCCCCACACTTTGGGACTTTAAAAATTTTTTCTCAGGATGTGGGCGTTGTGGAAAGGCCAGCAAGAATTGCACATCCTTCATTGCCCTTAAGAAGATGATGGTGAGCCACCACATTGAATTGCTGCAGTCCATGTGGTGTATGTGCACCAACAGTGCTGTTAGGGAGGGAGTTCCAGGATTTTTACCCAATGTCAGTGAAGGAATGGTGATAGTTCCATGTCAGGATTGTGTTTGACTTTGAGGGGAACTTGCAGGTAGTGGTGTTCCCATGCACCTGCTGCCCTTGCTTGTCTAGTTAATATAGGTTGTGGGTTTGGAAGGTGCTGTCGAAGGAGCATTGGTGAACTGCTGCAGTGCATCTTGTATATGGTACACACTGCTGCCACTGTGTGCCGCTGGTGGAGGGAGTGAATGTTGAAGGTAGTGGATGAAGTGCTGATCAAGTGGGCTGCTTTTTGGATAATGTCATGAGTGTTGCTGGCGCTGTACTCGTGCAGGCAAGTGGAGAGCATTTCTGTCACACTCCTGACTTGTGCCTTGTAGATGGTGGAAAGGCTTTGGGGAGTCAGAATGTGAGTCACTTGCTTCAGGTTACCCAGTGTCTTTAGTGCTCTTGTAGTCACAATATTTATGTGGCTAGTCCAGTTAAGTTTCCAGCCAGTGGCGACCCCCCTGGATGTTGGAGGATTTGACAATGGTAACGGCATTGAATGTGAAGGAGAGGTAGTTAGACTTTCTGTTGTTGGAACTGGTCATTGCCTGGCACTTGTGTGGCGTGAATGTTAATTGCCACTTATCAACCCAAACCTGAATGTTGTCCGGGTCATACTGCATGCAGGCACAGACTGCTTCATTATCTGAGGACTTGCGAATAGAACTGAACACTGTGCGATCATTAGTGAACATTCCCACTTCTGACCTTAGGAGGGACGGTCATTGATGAAGCAGCTGAAGATTGTTGGGGCTATGAGGAATTCCTGCAGTGCTGTCCTGGGTCTTAGATGATTGACCTCCAACAACCACAAACATCTTCCCTTGTGCTAGGTTTGACCAATCAGTGGAGAGTTTCCCCCTGATTCCCATTGAGTTCAATTTTATTAGGGCTCCTTGATGCCACACTTGGTCAAATGCTGCCTTGATGTCAAGAACAGGCACTCTCTTCTCACCTCTGGAATTCATCTCTTGGGTCCGTGTTTGGACCAAGGCTGTAATGAGGTCTGGAGCCGAATGGTCCTATGGGAACCCAAGCTAAACATTGATGAGCAGGTTATTGCTGAGTAAGTGCCACGATGTCATTGTCAATGACACCTTCCATTACTTTGCTGACGATTGAGAGTAGAATAGTGAGTCAGTAATTGTCTGGATTGGATTTGTCCTGCTTTTTGTGGATAGGACATATCTAGGCAATTTTCCACATTGTCTGGTAGATGCCAGTGGATCAACCTGGCTAGGAGCATGGCTACTTCTGGAGCATAGGCCTTCACAACAGCCAGGAGGTTGTCAGTGCCCATATCCATTGCTGTATCCAGTGGATTCAACCCTTTCTTGATATGACATGAAGTGAATCAAATTGGCTGAAGACTGGCATCTATGATAATGGGGACCTCAGTGGGAGGCCAAGATGGATCATCCACTCTGCACTTCTTTTAGTTGAAGATGTTTGTAAACACTTCAGCCTTGTCTTTTGCACTGATATGCTGGACTCTGCTATCATTGTGGAGGGGGATGCTCATGGAGCCTCCACCTTCTCCAGTTAGTTGTTTAATTCACCACCATTCACAATTGAATGTGGTAGGACTGCAGAGCTTTAATCTGACCAGTTGGTTGTGGGATTGCTTACTCTGTCTATCAAGCACTGCTTTTGCTGTCTTGCAGGCATGTAGTCCTGTGTTGTCGCTTCACCAGCTTGGCGCCTCATTTTTAGGCATGCCTGGTACAGCTCTTGTCATGCTTTTTTACATTCTTCATTCAACCAGGGTTGGTCCACTAGCTTGATAGTAATGGTAAGGTGAGGGATCTGCAGGCCATAAGGTTTTACACAACATGGTGGTTAACAATTCTGCTGGTGATTGCCCATAGTGTCTCATGGGTGTACGCAATTATAAGCTGCTGTATCTGTATGAATCGATCCCATTTAGCACAGTAATGCCAAACAAGACAATGGAGGATGTCCTCAGTGTGAAGACATGATTTGGTCTCCAAAAAGACTGTGGTGGTCACTCTTACCAATACTATCATGGATGGATGCATTTGCGACAGGTAGATTTTGAAGACGAGGTAAAGTAGGTTTTTCCTTCATATTGGTTCTCCCATCATTTGCCACGGACCCAGTCTGTCAGATGTGTCCTTCAGGACTCGGCCAGCTTGGACAGTCGTGGAACAAAAACAAGAAATGCTGGAAATACTCAGCAAGTTTGGCAGCATCTGTGGAGAGAGAGACAGAGTTAACGTTTCAGGTCAGTGACCCTTCATCAGAACATCATCAGGTTCTGATGAAGGGTCAGTGACCTGAAACGTTAACTCTGTCTCTCTCTCCACAGATGCTGCCAGACCTGCTGAGTATTTCCAGCATTTCTTGTTTTTGTTTCAGATTCCCAGCATCTGCAGTATTTTGCTTTTATTGGACAGTCGTGGTTCTACTGAGCTACTCTTGGTGATGAACATTGTAGCCCCCCCCCCAGCCAGAGTACATTCTACACCTTTACTATCCTCAGTGCTTCATCCAAGTGGTGTTCAACATGGAGAAGCACTGATTCATCAGCTGAGGGAGGGTGATAGGTGGTAATCAGCAGGAGGTCTCCTTGCCCATGTTTGACCTGATACCATGGGACATCATGGGTTCCGAAGTCAGTGTTGAGAATTCCCAGGGCCACTTGCTCATGACTGTATGCCACTGTGCTGTCACCTCTGGTGGGCCTGTCCTGCTGGTGGGTGGGACTGTTTTCCCCGTGAACCTCCACTTTGTTCCATTTCCTCCACCTCCTTCTTACAAAAACCTCTTAAAACTTGCCTTGTCAGCCACCTCCTCTAATTTGCTTCCTACTCTTGTTTGACCCCCCAATTGTGAAGCATCTTGAGGGCCTGGATTTTGTGGTCAGTGGTGAAGGAATGATGCACGTTCATTATACTTAGAACTATCATAGACTTCGCTGGCATTTGAGCAAAACTTAAGGTATTTGGTGATCCATTTCAGCACGGTAACCTCTACAGCAATCTGTGGCATATGTGAGCAGGACAAACGACAGTGTACCTCCTCAACCATTCAGATTGAAGAATCCTCTCTGTGGCACAGAGTCTAAACTAGCAACTGTAAATTAGAATATTTAGTTTAATGTAGAGAAAGTGAAGTAAAGCGAGGGGACAATAACATGGGATTGAAAGAGTGAGATGGAAGAGGCAAAGAAAAAGTAAAGGAATAAGCTTTAATTTAAAAAAAAATCTCCAGCAATTAAATTCTGAGTGTATGCAGAGTCGGGGACAAGTAGCAGAGTGGATAGTTAGCTGTCTGCAAGACAGAAAGCAATAAGTAGATGTATAGGGTCGCCATTCAGTGTAGCAGAAGTTGGTAAGTGCTATCCCACAAGGGTCAGTATGGGGACCACTGATGTTCACAATTTATATTAATGATTTAGACTTCAAAATCAAAAACAGTTTGTGGATGACATCAAATTGTGAGGGATAGTCAATATTGAGGAGGAGTGCAACAAATTACAAGATCTGAAAAACCTTGCAGAATCTGCATGTAATTGGCAAGTAAGTTTCAACATAGATAAGTGTGAGGTAATACATTTTGGCAAAAGCATTTAAGAAGGTCCTGTATTGTTTGGAATATATTCGAAAAGGGATAGAGAAGCAAAGGGATCTGGGAGTACAAATAGACAATCACTAGAATTAATGACCCAAGTTAATAAGGCCATTTCGAAAAAAAAAGCAAATACAACAATTGAAAAGTCAAGAAGTTAGGCCAAAGTTGTATTGAGCCTTGGTTAGACCACACTTGGAGTACTGTGTACAGTTCTGGTCACCACACAATAAAAGAATATAGAGGCACTAGAGAGAGGGTGAAAAATAGATTCATAAGGATGATACTAGAACTGCGAGATTGTACCTTTCACGAAAGGATGAACAGGCTGGGTCTCTTTTCTATTGAAAAGAGAAGGCTGAGGGTTGACCTAATAGAGGCCTTTAAAATTCTGAAAGCATTGAATGAGTAGACACAGAGGATGTTTCCGGTTGCGAGAGGAGCAAAACTAGAGGCCACCAATATAAGATAGCCAGCAAGAAATCAAATAGGTAACTCAGAAGAAACTTCTTTATGCAAACTGATGGGAATGTGAAACTCTACAGGGAGCAGTTGAGGTGAATAACACAGATGAATTTAAGCGGAAGCCAAATTAACGTATGAGAAAGCAGGGAATATGCTGATAGAGTTAATTGAGGAAGGAACGGAGGAGGTTCAAGTGGAGTGTTAACACTGGCATGATTGGTTGGACCAAATGGCCTGCCTCCATGCTTTATATTCTATGTAATCTATGAAAATCTACACTCGTAAATTCAATTTTTCGTGTCAGAGTGTCTGTTTGGCAGTAATTAAGACTTACCAAACTATTTAAAAAAGAATTCACTTGCACCCGAATGCACAAACCTTAACTTTTGTGATGTGTTTAGTGGGTAACACATAGGTAAGTACCTCATCGTTATGCCATTCAAGTGTTTTAATGCCAGATCTATTGATGAGGTACCTGTGGAGTGAGATTTGTGAAGGAGTAGGGCAAATTGGCAGCATTTTTGTGATTTCTATGTTTAACTGCTCATGTGCGGACACCAGAAGTTGCTGTCCACTTTACTTTATAGTGTAAGTGCTGATAACCTCACCATTACTTTTATCACAAAATCAGGGCTGAGATGTTCCACGAAATAAAAAATCGATGATAAAGCAGGACAGGTTCAGAGCAGAGAAACATATCGCAGGCCAGGAGGTGTGTGTCTGAACTGAGTGGGAAGAAAACAGTATCGTGAAGTGATGTCACAGGACAAGGAATCACGTGGGCTGAGTATACTGGGAAGGTTTAATTTAATCTAAATTAGTCAATTATAAAGTAAGATTTCATCAATTAATTAAAATAAAAACTAAAATCTTAGGCCAATTTGATTTTTTTTATTCTTTCATGGTATGTTGGCGGCGTTGGCATGGCCAGCATTTGTTGCCCATTCCTAATTGCCCTTGACAACTGAGTGGCTTGCTGGGCCATTTCAGAGGGAAGTTAAGAGTCAACCACATTGCTGTGGGTCAGGAGTCACATTTGGCCAGACCAGATAAGGACGGCAGATTTGCTTCCATAAAGGACATTAGTGAAGCAGATGGGTTTTTATGACAGTCAGTAGTTTCATGGCACCATTACTGAGACTAGCTTTCAGTTCCATATTTTCGTTTATATTGAATTTATTAATAATTGAATTTAATTTCCACCAGCTGCCATGGTTGGCTTTCAATCAGTGTTCCCAGGGCATTAGCCTGGGCCTTTGGATTACTAATACAGCGACATTACCACTATGCAACCATCTCCCCATTTATCACGTAATTAAAATCTGTATTCAATTAATCAGATTTAGGGGATAAAGCTAAAATTGAATAACAAGGGATAGTAATACTAAAGGGTTCTGCTTTTCTCAGTAAATTAAAATCTAAGGCTTTTAGATAATAAGTCAAGTAAAAACATTTCCGTTAACCTTCCTATAAAATAAAGTGATGTCCGCACAGGAGAAGCAGCTGGTTGGTGAGTCTGCAGCCATGTGAAATTGTGATGTGTTGGCAATAACAGAGACCTAGCTCAAAAAAGGGCAGAACTGGATATAAGGTGTTCAGGAAAGATAGGGAAGAAAAGAAAGGAGGAGGGGCAGCTGTATTGATCAAGGAGAACAGTGCTAGTGGGAGAGAGGATGTCCTAGAGGGGTCAAGGACAGAATCTATTTGGTTAGAGGTAAGAAACAATAGAGGTAGCATTACACTACTGGGTCTATTCTATAGACCACTGACTAGTGTGATAGTAATTGTGTAAAGGGCAGATCGGGCGACGAGTTTCCGATCAGGAGAATATTTTTGGCCCAACAAGGATGGCATTGCTGGATCTGGTTCTGGGAAATGAGATGGGTCAAGTGGACCAAGTGTCAGAAGGGGAACATTTAGAGAACAGTGATCATAGTATCATCAGGTTTAGGCTAGCTATGAAAAAAGATGAGGAGCAATCCAGAGTAAAAATAATTAAATGGGAGAAGGCCAACTTCAATGGGGTGAGAACAGATCTGGCCCAGGTTTGGTAGTCAGAACTGTAACGGAACAATGGGCTGCCTTTAAAGAGAACATATTTCGGGTACAATCAACGTACATTGCTACGAAGGGGAAAGGTAGGACAAACAAAGCTAGAGTTCCTGGATGATGAAAGATGAAGACTAAGAAGAAGGGTGCATGGGTCAGATGTCATGCAGATAATACAATTGAGAACCAGGTTGAATATTGAAGGTTCAGCGGGAAGTGAAAAAAGAAATGAGAAGCAAATAGAGAGTCTGTGAAGAGACTGGCAGCTAACATAAAGGGGAATCCAGAAGTTTCTGTGTGCATATGAATAGTAAAAAAAAAAGTGGTAAAAGGAGGAGTGGGGCCAATTAGGGACCTAAAAAGGGATTTACACATGGAAGCAAGGGGCCTGGCTGAGGATCAAAATGAGTACTTTGCATCTGTCTTTACCCAAGAAGAAGATGCTGCCCAAGTCATCATGAAAGAGGAAGTAGTTGAGTCACTGGATGGGCTAAAATTTCATAAAATGGAGGTATTAGATTGGCTGGCGGTACTTAAAGCTGATAAGTCACCAGGACCAGATGTGATGCATCCACAGATACTGAAGGAACTAAGGGTAGAAATTGCTGAGGTACTGGCCATAATCTTCCAATCCTCCTCAGGTACAGAGCTGGTGCCAAAGAACTGGAAAATTGCAAATGTTAGGCCCTTGTTCAAAAAGAATGCAAGGATAAGCCTAGCAACTGCAAGCCAGTCAGTTTAAACTCTGTGTTGGGAATGCTTTTAGAAATGATTATTTGGGACAAAATTAAGTCAGTTGGACAAATGCGATTAATTCAAAGAAGCTAGCACAGATTTGTTGAGGGCAAATTGTGTTTAACTAACTTAGAATCGTAGAACGTTCAAGCCACGGAAAAAGGCCACTTGGCCCATCCTGTCTGTGCCGGCCGAAAAACGAGCCACCTAGACTAATCCCACCTTACAGCATTTGGTCCATAGCCCTGCAGGTTACGGCACTTGAGGTGCATATCCAGACACCTTTTAAATGAGTTGAGGGTTCCTGCCTCTACTACCTTTTCTGGTAGTGAGTTCCAGACCCTCACCACCCTTTGGGTGAAAAAAGCTTTCCTCATCTCCCCTCTAATCTTTCTACCAATCACTTTAAATCTATGCCCCCTAATCACTGACCTCTCTGCTAAGATAAATAGGCTCTTCACACCCACTGTATCCAGACCCCTCACAATTTTGCACATTTCAATCAGATCTCCCTTCAGCCTTCTCTGTTCCAAGGAGAACAACCCCAGCCTATCCAATCTTTCCTCGTGGCTACATTTTTACAGTCCTGGCAACATCCATGTAAATCTCCTCTGTACTTTCTCTAGTGCACTTACATCCTTTCTGTAATGAGATGACCAGAATTGCACACAGTACTCAAGTTGTGGCCTAACCAATGAGTTATGCAGTTCCAGCGTAACCTCCCTGCTCTTATATTCTGTACCTCAGCTAATAATGGAAAGGATTCCATAGGTCGTCTTAATCACCTTATCGACCTGTCCTGCTACCTTTAGGGATCTGTGGACATACACTTCAAGGTCCCTCACTTCCTCCCACACCTCTCTGTATCCTCCCATTTATTGTGTATTCCTTTGCCTTGTTTGACCTCCCCAAATGCATCACCTCACACTTCTCCAAGTTGAATAACGTGCTTGAGTTTTTTTGATGAGGTAACAGAGAGGGTTGATGAAGATAATGTAGTTGATGTGGAGTACTTGAAGTTCCAAAAGGCATTTAATCAAGTGTCACATACAGGCTTGAATGGAAAGTTAAAGCCCATGTAATAAAAGGGACAGTAGCAGCATGGATACAAAGTTGTTTGAATGACAGGAAATAGAGAGTAGTGGTGAACGGTTGTTTTTCAGACTGGAGGAAGGTATATAGTGGAATTCCCCCGTGCTCGGTGGTAGGACCACTGCTTTTCTTAATATATAAGTGTATTTAGATATTTAGTGTACAGGGTACAATTTCAAAATTTGTGGATCACACAAAATTTGGAAATATTGTGAACTGTGAGGAGGAGAGTGATTAACTTGAACAAGACTTAGATAGGCTGGTGGAATGGATGGACAAGTGGCAAATGAAACTGAATGCAGTGAAGTGATTCATTTTGCGAGGGAGGATGAGAAAAGGCAAAATAAAGAATCCAATTCTAAAGGGTTTGCAGAAGCAGAGGGTGTAGAAAAGATTCACGAGAATGGTTCCAGGGATGAGGAACTTCAGTTACATAGATAGGTTGGAGAAGAGAAGATTAAGAGGAGATTTGATAGAGGTGTTCAAAATCATGAAGGGCCTGGACAGAGTAGATCGGGAGAAACTGTACCTGTTGGCGGAAGGATCCAGAACCAGAGGAAACTGATTTAAGGTGATTGGCAAAAGAACCAACAGCAACATGAGGATAAACTTTTTGAGGCAGTGAGTGATTAGGATATGGAATGCACTGGTTGAGTGTGAGGGAGGCAGATTCAATCGAGGCCTTCAAAGGAGAATTGAATAATTATCTGAAGCGAAAAACAATTGCAGGGCTACAAGGAAAAGGCTGGGCAGTGGGACAAAATGAGTTGCTCTTGCAGAGAGCCAGCACAGGCACATCAGGCCAAATGGCTGCCTCCTGTGTGGACCATTCTATGATTCTAAGGCCAGAATTTTACGTTGGGCAGGAGGCCCTGCAGTCAATCAGCGGGCTGCCAGCTCTTAGTCCTGGCAGCGCCACCGGGAGTGATGGCCACCGCTGGACTACACCCAGCCATTGCAGGCAACAGAAAGGACGGCCCTGGAGAAAAGCTAAGTGTCTTTGGTGAGGCCCTAAAAAATTGTCTGGGCACCAGCGCGGCAAGCTGGGTGGGGGGCGTGTTGTGCATTGGGGCTTCAGGAGCGGCCTTCCTTGAGGCACAGGGTGCCTGATCTGGAGCCCTACCACCGCCAGCCCCCCAAGCCTGCAAGAAGGCCACCTGGTAAAACCAGGAGGGGTTCTTGGAGCCTTTGCTGCCTAGGGTAAAATACCCGCGGTGGTGGGAACGGTCCCTTAACTGGCAGTTAATTGGCCACTTAAGGGCCTTGACTGGCCTGGAGCGGGTGGGCTGTTTCTTGCTGCCGCCGTCCTGCGTAAAATTGCATCAGGGGCGGGAGGGGGTCGGGACAGCTCTGGCTCCCACTCAATTTTATGTCCCCGCCCAGCCACCAGCTCACTCGTGGCGGGGCCATTAAATTCCGCCCTATAACTCTAAATATACGAATGGACACAGTATTACAATTCAAGCAAATCCTGGTAAATGCGGTAAGGATCGTGAGAATGTGGAATCTGCCACCACAACAGGTCGTAGATACCAAGTGAGGCATTAAGGGATTGGAGGTCACCAAATAGACCCTACAAAGTGAATGAAAATGGATAAGCAGTCTCAGTGTGCTGAATGACCTCCTTGTATTGCCATTTTCCTAAATGTAACTTGAACATTTGTACATAATGTTTGTTGTCATTTGCTAATACTCCGATGGAAGCCGAGATCCAAATTGCAAAATAAAAGCAAAATACTGCTGCCAGACCTGCTGAGTATTTCCAGCATTTCTTGTTTTTATTCCAAATTGTAAAACGTTGCTTATAACTTCCCATGAAGTTTTGGAATGTCCTGTATATAGTAAATTTAAAATGTACTCAGTCAGCAATGTCACTGAGGCATTGTCCTTGTTCCTGTAGCGTGAGGGGCACAGCTAGGTTTTCTTGTCAAAAGCCCTCCCTGGTTGCCTTTAAACTCTAGCGACTCAAATTATTGATGGTTTGCAAGACAAATGGATGTTTTATTTGTGGGTTCCAAGCAAACTGATGGGTGGCTTGCATATTCTGTCTCCCAAGCATTGTTCTGGAGAAAAGCCCAGTTATGTATTGTTTAAGGCATTTGCACTATGAGTTCAGCAGAATGCTAGGGCATTAACTTAGAATACATGCCTCACCCACCCTTGTGTCTTCAATCTGGTTTGGTTTAGAATAGTCAAGCCAGGAGCCTGCTGAAGGGGAATATACACTGTAGCTGTTTGCTATTCTGCATTTCAGTTTTGGTTGTGTTTAAAGGGGAACAGTTGATCTGGGATGAATGGCAGGGATATTCACTTTGCCCATTTAGTAAACTATAATTCCTGGTACAAGTTTAATAAGGAATATACTCTGAAGTTATTTTTAAACTCTTCTGGGCTGATTTAATTGTTGCTGTTTAAGTATTGATGCTGTAGGTATCTTGCTGTATTCTTTTCATAAGTCTTGTCAATACATTTAACTTGGAGTTTTTAGCCTGAACAATATGGTGTTACACTTTGGTGATTTGCCATCTAATGGAGATATTTTAGGAATGGAGAGAGAGGCCAAATTGTAATATCTGCTTTGCATCGGGAGCTATAAAAGGATTGGTTATTTTGTTTGTAGGTTCCAATCAAACAGCCTGGTAGTTCCAATAAATCTCTTTCATAAGCATTGTTGTGAAGAGAAATGTGGTTGTGTATTGTTTAAGGCAATTGTACTACCTGCATTAAGTAGAATGCTGGGGGCATGAACACAGAATACATGCCTGACCCACCCTTGTGCTTTTGATCTGCTTTGACTGACAGCTGTCAATGAATAAAGCAAGGAAGCTTGTATGCGAGACGGGAAAGTTTTGTGATGAAGGTTTGGATTGCAATGATGACTCGTGGATTTGTGCTAGTGATTCTCTTGGACAGATAAATGTATAACGTAAAATGTATAATACCTGCCCATTTACCTCCTCACTATCCAAGGTCCCAAACACTCCTTCCAGGTGAAGTATGATTTACTTGTATTTCTTTCAGTGTGGTATACTGTATTCGCTGCTCACAATGTGGTCTCCTCTACGTTGGGGAGACCAAACGCCGATTGGGTGACTGCTTTGCGGAACACCTCCGCTCAGTCTGTAAGCATGACCCCGAGCTTCTGGTTGCTGGCCATTTCAACACGCCCCCCTGCTCTCATGCTCACATCTCTGTCCTGGGATTGCTGCAATGTTCCAGCGAACATCAACGCAAGCTTGAGGAACAGCATCTCATTTACCGATTAGGCACGCTACAGCCTGCCGGACTGAATATTGAGTTCAATAATTTCAAAGCATGATGGGGCCCTCCTTTTTATGTTTAGTTATTTTTTCTTTTTTATCTGCTATTTTATTTTAGTTTCTTTTAGTTTGTTTCTACTTTGCCTACCCACTGTTTCTGTTTTTTTTAATGTTTGTGCTTGGAGTGCTTTGTGCTTTACAGTCCATTCACACCCTCTCTGTACTAATGCTTTGTGTTTCAGCACACCATTAACATGCCTTTGTTCCATGACTTTCTGGTCAGTTATTCTCTGTGACCTTGTCCTGTCAACACTTTCTCTTTTGTTATCTTTTGTGCCCCCCCCCCCCTTAACTTGCTTAAAACCTTTTACATTTCTAATATCTGCCAGTTCTGATGAAGGGTCACTGACCTGAAATGTTAACTCTGCTCTCTCCACAGGTCTGCCAGACCTGCTGAGTATTTCCAGCATTTCTTGTTTTTATTTCAGATTTCCAGCATCTGCAGTATTTTGCTTTTACATAAATGTATAACTTGCTGGTTTTGTTGTTTACTGAGCGATGGGTCTAGCCACTGCTCCATAAGCAGGGAGAGTCTTTCTCCATCACACTTGTGCATTTCTAAGCAACATCGAGGGGGGCCTGCAGGAAAGTTGGCTGCATTTTCTTGTTCCAGTTTTGTATTTGGAAGAAGTTTAGTAATTTGTGTTGGTTCCTATTGTGCCCAGTACACTTTGTTTATACTGTAGATTCAACCACAGGGGGAAACTGAGCCCAAACACAATTTCTCAAGGTGGAATGCAACTTCCACATCATTACACAGGATTGAATCCTGTGTTCGTGATATTGTCAGTCTGGCCATGGACCTTTTTCTTTGAGGGCAGGAAAAGACCATTGCTTCATCTAGCAAACTCCCTTCCTTGTAAATTATCTTGATGTCAAGATAGGTTCAAACAGGGCATGATGCCTTGAATAGATTGCTCTCCAGTACTGGTGGCCTGACAGTTCAGTCAGTGCTAAAATGGTAGGCCCTCTTTGCTGGTGCAGTGTTTATATTGGCGCCTGGTGACATTGAGTGAAACTTTCCTCCCTCCCACTGGCTCCAGGATGATTTCCCTGCCGCCAGCACCAAGTGTTAAGTTGCGAGTGCTGCAGCATGGATGTCACTGATGCTCCTACTATCTGAAGCAGTCCTAACGTATAGAGGCAGCACCATGGGGAGACAGTGGCATAGTGGTAATGTCACTGAACTAGTAATCCAGAGGCCCAGGCTAAAGCCCTGGGGGCTTGGGTTCAAATTCCACCACGACAGGTGGTGCAACTTAAATTCAATTAATGAATAAAAATCTGGAACTGAGAGCCAGTCTCAGTAATGCTGCCAAGAAACTATCATCTGGTTCATTAATGTCCTTTAGGAAAGGAAATCTGCTGTCCTTACCCACTCTGGCCTACATGTGACTCCAGACCCACAGCAATGTGATTAACTCTTAACTGCCTTCTGAAATGGTCTAGCAAGCACCTCAGTTGTCAAGGGCAATTAGGGATGGGCAACAAATGTTGGCCTTGCCAGCGACACCCACATCCCAAGAAAGAATTTAAAAAAAAGAAGTCATAGATGATGTCTCAAACGGGGAAACCAGTTGTGGCCATGGGAGGGGTAAATTAGCTTTTAAAAAAGGAGTGTACCCATCACAAAAAAAATCTATAAAGCACTGAGTAAAGGAAAGAAGGGAACCCTTGGGCACAAACCAGTTGTGCTGTCTCGGCCAATCATGGCCCATCTGCCTTCTGTGAGACTCCATAAACAAAACAATCTTTTTTTTTAAACGTAGCAATTTCTGCAATGGGAGGGTTTAATTAAGTCATTTTTTCCAGTTTTAATAATGCAGAGCTGATGCTTACAGAGGATTAATTATAACAGGTCCGCAGGCAAAATGGTGCCATTATTTGCTTTTGAAATGCAATGGTGAAAAGCACATGTTGGTAGTTAAACTGTAGTAAATTTCTGATTATTTGGGTCGGAGGTTTCAGCTGACCTGGATCACTTGAAAGGACCCCCTGCTATTGCGTCCTGTTGTTCCAGCTTTGGATGACAGCCTGTGAGCTGGAGACCTGACAGCTGGCCCACCACAGTTTGCCTGCTGCAAAGCAAAAAGACAAAACCTTTCAGGCCCAGGAGTTGTTGACCCAAACAGGCACTGAGAAGAAAGGCCCTTCATTTAATGGCTGTTGGCATGGTCTGTGAAATGCTGGCACAGTGACTATCCCTTGTTCTCAGCTTGGCTACCAGCCCAGCCTCAGTAACCAACATCCTTGATAACTCCTGATCCACTTTGTTGAGATTGTGATCTCTGTATTTTTTTTTCTCCTCTTTCTGAAAGCAGTTCCTCGACCAGCTGAAGGGATTTTGAGTGTCTTATTGTTGCTTGTTCACTTCCTCCTGAGTCAGCAACCTACCAGTTTATTCAGCTTGAAGCTCCCAAATGCCATACTGTAAACTGTAGCTGACAGTTTTCTAAAGATTAAGCAGACTTATTTGTAATTTTTCCCTCTTTAATGTTGAATGTTTCGCAATTTAATAGAGGGTAGAGGTGCAGTCTCACCCCACAGCACCTGATGCATTCAGAGGACACATGTAGAATCAATAATTAGAAATTGGCATCTATTGGAAGTGCCAGTTTACAATGTGAATCCAGTTTTAGATATGCTGGTGATGCTTAATGTATAATGTTTCCATCGTGACTCTGCTTCCAATTGTCTTGCTTTGCGAGTTCTGTGCTGAGGGACTGATTTTTATTAGTAAATCAGTGCAGGGGGAGCTACTGAGGTGTTTCTTTACAAAGAGAGGATAGATGACATTACTTTACTGCTTGGATGTGTGTTGAAGGCAGTGTCTTGCGCTCAGAGGAGCAATATTGGGTGCTGCTGGATAAGGTGGAAATCCTGCTAGAGTTATACTGGAGCACTTAGACCCAGTTGCTGCCCTGGGTGAGATCCACTAATTCAGCACATTAAGGATCAATATTGCGATGATTTTGGCTCAGTACCACATGGGGCATTGCGTTTATCCACAAAGCTTTTGGGCGAACTAGTAACAGCTGGTCAAGAATTGCATCTTCTGTAGTACCTCACAGACCATAGCTTGAAATATTGGAGTGTGGAATAAAACAAACATCCAAATATGATGACGCGCAGTGAAGTCTGTGTACTTGAAACAGGTGTGACCTCCACTTTAACATTTCCAGAGTGAAATCTGCTTTTCCATGTGAAGAGGTGGGGAGGAGTTCCTGGCTTTATAAAAGGCTTCCATACTGGATTTAATAAAACATTTCTTATCTTCGTGATTCTGCCTTGCTGATGTTCAGTCCAAAAGATTTTGTTCAGTTTTTGCTTTGGTTTGGTGGAGATGCTGACAGTGCTGTTTGTAAACCGATGATCTCATAGCTGCAAGGTGCTGCTGTTTTGAAAAGTTTCTTAGTTTTCTAACCACTGTGTAGCGGCTGTTTCTGTTGGGGCTGAGTGACTAAAGGCATAAAAAAAACCTCATATGAGAGCAAAGTGTTCTGCCTTTTTAATTTAAAAAAAATGAAATATCCGTTTTGTGAAGCTTCATTGCATCTTAACAGTATTTAATTCCCAGTGCACCGTATTAAGAGCTGCTTCAGATTTCTATTTTAGTGGCTGGAGATGATGGCCTACTGGGCCTGGCGTGGCCATGTCTTTAGGAGTTGGCCATCATCCTGCCTGTGGTGTCAGGGTGGCCTCCATTAAAACAAAATGCTGAATGCTTATTTACTTAGCTGTGCTTCTGGCATTTTCTCCTGCCATGTTGACTTCCAATTATGACAAGGGGTCGGGTGAGGTAGCAACAGCCAGAAACAAATTGCTGATAGGCCATTATTAAGAGCTGGTTAGTGGTGCGAGAAGTTGGCTCCGGAATGACTCCCTCCATTGCATTCTTTTTTTTAATTTAAACTTTTTTTTAAGTCAGTCTTTCTCTGTGCCTTCACTCAGCATAGCTGAAGGAATTCTATATATAAAGCTATGCTTTTCTTTCTCTAGTAGGGCTGCCTATCCATGTACCAGAGCACTGGCGCACTCTTCAGTAGCAGCACCAGTCTCTACTTAATGGTGACTTAGTGCTCTCTGTGTTAAGGTTAAATGCTGTGGAATTAGTGGGGGAGATAAGAAATTGGATTAAAAGCTAGTTGAAGGGGAGGAAGCAGAGATTCACAAATTGCATCGTCTGTGTCTGAAACCATAGTGCACGATCCCTCTGTTGTCCAGCTGGGTGGAACTGCCCTCACCTGGTCCATTCCTATCTATACAGTTGTAGCCAGGGAATCTCCTGCACTAGTTTCTTGTCCCATTCCAGCACCATTGCCTCTGGAGTTCCCCAAGAATCTGCACTTGGCTCCCCCCTCCTATTTCCCATCTACATGCTGCCTCTTGGTGATCCAAAAATATGTTGGGCTCCACATGTACACTGATGACACTCGACTCTCTTTCACCACCACCACCTCGCTTAACCCTCTGCTGCCTGCTCCTGTGTTGTCAGACTGCTTGTCTGACAACCAGTTCAGAATGAGTTGCAATTTCCTCCAGTTAAGCATTATCTATTGCCCCTTGCCACAAACTTTGTTCCCTAGCAACCGATCTCCATCCACTTCCCTGGCCACAGTCTTGGGCTGAATCAGACCAATCGTGACTTTGCCATTCTATTTCACCTTTAGCTGAGCTTATGACCCCATATCTTCTCATCCCTGTTATTGCTGACCTACATTGGTTCCTGGCTCACCTGCATTGATTTAGTAATTCTCTTGTTGTGTTCAAATTCTTCTATAGTCTCTCTCCAAGTGCTTCTCCCCCACCCCCGCCACCCATTGCCCCCTCCCACATTGATCTCTGTAGGATCATCAGGACAGGAATAGGCCATTCAGCTCCTCCAGCCGATTCTGCCATTCAGTGAGATCATGGATAATCTGCAACCTAGCTTTATATCCATTTATGGGGTATTTTGTCCATATCCCTTAATATACCTCCTTCAGCCCTATAACTGCGCTCCTCCAAATCTGGCCTCTTGAACATCCCCTATTTTATTAGCTCCACCACTGGCGGCTGTGCCGTCTGCCGTCCAGTCCCTAAACTTTAAATGTCCTCCTTTAACCAGTCTGCTTCTCTAATTCCTTTGTTGTTCCTTTAAACCTACCAATTTGATCAACCTTGCCTGTCCTAATGTCTCCTTTGGCTGTTCTCAATTTTTGTCTGTATACTCTCCTGTGACCTGCCTTGGGATGTTTTACTATGTTTTAAGGAACTGTACGAATTTGGTTATTGCTGTCGTTAATTTGGATTTAAGGGCAGTGTTGCAGATTGGTAGTGGATGGTGATATCCCACGGGGTTCTGTTCTGGAACTGCTTTTGTACGCTGTGTTAGAGAGGGGGATCATGTCCAGAGTTTCAGATGGTATTAAAATAGGTGGCATAGTAAATAATTCTGAAAACTACTGGAAGTTGCAACAGGATTTTGATGGTAGAATAGACAAAAAAAAACCTGGCAGCTGGAATTCAATGTCAGTAAATACTTTTTGGTTGAAAACAAAGATAGTATATTTAGAAAGTAGCCAGGCTGGGTGATGGGGTTCAGATTCACAGGACATGAAAAATAGCACGACGTGTAGACGGCCATCAAAATGCTAGATTTAATGGAAAGAGGCATGGAATATAATGGCAAATCTGTATAAGACTACAATTAGAGTACAATGTGTATTTTTGGGCTCCACTATAGGAAGGATGTTAAGGTAATAGAGTGTGTAGAGTGCCCATTCACACGATCTTGTTTGGGGATTGGACGAAAAGCAAATGCAAAGCAACACCTCAAAACATTGGTGCTATTTTTGTTATTAAGTGATGACTTGATTGAGAATTTTAAAATTATGAAGGAATGGGACAGAGTAGATTGGAACAGGCTGTTTCCAGTGAATAAGACATTTAGAACAAGGTAATATAGATACAAGATTTAATACGAGAGATATTGGATAGAATGCAGGTTAGATGTTTTTTCTACAGAGGGTTGTGAAGCTGTGTAGTGCACTGCCAGAGTTATTGATTGAAGTGGAGACTATGTCAAAGTTAGCTAAGTGGTTGATGCCAAAGAGGTAAAGGGATTCAGAACAGGGTGATCACATAGGATTAGGATTGCATTTTGAGGAGGATAAATGCCAACATGAGTCAGTTACTGCATTGTAATTTCCTATGTATAAAAGAATGTCTGCATAACAAGGAAAATGAAAATGGGATATTTGCTGCTGTCTGCTGATCAGCGGCAGATGGTACTGTTTGTGTTGGTAGATCGAATGGTTATAGTCCATGTATCAGGCGATATTGATGAAATAAGAAAATCTAACCTTGCCTTGCTTCCTTTCAATTCAAATGTTGCATAATTATTTACAGGTGCAATAACATAGTGGTTATATTCCTGGACTAGGAATCCAGAGATTGAGTACAAATCCCACCAGGACAGCTGGGAATTTAAATTCAGTTAATTACTTGAATAAATCTGGAATAAAAAACGAGTATCATGAATGTTACTACTGAACTGCAGTAAAAACTCATCTGGATCATTGATGTCTTCAGAGAAGGAAATCTGTCCTCTGTCCCACTGAACTCATTTCTTCTTATCTTGACTCTATCTTTTCTCCCCTGGTCCAGTCTCTTCCCACCTATCTCCGTGACTCTTTGGATGCCCTACGTCATTTCGACAATTTCCAGTTTCCTGGCCCTAGCTGTTTCCTCTTGACTATGGACAATCTCTCGACATCTCCATTCCACACCGGGATGGTCTGAGGGCTGACAGCTTCTTCCTTGAACAGAGGTCCAACCAGTCCCCATCCACCATCACCCTCCTCCACCTGGCTGAACTTGTTCTTACATTGAACAACTTCTCCTTCAACTCCACTCTCTTCCTTCAATAGAAAGGTGATGCTATGGCTATCCGCATGGGTCCTAGTTAAACCTGTCTTTTTGTGGGATATGTTGAACATTCCTCATTCCAGTCCTCCTCGGGGGCCCCCTCCCTCACCTCTTTTTTTCAGTACTTTGTTGACTGGATCGGTGCCACTTCCAGCTCTCGCCCCGAATTGGAAAACGTCATCAACTTTGCTTCTAATTTCCACCCTTCTCTCACCTTTTACATGGTCCATCTCCGACACTTCCCGTCCCTTTTTTGACTTCTTTGTCTCCATCTCTGTGGATAGGCTATCCACTAATATTCATTATAAGTCCACCGACTACCATGGCTACCTTGACTACGCTTCCTCACACCCTGCTTCCTGTAAGGACTCCATCCCATTCTTCCAGTTTCTGTCTCCAACGCATCTGTTCTGATGATGCAACCTTGCACAACAGCACTTCTGACATGTCTTCCTTTTTCCTCAACCGAGGATACCCCCCTGCCCCCCCACTGTGGTTGACCGGTCCCTCAACCGTGTCCGACCTATTTCCCACATTTCTGCCCTCACCCCTTCTCCTGCTTTCCAGAACTGCGACAGGGTTCCCCTTGTCCTCACTTTCCATCCCAGCAGCCTCCACATCCAAAGGATCATTCTCCACCATTTCCACCACCTCCAGTATAATGCCACCACCAAACACATCTTCCCCTCCCCTCCCCTGTCAGCATTCCGAAGGGATCGTTCCCTCCATGACACCCTGGTCCACTTCTCTATCACCCCCGACACCTCGTCCCTTTCTCACAGCACCTTCCCATGCAATTGCAGGAGGTGCATTACCTGCCCTTTTACCTCCTCTCTCCTCACCATCCAAGGCCCCAAACACTCCTTCCAGGTGAAGCAGCGATTTACTTGTACTTCCTTCAATTTAGTATACTGTATTCACCGCTCACAATGCGATCGCCTCTACATTGGGGAGACCAAACGCGGGTGACCATTTTGTGGAACACCTCCACTCAGTCTGAAAGCATGACCTGGAGCTTCCGGTTGCTTGCCATTTTAACACACACCCTGCTCTCATGCCCACACTTCTGTCCTTGGCCTATTGCAGTGTTCCAGTGAACATCAACACAAGCCAGAGGAGCAGCACCTGATCTTTCGATTAGGCACTCTACAGCCTTGTGTACTGAACATTGAATTCAATAATTTCAGAGCATGACTGGCATTTTTTTTATATTTTTCTATTTTGTTTTTTTATTTTGTATTTTAACTATGTGCCTGTTTTTCATGTAGACAGAGATGTTCATTATTCTGCCATTAACAAACACTCTGTCTGGCCTAATGCTTTGCCTTTCATAGAAAGTTTGCGGCATGGAAAGAGGCCACTTGGCTCATCGTGTCTGCTCCCTGCTCTTATATTCTGTACCTCAGCTAATAATGGAAAGGATTCCATAGGTCGTCTTAATCACCTTATCGACCTGTCCTGCTACCTTTAGGGATCTGTGGACATTCACTCCAAGGTCCCTCACTTCCTCTACACTTCTCAGTATTTTCCCATTACTCATATATTCCTTTGCCTTGTTTGACCTCCCCAAATGCATCACCTCACACTTCTCCAGGTTGAATTCCATTTGCACTTTTCTGCCCATCTGACCAGACCATCAATATCTTCCTGCAGCCAACACCTAGCCTCCTCGCTATCTACCACACGGCCAATCTTTGTGTCGTCTGCAAACCTCTTGATCATTTCCCCTACATTTACGCCCAAATCGCAGGGAACCCAGTACTGAGCCTTGCGGAATGCCACTGGAAACAGCCCTACAGTCACAAAAACACCCGTCAACAATTACCCTTTGTTTCCTGCTACTGAGCCAATTTTGTATTCACCTTGCTGCATTGCCCTGGATCCCATGGGATTTTTTTTTAACCAATCTGGGACCTTATCAAAAGCCTTTTTAAAATCCATGTAGACCTCATCAACTGCACTACCCTCATCTATCTTCCTTGTTACTTGTTCAGAAAAATTCGATCAAATTGGTCAAACAAGATCTTCCCTTAACAAATCCGTGCTGACTATTCTTGATTAACCTGTGCCTTTTTAAGTGACAGTTTATCCTGTCTCTCAGGATAGATTCCAATAATTTGCCCACAACTGAGGTTAGACTGACTGGCCTGTAATTACTCAGTCTATCCCTCGCTCTCTTTTTAAACAGAGGTACAACGTTAGCAGTTCTCCAATCCACCAGCACCAAACCTGTATCCAGTGAGGACTAGAAAATGATGGTCAGACCTTCTGCTATTTCCCCTCTCGCTTCTTTTAACAGCCTAGGGTACATTTCATCCGGCCCCGGTGATTTATCAACTTTCAAGGATGCTAATTCCATTAATACTTCCTCTCTCCCTATGTTATCATATCCAAAACTTCACCCTCCTCCTCCTCCTTAACTACAATATCTGCATCGTCCCCATCTTTTATGAAGACAAGTCGCAAAGTATTCATTAAGAACCACACCAACATCTTCCATCCCTCCAAATAGGTTACCTTTTTGGTCTTTTATGGGCCCTACTCTCTCCTTACTCTTTATGTATTGAGAAAAACATCTTTGGTTTCACCTTGATTCTGCTTGCCAATATTCTTTCATGCCCTCTCTTTGCTTTCTTAATTTCCTTTTTGATTTCATCCCTCCACTTTCGATACTCCTCTCGGCTTTCTGTAGTATTGAGTTTTTGGTGTTCGTCATAAGCTTTCCTTTTCTGCCTTATATTACCATGTAAGCTCTTCGACATCCATGGGGCTCTGGATTTGGCTGTCTCACCCTTTTTCTTTGTGGGAACATGTTTACTTTGAACCCTTTGAATTTCCCCTTTGAATGCCTCCCACTGCTCTGACACTGATTTACCTTCAAGTAGCTGTTTCCTGTCCACTTTTGTTAAGTCACACCTCAGTTTAGTAAAATTGGCCTTTCCCCAATTGAGAACCTGTTCTATTTCTGTCCTTTTCCATAATTATGCTAAAACTGACTGAATTATGATCACTACCACCAAAATGCTCTCCCACTGCCATTCCCTCCACCTGCCCATCTTCATTTCCTAAAACTAAGTCTAAAACTGTGCCGTCGCTTGTTGAACTTGCTACATACTGGCCAAACAGTTCTCTCTGAATGCACATGAAGAATTCTGCTCCCTCAATTCCTTTCACACTAAAACTATCCCAGTTAATATTGGGGTAGTTAAAATCCCCTAGTATTACTGCCCTATTGTTCTTGCACTTCTCAGAGGTTTGCCGACATCTCTGCTCTTCTGTCTCCCTCTGACTCCTCGGGGGGTCTCTCGTACATTCCCAGCGCCTTTGTGATTGCCCCTTTTTTTGTTGCTTGGCTCAATCCATATGGCCTCATTTAATGAACCTTCCAACATATCATCCCTCCTCACAGCTGTAATAGTTCCTTGACCACCCCCCTCCTTTTTTATCCCCCTCCCTATTGCGTCTGAAAACCCTGTAACCAGGAACGTTGAGCTGCCATTTTTGTCCCTCCTTAAGCCATGTTTCTGTAATAGTTATGAATCCTATATCTACTCCCTCAACAACAGCCAATGTTTCAGCATCCAGAGTCCTTTTAACAACCATTTTTATTTCCTTAACTTCCCGAGGTAAAGGACAACATTTCCCATTCTCTCCCTTCAGAAATATTATGAAACCAGCTGCACTTGAATATCCATCAGGAAGATTAGCAGGTGAAGCATTGCTAAAAACCACTAGTTTCATGTTCTTTGGGTCACCTAAGGATGGGAACTTGGGTACAGAGCTATCCAGATTTAACATTTGTAATATTTTATTTGTCCTAAAAACATTCTCAACTTTAGGGTGTTTCATCATAGTACTTAACTTCCAACACATCAAAACTAGCATCGATCTAATGTGAGTGCAGAGTCAGTTCAACTGACCAATCAAGCTTCGCAATTGCTCTGCTTCTTTAGGTGTAACATCATTGTGATAACACAGTACGATTAAGAAGGGTGGGAATGATACTCTATAAATAGGGTTGTTGATTTAGAGTTATTCCAGACCTCCTCTGCTTAATATCTAAACCAATATATTTAAAAGCCCCACAAACCTGACACCCAATTTTAAATTCTACTCTAATCTTATTCATAACATATTTCTCAAATTCCACAATACCATCCCATAAGAAATCATCAACATGCATCATGAAGATGCCTGAAAGTTTTCATTTGTGATATCAATAAAAAATTGCAGGATCTGCTTTTGTTAAACACAACCTATTTTCAGCGAAACAGATCTCAGCAAAATATTCCACACCCTGGAAGCACCATTCAGGCCACAGACGCATTTGTTTCATTTCAATAATTTTCTTTCTACATCTGCTACCTCTCTGGGTAATTTCAGAAACAGATCTCTCTGAAAAGTATCGCCCTGCAGAAATGCAACTATTATGTCGATTGAACTGCACTTCCATGAATATGCGGCCGAAACAGCTAAAAAGGTTTATAAGATTACTGTGGGAGAGACCACTCGAGCATCTGTATCACCCAGTCGCTCTTCAAAACTCCTAGCAACTAGCCCCGCATTAGCTTTAAGTCCCATCTACAAGGACTTTTTCAGTACAAATCCACCTCTGTGACAAAGCTTTTGACCTTTATCTGGTACTTCAGATTGAACTCCAAACTCTCTCCAACTATTTAATTCCCTTTGTTTTGCGTCCCTTATTAGCTTATTCTCCAGTTTATTGGCAACCACCAACACTTCACGATCACAAAGACTTCCAGTTCTGTTACGAGACTGCTCTGTGGCCTTTATTTCATTATCTAATCTATTCAAGTCATTGCCTTCCACTCACAAGCCTCACAGGAACTACTACTGCAAGATCTTGCTCTTCCACTGTTGGAGGTTCTTTTTCCAGTTCGTGATGGTTTTCTAACACAAGGGTCACTTACAGACTTTCTTTCAGAACATACAGTGTGTTTTCTTGCTCCCCACTCTTTCACCCCATTTTGCTGATCTGTGGATTTCACTTCTTGGCCATTATCCTGAACATTGAACCAATATTTGAACTTGCCAGTAGCTTTGCCTGCACGTTCAACAATTGTTGTATCCCTCCATTCATTAGACCCCTCTGGCATATATGTCACCCGAGTATCCACTCTGGGCAATTGGTTGTGTACATGATAGCTCTGTCAGATGCATCACCATTAGTCACATAACTACTACTATCCAGCCCTTGATCTATCATATTCTATTTCTCAGAACTCTGATCACAAAATACATGAGCATTTGAGGTACAAAGTGCTTCATTTACATCTATCAGCTGCTCAGTCTGAGATTTTGTAATTAGTTCCGATTAATTGTGAGGAATGAATCTTAACAGTTTGATTGCTCTACTTGATAGGCCATGATGGTAAGACAGTACTTATTACCTTACCAGGGACTTTCCATTCCCGATGACCCTCTCCTTTATCATATCCCAAATCTCCTGAGTTAAACTCTGCCTCAGGTGGTCTTATACAATGCCTCAGTGCTCTCTGAATTTTCTTTGAGACTTCAACCTTGAAAGCCTGTATTCCTGTTTGTAAAGCGTTCAAATGTACAGAAAAAATGGAACTAATTGCTGTACCTTCGAAAGCAGGAGGACTGTTGCACAGTACATAAGGCCATTTGGGATTTCGCCCACAGCCTGATTGATAGGCACTATATCCTCCAGTTATCTGGAGTGAATTCTTTTCATCAGCACCCATGGCAGAGTGGTTGTCAACTTGCCATCTGGTTGATCAGCAAAAGCTTTATGCAGCATTTCATCGATCACTGCATGGTTCCTTTCACAGAGTCCTTTGTTGAAAGGTCTTTCAGCTGTACTATTGATGATGATTATATCATGTTTTCACATGTCTCTGAACTCAACATTGTCAAATTCCTCTCTATTATCAGGCAAAAACTTTGCTGGTGTCCCAAGTCTGGTCCCTATCCATTTCTCCATGATATTGTCTATTATCACCCTTTTGTCCTTACTCTATTATTGTTGAAACATTAATTCTGGTTAGCAGGTCTGTAAAATGTAGGATGCCGTAACTTCTGTCTTTATCCCATACATTTAGATCCATGGCAACTACCTCATTAGTCACATGCCACTGGAAGGCTTACAAAAAGAAGTGGCGGTGTACTTCAATACTTTTTACAGATTTCATGCTTCTCACTAATCTCTTCTATTAGCCTTGATGCTCTTCATCAACTACACCTGCAACTTTTAGCAGGATTTTTAACCTTTGACAAGTAGGGTAAGGAAATTGTTTATGCAATTTTGGGACAATTTGTTTTTCTTCTCTAATTCTTATCACCTGACACCATTAATACTGTTCTAACACTCTGATGAGAAACATTAGGCTTTGTTAAGGGCATAAGTAATATCTTGCCTGAGTAAACCGCAGATCAGCTGACTTTCCAAAAACAATTGCCTTATTGTGCTCTGTCATTTCATTTGTTACTTTCTCATGGAAGGTTTACTTACCAGCGTAGGTGTCTCAATAGTGACTACATCAGTACTTAAAAATTGGTTTACTCCAACTAAACCTAAAGAAAGTAGTACTTTTATATTCCTTAAATTTGCATCGATCCTCACTACTTAGTGAATTAGGATAACATTTTAACCAATCTGTTCCACATACTGTTGAAGTACAAGTACTATCTAGTACTGCACAGTTCAAGGAGTCCACAACTAACACATTCATCGCAGAATTAAAACTCCTTTGTTCGGTTTCATCATTATCTTCATCCACTTCCTCAGAATTCCCCATCATTTGTCATTTTGAGGGCCCTGCCTTTTTGCCTGGGGAGGTTCACCGTAAAATAACTCTTCGCATCACACCTGAGGCAACCAGTAACTTTCATTGGGAATTTCTGGGATTCATTTGCCCATTATTTATGTTTGAATTTTGTCTTCTGCTGTAATAGCGAGATCTGCTAAAGGTCCTTTCATCCTCATTTTGCCTGACTTTAATCTATCTGTTGTATTGATGCCTGTGTCCAGTATCTGGACTATTTTGAAATCGGGCAATGATTGGTCTCCTGCTCTTCATGTCACAATGGGATGTCTCATTTGTTCAAGGTTGAAGGAAATGACTGTCTTCCCAGGATTTTTTCAAGGCAGCAGACATCTGATCCAACAGAGTTTCCTTCTCCAAGAACCAAACACCAGTTGCCTGTCCATATGAGACACTTCAGTACAATCCAGTAATTTAAATGCTAGTACTGTCCAAGGATCTTTGTCAATCTTTTATTCTGTTGAATATATGTTCCAGTTTCTTTATTTCTCTCTAAATACCCCTGCATCAAATTGCTCCTGCTACTTCTTTGCCCATTCCCTTAACTTGTCTGTCTTCCTGAAATCTTATACAGTCCACCTGTTTGTCAAACCTCTTATTTTTGTATAATCAGCAAATTTCAGGATTTTGTTCCCACGTCAAAACTATATTACAAACAAATCTGACTTCTTCCAGTCCAAGCAATATCTATTGTTCCTACCCTTCTGTTTCCTGTCTGTCAACAAAGTTTTAATTCTTTCATGAGATGTGAGCTTCACTGGCAAGGCCAGCATTTGTTGCCCATCCCTAATTGCCCTTGACAACTGAGTGGCTTGCTCGCGCAGTTAAGAGTCAACCCATTGCTGTGGGTCTGGAGTCACATGTCGGCCAGACCATGTAAGGACGGCAGGACGTTAATGAACCAGATGGGTTTTTACAACAATCAGTTGTTTCATGGCACAGTTACTGAGACTCGCTATCAATTCCAGATTTAAAAAAAAAATTATTAGTTGAATTTATTTATTGATTTTTAAATTCCACCAGCTGCTGTGGTGCGATTTGAACTCATGTCCCATGCACTAGCCGAGACGTCTGGATTACTAGTTCAGTGACATCATCACTGTGCCACCATCTCCCCATGTGTGCCTGAACACCAGGAAACCCCGTTTTTCAAATGGTGCCATGGGATTGTTCATGTCCACCTGAAGAAACAGATGGAGCCTCAGTTTAATGCCTGATTAAAAGATGGCACTGCTGATAGTGCACTGCTCCCTCAGTACTGCACTGAATGGTCAGCTTATCTTATTTGCTTAAGTCTCTGGAATGGGGCTTGGACCCACAACCTTCTGACTGAGTGGTCAAAGTGCTACCATTGACCAAAGGCTGACAACTGAAAGCGCATTCTGGGTTCTAGGGATTGATACAGGATTGATCGATGATGCTGACATAAAGCCCAAACAACTTGACAGTATCTTTTAGGTTTGTGAAGAGCATGGATTACTGGAAACTAGTGTAGTTCCTTGGCTGATTCTGGTTACCAGATCCTTTACACTGAGAGACAGGAGAGTGAGGGTGGAAGCATGCCTTCTGGGTGCGAACAAGAACTGGAAGACCAGAATTGAAAATAATAATTTCCTTCAGGCCATTAAGTGTGTGTAATATGCTCCCAGGAAGTGTCCATTGATTAGCTGTCTCAAAAAAGAGCTGGATTAATATTCTAATTAGAAATGTGATTGTAGTTTAAAGGGATAAGTGTAGACTGAGATGGTCAAATATTCTGCATAATACAAACGTTCTTGTGTTGCTGCATGGAAGAGGAGAAGAGAGAACAAACTTGTATTCATACAGCACCTTATAAAATCTCTCGAGAGATCCCAAAGTACGTAACATTTAATTAGTTTTGAAGTGCAGTCACTGTTGCATGTGGATAAACACAATAGTCAATTTTGCGTATAAACAACAACTGAGATGAATGATCAGTTAATCTTTTATTTGGGTGGCATTGGTTTAAGGGGAGGTCTGTTTTCAGGATTGCTAGCATTTGACCCAAACTGCCACATGGGCTTGTGGTTTGTGACATGCAACAGCGCTAGAATAAATTATGGAGATGGGGGAGCAGGTGAATGTTCTGGGTTGGGAGTTTTTATGCAGAAATTTCATCGTCGTATAATAGTACAGCACAGAAGGAGGTCATTTGGCCCAATAAATCTGCGTTGGCTCTTTCAGACAGTAATCCAGTTACTCCCATTCCCTCGGCTCTTTCCTTATCTCTGAAAATTTTTCTCCTTCCAAGTATTTATCCAGTACCCTTCTGAAAGCTACTATTGAATCTATATCCGCCACCCTATCATGCAATGCATTCCAGATCATAATCATGCATTGTGTAACAAGTCGTCGCTGGTTCTTTTGCCAATCATCTTAAATCTTAAGGGTTATTGACCCTTCAGCCATTGGAAGCAGTTTTCTTTTATTTACCCTACCTAAACCCTTCAAGATTTTAAACACCTGTATCAAATCTCCTCTTGGACTTCTGTGCTTTAAGGAGAGCAAACCCAGCTTCTCCATCCAGCTATGTAACTGTAATCCCTCATCCCTGGAACCATTCTCGTAAATCTCTTCTATACCCTCTCCAAACCATTCACATCCTTCCTAAAGTGTGGTGCACAGAACTGGACGCAATACTCCAGCTGGGGCCGAACGAGTGTCTTATGCAGATTTAGTATAACTTCCTGGCTTTTGCATACTCTGCCTCAATTTATAAAGACCAGGATCCCATGTGCTTTATTAACTGCTTTGTTAACCTGTTTGTCACATTCAGATATGTGTGCACAGACACCTCTAGTCAGTTTATTCTTGCACCCCCTATAAAGTTGTACCATTTAATCTTTATTATATCTCTTCATTCTTCCTACCAAAATGTGTCACCTTACACCTTTCTGCATTGGATTTCATCTGCCAAGTGCCCTGCAGCCTATGCCCTTTTGCACTATTTCTGTCTTTTCATTGATTACTATACTTCTAAATTTTGTTTCATATGTAAATTTCAAAATTGTGCTCTGCACCCCCCTCCCCCCAAGTCAAAGCCATCTCTGAACAGATGTTGGTTAGATCACTGAGAACAGAGTGCACGTAGGCTGCAGTAAGAGTGGGCTTGATGGGCCTAATGGCTTTTACTTTCTTCATGTTTTATATTTTTGCATACAAACTTTGGAAGGTACAAGGCCTGGGTATGAAGACATGACGAGTCCAGCCCGAACGTACTTACTGAAAATTGCTTCAAATGCAAGATACCCGAGTTTGTAACCCCTGTGTGACATTGATAATCAGTGCTTTGTATAGAAATCCTCTCTTTGCTATTATAATGAAGGCATGAACCCATAATATTGTACAACATTGTTTTTATCCATTGAATTGAACAGCCTGAACTTTTCACTCCCTGTCTCACCATGTAGCACGATGGCCAGTCTTTCATGTTCTGCCGGAGTTTATTTTTAATTAGATAATTTTTAAAGGAAAGCCATTTTGATCTTGCCCTTTCAGGCAGCCAGCTTTGTTATCTTCCCATTACAGTTTTATCATCTATCTCAATAGGAAGGTAGGACCTCAGTTTAACATTTCATCTGAAAGAGTAGATAGGGCATCTGTGGTACTTCACTGAAGTGTCAGCCGAGATGTACAAACCCTCGTGAGGAAGCTTGAACTCCATATTCTCACTCAAAGTCAAGAGTGATGAAACTGAAGTTAATTGACAAGTTCAGTACATGGGCACAGTGTAAACCTTGGATATTAAATATGGTTTGGATCTCCTCTGAATCTCCAGTCTAAACTAATCATGTTTAGACGTTAGTGGTGCTGTGGCTTTGGAGATGTGGTAGGTTCTTCAGTAAGTCCTGACTGTTGTGTTTTGGCATTATTACAGTGAAGAACATTGACCCCGTCTCCTGGTCAACAGTTATTCCTCAACCAACACCCCGAAAGATTAACAGGATGTTCATCACATTTACTGTTTGTGGGACTTTGCTGTGCACAAATTGTCTGTTGTGTTTGCCAAAAGTGACTTTAGTGGATGGAACGTTCTCTCGAACCTTCTGAGGAAATAATGAGGTGTGATATAAGTGTGTTTCTTTTTCTTTTATTGATTCTGGCAATGAGGCGTGTTACCTGCTGATCAGAAATACATGTTGTAAGTTCAGTATGCCAACATCAGGGTAGGCTTTTTCTGTGGATGGCACTAAGGTGTTGTCTGGCTTGTATGGAGCAGGTAGGGGAGCTTTACCATGCGTTCACCAGGCTATATCTGAGCTGAGAATGCTTGACACACACTTAGATGGGGGTGGTGGCGTAGTGGTATTGTCACTTGACTAGTGACCCAGGGTATTGCTTTGGGGATGTAGGTTCAAATCTCACCACCACAAAAGGTGGAATTTGAATTCAATTAATAAAAGAAAATTACACCTGGAATTAAAAAGCTCGTCTAATGACATCATTGTCGATTGTTGTAAAAACCCATCTGGTTCACTTATATCCTTTAGGGAAGGAAATGTGCTGTCCTTACCTGGTCTGGCCTACATATGATTTCAGACCCACAGCAATGTGGTTGACTCTTACAAGCCCTCTGAAATGGCTTAGCAAGCCACTCAGTTGTATCTAACCACTACAAAGTTCAAAAGACCAGACGCACTACCTGGCATCGATCTACCCGACATCGACTACAGCAGTTCAAGAAGGCAGCTCACCACCACCACCTCAAGGGGGATAAAGAGGGAACAAATGCTGGCTTAGCCAGTGATGCCCACATCCCAGGAATGAATAAAAAAGACATCCTGATTCATAGATTGGCAGTTTAATGAATAGTTTTGTGCTGTGTGGAAAGGTGCAATAATGACATCTGTCCCAGTTTAATCCATCTGAGTACAGACATGGCAAGGCGGTGTAAAAACACTGCAATTTTCAAGTGCTTAAAGTCATTGTACTCTTTGTCCTTTATGAATGGTTGCTTGCCTATTCTGATGTCCAAGACTGAGTCTCTGCTGTGGCCTGATTCTGAGCACAGCATTTATTGTTTCCGTATTCCTGTTAAGAGATAAGGGAAGGGCACAGTTACCCCGGACAGAGTTGGAACTATTTTCCTTTTATTCCACCCATCCCAAAAGTAGTGTCCCATGACTGAGCAGTAAATCTTGAAAGCACTGAGGCACTTGCTTCTTACTCTCTCACTGACAGTACTCTGTAGAACATCGAAATTGCCCAGGTATGTCCTGTGCACAAAAAGTAGGACAAATCTAACCTGGCCAATTACCGCCCTATCTGTCTACTCTTGATCATCAGCTAAGTGATGGAAGGGGTTGTCGACAATGCTGTTAAGTGGTACTGGCTTACCAAAACTTGCTCAGTGATGCTCAATTTGGGTTCCGCCAGGGCCACTCAGCTCCTGACCTCATTACAGCCTTGGACCAAACATGGACAAAAGAGCTGAACTCCAGACGTGAGATGAGAGTGACTGCTCTTGATATCAAGGCAGCATTTGACCGAGTATGGCATTGAGGAGCCCGAGCAAAACTGGAGTCCGTGAGAATTGGGGAAAACTCTCCGCTGGTTGGAGGCACACTTAGCACAAAGGAAGATGGTTGTGGTTGTTGTTGGTCAATCATCTCAGTCCCAGGACATCAGTGCAGGAGTTCCTCAGGCCCGATGATCTTCAGCTGCTTCACCAATGACCTTCCCTCCATCATAAGGTCAGAAGTAGGGATGTTCAGCACCATTTGTGACTCCTCAGATACCGAAGCAGCCTGTGTCCAGATTCAGCAAGACATGGGCAACATCCAAGCTTGGGCGGATAAGTGGTAAGTAACACTTGTGCCAGGCAATGACCATCTCATACAAGAGAGAATCTAACCATCTCCTCTTGATGGTCAATGGCATTACCATTGCTGAATCCCCCACTATCAACATCCTGGGGGTAGGCGTGGGAGGGGGGTGGCTGTTGGTGGAAGGGCTACCATTGAGCAGAAACTGAACTGGTCCAGCCACATAAATGCTGTGGCTATAAGAGCAGGTCAGAGGCTGGGAATTCTGTGGCGAGTAACTCTCACCTTCTGACTCCCCAAAGCCTCTCCACCATTTACAAAGTACAAGTCAGGAGTGTAATGCTTTTCCAAATAATCATAAATCCTGTCTCTCAGAATCCTCTTCAGTAATTTGCCCACTACCGACGTAAGACTGACTGGTCTATAATTCCCAGGGTTATTCCTATTCCCTTTCTTGAACACGGGAATAACATTTGCCACCCTCCAATCATCTGGTACTACTCCAGTGGACAGTGAGGACGCAAAGATCATCGCCAAAGGCGCGGCAATCTCTTCCCTCGCTTCCCTAATACCCTTGGGTATATCCCGTCTGGCCCCAGGGACTTATCTGTCCTCATGTCTTTCAAAATTTCCAGCACATCCTCCCTCTTAACATCAACCTGTTCGAGCATATCAGCCTGTTTCACGCTGTCCTCACAAACGTCCAGGTCCCTCTCACGAGTGAATATTGAAGCAAAGTATTCATTTAAGACCTCCCCTACCTCCTCCGACTCCAGGCACAAGTTCCCTCCACTATCCCTGATCGGCCCTACCCTCACTCTGGCCATCCTCTTGTTCCTCACATAAGTGTGGGACGCCTTGGGATTTTTTCATGTCCCCTTCTAGCTCTCCTAAGTCCATTCTTCAGTTCCTTCCTGGCTACCTTGTAACCCTCTAGAGCCCTGTCTGATCCTTGCTTCCTCAACCTTAAGTAAGCTTCCTTCTTCCTCTTGACTAGCTGTTCCACATCTCTTGTCATCCAAGGTTCCTTCACCCTACCGTCCCTTCCTTGCCTCATCGGGACAAATGTATCCAGCTGTCGCAGCAAGTGCTCCCTAAACAACCTCCACATTTCTGTCGTGCATTTCCCTGAGAACATCTGTTCCCAATTTATGCTCCCCAGTTCCTGCCTAATAGCATTGTAATTTCCCCTCCCCCAATTAAATATTTTCCCATCCCGTCTGCTCCTGTCCCTCTCCATGACTATAGTAAAGGTCAGGGAGTTGTGATCACTATCACCGAGAGATCTGCCACCTGGCCTGGTTCGTTGCCAAGCACCAAATCCAACATAGCCTCCCCTCTAGTCAGCCTATCTACATATTGAGTCAGGAAACCTTCCTGGACACACCTGACAAAAACTGCTGCATCCAAACTATTTGCACTAAGGAGGTTCCAATCAATGTTAGGGAAGTTGAAGTCACCCATGACACCAACCCTGTTACTTCTGCACCTTTCCAAAATCTGCCTCCCAATCTGTTCCTCCGTGTCTCTGTTGCTATTGGGGGGTCTATAGAAAACTCCCAACAAAGTGACTGCTCCTTTCCTGTTTCTGACTTCCACCCATAATGACTCAGTAGACAAACCCTCCTCGACGATCTCCCTTTCTGCAGCTGTGATACTATCCCTGATTAGCAATGCCACTCCCCCACCTCTTTTACCTCCCTCCCTATTCCTTTTGAAACATCTAAACCCCGGAACATCCAACATCCATTCCTGCCCCTGTGATATCCAAGTCTCCGTAATGGCCACAACATCGTAGCTCCAAGTACTGATCCATGCTCTAAGTTCATCACCCTTATTCCTGACACTTCTTGCATTAAAGTAGACACACTGCAACCCATCAGACTGGCTGCAACTTTGCCCTGTCAACTGTCTAACCTTCCTCACAGACTCTCTGCACTCGTTAGCTGCCTGTTCAACAGTTACCCCATCCACTGATCCGTAGCTCCGGTTCCCATCCCCCTGCCAAACTAGTTTAAACCCTCCCGAAGAGCTCTAGCAAACCTCCCGCCCAGGATATTGGTGCCCCTCCAGTTCAGATGCAACCCGTCCTTCTTGTACAGGTCCCACCTTCCCCAGAAGGTATCCGAATGATCCACATATCTGAAGCCCTCCCTCCTACACCAGCTCTGTAGCCACGTGTTCGGCTGCACTCGCTCTCTGTTTCTAGCCTCACTAGCACGTGGCACCGGTATCAATCCTGAGATTACTATCCTGCTTGTCCTGCCTTTTAGCTTCCAACCTAACTCCCTATATTCGCTTTTCAGGTCCTCATCCCTTTTCCTAGCTATGTCATTGGTACCGATGTGTACCACGACTTCTGGCTGCTCCCCCTCCCCCTTAAGAATCCCGTAGACTCAATCCGAGACATCCCTGACCCTGGCACCCGGGAGGCAACATACCATCCGGGAGTCTCGTTCGCGACCACAGAATCTCCTGTCTGTTCCTCTAACCATTGAATCTCCTATCACTATCGCTCTCCTATTCTCCCCCCTTCCCTTCTGAGCCACTGAGCCAGGCTCAGTGCCAGAGACCTGGCCGCTGTGGCTTTCCCCTGGTAGGTCGTCCCCCGCAACCGTATCCAAAACAGTATACTTATTATTGAGGGGAACGGCCACAGGGGAGCCCTGCACTGTGCGCCTATTCCCTTTCCCTCCCCTGACGGTCACCCAGCTACCTTTATCCTGTAACTTAGGTGTCACTACTTCTCTATAACTGCTCTCTATCACCCCCTCAGCCGCCTGAATGATCCGAAGTTCATCCAGCTCCAGTTCCCTAAAGCGGTCTGTGAGGAGCTGGAGTTGGGTGCACTTCTCACAGGTGAAGTCAGCAGGGACACAAGTGGTGACCCTTACCTCCCACATCCTGCAAGAGGAGCATGCAACTGCCCTAGCTTCCATCCCCTCTGCTCTAAATTGACACAGAGATTAAGTAAAAATAAAGGAAAACCTTACCTTACCAAACCCTCCACACAAGAGTCGTTTTTTTTTGGTTAGAGGAGGAGGATGGGTGGGAGACACTACAGGTGTAGTGTTTCGGGTTTAGCCACTGCCCGAATATATAAGTTCACTTACCCAGCAGTCCCCATGTCCGCGTCCGCCGAATCACTCGGTAAGTACTTTTATACTGAGACTTACCTTCCCAGCTGCCCCCTGGCTCACACTCTCACTGCTACCGCTGTTCAAAAAGAAGCTGCCGAATCGCTAGGTAAGTACTTTATACTGAAACTTACCTTCCCAGCTGCCCATAAGGGGGGCCATTTCAGATCACCATTAAGCCAGAGGTTCTTGTAATCTGCTAAATATGTGCACAAGTGTCCTGTGTGTGCAGTGTCTTCAGGCTGAGTGCTGCTTGTGATGGAGATGGTATATATCCAGTGTGACTGCTCCATATTTGTGTGTAACACAAGTTGTTGACTGTGCCAGCAGGAGAACACAGCAAAGTACCATTCTAATATGGTCCAACAAGGTTATCCAGTGAAGTCAAAAGGACTAGTTGCAAATCCAGCTCCATTCATTTCCTGGTCTATGCTGAGTTTGATTGATTCCAGTGTCAGGGGTTACATTTGTCCCCAGCATCCTTGGGTTAAGGAAGGGGCACAAATTGGCCACATTCACACTCTAAATTTGTTGTCTAATGCCCCTTGTTGGAAAGTTTGTATGTTGGCGTCAGAGTAAGATGGGGATTGGGCTAGTTTGTAAAGCCTGTGCTGTCGAATAACACCAACACCTTTGTCTCCACTCACACTTGAATTACGGATAGTTGGGCAAGGTACTGCTGGACAACCAGTGGCCATAGCTGCTGTTTTCCAATAGTTGGTGGATGTAATTATGAGAGGGGTTCATTTCCCAGGGTCTGCCAATCCCATTATTGATTTCTAATACAAAAGCAAAATACTGCGGATGCTTGAAATCTGAAATAAAAACAAGATGCTGAAAATACTCAGCAGGTCTGGTAGCATCTGTGGAGAGAGAAAGAGTTAATGTTTCAGGTCGTTGACCTTTCATCCCTGCTTCTTCAGTCTCTCTCACAAACTGAAATCCCACATCTCTGGCAGCCTTCCAGTAAATCTCCTCTGCATCCTCCAAGATCCTGGCGTCTTGATTGTGATTTTCTGAACGTTTAGAATGACGTCCTAGCTTTTGTATTCTGTCTTTGTTTATAAAACCATCTGCATTTTTAACATCCTTCTCCACTTGTCCTGCCACCTTCAAAGATTTTGTGTACATACATCCCCAGGTCTCTATTCCTGCACCTCCTCTTTAAAATTGTACCATCTTAGTTAATATTACCCCTCCTCATTCTTCCTACCACGATGCATCACTTCACACTTCCCCGTGGTCCTTTTCATCTTCCATGTGTCTGCCCAGTCATTCTTTGACTGTATCTGTCCTTTCTCTTGCTGCCACTGCCTATTTGTACACTGCTCTCATTCATGTTCCTATTCTCCGGAAGCTGAACTAGTAAAATTTATAATTGTCGCTTTACTGGTGGAACAATCCTTGTGAGAAATGCTATGGTTTTGCTTCCACCTGGTGGAATATGGATCAAACTGCAGCAACATAAACAGCTTCTAGCCTTGGAGCTCAGATGTCCAATGATGGTGATTTATCATGAGACCAATAATCTGTCAAAAACAGTCGCTAGGTTTAATATTTAAGCAACTTTCCAAATTTGCTCAGAGAATAAGGTCAGATTTTTAATTTTAAATCCCCCCCCCACCCCCGCAAAACTCAACTTGTTGGCCACTGTGTAAATTTGTTGTCCGTGCCTAATTATTACTTGAGCAGGTCCTGCATGTGGATGTCGGGTCATGTGGTGTACGCTGTCAGAATCCAATTGAAGCACATTAGGTCTTGGGGAATTGCCTTCATCCAATTTGAAAACTCTGGTAGCACGAACCAAGGCTGTAATCTGATTCTAATGTTCGGTTCATGTGCCTAAACCACCTGAGCATTTATCTCCTGGATCGTAGCACCGAAGCCTCTTAGCTGAGTGTTTTTTTTGCCTTATCGACCTTATGTCAGCCATCTGCTGTCCATTGTGGTCTGGAATGCAATTGTGATTTATCTAACCTGTGTTGAGATTTGCTGGTCTGAGAGTGCATTACAAATTATAACTGTTTTGATGGATTCTCAAATTGCCAACAACTCCGAAACCAAATATGAATTTCATAAAATCATTAGTTCATTCCAAGAAATAAATTTAGTGTTTAGCCTTTGTAAAGAGGAAAGGGAGGTTACTATGTTTCGAGAGTGTACCCTTTAGCAGTGGCAGATGGAGCTTCCAATACTAATTCCGATTTGTTTTCTGTAATCCAATGAGCCTCGTCCCATTTGATCAGCACTGGGTCCAATTTGGGGTGACTGAGGACTCCTATGGTGGGTGCAGACTCCTATGCTGTCAGTGCCAATTGCCAGGTTAAGAGCACTTTTGCTTTGTCAGCTTGTCACATAAAGCTACTGGCGCCTGCAAACATCAGGCAGCGGCTGGCAAGCATTCTGCAGAATTTCGCTGTATCGAGCCAGATTTCAGCCAGCTGGAAACAGCAGGGACTGATGTGACTGGCATATTCCTAGAAAGCTGACAAAGGAGTTTGTTATGCAGAGTCAACAGGATTTGAATTGCTTTGAATCTGTTTTATTTTCACTTGTTTTATTTCAATTTTCTCTCCCCTCATGAAGGTGCAAGCTGTTGCCGAGATACAGTGCCATAGATTTTGGTTGTCCTCTGGTACCTTACCCATTTAGTTATTGTTCAGTATGTGTACCTTGATGGTGACTAGTTGTCAGGCAGGCTATTCAACTGTAAGGAGTATCACAGCTAAGCCTGATCTATCCTGACCCAACAGTAACATGTTCACTTTTCAGCAATGATCAATGGATCATGATTAAGAGTGGGATCCGCTGTGTGACTTACCCTGCCCTTTCCAGTCTTTTATAGTTTCTTAATTGCTAGTACAGATTGGGCATCAAACCTGGGACCCTTTATGATAGGGTGGAGGGAATACAGGATATTTCAAAGGATGAGAGAAGGCAGAGTCTTCTCTTCAGTGGCAGAGCAAGGGGGTGAAAGGTTATGGGGGTAGATGGTAATGTGGAGTAATCAGTTCAGCCATGAACTTATTGAATGGCAGAGCAGGCTCGAGGGGCTGAGTGGCCTACTCCTGCTCATAATTCGTATGTTCATATGAGTCAGAGGCAGCAGACAACAGGAGAATGGCCGAGTCTTTCAAATTAAAGTTACTAAGAGGAATACCATTAGGGACAGAGGTTATGGGAATCCAGAGAGAAGAATATAAAATTTAATATTGGGCATAACGGTTTAAAAAAAAAGGTAGAAATGGAGGAAGTTTCTCTCTAAGAACATAAAGGTGCAGCAGTCACAGAAGGTTAGTATGCAGGTACAACAAGTCATAAAGAAAACTAATAGAATGCTATCCTTTTATTAAGAGAGGAATTGAAAATAAAAGTACGGATGTTATGCTTCAGTTATACAGGGCATTGGTGAGACCACATCTCGAACATCTTGTGATGTTTTGGTCTCCTTATTTAAGGAAGGATCTAAATGTATTGGAGGCGATTCAGAGGAGGTTTACTAAATTGATACCTGGAATGAGCAGGTTGTCTTATCAGGAAAGGTTGGACAGACTGGGCTTGTTTTCACTGGAGTTTAGAAGAGTGAGGGAGGCTTGATAGAAGTATATAAGATCCCTAACAGTCTTGACAAGGTGGATGTGGAAGGGATGTTTCCTCTTGTGGGTGAGTCCAGAACTAGGGGGCACTGTTTTAAAATTAGGGGTCGCCCTTTTCGGACAGAGACGAGGAGAAATGTTTTTTCTCAGAGTTGTGTGACTTTGGAATTCTCTGCTTCAGAAGGTGGTGGAGGCGGGGTCATTGAATATTTTTAAGGCGGAGGTAGATAGATTCTTGTTAGGCAAGGGAATCCAGGGTTATGGGGGTTAGATGGGAGTGTGGAATTTGAGACACAAACAGATCAGTCATGATCTTATTGAATGGCGGAGCAGGCTAGAGGGGTCAAATGGCCTACTTCTGCTCCTAATTCGTATGTTCGTAGGTTGGAGGGGAAAACTGAGACAAACTGGGAAAATAGTTGACTAACTAATATCTTAATCTCTATTAATTGGCAGCCATTTTGAGAGACCACATTGGCAGAGGACCAGGAGTGGCTGCTGGCAAGATAGGAATGTGACAGTTGACACTTCTTTGCACTAGTCTCATTTAGCAGCTTCCAGATGTTGTCACTGGTATTAGTCAGGTGCTTAGCACCAAGGCATTAGGAAAAATTAACATTTATATAGGGCCTTATCTCCTGAGAACATCTCAAAGTGCTTCACAGCCAATGAATTACAAAAAGAGAAAAGAATGGCAACAGAATTGATACAAACCAAAAGCAAGAAATTGGAAGTCTGAAACAAAAACAGAAAATACTAGAAACATTGGCAGGTCTGTGGAGAGAGCAGGCAAGTTCAAGTTTCAGATACAGACCCTTCAGTAGAGCGACAGGAAATTACAGATGAACAATGTTTAAAATGGACCAGGAAAAAAATTGCATGTGTGCATGCATATACACACACGTAACATTCTTAAATGGAAATGAGCAATGGTTATGTGGCTCAAGCAATAGTAACAGGAGTAAGTACGTATCACAATGACAGAAATTAATGATACTTAAGAGACACAGAGAATGCATGAATAGCTGAGGTCATTGGGAAATGTTAAGGCAGGTTTGGAATGGGAGCAGAAAAGGTAGGTAGAGCAGAATAGGCTCCAATGGTCCGGAAGCCTCGGAGAGGAATAAAACACAGGCTAACACCAAGGGTACAAAGTGCCCTACCAGCTTGATGTGTCACCACCCTGAGCACCAACCTGCCTTACCCCACCCTGAAATGCCCACTTTCAAATCCCACATCAGAAGCACTTCATTCTGTGAATGGCTCAAGGTGCTTTCTGCAGACATGACGCAAATTTGAAAGGCTGAATCCTTTAATTGTAATGAAGTAGTAATACTTCAGAGGTAAGGTAGACCCAGCAACACGCTTGATTTTTCTCAACCACACATGCAAACATTTGAGGAGCACCCTGCTCGATTTAACAAGTACTTGGATATGCACTTGAAAGGCTACAGGCCAGGAGCTGGAAAATCTGATGAGGCTGGTTAGCACTTTTTCAGCTGGCACAGACCTGATGGGCTGAATGCTCTCCTCCTGTGCTGTAAATTTTCTTTTTTTCAATATGTTTCATTGCAGATGATTGCTGAGCTAGCGGAGAACTTGTGTCTATTAGTTACTTTGTGTATTCCCCTGTCCTGGAACAATATAGAAGTATTTTTTTTTGCCCCAGTTTGCAGGGGAAGATTTTTCTGTTCCCTTCCCTACTTGTTACTTTTATAATGTGAAGAGTTCGAAGGCATTGATAGTTCAAAGCAATATTGTACTGTTTAAACTTGCTGCTTAAATGTTGGCTGCTTTTCTTTAGTGCAAGCTGCCACCAAGGTTGAGAATAGTCATCAGGATGATGAGATAAATTAAGAATTAGTGGTTAGGTGTTGCCAAGATTGGCTTTTAAAAACCTGTACATTGTACGAGGAAAAGAAGCATGGGTCAAGGAAGGACATCCACAACTTTCAAGGGCCTCATCTGTTGAGGGGTGGGGTGGTATGTGGATAGAGCGGTGTTTGTACACCTGCTAGTGGCCTGGCTGTAATGTTTCATTGTCAGAGGTGCGAGGGCAGATCAGCTTGCTGGCTTAGGGTCTGAGACAGAGTGGCTGGGAAAGAGAGTGTGAAGATTAAACATAAAAAGGTGAATTTGTTTGTGACCAAGCACCTGAGGCGTGTTTCCCTCTATATCCTCTCCATTCCTCCTTCCCCATTCCGCACGGTTTGACTGATTGATAAATAAAGGCATAGATTACAAAATCTGGCAGTATCGATGGAGAGTGAAACAAAGTTAATGTTTCAGGTTGTTGACGTTCTGTCGGGACTGATTAGTTGAAAGGTCATTGATCTGAAACAATAACTCAGTTTCTATCTCCACATCTGTTGCGAGACCAACTCTGAGGTATTCCATCATTTTCTGTTTTTATTTCCAATTTCCTCATCCACAGGATTTTCTTTTGTAACTTTAAAAGGAGGAATAACCAGGGAAAAGGGGATGGAGAGAAAACATAAATGATCCGTAATTGAGTGGAGGATAGGAGATGATTAAATGACAAGTGATTATGGTGGAAGCCGAAAGGAGGCTATAAAGGAGAGAAATTAGAGAAATAAAAGATGTATGCAAGATCCAGAAAATGTGTAAAGGGTTACTGCAGAATAGCAAAGGGGAGGGTAGGATGGAGAATCTGGCAAAGCGGAGAAGGCTCCAGTACCCAGGATGGTGGCAAAAAAGGCAGGTGGACACCATGTCTGCTGGTGACCTCCATCCCAAGCACCAGCCCACAACTTTCTCTATTCCCGGAAGCACTGGCGCACCTATCTTATTTTCTGAGAGAAAATGTGGGCAATGGTTAAGATCTGAATTTGTTAAAGTCAATTTTAAGGCCGGAGGACTATAAAATGCTGATAGAAAGATGGGATGTAGCTCCTTGAGCTTCTGTTGAAATTCAATGGAACGGTAGAAGAGGCCAAGGAGAGAGAGTTCAGAGCAGGTGTGGGACAGGGAATTAAAGTGGCGAGTGACTGGAAGCTCAGGGCCATTTTTGAGGGTGGAATGGAGGTGTTCAGCAAAGCAATCACCGAATTCCACAAATTAGTGGGGATTACATGAGCAGCAAATACAGTATACTGTGTTAGCAGATGTGCAATAAAAAACTCTCTCACTCTGGAGGAGCATTAGGGCCCTGAATGGTGGTATGAGAGGGGATGAAAGGTTAAATGTTGCATCTCCTGAGCTTGCATGGGAAGATTCCATGGCAAGGAGAAGGGGTAATTGAGGTGTGGACCAGGGTGTCAAGGACAGAATGGCCCCTCAAATTGTTGAAAGGGGCAGAAGGAGATGATTCATTTGGTGATGGGAATAGGTTGAAGATGGTGGAAGATAATCCATTGTATGTGTGTGGAAGATGAGGACATGGGGTCCCAATCGTGGTTCTGGGAGGGACGAGAAGTGATAAAGGCTGAAATACAAGAAATGGATGGGCATAATTGAAAAACCTATCTATCATAAAGGGGAATCTTCAGTTGAGGAAGAAGAACATTTCAGAAGCTCTGTTGTGGAAGGTGGCATCATTAGAACAGGCGTGAAGGAAATGGAGAAACTGGGGAATGGAACAGGTTGGGAAGAAGCATAATCGAGGTAGCTGTAGGACTCAGTGGCTTGTAGTAGATTTCAATGTACAGCCCCCATCCTGAGTTGGAGTTAGAGAAGGCCAAGAAAGGAACTGAACAATTAGAGGTGGGCCACATATGGGTATCATTCTGTTATGATGTGTCTACCTCACACTTACTTTGTCTAAGAAGAAATTCATTCAATTCAAGAATGTCTCTTGATGGTTCTAGGATGGGTGTAGTCAGCACCTTTTAGTCTGGAATGTATCCTTTTGTCCTGTCAGGTCAGGGAAGCAGTGTTTGAATACGCAGATGAGGTCATTTGACCATCGGTCATCTTGCAGCATATTGTCCACTTTCTTTTTTACGGGTGATGTCAAATTCAACGATTCCATATTGAATAAGGCTCGTATCTTAAAAGTAGGGATATGGGCGGCACAGTGGCGCAGTGGTTAGCACTGCCGCCTCACAGCTCCAGCAGCCCGGGTTCAGTTCTGGGTACTGCCTGTGTGGAGTTTGCAAGTTCTCCTTGTAACCGCGTGGGTTTCCGCCGGTTGCTCCGGTTTCCTCCCACAGCCAAAGACTTGCAGGTTGATAGGTAAATTGGCCATTGTAAATTGCCCCTAGTGTAGGTAGGAGAATGGTGGGGATGTGGTAGAGAATACGGGATTAATGTAAGATTAGTATTAATGGGTGCTTGTTGTTTGGCACAGGCTCGGTGCGCCGAAGGGCCTGTTTCAGTGCTGTATCTCTCTATGACTCTATGATATGTTGTGTCTTTACTGGGCATGACAGCTGGCAGAGGTCACCGAGAAGCCCTGAGTACAATTGGAACAAAGAATGTTCAACATATCCTGCAGAAGGCAGGCACAGCTCATAACCATGTGGGTTCTCAAAGCAACACCTTTTTTGGAGGAATTGAATGGAGTTAAAGGTGTGAGCTGGCTTCTCTTGTCTCAGTAACTGCCCAGAGCAGCAGAGTTTGGTGATTCACACTCAGGAGGTGCCCCAACACATAACAAGTTGGGACTAGTTAGCTGGATCAAACTGACCTATATATAAGTGTTTGATGCTGGAAGGAAAAGTATTTAATTCCCCAGTTTATTGTAAAATGCATTGGTAATTAGGTGGAAAGTTAGCACAATGTAGTCGGTTTGGAATCTTAATGTGCAGTTTATGTGCATCTTCACAGCCTATACTTCAAACTGTGTTATATTAGATCAACAAATGGCCAATATTGTTTTGCATTCAAATGAATCATCTCATAGTGGGAATAGCTAATGATGTATATGCATTTCCCATTCTGAAGGCATTGATTCATTACAGGGTGTGGTTCCACAGGAAGTTGCTGTCTTCCAAATGTCCATCCTTTGTGTGTGAGCCAGTGCACTCAATATTGTAAGGTTATCCCAGCTGTGGGAACATTGTATCTGAGCCCCACATGTTCGCTGCGCAGGATAGTGATCGGAAGTAGGAACCCTGCATAGTGTTTCTGAGACCAATAATGGCCCTCCTGTTGTCATATGGTTTAAGATTACTTGGTACAGGTTAGAGGCTGAATTTTTCCTCTATGATGCAGTATCACATGGTGCAATTTCTGAAGAAAGACAGACTTGCATTTCTACAGCACTTTAGTGAATCCCTCAAATATCTCCAAGTGTTTCACCTCCAATTATTTACATTGAAGTGCGGTGACTGTTGTCATGCCAGCTAATGTAACCTCTATTTTTCATGCGGCAAGATCTCAAAAACCGCAATGGCCAGTTGATCTGTTCTTTGGTGGTGGTTGAGGAGAGAAATATTGGCCAGTACATCAGAAGAATTCCCTTGCTCTTATATTTTCCTGGAATCTTTAACATCCACTTGAACCAGAAGAGCAGTGTGTGTGTGTGTGTGTACGCCAGTGCACTCTTTTTTTTTTTGTAGTGCATGGGTGATTTAAGTCTGCAGTCCTTGAAATTTTTTTGCACAGCCATGCATACATGGGGGCTGACTTGGGCACGGCCTGTGTGAGAACCTTTGGGTTGCTGTATTGGTGGTGCAGCTTGGAGGGAACATTGGTGCATGTGCGCTTCCATATGTAAATGACTGTTAGATTCAGAAAGCTGCCAGTCACTAACATATCTAGATAAATCACACCAAATGTTTGTATTTGAATTGCTTAGATATCTCTAGCCAGGTGGTTCTTTGACACTTTCTCTCCTGAAGATTGAAGATACCCAAGTAACTACCAGTTTTTGATGAGATGTCCACTAAGGATATTTTTGTTCAGATTAAAAATTCTCGCTCCATTTATTCCTAGTTTTAATACACGAGAAGGTGGAGAACGAGAGCCTAAGTAACAAAACTCTGAAAATCACAGACTTCGGCCTGGCACGGGAGTGGCACAAGACAACCAAAATGAGTGCTGCAGGGACCTATGCCTGGATGGCACCAGAAGTCATCCGCTCCTCCATGTTCTCCAAAGGCAGTGATGTCTGGAGGTATGAATCTGTCAGTAGGCCTTGCTCCTCTACAGTTTGCTGACAGTATCTCCTACACTCAAAAAAGGTTGAGGGGGAGGGTCTGCTGCCTTCTTTGGCTGAATGTTGAAAAGTGGAACAAGAGAAATGTATAGAGCAGTTGTGAATCTTTTAATTCACATTACTCTGAGGGAAGGGATGCCCCGGTTAAGTTCTGTAAGGAGATCAGAAATGCTAAAGTCATTGCAAGTGGTAATGCAATATAGCCAGTCACTGAAGTTCCAGATATATTTCAGACACTCAAAGCTGTTTTTAGCTGAAAATTCCCATGGGAAATTGTTATTTGTTCAGAGGACCATGTTAATGAGTAGATGGGCAGTGGTGGGGATGAGGTGTGTAACACCTGCTGGTTCAGGTCTGTTCTCCTCAATTCCTGACCTCAGCCATTTCAACCACAAGGCTAGTATGTGAAGGCTTTCTTCTAGGGAGTGGGGTGGGAAGGAAAGGAAGTTGATGTTGCGACTTTAGCGGCACTTGGTACAGCCTGCTTGCCAAGAGTGAGTGATGAAGGCTGCCTGGCTGGGGGAGACGGTGGCTTGGTGGTAATGTCACTGGACTGATAATCCAGAGGCCCAGGCTAATGCCCTGGGGACACAGTTTCAAATCTCACCACAGCAGCTGGTGGAATTTAAATTCAATGAATTAATAAAAAATATCTGGAATTGAAAGCTAGTCTCAATAATAGTACCATGAAACTATCATCGATTGTTGTAAAAACCCATCTGGTTCATTAATGTCCTTCAGGAAAGGAAATCTGCCATCCTGACCTGGTCTGGTCTACATGTGACTCCAGACCCACAGGAATGTGGTTGACTCTTAACTGCCTTCTGAACTGGTCTAGAAAACCCTCCGTTCAAACACAATTAGGGATGGGCAACAAATGCTGGCTTTGCCAATGGTGCCCACGTCCCATGAAAGAATTTTTAAAAAAGAATGGAAGCTAATCTGCAACCTCAGCTGACTATGCTACTGGAAACCATACTGAGGTCTGGGAGGAACATACAACAGGGTTGAATCCTTTGGGAGCACATTGCTTTGAAATGCTGAACGTGTGCCACATCAATGAGCATATAATATTATTACAATCCTTGAACCACTCAGATTTGAAGCATCCATGATTTTTTGTTCATGTGCCATTCTTGAAATCTGAGGCTGTACATGGAGGTGACAAGGTTTTGGCAATTTAACTAAAGTGTGCTTTGTCGACTTCTGTTTTCATTTTCTTCCCCCCCCCCCCCCCCCCCCCATGCTAAATATCACTTACCTTCTCATTTGGAGAGCGAATCAGAAAGCGTTTCCATGAGCTCTTTGACCCATTTCACAATCCAGGAGAGGCTAAAATGGGTTTCCTCAGGGTGAGGGAGGGAGCAGTCGTAAACATTGGGGTGCAGTCAAAACAGGACGAGTATGTGAGGCATATCAGCTTCCAAAAAGTAGGGTTTGTATCATTCTACACTTTGACCATGAGATGGGAAGACCAAAATCTCATGCCCAGACCTCTGGTACAAGAAGTTATGCGATATAGCATGACCTGCTTTTGTGATGATTTATATGCCCCTCCCTTCCCCATTATTGTGCATGGTTGGGTCATTTACAGTATTCATTTTAACTGATTTCCCAGGCCCAGCCTTCTTATCACAGCAACCACTTGTCTCTTAAATAATTCCATCTTTCTATCTGACACTGCCCTACCCAGGGTCTATTCAATGGGTTGCTCTTTGTGTGAAGAACTTCCTTACACTCGTCCTGAGTTTGACTTTCACCCATTTGAACCTGTATCCTTTGCCCTATTGTTGAGGTAGTGGTCAGAATTTAGCTGTCCTATATCATTGACTGTCTTGTATAAAATTCCTTCCTTTTAAAGTAGAAGAGCCCAAGATCTTCAGGTTTTCCTCATTGCTCAAACGTCTAAAACACAGAATCTCTGATACAAAAGCCTGGTTGCCCTATAGAAAAACACAGTTAAAAACTGTTTTGTGTTGAAACTGTTTATTTTCCAACTTGATGTGTGGCCACATAAGAAAAATGTCAGTTTAGAATCCTATACCTTTGTTCTAAATGTTAGAAATGTTCATGCAATTGAGATTTATTTTTCACTAACCAGGAGCTTTATTCTTATTCTCAGCTATGGCGTGTTGCTGTGGGAACTGCTGACTGGGGAGGTTCCATTCAGGGGGATTGATGGACTGGCTGTGGCCTATGGTGTGGCTATGAACAAACTAGCCCTTCCCATTCCCTCCACCTGTCCAGAGCTTTTCAGCAAACTTATGGATGGTAAGGTGTCCACCTTCTCGAGGGCAGAAGTGTTCTCAGTCATCTACACATCACTTCAAATGTAAAGATAAAACATGATGAAATAGTTTGCATTTCCAACATCCTGTTTCTTTGTCAAGGACATGCTGTTGGTGCTGAAGGTTTTTTGACTTAACATATTTTTCTTCAATTCTCTTTTATTTTCCCTAACATTTAAAAAGTAGTTTTGAAAGCTGTCCTGATGGAGATACTCTATGTACAAAAGATCCTAATTCCCATTTTTTACCTTCCGTATCTACCAATTTAAAGGTAAGGGTAAGTCTGAGGGTACCAAATGGGTACTGTAGACTGAGCAGCATTTTTATGTTTCAACTGTACAAAGATGTGAGCTGGTGATACACTTGAGGTATTGAGCAAGGCTAATGCTCAACATGCAGTTTTAAAAAGGCACAATGTGACATAGTAGATGCTCTCCCAAGCATCTGAACTCTAGATGATCAAATTGTTGTCCTCACACTGTAACCTTGTTCTCGGCAAGGAGAGCGTAAGAATGAAATGATAGAACCGTGTACCACACAAGCCCAGAACCACCAGCCTCAGTAGAGATTGCCATAGAAGATTAGCCATGGAACTGGGGAGCTGACCTTGTGTCTGTTCATTCATAAGCTTACAATGGTTGGATCATTGAGGAGAGATGCCTGTGTGTGTATGTGTGTGGCATTTATATAGGCCAGGATGAATTGGTGTAGGGGAAGGGGGTGTGGGTGTGATGTCCAGAGAAAATCTCCCCTCCTCACCCCACCCCCCCAATCTATTTTTTTCAGCTATTAGTGTTAAAGTGTCACTGAACCTCATAGTTGACTAATCTTTGTTCCAAAATGAAAATAAAAATGCTCAAAATATCTAGCAGGGCTGCCATTGGTTCAAAGGGAAAAGGCAAGTTAGAAAGAGAGAAAAAGAAATAAAAACAATTTCGAAGGTCTGAGGAGCGAGTTGATTCAGGTAGATTGGGAAACTGGATTAAAAGATATGATGATAGATGAGCAATGGCAAATATTTAAAGACATACTTTCTAATTTTCAATGTATATATATTCCATTGAGAAATAAAAGGGGCGGCGCAGTGGTTAGCACCGCAGCCTCACAGCTCCAGGGACCCAGGTTCGATTCTGGGTACTGCCTGTGCAGAGTTTGCAGGTTCTCCCTGTGACTGCGTGGGTTTTCGCCGGGTGCTCCGGTTTCCTCCCACAGCCAAAGACTTGCAGATGATAGGTAAATTGGCCGTTGTAAATTGCCCCTAGTGTAGGTAGGTGAAAGGGAATATGGGATTACTGTAGGGTTAGTATAAATGGGTGGTTGTTGGTCGGCACAGACTCGGTGGGCCGAAGGGCCTGTTTCAGTGTTGTATCTCTAAAATAAAAAATCCAGGGAAACTGATCCCACTGTGGCCAACCAGAAGTTCAGGATTGTATTAGATTAAAAGACGAGGCTTATAATGTTGCCAAGAAGAGTAGTAAACCTGAGGATTGGGAGAGCTTTAGAAACCAGCAATTGGTAGAGGGAGCAAATAGAATATGAGAGTAAACTAGCAAGAAATATCAAAACAAATTATGAAAGCTTCTAGTATGTAAAAAGGAAGAGAGTAGTGAAAGTAAATGTAGACCCCTTAGAGGCTGAGACAGGAAAAATTATAATAGGGTATGAAGAAATGGCTGAGATGTTGAACAAATATTTTTTATCTGTCTTCATAGTAGAAGACCTAAAAAAAAAATAGAAATAGGAAAGCAAGGGTCTAATGAGATTGAGGAACTTAAAGTATATTAATATCAGTAAAGAAAAAGTACTGGAGAAATTAGTAGGACTAAAAGCTGACATATCCCTGGACTTGATGCTCTACATCCTAGGCTGTTGAAAGAGGAGGTTGCAGCGATAGTGGATTCATTGGTTGTGATCTTGAAAATTCCCTAGATTCTGGAACGGTCCCAGTAGATTGTAAGGTAGCAAATGTAACACTGTTATTTGAGAAAAGAGAAATAGGGAACTATAGGCCAGTTAGCCTGATATTGGTTGTTGGGAAAATACTGGAATCCATTATGAAGGAAGTGGTGTAAATCATAAGGTGATTATGCAGAATCGACATGGGTTTATGAAAAGGAAATGGTGATTGACAAATCTATTAGAGTTTTTTGAGGATGTAGCTAGCAGCATAGATAAAGGGAAACCAGTGAATCTATTATATTTGGATTTCCAAAAGGCATTTGACAAAGTGCCACATCAAAGGTTATTCCACAAGATAAGGGCCCATGGGGCTGGGGGTAATATATTAGCATGGATGGAGGATGGAATGGACAGAAAACAGAGAGTAGGGATAAACGGGGAATTTTCAGTTTGGCAGGTTGTAATTAGAGGGGGTGCCACAAGAATCAGTGCTGGGGTTTCAGCTGTTTACAGTCTATGTTAATAACAATAATGAAGGGACAGAGTGTAATGTATCCAAGTTTGCTGATGCTACAAAGCAAAGTGGGAAAGTAAGCTGTGAGGAGGACACAATGAGGCTGAGTGGGTAAGAAAGTGGCAGATGGAGTATAATGTGGGGAAGTGTGAAGTTATTCATATTGATGAGCAGAATAGAAAACAGATTTTTTTTGAAATGGTGAAAAACTATTAAATGTTGGCTTCAAGGGTATTTGGATGCCCTTGTACACAAAATGCAAAGTAATTAGAAAGGCAAATAATATGTTGGTCTTTATTGCAAGTGGGTTGGAGTACAAGAACAAGGAAGTCTTGCTGCAGTTGTTCAGAGCTTTTGGTGACACCACATCTGGAGCACTATGTACAGTTTTGGTCTCTCTACCTAAAGAAGGATATAATTGCCTTGGAGGCAGTGCAACAGAGGTCCACTAAATTGATTCTTGGGGTGAGAAGTCTTTCCTATGAGGAGGGATTGAGTAGAATCAGCCTGTATTCTTTGGAGTTCAGAAGAATAAGAGATGATTTCATTGAAACAGACAAGATTCTGAGAGAGTTTGATGGGGTAGATGTTGGGAGACTGTTTCCCCTGGCTAAAGAGTCTAGAATTAGGGGGCAAAGTCTGAGGATAAGGGTTGAGCCAGTAAGGACTGAGTTGAGAGAGTGAGCGAGTTGTGAATTTTTGAAATTCTTTACCCAGAGGGCTGTGGATTCTCAGTTGTTGAATATATTCAAGGCTGAGATTGACAGATTTTTAGATTATAAGGGAATCGAGGCATTTGGAGATCAGATTGGACAGCAGAGTTGAGGTATAGGATCAGCCACGATCTTATTTAACGGTGCAACAGGCTTGAGGGCCATATGGCCTCCTCCTGCTCCTATTTCTAATGTTCTTAACAAATGAGCATTTATGCAGTGCCCTTCATAACTTCAGGACATCCCAAAAGGCTTTACATACAATGAAATACTTTTGACATGCAGTCATTGTTGCAATGTGGGAAATCTGGCAACCAATTTGTGCGCAACAAGCACCCACAAAAAGCAATGAAATAAATTATTATCTGTTTTAGATGCTGATTGAGAAATGAATGTTGGCCAGGGCACCATGGAGAACTCCACTGCTCTTCAAGTAGTGCCATTTAATAATTTAACTCTACTTGACAGGGCAGGCGGGGGCCTCAGTTTAACATCTCATCCAAAACACAGTGCAGCAATCCCTCAGCACTGCATCGAAGTGCCACCCTAGATTATGTGCTGAAGTTTCTGGAGTTGGACATGGACCCACAACCTACTGCACGAGTGGCAAGAGTGCTACCGCTAAGCCAAAGCTGACACCTTCTGGGTGTCATTCACCGGAACAGAAAGCTTTACATCTGAATGATTAATCCATCTTTCCTCTTTACAGACACTAATCAGCATGCAGTCTTATTTCCTGCATTTTCTGCTATTTCATATTTTCAGCACTTGCATTTCCTTTCGCTCGTTTCATTTAGCTCATGTTCTGATTAATGGCAGTGGCCAGAGCAGGAGTTCCATTAAACCCTTGAAAGTAGTGTCATGGGAGTGTTTTCTCCCCCCTCTGTTAAATACTGTGTGCTTTTAAGACTGAGAGTAGTTTTTATATTCTCTGGGAACAGTGTGTGCAAGCTGCAGGTGTTCCTAAGTAACAGCAAGAAAGAGAGGTCACATGCTGTATTTCATCAGGTTGACTGTGTGTAAAGACTGGCTAGAACTGGTTTGATCTGACAGACCAGCGAAGCATGTTCTCCTTGAAGGAAGGATTTGTCTGAGCAGAAAATCTACATTGTCCTGCAGGCTGTTTTGCCTGAAGAGGAAAAGACCCCTGGAGAGGAATCTTTGCATCGTTGGAGGTAGCAGATTCCTTTTTACTTCCAGTCGCTAAGAAGTTTCTGCCTCAGGAGTGTTTTTCTGTTGCCTTTTGTGTTTCTGGCAGTTCTGGAATTCTCGGAAAGTTTCTACTGATAGACTGCTAATTCAAAATCTAAATAGACCTGTTGCTGTACTCGTTGGAAGATCAATGTGACGCCTGCTGCAGCGAAGTGCCGTGAATGCCTATCCATTACAGACTGTTCATCAGACTCACCTGGAGACTTCAAGTGACATTTGACTATTCGACTCTGGGACACTTAACCGCTCCGGAAAAATAACACCAAAACTTACAACCCAGTTGTTTTATTATTCATAAGAAACAGCTCTAATTTAAAACATCATTTTTAAAACCAGTTAACCGTTGGTTTTTGTATGTTTGTATGTGTGTGTGCATGAGGGTTAGGAGGAATAAGAAGTTATAAAGTTTTTTGTCAGACATAGATTTATCTCAATAGTGTTTAAGATTTGGCCTATTAATAAATAGTTAATTTGTTATTGTTTAAAGATACCTGATTTGGTGTGTTTTGTTCTAGGGCTTAATAAAGTGCTTAATTTGGCTAATTTGCAGTAGATTGGAAACTTTAATAATATGCTGTAACCTGTGGAGTAATGGGACTGAATTGACAGTGCGTTTCTCCCCTCTCAGTCAGAACAGTAGCATACACTGAAAGCTCGAAGCCTTGCTGAAAGGATTGAGGACTGCATCAGGTCAGTGATGCAAAGCAAGGAATCCTGCAGTCTTTCATTTGGCGCAGCATTAACTTCTGCAGAATACCATAAAATTATTTCGCAGAAAATGTTCATAACCTTTACTTGGGCTTCAGCAAAATTTCTTGTCAGCTTTTCCACATCCTTTAGTTTGATCCTTCTCTTGAAGGCACTGTTGCCAGGGTACAATTTCATGGACGCAGATGGCCCTTTTGTAGCTGAATCAGTGGCCACTTTCCATGCGTGATCCTTGGCATTGATCATTGGGCAAGCTATTTAACCTTGGGCAGCATTGAGGCCACATAAACACCACAAGCCCTTTCCTGTAGGTATCCAAAGCAGGAACCCTGGCTGTCTTTTTTTTCCCCCTTTCCCACCTGAGCCAAAGGGAAACTGAGGTCAGTTATGTCTTTACTGTCGCCCTGACTGAGATTGGTTAACCTCACACGGAACAGAATTTAACCTGGGATCTTATGGTCTGTATGGCTGAGCTCATTTGCTATTTTTACCAGTAGAACCCTACAGGAGTGGGCTGGTTGGAGGGGGGACCTTTTGTAGTTTATATTTTCCCAAAAAGCATTCATACATTTCATACATTCTAGAGAAACACACAAGATTAGATTGAGTACATTGGAAAAGAATCTAATGAAGACGAATAGAAAAGCAGAATATGATTTAAAAAGAGAGAGACTGCAGAATGCTGAGGTACAGAGGGATCTGGATGTCTTTGTACATGAATCCAAAAAGTTAGCATACAGGTACAGCGAGTATTTAGGAAGGCAAATGTAATGTTGACCTTTATTTCAAGAGGAATGGAGTAGAAAAGTAGGGAAGTCTTGCAACAGTTGGTGAGACCACACCTAAAGTACTACATACAGTTTTGGTCTCCTTATTTAAGGAAGGATTGGAGGGAGTTCAGAGAAGGTTCACGCGGCTGATTCTTGGGATGAAAAGGTTGTCTTCTGATTAAAGTTTGAGCAGGTCAGGTCTGTACTCATCGAAGTTTAGAAGAATGAGAGGTGATCTTATTAAAACATACTAGATTCTGAGGAGGCTTGATAAAGGTAGATGCTGAGAGGATATTTCCCCTCCTGGGGGAATCTAGAACTAAAGGGTACAGTTTCAGAATAAGGGGTCTCCCATTTAAGACAAGACAAGGAAGAATTTCTTCCCTCAGAGGGTCATTAATATTTGGAATTCTTTTCCCCAGAGAGCAGTGGAGGCTGAGTCATTGAATATATTCAAGGCTGAGTTCGACAGATTTTTGATCTACAAGAGAGTCGATGATTATGGGGTTGGGCAGGAAAGTGGAGTTAAGACCATAATCAGATCAGCCATGATCCAATTGAGTGGTTGAGCAGGGCTCGAGGGGCCAAATGGCCTACTCATCCTCCTATTTCTTCTTCTTCTTACATGTATAGGCAGATATTGAAGCATTTGATGCAATTTTTATCCCACGAGTACACTCCCTCCCTTCAAGAGCCAGTTACAAATACCAAATATTTAATTTTGAGAAATGCTCTCTCTTCTGTAAGTGCTGACTCGTGCACGTGGAACTGGTACTGGCATGAGCTGCTCTCTGGTGTCTTGAGTGCTCTCCATGTGAGAGTCTAGATGGTGGGTACCATATGAACACACGTACGAACATATGAATTAGGAGCAGGAATAGGCCACTCCGCCCCTCGAGCCTGCACCACCATTCAACAAGATCATGGCTGATCTGATTGTAACCTCAACTCTGCATTCCCGCCTACCCCCAATAACTATTCACCTCCTTGCTTATCAAGAATCTCTCTACATCTGCCTTAAAAATATTCAAAGACTCTGCTTCCACCGCCTTTTGAGGAAGAGAATTCCAAAGACTCATGATCCTCTGAAAGAAAAAAATTCTCCTCATCTCTGACTTAAATGGGCGACGCCATATTTTTAAACAGTGACCCCAGTTCTAGATTCTCCCACAAGAGGAAACATCCTTTCCACATCCACCCTGTCAAGACTCCTCAGAATCTTGTCTTTCAATCAAGTCGCCTCTTACTCTTTTAAACTCCAGCAGATACAAGCCTAGCCTGTCCAACCTTTCTTCATAAGACAGCCCGCCCATTCCAGGTATTAGTCTAGTAAAATAAAAGCAAAATACTGTGGATGCTGGAAATCTGAAACAAAAACAAGAAATGCTGGAATCACTCAGCAGGTCTGGCAGCATCTGTGGAAAGAGAAGCAGAGTTAACGTTTCGGGTCAGTGACCCTTCTTCGCAACTGACAAATATTAGAAAGGTCACAGATTATAAGCAAGTGAGGTGGGGGTGGGGCAAGAGATAGAAAGCAATGAAGGTGAACAAGGTAAAAGAGACAAACGAAAATCCCGTCGGAGAGAAGAGCAGAACTTCTTCAAGGTAGGCATTCCTGGAAGAGAAGTGGCAGTGAATTAAACACTAAAATAAAAGCAAAATACTGCGAATGCTGGAAATCTGAAACAAAAACAAGAAATGCTGGAATCACTTAGCAGGTCTGGCAGCATCTGTGGAAAGAGAAGCAGAGTTAACGTTTCGGGTCAGTGACCCTTCTTCGGAACTGACAAATATTAGAAAAGTCACAGATTATAAGCAAGTGAGGTGGGGGTGGGGCAAGAGATAGAAAGCAATGAAGGTGAACAAGGTAAAAGAGACTAGTCTAGTAAATCTTCTCTGAACTGCTTCCAACGCATTTACATTTTCCTTAAATAAGGAGACTAATACTGTACACAATACTCCAGATGTGGTCTCACCAATCCCCTGTATAACTGAAGCATAACCTCTCTACTTTTGTATTCAATTCCCCTCACAATAAACAATAACATAGCTTTCCTAATTGCATGCTAACCTTTTGCGATTCATGCACTAGGACACCCAGAGCTCTCTACATCTCAGAGCTCTGCAAGCTCTCATCTTTTAGATAATATGCTTTTTTATCTTCCTGCCAAAATGAACAATTCCACATTTTCCCACATTATACTCCATTTACAAGATCTTTACCCACTCACTTAACCTATCTATATCCCTTTGTAGCCTCCTTATGTCCTCTTCCCAACTTACTTTCCTAGCTATCTTTGTGTCATCAGCAAATTTAGCAACCATACCTTCAGGCCCTTCATCCAAGTCATTTATATAAATTGTAAAAAGTTGAGGCCGCAGCACTGATCCCTGTGACACACCACTCGTTACATCTTGCCAACCAGAAAATTACCCATTTATGCGTACTCTCTGTTTCCTGTTAGCTAGTCAATTGTCTATCCATGCCAAAATGTTACCCCCTACACCATGAGCTTTTATTTTCCGCAATAACCTTTGAGTTGCTCCTTATCAAATGCTTTCTGGAAATCTAAGTACAGTACATCCCTAGGTTTCTCTTTATCCACAGCATATGTTACTTCTTCAAAGAACTCCAATAAATTGGTTAAACATCATTTCCGTTTCACAAAACCAGCAGAATGTTGAGCTGTGTGCGAGTGAAATATATGTCAAGTGCCTGAACTACTTCAGACTGCTTAGTTGAGATGCTGAATAAAAGTTTTGTTCATTTTTCCATGGAAAAGAAGGAATTATTAGAGGGCATATTTTTGTGGCCGGTCTGGTTTGAAAATGACCTAAGAAGAGTTCCAGAGACAGGTTCCCTGATTCTACTGAGAGGTCTCAGCTAAAGGGATAAGGATGAGAAATGTTTATTAAATAAATAACTGAATATGAATTTTGTGGTTTTGCTTCAGATTGCTGGAACACAGATTCGCACTCTCGTCCATCGTTCAGCTGCATACTGGATCAACTCACTGCCATTGAGGAATCTGGCTTCTTTGAAATGCCGCAGGATTCATTCCACTCCTTGCAAGAAGAATGGAAGCAGGAGATCCAGGAAATGTTTCAGCAACTCCGGGAAAAGGAGAAGGTAGGACATTTAAGGTTTGCCACATTTATTTCTTTCTCTCCCTCCCACTTTGTTTATTTGTTTCTCACTTTCCCTTTCTCCTTCTTATTCTTTTATCTCCTCTCCTTTTCTTCTATTGAGTTATTCCCTTATCACACTTGCTTTCCTTCATTTCTGGTTTCTCTTAGTCACTGCATCATACACTGTTGTTCAACTAGCTGAAGTATGCTAGAAATGCATCCCTAACCAACTGGAACAAGTTTGAATCTGGTGGCATGTCACTTTATATAGTGTATGTTCTCCATGTTGAACACCAATTGGAAGAAGCACTGAGGGTAGCAAGGGCACAGAATATTCTCTGGGTGGGGGACTTCAATGTCCATCACCAAGAGCAGCTCGGTAGCACCAGTGCTGAATGAGCTGGCTGAGTCCTAAAGGACATAGCTGCTAGACTGAGTCTGCGGCAAGTGGTGAGGGAAACCAACATGAGGGAAAAACCTACTTGACCTCCTCCTCACCAATCTGCCTGTCGCAGATGCATGTGACGATGACAGTATTGGTCAGAGTGACCACCGCACATTCCTTGTGGAGACAAAGTCCTGTCTTTGCATTGAGGATATCCACCTTCATGTTGTGTGTCCCTACTGCCATGCTAAATGGGATAGATGTCGAACATATCTAGCAACTCAAAATTTTGATAGACAATTAAACAACTAACACAAAAAGCAGGCCAGTTACAACCCTGTCAGTTTACTCTCGGTCATCAGCGAAGTGATGGAACAGGTGGTCGACAGCGCTATCAAGCAGCACCTACTCAGCAATAACCTTCTCGCTGATGCTCAGTTTGGGTTCTGCCAGGACAACTCGGCTCCTGACCTCATTACAGCCGTGGTCCAAACATGGACAAAAGAGCTGAACTCCAGAGGTGAGGTGAGAGTGACTGCCTTGACATCAAGGCAGCATTTGACAGAGTATGGCATCAAGGAGCCCGAGCAAAACTGGATTCGATGGTAATTGGGGATGGGGGAAGCTCTCCACTGGTTGGAGTCCTACCTAGCACAAAGGAAAATGGTTGTGGTTGTTGTAGGTCAATCATCCCAGTCCCAGGACATCACTGCAGGAGTTTCTCAGGGTGTGTCCTAGGCCCAACCATCTTCAGCTGTTTCATCAATGACCTTCCATCATAAGATCAGAAGTGGGGATGTTTGAAGACGATTACATAGTGTTCAGCACTATTTGTGACTCCTCAGGTACTGAAGCAGCCCATGTCCATATGCAGCATGACCTGGACAACATCAGGCTTGGGCTGATAAGTGGCAAGTTACATTCACTCCACACAAGTGCCAGGCAATGACCATCTCAAGCAAGAAAGAATCTAACCATCTTCCCTTAATGTTCAATGGCATTACCATTGCCTAATCCTGCACTATCAACATCCTGGAGTTACCATTGACCAGAAACCGAACTGGACCAACTACCTAAGTACTGTGGCTACAAGAGCAGGAATTCTGTGGTGAGTAACTTGCCTCCTGTCTCCTGAATGCCTGTCCACCATCTACAAGGCACAAGTCAGGAGTGTGATGGAATACTGTCCACTTGCCTGGATGGGTGCAGCTCCAACAACACTCAAGAAGCTCAAGACCATGCAGGACAAAGCAGCCTGCTTGATTGGCATCCCATCCACCACCTTCAACATTCACTGCCTTCACCACCGACGTACAGTGGCAGCAGTGTATATCATATACAAGATGCACTGCCGCCACTCACCAAGACGCCTTCAACAGCACCTTCGCAACCCACAACCTCTACCACCTAGCAGGACAAGGACAGCAGATGCATGGGAACACCACCACCTGCAAGTTCCCCTCCAAGCCACAGCACCCTGACTTGGAACTATATCACTGTTCCTTTACTGTTGCTGGGTCAAAGTCCTGGAGCTCCCTTCCTAACAGCACTGTGGTGTACCTACACCTCAAGGACTGCAGCAGTTCAAGAAGGCAGCTCACCACCTCCTTCGCAAGGGCAATTAGGAATGGGCAATAAATGCTGGCCCAGTCAGTGATACCCACATCCCATGAATGAATATTGTTTAAAAATGCAGCATTGTTGGGTAAAGCAGTAGTAATAGATTACAGTGCTCTATTGTGCTCAGCAGGGTTCCTGGTTTGAGGACAGACTACTGCTTTTCAATTGAGTGATAATGAGGCTAATCCCATTATTCTTTTGAAAATACAAAATGTTCTATTTACTTTATTAACTGTTGAATTGATGCATTGAGTTCATTCCTTTAGCTCATCTGAGCAATCAAAGTGTTGACTATTCGAGGAATGCCCTCTACATTGAGATTATAAGCAGCAGCTAGAGATTTTGGTGCTCTATTAAATTGCCTCTTGGATCCTCTCTGTACAGGGTTTTATACAACGTGTCAACAATGGCTGAATTGGTAGCAGTCTTGCCTCTGAGTCAGAAGGTTTGTGGGTTTGAGACCTACTCCAGGACTTGAGCACAAAAATCAAGACTGACATTCCAATGCAGCACTGAGGAAGTGCTGCAGTGTCAGAGGATGAGGTGTTAAACCAAAATGCTGTCTGCACCTCTCAGGTGGTTGTACAAGATCCCATGGCACTATTTCAAACAAGAGCAGGGGTGTTATCCTCAGTGTCCTGGCCAATATTTATCCCTCAATCAACATCATTGAAACAGATTATCTGGCCATTATCACATTGCTGTTTGTGGGTTGCTGACAGTGTGCAAATTGGTTACTACATTTCCTACATTGCAAAAGTGACTACTTTTTAAAAGTACTTCATGAATGGTGCTATATAAATGCAAGTTTTTCTTTCTTTATAACCCATTCATGTCCTGTTATGGTAAAGATTATAAACTGACTGGCCCTGCCACACCTAACTAAGTTACGATAAAAGCGAAATACTGCGGATACTGGAAATCTGAAATAAAACAGAAGGTGCTGGTGGTAGTTCTGGTGAAAGGTCACTGACCTGAAATGTTAACTCTGCCTCTCTCTCCACAGATGCTGCCAGACCTGCTGAGTATCCAGCACTTTCTGTTTTTAACTAAGTTAGGAACCTGGCAGTAAAGGAGTGTCAGCTCCTGTAGAAATTGAAGAGGCTCCCCAAATGAGTGTAAATGGCACCATCCTTTATACCTATTCACCAGCCCAAGTTGTCTTCATTAGTGAGAAACCGGTCAGGATCCAGGGATCTCAGTGAAGAATGGCATAGGGGTTGAAAAGAATAGGCGAGAAGTAATTTTTGTGCCAAGCTTGGAATGTTGGAGATCAGGAATTCCACAATTTTGAGGTAATGAAAAACAGGAGGTGCATTAACAGGAAGTGAAATGAATCTTGGCTGATGGACCAGCTTGCAGAAAACAAGTGACATGTGGGTTACACTACACGCACTGGGTTCTCCCTGTTCGACCTCAAGAACAGGTGTAATGCAGCATTTACCTGCCTGTACACCTGATGCTCTGAGGTGCGGCCAGTATAAAAGGGAGCAGCAACCATCTATAGTGGTGGATGTTAGCCTGGCCAGTTTTTTTTTTGATTAGAGATACAGCACTGAAACAGGCCCTTCGGCCCACCGAGTCTGTGCCGAACATCAACCACCCATTTATACTAATCCTACACTAATCCCATATTCTTACCAAACATCCCCACCTGTCCCTATATTTCCCTACCACCTACCTATACTAGTGACAATTTATAATGGCCAATTTACCTATCAACCTGCAAGTCTTTTGGCTTGTGGGAGGAAACCGGAACACCCGGAGAAAACCCACGCAGACACAGGGAGAACTTGCAAACTCCACACAGGCAGTACCCGGAATCGAACCCGGGTCCCTGGAGCTGTGAGGCTGCGGTGCTAACCACTGTGCCGCCCAGTTGTACTGTTTTGTTTCTTGGGCATTAACTCTGTCGCTAATAAACATCCTGTGTTAACTAGGAACTGCGAACCTGGGAGGAAGAGCTATCCCGCGCAGCTTTGCAGCAGAAAAACCACGAGGAGCTGCTGCGGCGCCGGGAGCAGGAGCTGGCCGAACGAGAGATTGACATTCTGGAACGAGAGCTCAACATCATCTTCCACCAGCTGCACCAGGAGAAGCCCAAAGTGAAGAAACGGAAAGGCAACTTCAAGAAAAGCCGGCTCAAGCTCAAGGACGGCAATCGGATCAGTCTCCCCTCCGGTAGGTGGCACTTTGAGAACGTTTTGATTCTCTTATTCCAGAAATGTCCGCACATGTTCTCACCAAATGGTTCAAAGGCAGCGCTGGACACCTCACGTGGTCAATCAAGGAATGTTAGTAAAGTGGTCAATACTTGGAAAGGCAGGTAATCACTCTTACGTCTCTCTTTCTTCTGCCCAGCCTCCCTCCTGCGCCCGCCCCTGCCCACTCTCATGCGCTTTCCACACCTTTTTTTTCCACCTCCCCTCCCCCTCCCCACCCCCCCCCAAACCCCCCACTCTCTCCAACTCTTGAATTCTTTTGGCCTTCAAATATTCTACAGATTTCCAGCATAAGATCACCGTGCAGGCCTCTCCCACTCTGGACAAGAGGAAGAGTCTGATCAACAGCAGCTCAAGTCCTCCAGCGAGCCCCACCATCATCCCGCGACTCAGGGCAATCCAGCGTGAGTACTGCAGTAGCACCATGGATTTAGTGTCTGGAACGTGCAAGTCATTTCTAGTGAGGCATATATTGTAATATTTTGCTTTGAAATTTATTACAAATATATCATTTAAAAGGCAGCAATGAACCAAAAATATTTGATGTTCATCAGAATTCTTCAGTCTAGTTTGTGCCTTGTATCTCACTGCTGATCACCTGTTGCACTGTATTTATATAACACTTAATATATCAATATCTAACTGACAATCACTTAACATTTATGATACCCAGACTGCCACCGGATTTGCCTCACTCCTATTTTCCACCTGTATTCCACACCTTTGCCGTTACCAAAACACTACCCAACCACTGAAATTAAAATCAAAAACTGTGTTGTGAATTCTCACATATCCTACCAAATGCAAGTTGTACGGGTGCAACACTGCTCTGGGATCAAATGACAAAATTTGAGCTTTGCTTTTAGGTTTGATAACATCTGACCGTCTCTCAGTTGCAACACGCTCCCGAGTATCTGCTGTCTGTTTATAGTGAATGACTCGCAGTTGACCCCCTTACGAGCCTGCAAGGTCACTTGTGAGGTGGGTTTGGCCATCAGGAGGTGAATTGAGGAATTGTGACTGGCCTTGATTTTGCCAGTTCTCATTTAGGACACTAGATGGTGCACTTTACAGGTGCAGAGCAGCCTATAATGTTTCAGGCCCGCAGGAAAAATCAGCAGGCAGAGTTTCATTCTGCAACAACAGTCTCTCAGCTCGTCAATCATGATTGCATCTGTACAACAACCTGCCTCTCATTCATTCTCCTGTGCTGACCTGTAATGGTACTGTGGGAGGGGGCAGCAAATGTATAAATAGAGCATTGAGTTTAAATCCATCAGTGCCAGATGTTATATTATCCAAGGGACAGCTTGTGTGTGTGTGTGTCTCTCTCTCTCTCTCTCTTCCTTTTTCTCCCCGCCTCCCACATCTGGTTGTGAAAAAGTTAAATCCCATTTTTAATTTAAAACACTTTGCCCAAGGAGTTTGAACACTGTCCTTTCACCTGGGTTCAAATCCAGCTGTGGAGGGGGTAATGACCTCTTTTCTGCTGTGTGTTGAGGGATGGTTTCAGTTGTCTAAATTAATTTTAGTTTTGTTGTAAATAATTTGAATGGCAATTCTTTTTGAGGTCATTTTGAATAGTTATTTTCTGTAAACAGTGATTTTAGCTCACAGAAACTGCATTAATTTACAGCAAGTTAGAAAGTCAAGTTCAGATTCAGCCACCATGTTTATTCCATCCAGAGTCTGTTATTCCATGACAGACTTCTCCTCTATACCACCTGTTAATACCCTATTTAAGGAATGCTTTCTGTACCCCTTGGGGGGTGGGGGAGGGGTGGTGGCGGGGTGAAGAAATCAAGCAGTGCTATTAATTTCTCTGTAATCTTCAATCCCTTTCCTCAACAGAGGTCAATCCTTGTCTTTTTAGAGATGCCATTTGACTTTGCATCATCTACAATTCAGGCACCTTTCCAATGCATCTTTTTTTTTTTCTCATTCCAAACACTTGATTCTGTTTTGATAATCAAGTCCTTGCTCCAAAATATGACCTCAGTAACTGGCAGAATAGCGAACCCTTTCAATTGTAGAAGAAAGCACTGAAAGTAGTTCAGGATCTCAGCATATACTCTGTAGGTCTGAGTGATGGTAAACACCACATTTGAGATATTATGTAATTTAAAGAAAATAGCAATTTTTTTTGTTTTTACAATTCTTAACTTGTGGTATATAAGTTCCAAAACAATACATACCGCTTGGGTTCTTGCAGTTCGATGTCATAAAGGTCTCAGTATAAGCTAGGTATGTATGATCAGACTTGTATGAGACAGTCACCAGAGTGCTGTACTGACCCCAACCTGTAATTTTTTTCATTCTTTCACAGGATGTGGACATTGCTGGCTAGGCCAGCATTTATTGCCCATCCCTAATTGCCCTTGAGAAGGTGGCAGTGAGCTGCTGCATTGAACCACTACAGTCCATGTGGTGTAGCTACACCCACAGTGCTGTTGGGAAGGGACTGTGAAGGAAGGGCGACCTAGTTCCAAGTCAGGATGGTGTGTTCTTTGGAGGGGAACTTGCAGGTGGTGGTGTTCCCATGCATCTGCTGCCCTTGTCCTTCTAGGTGGTAGAGGTTGCAGATTTGGAAGGCAGTGCATCTTGTAGGTGGTACACACTGCTGCCACTGTGCTTCGGTGGTGTAGGAGTGAATGTTGAATGTGGTGGATGGAATGCCAATTAAGCTGGTGGCTTTATCCTTGAGGTGTCAAGCTTCTTGAGTGAGTTCCTTGCCGCAGAATTCCCAGCCTCTGGCCTGCTCTTGAAACCACAGTACTTGTATATGGCTGGTCCAGTTCGGTTTCTGGTTAATGGTAACCCCTGAATGTTGATAGTAGGGGATTCAGCAATGGTCATGTCATTGAATGTCAGTGGGAAATGGTTGGATTCCCTCTTGTGGGAAACGGTCATTGCCTGGCACTCGTGTGTCATAAATGTAACTTGCCACTTATTCGCCCAAGCCTGGATGTTATCCAGGTCTTGCAGCATTTCTACACGGGCTACTTCAGCATCTGAGGAGTTGTGAATGCTGCTGAACATTGTGCAATCATCAGCGAACATCCCCACTTCTGACCTTATGATGGAGGGAAGGTCATCGATGAAGCAGCTGAAGATGGTTAGACCTAGGACACTACCCTGAGGAACTCCTGCAGTGATGTCCTGGGATTGAAATGATTGACCTCCAACAACCACAGCCATCTTCCTTTTGAGTTGGATATGACTCCAACCAGTGGAGAGTTTTTGCCCTGATTCCCATTGACTCCCCTTTTGTTAGGGCTCCTTGATGCCACACACTATCAAATACTGCCTTGATGTCAAGGGCAGTCACTCTCACCTCACCTCTTAACTTCAGCCCTTTGTCCATGTTTGATCAGGGCTGCAATGAGGTTAGGAGCTGAGTGGCCCTGGCGGAACCCAAACTGAGTGTCAGTGAGCAGGTTATTGCTGAGTAAGTGTCACTTGATAGCGCTGTTGATGACACCTTCTGCCACTTTGATGAACGAGAGTAGACTGATGGGGCAGTATTTGGCCGGATTGGATTTGTCCTGCTTTTTGTGAACAGGACATACTTGGGCAATTTTCCACATTGTCGGCTAGATGCTAGTGTTGTAGTTGTACTGGAACAGCTTGGCTGAGAAGCATCAATTTTGGAGCACAAGTCCTCAGTCCTTTTGCTGGAATGTTGTCCCGGCCATAGCCTTTGCAGTATCCAGTGCCTTCAGCCGTTTCTTGATAACATATAGAATCGAACAGTAGATAAAGAGCCTCCACTGCAGCCTCAGTTATGCCTCTGTTGGCAAAAAGAGCTTTCTCTTTATCTAAACAAATGTGTCAATCAGAAATAGATTTCAGAAACATAGAGGATGCTAATGTGGGGTTAGTCCTGGGGCCACTGCCTCTGGAGGGCTACGCACACCTGTCAAAGGTGAGCTGACTTTGCTTAATAATGAAAAGGCATTGTATTTAAAGATGGTTGACGATGCTGCCAGTTTGCTGCACATGAAGATTGAAGCTACTGACGGTCTGCTGGTTGCACAAAGAACACAAGACATGTTTTCCTAGGGACACAGTATGGAGGAAGGGCCAGCCAAGGGAAACTTTTCAATTATCCAACAGAGCCTCCCCTTCAGCCCATGGTCAGAGTGGAGTGTTGCTTAGTTGTGCAATTCTGATTATGGTGAGGGTTCATAATTTTAGTACTTTTCGATGGGTTAATGAGCCTTATACACCATGATGTTTGGGCTGGTGAAGTACTTGTGTCTGCTCCACATGCTGAAATGCAGTGGGTGCCTGCTATCCCATTATTAGCCTTAATGTTGCCCAGCTAGGTTGTGAAACACTAAGCCCACTTTGACATAACCACAGAGAAAACGGCTACTGACTCCACTCGCTCTCGCTCTCTCTCTGTAACAGCAGGTATTTCACCAACCAAGACTTACAAAAGACCAGACAGATCCCCTACCCCCTCCACTCTTCCCCAATGCCTGTCCACCATCGACAATGCACAAGTCAGAAGTGTAATGGAATACTCTCCACTTACCCGGATGAGTGCGGCTGCAACAACACTCAAGAAGCACGACACTATCCAGGACAAAGCAGCCCATTTGATTGGCACCCCATCCGCCACCTTGAACATTCGCTCCCTCCATCGCCAATGCACAGTGGCAGCAGTGTATATCATCTACAAGATGCACTGCAGCAACTCACCACACCTCCTTCGACTGTATCTTCCAAACTCGTGACCTCTTCCACCTAGGAGGACAAGGAGAGCAGACACATTGGAGTACTACCACATGCAAGTTCCCTTCCAAGTCACACACCATTCTGACTTGTAAATATATCGCCTTCCTTCACTGTCGCTGGTTCAAAATCCTAACAGCACTGTGGGTGTACCCACACCAGATAGACTGCAGCAGTTCAAGAAAGCAGCTTACCACCACCACCTTCTCAAGGGTAATTAGGGATGTGCAACAAATGCTGGCCTTGCCAGTGATGCCCACATCCTCATTAAAGAAGAAGAAAAAGTCTCAGTGTCAAACCCAGCCTTTTCAAACTAGAGACAATAGCTCCGCCCTAAGAATTGCAGGGAATTCATTTAGGAAACCGGTATTGGCATGGTTAAAAATTGAGTTTACCAATAAATGATGTGGAAATTTGGATCATTTGAAACTGGACGGCTCTATGATCTGTCATGACTGCAGATATTTGTCCCATGAATTCTTATCGGCCCTCAGCACAGAACCGCCCATAATTTGGTACTAATTAGCAAAGAATACTACTTTAGGGTAACCTTAACAGCAGGACTGATATCATGAAGTTTTTATATGGTATGTGATCCAAAACATGTAATGAACTTCCAGATCTAAGAGAGGGGAGAAAAGCTTGGAGTCAATCGAGAAACAGCTGGATGCTATGGTGCAAATGGGAAAGAGAGAAGTGAGAGACCAAAGGAGTTTTTTTATTGGCTGGGCCTGGAATAGTCGAGTGGCTTTGCTCCTCCATATTTTTCTTGTGATCTGTATTGGGGAGCATCTCTATAGTTGCAGGCATGGCTGGTGTTGGTGAGCAGAATATCACTCTGGTGGGGGTGGTCTTGACATTGGTGACAAAAACACATTGCTGGAGTCCAGTGTACTGATCCAGACACTGAGCACAAAAACAAAATCCATTCTCTGGTGCAATGAACCCTCCAACACTAAGAGAATGTATGTTACCTTCCCTGACAGAATGGAGAAATGACTTAAGACAGTTTTGAACTGGAATGAATGATAGGTAAAATAGAGCTTTATTTAAAAATCTAAACATTGTTTTGAAAGTTGCAATCTGCAATTCCATTCGTTTTTTCTGTGAAAAGTGCAAATTAGTAGCCGTGCTTGTAACTTGGGTTCTTCCATATATTGTCAGTATGATTTTGTAGAATTACTTTTTTAAAATACAGTGAGGAATGTGTAACTGGTATTCTGGGTTAGAGAAGAGAAAAAAACAACTTGGGATTACCACTCCTGATTGGTACCCAGTGACCTCTGCTGAAAGTGCATGTGCATTGATATCGGGTGAGGTCAGGATCAAGATAAGTTGTGAAGTCCTTCCCTGTGGTCAAATAGTCTGCTGACCAGCAATGTCTGGGTTTGAATCTGGAAAATGGCAATGTGAGGGAGGGTACTGGAAGACTACCAGCAACTTCGAGCTATACACCTTTGGGAAGAGTGGGGTAAAGGCCTGCTCGGGTCTGCAAATGAGAGCCGACCTGAGCCTGACAGCACCCCATCCGATCCCGAGCCTGACCTGGCCCGAGTCCTTCTGTTTTTTCCAACGCCCAACCCGACCTGACCATCAGTTAACCTACCTTCTGTTTTTCACTTTGTTCCTTACCTGCATAAACTTAAGATAACTAACAAAACCACCTTTAAAGTCCAAAAAGTCAATTAACATTGGAGTCACTTACCTGAGGTGGTGATAGAGTGTGTCCGATCTGGTCCTACCCGACCCGACCCGAACCCGACACGTGTCCCGTCCGGTTTGGGTCAGGTAGCAGGCCTTCAGAGTGGGGGAAGGAGATCGTTGTCAGGTAATGGGGCTGTAATGCTTGGTGGACAACATCTAAGCCACATCTAGTCCTGCAGATAGATGCGCTAACTGTAAACCATTGCTGGAAAATTCGTACGTTTTGTGTAAAAGTCCTACATGTCGAATAACCTTAAATTATTTCACCAGTGACTGATATGAAACTACTGGGATAAACGGCCATCTTTTTAACCTCTTCATAGTAACACCAGGTGAAAGCAATAAGACCTGGGGCCGCAGTTCAGTGTTTCAGCGAGAAGAATGTGACGAGGAAGAAAAAAAGGGGCATAAAAAGAAAGGCTGGACGTGGGGCCCCAGTTCTTTACATCAAAAGGATCTTGCTGGTGGGGAAGATAGGTAAGAGAAGAGTATTGTATGATATTGACTCTACGCTTGTTTGCAATATCAATTGTTGTCTTGCAATGTTAGTGAGTGGACTGCTCTAAGTTAGTATGAAATCCTTTTTTCAATTACCTTAAGAGGCAAATGTGTATCTTTTTAAAAAATAACACTACAAAGAATTCTTATGGGGTTAATTCCTTGACCCCAGCAGTACGCCTCAACCATGTGGGGGCATGGGTTGGAGATAAGGTAATTGTAACCCTGATTCACCAACGTGTGCCCCCTGCAAGTGTGGCTCCCCTATGGTTTACAACAGCAACTTGTATTTATATAGGGCCTTTAACATAATATGCCCCAAGATTCTTCACAGGAGTGTTGGCAAACCAGATTTGACCTCGACTTATAAAAGGAGATATTAGGGCAGATGCCCAGAAGGTTGGTCGAAGAGGTAGATTTACAGAGCGTCTTAAAGGGCAAAAGAGAGGTGGAGAAGGAATTCCAGAGCTCAGGGCCATGGCAGCTGAAGGCATGGCCACTAATGTTGACTTTTTTAACCTGTCTTAACATTTGTTCTGGGTTTGGGGTGGGGGGAGGGGTTACCCTGGCTAACTAAGGAATTAAATCATGCCTTATTTGAATTACTTTCTGATCTCTCAGGGTAACGTACTGGCAGCTATGAATGTAGTGGCTGCCACTGGGTGCCATTTGGTGGGCTGAGTGGTTTCATCGCAGGTTCCCTATGCAGACATCCCCTGAGATCAAGCAATGCCGACAGACTGTAAGCTTTGGGCAGCTGTAGCTCCCGTGCCTGCCAAACTGTTCAGATGTTGCCGTCAGTGTTTTGAACCTGGGATTACCATGGGATAAATGGGGTGAAGTTGGAGCACCAGCGGCTCCACTGTGTTGTTGAACTAATTCAATTGGAAATGTCTCCCTGGTTAATTTTGGATGTTAATGCACACCAATCAAGTAGAATTAGGGGTACATTGGATTAGTGATTTTATCTGCCTTCACACTGACATAAATTCAGCTGCCTCGCACCATCAGATTCAGTAATTCTTTCTAACTCGTTCTAGGCAGATGATTCCAGCGGTTTTAATGCCTTTTTGTGTGAATTTTGTGCCGGGGTGAGAGTTTTTAGTACTGGCAACCAACATTTTTCATTTCTGTCACCCACTACCAACATCAATCGCTCTTAAATTCGCTGTTGCATGCAGAGTAAAGCTCCGTCTACTCCACTCCCCAGAGTGCTTCAATCTCAAGAGCTCCCCATTGCAGCACCAGTGTGACATTTTATACCCGATGACTATTTCATTGTAGTTACCAATTAGTGCCAAATTAGAGATCCTTTCTTGCAGCGGTAGGAGGCCATTGTTTAAGGTACTGTACAGTAAGTGCTGTTAGTAGTTTACTGTTTAAAGGGGGACCATGTTGATATGCTGGAGAAACATAAGGCACCACATCTATATGGGGGACAGGCTGGATGGACTAGGAGGTCTTTACATATCTGTCACTTTCCATATGTTGGTAAGGGAGAAGAACAGTGCACCAGTTTCAGCAGGCTCACACACCCTAGCATATACATACACACTCCTACACACACATATATACAGATATGCACATATGCATGCGCCGCCCGCACGTATGAATGCGCCGCCCGCATGCACATACATACACTATCAACATCCTGGGGGTTACCATTGACCAGAAACAGAACTGGAGTAGCTATATAAATACCATGGTTACAAGACCAGTTCAGTGGCTAGGAAATCTGCAGCGAATAACTCCCCAAAGCCTGTTCACCATCTACAAGGTACAAGTCAGGAGTGTGATGGAATACTCTCCACTTGCCTGGATGGGTGCAGCTCCAACAAGACTCAAGAAGCTCGACACCATCCGGGACAAATCAGCTCGCTTGATTGACACCCCATCCACAAACATTCACTCCCTCCACCATCGATGCACAGTGGCAGCAGTGTGTACCATCTACAAGATGCACTGCAACAACTCGCCAAGGTTCCTTAGACAGCACCTTCCAAACCCGCAACCTCTACCACCTCTTGAAGGACAAGGGCAGCAGATGCATGGGAACACCTCCACCTGCAAGTTCCTCTCCAAGTCACACACCATCCTGACTTGGAACTATATCACTGTTCCTTCACTGTTGCTGGGTCAAAATCCTGGAACTCCCTTCCTAACAGCACTGTGGGTGTACCTACACCCCAAGGACTGCAACGATTCAAGGTGGTGGTTCAATACTGCCTTCCCGAGGGCAATTAGAGATGGGCAATAAATGCTCGCCTATGCACATACCATGAATGAATTTATAAAATATATACACACACACACATATGTACATGCATATATATACACACATAAACATATACATATAAAGCCATTGTTATGATCAGGTGAGGCAGTGGTGAAGGGCTGTTCCTTGTTTGACTGTAACAGGGTTTATTTCTTTTTTAAGTGGATGTACTTGCCAATTCATTGAGTGTTTTATTATTTACGTGCTATGATCATAAAAAGAACCAATCGGACAGGTTTTCTTGAGTTTAACCAAGAAAGAGGTTAGCTTTATTGTTCTTAAACCGATCTAAGTAAAATAATAAACTACGCTCCAACTTTCTGATACACGCACACTTCAGGTTCACACACACATAGGTTACAGAATGGGGAAGGGTAGATTGACTGAGTTAGAGTCCATAGAAAATAACAATTGGTGATTCGGCTGGCTTTTAGCTGAATTCAGTGGTTCCGAGGCTTCCAGTCTAAAGAGATAGATGGCTGATTCATTGGGTCTCTTGGAGACAGTGATGTGGATGATTTCCTCCAAGGCGTCTCTGGTTGCAGCTGGAGCATGCAGAGGTGGTCAGTTAGCAGGCAGATTTTGAAGCTTGCAAGCTGGAATGGAGAGAGAGAGAGAAAGGATGGATCCCCACCTGGGTCTGCACTTGTCAGAGTCCAGATGCTTGTCAGCCTGCTGCAGAGAAACACAAGTATAAAACACACGGGTTGGTGGGGGTGGCTTGTCACAGGGCAGTCACCCAGTGATTCAAGCATAGTAGTTAGCAGTGTATTTCTTCTTGCAACTAAAACAGCCCATGTTTGGGGATTCCTTTCTCACAACCAGGGTCCTATTGTTCAAGTAATAGTTTTGATGCCTTGCTAATGGGGAACAGGTCTTGGTTCTTGCTGGGACAGAGCAGACACTTCGTCACCACCTCGCAGGCCTTGCAATGTAGGATACAGTATTTCAAATTAGGTGGCCATCTTAAGCTGCCAACAAAGTCACCTTTTATCTGCTCCTTTTTAGTTTCTTTAAAAAATAAATTCAGATCTCTAGCAGGTGGATCAAAAAACATTATCATTCAACATAGCATGTTGGCATAGCACCATACACACACACACATATGTGTGTGTATATATAATATATATATATACATATATATAATATATACACACATGTATATGTATACATATATGCATACATACAGACATACATACACACAGGCATACATATTGTTACGAGTGCTTCCATTTTTTGTTAAATTATGAAGATTTGTGTTTTAAAACTGAAAAATGATTCCATAGATGCTGGAACTTTGCTTTTTTTTTAAAAAGAGGTCATCAGGAGGTCTTTTGGACAAGTCTGGTAAGCAACAGTTACTGGAAGGCACCTGTTTTCAGATAAATAACCAGAAGGAGGCTTTTTGACTTGGGGAAGATTTTTACAGAGAAGTGACAGGTAAAGATTTATAGGGTCAGGAGGCTTGACTCCTGAGATGTTTTTGGTTTTGCTTTGGACAGACAGTTGGAATGTGGACAGTGTTCTGAAAAGGAGTAAAAGAATCAACCTGCCAAGGACAAACCCCAACTCAGCCATTTCCAGCTCTTTGAAAAGCTTGAAATACTTAGCAGGTCTGGCAGCATCTGTAGAGAGAGAAGCAGAGTTTCAGAAGGGTCAGTGACTTGAAACATCAACTCTGCTTCTCTCTCCACAGATGCTGCCAGACCTGCTGAATATTTCCAGCATTTCTTGTTTGTGTTTCAGATTTCCAGCATCTGCAGTATTTTGCTTTTATCTTTGAAAAGCTTGCCTGTTTTCCCATCTCTTTGAGAAGCTCTTTGAAGCGAGTGCAAGAAATAGAGAAATTGTTGCTGCGTTCCTTCTGCACGGCCTGCCTGAAACCCCTGTTGCTGCATTTCTCCTGGAAGGCCTGCCCAAACTGATTTTCAACGTCGCCTGAGAAAAAACTCTTCTAGGAAGATCCCAGTGACAGCCGTCTACGCATTTGGGACGCCAAACCAAAACAAAGGACATCTGACATCTTTCCATATCTTTTGTTTTTTTTCTTCATGAATTTGCAAGTGTTTGGCCAAAGTATTCGTTTTCTGTTTTTTTGTAATAGAGCTCGAAAGAGTAAATCTCTTTATTTTTTCGGTCAACCAGTGTGTGTGTGTGCTTGCGCACTTGTGAGAGGCGAAGGTAAAAAGGGAACTTTCATATTTCAGTCTGTGTGTTTATGCTTTTCTTTATTACTGGTTCAGAATTGTTTTATAATAAACTGATAATTTTGTTGTTTATTAAAGAAACTTGGGTGGTGTGTTTTATTCTGGGATAAAACTAGAGTCTATGATTGACCGTATTGGTAAGTGGGAAAAAATTTAAATATATGTTGTGATCTGTGGAGAAGTGGAACCAGAATAAACAGTGCACTCCTCCGCCTCGGTCGAGACAGTATTCACATATACATAATGCATACACACATATGTATATACACACATACATGTATTATGTAAAGTCTACAGCACAGAAACCGGCAATTCAGTCCAACTGGTCTGTGTTGGTGTTTATGCTTTACACAAGCCTCCAGTCATCCCTCTTCACCTAACCCTGTTAGCATCTCCCTCTATTCCATTCTTCCTCATGCTTACCTAGCTTCGCCTGAAAAGCATTCAGGCTATTTGCCTCACCTATGCCTTGTGGTATCATGTTCTACATTCTTACCACTCTTAGGGTAAAGCAGTTTCCCCTGAATACCTTACCGGATTTTTTTCTCTATTTATAACCTCAGTCTTAGACTGTTGCAGAAGTGGAAACGTCTTCTCTATGTGAAAGGAATTGATAGAAGTCTTTTAAGATTGTCTGCACTATTAAGTCAGCTTTCTCTTTTCTATAGAAAAGAGCTCCTGCCTGTTCAGTCTCTCAGTTTTGGCATCAACTTTGTAAATGTCTGTTGTACCTACTCCAGTACGACTATATACTTCTAATATGGAGATCAGAACTGTTCATAGTACTCCAAGTGAGGTCTGACCAAGGTTCTGTGCAGTTTTAACATCACTTCTCTGCTTTATAATTCTATCTCTCTAATTCATGGTTTGCTTTTTTCATGGCCTTATTACTACTTTGTGCTTTGTATATCTGAACACCTGGATCCCTTTGCTCCTCTACCCCATTTAGCAACTTTTTCAGGCAGTATTTGGCCTCCTTATGCTTCTTACTAAAATACACCATCTCACACTTATATCTCTTGAAATTCATTTGCTAAGTCATTTGCAAGTTTATCACTATCTTGTATTTTGTTGCATTCTTCTTTAACTTGTGTGTTATTGCATCTTTAGTGTGGCCATTAATTGTGTTTAGGAACAGTTATACATGATTCTGGTATCACTTTATAATCTGCCCCTCACAACTGTTAGCAATCCTCCTTGAGCTGTGACAGTAGAGTGGTCTGTGCTCTAACACGTCTTAAAATTCATTCATGAGCATCACTGGCAAGGTCAACATTTATTGCTGATCTCTAATTGCCCTTGAGAAGGTAGTGGAGAGCTGCCACCTTGAACTACTGGTCTGAGTCCTGTGGATTAATCTACAGTGCTGTTAGGGAGGGAATTCAAGGATTTTGACTCATCGACAATGAAGTAACAATGATATATTTCCAAGTCAGGATGGTGTGTCACATGGAGGGAAACTTGTAGGTGTTGGTGTTCCTATGGATCTAGCGCCTTTGTTCTTCAAGCTGGTAGAGGTCGTAGGTTTGGAAGGTGATGTTGAAGAAGCTTCTTGAGTGTTACTGGAGCCGCACTCGTCCAGGCAAGTGGAGAGTGTTGCATCACTCTCCTGACTTGTACCTTGTAGATGGTGAAACATTGGGGTGTAAGGAGTTGAATAACTTGTGGTGGAATACTCAGTCTCTTATCTGCTCTTGTAGCCACAGTATTTGTATGGCTGGTCCAGTTAAGTTTCTGTTTGTTGATGAATTCCAAGATGTTGATGGTGGGGATATTCAGTGATGGTAATCCCCTTGAATGTAAGGGGAGGTGCTTAGATGCTTTCTCCTGAATATGGTCATTGCCTGGCACTTGTATGGCATGAATGTTACCTGCCACTTATCAACCCAAACCTGAATGTTGTCCAGGTCTTGCTGTATGCACGCACAAACTGTTTCATTAGCTGAGGAGTTGCGAGTGGAACTGAACACTGTGCAATCATGAGCAAACATCCTGACTTCTGACCTTATAATGGAGGGAAGGTCATTGATGAAGCAGCTGAAGTTGGTTCAATCGAGGACAGTGCCCTGAGGATTTCCTGGGGCTGAGATGATTGGCCTCCAACAACAACAACCATCTTCCTTTGTGCTAAGTATGACTCCAGCCAATGGAGAGTTTCCCCCCTGATTCCTATTGACTTCAGTTTTACAGGCATTCCCTGAAGCCATAATTGGTATAGAATCATAGAATGGTAACAGCACAGAAGGAGGCCCTTCAACCTATCGTGTCCACGCTGGCTCTCTGCAAGAGCAGCTCATCTAGTTCCACTTCCCTGCCTTTTCCCCGTAGCCCATATTAGTGAGTAAATGCCGCTTGATAGCACTGCCAATGATACCTTCCATCATTTTGGTGATGATTGCGAGTAGACTAATACGACTGTAATTGGCCAGATTGGATTTGTCCTGCTTTTTGTGGATAGGAGATACCTGGGCAATTTTCCACATTGTCGGGTAGATGCTAGTGTTGTAGCTGTATTGGAATAGCTTGGCTAGAGGTACAGCAAGTTCTTGAGCACAGGACTTCAACATTACAGCGGGATGTTGTTGGGGTTCATATCCATTGCAGTATCCAGTATCAGCTGTTTCTTCACATCATGTGGAGTGAATCTAATTGGCTGGTGACCGGCATCTGTGATGCTGGGGACCTCAGGAGGAGGTTGAGATGGATCACCCACTCGACACTTCTGGCCGAAGATGGTGCCAAACGCTTCAGTCTTGTCTTTTGCACTCATGCTGAGCTCTGCCATCATTAAGGAGGGGAATACTCATGGAACATCCTCCTCCCATTAGTTGTTTAATTGTCCCCTACCATTCATGACTGGATGTGGCAGGACTGTTGGTTGTGGGATCATTTAGCTCTGTCTATAGTATGCTGCTTCCACTGTTCAGCATGCATGTAGTCCAGTGTGGTAGCTTCACCAGGTTAGCACCTCATTTTTAGGTATACCTGGTGCCGCTCCTGACCTGCTTTCCTGCACTCCTCATTGAAATAGGCTTGGACTCCTGGCTCGATGATGGCGGTGGAGTGAGGGATATGCTGGGCTGTGAGGTTACAGATTGTGGAGGAATAGAATTCTGATGCTGCTGATGGCCCACAGCATCTGATGGGTGCCCAGTTTTGACGTCCTGTATCTATTCCGAGTCTGGCCCATTTAGCACCATGGTAGAGGGTGTCTTCATTGTGTACATGGGACTTCATTTCGACAAGGACTGTGTGGTGGTCACTTCTGCCAATACTGTAATGGATTGATGTATCTGCAACAGGTAAATTGGTGAGGACGAGGTCAAGTCGGGTTTTCTCTCTTGTTCGTGCTCTCACCACCTGCTGCAGGCTCAGTCTGGCAGATGTGTCCTTCAGTACTCTGCCAACTCAGTCAGTATTGGTGCTACCGAGCCACTCTTGGTGATGGACATTGACATTCCCCAGCGAGCGTACATTCTGTACCTTGATACTGTCCATGTTTCTTCAGAAATGCCTACCAATAATTGGTTACAGCTATACTGGTTCATATATTTGTTTCAGTCATGGTATGTATTTAAGGATCTCTTAATGTGAGTTTTTGTTATTGATTTTCAGGCGTTTTGTTTGTTTTTATTATTAGCATCAAAGCCTTGGAATGGTGGAGAAATTTAGATTTCATCTATGGTAGGTGTGGAGAAAATGTTTTCACTTGCTTAGTCGAAAACTAGGACCGTAAATATAATAGCCAATAATAAAATCATAGAATGGTTATAGCACAGAAGGAGGCCATTTGGCCCGTCATGTCCATGCCAGCTCTCTACAAGAGCCACTCACCTAGTCGTACTCCCCTGCCTTTTCATGGCAGCCTTGCACATTTCTTTTCTTCATATAATTATCCAATTCTCTTCTGAAGGCCTTGATTGAATCTGCCTGCACCACACACTCAGGTAGTGCATTCAGATCCTAACCACTTACTGCGTTAAAAAAAAAAAAAGTTTTTCCTCATTTTGCCTTTGGTTCTTCTGCCAAACACCTTAAATCAGTGTCCTCGGGTTCTCGATCCTACTGCCAACAGAACAGTTTCTGCCTATTTACTCTTTCCAGACCCTTCATGATTTTAACCACTATCAAATCACCTCTCTATCTTCTCTTCAAGGACAGCAGCCCCAGCTTCTCCCATCTATCCATGTAACTGAAGCTCCTCATCCCTGGAACCATTCTTGTGAACTTTCCTGCCCCCTCTCTAATGCCTTCACATCCTTCCTGAAATGCGGTGCCCAGAACTGGACACAGTACTCCAGTTGAAGCCGAACTAGTGTTTTATTCAAATTTATCATAACTTCCATTCTTTTGTATTCTATGTGCCCCTATTTATAAAGCCCAGGATCTCATATGATTTATCAACCACTTTTTCAACCTGCTGTGTCACCTTCAATGATTTGTGCAAATATACCCCCAGGTCCCTTTAGAATTATAGCCCTTATATATTGCCTTTCCTCATTCTTCCTACCAAAATGAATCACCTCACACTTCTCTGTATTCAATTTAATCTGCCACTTGATTTTCAGGGGTTTTGTTTGTTTTTATTATTAGCATCAAAGGCTTGGAGCGGTGGAGAAAGTTAGATTTTATCTATGTTAGGTGTAGAGAAAATGTTTCCACTTGGTTCGTCGAAAACTAGGACCATAAATATGATAGCCAATAATAAAATCATAGAATGGTTACAGCACATTACAACAGCTTGTTTATGTCCTTTTGAATTTTATCACTGTCCTCCTCACAGTTCACAATACTTCCAAGTTTTGTGTTATTCACAAATTTTGAAAATGTGCCCTGTTTACCCAAGACTATGTAATATAAATAATATATATCAAGAATAGCAGGGGTCCTAACACTGACCCCTGGGAACCCCACTATATACTTCCCTCCAGTCTGAAAAACAACTGTTCACCTCTACTCTCTCTTTTCCATCACTCAGCCAATTTCGTATCCATGCTGCTACTGTCCCTTTTATTCTATGGGCTTTAACTTTGCTGGCAAGCCTGTTTTGTGGCACTTTATCAAATGCCTTTTTGGAAGTCCATGTACACCACATCAACTACATTACCTTCATCAACCCTCTCTTTTACATTATCAGAAAACTCAAGCAAGTTAGTTACATCCAAAGAAGAATTCAGAAGAAACTTATTTACCCAGGAAAAATAGCAAAGTACTGTGGATGATGGAAATCTGAAATAAACAGAAAATGCTCTAAATGCACAGCAGGTATGGCAGCATCTGTGGAGAGGGAAACAGAGTTAATGGTTCAGGTCGATTCATTTATTAATTACCCAAGGATTGGCTAGAATGTCAAACTTGCTACCACATGGAGTAGTTGAGGCAAATAATATAAGGGGAAGCTTCTTCTTCTTTCTTCTTTCTTTCTTTTGGGCTTGTGTGGAGCGTAAACACCGACATAGACCAGCTGGGCCAAATGGCCTGTTTCTACACTGTAAATCTTATTGTGATGCAAAGTTCAAACCCAGATGGAGTGCAAATCTGGGGAAAAATAGGAATGGGAGTTATGGCTTGAAATACAATATTTTCTGTGTTTTTTGTAAATTCATTGGCAACTTAAATTATTCATGTCTCCATTTTACAAAATAGAATTTAGTGTAAAATCTGAATATTAGTCTACTCAAAAAAAAAAAAAGTCCAAAATGAAATAATGATTACCCCACTAATCATCATGCAGTCTGTGGGATTCAGTCAAGGGACTGGTTCAATGTGGCCTGCCATTAGCTCTTGTGTTTTTTTAATGGGTGCGGCAGGAGGGAGTAGGCATAAAACATACCTACTATATTGCCTTAATTATTCTAACAGTGTACATTCTAGCTATTATTCCCTTCTCAAGCCCCCCAAAATAAATACAGCTCATTCTCATCATTGAGCAAATGGCTTTTTGATAAATTTTTGTTTCTTTTCTTTGATGAGAACAAATTGTACAGAATGCTGTTTTTCTGCCTGAGCAGACAAAAATGTTCAGACTTTTGTTCTGCTTGAAGGTGAAATGTTTTGTTCTTTGGATTCCAAAGAAGAACTTGACAGAAATCATGTTCAGCATTTTTCAGAGGAAATTAGATTCTCTCCCAGCGGGAAAGATGCATTGGGATCAGCAGTTGTCCTGTGATTGCTAGGAATACTTAATTGGAGTTAAAATCTGTAGAATGTGACATTTATTGGGTGTTTATAAAACAGAAGGCTGGACTGCAGCAGAAAGGCAAATAACATATTAATTACTGTGAACGTTTATCAAACTGACCACCTCCAGGCGCGTATCCATTGTCTCTCGAGATAAGGAGGCCCAAAAGAAAAGAGTCAAATTAAGAGGAGAATTTACTTTGGGAATTTCATTCCATTCCAGGTTGTTGCCGGACACAGAAGCAGATGATGTAAATAGATTTGAAAATGAGCCTGCCATAAACTTTGATAGAAAACCCCATTCTAATTACACAAAACACCTAAACGGAGAATTGTAGCATATATTTTATGTAGCATGGACATTGACCTGGTTCAGAGAGAATTGCCTTTCCCTTGCTGTGGATACATTTTATGCTTTCTGTTGGAAAGTCCATAATTTAAAAGGAGCTGTGCCAGTTAGAAAATAACCGTTCAGTAAAATGAAAACTGTCATTTTTCTGAATTTTTTTTTTTAAAGTGTTGCCATAGAGATGGCTAGTGTAGGCTTATTATTTGTGTTAACCTATTCTTGAAAACAGGGGTCATCATTGTAATCAAGACTCTGAAACATGTGTCTGCTTTTTATTTGCTTAGCATTTTGACACATTAGTGAATGTAAGATGAAACTGTAAGCAAGTTGATCTAGACACAGATACCATTTGTGTATAGAATGGACTCGGGGAATGATCCCAGTGTATGTGACTTTAATAAATCCTTCTGCACAAAGTTTCCTCTTAGGCCGGAGTTCCTTAATGTTATGGTAGGTTATATTTATTCAATTATAGAAGTTAAGTGATGGGTAGTACTGTAATGACATATCCTTTTTAAACAGATCTTGCCACTTCTTTCTCCACTGAATCTACCAGAGATTGTTTGGGGTTGTGCTTAGTGCTTAACCTTAAAACTGAGATAATGAGGGAAGACCCAGTAATTGGGCAAATAAGGAAAAGGGACAGTGTTGACTAAAGGATTAAGGAATCTGTCAAAATGCTTTCCAAAGGATTAATGAAGTCTGAATGGGAGTCCAGGGATTAGATGAAACTATATCAGGCGAAGATGATTCCTGCCAACCAGAGGCAACTTGAAATTATCATGAGTAATACTTTAGAAATTGTTTTATTTAGTCATGTGGAGCCCAACTTTGCTATCATCTGGATTTTAGCTTGTGCTCCCACTGAGTTGTTTGTGTGATCTTTAGTTTTAGTTTAGTGATACAGCACTGAAACAGGCCCTTCGGCCCACCGAGTCTGTGCCGAACATCAACCACCCATTTATACTAATCCTACACTAATTCCATATTCCTACCACATCCCCACCTGTCCCTATATTTCCCTACCACCTACCTATACTAGAGGCAATTTATAATGGCCAATTTACCTATCAACCTGCAAGTCTTTGGCATGTGGAGAAAACCGGAGCACCCGGAGGAAACCCACGCAGACACAGGGAGAACTTGCAAACTCCACACAGGCAGTACCCAGAATTGAACCCGGGTCGCTGGAGCTGTGAGGCTGCGGTGCTAACCACTGCGCCACTGTGCCGCCCATCTTGTTTTTTATTTGGAACGTTTCCCGGTGACCTTGTATTGGTGAGATTACCCAGTAATCATTCATATCAAGGTTGGCGGCAGAATTAAGCCGCAACTGTGACACCTCAAAGTTTAACTAAAACAGAAAAGGTAAAGGTCAGTAACTGATGGTTGGGTGAACAAGTGCATGCTTGGTGAATCTTTGAGTCGTAGTCCTGTTTTGTTCTATTTAAGACAGTGATTACAAAGCTCAGAACAGACAGGTGCCTCAGGTTTGAGAAAAAGGTACCAACACTAACAATTGATACGATGTTGATTTCCAATTGCTTGCATCATTGACAACCAATTGACATGATTGTTGCTCAGCGGAGGATTTGTGAAATGTAAAGAAAAACATGCTCCTTACCTGTTCTCTGCTTAATATAAATAACAGGTTTTTGAGGTCATTCTGTGATGTTGGAAGTGCTTTATATTCTGTACAGTTTCAATGTGGGAGGGTAATCAGATTATACTGGGTACCAGTCAGCTGATTAATGATACTGACCAAGAGGATTATGGATTATGAGTCTCTTACTGGTAACTTATCTAAAGATAAACTGCAGTTAATTGCCATGACATGCTGGCTATAACGCGACCGATAATTTGAAACTGGAGCAGCACATGGCAGTGAAATAGAAAATGGACGAGAGCTGGTGCCTGGGATCCTACCCCACTCTCGCTGCCACCACCCCCCACCCACCCCACACAAGGTTCTGTTCTTGGCTGGGCCACTATATTTAATGTCAAGTGGAACCACAAGAAGAGGGAAAATCACAAGGAGATTTGTTAGCATGTTGCTACCTCCCTTGGCTAACCCATCAATATTGATAGAAGAATGGAAACATTTCCATTCAAGTTAATGTGAGTGGGTTCAAGAGGTGAGGGATCGTGGGAAATGTGCCATTGAAAAGAGGGTTACCTGCCCTTGCAACAAAAAAAAGTATTAAGCGTATTTAAGTATCTTCTAACTGTACACATGCAGACAATTACTGAGCTATTTTTCTTTATTTCCCTCCCCAAGCCTTAAACATCTGGTAGATGGAAACAAGCAGTGGTCATGCAGTGCTCCCAATCTGGGGAAAAATCATCGGACTGTTCCTACTGTCCCAGGGTTTACCAGTCTTGTTGAAATAGGTATGGAGAATGTGCAACATTTTGAAAAATTTAACTTTACTTTTCGTATAAGGGGTGCTTACTGTGAGAGATGTTTGACGTTAATTGTTTACACCCTTCCATTTTTCACCCCTTTGCTGAAGGTGCTAAATCATGCTGGGGTAACAGTTCCACAGTGGTCAGCAGTCCAGCAGTACCTGATTCAAATGGGCCATCTTCATTTCAGTCTAGTCAGTGAGTTCCTTTTGCCTTCCTTTTAGCCTCCTTGTCTCGAGAGACAATGGGTAAGCGCCGAGAGGTGGTCGGTGGTTTGTGGAGCAGCGCCTGGAGTGGCTATAAAGGCCAATTCCAGAGTGACAGACTCTTCCACAGGTGCCGCAGGTAAAGTTGCTTGTCGGGGCTGTGACACAGTTGGCTCTCTCCTTACACTGCTGTCTCTTTTCCTGCCAACTGCTGAGTCTCTTCGACTCGCCTCTCTTCAGCCCCGCCTTTAGAGCTGTCCGCCAGCTCTGGCGATCGCTGGCAACTGGCTCCCATGACTTGTGGTCAGTGTCGCAAGACTTCATGTCACGTTTGCAAACGCAAAAGTCAGTGAGTGTCAGCAGATTATTTGACCCGACTCTTTGACCCGGATTTTGCAGTCAGCAGCAAACAAACAGCCCTTGCAATTCATTACACTTAGATTTACCCACAGACTTTCTGTGGGCTTTTACACTGCAATTTGGGGTAATTAAAGAGACGAAACAGGCCGCTGCCCTCTACAGGGTATCAGAACCTATATGAACAAGATAAGCAATGATGTGTCTTTATGACCAATCAAATTGAAGAATCCTCACTGAGCCATGCAGACTCTAAACTTGGAAGTGTAATTGGATATTTAATTCAGTGTAAAATCATGTACAGAAAGTGAAATGGAGGGGAAAGGTGAGAGATAGAGAGAGACGAGAAACAAAGAAAAAGTTTAATTTTTTAAGATCTTCAACACAAATTAAATTCTGAAGGAATGAGACTCCACAATTGTAAAAGTAAATTTTCAGTGCCAGAGAGGTTGTTTTAGCAGTAATTAAGATTTACTACATCATTAAAAATTCACTTACACTTGAATGGATAAGTCCTAATATTTTCATGGGTATACAGCAGGTAAACACCCCAATTTGCATGTACAGGAATGTCAAGTTTCTCAGCAAGGTACAGTGTAGCAAAGCTTGTGCAGGAGCAAGGCAACTTCCTGATTTCCATGTTTAACTGCGCGTGTACGGATGCTGAAAGTTGCTATCTAATTTACTCCAGAACAACTGTGAGCACTGATAGCCTCACTGTTATTGTTACCGCAAACTCCAGGCCAATGTTATCCACATGTATCTAGGTTGTTGGATAGCAGTTGTGAGGGGGAACACTTGACTGATTATCTACACCACCCTGTCTTTAATGCATGTTCATTGAGGCCAATTGCAGCATCTCTACTAAGGCCACAACTGAGATTGGCTAACCCAATGTTAATTGTATATTAATTGGGAGTTTATTTGTATTAATAGGAACATGAACATAGGAACAGGAGTAGGCCATTCAGCCCATCGAGCCTGCTATGCCATTTAATACGATCATGGCTGATCATCTACTTCAATGCCTTTTTCCCACACTATCCCCATATTCCCTTATGTCATTGGTATTTAGAAATCTGTCAATCTCTACTTTAAACATACTCAATGACTGAGCTTCCATAACCCTCTGGGGTAGAGAATTCCAAAGAGTCACAACCCTTTGAGGAAAGAAATCTCTCCGATGTCCTAAGTGGCTTCCCCCTTATTTTGAAATTGTGTCCCCTGGTTCTAGACTGCCCAAACAGTGGAAACATTTTACCTGTCTATGCCTTTAAGTATTTTGTAGGTTTCAGTGAGATCACCTCTCGTTCTTCGAAACTCTAGAGAATACAGGCCCAATTTCCTCAATCTCTCTTTATAGGGCAGTCCCGCCATTCCGGGAAGAAGTCTGGTGAACCTTCATTGCACTCCCTGTATGGCAATAATATCCCTCCTAAGATAAGGGGATCAAAACTGCACACAGTACTCCAGGTGCGGTCAAACCAAGGTTCTATACAATTGAAGCAGGACTTCACTACTCCTGTACTCAAATCCTCTTGTGATAAAGGCTAACATACCATTAGCCTTCTTACATGCTTGCTGCACCTGCATGTTAGCCCTCTGTGACTTATTGACGAGGACACCCAGGTCCCTTTGTACATCTACACTTTCTAATCTCTTACCATTTAAGAAATACTCTGCACATCTGTTCCTCCTACCAAAATGGATAACCTCACATTTTTCCACATTATATTCCATCTGCCACATTCTTGCCCACTCACTAAGTCCGTCCAAATCCCCTTGAAGCCGCTTTGCATCTTCCTCACAGCACACATTCCCACCTAGTTTTGCGCCGTCCATGAACTTGGAAATATTACATTTGATCCCCACATCCAAATCATTGATATATGTTGTATGTTGTGAACAGCTGGGGCCCAAGTACTGATCCTTGAGGCATGCCACTAGTCACAGCCTGCCAATGCGAGAATGACCTGTTTATTACTACTCTCTGTTTTCTGCAGTCCTTAATCTAGTATAGTATATTGCTAGCCAACCCCCTGTGGGGGACTTTATCAAAAGCCTTCTGAAAATCCAAGTATACTACGTCCACTGACTCTCCTTTATCAATTCTGTTAGTAACATCTTCAAAAAAACTCAAACAGGTCCGTCAAACATGATTTCCCATTCATAAATCCATGTTGACTATGCTCATTCAGATTATTATTATCCAAGTGTCCATTTATCACATCCTTTAGAATAGATTCTAACATTTTCCCTACTACTGATGTAAGGCTAGCAGGTCTGTAGTTCCCTGTTTCCTCTCTCCCTGCCTTCTTAAATAGTGGGGTGACATTTGCTACCTTCCAATCTGCAGGAACCGTTCCAGAATCTATAGAATTTTGGAAGATGATCACCAGTGCATCCACTATCTCCATAGCTACCTCTTTCACCACTCTGGGATGTAGAAGTTCAGGTCCTGGGACTTATCAACCTTCAGCCCCATTAATTTCTCCAATACAGCCTTCTGACTAATACTAATTTCCTTCAATTCCTCATTCTCTCTGGTCCCTTGGATCTCTAATTCTGGGAGATTTCTTGTATCTTCCTCAGTGAAGACAGACACAAAGTAATCATTTAGCTTCTCTGCCATTTCTCTGTTCCCCATTATAAATTCTGCTGATTCTGCCTGTAATGGACGCACATTTGTCTTAGCCAAACGTTTCCTTTTTATGTATCTATAGAAGCTTATACAGTCTGTTTTTATATTTTTTGCTAGTTGACATTTATATTCTATTCTCCCTTTCTTTATCAGTTTCTTGGTCCACTTTTGCTATATTCCAAAATCCTCCCCATCCTCGGGTTTACTACTATTTCTGGCAACTTAATAGGCCTTTTCTTTTAATCTTACACAATCCTTAACTTCCTTTGTTAACCACGGTTGACGGTCTTTACTTTTGGGGTTTTTGTGCCTTGAAGGAATATATAGTTGCTGTAAACTGTGTAATAATTCTTTGAAGACTTTCCATTATCTATGCACTGTCATACCATTTCATGTATTTTTCCTATCCACCTCAGCCAATTTGTCCCTCATATCTTCATAATTTCCCTGGTTCAAATTTAACACCCTGGCTTCAGATTGAACTTGCCTCACTTTCAAACATAATGTAAAATTCTATCATAGTATGGTCACTTATCTCTAAAGGTTCTTTTACAACAAGATTATTAATTATACAAACTGGGTGGTTTTATTTTAATTAAAAAAAGTCAACAGATGAAACTGTCCGCCGAACATTTCTCATTACATAATACTAGATCTAAAATAGACTGTTCTCTATTCGGTTCCTCAACATACTGCTCTAGAAAACCAGCCCTAACGCACTCCAGAAACTTGTCCTCCATAGCATTAGTGCTCATTAGGTTTACCTCGTCTATGTGCAGATTAAAGTCACCCATAATTACAGTATTACCCATGCTAAATGCTTGTCTAATCTCCTGATTAATACCATGCCCCACACTACCACTACATTTTGATGGCCTATAAATAACTGCTACCAATGTTTGCTGCCCCTTACTGTTTCTTAACTGCACCCAAACAGATTCCACATTTTGTTCTTCCGATCTGAGATCCTCCCTTACGAATGTACTGCTCCCATCCCTCCTTATCAGTACAAGACCACCACCTTTTCCTCTTTTCCTGTCTTTCCTAAATGTTGAATATCCTTGAATATTCAATTCCCAGTCTTGGTCGCCATGTAGCCACGTTTCCGTAATGGCAATTAGATCATACCCATTTACCTCTATTTGTGCCTTTAAATCATCTACCTTGTTGCAAATGCTGCGTGCATTCAGGTAAAGTGTCCTTAACCTTATCGTCTTGACATTATTCTGCATTCTAAACCTAGTTGATACTTACCTTTGTTTTGCCTGCCTTCTAATGTCGCTTGCTACTTTTCTACCTCCTGTTATCAGCTTTGCTTCCTTCCAATTTGAGCTACTCCTCAGGTTCCAATCCCTTGACAAGCTAGTTTAAACCCTCCCCAACAGCACTAGCAAATCTCCCTGCGAGGATATTAGTTCCCATCCTGTTGGGGTGTAGCCCATCCATCTTGTACAGGTCCCACCTGCCCCAGAACTGGTCCCAGTGCCTCAGAAATCTAATGCCCTCCCTGCTACAACAATTCTCCAGCCATGTGTTCAATCGATCAATCCTCCTATTCGTATGCTCACTAGCACGTGGCACTGGAAGTAATCCTTAGATTACTGCTCTTGAGGACCTGCTTTTTAATTTCCTCCCTAACTCTCTCAAATCTCTTTTCAGGACTTCATCCCTCTTTCTACCTATGTCATTGGTACCATTGTGGACCATAATCTCTGGCTCTTCATCTTCCCTCCAGAAGGATTTCCTGCAGCCGCCCCGTGACATCCTTGACTCTGGCACCAGGGAGGCAACATACTATCCTGGAGTCACGTTTACTGCCGCAGAAACGCCTGTCTGATCCCCTGACTATCGAATCCCCTATCACTATTGCTCTTCCACTATTCTTCCTCCACTCCTGTGGAGCTAAGCCACCAGTGGTGTCACGGACTTTGATCTGGCTGCACTCGCCTGAGGAACCATCGCCGTCACCAGAATTCAAAATGGAAATCCGATTAGCAAGCAAAATAGAATCAGGGGACTCCTGCACTGCCTGCCCGGTTCTCCTAGACTGCCTGGTGGTCACCCATTCCTTCTCTGTCTGCATAGCCCTACCTGTGGTGTGACCACTTCCCTAAACATGCTATCCATGTAGTCCTCTGCCTTGCGGATGCACAACAGTGACTCCAGCTGCCGCTCGAGTTCCGAAACCTGGAGCTGAAGCTTATGCAGCCGGTGACACTTTCTGCAGATGTGTTCATCTAGGACGCATGGAGCATCCATAACTTCCACATACTTCAGGATGTACATTCCACTTGGCTGAGCTAACCTGCCATAACATAACTTTAAAAGCTATGTATTACAATTGGAAGTAGAATAACTTACCAGTTACTCACCAATCAACTTCTTCCCCTGTACTGAAGAGAGAGGCAGCTACTGGAGGCTGAAACAATGTAGAAAAAGAAAGGTAGGAGTCCCTCCCTTCCTGAATTCCCTCATGCACCAACTCTCAATTTACACTCTGTGCACTCAAAATAGCTCTCAGTACAGACAAATTTATTGTCTCAATTTATAGTTCCCCTCCTTACTGAACTTTCCAAATTACCTTCTTCACATTCTTTGCCCTCTAGCAGCACTCAGTGCAGGAAAGCAACACTGAGAGTCTCCTGAATTTATGCTCCCTGTAAACAATGTTGTGTCAGCTCTGCTAGAGCTCAGAAACCAGTTTATGCTAGCTACCTAATTAACTAGCTGCAGCTACGCTGAGAGCTTGTATATCCCTGTTTAAAACTGTAAGAAACCTAACTTTCCTCTGAACTTAAACAGTCATTTCAATTAATTGTTAATCGTAAACAAAACAAAAACTAGACTTCAGCGAGATGAACTCTTAAAATCCTCTGACTTACCAAACTCCCTTTTTCACACTCTCAGTGCAGGTGGTGTGCATTAACTGGGGAATTCATCTGTGTTCATATAAATAGGAGCAGACTGAAACTTTGTTGGTTAGGAGGTGCATGATATGAAATGTGTCTCTGTAAAGGAAAGCTTGTAAATGTATAAAGACTAGGCTCCAGTTCTATCCTTTGCCGCCTGGCTATCTGAGTGTAACACCCAATCTGTTCACTCTGTTTCTGTCTTCACAGATACTGCCTGACCTGCTGAGTATTTCCAACAGTTTCTGTTTTGATTTCAGATTTCCAGTATCTGCATTAATTTGCTTATGTATTAAAGCTAATGAAATGTTGATCTTTATCATAAGGGGGCTGTAATTCAAAGGAGAGGAATTTATGCTTCATTCATACAGAGCATTGATTAGACCCGCTCTGGAGTACCGTTTTCAGTTTTGACACCCAAACAACAGGAAGAATATATTGACCTTGGTGCAGTTCGTGCATTATTGGTACTGTGCAGATTGATCAGAATGATAACAGGGCTAAAAAGGTTAAATTATGTGGACAGGTTGCATAAGCTTGGGTAGTATTGCCTTCTGTTTAGAAGGTTGAGGGATGATCTACTTGGAATATTTAAAATCATTTAAGGTATTCGATAAGGTGTATGTAGAAAACGGTTTCCTCTGGTGGGTCATGCAGAACAAGGGGACATAATCTTAGAGCCTCGGAGTGAAATTGGGAAGCACTTTGTCACACAAAAGTAGTGGAAATCTGTAATTCTCTCTCTCTCTCTCTCTATCTATCTAAAGTTTGCTGAGTCAATATCGATCTCAGTCTTGAAATTTTCCAGATTTTTGTTGGGTAAGAGTATCATGTGATATGGAGTTAAGGCGGGTAAATGGAGTTGAGGTACAAATCAGTCATGATCTAATTGAATGGAGACAGAACAGGCTCTCAGGGCTGAATGAGACTTCTCCTATGAAAAGCTATGGTATATCACCAATTGCCAAATGGTGACAATAATTTAAAAAAAATTTTAAAATCCAATAATGACAATATTAATGAGATATGAAATATGAGAGTATGAAATATCTGAAACAAGACAGATTTATAGACCCTTCTCCTGTTCCTGCAGAGCATGAAGATGGTGATGCTGTTTTTGATTTTGATACCACGCTGCAACCGTCTGCTTTACCCAACCAGTCCTACCTCGCTTTACCTTTCGACAAAATTGATGATGGGGAGGGTTCTGTTAGTGACAATAATGAAGACCCTACTCCAGTAAACTCTGTCACCAGCACCCCTCAGCATACCCCCACCAACAGCATAAAACGTAGCTCACAAAGGAAGAAATGTGACCTTATCTTCCTGGGTTGTGGAGCCGTTCTAGCGGCAGTGGCTTTGGGATTTGATGTGCTCGAGTTAGGAAAATGTCAGATTTTGCAAGAAGTTGAACCAAAGGAAGAGAAAAAAAAGAAGGAGGGCATTTTTCAGCGCACCAGCCGATTGCGGAGGAGCACCAGCCCTCCTTCTCGAAAGCTCTTCAAGTACGAAGAATCGGTCATTTCCTCCTTTGATCCGTCTTCCTCGTTGACGTTGCTCTCATTGTCTTCCATTTCTGAATGCAACTCCACTAGGTCTTTGTTACGCTCTGACAGTGATGAGATGGTGGTGTATGAAATGCCCACAACCCCAAATTCAATGAATGAGAGCTCCAAGTTTATTACTAATAATCCACTAGTAGACATAACCATTGAGCGCTTCAAACGTGACCCTAAACAATCCTTGACCCCAACTCATGTGACAACAACCACCGCCACAATGCACTGGGGTCACAGACGGACTCCTTCTGATGGTGCCATTAAGCAAATTCCTCACACTCCAAACTGCACACCATCCAATGGTACCTCAGGTTCCGTTGTTACAGGTAAGTGCTTGTTATTTAATTCTATTAATGTCTTGGGATTAGAAGTAAAGATTAACCATTGTTGTTGGGGGTGGGGGGAAGGGGGATGTTGGGGGTGGTCCCAGAAATAGACAGCTCGGCTAATGCAGTTCCTTTAACAGAATTCATAATACTTTGCTCCTAAACTAGAAAACTGATCAAAAGCCTTCCTGCATTTGTTGGTTCTTGTAAATGAAGACAACTAATTACTCCAAATTCTCCATGGTCTTCTCCCTTGTGACCCGCCCCCATTCTAACTCCTCCTGAAGGCAGGTCCAACCTTTAGATGAAGGTTGGAGAGAGGAAGCCCACCATGTTCCCTTTGTAGCCACACCAGTCCCCAGGCAGCAAGAAGATTGATCAGCTCTTGCACCTTCCTGACACAAGCAATAACCTCCATGACTATACTTGCTGGATGGCTCTGATGCCCTTATGAATTGTGTAGTGACTGGAAGCACCCAAATCTGTGAATGAATTATTCAATTGATCCGTAACTGTCTGTACTTGCAAGTAGAGTTCTAATGTGTTTCAAAATATCACCATGTAGAATTTCAATGAAGTTTTTCCAAAAAAAATCAATACACCATAGAAATAACCCTCTGTGGCCCAGCACAGTGCTTGAAACAGTTAGCTCTGTACTTGGAAATTTAGTCCGCGTTTCACCATGGTAACTGTGAGAGAGGCAGCAAATCCATGAAAGCTATCATCAGTTAGAAATAAATATCTGTTAGATACTATTGTCGAATAACCAGGAGCATCTGAGGGACTGGACCTCTGCCATTTGCTTTCTGCCTGTAACCTAACTTTTATCGTATTTATTTCATTCACCTCAGGAGGCTGAAAGATGGAATAGACACAGCTGAAATTGGAATCCAGTTCAAGGAGGGGAGTGGGGCAGATATCATTTGATGGCTCATTCTCGCCATAAAATGAGTGCCAGCTCTCACTGTAGCGACCCTTCACCAATGTTCTGCACCTTGATGAGCATAAAAGTTCACTAAAAATGATTTTGCGGCAGCGGGTGGGGGTAGGTGGGGCGGGTGGGGTGTAACATGTAAAAGGCAATAAATTTATTGAAGTAGATGAAGAGCAAAGCCACAACAAAGCTGGTCCACCTCAGTCCTCTTTCCCCTTTTCTATTTCCTTTCTGAAAAGTTTAAGACAGAAACCACTCCAGAGAATTGATTAGTCCCATTTACTTTTGTACCTCATGATGTGGTCTTGAGGTTAAAATTTCTGCAGCCTTTCCAGAGCTAATCTGAGAACTCGAGCAGAGGCCCACCCCTTGTACGCTTTAAGGCTTCACAAAAGATGGCACCCCAAGTCGAGAGGAAACCCATGGGACTTTGCCAAACCCAGTCTGTTTGATTTTTTCCCCCCCCTGCCTGCCTGTGGAACAGTATCTGGTATTCAAGCAACATATTTTCCCCTCAGACTGGGACCAGTGTCCTCACAGGGCAGGGGGATAGTAGTGTTGTTAAGAGTTTAAACTAATTTGGCAGGGGGACGGGAACCAAGATGTAGCATTAGAAAGGAGAAACAAGGTGCACAAAGGATTGGGTGAGACAGATCACACTAGACTAATAAATAGTAAGGTATTAGGTGGAGTCAGACTAAGATAGAATACAATAGATCCAAATTAGGTTAACAGTGCATCTGTGTAAATATGTGAACTGTGATTAATAAGGTTGGTGAGCTGTGGGCGCAAATAGCCACTTGAGAATATGATGATGTAGCAATAACTGAGACCTGGCCCAAAAAAGGGCAGGACTGTGTACTAAATATTCCTGGATACAAAATGTTCACGAAAGATAGGGAAGGAATGAAAGGAAGCGGAGGAGTAGCAACATTGATTAAGGACAATATTAGAGAGAGAGTGGGGGGGGCGGGGAGCGGGAGGAGAGCTGGGGGAATGTCCTGGAGGGGTCAAAGGCAGAGTCTATTTGGTTAGAGTTGAGAAACAATAGAGGTGCCATTACACAATACTGTGTAATGGCACCTCTATTGTTTCTCAACTCTAACCATAGGTTGACCTATATCAACCTATGGTGGATATAGATCAACAACCAGTGGGAAAGATGCAGACAAGCAAATTTGCAGGGAAATTACAGAGAGGTGCAATAACTATAGAGTAGTGATAATGGGGGAGTTCAATGATCCTAATATAGACTGGGATAGTAATGGCGTAAAGGGAAGAGAGGGAGAAGAGTTTCTGAAGTGTGTTCAGGAGAATTTTCCATCAGTATGTTTCTGGCCAAATAAGGGAGGATGCATTGCTGGATCTGGCTCTGGGGAATGAGGTGAGTCAAGGTGATCATCTGCCAATAAGGAAACATTTAGGGAACAGTGATGAGGTTTAGATTGGCTATGCAAGAGGGCATGGAGCAATCTAGAGTGAAAATACTTAATTGGAAGAAGAGAATTTCAGTGGTGTGAGAAGGGATCTGTCCTGGCAAAAGATTAGCAGGCGAAACTGTAATCGAACAATGGGTTACCCTTAAAGAGGAGACGGTTTGGGCACAGTTGAGGTATATTCTCACGGCAGAGGAATAGATAGGGTAACCAAATCCAGAGCTCCCTGGGTGACGAAACAGATAGAGAGTAAGATGAAGCAGAAAAAAAGGGCACATGACAGATTTCAGCTTGATAATACAAGTTGAGAATATTGCACGTTCAGAGGGGGAACGAAGATTTTGGCAGTTAACATCAAAGGGGTTTCCTTCTATAGGCTTATAAGTAGTAAAAGGGTTGTAAGAGGAGGGGTGGAGTTGATTAGGGACTAAAAAGAAACCTATTCAGGGAGGCAGAGGGCATTGCTGATGTATTAATTGAATACTTTGCATTTCTCTTTACCAAGGAAGATAATGCTGTCAAAGTCATAGTGAAAGTGGGGTAGTTGAGGCAATGAATGGACTAAAAGTTGATAGAGGAGATGCTGGAAAGGCCTTTTTTGATGTATATTAATAACCTGGACTTGGGTGTACAGGGCACAATTTCAGAATTTGCAGATGACGTAAATTGGATGTATAGTGAGCAGTGAGGAGGATGGTGATAGACTTCAAGAGGACCTCGACAGGCAGGTGGAATGGGTGGACAATTGGCAGATGAAATTTAATGCAGAGAAGTACAAGCGATACATTTTAATAGGAAAAATGAGGAGAGGCAATATAAACAAAGGGTACAATTTTCAGGGGGAATGCAGGATCAGAGACAACTGGGGGTATATGTGCAAAAATCATTGAAGGTGGCAGGGCAGTTTGAGTAAGCGGTCAGAAGGGCATATGGAATCCTGGGCTTTCTAAATAAAGGCGTAGAGTACAAAAGCAAGGACCATTATAGTGAACCTTTTATAAAACACTGGTTCAGCCTGAACTGGAGTATTGCGTCCAGTTCTGGGCACCGTACTTTAGTAAAGATGTGAAGACTTCAGAGAGGAAAAAATTAGAGAATAGTTCAAGGGATGAGGGACTTCAGTTGTGTGGATAGATTAAAGAAGCTGAGGTTGTTCTCCTTAGAGAAGGTTGAGAGGAGATTTTATAGAGCTGCTCAAAATCATGAGGGGTCTCGACAGAGTAGATGGGGAGAAACTGTTTCCATTGGCGGAAGGGTTGAGAACCAGAGGGAATCAATTTCAGGTGATTGGCAGAAGAACCAAAGGTGACTTGAGGTCAAACTTTTTTTATGCAGCAAACTATTGTCAGGAATGCACTGCCTGAGAGAGTGGTGGAGACAGATTCAATTGTGGCTTTCAAAAGGGAATTGGATAAGCACCTGAAGGGAAAACATTTGCACGGCTGTGGGGAAAGGGCAGGAAGTGAGATTGGGATGAGCTAAATTCAGTCATGGGATGTGGGTGCTGCTGGCAAGGCTAGCGTTTAATGTCCATCCGTAATTGTCCTTGAACGTGCTGGTGAGCTGCTGTATTGAAGTGCCGCAGTCCAGTTGGTGAAGATACACCCACAGTGCTGCTAGCTAGAGGATTCAGGGATTTTACCCAGTGACAAAGAACAGTGATTATATTTCCAAGTCTGATGGTGTGCGACTTGCAGGTGGTGTTGCCACTGTCCTGCTGCCTTTGGTGAGTCTGTCCTGCTGGTCGGACAAGGCATAGCTAGGATGGTGATGGAGGAGTTTAGGAGGTTGGCTGAAAGCCATGAGTATGTGAGTATAACGATGTCAGGCTGTTACATGACTAGCTCATTGAGGCCTTTGCAGGATGTGCCTTTGTGTCCGAATTCAGTGCTTTGGTCAACATCAGGTGGTCCGTCTAGGTTTTTTAAAATTCCTTTTGCTTTTTGTAGCAATTTTGATACAAATGACTGGCTTGCTTGGCCATTTAAGAGGGCAGTTAAGAGTTAACCATATTGATGTGGATCTGCAGTCATATATAGACCATTATGGGTAAAGACAGCATATTTCCTTCCCTAAAAGACATTAGTGAACCAGATGGGTTTTTAATGACAATTTGGTTTCATGGTCACCATTACTCATAGTAATTTTTTATTCCTGTTTTATTCAATTAACTGAATTTAAATTCCCCAGCTGCCATGGTGGGATTTGTACTTGTATCTGCAAATCAATAGTCCAGGCCTCTGGATTACTCTTCCAGTAACGTAACCACAATGCTACCATAACCCATACTATGCTACTGTACTTCAATTGAAGATTTTGAACAATATGAAAGAGATAATGTTTATTATGTACAAAATTCACCCATTTGGAGACTCATTTTGTATCTAGTTTTAAGTTGGCACATAATTACTCGGGTTGTTTTACATTTGTACGTTATAACCTTGAGTACCTTTCTTCACCAGAGATGACCATGAGGAAGCATGGAACAAGTAATGGCCCATTAAACCCCTGTCTCTCCCTCCCTCCCTTTCTCCCTCCCTCCCTTTCTCCCTCCCTCCCTTTCTCCCTCCCTCCCTTTCTCCCTCCCTCCCTTTCTCCCTCCCTCCCTTTCTCCCTCCCTCCCTTTCTCCCTCCCTCCCTTTCTCCCTCCCTCCCTTTCTCCCTCCCTCCCTTTCTCCCTCCCTCCCTTTCTCTCTCTCTCTCTCTCTCTCCCCCTCCGCCCCCGCTCTCTCTCTCCCCCTCCGCCCCCTCTCTCTCTCCCTCCCTCTTTTTTTCTCTCTCTCTCTCTCTCTCTCTCTCTCTCCCTTTCCCCCCCCCCCCCCCCCCCCCCAACCGCCATGTGAAACAAACTTCTTCATGGGCTTCACCCTTTCAATCCATCTTTTTTCATTTCCATTCCATACCATATCCTTATGATTATTGGTTGTTATAATGGAAGGGAGGAAAGATCCAAAACAAATATTCAGTTGGAAGGGATTAACACATCTTTATTTTTGAGATATAGGTAAAACTCCAAGCCCGAACAGGGATCCAACAGAAGTTCCTCGCTTGCCAGACCCCAATCTGGTCTTTCCTCCCACTCCGAGACGAAGGAACGCAAAGCAAGACTTCACACTAGAAAGACCCAAAACATTGGAATTTGTACCAAGGCCACGTCCGTCTGCAAACCGCCAATGGTTAGACCCATGGTGGTTTGTCTCGCCCAGCAAAACGCGCAGTAACTCCCCTATCAATAGTTCTAGCACTGAAACACCATCCAATCTGGACTCCTGCCTCAGCAGCAGTGGCACTGTGGAGGAAAGGCCAGGACTCACTCCCTTTCTGCCTTTCAGGCAAGGACTTGCCAGCTATGAGAAGACATTGTTAGACACAGATGTGGAAGGTCAGAGTCGGGATGGGACGCTTCCACTCTGCGGAGCAGAAATGAATCCATGCAAGACTACAGCCTACGAGCTAGAGCACAATTTCTGGTCGTAGCAGCATGCGGTACAACGCACGAATCTACAAAAAGATTTGCACTGGGAATGCACTTTTACATAAAGACTGGCTTGAACTGAATGCCACTTAATATCATCCTAGGGAACTGCTGACTTCAAACTTGGATCTGCGATTCATAAATTCATCCTCTCAACAACAAAGAGAGAGAGCTCAATGTTACTCAGTGGGGTTCCATTCGCCTTACTCCCAAACCTTTCTTCTACTGTACTTATTCGAGGTCTTTTATGTATTCCCATCCTCGTTGATTTTAATGTAGTTTAGAATCATGTCAGTACAAGTCGAGACTAAGTTCAAGTTGCATCTGTTAGTACAAAAACATTGTCTGTATTCTCCTGTGTTGTAGCCTATTTAAACAAGTTTCAAGGCAAGCACGTTAGCAGATGCTAAAAGCATGACCAATTCAGATTTATGCACTTCCCAAAAAGCTATAAATAGTCCCAGATGAAAACATATTAAGCCATGCCTGTATTTCAAAAATCTCAGTATCATTTGTTTCTTTTCCCTTTTCCAAGTCCATTCTTTTCCCCCAGTAAGATGACAAAAGCAGCAAAGGTGGGGAGCGGGAAAAGAAATTTGTGTTCCCCGCTGGTTAAGACTGAAGCTCATTTAAAAGTTGAGCGTATCAGTGGTTTTGAAGTGGACACCACTATCTGTGAAACAAACATCCAGTTCAAAGCTTCTTACACATACATGAGTGTCACACAGATCCCACCACAGCAGGTGAACACAAAGTGCTCATATACTTTTTTTCAATGGTGTGTGTGTCATCCTCTTGGGCCAACATTTCTGGATCTGTCTACCAAACTATCCCCTCTTTCCTGATGAGCACCCTGACTAAACAGGTTTTTTTGGCATGATTAGGGGAGGGGGAAATTGAATAAACTTTTCTGCCATTATGCCCAAACTGCATTGCCTCACCTGAAGTGATTTCTGACTTCTTTTTAAAAAAAAAAATCTTTTTCGAAGCATCAACTAATGAGGAAAGCAGCATCATCAAAAGTCTGTGGGTCAGCAATCATCTATAGGATATAATTGTATCTACTGAAATGAAGGATTGGGATCAAATATTTGAGATTTCATTTCATTGTATATGTGACCACTTGTATGTAATGCTGTTTTGCAAGTATGTTGCACTGAGAATTTGAGGGTCAAAGATTACTGTATTATAATAATGTGTAATGGAAAATTGCAAAAGGAAAATTCTTTTGTTAACTGTGATGAGGCAGTATTCCTTTTTGTTGGCCTAGAGTGCATAGGCTGTACAGTATTTGCAAAAGACCACAGTCCATAAATCAAATGTTTTGGACATGCCTTTCGATATAAGTCAGTGTGGCTACTTGCAATAATTTTTCAACAAACTACGCCAAGAGACATAGTGTAGGAGGAGGTTGTTATATGTGGGACTGATGGTTCTGTTAACACTGCAGATTTTAATTTTTCATTTGCTCTGTGAATTCTATAATAGCCTTGCCTCCCAGTTGCAGTACCTTGATTTCGCCTGCTGCAGAGCAAGAAAGAGGAGCAGCACTGTATCGCAGCCTAAATACAGGTCCACAGAAGAGTAAGTTTGCTAAAAGGTCTCTGGGGTGGGAAGCTGTGGAGCAAGCAGCCTGCTGGCTGTTTTATGAGCACCGCTGATATGAGCCAGTGTTTGTCAGGAGGTAAACCCAGTGCTCGCGCACAGAGTGCACTCTGGTGGCAATTTAGCAACTCAGCAAAAGCCGCCCACTTACCAATACATCAAGAAACAGTGCAACACAGCTCCTGGAAAACATGTCTCAAATGGCATAATTGTTGTGCTTTTTTTTTTTGTTTTGTTTTCTGGCCCTTTGTAAGAATGACAACATTGTGAGTGTTGTGGCCAAAAGAAATCAGCCTTATATTTTTACCTGATAACTGGTGTGTGAATTCCAGGAAGGCTAAATAGTTTGTTTTGCACAGTATTATGGTCAAATGCTTGAGATTCAAGCTGTCCCAATTTGATAATGTGACGAACATAGAATCATCTCTCTTCACCTCACCTCGAGCCATGTACTTTTCCTGCTGGTCAATGGAAGGAATATTTAAAGTAAGTACAAGCCATATCGGAATGCATAGATGTCTGTTTTCATGCACAAAACAGTTACATTATACTCCATCCGTTTTACTTCCAGTTTTGATAGAAAAAAGTGGAGGGAGAAAAACTGGGGTCAGGGTCTTTATGGTGTTGAAAATGCTACTGTTATCTATGCGAACAGCCATTCTCAAACATGGCCAGAAAACTCCCCACTGATGTATCCAGTGCAACAATGTTGAGAACTGAACTGGTTATTTAAATACCTTCAAGTCTCTGAAACAATGTGACCCTTTGTTTCCTTTTCACTTGGTTCTTTTGAAGAAAATATCTGAAAATTACACCGTATTCTCATTGTCTTTGGTTCGATTTAATCTTGTGAGATTGATGTTCGAGAAGATTATGTAGATTTCATCTTTGCCTTTTTAAGGCCAACCTCCTTGTAGGCCATCTGTGGCCTACAACAAGCTTGGCTTTAAAAAGGCAAAGATCAAATGGTTTGGATTTTTCTTGCCCTTATTCACCCCTTTGAGTTTTAGGCATAATTGGAGTGATATCAGTCTGTGTGCCAGACACATGAGACCACACCTCATTACCACAGCAATGGAATGGTGCCTGTATCACTTCATTGCAGCAGCTTTTAGAAATATGCACTGCTATACCCGGGTACTGAGAATAACAAGTGTGTTGCTGGCATGTCTAAAGAAAGTGCAATTCGAATGTTATGCACTCTTTACAAACATAATTTATTGGCTCTTCTTGCTCATTATTGTATCGATAACATGCGTATGACGAAATGATGTTCCACAGTCCACCCCTCTATCATGTGATGTGCAGCACCCCGGCCAACAAAGTGTTTTTGCCTTCAGGATATTATAAAGCAACATTACAGTCCAATTAATGAATTGCCCATAAGTTTACCTCTGGTGGGATTGATGAATGATTGCTCAGTAGCAGGGTGACTGTGTGTTTGTGACTTCTGAATATTTTTATATATGGAATTTAGATCTGTATACAGATGAGATGGAGATAAAATTCTAACAGCATAGCTGAAGTCACCTGGATACAGATATTGTTCTGTACGTTTAATAAAACAAGAAGTAGGGAAATGTATGCAACAGACTCCGGTCATAGTGATAGATTCGGCCAATAGCACAAATACACACTGGTTGGCTGATTAATATAATCTGCTGCCACTCTGCTGCTCACCATTGACCAACACTTGAAACAGCCGAGTTGCTTTAGTATTGATTAGCGTTCTACTTGTGTGCCAGTTTGGAATGGAATTGAACAAATTAATATAAGTGATGTTTAGACTAGCCAGCATTAACAATGCTGATGTTTAAGATCAGTTTCCCAGCGAGCCAGTCAGGATTGAATAGCTATGCAGTAACATTGCTCAGTAACACAATCAAAAGATGATGGCAGAGGACTAAAACACTGGGGATTCCAGCAAAACAAAATTGACAGAAAATATGCTGAATGAATATAAATGGATTTTGGAAATAGTGATTTGAGCATTTAATCCATACGTACCTTGAATCTTGCTATTTCTTACTGTGTGACTTGAGAATCTACACACCAAAAAAAAACAGTGCAAGTAAGAATGCAGTCAGCACTTGAGAGTAAAGACCTGCTCGGGTATGAAATTGAAATCCTACCCGGGCCTGACTCGACCACATCCAGCCCTAACCTGACCCGGGCCAGAGTCCTTTGATTTTTTCTTTTTCCCGTACCCGACCTGACCTGACTACCGTAATAAAGTTAATTATATCGAACATACCTTGTCCAAATGTTGTAATCTTCCGTTCCGGCAGCAGGCTATTCCTGCAGAATCATGCAGAAGTTCCCTCCCTGAGTAAGGCAACACTGTGCCCACATCCAGCCCAACCCGACCCTGAAGAGAGACCCAACCCGACCCGAACCTGACACATATGGTCGGATCTGGTCAGGTAGCTATGCTTTACTTGAGAGTTCTAGTTGAGGATATGGCCATAAGAAGCCACATTAAAATTAATGTGGCCAATCTCCTCACTCAATCTGGCTGTGCCTGTTTGATAATTGAGAATGGACGGTGCGCAAAATGTCAATAGAATGGCACAAAGCAATCTGTACAGCAGTGACTCAAGTTAGTAAGAAAATTAACATCTACAGCCTTTAATGAAAAGGCTGAGGGACTGAGGAATAAAGCCTGGCTACCCGACTAGACCCGACTACATGTGTCTGGTTCGGTTCGGGTCGGGTCGAAGTTCCGAGTCCAGCATTCGGGCTCGGTTTGGGCTGGACACTGCCAGGAAGTCACGAGATCATGCTTACCCGTGATTCCCCACAACTCCAGCGACAGGAATAGCCTGCTGCTGGAACAGATGAAGGAGATTCGTGTCAGGTTGGGTCGGGCGCGAAAAAAAGTTAGAGGGTTCAGGTGGGGTTCGAGTTGGCTGTGGTCAGGTCGGGCCCAGGTCAAGTTTTAATTTTATACCCGAGCCAGGCTTTACTGAGGAATAACAATTGTTGAGGTTGATTGGGTCTAAATGGAATGGTTGCAGAATGTAGTGTTGGGTTTTTCTTTCATTCCCAGAGTTGTGAAGACCTTGTTGAAAGCAAGCTGAAAATTGAAGTGAAAGGTCTGTTTCGATTTGGGTGCTGTGGTAAGGTCTTACTGTATTGCCAAATTATTGATTTTAACATGTAATTAACAGCCTGTGTGTTGATATCAATATCGAATACATTAAAAGAAAAAAAAACTGCATTTCAAATCAACAGGTGGCCACTACTGGCTGAAAGGATGTCACACTCTCGGGGGAAAAAACATGTAAGAAACCACTTTTGATCACAGCTGTACAACACAAAAATGTAAACAGCGTTGAAATATGTCAAGCCTTTGTTGCATGACTCTTCTCCCTCTCTAAAAGGGGAGAATGGGATGAATTTGCTGAAATACTTTTCAATAAGACAAAGGGTATTTTTTATAAGTGCAGGCCTTTTTACTGCCCACTGCTAGAACAATAATACAATCTTTTGATGCTAGATTGCCCCTCGTTAGTTTGGTTTTGAAATCCTTTCCCTGCTGCAGAATGCACACTTTGTAAAATGTAAATCACAGGTGGCACAATGCTGAATAAGATTTATTGTCAGCTCTAAATAGGCAATAAGTACGAATAGTAGTGAAAAGCCTGTGTTGAGTTACCTGTTTATTAAATCAATTCACCCACAATTTGTTCAATTAAGCACACCAGCTGATAAATCAGAGGTGCAGACAAAAGATGTACTTTATCAATAATTAGACTGTAAGCTGGTTGCAGGAAATAAATCACATTCAAGGGCAAAACTGGCATCCCCAGTAATTTTTATGAATGAGCCAGTCCCTTGACTGGGATCTTCTCCCTCCCCACCTCACCCCAACTTTGAGCTTTACTGGTTGCACTTGTGTATATGGAAATGGGACAATCCTTTATTGTTGTGGAGTTGTTTTTGGGCTGCTGTCAGACCTGGATTTGGGAGTGATAGCATTGAGTCATTGCTTTTAGCAATGGGAATCGTGGTTTGGCCTGGAAGGGTGGGCATCTCAGCCAGAACATTAATGGGGAGTTCAGCACAGTATCACCAGCACACAGCAGACCTTGGCAAGTACATGCACTGCCTTCTTTATATTATTGCGCTGCCTCTTGAGTCGGTCAAGACTGCTTCCAGTGACAGTGTTATAATTATGGGTAAGTACTGTACTGACCCAGGGAGTCCCTCCCTGTACCATCACTAACAGGAACTGTTCCAGAGATTCTTTCCCTGTACCGTCACTAAATACTGGTGCGGGTGACCCCTCTCTGCATTGTCCATGAGTTTTCTTTTTAAAAGGAAGATCTGTGATTTTAGTTTGAGGAACATCTTTGATTCCCCCGTGAGCATTACTATGGAGGAGCCCTGTAATCAATGATAACATGTTAAAGTGAGATCACTAGTCTGTAGAAGAGATGATCTCTTTGTCATCATCCCCCTCTCTCAACCTCTGACCTGCCACTTGAAGCATACCTCCTTCATATGTGAGATGGAGATTTACAATGGAGCTACTTAAGCAAAGATTGCTACCAAAGTAGAAGAGATTCTATAACTTGGTATCCCTCTGTGATCATAGAAATCATAGAAAGTTTAAGGCACAGAAAGAGGCCACTTGGCCCATCCTGTCTGTGCCGGCCAAAAAATGATCCTCCTATTCTAGTCCCACCTTCCAGCATTTGGTCCATAGCCCTGCGGATTACAGCACTTGAGGTGCTCCTTTTGAATGAGTTGAGGCTTTCTGCCTCAACTACCCTTTCAGGCAGTGAGTTCCAGACTACCACCACCCTCTGGGTGAAAAAGTTTTTCCTCATCTCCCCTCTAATTTTTCTACCAATCACTTTAAATCTATGCCCCCTCGTCACTGACCTCTCTGCGAAGGTGAATAGACCCTTCACCTCCACTCTATCCAGGCTCCTCAAAATTTCGTACATTTCAATCAGATCTCCCCTCAGCCTTCTCTGTTCCAAGGAGAACAACCCCAGCCTATCCAATCTTTCCTCATAGCTGCATTTTTTCAGTCCTGGCAGCATCCTCATAAATCTCCTCTCTACCCTCTCTAGTACAATTACATCCTTTCTGTAATGAGGTGACCAGAACTGCCATCAGTACTCAAGTTGTGGCCTAACCAATGAGTTATACAGTTCCAGCATAACCTCCCTGCTCTTGTATTCTGTACCTCAACTAATAAAGGAAAGGAGTCATATGCCTTCTTAATCACCTTATCGACCTGTCCTGCTACCTTCAGGGATCTGTGGACATTCACTCCAAGGTCCCTTACTTTCTCTACACTTCTCAGTATTTTCCCATTATGTGATGGAACTTAGTTCCTCCTTTTCAGTACAATTTGACAGATTATATATTGTTAAGGATAATTCTCTGCTGGACATTCCCTGTACAATGTGAGCGTGTAACATGATGGCTGCAGCTGTAGTGACAGACTGCTATTAACTATTCGAGGTATGATTTCTGAAGGCATCAAATTACATCCAAGTCTGAAGGCTGTGAGGTGATCAGTAGCTAGTTTAAAAGGCTGCATGCAGTACTGTTATTATAAGGGTTGCGTTTCAGATTTACCACTTTGTGGCTGGGGGCACTGTCACTTCTTAGAATAGTTCACTGAAACCTTGCTGTTCTATACTGTGCCTGGTGGGTATTTTATGGCCTTTTAAATTTAAAAATATAACTTTGGTGTTTTAGCCTCTTTTACATTATCAGGAGTTTCTGATGAATCTAAAAGGGCAATTTGGGAAAGATTGCACTCTTTCACTGAGCTGGCCTCCCCCTGTGCTGTAAAATTCTATGTATTGTGACAGTACCCATCAAAAAGAGTGTGAGGACAAAATATGTGAAAAGTTGAACACAGCATTCTGCTCCGGGCAATTCAACATTTAAGTGTGAAAAGACTTCAATGGAAGAGAGATGGTGGGTGAATATTAAAAGATCCGACAAAAAATATGCTGCAGCTATAATTTGATCATCAGTCTTTAATTAGTAATTGTCAGTTTTTTTCAAAAAAGTAAATAAACGATAGCAGGAGCAATAAATAATGTTGGCCCCTAATTCTGACTAACTCAACAACTTGCGAGCAATGAAATAGCTCATTTGAAGTTGCAGCTGTTGGTGTTTTAGTATTTTGTCTGAGCTGCTGACTGGACTTAAATTAACAATCCATTTTTAACCATTATGAAATTGTTGATGTTCAACATGGACAACTTGTGTCTGAATTTAAACTTTTTCTTAATCAGTTACTTTACACATACAAATGGTTTAACTACTACTTTCACAGTGATGTGTAAAAGCTTCAGAGCAGAATGTCTATTTACACCACTTTGTCAGCCAATTAATTGGAGGTGGGGCAGAATGTGTGGCAGGACTTGCAGCAAACAGTCTATTTGAAAAGCGCCTCTTTGAACTACAGCAAATAGAACTCGTGAATGAATCTACAGCAAAATGCAGTGAATGGAGGATAATTATATAATCTCCATTCTGGCCAGGAATAGTGATGTCACAATATGCAGCTACCATAGAGTGCAGTCAACACAACCAATGATATCCCTCCTGCCTCACTCCCCTCTCTTCTGATCTGTGTTAAGGTCCTGCTTTTTTGCGCAGTTGAGTTCATTTGTATTTCTACAGTACTACATTTTGACTTGGGTCATTGCACTGCCTTTTATTACATTTTTTAAAGTGAAATTATTTTTCAAACACTTGAATACTCTCAACTTGTTTGCAATATTTGAGGGGACGTTTTTTTGACTACATAGCAAATGCGCAGAAGGTGTTATTTTCAATCAAATATTTATTGCATGGAGAAAACTTTGCATTTGGTATCCTTCTCACACCATGAATGGACCTTTCTGCTACTAGCTTCTCTCTGATTGAAGTGGATAATTATGTTCGTTATTGTAAACTTGTTATGTTTGCCAGTTTAAGCAACAATGATCAACCAACAAAGTGTTTTCCAGTTGTGAAACAACACTGTCTCACCTTTCCTGGTTAATATAAATTCTTTGTGTATTTTGTTTTTTTGTATAAGTTATGGTTGGTTTAAGATGAATAGAACAAATATTTAAGTTTTTCTAAAAAAAAGTCATTTGTTATATTCTTTTTTTAAAAATAAATACACCAGATAGCCAAGCAGGCTTGGTTCATACACTAAACCTACTGTTACTCAGCTGTTCGGCCCTCATCTCAGCACTAAATATATTGACTTGAATAAAGTTTCTTGTACGGTTCAAATTGCAGTTGTGTATTCATTTTTTCAACACACCTTACATGCTAAAGAAATATTAACTATGGTTCAGTTGGTAGCATTTGTGGGTTCAACTCTCAATCCATTAACTTGAGCACAAAAAATTTAGGTTGACACTCAAGTGTAGCATTGAGGGAGTGCTACTCAAGGGAGTATTACTTGAGTTTCTGAAACTGTTGCCCATTTTGAATATATGGCGCTTGCAAGATGAGTATTTTGATACACATTTTGGCAGAAGGACTAGGGAGCGGTAATATATACTTAATGGCACAGTTCTGAAGAGTGTGCAGGAACTCGGGGACCTCAGGGTGTATGTGCATAGATCTTTGAAGGTGGAAGGACATATTGAGAGAGTGGTTAGTAAAACATTTGGGACCTTGGACTTCATAAATAGAGGTATTGAGTAGTGAAGGTATGCTGAAATTTTATAAATCTCTGGTTAGGCCCCAACTAGAGGGTTGTCTCCAGTTCTGGTCACCAGAATTCATGAAGGATGTGAGGGTCCTTGAGAAGGTGCAGAGGAGATTTACCATAATGATTCCAAGGATTTTAGTTACAAGGTTAGGTTTGGAAAAACTGGGGCTTATTCTCTTTAGAACAAAAGAGATTGAGGAGAGATTTAATAGAAATGTACAAGACTATCACGGGCTTAGATAAGTTAGACGAGGAAAAAGTGTTCCCATTAACTAATGGTACAAGGATAGGGAGACACAGATTTAAAGTTTTGGGCAAGAGATGCGGGGGATCATGAGGAAGAACCTTTTTACACACAGGGTGGTGGAAGTAGAGACAATGAATTCAAAGGGCAATTGGATGGCCACTTGAACAAAATAGACTTGCAGAGCTACGGGTATCAAACAGGATAGCTCCATGGAGAGCCGGCATGGACTCCGATGGGTTGAATGGCCTCCTTCTGTGCCATAAATAACTTTATGATCCATTATGATTTCTTGGGGTAATTGTCACCACAGTGGGACCAATGTGGACCTCAGGATCCAAACAATGGCTGGGGTCTTTGGAGACGGCCTTAGAGGTGGGAGGGTATTGAGAGGTGTGCCTGACGCTAAAGGCCTGCTACCCGACCTGAACCCGACGACATGGGTTGGGTGGGGTTGCACTTCCGGGTCCGGCATTCGAACTCAGGTTGTGCTGGGTTGGACATGTTCTATCGCAGGTAAGTGGCTCCACTGTTAATTTAGTTTTTGGACTGGAAAGGTGGTTTTATTACAGCTATTTTAAGCTTGTGCAGATCAGCAAGAAAGTGAAAAACGGAAGTTAAGTTAACTGATGGTCGGGTCGGGTCAGTTCGGGCACGGGAAAAAAATGGAAGGACTCGGACCGGGCCGGACTCAGATCAGTTTTTTTTTCCAGACCCGAGCAGCCCTTTACCTGATGAGTACCCGTCGCCATGCCACTTTGCCAGTGATGGGAGGGGTGGCAGATGGCCCACCAGCCTGGAGCCCAATTGAGCCAGTTAAGTGACCAATTAAGACCCTCTTCCCATCTCTGTTGGCATTTTACCAGTGGGGGGGGGGGGGAACCCTCTGCTGCATTGGGAGACCACCAAGTAAATCCTTACGGACTGCCACTGGGCTTCAAGGGATGGGGGGGGGCCTCCTTTTTGGGTACTCTTTGGCCGACGGAGGGCCCCCCCCCCAGCAGCAATGTCCTCCCCCGTGGTATAGCGCACACATCTATTGATGCACCCTCATCCTCCAGGTGCAGCCCCAGCAGTGGCCATGCTCCCGGCCCTCTGATTGGGCTGGCAGCTCTTGGGGGCTGGTCATCGTCCTTCATTCGACAGCAGCCCTGGTGGCAGTCACTTAATTAGCTGCCGCCCATAAAATGCTGCCTGCCGAAGGGGAGGGACCCGGGGGTGGTGGGGAAGGTCACTTCCCTACTTACGGCCCCAGCAGCATGACCCCTGCTGCCTCTGAAAAATTCCGCCCAATATTTTGTGGCCTCTAATGAAAGAGGGGGTCCTGCCTTTAGTGATCTTGCTTGTGGCTTCCCTCTCCATTGGTTGTGCAATTGTCAATGGCTTGTCTTCTGCTTTTGGAAGGGAGTTTAAGTGGTGATGGGAGAGGTGATAATATTACATGAGCATCTTTAGAATTCTTATAATTCCTCACCTCCCAAAGGATCACACTGCTTTATATTCAAAAAGAAGGCAGTGTTGTAATTCTTTTCTTGGGCATCCACCACTGATAACTCAGCTGCAAATGTGGCTTCATTGTCAGTAATAACATTGGTCTACTTAAGCACTATGACCTTTTAATTAGCTTTTTGTAAAGGATTCTGAGAGAGAAGACGTGTTGATTCTGTTCACTTTTTGGCTATATCCGCTGTGAGCAATCTTTCCCTAAGTGCTCTGTTAAAAAGAGTGCTGTTAGTACAGCAGGTGAAATTCTCCATCATCCACACTGTTCCATTTGAGACTCGAGATTCATCAGTACACCATGCTGGGAATCTTAGCATGCAATAATTAATGGTAAATAGTTTTAATCTGTTATCAATCATTAGCTCATTTGGAGGAACCATGACTCTGTCAGAGAGATTGTGGTCAAATCCCATTGGTTTTTAGCACAAAATCTAGGTTGACTCTTCAGTGCAGTACTGAGGGAGTGTTGCATTTTCAGAGGTTGTGTTTTTCAGTTGAGATGTTGAACTGAGATCTCATGTACCTGTTCAGATAGACACTTTTGTTATGGCCACGTGGTGAGGTTTGGGTAGTTCCTGCCTGACTGCAGCACATGTGTTTTGTTTTTAGGGTTAAACCCCTTGGTGTTTTATTTGTCAAATAAACAGCGAAAGGGTTTCTTGTAGGTTTAAAATAGAAAATCAATTGTTTATTGATCAATACGTCTTATCCCAAAATTGTCTCAACTGCATCTACTGACACATTTGCTCACACACACACAAGAGACAGACAGAGAAGAAAAAAGGGGTAGGCGATTATAAATGGGGGGTAGGTTTTGGGGGAGGTCACAATAAACCTGTTGAATTTTTTTTGGAAATCAAGTTTCCATTGGTTGCAGGCATGAGGTGATTGTAGACTTCTCTCTTGATTGAAAGTTCAGTTGAAGTCAATGGATCACTTCTAGTTCACTGCAGTATAGCGTAGATACAGAATTATATAATGGGGCACATGCCTTCTGGTTTGCTGGAAACAAGTTTCTGGATGCTGCCACCTTTGGTGTCTCTCTCTAGGCTACTTATTAAGATAAAGCTGTTATTTCTCACCTCCAGGTAGGAGACACTTTGGTCTGTTAACCTATGGTGATCGCACAATGGTCCAGGATATGGCTACTTCACACCACCTTTGTTTCAGAAGAAGACTTTCAATTCTGGAATATTTTAGGATGGCTGTGGAATGGGTGCAATTGACACCTCTTACCTTTGAAGATTATCCTTTGTCCCTATCAGACAGTTTGAATATACAAAGGCCAAGCCCTTTTCTCTTTGGCAGCCGTTTTCGAGCATTGTTCACTTTTTGGAAGACAATGCCAGTTTTTATAACTCTCCAGATTTTGTCCATAATTTGTATCATCATACTTCTTGTGTGCGTGACACTTCGAACAAGGGTAGAGAGTTGTTAATGTATCCTGGCCAACATTCTCCCCTCAGCTAATGTCACTAAAACAAATGATCTCGTCATTCATCTCAGTTTGTGGCTCTGGAAGCTCATGTGCATATTTCTGTTTGTATAACAGCAATAATTGCACTTCAGAAGTAACTTATTGACTGCAAAGTGCTTTGAGCTGACCTGCAGACAAGGTAAAGTGCTTGTCTGGATACATGTTTTTGCAATCTTTCTTTTAGCCTCCCTTCTTCCACAATGAATCTAGTACTCATCAAAATGAAGGGTGTTCGTGATTGGAATAGAACGCTCACTGTTTTATGCAGCCAGTATTGGCACAGAGCAGGCCAGTTATAATGTAGCTAGAGTAAACGCCCATCTACTCTGTCATATTCTATTTCCCACACCACTCATCCTTGAACGCCTGCGAGTGAAACCGGCATAGTAGAGGCATCACATAGAAACTGGGAAATGACTACCAAAGCTCTGGTCATTCTTAAAGCCAACAGACAAGGTGAATTTCATTTTATTCAATTCAATCCCCTGTAGTATTTAAAAATAATTGAGGGGGTTGGAAGGAAGCTGTAGCATCTAGTTGAGCATTTCTAATCCTGCACACAGCCTCACATTTTATAGTCTCCATATCTCACAGGTAGTGCAAGATGCATTTAAGACATCTAAGCTAACCAGCACTAACCTGAATGTTGGCACCATTGTCTGACATTTGTTTTTATCCACTGAAATTTGCTTATTCTACTAATCTGCAATTTGCTGGGGAAAAATGTGCTGAATGTCTTTTTAAGCAAGTCAATTAATCTTGAGAAATGGGGGCATGTTAGTTGACCATTTGTCAAGTTAAACTAATTTTCTACTCAATTAACAAGACCTGATGGTGTTCCATTTCCTGCTTTATCCTCCCAATTGGCAGAGTAAAACAAAGAAAGACTTGTAATTTATATAGTGCCTTTCACAACCACAGGATGTCTCAAAGCCTTTTACAGCCAATGAAGTACTATTCTGATGTGTAGTCACTGTTGTAATGTAGGAAATGTGGCACAGCACTCTCCCACAAGCCACAATATGATAACGACCAGATTATCTGTTTTGGTGATGTTGATTGAGGCATAAATATTTGTCAGGACACCGAGGATAACTCTTCTGCCCTTCAAAATACTGCTGTGCGATCTTTGACATCCAATTGGGAGGACAGATAGGGCTTTGGTTTAATGTCTCATCCAAAAGATGGCACTTCTGCCAGTGCAGCACTCCCTCAGTACTGCACTGGAAAGTCAGCCTTGATTTTTGTGCTCAAGTCCTGGAGTGGGTCTTGAACCCACTATTTTATGATTCTCAGTTGAGAGTGCTACCAACTGAGCGATGGCTGTCAACTGTGGTCAGGGACAGCCAAGCTCTCTCCAGCCTGTCCACAAGCAAACAGTGGCTATACGCTACATCTGATCCCTCTAAGCCTATGTCCAGAGTCATGCAAGGCTAAAAACGCATGGTGTTTCACCAGCTTTTTCCAGTTTCCCATGTGATTTGGGTGAAAGCTGGAGGTCACACTGTCCAAGTCATCAACCTGTGCTCAGTTGCATTGAAAGTATAACCTCACCAAATCAATAGCATCTTGTTTGCGGTAGCAATTCTCCTCTCATTGGTTCTTGCACTAAAATTCCATTCAGTAGATGATGACTGACTGTATTGAGGTCATGACCATGGGAAGGAATCAGCACAGCTATCCAGGGCCTAAAATCCATATCCTGGACTGCAAAGGCCCATAACTCAAGCTAAAAGATCTGATCATATCAATGAGAACCCTTCCTCTGTCACTCATAGCATCAAAAAAAAAACTCTACACCAGAGAGGAGCTATCATTTTTGCAGTTTTTTAATACCTGCTAAAGCATGATCTCCAAGGACACAAGAAGGTACCTGACACAACAAAGTCCTTCAGAAAGGAGAAGTTTGAGATGGTTTCTTGTCCTCAATTATTCAGGTAGAGTACCCAGGGGACTGGTTGGCAGTCAATCATTATGAGAATTATGAGTTTTAAAATATCTACATAGGAAATTCTTAAATTTTGCAATCCCCATTCAATTCTTAAGGTACTTTGTGGCTCCGTCTCTAGTATGATTTTTGAACTTCCCACTAACACTTTTAATAATCCTTAACTTGTCATTGTTGGCTTGCGATTAAATAAGTGGAAATTTAAACATGTTAAATTTCAGACAGGATGGATCTCCTGCTGTTTTTCCGAAGCCACTATTCTTCACGTGGACAGGCTGAAGAGGGTGTAGCTGTTTACTGACCCGCTTTCACAGGAAGGATGTGGTGTAAATACATAATACACTAGTCACACCAGAAACTCAGTAAACAGTATGGATTGAATGAGGGATAGACTGTTGTTAAAAGCTCATAAAAGAAAAGTCTCATCAGAAGTGACGGAACATAGAGAATGACATTTGCACATATTTTTTTAAAAGCCCTTTTAACAGTCTGGTTAAATGTTTAATTAGAAAATAGAAACGTTCAAAATTAACTATATTCATGAAATGCAGAGGATGGAAATCTGTATCTGTCAATCAAAGTCCATGCCATCTGCCATGCATCAGATTACCCTCTGTGCAAAACACACCAATTTAGAAATTCTTTTCACTGCATACTATTAGTATTATCATGCAGTCAGCATCGCTGAATCTCACTGCTCCCTTCTGTGCCTCTCAAAGAATATGCTTGTCAAGTGTTTTCTGTGCAAGGTTATTTGTGAAGAAAGGGACTATTAAAGGCAACATGAATCTATTTAAGGTGGCTTCAACCCTCTTGTTTTGTTCCATTGTGGCTCTTCAGTTCCCTAGACCAGCTGATTACTGACCAGTTTTAATCCTCTCACATGGTGTGGTTTATGGATGCCCCGGTAAACATTCAAGTGAGCACGCACTATATGGTTACCTAGCTTCAAAGTTCTTAAGTTACTATGTTAGGCTTAGAAAATGGTTGATTTATTTTATCCAGACCTCCGGGAGATTTGATTCAAGTTTTTAAAATAATGAAGCAACTAGAGTTTATGCATGTGAACAGACTATCTGGATTAGATGGGTTATGAAGAACCATGCCATGTGCGTAGACATTACACTAACATAGAACTAGGCTTGATGTCAACAGGGTTATGCTTTTGAAGAGACATATTGATGTTCGGAATAAGTTGCTAGCCTGTGCAGTGAGTGCAGATTCACTGAGTGAGTTCCTGTTGAGTCTAATATCACAGAATATAAAAGGTTGGTGGGCTATTGGCAATGTGTCACATGGTCACTGTCATTTCCTAGAACTTGTTTTGTTCGCCTTTGGGGAGTTGGAGAGATTTCCTCAGATTTTTTTTCTTCTTGAATTGGTCCAGGGTTTTGTTTTAAATATGTACCAGGCGATGATGGTGGATGTTGAGGAAGAAGATGCTTAGTTGTATCATGACTGTATACGACACACAGAGTAGCTGGAATTTTCTTCTCCATCATTTTCATTTGTTCATCTTTATAATAAGAACATAAAATACAAAGTGAAAAAGGCCATACAGCCCATCGAGTCTGTTCCATCCATAGTCCATATGATTATTTTGTCCTCGCCATTTCTTCCACACGTTGGTCACTTGCAATTTTAATTTCCCCCCACCCCAAAATAACACCAAGCAGAACTGATAGTTTCTGCATATCATTTTTAACAAAGATCAGTCCAACTCCCTTTTAAATGTGTTGATTTGACCCCAAATCAACTACCTACCAATGTACGATACTAATACTGAAAGCAGGGATAAAATAAAAATGGGGCAGGTGGTTGAAAAACCCAAAGTGCCCACTCCCCTGTACTGCAGTAATAGTCATAGCAATGGAAAGCAGAGTGAATTTTACACTGAGGAGGATAGCACAAAAATGCTGAATTCCGAAACATTGCCCATTGCTGCCCCTCCCTGAGCCTTGCTGCTACTGATGCCCCCATTCATGCTTTTATCATCTCCAGACTTGATGATTCCAATACTCTTAGTCAGTGTCCCATCCTCCACTCTTCATAAACTTTAGGTCATTCTAAGCTCGGTCCATATCTTGTCCGATACACATTTGCACATCACACCTCTCTTTGCTGGCCTGCATTGGCTCGGGGTCTCAAATTTAAAATTCTCATCCTATGTATAAATCCCTCTGTGGCCTCCCTCTGCCCCCTTCCTTGCCCCCTCTTCTCACTCTTCCCCTCCCTCGGCCCCCTCTCCCCCTCCCTCTCTCTATTCCCCTTTCCCCTCTTCCCCCCCACTCTCCCGCTCTCCCCCCACTCTCCCCCTTTCCCCCTTTTCCCCCTCCCTCTCTCTCTCCCCTCTCTCCCTCTCTCTCTTCCCCCTCCCTCCCTCTCTCCTCCCCCCCCACCCTCCCTCTCTCCTCCCCCCCCACCCTCCCTCTCTCCTCCCCCTCTCCTCCCCCCCCTCCCTCCCTCTCTTTCCCCCCACTCTCTCTCTCTCTCCCTCCCCCACTCTTTCTCTCTCTCTCTCTCTCTCCCCCCCACACCCCCCCACCCACTCACTCACTCTCTCTCTCCCCTCTCTGCACCTTCCCCCCACCCCCCCCAACTCTCCCTCATCTGCCTATAAACAAAAAACTTGCTCTGGCTCAAAGCAATCTTGCCTTTCCAGTTTTTCATTTGTTCCTGTGCGCTAGCCTATCTGTTCAGAGACAGGCAGGGAGCAGCTGATTGACGGCTCCAGTCTTCCCGGCAAGTCACGCCTCCCCTGCACTTCGATTGGAGGTCCGCGCCCAGGCAAACCATTTGTGCTTTTGATTGGCGGGCCAGATATAAAACCTTGGCAGAACTACACACCCAAGGACTGCAGCAGTTCAAGAAGGCAGCTCACCACCACCTTCTCAAGGGCAATTAGGGATGGGCAATAAATGTTGACTGAGCCAGCAATGTCCACATCCCTTCAATGAATCAAACAAAAACAGCTGTTCCCAACTCCTTCCCTTGCCCACTGCAATTTTACGTGGGGCAGCAGTGGTGAGAAACAGCCCACCCACCCCAGGCCAATCAAGGCCCTTAAGTGGTCAATTAACTGGCACATAAGGGAATCCTCCCACCACCGTGGGTATTTTACCACGACCAGACAGCAAAGGCCCAAAGAACCCTGCCTGGTAAAACCAGGCAGCCTTCTTGCAGGCTGGGGGGGGCTTCCTCCCGATCAGGCAACATGTGTCTCACGGAGGGCTGCCCCCAAAGCTCCAATCCCCACATGCACAACACCCCCTTCCCCCCCCCCCCCCCCCCCACAACCAACCTCCTTGCCTCACCGGGCCTGGTCAATTGTCCCCGTGAGGCCCCAAAAACTTAACAGTTCCGGGGCTGTCATTTTCTCTGGCCTTTGATGGCTGGGTGCAGTCCCACTAGTGACCACTGCATCTGGTGGCACTGCTGGGACTATGAGCTGCCAGTCTGTTGATTGGCTGGCAGCTCCATTAGGCGGGACTTCCTGCTTCAAGGAGGTTGAAGTCCCGCCCAAGGCCAATTAAGGGCCCGAGGAGCATAAAACCCGGTCTGGATCCCCAGGCCTGACGGAGGCGGGCTCGCCACAGATTTTTCGGCCGGTGGACAGGGCCTCCTGTCCAACGTAATATTCCGCCCTGTGTTTCCAGTTATGGGGGAATCCAAAACTCGGGGTGATAAATCTAAGACAGTCACTAATAAATCCAAGAAGGAATTTAAGAGAAGCTTCTTTGCACTGAGAGTGTTTAGAATGTGGAATTCGCAAACACAAAGTGCAGTAATGATGCATAGCATAGATGCATTTAAGGGAAAGCTAGGTAACCACATGAAGGAGAAAGAAATAGAAGGTTATGCTGATCGAGTGAGATGAAGTATGGTGGGTGAAAGCTCATGTGGAGCATAAACACTGTCACAGGCCTATTCTGTGCTGAAATATATATGTAATTTTATGTTGTCCCTGTGATCTCTCTGATGCCCTATTTACCTTACAGTGCTTCTCAACTTCAAGCCCAATGCTGCTCAGTAAACAAGGTGCTATTCTTAAGGCTGCAACACTTACCTAAAGCCAGAAGTTTATCTGTGCATCTGTAGCAATGCTGCAGGAATTATCTTTTCTTGCCAATAGCAAGTTGAACTGATTATTGAAATAGTTCTGCAATATAAATAGGTTTTAAAATCCCACTGACCATTTGTTAGTGGTCAAGGCGACGTGAGTGTAAATGGGATAATTTACAGTTAAATGCAGTAGTGTAGTGATCCATCTCATGCATTATATCAGACACTTAATGTTTGGATCCATTTGATTCTTTGTATCCAACATTTGCAGTCTGTTCAAGGGCACAATGACCCCGAATTTGCGACAAAAGTAATGGTGAATTAAAGATGCCCTTCCCTGTTAGTGCATAAAACCCCCAGTAATTTGGAGAGTGGAAGATGCAAACCACTCTGTTGTGATTCGTCACAAATTGCTGGAGGATTTGTGCCGCTCTGCAGTCAGCCTCACAAAAACCAGAGCTAACAATCAATCTCCCCGTGAGTATCAAGATATTGCTGCATTTGCGTTGTAAATACAAAATAAACTTGCCGCAGAAAATTAGGGCTGCCACTTCGTGCAGTAAGAACCCTGTTAATGGGGTATCACAATGTAATTACAGCACAGAAACAGCTCATTCAGCCCAACGGGTCCCTGCTGGTGTTTATGCTCCACACAAGTCTCCTGATTTATGTTTCCAATTGCCTTCCACTGTGAAACCAGTTGGCATTTAATGATAATTGCTCTGCACTGCTATACTCTCAGCACTCCATGAACAGCTTTGCCTGTGCTGGGACGAGGGAGCAGTACCACAGGACATGCGCGATGCCAATATCATCACCCTCTATAATAACAAGGGTGACCACGGTGGCTGCAACAACTATCGTGGAATCTCCCTACTCAGCATAGTGGGGAATGTCTTCGCTCAAGTCATTTGAAACACGCTTCAGAAGCTGGCTGAGCGTGTCTACCCTGAGGCACAGTGAGGCTTTCGAAGAGAGACATCCACCATTGATGTGCTGTTCTCCCTTCACCAGCTACAGGAGAAATGCCGTGAACAACAGATGCCACTTTATGTTGCTTTCATAGATCTCACCAAAGCCTTTGACCTCGTCAGCAGACGTGGTCTCTTCAGACTACTAGCAAAGATCGGATGTCCACCAAAGCTATGAAGTATCATCACCTCATTCCATGACAATATGAAAGGCGCAATTCAGCATAGCAGCGCCTCATCAGACCCCTTTCCTATCCTGAGTGGTGTGAAACAGGGCTGTGTTCTCGCACCTACACTGCTTGGGATTATCTTCTCACTGCTGCTCTCACATGCGTTCAAGTCTTCAGAAGAAGGAATTTTCCTCCACCCAAGTTCAGATGGCAGGTCTTGCCTTGCCTGTCTAAGAGCGAAGACCAAAGTACGGAAAGTCCTCATCGGGGAACTCCGCTTTGCTGATGATGCTGCATTAACATCCCACACAAAAGAGTGTCTGCAAGAGACTCATCGACAGGATTGTGGCTGCCTGCAACGAATTTGGCCTAACCATCAACCTCAAGAAAACGAACATCATGGATGTCAGAAATGCTCCATCCATCAATATCGGCGACCACGCTCTGGAAGTGGTTCAAGAGTTCACCTACCTAGGTTCAACTATCACCAGTAACCTGTCTCTCGATGCAGAAATCAACAAGCACATGGAAAGGCGCCCGCTGCTATGTCCAGACTGGCCAAGAGAGTGTGGGAAAATGGCGCACTGACGCGGAACATAAAAGTCCAAGTGTTTCAAGCCTGTGTCCTCAGTACCTTGCTCTATGGCAGCGAGGCCTGGACAACGTATGCCAACCAAGAGCAACGTCTCAACTCATTCCATCTTCGCTGCCTCTGGAGAATCCTTCGCATCAGGTGGCAGGACCGTATCTCCAACACAGAAGTCCTCGAGGTGACCAACATCCCCAGCATATACACCCTACTGAGCCAGCGGCGCCTGAGATGGCTTGGCCATGTGAGCCGCATGGAAGATGGCAGAATCCCCAAGTACGCATTGTACAGCGAGCTCGTCACTGGTATCAGACCCACCGGCCGTCGATGCCTCCGCTTTAAAGACGTCTGCAAACGCGACATGAAGTCCTGTGACATTGACCACATGTCGTGGGAGTCAGTTGCCAGTGATCACCAGAGCTGGTGGGCAGCCATAAAGGTGGGGCTAAAGCGTGGCAAGTCGAAGAGACTTGGCTGTTGGCAGGAAAAAAGACAGACGTGCAAGGAGAGAGCCAACTGTGGAACAGCCCCGACAACCAATTATATCTGCAGCGCCTGTGGAAGAGTCTGTCACTCTAGAATTGGCCTTTATAGCCACTCCAGGCGCTGCTTCACAAACCACTGACCACCTCCAGGCACTTACCCATTGCCTCTCGAGACAAGGAGGCCAAAGAAGAAGAAGACATGCTACATAAGCATGAAACCAAGATGCAAGTTAAACTGGGGAGATTATGAAAGGAAGTAAATCCTTCAGAGATTTAAAAAAAAATACATCAGGGAATGCGATGAAATGAAAGAACTGCAAGGAAACTGTTACGGTCAGGTGAGGAGGGGGGTCTCTGGCTCCCCTCTTGTATTTGACCGCAACAGGGTTTATTCCTTTTAAACAGTGGTTGTGCTTACCACCTCTGAGAGTGTTTTACCTTTTTCCTTTACTGTGATTGTGAAAGAACCAATTGGACAGGTTTTCTTCAGTTTAAACAAGAAAGAGGTAAGCTTATTATCGAGGGCGGCACAGTGGCGCAGTGGTTAGCACTGCAGCCTCACAGCTCCAGCAACCCAGGTTCAATTCTGGGTACTGTCTGTGTGGAGTTTGCAAGTTCTCCCTGTGTCTGCGTGGGTTTCCTCCGGGTGCTCCGGTTTCCTCCCACATGCCAAAGACTTGCAGGTTGATAGGTAAATCGGCCATTAGCAATTGCCCTTAGTATAGGTAGGTGGTAGGGAAATATAGGGACAGGTGGGGATGTGGTAGGAATATGGAATTAGTGTAGGATTAGTATAAATGGGTGGTTGATGGTCGGCACAGACTCGGTGGGCCGAAGGGCCTGTTTCAGTACTGTATCTCTAAAACTTAACACTCTAACCCAATTTAAAAATACTTTAAAAAACACTACACATTCACGCACATATTCACATGAGAATCACACACATACAAATAGATTACAGGAGGGAAAATAGATTTGGTGGTTGGATTAAAGTTCAGAATAAGTGGAACTCAAAGTGGATGATCCAGTAGTCCTCAGCTTAAGCTGTATTCCTGAAGTTTTTGGTTGGTCAAAGTGTATTTTGGCTGGCTTGCTTTGCTCAGGATTTTCCTGAAAGCAGAATTGTAGTTGGCTCTCTTCCCCTGGTTGCTGGCTGTAGTGGTCTATAGGCTTGAGGATCCCCCAATCACAGACAGTTTTCAAACTTGATGTTCTCTGGGGAGAGAGAAAGAAAGAGAAAAAAGGAAGCACGCAGCTTTCTGCTGCCACACACTCGGTTATTGCTTGTCTTCTGTCTGTGTAACAAAACTTCTAGTTTCTTCAGAGATGAACAGGCGGTCGCATGGTTCTCTCAATCCCCTTTGTTTCTTTCTGATGAGGTTTTTCTGGAACCCGCTAATGAAGTTCAAGGTTCTACATGCCCCAGGATGCCCATTCACACTTGGAGGGGTTTGGTTCTTTCAAAGTCAATCTGTGAGGATGGCCTTGACTGCCAAACTAATGAAGCCATTTTAGGTAATTCAATCACTTAGAGCAAGCCATTGTCCTGGCTGGGCTTCTTGTTATACTTTTTGTCTCCAGTTCAAACTCCTGGTATTTCAGATATAAATTGCAGTGGCCATCTTGGCTGCTAGTTTTTTTTAAGTTACTGTAGGATTTTTTCCCGTTAAAAGTCTAAGGAAAGTTTCCAACTGATGAAATTAATATTTTTCATTTGACATATAGGGTTTTCTTCACAAAACAAAGAGAATAGATTGGAAATTGCTTTACTGGACACCAATGTCGCTGATTTGAGAACACTCGAGCAACTGGCTGACAAAGCAAGAAATGTTTCTGATCAGCAGAGAGGAAGAACGTCAAATTTGATTTGTTGTGGATTCTGGGAGTAAAATAGCTGCTAAATTCATTTCAACTTGTCATACCCCTTCCACTTTCAAAATACTTGGGTCCACTAGAGTTTAGGGTATACATAAAGCAAGGCCCAGGAAATGAAAGGACACATCAGTTTATTCTGAACGACATTCCCTAAAACATTACTTCCCATTGTAAATAATCAACAATCGCCATGCCGATTCCACTGGTAGCACATACTGCGAATTGCTATAATATATATTGTTGTTGTGTGTGGGCAGCAGCTGTCTTTTCTTCCACAATTTCATGAATTGGAATACAATCTGAACTGTGGACAGAAGGCTGTCTTATTCATATGCTTATGCGTATTGTTCCATAAGCAACAAACCTAGAACTACACAATTTGCCTCGTGTAATTTGATAACAAACTTTGTTTAAATAATACCTAAGCTGCCTCTTTGGAGCAATCCTTAAATCTCATTGATTCGGGAGATAGAGGGCTGAATTTTATAATGGCGGTGAGCTTTGTAGATATTTCGCGTGGGGGCTCATTTGAATGGAGGGGATAGAGGGGTCGTTCCCAATGATGTAGCAGGTCAGGCAGCATCTGTGCAGAGAAAAACAGAGATAACGTTTCAGGTCTGTGTGTTCTGATGAAAGGTCACACAGACCTTAAATGTTATCTCTGTTTTTCTCTCCAGCTGCCTGACGTGCTAAGTATTTCCAGCATTTTCTGTTTTGTTTCTATTTCCCCTGTTCTCTTGTAACTTGCACCTTTGAATGCAATTTGAAGCTGTTGCTGTTCAACCCTGGGAAATTAATGGTGTAGGAACTGGAAAAAGAAAAGTGTGATGCCCCCTTAAACCAGGGTTGTCCAATCTTTTGCCGTGAGGGGCCACATTACAATTTTTGTCTTACATAGGGGGCTGGTGAGACAATTTTGAAAAGATAGAGGCATTAAAATGTATCTTACTATTAGTCAAAACAGCAACAAATGTACATTTTTGTGAAGAAGCTTTAAATTAGAAGACTAATTTATTGACTTACTTTCTCTTCACGATGTTGGATACTGATTGAGTGAGATACCTGTCATTTTGTTGCTTGCACAAGTAGTCAATGTTTGCCCGCACACTTATAGTGATGCAGAGTATTCCGGATAGATGTCCATCTGTCAGGAATGATCTCTCTCTCTCTCTCTCTCTCTCTATTAACTACTAAAATTCTGGAAAGGGACAGAAAGAGAGGGAGGAAGCAAAGGGTGAAGAATAGAGAGGGATGTCACCATTTATTGTCTGAAACTGCACTGCTGATTGTAGATTAATGCCTTTTACAGCACCTCACTAGACATCAAATGGCAAATAAATCGGAAGTTACACTTCATGGCAATTGACTATTAAAAATTACAATAATGAATTATAATCCCCATCGTTGCCATTATTTAAGTTGGCAATGGCAGAGGTGTGATTCAACACAGTGTTGTTTCGCTCAACAAAAATCTCTTTTACAGTCAATCAAATTTAGTGGTGAGAAAAACATGAGAGCAAGAGAGAGGCCGAAGCCTCAATTCCAGGGCAGAAAGGAGAGATGGAAGTCTGGAGCTGCTGCATGGATGAGCTGATAAATCATCCTTCGTGACAGTTTGAAAACGGATGATTTAAGTGCGAAGGTCAGTGGAGCAAGAAGTAAATGACTACTCAATACTGCACCATTATTATTCAAAGGGACTGAGTGCAGAAACTCTTCTAATTCTAGCACAATGCATCATATTAAATGCCCTTCTTACCATACTGCAGCCCAGCCTTCATCTCTTAACCAATGCCACTAAAAAATAATAATTCGTCATTGACATGATTGTAGTTTGTGAGAGTGTGAGAGCATGCTCTGTGTAACGTGACTATCACATTCCCTGCACTTCAATATAATTGGTATGTGTCAGCTGTAGCTCATTGTTAACATGAGTGCCTGAGTCAGAAGGTTGTGGGTTCAAATTCCAATCTACAGACTTGAGCCCAGAATCTCGGCTGAAACTTCAGTGTTACACTGTCAGAGGTGCCACCTTTCGGATGAGATGTTAAACTGTACTCCAGTTTGCTCTCAGGGAGATGGGAAAGATCCTATGGTACTATTCTGAAGAAGAGCAGGGGAGTTCTCCCCAGTTCCCTGGCCAATATTTATGCCTCAACCAGCATCACTAAAACAGATGATTTGGTCTTTGTCACATTGCTGTTTATGGGAGCACAGCTCAACATTGAGAGTGACTACATTTCAATAGTATTTAATTAGCTGTAAAGCACTTTGGGATATCCTGAGGCCACTAAAGGTGCTATATAAATGCAAGTACTGCATTGAAGTGTCAACCTATATTTTGTGCTCAAGTCTCTGGTGTGGATCTTGTATCCACAACCTTTTGATTCAGAAAGGTAGTGCTACCACTGAATCACAGCAGAAACAAGCAGCACAGAAAATGAATTACATATGACTAGAAGTTGTTAATTGTTGAAGATTAATTCATTATTCTGAGTGTTTAAATATAGAAGAAAGAATTGGCACTTGTATAGAGCCTTTCACATCCCCTGGATGTCCCAAAGCAATGAAGAACTATTGAAGAGCAGTTATTGTTTTGTATGCAAATACAGCAGCCAATTAGTACACAGCAAGGTTCCAAAACCTACATGTGATGAATAACCAGTTAATCTGTTTTGGCAGTGTTGATTGAGGTAGGAGTGTTGGCCAGGATACAGAGAGGACTCCCTGCTATTCTTTGAAAAAATGCCATGGGGAACTTTTCCATTTACTTGAACAGCACTCCCTCAGTACTGCAATTGTGCCAGTGGAGATTATGTGGTCATGTCTTGAAGCAAGGTTTGAACTGACAACCTTCCTGACTTTGAAGTTACTACTGAGTCAAGCTGATATTTCAGTAGAAAAAAAGCTTCACAAAAGAGAGTAAAACAACTGGAACAAATTTGTTTTGGAATGGCAGTGTTGGAGTTATGGTGGAATACGATGACCTAGAAATTTGACCATGCAGTGCCAAGTTCCCATTTTTTTTGGGTGGCATACAGTCTGCTGTGTGCCAACTGCACTCAGCAAAACCGGATCTACATGGGGCTGCTATACTGGTGGTCTTCCCAAAGACAGATCCTCTGCTCTTTTCTCCACCATGGAGAGATGAGCATGACTAGGAAGAGGGTATATAAGGGATTTTGCATTGCCTTCCTCAGACATGAACAGGGATTGAGCCCATGCTGTTGTTCTGAACCACATGTTAACTATCTAGCCAGCTGAGCTACTTGGTTCCCCAGCAACATGGTAAGTTTTTAAAATATTACTTATCTGAATGTAGCACTGGGCTTCCTCCTGACACCATGTTCAGAGAAGGCAGGCTCGGCTGGACACCAATCCCATCACACAATTGCCATCACTCCCCCCACAATCCTTGCCAGCCTCCCCCAACTGCTGATGCTATCTCCTACCCCCACATCCCCCCACCACTCCTGAACCTGATTCTCCCCCACCCCTTCCTCACAAGATTCTGAAGGGGCTTGACAGGGTAAATACTGAGAGGTTGTTTCCCTTGACTGAGGAATCTAGAACACAGAGGCACAGCATCATGATAAGGGGCTGATCATTTAAGACTGAGATGGGGAGCAATTTCTTCACTCAGAAGCTTTGAATCATTGGAATTCTCTCCCCCATAGGGTTGTGGATGCTCCATTGTTGAGTATATTCAAGGCTGGGATAGACATTTGATTAGATAGATTTTTTGATCTCTTAGGGAATCGAGGGATGTAGGAAGCAGGCAGGAAAGTGGAGTTGAGGCAAAAGATCGGGCACGATCGTATTGAATGGTGCAGCAGGTTCAAGGGTCTACCCCTCTTCCCATTTCTGATGTTTTTATGTTCACTTACCTGAGGGTCACTGTGATGACAGCAGCAGCCACATCTTCAATCCCACTTTCGCCTGTTGTGCTCTGCAGTTTGTCAGCTCGATTGAAATGAGGCCTGAGACCTAATATCAGAGGTGCCTGGAGCCTCACAATTCTGGCGCAGCGATTGAATTTCCAGGCCACTAACTCTGAATCCTTGAGCTGAATTTTGTGGCAGACACTGAAGTCCTGCCACTGGGGCTGAAATCAGGAGCTGATATGGCTGGCGGCAGGACCTGGGGTGGCATATAGCCAGTGGCGGCTAATTAAAAAGCTGCAGCCGGGGCTGCCGTTCAAATAGGAATGGAGGCCTGCCCCTAAGGGCTGCTGGTCCAATCAGAGGGCCAGCAGCTCAGCCGCCTCAGCACTGTCATCACCAGCTGCAACACCAGCAAGAGGGCATCTCAATGGTGGGGTGCCCTCGAAGAGAGGTAAGTATGGTTGGAGCAGCCAGGCCAGGCAGGGGGTGTGGTGGGAGTCATTGAGCACAGTTGGTGTCGTGGCCATGAGGGTGGCTATTGTTGCCAGGGGGCAGGCCCTTCATGGGCCATAGAGTGCCCCTAAAGGAGGGTCCCTCCACCTGCCTCCCTCCACAACCTGCAGCCTGCTGGGAGGCCATTTCATTTCACCAGGTGGTCTTCCCATGCAGCAGGCCAACCGGATATGAGCAAAATGACTGCAGAGGTGGGAAGTGGTCCTTAATTGGCCACTTACGTGGCTCAATTGGCCACCCAGCAGGCAGCCAATCTGCCAACTTTCCCGCTGTTGGCAATGTGGCATGTTGGCGGGAAGACATCGATCTCCCCTTTTGACACTTTTGCCCGCCATTTTGCCAACCTTCCTGCCTCCCAGTCCATCACCAATGGGCTGGGGAAATGCAGCCCTTTGTTTTTGTGAAATAGCTGCATTTTCCCAGATCTTCCACCAGATGGAGCTGCTTTAAACAGTCTTTCAAACATCTGCAGATCCTAACAATTCACTAAGTGGACATCTTGGCAGCTTACACATTACAGTGTGTGATTTACCGAGCTCCATAGAATGGTGCTGACTTATTGCTGGGTTGGTTTTCATATTTCATGGATGATATGAATGCCATGGAGTAATCCATAAAACTACACAATAAATAAAGAACAGAGATTAAAATCCTGGGAACGCAAAGCATATGAATTTTCAGTAAAACTCAAATACTGATCTGAAACAACTCAGGCAACACAAATAATATGAAGAAGAGCCTCTTTTTCTCTTTGGATGAGTAGATTATTCCTTGTAAAAGATGTTCTCATGGCTACCCTGCAATGCCTACCAATTTTGAACACTTTAAGATGGTAGTTTTTCAACCCATGTGTTAACTTGTCAGAGATTCAGAATAAAAGTCAGGGTTCATCACTGGTACTGGAGGCTGTTGGTATCAACCAATTAGACTAGTTTAAGAGGAGATCACTAATAAGGAACACAAGGCAGTGTCAATGGTTGTTATCTATATGGACTTCCAGAAGGCATTCAGTAAGTGTCCATGCTAGAGATTACTGGCAAAAATGGGAGTGCACAGAATTAAAGGTAGCCTTTTGACTTGGGTTGGAAATTGGTTGAAAGATTGGAACCGAGAGTAGACATAAAGGGTTTTCTCTCTGATTGATTGAATGTGACAAGTGGTGTTCCCAAGGGGCTGCTCTGGGGGTTGAACTTTTCATAATATTTATTAATGAAGGAATAGAGAGTTGTATATCCAAATTTGCAGATGACATTAAATTAGAGGGAGAGCAAGCAGTGCAAATGGGATCAGGAAGTTGCAATGGGACATGGACAAGAGCTCTTGGAGTCCAAGTACACAATTCATTAAGAGCCAGTAGACAGGTACAAAAAGCAATCAAAAAAGCTATTGGAATATTTGCCTTTGTCTCAGTGAGGCTGGATTACAAAGTTAGGCTTCAGTTGTATAGAGCTCTTGTTAGAACCAATTAGGAGTAGTGCGTTCAGTTTTGACCACCACACTTCAGGAAGGATTTACTGGGATTGGAGGCACTGCAGCACAGGTTCAGGGTTAAATTATGAAGTCAGTTTGCATACATTTAGCTTGTATTCCATTGAGTGTGGAAGATTGAAGTTTTCTCTGATTGAGGTATTTAAAATGTTATAAGGATTGACAGGATAGATACAGAGAACCTGTTTCCTTTTGTTGGGGGAATCAAGAATATGACGACATAATCTTACAATTAGAGCCAGGCCATTCAGAAGTGAAATTAGAAAGCACTTCTTCACACAAAGGGTAGCAGCATTCTGAAACTCTCTCCTCAAAAAGGCTGTGGATGCTGGGACAACTGGAACACTCAAGTGGATAGATTTTTGTTAGGCAAGGATATCAAGAGACATGGAGAAAAGGCTGGAAAATGGGGTTGAGGTGGAGATAGGCCGCAATCAAATTGAATGCAGAGCAGGCTCGAGGGGCTGAGTGACCTCTTCCTGTTCCTAAGAGCTGAACTGGAATTTGCCTGAACCAGATTGATTGGAAGCACAGGATTGTTCATTACATGCAAGCTTGAGATGACAAAGTTTTAAGATCAGTTGATGATTTCTAAGAGTGTGTTTTTCTGACGTGATTTTTAAAAATATATAAATATGGGCATCATTGGCCCATTCCTTATTGTCCATTTCTAGCTGCCCTTAAGGAAGAGATGGTGGACCTTCTTTTTGAACTGCTGCAGTCTATGTGCTGAAAGTACTTCTTCAATCCTGTTAGGTAGGGAGTTCCAGGATTTTGACCTAGCAATGTTTATTTATGTGTTTATCTCCAGGAAAAAGTTATCTGTGAAAATGCAACTATTAAAAATGATTCCTTTTACCTTTTATATCAGTCCCCCATTTCACAACTAGTGGTTGCTGCTGCTTTTGAGATATTAGTGGTGGCTGAACCTGATTTGAGTCTATTAACATGCCATATCCAAGTTGCCACCTGTGGAATTGCCTGCGTTTGCAAATAAATTCAGGATGAATTTAATTTAATTTAAAGAATTGGACTGAGATCAATATGTTTAATATTTTACTACACGTGTCTTACTGTGTGCAGTTGGCCTGTTTATGAGTGAGTTATGGTGCCTGGTTGTGCTCTGTAAACTTTGAAAGCTGTCTCCATGTAGTAAGTAGTCAGTGAGAGAGCTTCATAATGCTTGTTAGGAGTGATCAACATCTATAAGGAAATGGGAGGGTTTTTTTTTTCCAAAATATACTTTATTCAGAACATTTGTAAAAATACATAACAGTTCAAATGCAACATTACATGAAGTGCAATACAGATCAGTCTGTTTCAGTACAGCACAGGCTTTAATCATCAATATTCATGACCTGTCAGATGCCAGTCAGGTCCAGCTGAAAGTGCATATAATTCTGCTCCCCAATCCTCTTTTTGTAAAAATTTTGGTGATGATAAACATTTAATGCTAGTTCTCAGTTCACAATTAACAGAGGTGCTACGATGGTTTATTTTAAATGGTTTAGCACTCCATTTAAACAGAGATCTGGATTACTAGCCCAGTAACATAACCGCTACATTATAATAGTGACTTCACTACAAATACTTCATTGGCTGTAAACTGCTTTGTGACAACCTGAGGTCATGAAAGGCGTATATAAATGCAAGTCTTTCTTTTTTAAGATTATCATGCCCCCAGGGTACGCTGATTTAAGCACTGTCAAATACACAATTTTTATTTTTAAGTAACTTCAAGAGAAATAAAGATGAGTCAATACCAACTAAACCAAATCCTGGAGCTGAGCTCTGTAGTGGACCTCACCCAAGCATCCTTGTTCAGATGCTGATCACCCAGCTCTACTTTTCAACCATCCAGAGATCTGGATTAATAACCAGAGACGTGGCAATAATAATTCAGATTACAATTCCCACTACAGTAGCTTGAAAATTTGAATTAAGTTTGTGTCAGTAAAAGTGATCATGAAGCCGTTGGATTGTCATAAAAACCCAACTAGTTCAGTAATGCCCTTTAGGGAAGGAAACCTGTCTTGGGCGCTGATGCAGGGGCAGGTGTGTTAATGACCAGAATGTACAGAGTACTGCAGTTTGGGATTATTAGGGGTGTTTTTGAAAGGTTTTAATTCACAAATTAATGTTATATTAACCTGTCGCTGGGACTGTGCTAACTCCCAAGGCAGCATTCCAGTGTTCTGCCACCAATTCCATGGCCTGTTCCCCATGGGCGGAGCTCTTTAATGTTGCAGATGCCCTCTCCAATCTCCTGCCTGTACTCCTGTGATATGACAGTGAATTATGGGATGGCTAGAAATTGAGGATTTCCCGATGTGGCATCAAGCAGCTGATGTAGGAATATAGAAACACAGGAATAGGAGTAGGCCATTCAGCAGGTCAAGCCTGCTCTGCTCAATTAGATCATACCTCAATGCCACTTTCCTGCACTATCCCCATATCCCTTGATGTCATTACTATCCAGATATCGATCGATTTCTGTCTTGAATATGTTCAATGATTGAGCTTCCACAGCCCTCAGGGTAAATTCCAAAGATTCACCACCCTCTGAGTGAAGAAATCCCTCCTCATCTCGGTCTTAAATGGCCGGCCATTATTCTGAGAGAGATCTGGTGGTGTTAACCTGTTAAAGTGAAGGAAGTGGAGTTTTAAGGCTCTTCATGTAAGTAAGCACATATTGACAGATCCCAAGTTAGTGCCCATTCCTGACCACATGCAAGTGTGAAGGTGTACAGTTCTTAATTTTGTGAAGCCTGTGTTCTTTCTTTGCATGGCTGTGCCATATCCTACAGTAGCATATAAAATGGAAAAATATTGCACCTGAACCACCCAGTGCAGCTAACTAACAGTAAACTCAGTAAACACTCTGCTAATTACCTATTTCTCCCTAACCTGCTGCAGTATCCTTCAGCCAGACATGGCCTTTTAGAAGCTGCACTTTAATGTTCGAACACCCACAGCACATTACTTCCATTTTACAGAGGATTGTGCTGAAGATCCTCCAGTGAATATGTAACTGAACTGGTCAACAGAATTCTGCTAGATTCAGCTCTGAACAGCATCAGCATTGGGAATTCCAGGCTCATTTTCATAAATCCAATATAATTCATCATGGTCAATTTTGGAGCCCATTTTATTTTGATTGAAAACATCCAACTAATGTCTTAGAAATAGAATTATCACAATACCTCAATTTTAAAATTCTTATCCTTGTTTCAAATCCCTCCATGACATCGCCCCCTCTCTATCTCTGTAATCTCCTCCAGCCCTACAACCCTTCGGGATATCTGTGCTCCTCCAATTCTGGCCTCTTGTGCATCCCCGATTTTAAATTCCCCATCTTTGGTTACCTTGCCTTCAGCTGCCTAGGACTTAAGGTCTGGAATTCTCTCCCTATACCTCTCCATCTCTCTACCTTCCCCCCTCCTTTAAGACGCACTTTAAAACCTACCCTTTTAACCAAGCTTTTGGCCACCTGTCCTAATATCTCCTTATGTGGCTCGGTATGTCAAATTTTGTTTGACAATGCTCATGTATTTTCGTACATTAAGGGTGCTGCAAATTGTTGTTGTTACTCATTATGACATTCAGTAAAGCAGCAGAATAGGGCCTCCGTTTCGATCACCAGTCTGTCCTGAGATAACTGAGATCAGCTGGAGTAAAGGTTTGGGTGATATACTTAGTCACAACACCCTAGGGCCAAAGAATGGAAACATCAGTCTGGGTTCCAAATTTTAATCCTTCTGGTGGGATATATCTGGACTTGGCTACAGTGCTCCCCTCTCATCATTGAAGTTCTCACATGAAGAATGGGGGATATCTGTCTCACATTGAAATCCAGTGTTACGACCAGGTGACAAAGAGGTCTAGGGTTACCTTTCAGCCTTCACCTGGTCTTACTGTAACAGGGTTTTATTTTTAAACACACTTTGTTTTTAGCTCCCCCTTGGTGAATCTTTGTTCACTGCTTTCCAATTATAAGGCAAAGAAACCAGCACAAACAGGCTTTCTTAGGTTTAAAGAAGAAAGGTGAAATTTTATTAAACTTAAACTCTAATTCGGTTGATGCCTATCGATACACGATTCGCCCAGACTAGCATGCATATGCAATACACACATGCAAATAGAGACAGCAAAGAGCAGAAGAAAAATAAAGTGGAAAGGTTTGAGGCAATATCTGAAGAATTTTTGTTACGATTCTTTGAGCTCACTGTAGAGTCCTTGATTGCTTTTTGTTGGGGCCTGGTATTCTTCTTAAACCATTTCATTGCAGAAGACTTTTCTCTCTTGGGGTTCATGTGTCTTCAGTAAGTTTTTGGAATTCCGTGAGAAAGAAATGGGAGCAGACAGGAGAGGCTGTGGTGAGCCAGCCACGAGAGGTCTTTTCAATCCAGGAGCAAAGAGCTTTCTCCAGGTTCTCAGTTCAAAACTGTACAAATCAGAAAAAATCCCAGACTGCCAAGCAAGTTAACTGGTCTGACTACATCTGTTTATGGATTGTATTGGAGCAGGGGATATCTCCTTTGTTCCCAAACACTGTTAATATGCAAAAATGTCTTTCCAGCAAGGGACCTGGCAACCCCAGGTCACAGGCCTTCTCTTCTTCCCAGTAACAGTTTGAAATTTAATGTCCATGATGAAATTAATGTGCCTCAGTCTTGGCAGGTGGGAGCCTGCATGGCAACAATAAGTGCCTAAAGCTAAAGTTATTGACTGGGAAATCCAGCTGTTTATACCATCACACTGCTCCCATGATAGAACTTCTCTGTATAGGTCATTTCTGATGGATGTGGGCCTTTGAAAGAAGTAATAAATTACAGGAAATGCTCCAGAAACTGAGGCTACTGATGTACGGAAAGACTAGTCTAATTCATCTGCTCAATTGTCACTTCCCATCTAAATCTAAATGTGGATAAAAATAGTCAACGTAATGGCTCATTAATAATCAAATGAGTTGGAAGTCTATTCAGCAAGTTATTGAATATGTAGATAACATCAAATAAAAGCTGTTCTGCAACAAAGGGAAGATTTTCTCACCCCTTCTTTCCTGAAGATGCCAACTGTTGTTGGAGTGCCTGTGTGTGTGTGTGTGTGAGAGGGAGAGAGAGTGGGCATGTGTGAGGGTATGGGTGTGTGTGTGAGCGAGGGTGTGTGAGAGTGTGGGTGTGTGTGAGTGTAGGCATGTGTGAGGATGGGTGTATATGCGGGTGGCTGTGTGGGAGGGTGGGCATGTGTGCGAGGGTGTGTGTGGGAGGATGGGCATGTGGGAGGGTGAGTGTGTGCGAGGGTGTGTACCTGAGGGTGGGTGTTGTATGATCGCTTTGAGAGTGATATCCCTTTAAGATCTCAGTATGCTAATGAGCTAAGTACCAGGATGCAGTCATGTGACTACAAACCAGAGTCACTCTGCAATAGTAACACCTAGATGAAGGTTCTATAAATAGTTTTTTGTAGTGTACATACTAGTTAGCTGTTAATAAACCTGTTAGAGATCTTCAGCAAACTGGACTCCATGCATCTCATTTATGTTGCACCAGACAACGTAAGGATCACATTACAGGGTGGCAGCTGTGGTGAAAAGAGTCTAAGTTGAAGACCACAGGTAAAACAACTTTGAAAATGACCCTTCCTACAGCCGAAAGAGAGAACGTTCAACAGAAACACTGGCCCAAACAGTCGAAATAAAAAAGAACTTGCCTCCAGCTGTAGAAAGCAGAGCTCAGAATGACAGGCTGCAAATAAATTCCTGTGATCAGGTGAGTCATTGTACCAATGGTTGAGGGATATTGATTTAAAATAAAAGCCCTGAAGTGCTTAAAAAGTTGATTTTTTTTCAAAGGCTCTGTAAAAACATGGGGAAGACCCAATTCCTCTCCCAGGCGGATCGAGGTCAGTGCCATTACAGAAGTCTGATAGCAAAAAGCCTGGGAAAACTCCAAACACTGCAGAGTCTCCATTCATGCAGCCAAAGTTAAAAAAAATTAAACTGCTCGAGTGGGAAGAAAAGCCTCCATTTACGCAGCCACAGCTTAAAAAAGTTATTAAACCACTTAAGCATGAAGAACATAAGTAAACTCTAGCCAAAAAAGCAATTGAACTGCCTACTGAACAGCTCTGCAAACAGTTAAGCTTAAGTGCTGCAAGCACTGTCAAACACCTGCTCCCCTCCATCCAAGCAGCTAGTCTAAATAAGAGAATTTCTTAAAGGGGAAACAGCGCAGAGTCATAGAACAAGTCTTAAAGCAGGTTTTAAGCAAAAGATCAGCAGAAAGATGGATACCAAAGTTCCCAGCATGGACTGGAAGGACGTTGATATCCTATCCAAGTTCAAACTCTTTAAACAAAGAATGCAGTTATGCTTCATTGACCAAGCTGTTACAGAACCAGAGCAGTGGGCTGTAAAAGTACTGACAGCAGTTGGAAATGAGGGATTACACAGAATCAATACCTCTGGCTTATCTGAAGAGGACCAGAAAGGTCCCACAAAGATACGGAAAGTCCTAGATGATCAGCTCTGGTTAAGAGTAAATTTTAGAATTCATAATCTAGAATTGATGCCCTACAGGCAACAGCCCCAGGAATCAATAGATCAGTTCATCAGTACATACCAGAGTAAGGGCAACAAATGTGATTTTTCAGAAACAGAGCTGTCAGAGTGACTAATGGAGCTGGTGATTGTCTCAACACCCATTGAAGCATTTCAGAAAGACCACTTGGGGAAAAAGAAAGGTCACAGCAGTGATGCGCTGCTGGAAGATGGCAGGAAATATGAAGCCATTGTACCTAGGCAACAGCACCTGCAAGCATTAGGTGAAGCCAACAGTATCGGCACAATAAACAGGTCACAAAGAGCAAGCAAGCTGTGTGGTAAGTGTGGTTTGACCCGCCGATTGCGAAGTTGTCCTGCATTTCAAGACCTGTGCAAGGTGTGCGGTGCAAAAGGACACTGGGTCACCTATGCAAAAAATCTGACTCCAAAGACTCAGCCAGAAGTCACAATCGGACACAAGCAAACAGCAGACAGGCATAGCAACAGGGCAACAGCAGCAAAGAGAGCTCCAGAAACCTGCTTAAATGCAAGCTGATACACAAAGTCCACAGCGAAACTGACCTAAGACATGATTCAGAGTGAAGCAATTCTAAGCCAGAAGATGAGCAGGTGTTTCACATTGTGAACCTGACACATCATGTTGATGAAATCAAACAACTAGAAGCTTTTGCAGTAACATCATGTACCCAAAGAAAGTTGGCAAACATACACTCAGGGTTAAGATCGACACTGGAGCTAGTGCAAATATCCTACCAATTCGAATCCTGAAGGATATGTACCAGATTCATTGGAAATTAATGATACAACTGACAACTGCAAAGTGATCTGCATACAATGGGTCACCCATCCCTTGCAATGGCACACTAACAATGCAATGCAGCTATGGCAAGTTGGCATGGGAACCACAAATATTTTACCTGGTAGACACGAGTGGACCAGCAGTGACAGGACTACCAGCGTGTAAGGACCTCAACATTGTGACTATCCACGAGAACGCCAATGTAGCCATTACAGCAGAAGAGACCAAAGGTACTTGCATTGAGTCAGTCCACGACCTACAACAAATGTACCCAGACAGGTTTGACGCCATAGGAGATTTCAAAGATGATGCCGTACTGCCCCTCAGAGAGGATACAGTTCCGTCAATCGACCCTCCCAGAAAGTGCAGTGTGCACATACAAGAAAAGCTAAAGCGCAGGTTAGGATGACATGAAATGCAATGGCATCATCCTTCATGTGCATCATCACACAGACTGGTGCAGCTCAATTACGTACGTACTGAAAAAGGATAGATCAATCAGGGTATGTCTAGATCTGAGGTGTCTAAACCTCTCCCTAGAGAGATGTACCCACAAGATTCCAACATTATATGAACTGAATCCCAAGTTCACGGGAGCCAAATTCTTCTTCAAGTCGGATGCTAAACATGGATATTGGTCGGTACACCTAGCTAGGGAATCTCAGGAAGTCACAACCTTCAGGACACCATTTGGAAGATATTGCTTCCAGAGACTACCCTTCAGCTTATCTGTCAGTCAAGATCTGTTTCAGCAGCACATGGACAGAATTATAGAAAACGTGCCTGGATGTATATGCATTGCCGATGATATTGCGGTAATTGGCAAAACCAAAGAAGAACATGATCAAAATCTTCATTCACTGATGGCAGTAGCTCTTCGTGAAGGGCTTGTTTTTAACAGCAAGAAGTGCCAGGTGACTAAGTCAGATCAATTTCTTTGGCTCAATCTATTCCGGTTGCAGAATCCGTCCTGACCCAGGCAAAATCGAAAATGTAAGGCATAGTCTTAACCCAGAAGACAAGGAAGACCTCCAGATTGGATTTTTCAACTTTTTGGAACCATACGTTCCAAGTTTTTCTGGCAAAGCATCATAACTGAGAGAGCTCTTAAAGAAAGATGTACCATTTATATAGCAGGAGGACAATCAGTATATGTTTGAGTCTCTCAAACAAGCATTGTCAGCAGAAACCTGCAATACTATGATCCAAGGAGGAAGACAATCCTGGAAGGTGATGCCTTCCAGAAAGGGCTAGGAGTGTAACCTGCAGGATGGCAAACCAATTGCATTTGGGTCCAAAAGTTTATCCTCAGCGCAATCCAATTACTCAAACATAGAGCGTGAAACACTTGCTCTGGTGTTTGAGATCACAAGGTTCCACACCTACCTGTTTGGTAAGCAGTTCACTGTGGAAACCGACCACAAACCACTGGAGATGATTTGGCGCAAACCATTGACCACCTCAATTACAGCGACTCTTAGTGAAAGTACATGGACACGACTTTGACGTCTGCTACAAACCAGGTACCAAAATGGTCACCTCAGATATGCTAAGCAGATTGCCAAATCCGAACAAGAATGAAGAAGTTCCACTGGATCTACAAGTAGACAGCATGGACATCGAGGTGGAAGATGTGCTCAAAATCAATTTATTGCATTTTGGTCAGCACAAATGTGACCAACTACAATCAGAAACAGCCAATGATCCACAACTGAAGGCACAGTGGAAAGTCATTATAGAAGGTTGGCCTGATGCAGTAAAAGAGGTGACAGAACCCTCAGACGCTTTTGGCCTTATAGAGATGAACACGGTATCTCGAGAGGCATAACCTTCAAAGGAAAACAAATGATTGTGCCCAAAGCTCTCCATCAGGACATCTTGTCACAACTTCACCAAGGCCATATGGGCATAGTGACGATTAGCATGAGGCACTGTTTATTGGCCAGGGATCAACAATGACATCAAAAGGTTAGTGAGAATGTGCGAGGCATGCCAGAGCCACCTGCCACAACAACGCAAAGAACCTGTACACCCTCACAAGATTCCATCAGTCCCTTGATCCAAAATCGCCACTGATCTATTTTCTGTTAGTGGAGATGATTTTATCTTAGTCACCGATTATTTCTCCAAATTTCCATTTGTCAGACAGGTTAGACACTTCAAGCACAGTTGTCACAGACATATTGAGTGCCATATTCAGTCTATTTGGTGCACCTGAAAAAATAATTTCTGACAATGGGCCACAGTATACGGGCAGACCTTTCAGGGATACGTGTGCCAAATGGGGCGTAAACCATGTGATGTCCTCACCACATTACCCTAGATCTAGTGGTCTTGCTGAGCAAATGGTTCGCACAGTTAAATCAGTTATCCTGAAATGTAGGACAATGAAACAAGATTTTCGTGTTGCCATGCTCCACCTCAGAGCTACACCTATGGATATGGCCTTACCGTTACCAGCAGAGATCATGTTTGGCAAGGATGACTCTGCCAAGCCATCATCTATCCAAATTCTCTAAGATGCAGGAGATACTGCTCGAGAAACAGGGGAGAATGAAGATTGTGCATACCAACATACAGGGGCGGAACTACCTTAGCTACATGTAGGAAAAATGGTCAAGGTCATACACCCACAATGAGAACATGGTTACCCGCAGAGGTATCCAAAGCTTGCAGTGAGCCTTGGTCCTGCGAGATTACAACATCTAGCGGAGTGGAGTTGAGAAGGAACCAAAGCCAATTAAGAGAAGTGTGCAATATTCCAATTGCGTACAGCGGACTCCAAGGAACACACTCCGACGGTGAGGGTGTGACGGAACAACAGGACAACAACCAACACATTGACAACATGCAAACCAAAAACAGCCAAGGGTGAAATTCACATCCCCAGAAGGTTATACGATAACCAGATCTGGAAGAGTTGTTAAACCACCGAAACAATATATGGACATTTAAGCCTCTGCACATGTAAATTTCACAATCTCTATCCTCAGATGTGTAAGTCTTATAATCTCTATCCCTGTATGACTAGTTTCAATCTTATCGAATTTTATAGGAAGGACAAACAGATGACACACATACTCTATGAATAGAATTGAAATATTTAAGGATGAAGCTGAAAGAGACCTAGGAGGCTTTGCAGACATGATGTTAAACATGTCCAACCAATTACCAAAGCATGGCCAAAATGGTAGAATAAAAGACAGAAGAGGCAATAATCAAAGCGTTCAGTGCTCTGATTAGAACGCACCTTGAATACTGCATCCAGAAGAAGGCTGAGAGGAGATTTGCTAGAGGTCTTCAAAATCAAAGTAACCTGGAATAAAGCTTTAAATTAAACTGCAAAACTTGGAAATATGATTCAAACTAATCTAAAAGGTAATTTTAGAACTGACATCAAGAAACTCTTCTTTGCAACATGTGGAATAAAGCTCCACTAAATGGAACCAGTTAAGAAACAATTGCATACTGCAATGGGGAGGATATTAGGATCTCTCTGGATGAATGAATTAAGATGTGATGAATGGCCTTCCTCATTTGTAATTTTTGTGAGAGATTGAGGGGTTGTTCAACACCCCTCCCCCACCCAAAAAAAGCTCAGAAAAATACCTTTTGTAGCAAGGAATGCATTTACCTCAGCAACCAATGTCATATTTCAGCAGAAATGACAGTGCAATCTTTCAGAAGCTTAGGTTGCCTTAGATGTTTCCACTGTGGTGACACAGTATTCCTCTCTCCAAGTTTAAATTTGTGTTTAAACAAATAAAATAACTCAACACATACAAAATGCTGTAAATAAGACCACAGTTGGAGTATTGTGTGCAATATTGGACTCCATACTATAGGAAAGATGTTGAAGCACTAGAGGTGGTACATTGCATAATCACTAGGATGCTGTCTGGTATGAAGAAATACAAATATGGAGAAAAACTTGAACACTTTTGGTTGTTCTCATTAGAACATAAGAGGTAAATGGTGATTTAATTGTGACAGTGAAGGAATTGTGATATGTGTCCAAGTCAGGATGGTATGTGACTTGGATGGAAGCTTTCAGGTGATGGTGTTCCTCTGCTGCTGCAGTCCTTTTCCTTCCAGGTGGTAGAGGTTGTGAGTTTGGGCAGTGCTTTCAAAGTGTCAGATGTCATGTGCAGGAAGCATGGCCAGAATGACTTGTAATCAAACTTTCAGAAATGCCTTCAATCAGAGATGGCAATCACAGACTGGAGTCACAGTCAGACCTGACCAGATAAAGACATTAGGGAGCCCATTGGGTTTTTCCAACAATCTGACAGAAATAGTCACTTTTCCTGATTCAAATTCTCACACAGCCATGGTAGGATTGTGAACTCACGTCCTCTGGATTATTCACCCCGGCTTCTGGATTATTAGTCTACCAGACTGTCATTATTCCCCTTTATCCATCTGACAGTGGGTGTAATGCCCCTGCACTAAACCTCCTCAGATGTCGGGGCAAATCTGCCTATAGGCTGATGCAGCACAAGAAGCATTTTCATCAAAGGACAAAATATTGTTAATTAGTGCTGTCACTGTTGGACTTGTTAACAATATCACAATCTACCAATTTAAAATATATCGCCTGAAACAGTATTTTTCCAAAAAAGGACAATGATTTTGAAGTGCAGCAGCACTGTGCTGGAGCATTTTAAATGTGAATGGTGTCAAGCAGACAAATCTATCTGTTCTTGGCCAAACAGCAACTTTGCCCCCTTTGATAGGTTACATGTAGGACAGTAGGAAGAAAGAGAGAAGGACTTACATTTATATAGTGCCTTTCACAACCTCAGCATGTCCCAAAGCACTTTAAGCCAATGAAGTACTTCTGAAGTGTAGTCACTGTGATAGTGTAAGGAGGATGGATTTGCTGTTGGGTCTCGTTGTTTGAAAAGGAGACCAGATGAATTAGAACTAGAGACAAAAATGGAACAAACAGCAAAATATTGCAGATGCTGGAAATCAGAAACAAAATCAGAAAATGCTCAACAGGTAAAGCAGCATTTGTGGAGAGAACACAAGTTGCCGATAGGGCTCTTTACCCGAAACACCACCTTAAATAGAATTAACAGCTCAGGAACAGGCCATTTGGTCGAACATGTCTATGTCAGTGTTTATGCTCTGCATGAGCCGCCTCCCACCTTACTTCATCTAACGCTATCAACATAGCCTTCTATCCCTTTCTCCCTCATGTACTTATCTGGCTTCCCCTTAAATTCATTTATACTATTCACCTCAACTACTCCATGTGAAAGCGAGTTCCACATTCTAGCCATTCGTTGAATAAAGATGTTTCTGAGGAATTCTTTATTGGATTTATCAGTGACTGATCTATTTATGACACCTAGTTTTGGACTCCCCCCACAAGTGAAAAAATCTCTACGCATATCCTGTTGAACCCCTTCATAATTTTAAAGACTCCCATCAGGTTAACTTTCAGTCTTTTCTTTCCTAAATAGTTAATAAAAAAAAGGAAAACACAAAAAAATGCAAGCTGACAAAGCCTTGTGTTTCCAAAAAAAAAGGCAGATTTGTTGTATTCTCGACTCCATTCCAAACAACGGTGCATAGATTTCTCTGGTCCAGGTTTTGTGTCTTCTTAAAAAAAAGGATAAGATCTGGTTCAGGCATTGTGACAGTGAGATCAATTTAAAAACCCAAGTACTGCACACAAACTACAAAGCAGCATATACTTCAGCCTTCCCACCTATATCCATCTTACATCTTCTAATGAAAATGCTCAGAGAGCAGCTACGGCTGGACAGCGATCAGGAGTAGGGGACCAGAGGTGATTTTCCCGCTCCTCAGTCAATGGGTTCTGAAGTAAATTGTGGAGCCTGTACTGAAGACCACCCTCTACAACACCCGCCACCACCCCCACCACCAGAACCGCACCCCCACCTTTTCAGATAAGCTAACTTGACACAGACTGGAGTTAGAAACTGAACCAGTTTTTTTCAGTAATTGTATTGAGATAGCTACAGGAGGAGGGACAGAGATCTACAATGGGCTGGAAGAATATGCTTTCACTTCTGTGGACATGGGTTCAAATTCAATTTAGACAGTTTACAGGCCAGCATAAAGAGCCGTGTCAATGGACTGTTTGTGCTCTTTTTTGGCCTGATCTGAGGCTGTTTTTATCCAGTCACCCAGGGTAAAACTCTATAGGGATTGAGGCAAAATAACTAGAGATCTATAACAACAGCAATGTAAACACAGTATAGTGATGTTTAAATTCACCAATAAGCCCTGTGTGTACACATAGTCCAATTACACATAGGCCTTATTTTTGAATTTAACCTCAAGTGAAAATATGCTCAAATCCCAATTTTGAGAGTCAATTATTTTGAGTATTCTCAAAAACAAAAGAGATGAAGTAGAGAACGAAGGAAACTAATAGAGATCACCGACAACTTTTCTCTTCCAGTTTTGTCCCTTACTGCCCATCTTATTCCCTGAGAGACAAAAAAAAATCACTGCGAGGGCTGACAGATAGACTGTCCCAAAGCTTCTGCCAACATTAATCATTACACTGGTTAGTGAGGTGCATTACAGAAAAAATATCGAATTCTCACTGTTTCGGCAGTGAGAGCTACAGGTCTGGGGCTTTCTTGAATTCTTAATCAACATAGGAAAATTGAAACTTATGGAGCCTAATTTGCCATTTCTAACAGACATGGGAGCAGTTTATCTTTTTAATCTCTATTTTCCACTCTTTCTCCTTATCCTATAATACCCTTAGCTGCCCAGGAGCTATATCTCTTCCAAACATCTCAACTAATTCTGTAATGGCTTCTGGGGAGGTGCATTCCACACTCTCACAACTTTTTGGGTGGAATTTAATGTGCCCCTCGCGGGTGGGTTGCGAGGCAGGAGGGCCGTAAAATCGTGAGGGAAGGTGGGGGGAGGGGATTGTCCGGTGCCTTCTTGGCAATGTGACGCCCCTGGTGCTGCTCTGGGGCGGGTGCAGTCCCAGCAGTAGCCACCACTCCTAGTGGTGTTGCTAGGACTGAAGAACTGCTGGCCCTCCGATTGGCTGGCAGGTCATGGAGGTGGGATCTCTGCCCTTAAAGGGACAGGAGCCCTGGTGCCAGGCAGTTAATTGCCTGATGGGCACAGAATCAGGTCAGGTCTCCCGGAAACAGCTGAGGTGTGATTGCCATTCACCCCCCCCCACCTGATCCCCACCCCCCCACTCCCCCCCGGCTTTCCAGCCCACCATCAGGGCCATCACTGCGTGCATTAAATTCAGCCGTTTGCATGTAGAAATTTTTTGACATTTGCTTTTAACAGGCTTAATTCTGATTTTGTCCCTTTGTCCTGGACTGCCCTGTCAATTTCCTTCATTATTTCAAAATGCTCAATATGTTCACCCCTTAAACTCCTCATCTCGAAGCAATGCAACCCACATTTACCCAGTGTTTCATCAAAATAATATCCTTTATTACCAGGTACCATCCTGGTGAATTGCAGCTGGAGTTCCTCCAAGGCCAGTATAACCTCACTAAGGTTGGGTGTGCAAAACTGAACATATTGGCCTGGATTTTGCAATCAGCGGTGAACAAACAGGCTCACCATTCATTACATTTATAGCTGTCCAAAGACTTTTAGTGGGCTTTTGAATCACAACTTACGGTCATCTGGAGTCCAATACAGTGAGGCATCTGCTACAGGAATTCTGGGAACTGTGTGAACAGGGCAAGTAACAGTGTGAACCTATTGAGCTTTTTGAAATTCTGAAGAGTCCTAACTGAGACAAGCAGGGCATGAAATTTGATAACTGCCAAAAATGGGCACGGGGATCAGGATATGTGATTAACCCATGCAGGCATCATTGCAACTTTGAGCTACCTGTTTGTTACAATGACGTGCACCTTTGTTGGATATGGCCTCCGGCTGTGATCCCTTCTTCCCTGCATCCTTCTTTTAGCAGCTCTGCATGTTCTCTGTTCATTCTCCCAGTCTTGCTGTGGTCCAAGGGGAATGCCAACTACTGCACCCATGTCAGGGAGCTACTAGTTTGTGCAGAAGCCTTGAAGTCAGGACAAAGTACTTCAGGACCTGGCACACCGCTCCCTGGAGAACATCCTTTGTTCATCAGCCCTATCCTCACCACTGCTTCCCATTTCAATTGCATTCCCAAAGTGTAAAACTCACACAATTATCCCAATATTTTAGTCTGCTAGACTATATATATCACACTAAAAATAAAATTAATTTAGTTCTGGAGGACTGAGGGAGTGCACATGGTACAGCCTTGTTCAAAAAGAGGGAGAGGGATAAACCCAGCAACTACAGGCCAGTCAGCCTAATGTGGGGAACTTTTAGAGACAATAATTCGAGGCAAAATAAATGTCACAACTTTGTCTCCGAATTGCTGCTCTGTTGTGATATTTAAAGTAACTTTGATCAGTTTACTGCCCTTCCCCCACATCAGTGATTGAGAGACTTCAAATTCCTGCTGAGCCTGTGACTGGCCACTGGTTTTACTGGTTTTTCTGCTTCAGCCTATTCCTGGCCAGAAAATCACTCACTGCACTGAGTTCACTCCTAAGTGAACTACAGTCATCTCAGACTGACCACCTGAGGGCGTAGTAGCTGGAGGGTTTGGGGGATGGAGGTGGCAACCTGCAGGTGGGAAGCAGCAACCTGGAGCTGCTCCCTTCACACATCTGGAAGACAAGATCACACCTACTTTTGTGCCATCTTGGGCCCTGCCGTTCAGTGCCTTCAACATTAACAATATCAAGGGAGTAAACCCGACAAAATCTGGAGTGGGGTCCGTTAGGTGGTTGTTTCCCTCAAGTTAGCATCTTCCAGGAACTCCTGCAGAAGCCAAGTAGAGCTTCTTCTATCAAGCGACTACAATGTGCTTTAACCCTTTGAGGATGAGCACCAAATTAGTGGCTATTTCATGTTACAGGAACTAGTTTGAAACTGTACTAAAGTTGTTACATAGGGAGATTTTCATTTTGTGCCTGACCTGGAACTGAGACCAATGCTTAGAGATGAAAGAACAGAGTTCTAACCCAACCCAACGCTTAATCTGCTTATTAAAAAATATTGGCCTAGAAATTCAATGGCCTAAGGCTCCAATCAGGCAGGTAGCATCTTCACTTTCATTTTGCACTGGAAGTGTGCGCCTGCCATGTTGGTAAAGGCTCCTCCGCAGGTTTCCAGGGCTGCATCTCAAGCAGGCGTCATTTGCTTTGCACATGCAAAGAGGGGACCTAATGCTCAGTTGAGGTCCTGTTTGCAAGATTGCACTGTGCATGATCATAGTTTGCATTGTGCCTGCTGTGGTCAATTTCTTCAGGTGCGTGGCAGTCAGACCAGTGGTCCTTAGAGGCAAGGAAAGTTTAAACTTTTTTCTCATCTGAATGTGCAGCTGGCAGGAGCTGGAGTGGCTGAAAGATCTTGTCTCCACCCTCCACAACCCTGTAACTGGTGAGCTACATCTGGGGATGCGACTAGTGTCCGCAAATCACTGTTAAGCTAATCAAGTTGACGGACCAATTCTCCATGGTCCCGCTGCCACCTCATTAGGCATGTGCAGTGTACGCTGCACTGGGATCATACCCCAATTTGGATTCGATCCAATTCCTAGCCCGTTGCATTCCTTAATAGATATTAATTATTAAAAGATGTAACGTTTTCAGAAAGTAAATGAAGAATGGCGATCAACCCACCAAGAATGATGATGCAGCCACTGAAGTTATGAAATTGGGCTAAAGTGCTTACTTGCTGAAGGGCAACATAGCTTAAAGGCAAGCCATCCACATCATCAACTATCTGTGCACTGTCGACATTCAGTAGCGCAGGTCAAACTTAACTCTTAAACGTTGGTATCTACAGTCCTTTAGTTTGCCTTAAGGACAGAAAACAGCAAGTCATGGTAAATGTTTGTTTCTGAGTGGAAGATGGTAAACAATGGTGTTTCCCAAGTGTCAGTGTTAGGACCATTCCGGATATTGGAATACAGATTAAAATTTCAAAATTTTCTGATGATACCAAACATGGAGGTGTGGCAAACAGTGAGGATGATGCCAATCGACTGCAACAGGAGATAGATAGGCTGGCAGAATGGGCAGTCAAGTGGCAGATGGAATTTAATACAGAGAAGTGTGACATGATGCATTATAGCAGAAGGGATAGGAAGAGGCAATATAGATTAATGGTGCAGTTCTAAAGAATGTGCAGGGAGAGAGGGACCTGGGTGTTCATGTCTTTGAAGGTGGTGGGACATATAAGAGCATAATTAGCAAAGCATATGGGATCTTGAGTTTCATAAATACAAAAGCAGGGAAGCTATGCTGAACCTTTATGATTCTGGTCACCACACTTTAGGCAGGATATGAGGGTCCACCTGCAGAGGAAAGTTACCAGACTGGTTCCAGAAGTGAGGGACTTTAGCTGCAAGATTAGGTTAGAGACACTGGTGTTATTCTCCTTGGAGAAAAGGAGGTTCAGGGGAGATCTGATAGAGGTGTACAAGATTATGACAGGCTTAGATAGAGTAGACAAAGATAAGCTGATCCCATTAGCTGATGATATGAGGACTAGGGCATACAGATTTAAGGTTTCAGGCAAGGAATGATATGAGGGAGAACCTTTTTTTAACACAGGAAGTGGTAATGACCTGGAGGTTGGTGGAAGCAGAGACAAAAAGAAATTGGATAGTCACTTGAGGGAAACAAACTTGCACGGCTACGGGGATAAGAAAATAAGAACATAAGAAATAGGAGTAGGAGTAGGCCATTCAGCCCTTCGAGCTCGCTCTGCCATTCAATGAGATCATTGCTGATCTTCTACTTCAAGATCATTTTCCTCCATTATCCCCGTAACCCTTGATGTTTTTAGAGCTGGGGAATGGGACTGACTAGATTACTGTACAGAAAGACGACATGGACTCGATGGGCCAAATAAATAAATAAATGGCTCCTTCTGTGCCGTTATGACTCTCTGATTTAACCAGCTCAGACCTGGTGATGAAGCTATTTTGCACCTCTGTGTGCTCCTAACTGTAATGACCACCTCAGTAAGCATGAACACGTTGCAATGAGAACTAATTTTGATGCAGATTTTGTGAATAATTGGCATTGGAATAATAATACACATTCATTGTAGTCTGGTATGTTTCCCTGTAGCTAAGCACTGTCTGGCCTGTACTGCCAGTTATGACACTAACAAAATAAACAGCAAGAGTGAATGCCTTTGACATTGTGGTCAAAGACACAGGCCCACAGACACACTCGTACTGTATAACCTTTATTCAACCGTCCAATTAAATGAAAGAGGGGCTGGGGATGGTTGAATCAGTCATCATTTGCTGTGTGGGGTGTCAGTCCAAATCAGAGTGAAATAATGCAGGTGGCTTGCGTGAAGGTTTCTGCATTTCCAGCTTCGCCTGGCAGGGTCCTATTTACTCCACTGCTGCTATCAGAGCACAAACACCCTGCAGCAACCATCAGCTGTTCTCAGAGTTACCTCACAGCCCAGGTTTCACTGAGGGATGCGGCTTTAAATGATCTACCTATCGTGCCCTCTACCTGCCCATCGGGAAATGTACTGCCCTTTCGTGTAAAAGGAAGAAAATAATATCTACAAAGTCAACTTTATCTACTTTAACCTAATTCACTCCAGCTTTAATGTATAGTGTACGCATTTACCTATTTAAGATAAATAGGCCAATAGCACCAACAAAATAATAGATCAAGGAAGTTCAGATGAGTGTGCTAAGTGCTCCACAGTGACTTTCAAGGCCCCCAGTGTCATTACATTTCAAATCACTTGGCACAACTGTGCTTCAGTTCAAATCACATAATGCATTGAGAATAGTAATGTAGTGGTTATGTTACTAATCCAGAGGATGGAAATTCAAATTACACCATTGCAGTTTGAAAATCTGATTTTATTTTTTAAAACATCTGGAAAGAAAAAAGCTTGTATCAGTAAAAGTGCCAATGCAGCTGTTGAATTGTCATGAAAAACTAACTGAAGACCTTTAGCAAAGGAAACCTTACCTGGTCTGATTTATATGTGACCTCAATCCCACAATATGTGGTTGACTTTTAACTGCCCTCTGAAGTGGCTGGCAAACCACTCAGTTGTATCAAACTGAGGCTACTAGAGATGTTTGTAATTGCTGACCTTTCCAGTGACACCCACATCCCGAGAATGAGTAAAAATGTTACTGTATGAGGAGGTCGTCCATTGCTACTCGCCACGAGGTCTCTTGTTCGTAAAGTAAAACTGAATGTGACAGGAATAAAAGTTCAATTCACCAATGCCTGGTCTATAGCAGAACACAGGCTATGCTACAGGGGATACAGCACCTTCGGGGTTTTGACAGTATTGATGAAGTGCACCAGCTAAACTCTTGTGGTTCACTACACCATCTGAATCCCACAGAGATTTTAGAGTGTCTTCATGTGTGGGGGTTGGAGGGTCTCTGGCATTCTGTATATAAGTTATGTAATGTGCTATATTTCCCTAGCTACTACTAGCACTGTGCTGAAGGAATTAATGCAATTCCTTCACTGATTACAATGACCTCTGACCCCGTCATCTGGTTACTTCCAGGTATCACATACTTTGCTCTATTTTAGAATACAATTTTACAGTAGTCCTGAAAATGCTGAGCCCGATGGTTATGCCGGGATTGCTGCCACTAGTGCCCTGCAGTGCTGACACTCCCTGACCTTTCACTGTTAGCGGGGGTGGCGGGGGAGGGGAGCTGGTAGGAGGCACCTCTTTTCCATGGGGTCAAGAGATACTTGCGTCACTTATGTTGCAAAGCAGCGAATGGTTGTAAAGTATTTTTAGTTGCAATTATCTTATCTTCTCCCTGGGTGTGAGAATGGTGAATTCAATGTTTTATACACAGTGCTAATGCTGGTCTAGAAGTTATGCTGTATTAACTTCCCCTCTCCATCACTTAGCAGAGGTGTTAACTTGGTTTAAAAAAAAGCTTAATACTTCCATTAAAGCAGTGGACAAAGGAATTCCATACCAACACATTAAGCAATCATTTGCTAATAATACAATGCATAAATTCCAAGATATTGTTTGGGATAGGCTTCTGTTATACAGAGCATGGTGAAAATGCACTGTAGATTTTGTGCCTCATGCATTCATAGGATCATAGGAAATAGGAGCAGCAGTAGGCCATTCGGCCCGTGGAGCCTGCTCTGCCATTCAAACACATCATGGCTGATCATCTACCTCTACACTATTTTCCCCCACTATCCCCATATCGCTTGATGTCATTAGTATTCAGAAATCTATCAATTTCTGTTTGAAAATGCTCAACAACTGAGCTTCCACAGCCCTCTGAGGGAGAGAATTCCACAGATTCACCAACCTCTGAGTAAAGAAATTCCTCCTCATTCATTTTGACTTCAATGGAGAAAAACATTGTGTTGGGAAAATGCTGTAAACTATTAGTAAGGAAGTCTTAACAATGCACTTAGAAAAGCATAGTATGATTAGAACAAGTCAACATGTTTTTACTAAAAGAAATCATGTTTGACAAATTTATTAAAGTTTTTTGAGGATGTATCTAGTCGGTAGATAAAGGGGAACCAGTAGATGTAGTATACCTGAATTTCCAAAAAAGTGCCACACAAAAGGCTAACAGATAAGGGCTCATGGAGTTGGGGGTAAATATATTAGCATGGATAGAGGATTGCTTAATGGACAGGAAGCAAAGAGTGGGCATAAACGGAGCATTTTCAAGTTGGCAGGCAGTGAATAGTTGAATGCCGCAAGGATCAGTTCTGGGGTCTCAGCTATTTACAATCGATATTAATCACTTAAATGAAGAGACAGAGAGTAATGTATCTAAGTTTGCTGATGATACAAAGCTAGGTGGAAAGGTAAGCTGCGGAGAGGACACAGAGAGGCTGCAAAGAAATATAGACAAGTTACGTGAGTGGGTAACAAGATGGAGTACAAGATGTAGGGAAGTGTGAAGTTATTCACTTTGGTTGTAAGAATAGAAAAGCAGAATTTTTTTTTTAAGTTGTGAAACTTGTAACTGTTGCTGTCCACAGAGACTTGGGTGTGCTCATACAAGGAACGCAATAAGTTAGCATGCAGGTACAGCAAGCAATTAGCGAGGCAAATGGCATGTTGGTCTTTAATGCAAGGGAATTGGAGTACAGGAATACAGAAGTTTTGCTGCAATTGTATGGAGTTTTTGTGAGACCACATCTGGAATATTGTGTGCAGTTTTGGTCTCCACATTTAAGAAAGGGTATACTTGCATTGGAGGCGGTACAACAAAATTTCACTAAATTGGTACCTGGGATTGTCCTATGATGAGAAGTTGAGTAAATTGGAACTATATTTTCTGGAGTTTAGAAGAATGAGAGTGGATATCATTGAAACATATAAGATTCTGAAGGGGCTGGATAGGGGAGACACTGAGAGATTGTTTCCGCTGGTTGGGGAATCTAAAACACGGGACACAGCCTCAGGATAAGAGGCCGATCATTTAGGACCGAGATAAGGAGAAATTATTTCACTCAAAGGTTTGTGAATCTTTGGAATTCTCTACCCCCAGAGGGTTGTGGATGCTCCATCATTAAATACATTTAAGGCTGAAATAGACAGATTTTTGGTCTCTTAGGGAATCGAGGGATATGGCGAGCAGTGGGAAAGTGGAGTTGAATCCTAAGATCAGCCTGATTGTACTGAATTGGTGGAGCAGGCTCGATGGGCCACGTGGTCTACTCCTGCTCCTATTTCTTGTGTGTGGGTTGTAAAGCAGGTAGTTGATTTACCATCACCTGTTTTGTGCTATCGCCAAAGATTAGTTTCATAGAGTTAGAGGCACAAAGAAAGAGAGAGAGCAACTCCAGTAAATAACAATCACCAACTCCTGTTAATACCAGTCACCAAACCATGTTAATATCAGCCACTAACTCCTGTTAATACCTGGCAGTAACCACTATTAGCAGCAGTCACCAATCCCTAATAAGACCAGTCAACAATCCCTATTGATGTCAGTGTAACACACCAGGGATATGATGTGCAGTGTCTCTGGCTCCCATCAGAAGATGTGATTAGCAGGAGATCACAATTTATCAGAATTCACACCACTTCTGCCACTGGCACCCTGTCATGCTATACACTTATGTGAAGCCAGGTGGCAGAAGTGGGTTCATGTTTGGTTGGTTTACAATAGCAAAGTGATTGGCTCCCTATAAGACACCAGAATTTCTGCTGTTCACAATCCCTTTTTGTCTGTGCCTGCCAGAACTTCTCTCCAGGATTTACAGCCAACTTACTACCCCGCACCCTACCCCCACCCATCTGGCAGCACCTCTGCTGCACTGCTACTAATACAGTGCTCGACCATTTTGTGGAAATGCCCCTGACCTCTGGGAATTTGGTCAGGTTCAGGTGCCTGGGACTAGCAGACAGAAGCTCCGTTCCAGAACAATTCTGAAAAAGGATCACTGATTCTAGAGGCCTAGAAAGCGACATCCAATACATCTGGCATACTTTCTTTACTATGTATTCTCAGCTTTAAGATAGGTTGGGATAAAATACATTTATTTTATATCTATTTTCATTCATGGTTTTCACAGAATAATAGGCTAAGCCATAGAATGTAATCATTTCTTCTTTTGGGCCTCCTTATCTCGAGAGACAATGGATACGCGCCTGGAGGTGGTCAGTGGTTTGTGAAGCAGCGCCTGGAGTGGCTATAAAGGCCAATTCTGGAGTGACAGGCTCTTCCACAGGTGCTGCAGAGAAATTTGTTTGTTGGGGCTGTTGCACAGTTGGCTCTCCCCTTGCGCCTCTGTCTTTTTTCCTGCCAACTACTAAGTCTCTTCGACTCGCCACAATTTAAAGCACTGTTAAAAATCCCAGCATATAATGGAATAAAAATAGAATTTGACTTCTTCAGTTGCAGTAAATCAGTGGTCCTGGTGTTCTGCCCTATATAGTATAAAGACTGCTATTGTGATTTATAAAAAGTATATCCTCCTACTCACCATGAGCAGTGCCATGGGAGATCTGCTAGCAATTCGGAATATGCACTTTAATTTTGGTGAGTGATTGAGTAATCTCTATACTCACATGATTTAAAGTAATTTCAAAACAAAATGGTGTTGAATGCCATTAACAATTGTTCCTCAAACTCACAAATCACAACTAATGTACAGTTACACAATAACAGCTTGCAGCTACATCCAAATGTATGACTTAAACATCAATAGATCCTCCCACACTTGCCCACTTCCATTCTAAGGGCTGAATTTAATGATCCCACGGGCGCACAAAATGCCAGTGGACCCGTGTGTCATGTGAGTTGCCGTGCTGTCGTGATTACATGGCACGGCAGCCATTTTACATAATGGAGGCAGCCGTCTCCCCCAATCACGTGGTGGGGGTGGCAAGTGAAATGCCAATCGCGGCATCAGCTGAAAGCGGAGCTGGTGCTGGCACCATCTTTAAAAGCTTGTTGACGAAGGTGGCTGCCTGGTCCGTGGGAGCCTTGATGGCCACTCGTGCTCAATCTATTACAATTTCACCCAGGGAAATCCAGCGATCGGTTGACCCTGCTGGCCCCCTCGGCCTGACTGTCAGGGTCGGTCAGGTAGTGCACAGTCAACAGCTCTCTTGAACAGGGCATTGGTCCCCTCCTTAGTGCAGCGGTGGGCATCTACCTGGGAGATCCCACACATGTCCACGGTGGATCCCTGGAATGATCCCGATGCAAAGAAGCTGAGAGTCATGGTTATTTTTAGGGCAACTGGCAGAGGGTGAGCACCAAATCCTATTGGTTGACATTGTCCTGCAGAAGGCTGCATAGGTATGGTACGGCCTCCCTGGAGAGCCGTAGTCTTCACTGACAGTGTTGCTCTGGAGGTAGGTGATGCGAGTCCTTCTGACTCTCTGGTGTACTTGGGCCCTTGGCCTGGCTGACTGCTGCTGTTCCCATCTTGGAGCTTCAGGGTGAGGCGCAGCTGCCTCATGGGCCTGTCTCCATCAGAGGTGCCACAACACAGGGTGTATGAGACCCATGGCAAGTGATCTGGGGCCTTCAGCTGCCTTCACATGCAGAAATGAGCCTGTCTAGTCAAATAACTTTGTCAATCTTTGATCGTCTGGATGTCTGATGTGCCTCAAGACTAAACATTAATGCTGGTTTATCATCTTTTCCAGCTGTATGAGATATCATACTACATAATTTATGATACCCACTAATGGCCCCGACAAACTCAACCTCTACCCTTGCAGAGACCCCCCCGATACACACATCCCCCTTGCAGAGACCCCCCCGATACACACATCCTCCTTGCAGAGCACCCTTGATACACACATCCCCCTTGCAGAGACCCCCCCGATACACACATCCCCCTTGCAGAGCACCCCCCAGTGCAGACATCCCCTTGGACACTCAGCATAGTGGCAATGGCCGAAGTTCTGCTCACTTCCCCGATGCTGCTATGGGGTCTGGTTACCTTCACCTTCATGACACCGAGGCCTCTTGCCTCGGTGCTGCCAGATTTTCAGGGTCGTGAATCTGAAGGCATGTGATTGCCGCACGTCACCCACAAAATTATGAACCATCCATAGAATTGAATGTAATTTCATCCAAATTAATGAAATACAGCATTTCAGCAATATAAATTAGGTTGCTGTCGTGTCGTGGCAGGATAACGTGGCACAATGGCATGTTTCATGGCACTCTCCGTTCTCCCATGGCACTGAACCCGTCTTAGACGGGAGGACAAAATTCAGCCCTGGATTTGCCCTGTGAGCCAAACTGTTTTTTGCTGCTCCCATCTGTACTCCTTTGTGAGAATATAGGAGTTCCACCTGTGCAATGGGCAATGGGTATTCACTGCCATTTTCTAATGTAGAAGCCTGTTTGAAAATCTATTTGATACGAGTGTTTATTTTCTGACGAAGTTAATATTTTCTATAAATGGTCTTCGTTTGTTTGAGCTTTAGGGATGTGACTATTTGTTCTTAACAGGGACCCCATGAGACGTTTTGTGCATTCCTTTGTTTGGAATTTTGGATAGCATCCTTCCTTCTCGATGTCTGAACACACCCTACCAGAGCCATATTTAAAGACCCTTGCTGCTTCCTTATGAGGTCACGGGTTTGGAAGGTGCTGTCAAATGAGTCTAGGTGCGTTGCTGCAGTGCATCTTGTAGATGGCACACACGGCTGCCACTGTGCATCAGTGGTGAAGGGGGTGAATGCTGAAGGTGCACAATGGGGTGCCAATCAAGCAGGCTGCTTTGTCCTGGATGATATCGAGCTTCTTGAGTGTTGTTGGAGCTGCACTCATCCAGGTAAGTGGAGAGTATTCCATCACACTCCTGACTTGTGCCTTGTGGATGGTGGACAGGCATCGGGGAGTCAGGAGGTGAGTAACTCACAGCGGAATTCCCAGCATCTGACATGTTCTTGTAGCCATAGTATTTATGTGGCTGGTCCAGTTCAATTTCTGGTCAATGGTAACCCCCAGGATGTTGATAGTGTGGGATTCGACGATGGTAATGCCATTTAACATCAAGGGGAGATGGTTAGATTCTCTCTTGTTTGAGATGATCATTGCCTGGCACTTGTGTGGCGTGAATGTTACCTGCCACTTATCAGGTCTTGCTTATATGGACATGGGCTGCTTCATTATCTGAGGAGCTGCGAATGTGTGATCATCAGCGAACATCCCCACTTCTAACCTCATGATGGAGGGAATGTTATTGATGAAGCAGCTGAAGATGGTTGGACCTAGGACACTACCCTAAGGAACTCCTGCAGTTTTGTCCTGGGACTGAGATGATTGACCTCCAACAACCACAGCCATCTTCCTGAGTGTTTTCCCCCGGATTCCCATTGACTCCAGTTTTTCTAAGGCTCCTTGATGCCCTACTCTGTCAAATGCTGCCTTGATGTCAAGGGCAGTCACTCTAACCTCACCTCTGGTGTTCAGCTCTTTTGTCCATGTTTGGACAAAGGCTGTAATGCGGTCATGTCGGAAGCTGGGAAAATTTCCTGTGTCCGGGACCGGCATGTGTGCAGGAAGTGTCTCCAGCTGCAGCTCCTGGAAGCCTGGGTTTCGGAGCTGGAGCAGCAGCTGGGGAGCATCCACGAGGCGGAGAGTATCATGAATAGCACGTGTAGAGAGGTGGTCACACCGCAGGCTCAGACTCCACAGGCAGGAAGGGAATGGGTGACCACCGGCAGAGCAAGAGGACTAGGCAGGCAGTTCAGGAATTTTCTGTGGCTATTCCCCTGCAAAACAGATATATTGCTTTGGATACTATTGGGGGAGAATGGCCTCTGAGGGGAAAGCATTAACAGCCCAATTCGTTGCACCACGGTTGGCTCTGCTGCACAGGGGAGGAGTAAAAAGTGTGGGAATGCAATAGTTATAGGGGATTCAATTGTAAGGGGAATAGATAGGCGTTTCTGTGGCTGCAAAAGAGACTCCAGGATGGTATGTTGCCTCCCTGGTGCTAGGGTCAAGGATGTCTCAGAGCGGTTACAGGACATTCTGAAGTGGGAGGGTGAACAGCCAGTGGTCATGGTACAAACGATATAGGTAAAAAAAAGGTTGAGGTCCTAAAAGCAGAATATAGGGAGCTAGGAAGTAAGTTGAAAAGTAGGACCTCAAAGGTAGTGATCTCAGGATTACTACCAGTGCCACGTGCTAGTCAGAGCAGAAATAGCAGGATATATCGGATGAATACCTGGCTGAAGAGATGGTGTGAGGGCAAGGGTTTTAGATTCCTGGGACATTGGGACTGGTTCTGGCGAAGGTGGGACCAGTATAAACTGGATGGGTTACACCTGGGCAGGACCGGGACTGATGTCCTAGGGGGGGTATTTGCTAGAGTGGTTGGGGAGGGTTTAAACTAAAATGGCAGGGGAATGGGAACCTTTGCAAGGTGTCAGAGGAGTGGGGATCAAGGACAAGAACAAAAGACAGTAAGGGGAATAAGAAAGGTGATAGGCAGAGAAATCAAGGGCCACAGTGAGAAATAGTTGGAAGGGGACAGGTAATGTTAAAAAGACAAGCCTTAAGGCTTTGTGCCTTTATGTGTGGAGCATTCGCAATAAAGTGGATGAATTAATCGCACAAATAGATGTAAACGGGCATGATATAGTCGGGATCATGGAGACATGGCTGCAAAGTGACCAGGGATGGGAAATGAACATCCAGGGGTATTCAGTATTTAGGAAGGACAGACAAAAAGCAAAAGGTGGTGGAGTTGCATTGCTGGTTAAAGAGGAAATTAACACAATAGTGAGGAAAGATATTAGCTCTGACGATGTGGAATCTGCATGGGTAGAGCTGACAAACACCAAGGGGCAAAAAACGTTAGTGGGGGTTGTATATAGATCCCCAAACTATAGTGGTATTGGGAATGGCATTAAACAGGAAATTAGAGACGCATGCGAGAAAGGAACATCTGTAATTATGGGTGATTTTAATCTGCTTATAGATTGGGCAAATCAAATTAGTCACAATACCGTAGAGGAGGAATTCTTGGCGTGTATACAGGATGGTTTTCTGGACCAATACATTGAGGAACCAACTAGAGAACAGGCCATCCTAAACTGGGTATTGTGTAATGAGAGAGGAGTAATTGACAATCTAGTGGTGCAAGACCCCTTGGAGATGAGTGACCATAATATGATAGAATTCTTCATTAAGATGGAGAGTGATGTAGTTGATTCTGAGACTAGGGTCCTGAATCTTAGTAAAGGAAACTACGAAGGTATGAGGCGCGAGTTGGCAATGACGGATTGGGAAACGTTACTTAAAGGGATGACGATGGATAGGCAATCAGGGCAAACATTTAAAGAGCACATGGATGAACTGCAACAATCGTTTATCCCTGTCTGGTGCAAAAGTAAAACTGGAAAGGTAGCCAAACCATGGTTTACAAGGGAAATTAGAGATAGCATTAGATCCAAGGAAGAGGCATATAAATTTGTCAGAAAAAACAACAGACCTGAGGATTGGGAGCAGTTTAGAATTCAGCAAAGGAGGACCAAGGGATTGATTAAGAAGGGGAAAATAGAGTATGAGAGCAACTTGCAGGGAACATAAAAACTGACTGTAAAAGTTTCTATAGGTATGTGAAGAGAAAAAGATTGGTGAAGACAATTGTAGGTCCCTTACAGTCAGAAACAGGGGAATTTATTATGGGGAACAAAGAAATGCTTGACCAACTAAATGCATTCTTTGGTTCTGTCTTCACAAAGGAGGACACAAATATCATACCAAAAATGTTGGGGAACACAGGGTTTAGTGAGAGAGAGGAACTGAAGGAAATCAGTATTAGAAAAGAAATGGTGTTGGGGAATTTGATGGGATTGAAGGCCAATAAATCCCCAGGACCTGATGGTATGCATCCCAGAGTACTTAAGGAAGTGGCCCTAGAAATAGTGGATGCATTGGTGATCATCTTCCAAGATTCAAAAGACTCTGGAACAGTTCCTACAGATTGGAGGGTAGCTAATGTAACCCCACTATTTAAAAAGGGAGGTAGAGAGAAAGCAGGGAATTGTAGCCCAGTCAGCCTGACGTCGGTAGTGGGGGAAATTCTAGAGTCCATTATCAAAGATTTTATAGCAGAGCACTTGGAGCACAATGGTAGAATCGGGCAGAGTCAGCATGGATTTACGAAACGGAAATCATGCTTGACAAATCTACTAGAATTCTTTGAGGATATAACTAGTAGAGTTGATGAGGGTGAGCCAGTGGATGTGGTTTATTTGGACTTTCAGAAGGCTTTTGACAAAGTCCCACATATGAGATTAGCATGTAAAATTAAAGCGCATGGGATTGGGGATAGTGTTTTGCGATGGATAGAAAATTGATTGGCAGACAGGAAACAAAGAGTAGGGATAAATGGGTCTTTTTCCGAATGGCGGGCAGTGATTAGTGGGGTACTGCAGGAATCGGTGCTAGGACCCCTGCTATTCATAATATATATTAATGATTTAGATGAGGGAACTAAATGTAATATCTCCAAATTTGCAGATGACACAAAACTGAGGAGGATGCAGAGAGGCTTCAGGGTGATTTGGACAAGTTGAGCGAGTGGGCTAATGCATGACAGATGCAGTATAATGTGGATAAATGTAAGGTTATATACTTTGGTAGCAAAACCAGGAAGGCAGATTATTATATGAACAGCTATAAACTGAGAGAGGGGAATATGCAGCGAGACCTGGGTGCAACAGGTGGTAAAAAAAACAAATGGTATGTTGGCCTTCATAGCGAGAGGATTTGAGTGCAGGAGCAGGGATGCCTTGCTGCAATTATACAGGGCCTTGGTGAGACTACACTGGAATATTGCGTGCAGTTTTGGTCTCCTTATCTGAGGAAGGATGTTCTTGCTATAGAGGGGGTGCAGCGAAGGTTTACCAGACCGATTCCTGGGATGACGGGACTGATGTATGAGGAGAAATTGAGTCGGTTAGGATTATATTCGCTGGAGTTCAGAAGAGTGAGGGGGGATCTCATAGAAACCTATAAAATTCTAACAGGACTTGATAGGGTAGATGCAGGAAGGATGTTCTCGATGGTGGGGGAGTCCTGAACCAGGGGTCATAGTCTCAGGATACGGGGTAAACCTTTCAGGACTGAGATGAGGAGAAATTTCTTCACCCAGAGAGTGGTGAGCCTGTGGAATTCGCTACCACAGAAAGCAGTTGAGGCCAAAACATTGTATGTTTTCAAGAAGGAATTAGATATAGCTCTTGGGTCTAAAGGGATCAAAGGGTATGGGGCGAAAGCAGGAACAGGTTACTGAGTTGGATGATCAGCCATGATCATAATGAATGGCGGAGCAGGCTCGAAGGGCCAAATGGCCTACTCCTGCTCCTATTTTCTGTGTTTCTATCTATGTCAGGAGCTGAGTGTCCCTGGTGGAACCCAAACTGAATGTCGCTGAGGAAGTTATTGCTGAGCAAGTGCCACTTGATGGCACTGTTGATGACCCCTTCCATCACTTTGCTGATGATTGAGAGGAGATTGATAAGGTGATAATTTGCGAGGTTGGATTTGTCCTGCTTTTTGTGTACATACTTGGGCAATTTTCCACATTACCGGGTAGATGCCAGTGTTGTAGCTGTACTGGAACAGCTTGGCTAGGGGCGCGGCAAGTTCTGGAGTACAGGTCTTCAGTACTATTGCCGGAATGTTGTCAAGGCCCATAATCTTTGCAGTATCCAGTGCCTTCAGTTGTTTCTTGATATCATGTGGACTGAATCAAATTAGCTGAAGACTGGCATCTGTGATGCTGAGGACTTCAGGATGGATCATCCACTCGGCACTTCTGGCTGAAGATATGTCACATATGTTGCCCGTTGTGCCTTGGAAAGCATCTCTGGCGAAGAATTTGAGTGCTGTAGTCACCTTGAGGGCCACTGGCATGGATTCCCATCAAATTCACATGGCAGCTGGTCCTGCTTAATGATCCCACAAAGTGACCATTTTCCGTGACATCCTCAGACGTGTCTGGCATTGCCTCTCTGACATCTGATGGTAGTTAGTCCTTGTCCTGAGGACACGTTGATGTGCCAGTGACCATCTTCTACAATGCCTTCCCTGGATGGCATCATTCTGAGCAGACTCCCCCTCTTGTGCTGCCAGCTGCTGGCATTGCGGCATCAACTGCTGAGTGGCAAGAGTCCTTCTTTCTCGCATCCTGCCCTCCTGCTCCTGAGGTTGTAATAATATTGGCTGTATGAGATTCATGTCATTGCAGCAATACAACTGGTTGAGTAAGACAGACTGTGAAATAAGAACATGCTTGACCGTGATTTTCAATCACTGAACTCATGAATGATGAATATCTCAGCTCCTCCCATTTTCCACAGCAGCAACTCTACCCACCCAACACTGGCCTCCTCCCACTTCGATCTGCACTCCTGACTTGCCCACAGGTGTTTTCATCAACATTTGCAGAATGGTGCATGCTAGCTTCCAAGCTAGATCCTCTACTTTCCACCCTCCTCTTGTCACCTTCATGCTTGCCCCCATCACCCTTAATCCATCCAAAATTATCTTATATCTTTCCTCTGTAAACCTTGAACCTCCCTCCATTACCCTGGCCCCTAAACAATTGATCTTGATATGTCATCTCTCCCCTGTCCCTACACCCATCCCCATCGTAATGCCCACTTTGACCCTAAAGCCTCCTGTCATCATCCTTAATGTTGTCATCCGATCCCGTGTCCCGCTCTACAAGATCTTCCATTGCCTGACTGTGGCAGAGGACCTGCCCCCGCTACTGAGTCCCACAACCCCCGTGACTGTGAAAATTCCCTCCGCCAGCCAGCACCCTGAGTTCGACCCAGAGGACGCCAATGTAGACAGTACTGACCCCACCCTTTGGGCTCCTCATTCACCTTCATTGGCTGTTACCCCACGGTCCTGCCACCACCACACCCAGGATGCCTGGCCCTTCCCTCCTTCGCACCTCCAAGCACCCGAACCCCAAACTTTCAAACCTCCACCCACCCCCAACTTGCCCTTGTTGGTCCCGAGCCTGGAGCCAAATATCCATTTCATTGTTGCCCTCCCTTGTGCCGAAGAATTCAAGAAAGAAAACCACCGACCTCAGACACAACTGTACAAAGCCAACTGGTGCACACCACCTTTAAACAAATGTGAACCAGGGGCCACGAGATTCCTGTGTGCCACTGACTGAATGTGGCAGCTAGAAGATGGTGGTGTATTGATGATATCATTGAACCAGTAATTCAGAGGCCCAGGCTAATGCCCAGGAGGCTATATCTGCTGAGGGACTTCAGAGAGTGATTCTCTTACATCAGTTTCAGTGAGGATCGATGTATGAGACAATTTTGCTTCAACAAGGACAGTGTCACTAAAATATGTCAACTGCTACAGCCACAACTGCAGCCTTAGGCAAGGACAGTATTTCCTGTGGCAGTCAAGATGACTGGAGGTCTGAATTTTCATACCACTGGCTCCTGTTGCTCAAAATATAAGAAACATTTCACAGTTTACAGTGAACTGCTGTGAGAGGGAGGTCACTTAGACTTTCTTTATATACATTCATCTCACAACCACATGCCAGAGACAAGCAGGTTTTGCACAGATTGCAGGGTGCCATTGGCTGCATGCACATTGCCTTGCATGTACTTCATGTCAACTCGACTGTATTCATCAACAGAAAGGGATACCATTCCCTCAGTGTGTGGCTGCTCTGCAACCACAGGCAGCACATCATGCAGGTAAATGCCCATTATCCTGGCAGCAATTATGATTCTTCCATTCTGCAGGAGAAATTGTTTCCACAAGCAGGACAGTCGATAACCAGAGTATGCAGAATTGGCAAAAGAACCAAGGAAGGAAATAACAAGTAGTTGTTGTGATCTGCAATGCATTATCTGAAAGAGTTTTGTAAGCAGTTTCAATTATAACTTGCAAAACGGAATTGGATGTATACTTGAAAATGAGAAATTTGCAGGGGTGTGGGGAAAGAGCAGTGGAACGAGTTGGATAGCTCTTTCAAAGAGCCAACATATGCACAATGGGCCAAATGGCTTCCTCCTTTTCTCTATAACTCTATGTTTCTATGAATCTATGTGACAGCCCCCTCTGTAACCTGCATTCCAACCTGCACTGCAAGTCAAAGGCTGGTTACTGTCCAACAAGGGTTATCTACTCATGAAATGGCTCATAACTCCAGTCCAGAACCCATGTGCACAGCAGACCTACAATGAGATCCATGCTGTAGAAGGAACATTATAGAGTGCATCATTGGCATTGTTACAGTCAAGTGAGGAGGAGTTGAAGGATTTCCCTCTTTTCCCACAAACCTGGCAGGAGAGACTGCTCCAAATAAGGAGCTGGTCACATGACTAACCTGCTGGGCAACCTGGGGCTTTTTGAATTGTGTCACAGAGAAAGTGACAGAACGCAGTGTGCAACTGAAGCTGGAACAAGGAAGCCGCTCTCTCTCTCATGCTTTTGCCCAAGCCACCGGACTCACGGAAGACACGTAAGCCTCAAGAGAGAAAGGACTCCGACATCAGAACAAGTTGAAGCGTGAACTGGGCCCCAATGATTTGCTAGACTTACCGGCAACCAAAAACTCCACATTGAACTTAAAGGGCTGTAACTACCAGATATTGCCTCCAAGTTTTCCTCTTTATTGCTCTGCTTTTTCTGTCTCTATCTGCATGTGTGTTTATCGTGTATGCATGCTACATGGTCGTGTCGCATATTCGTAGTCGTTGAGCCGGATTAGAATTTAAGATGAATAAACTTCCACCTTTCTTGTTTAAATCTAAGGAAACCTGTCTGATTTCTTTGCCTTACAGTTGGAACAGTGAACAGAGATTCACTGAAGGGGAGTTAAAAACACGGTGTTTTAAAATTAAACCCTGTTATGGTTAAACCAGGCAAAGGCTGAGAGGGAACCCCGAGACCCCATCTTACCTGGTCGTAACAGAAATTTGGGGGCTAGCTTCCTGGATTTGACCCACAGACAAATGAGAAATTGGAAGTGGGAAGGCAGATTGATTCCAAACAAAAGAGAAAAGATTTCAATACAGCTTTTCTTGTGGTTGTGTGTGCTAGAATACTAACATGTCCATGACTGAAGCTAGTAGCTCCCCAAGCCAAGGTGAAGTAACTTGGGTTAAGTTAAAAGCACTGTCTATGGAGGAGCTGAGGAAAATGGCTGAGCAGTGTGGGATCACTGTACGTGGCAAGGCTAGGAAGTCTGAACTCCTAAGACTAGGGGCTAACCATTTTGCCCTTGAATCTGAAGAAGCAGAAGCAGTGTTAGACGTAGACCCCGACAGGGTATTGAGAGCAAAGCTACAATTGGAACAGAGGAAATTTGAATTAGAGGAGAAAGAAAGAGAGAGAGAGGAAAAAGAGAGAGAGAGAGGAGAAAGAAAGAAAGAGAGAGACAGGAGAAAGAGAGACAGGAGAGAGAGAAAGAAAGGGCCTTCCAGAAGAATCATGAAGAAAGAGAGCGAGAGGAGAGAGTGAAAGCAACAGAGGAGAGAGAAAGAACCTTCCGGAAAAAATGCAGAGAGAGAGCTGAAATGTCTTGAGTTTAGTAGGGGGCGACAGAGTAACCCCAGTGAAAGCATGGCCAATATGGAGGAGTGTAATTCAGGGCTAGGTACAGAATTGTTAAAACTTTCCCAACTGATCCCAAAATTCAATGAGGGAGACGCGGAAGCCTTTATTGTGTCTTTTGAAATACTGGCAAGGCAGTTAAAGTGGCCAGCTGAGGCTTGGACTCTGTTGTTACAGAGCAAATTAGTAGGAAAAGCCCGTGAGGTTTATTCCCTGTTGCCAGATGAGAGTTCATCAGATTATGAACTGACAAAAAATGTTATCCTCGGGCCTATGAGTTAGTATTGGAAGCCTATCACCAAAAGTTTAGAACCCTCAAGAAGCAAGCTGATCAAACTCATCTGGAGTTTGAGAGAAATAAGCAGCTGGCTTTTGATCAGTGGCTGAGGGCTCTTAAAGTACAGCTCAGCGATGAAAATTTCAGAGAAGTAATTTTGTTCAAGGAATTTAAAAACTCTCTCCCAATCTCCATAAAGACACATGTAGAAGAACAGAAAGCTCATAGAGCATGGCAGGCCGATGAGTTTGCTCTCATTTATAAGTCGGTTTCCCAGGGAAAACCTTTCCCAATCATCCTCACAAATCCAAAAAGGACAAAGGGTGGGAAAGTGATAGAAGCCCAAACAGTCCTGGGAGGGAAAGAAAAGCAGGAGACACAGGGGGCCTTCCTCCAGCCAAGAAGGAAGGTGCTATAGAGACCCGGAGACCTGTGTGCTTCCATTGTAATAAAGCAAGACTTTTAAGAGCTGACTGCTGGAAACTAAAGGGAGAACCTGCAGGTTTAATCAGGGCATATCCGCTCAGTGAAGAAGGGAACCTGAGGGAAAGCACAGCAGAGCAAGCTGTGGCTTTAACTGCAGTAAGAGTGAGACCCAGGAAGCTTACTACTGCAAGTTCAGGAAAATTTATTAGGATTCCTGAGGGTTATCAGGGTTTTGTGGCTGAAGGGAGAGTAACCCCATATCCCTTGAGCATGGCAAGTAAAGCCATAGTAATCCTTAGGGACACAGGGGATACTAGATCCCTTTTACTAGGAAACAAAGAACAAAGAACAGTACAGCACAGGAACAGGCCATTCGGCCCTCCAAGCCTCCGCCGATCTTGATGACTGTCTAAACTAAATCCTTCTGCACTTCCGGAGACCGTATCCCTCTATTCCCATCCTATTCATGTATTTGTCAAGATGTCTCTTAAACGTCGCTATCGTACCTGCTTCCACCACCTCCCCCGGCAGCAAGTTCCAAGCACTCACCACCCTCTGTGTAAAGAACTTGCCTCGCACATCCCCTCTGAACTTTGCCCCTCGCACCTTAAACCCATGTCCCCTAGTGACTGACTCTTCCACCCTGGGAAAAAGCTTCTGACTATCCACTCTGTCCATGCCACTCATAACTTTGTAAACCTCTATCATGTCGCCCCTCCACCTCCGTTGTTCCAGTGAAAACAATCCGAGTTTTTCCAATCTCTCCTCATAGTTAATACCCTCCAGACCAGGCAACATCCTGGTAAACCTCTTCTGTACCCTCTCCAAAGCCTTCACATCCTTCTGGTAGTGTGGCGACCAGAATTGCACGCAATATTCTAAGTGTGGCCTAACTAAGGTTCTGTACAGCTGCAACATGACTTGCCAAGGCCTGATCTTTCCCCCAGAGAGTGCAGTAAACTCCAGAATGGTGGTGAATGGTATTGGAGGGCAGCGTATGCCTGTACCTTTACACCGGGTGCACTTGGAGTGCAACCTAGTTTCAGGACCAGTGACCGTAGGGATTGCCCCTAGTTTGCCTGTGGATGGGGTTGACCTGCTCCTGGTAATGATCTGGCAGGAATGAAGGTGGTAGCTTCCCCAGTAGTGAACGACAGACCGCAGGAGGTCAGAGAGACAGGGCAGTGGCAGGAGACGGTCCCCTGAAATTTCCCTGAATGTGTAATGAATCAGGCCATGATCAAACCAGCTATCCCAGAGGAGACTGAATTGGCACTGCAGGCAGATGGCCATGAGGACTGTCTGTCCGAGACTTCCTTTGGAAAGACACAGGGAATGAGTTAAATAAATATTCCCTAGGTGAGGCTCAGCGAGCTGACCCAGTATTGAAAGAGTTAGCACAGGCTGCCCAGTCTGAAAGTGAAGCAGAGGTAGTCCCTGATTGCTACTGTTTAAAGAATGAGGTACTGATGAAGAAATGGAGTTCTCCTCACAGACCTGACAGCAAGGAGTGGACAATGGTTCACCAGTTAGTGGTGCCGCAGAGGTACTGGCGATAAATAATAATAATAGCCCATGACATTGGAGTGGCTGTACATGTCAGTATGCGAAAAACCAAAGCCCACAAAAGACAGCAGTTTGACTGGCCAAAACTCCACAAAGTGGTGGCATACTGTAGGAGTTGCCACATGTGCCAGGTTGAGGGGCAACCCCAACCTACAGTGAAACCTGCACCCTTAAGTCCTGTACCGGTGTTTGGAGGACCCTCCAGCAGAGGGCTGGTGAACTGTAAGGGACCCCTGCTGAGGACAGGCAGGCACAAGACTGGCACCAGGTTAGAAAGGAAAGAGGAAAAAGGGACCAAAAGGGTATGTTAAAGCAAGTCCGGGAGGAATCCCAGATGAAAACCCCTACTGTCTGGTCAGCCAACCCCGAAATATTTGAGAAGTTAGACCCCACATCCTCCTATGTAAATGCAGACACTAGAAGCACCCCACCAGAGTGGCTAACAGCATTTACAGGAGCCTGCAGAGACAAAGAAAGTCCTCAAGAGGGCAGAGAAACCGTGAGGGTGATGCCTCACCTAGTCGAAGTGCTGCAGGGAAGTGCAGCAGGATCTGGACAAATACCTGAAAGCAGGAGTGTCCCAGAGGAAAAAGGGAAGATTAGCAAAGAATGTTCCCCCGCAGTCAGGATAAAAGGGAACTAGTTATCCCCTGAGGTGAAAAGCCCTTGCATGACTCATCAAAGCACTGAAAGAGAGTTCAGAGTGGAACCACCCACTGCCGCCGCCCTCAGCCAAACTCCAACCTAGGGCCAATTAAACCTAACCCTCCCCCTGAAGACCTCAGCAAGAACAAAGACCCCTTAGGCAGTCATGGAAATGAGCAAACTGAAAAAAAACTTCCCCAAAAACCACATATTTATTGGAATGCCAAAAAGGGCCATTTAAAGCAGCACTGCTACCAAGAAAAGATAGGTTGCAAAAATTGTTAGGGTTCTGAATGAATGAGAGAGATGTATGTACGTTTTCCTGTCCTTAGGTTCTCTCTCCTCCGTTTAAATGAAATGCTCTTTAAAAAAAAATCGCATCTCAAGCTGCCAGCAAAGTCATCATTTCAGCTGGTCTTTTTTAAAAATGTCTTTTAACAAATGTAAATTCAGATCTCCAGTCAATGGATTAAAGAAAATTATTATTCAACAAAGCACATTGGCATAACAGGCATCCTCAAGCATTGCTTCTGCTACCTGCACCGCACAGAGGGAGGCTTGCAGTATTGAGCTAATACTATGGTAGTATGCTGTATGCTACACAACCTCACCATTATGAGGGAACAATGCTTTCCACCAACTATCATGCTATCAAGCTAAGGAGCAGGTGCACAAGGAGGAGGAAGAGGAAGTGGAGGAGCAGGAGGAAAAGGAAGGGAGGCGACAATGTAGATAGACACTTTTTGCCAGGGCTCCATGTGATCAGGTTACTCATGAACGATAAAAGCAACCTCCCCAATTACACACTCCTTACCTTTCCTCTGTCACTGGCCATCATATCTTCCTCTTTCTGGCAACACTTATTGGCATCACCCACAGCTCACCACGGACATAAAAACCACCACCCAAGTGCAAAGTCAACTCTACGCTTATGAAGTGAATCACTAAATACAAGATAAAACTATTCACCCTTGTGCATTCCCTTAATGCCTGTCTTCCATGTGCCTTTACCTAGCCTATTGCTCCTTAAGGTCCTTCCCCAGTGGCGGCAACATGGCTGGTGAAAGACTGCTGATTTTCAGTTGGGAAGACTAAAAATGGCCTTGGAGGACAACCATGAGCAACCAGAAGGGCCAGCTTCAAACTGTACCATCTTGGCCTAGGCTGCAGCAGTCTGGGCCAGCTGGCTGATTGGCAGCAGAAAGGGCACTGGAGGCGTGGCAGGGGGGGCAGTAGGAGTCCTGTCACCCTCAAAGAGGACAACAGGTTCATGCTCCATGGAGCCACTGCCACCCTCCTGAGCTGGTGCCTCAGCAATCCGAGTAATCTGTTGGAGTACCACTTTGCCATCCTGGAAGCCCCTTGGAACGGTGGTATCCAGAGTCATGCTGGTAGCAGTTTGTGCTTGGATGGAATCTGTTTTGTGTTGCAGTGCAAGCTGTGACATCAGCCAAAAGACACTACATCATGGTGAGTTCCACAGATGTGCTGAGGGAGGTGACCACCCATTCCATATTGGAAAGGATGGACTGTAAATTTTGTGCAAAGACTTGCACCAAGTTGGTGCTGAAATACTCGATGTTCCTTGACAAGCACAGCTTCAGTAGGGTTTGTGGGCCTTGTTTTGTCGAGTGCTTTGATGTTAGGCGGGGTTGTTGATTCAGTGAAATTTTTCACCTGTGTTTAATTAACTATTTTCTACCTGGGTGTTGAGTGAAAATCGGAATAGAATAGATTGGTGCTTGATGGCTGGCACGGACATAATGGGCCGAAGGGCCTGTTTCTGTGCTGTATAAATCTACGACTCTACGACTGTATGACTTTATTGGGTACTGAGTGTTTTGTGTACAACATCTTTTGATCCATCAAGCACAAGACCCCTGGAGTAAAGGGGAAGGTTCTCAAATAGCTTCTGGATTTCATTTGCTACACCTATCTCTGAACTCAGATGACAGTTCGTTGATGCTCCACCCTACCCAAGTCATCGCTATCCCACCCTGGGACCTCTGACCTTGACTCTGGACTCCTTCCTATTATTTCCTATCTATTTTCCATTTCCCTTTTACTATCAGAGTTTTATGTATCAAAACTTTTATGTAACCATGCCTATCTAACTTGAGCTCTCCCTGAGTCCATTTACATTGTGCATTTTGGCTGCCACTTTCGAACTGAGCCAATCACTCCATTTCCACTTTTGTTCTTTTTTTCCACTTCTTTTCTCTTTACCCCTCCTAGACTCTCTTCTATTGTCCTGCCTCCTTTCACCTCCACTCTCAGGTACTCTACCATCCCAATTCCTTACCCCAACCCTTCAGTACTCTTAACATCTCTGCTTTCTTGCTGCCATCCCAGGCTTGACTCCCTATTAGATAACCTTACAGCTTCCCTCTGTGCCTCTCTTGGCATCCTCCAACAGGCTCATTGAAGCACTCGGCTCTGGTCCATTACGAACAGCAACCTCAATTGCCCCATCCCACTCTCTTGTTGACCTTCCCGCCCAGTGTGCCCACTGGGGGCTAATCTTGCCAGTCTCCTCCCTGTCCAACTCACCCCTCCCACTGCTGACCCTGTGGACTCTGCTCTCACCATCCCTCTACACATCTCCCTCCAGAATGTCCATTCATTTGTAAACGAAGCCCTTGCCATCTATGAACATATTGTGGATGACTGCATCAACATTAGGGCCTAAATGAAAACCTGGCTAAGGGGTGATGACACCTTGCTCCTAAATGAAGCCTTCCCACCTGGCTATATCTTCATCCACTTACCCCATCAACACCATTGCTTACCATCAAATCACATATTGGCCTGACCCTCTACTCCTCTGGCATTTTCTCCTCCTTTGAGCATCTCACCTTGTTCCATCCCCCTCACCACTCTTTCAAAATCATCATTCTCTACCATCCTCCCAGGTACAATAAAAATTTTTATCACCGAGATATCTTCACTGCTTCCCTCCTTCAGCCTCTTCACCGAACAACTTCTCATCTTCAGTGATTCCAATCTTTGTCTCAACTCATTATGTTCTCTCTCCTCTGAGTTCACTGCCCTGTTATCCTTCCTAAATCTCTCCGTCCTGTTGCCTGATGCAACATAAATGAGATGCATGTAGTCCAATTATGCTGAAGATCTCAAACAGGTCTATTACAGCTAAACTATTATGTACAGTACAGAGCAAACTATTTACAGAAACTTACTCTAGGTATTACAGTTACAGAGTGACTAAGGCTTGTAAGTCACATGACTGCATCCTGGTACTTAGCTCGTTAGCATACTGAGATCTTAAAGGAACATCAATCATACAACATCCCCTTTCTTTCCAAAGATAAGTCTCCTATGCTACAAGTAAAAACATATATGATTTGTTGGCCAGTGGCTGCAAGAAGTACAGAATCTGTTACAAACTGCTGGATAGTTCATGAACTAAAGTGACCTGAGCTCAGACACTGGCCTGTGCTGGTAAAAACAAGTTTGAACTAATTAATTTATGTGACAAGACAAAGGAGAGATCACAGGAATAGAGCCTTATTTGGACACGGTGTAATACTGGGGTCTTTGGGCCTGGGCCTGGGCCAATAAGGGTAAGATACGAACGAGGTGAGCAGGCCTAAACCAACCGGAAAGAAACAGCACAGTTTTGAAGAGATAAGAAAGAGAATTAGTATGGAGAATCTCGGGCATAGAGCCAGCGAGAAACTCCGGAGACCAACCATCGCGGAAGTGGAAGATCCTGCATGAGAAACACCTGGCCAGCGTCAGCTCTCCCCTTTTCCGGGTATTATCCTTTGTTTTCTGTGACTAGGTCAGGAAAAGGTCAGAGGAACCCAATGGATGTGCTTATCAATTCTAGCTAGCTTTGTTATTAACTGTATAACCCAATTTGATTTGCATGCATTTGTCTAAACAAGTGTATAAGCCTTATTCTTACATTGTACAACAATGTGAATAAAGTAAATTGATAGTTAAAGAAAGGACTGCGTTTCCTCCTCTTTGTACTAAGCCATTAACCGTAGCCGGTGGATTAGGTGGAGGGTGGCTCTCCTGTAAGCCCGATATCCCAAACACCCAGCCTGAGCCTGAATTAAGAGGACCAAGTCCCACGTGATGGCCAGGATCAAGTGGGTGAAGGGAATAAAGGGGCCAAGGGGGAGTTGACTCCGCGCCACGGTTTACAGATTAAATAACATCAAAATTATTTACACAGATATAGAGATTATGAACTTTACACATGCAGAAGTTTAAGAGTCCACATATCTTTTTGGTGGTTCGACAACTCGTGTTCAGAGAATTTGCATCTCAGCTGTTGCTGTTTTATTCTGAGGTTTCTCCCTTTCTGCATTCAGTTTCTGTTGCTCAGTCTTCGCCTGCTAATATACTCTGTTGCTTTTCTTAAGTTGACAACTTTTGAGGCTTTGTCATTCTTGGAAAGTTCTGGTACCTCATCTTGAAGTGTCAATAGACAATGCTACAACTCATTCCTCCTCTGCCTCTTCAGGACATTGTGTGTCCTTCACCTCTCCTCATCCTCTGTGTCTGCAGATTTGGGGCTCAAGGTTGAGGACTTGTTGGGGAGGAGTACTTGGCCTTGTGGTGGTACCTGTCTGTTCTGACTCATTTTGATTCTGGCGGTTCTCTCGAGAGCAGAAGTGAAGGCGCAACATAGTTATGCTGTTGCTGGGTTTCCAGACTGCACTGTTTGATGCTGGCGAGAGTCTGCGAGCAGGTTCCGGGTTCTTGGAGCTTTCCCCTTGGCAATGCTCCCCACTGCCTGCCTTTGCTTCTCAGTCGTGGTAACGTCAATCTCTACTTCTGAGTCGCTGGAGCGCGAAGAAACACCGCCTGTTGACAAAGAACTTGCACCATCTGAATTTGGATCTTAATTCTCTTGGTGTGGTGTCTCTGAAAAGGGGTTGATACTCTCCAAACCACAAGCACTGAGATCCTGATGACTCAATGGGGGTACCCTTGGTCTCTTCTGCTGTAATGGGTACCTTGGTGACCTTGTGGATAGTCACAATGTTGAAGTCCTTACATGCTGGTAGTCCTGCTACTGCTGGTCCACTCGTGTTTACCAGGTAAAGTATTTATGGTTTCCATGCTGACTTGCCATGGCTGCATTGTGTACCACTGCGAGGGATGGGTGACCAATTGTATGCAGATAACTCTGCAGTTGTCACTTGTATCATTGATTTCCAATGACTACAGTACATACTTTCAGGATTCGGACTGTAGGATATTTGCACAAACTCCGGTGTTGATCTTAACCCTGAATGTATATTTACCAGCTTTATTTGGGCACATCATGTTAATAGTGACAAAAGCTTTCATTTGTTTGACTTCACCAACATGATGTCAGGGTCACAATGTGAAACTCCTGCTCATCTTCTGGCTGAGAATTGCTCCACTCTGAATCTTGCCTCAGGTTTGTTTGGCTGTGGACTTTGTCTATGAGCTTACATTTTCGCAGGTCTCAGGTGCTTTCCTTGCTGCTGTTGCCCAGTTGCCTGCACCTGTCTTCCATTTGCTTGTGACCTACTGTGACTTCTGGCTGCACCTTTGGAGCCAGACTTCTTGCATAGGTGGCCCAGTGTCCTTTTGCACCACATGTCTTGCGCAGGTCTTGAAATGCATGACAACTTTGCGGTGAGTGGGACAAACCGCATTTGCCACGCAGCTTGCTTGTTCTTTTCGTTCTGGTTATCATTCCAATCCTATTGTCTGTATCTAGTGCTTGCAAGTGCTGTTGTCCAGTTACAATAGCTTCAAATTTCCTACCATCTTCTAGCAACGCATCAATGTTGTGACCTTTCTTTTTCCCCCAAGAGCTCTTTCTGAAATGCTTCTATGGGTGTTGAGACAATCACCAGCTCCATTAGTTTCTCTGACAGCTCAGTTTCTGAAAAATTGCTATCGGTACATACGAACTGCTCTATTGATCCCTGTTTCCTGTAGGAAATCAATTCGAGGTGGTGAATTCTAAAATTCACTTGTACTTGGAACTGATCTTCCAGCACTTTACATATCGTTGCAGGATCTTTCTGATCCTCTTCAGATAAACCAGCGGTGTTGATTCTGTGCAACCCCTCATTTCCAACTGCTATCAATATTTTTAGGGCCTGTTTCTCTGGTTCTGCAATCATTTGGTATGTGAATCATAACTGCATTCTTTGTTTGAAAAGTTGAAACTCAGATAGGATATCAATGGCCTTCCAGTTCATGCTGGGAAATTTGATATCCATCTTCCTACTGTTCTTTTGCTTAAAATTTGCTTTAAGACATGTTCTATGACTCTGCATTGTTTCCCCTTTAAAAAACTCTCAGTTATTTAGACTAACTGCTTGGATTAAGAGGAGCAGGTGTTTGACAGTGCTCTGTGTTTATCTTGCTTGCAGTACTCAAGCCTGTCTTTTTACACAGCTCTTCAATCGGCCGTGCAATTGCTTTTCTTGCTAGAGTTCTTCATGCTCGAGTGGTTTAAATGTTTTTATAGCTGTGGCTGTGTCAATGGAAACTATTCTTCACATTTGAGTGATATAATGATTTTTTAAACTTTGTCTCTGTGAATAGGGACTGTGCAGCATTTGGGGTGTTCCTGCACTTTTTGCAATCTGACTCCTCCTATAATGGTGCTGAGCTCAATCAGCCTGGGAGAGGTGTCATGTCTTCCCCATTTGTTTTTTTCACAGAGTCTTTAGAAAAAAATAATCTTTTAAGCACTTCAAAGCTTATTTTTTTAAACCAGTATCTCTTAACCTTTAGCACAATGACTCACCCAATTTACTTGAAGCCTGTCATTCTGTGCTCTTTCTTCTACAGGTGGAAGTAAGTTCTGTTTTCTTTCCACTTTTTGGACCAGTATTTCTGTTGACTTTTCTCTCCAGTGGCTGTAGGAAAGGTCGTTTTTACAGCTGTTTTACCTGTGGTCTTCAATCTCAGACTTTGTCTTTTCACCACAGCTGCCATCAACTGATGAGTTCTTTATATCGTCTGAAGCAACATAAATGAGATATGTGGAGTCCAGTTATGCTGAAGATCTCAAACTGTTTTATTACAGCTAAACTATTATGTACAGTACTTCTTCTTTGGGCCTCCTTATCTCGAGAGACAATGGATATGCGCCTGGAGGTGGTCAGTGGTTTGTGAAGCAGCGCCTGGAGTGGCTATAAAGGCCAATTCTGGAGTGACAGGCTCTTCCACAGGTGCTGCGGAGAAATTTGTTTGTCGGGGCTGTTGCACAGTTGGCTCTCCCCTTGCGCCTCTGTCTTTTTTCCTGCCAACTACTAAGTCTCTTCGACTCACCACAATTTAGCCCTGTCTTTATGGCTGCCCGCCAGCTCTGGTGAATGCTGGCAACTGACTCCCACGACTTGTGATCAATGTCACACGATTTCATGTCGCGTTTGCAGACGTCTTTATAGCAGAGACATGGACGGCCGGTGGGTCTGATACCAGTGGCGAGCTCGCTGTACAATGTGTCTTTGGGGATCCTGCCATCTTCCATGCGGCTCACATGGCCAAGCCATCTCAAGCGCCGCTGAGTACAGTACAGAGCAAACTATTTACAGAACCTTCCTCTAGGTGTTACAGTTACAGAGTGACTGAGGCTTATAAGTCACATGATTGCATCCTCGTACTTTATAGAGTGACTGAGGCTTATAAGTCACATGATTGCATCATCATACTTAGTTCATTAGTATACTTAAAGGGATATTACCCTTAAAGGCAATCATACAACACCCTTGCCATTTCATGTGGTCTTGCTTGTTCTATTGTATCAATCATAGAGAAGGCCATCTCTGATCACTTCCATGTATCACTCTCCACCCATATCCCCCTTATATGCCCCAACCCTACTTCCTTCTGTATGACCCTGGAGTGACCTATCCCCTAATTCACTCACAACTGCACTGTTAAAATCTTGTCTTTGGCCCTCTGTTCGCCATAACATTTCTGCAGCTACTGATTTGCTCATCTGCACTCTCACCTCCGAGTCCCCCAAAAAACTATTACTCTCTCTCTCACCTTGGCCATGCCCCCCTGGTATTGCCTTCATCTTTGCTCCCTTAAGTTCAGGGGACGCCGACTTGAAAGGAATTGGTGGACAACTGGTTTATCCATTCACCACCAGGTCTGGTTGGACCACATAAAACACTATCGGCTCCTGCTCCCGTCTGCTAAAACTGCACACTATTCCAGGATCATCCTGGTATGCGAAGATAACCCTGGCTTCTTTTCTGTACCACAAACTGTCTCCTTAAACCAGATTGTATCCATCACCCTCACCTCCAGCAATAAGTGAAAGGAGTTCATGGACTTCTTTGTCATTAAGATCGAGACCATTTGATCAGCTGCCTCTGCTGTGTCCCTCCCTTCCACTAGCCCACCTGGCCAAACTTTCTCTAATGCTCCACCTGCCCTAACCTTGAACCTGCACCTTTCTCTTGTTTCTCTCTTATCTCCCCTCATATCCTCTCTGAGATCATCTTGTCCATGAGACCCACCTGCTGCTCACTTGACCCTATTCCAACTAAACTGCTGACCACCCAACTTGCCCTCCTGGTCCCCATGTTAGCCAATATTGTTGACCGTTCTCTCTCTTCGGGTATTGGCCCTTTTTCCTTTAAATCTGCCGTCATCACTCCTCTCCTCAACCCTTGACCCCACCTTCCTTGCAAACTACTGTCCCATCTCCAAACTCCCTTTCCTCTCCATAGTCCTTGAAGATGTTGTCACCTCCCAAATCTGTGCCCATCTTTCCCAGGATCCCTCTACTCAGGTTTTCTGAATGGTGATCTGGGACAAGAACACTGGCTGATTTCTCTATTCCTCTCCCCTGGACAGCCTCAACAATATTCCAATGATATTCTTGTGAACTGAATTTCTTTCAGTTTTTAAAAAAGCAGTCTTCCGTGTGATTCTTTCAGTCTATTTACGATCTGTAGCCCTCTAAATTGTAACTCACACACCTTTCATTTTTCATATCCGTGTTTTTTTTTAACTTGTGTGATACCCTTGATGTGCCAAGTTTCCAAAATTCATATTGTTAGTGCTAATGAATTGCCCATTGCAGCTCTGAAACCCCTGCGGAGGCCTTTGTTAAACTTACATTTGGCTGCACTTCACAGGCAGGAAATGGATACATGAGTGGCACCTCACGCAATCGTTTGCTTGCATTATGATTTGAGTCACATACTGGCCACATCTGAAGTGGGAGGCACACTGTGCTGGGTCAACAGAGATAATTACAAAATAACGGTGAAAGATTTCACACAGCTGCTTCAGTCATTTGCCTAGTCAGTGAAAGACACTATGTTGGTCTAAATGCTGAGAGAATATATTCATTTTTATATAGTCTTTTCAATAATGCCCTCCATTCTCCTCACCCCTTCAGTAAGTCCCGATTCTTAATGGAGTGTGGTAACTTCTCCGAGTGTTTATGTATGAACCCAGATGATGAACCCTAAGTTTCCTATCCCCTTGCCCCTCAATCTGTCCATCTCCTGTGATCCCCAGCTTTATATCCAGCCTCAGGATTTTTACCATATGACAGGTGAGATTGCCACCCTACCCCCGCCTTGGGAATCACACCAATCTGGGAGTAGAGACTTGCTGTGGCAAACTTCAGAGGTGTGCCACTGTGGGAAAAAAGCCACATCAAACAATTAGCTGTTCAAAAAAAAATCCTGATTAAATTTCTCATTTTATTAATGGGGCTTTTGCAATGCATTTGCACAGATCCTTCTTTAACTTTTGCTGATCTTTGGATGTTTGGGCCTGGCTGGTATCCTGTGCAAGAGTGCAAATCATTGGAAACATGGCTGAGGCTATCTTTCCCTCATTTGCACGCCTTTACCATTTTCCCACCCACATATGGCCAGGCGCAGTTTACCCCAATGGGCCAACTCCTGGAAAACAGCAGGAGGGAAGAGGCACAGCAGGGCATGTCGCCAAGTCACTGTCTGCATCTGTCTATCTCAGATCTGTATACATTTTCCCGTGGGGGTAGGCAGAAAGCTAGGGTGACAGCAAGCTATTTCACCAAAGGGGGCATCACACATACCTGATCTCACCTGACATTCACACTGTAGTAGTCTTTTATTGAGTAAGCAATGGTTTTGATAGAGTAAAAGGGAAGAACTGTTTCCAGTGACAAAAGCATTGGTAATCAGAGGACACAGACTGGCAGAAGAACCAGAGGCGACGTGAGGATTTTTTTTTATACAGCGAGTTGCCTGAAAGCAGAGTCATTGGCAACTTTCGAAAGGAAATTGGATAAATACTTGAAGGGAAGAAAAGTTACAGGGTGTGGGGAAAGAGCAGAGGAGTGAGACTAATTAATTAGCTCTTTCAAAGAGCTGGCCGAGATGCAATGGGCTTCTTTCAGTGCTGGATCATTCCATGATTCTATGATTCTAGCCAATGTGTTGTGATCTGTTTAATATTCAGCCAGGGACTGGCCAAAACCAGTCCAACTGGGGAAAGCCCTGGCAGGATACTCCAAGTGTTCACACTGCTGACTTTCTATTTAGGAGTCACCTACGAGAACAATGCTAGACCAACAGTCAAGCTGCAGACATATACAAGCCTGAAGATACTTTGGAAGCCTGAAGATACAAAGGAAACTTTGACAAAGTTGGAGATGTGAACAGTCATACATTGACCCGACAATTCAATTTACAAACTAAAGACTCAGAACCAAAATACAAACTTATTTTAAATTTTTGCTTTTTAGAAAACTTGAATTTCTAAAGGAGAGTGAATGTCAGTCTGGGGTTACTGTTTCTTCTGTTGATTTAGCCAATATATACTATGCTTATATTTGATACATCACTTATCATCCACATTCTGATATCACACAAAGCTCACATTTCTATATGCTAGGTTCTGCACAACTTTGGAACGAGTGGACTCCATATTATACTACTTTTTCCCTCCAAGATTTTCTCCCTCCTTGCCGGAGTACAAGAGCTCCCTAATCCCGGAAGAGCATCAAATATCTTGTCCAAGTGGTCATTCTTCGTGTGAGAGTCTACAGCAACATGTTGATTGAGTGAAGACAGAACTGCGACAATGTCAAAACAGGCAGAGGTCCAGCAGAGGAACCGAGTATTGATCAGCTGGAGGAACTCTGAACATTTTCTTCTTCTAACTGAGGTAATGTTGGGGCTAATTGTAGCAGCCCTAATAAAAGACCCATCTGAGATCAGCTGAGTCAGTGCAGCTGAATGAAGGGGTTAGTATAATAGTGGAGTGGTTATGTTATTGGGTTATTAATTCAGAGGCCTGGGCTAATAATTCCATTTAAGCTATAAGTTCAAATCCCACCAGGGTAGTTTGAGAACTTGGCTTCAGTTTTAAAATCTGAACAGAAATAGCTGGTACCTGTAAAGGTGACTATGATTGTCCTATAAAACCAGCTGGTTTGTCCTTTAGGAAAGGAAACCTGCCATCCTTACCTGCATTGACTTATATGTGACTCCCGTCCCATTTCAAAGCTTCTTAACTGCCCTCTGGAAGTGGGGTAGCAAACCACTCAGTTGCTGTATCAAAAGGCAACTCAATATTGAAGGGGGTAGGCCTCACATTCCCTTCTTGGGGTAACTAGGGATGGGCAATAAATGCCAGTGACAGCCAGATCACCAGAATGAAATAAAACTGGGACCTTGCTGGTCTGTACAGCTCAGTTCCACACCATATGATGCTTTTGCCATTGAGGCAGGGCCAATGTTATTCTTTATCTGTTAAGCTATGACCTATGTCATCTGCAATCTTCATTTTCCAGTGGTCAAAAAGCAGCATTGCGGAGAAGAAAAAATCAGCCAGCTTTGGTATGCAACAGAAGCCACTTTAGTAGTAGAGATTGCATCTGAGGTTTATTGTGAAGAACAAAACAATTTCTGTCAGGGATCTAAGGCAGTAACTCAACCTTCAGATGGAAAACGTGTTTAGGTTTTTCTCATTTAATTTATGATATAATTGGAACCCATCAATTGGTATTATTAATAATCATACTTGAAATGCCTCAGTGCACTTCATACAATGAATTGCTTTTGAAGTGCTGTCAATGTTGTCATATAGATTAATGCAGCAGCCATTCCATGCCAGCAACATCCCATATACAGCCGTGAGACGAATGACTAGTTAATCTGTTTCTTGGCGATGTTGGTTGACGAATGAATGTTGGCCAGGAAACTGGGAGAATTGCTGACACCTCTTTGAATAGTTCTATGAATCTTTTGTGTCAATCTGAATGGGCTGATGGGGTCTTAATTTAATGTCCGATCTGAGACAAGGCACCTGTGACAGTGCAGCACTTCATCAATACTGCAATGAAGCATCAGCCTAGATTATGAGCGCAAGTCCCTGGAGTGGGACTTGAACCCACAAACATTTAAACCTGGAAACAATTGCATTTAAGTCTTGTGTAGGACTAACTGTAAAAACTGACAAAAAATAGACTGAAATATAAGAATAACTGAACTCCAGTATTATATATTCTAAGTAGAAGTATGGTAATTTTGGAACCATATTCCTTTGTTTACAGGATTCTTTCAAGAGCTCAGAAAAACGGTAGCCTCAATATATTGAATGTGTAGATGATTAAACTGGGCCACCTCTCATATATTTACTGAGCTGTACAAACTGATTCTGTGTTTATACAGTGTGATCATTACTGGCTCCTTCTCATTTCGCATTCTGCATTGACTCCACATTGAACTGTGCTCACATCATTCCCCAACACCCCTTGCAGCTGCAGACAAAGATTTCTCGTCTGCTATTTCACGCATGAAGTGCCAGCCAGTTACAGAGTCAAGGCACTTGTCTGCGCTGTATGATAAATTGTCATCCAAAAAAAGACATTCAGACTTGTGACTGTCTAGGGAGTGGGACTGAATGTAATTGAACAACGAGATAGACCCAGGTGTATATTACTGAGATGGGGCGGAGGAAAATCTATAGGAGACTCATTCTTCTCAGGATCAAGAGGCTTGCTCAGTCAGTAATAATAATGCTAATAATACTCAGATGCTAAATCTCTGGGTCCATTTTTCCTATAATGTGCTTGTCAGTTTCAGGTCAGTTTCACAAATCCAAAGGCAGCATTGTATTCAGAGATGGCCAATAAACACATGAATACAACACGACTCTACCTTGTTACAAAGAAAACCGGGTCATTTATTTTTTGAAACTCATGGATGTGAAACAATCCAACATGTAGATTTGTCACATCACCTGGTGTCAGTATCCACATTTAAAGCACTGAGGAATTTTAATCACACTCATTTTTTGGTAATACTGTGTTGTATTCAGTTTTTGTTTATATACATGTTCTTTACTCCTTGGGGTAATTTTGTGTGCAATTTTGTACAATGGGTGATAGTGAATCAGCAGCCCGATTTATATCCCACACTATTTTTATTTCCAGTGAACTTAATGCGAAACAGGCTGTCGACCCATTATTACCTGTTTTACACTATCACACAACCACAGTGGGCTGAATTTTCAGGACCAGCCATGGGCAGGAACAGAGCTAGACGGGGCCCAAAATTACCATTGCTGGCCAGCGTGCTAGATTTGCAACACCGTTCCTGGTGCCAGCCCTGCTCACCAGGGAGGGGGAGGGCAGGATTGTGATTAAGGTCAATTAAGGTACTGAGAGAGCTCATTAAGAGGGGTTGTTGAGAGTTGGAATCGGTGCATGGGCCACACGAGCTGTCTGGGGCAGACCAGGTGAAAGGAGATGGGTACAGAGTGGGAAGCCAGTCATGGCTGCTCCAGGAAATTACCCCGGAGCCATAAAGGTTTCAACAGCACAGAGGGGGACTCGGCCATTGGGCGACAGGTGCCCTTAGTGCAGTGCAGGTGGCGGGGAGAGTGGGCAATCAGTGGTCAGGCATGCAGGAGGTTGTCACCCTCCTGGCATTGTGGGGGTAGAGGAGCAGAGGCCAAGGCAGCCTTGGACAACTGAGCAACCAGCTGAGCACAGGAAAGGCAGCAGCTGGCAATGGGGGCACAACTCCCAGATTTTGAATGCAGTGGCAATGAGGAACAACAATCTCCACAGGAAGGGCAGAGACCCAGGCATCAAGAGGGCAGAGGAGAGGAACGAGAGGCAGGAAGGATCCAGAGGCCATACCCTCAGCATAGAATCTACCACCAAAGAAGGAGCTACCTGGAGATGACTGAGACTCAGTGCCGCAAGAGACTGTGACTCTCCAGGCAGCTGATCACAGACATCTGTGCCCTCATCTCTGGGGATCTGGAAGCTCGCAACACTGCTTGCCATGCCCTTCCAGAAGCCATCAAAGTCACTAGGGCCTTGAACTACTTCGCCTCTGGTTTCTTCCAAGGATCAGCTGCAGGCCTTGTTGGCATCTCGCAAAGAGCTGCACACCATTGCATCTCTCAGGTTACTGATGCCCTTTTTTGCGAGTGCTGGACAGTACATTAATGCCACAACAGTTGAGGCCTTGCAGGGACAGAACGCAATGGGTTTCACTACTATCGCTGGATTCCCCCGGATGCCTCAATTGCACCCATGCGGCCATCAAGGCACCCAGTGACAGGCCAGTGAGATTCATCAACAGGAAGGGCTTCCACTCCTTCAACGTTCAGCTGGTCTGCAATCACAACAAAAAGAGAAAGAAAGATTTATATATAACACTTTTCACAACCACTTTACAGCCAATGAAGTACTATTTTTTGAAGTATAGCCGCTGTTGGAATGTAGGAAACACAGCAGCTAATTTGCACACAGCAGAACTCCCACAAACAGCAATGCGATAATTATCAGCGAATCTGCTTTTGTAATGTTAATTGAGGGATAAAAATTGACTAGAACAATAAGGATAGCTACCTTGCTCCTTTGTTGAAATAGTGCTATGGGATCTTTTATATCAACCTGAGCAGGTAGATAGGTCCTGGTTTAATATCTCATCACTCCCTCAGTACTGCACTGGAGTATCAGCCTTGATTTTTGCAGTCAAGCCCTGAACTGGGACTTGAACCTAAAACATTGGGAGATAGAGGTGAGATTGCTACCAACTGAGCCACAGAACATCCAGCATCTGTGCACTTGCTTTCCTGGCAGCTGTCATGACTCCTTCGTCCTCCGACAGTCCAGGCTGCCCCACCTCTTCACTCCAACCCCCAAAGTGCATAGATGGATTTTGGGGGACAAGGAGTATACCTTGATGAGATGGCCACTGACCCCTCTATGAGACCCCAAGATAGAACCACAGAGGTGATTCATTAAGCCATCTACTCACCAGACCACCACTGAGCAGGCCATCGGGCTTCTCAAGATGTGTTTCCGGTGGCTGGACTAGTCAGGTTGCGCTCTGCAATACACTCTGCTCGGGTCTGGCTCATTGTGGTGGTCTGCTGCACAGCCATCAGAGGAAGAGGAGGAGCAGGAGATGGGCGAGGAGGAGGAAGCGGAGGTGGAGGGGGATGATGCAGGACACAGAGGTGCCCGGCTGCACAAGAAGGAGGCCTAGCAAGGCATGGGGTGAGAAGGTCTCTTCAGGATGCCATGACTATCAGAGATCATTTGATTCAGGATCACTTCTGTTGAGTCCCTCTGATACAGAATGAAGGGCATGGGATGCAATAGACTCTGAGGTGACTGCAAACACATTCATTGAAGAAGAAGGCTTGAATATCTGAATTCTTCCCACCAATTAAGGGTACACATCTGCCCAGAGCCTTTGCCTTCTCCTTGATTGCACCCTTGATCTCTGTCATCACCTCTTACCACTTTTTCTGTCACGCTGCCAATAAAAGGAGTCACAGACGTGTGCCTTAAAGTTTGATCATTTATAAAATGATAACAAAGGGAAACAGTGCACATGGACAGTAAGAGGACACCCCAGTGGCCCACTCAGTTCTCTGCATGACATGGCAGCCTCCACGCTTGGCCACTCCTATGCAGTGCTCCCCTTGAGGCCTTGGAGGAGGTGGAGGCAGCCTGCTAACTGGTCTTTGTGTGCAGGATATCTCCAGAGGCTGCTGCACCTGCATCATTTAGCCTGCTGCACAGAGTTTCCTATTGTTTAAGACTTAGTTTATGAATAAATAGTTAATGTTGTTGTTTAAAAAAACCTGGTTTGGTGTGCTTTATTCTGGGGGACAAATAGAGTGTTTAATTTTGGCTATTTTCCTATAGGTGGGAAACTTTATTAATATGTTGTGATCTGTGGTCTCGTGGGACTGAATTAACAGTGCATTACTCCCACCTTGGTCGTAACATAATAATTGGGGGCTCTTGTCGGGACCATTTCCAATGCTCATTACGTTAATTGTGAGGGGAGTAATAATTTGAAAGAAAAAAATAAAAGAACCAGGATTCTTGTATAAGGGTAGAGTCTGCACCACCAGAATGGTATTACCAGTTGCAGCAGTTTTTCTGGGAAAGGTGAATGTGTCACTCAATGACATGATAATTTTAACTAAGGTTAATTTGAAAGAATTGGCAGGACAATTGGGGTTAGAATTGAAATCAATTGCTAAAAAACTGGAGATAATTGACATTATATCGCAACATCTGAAATTGGAAGAAGAAGAAGCAAAAGATAGTACATCAGAGAGTGATGCAGTTGAATTGGCTAAAATTCAGTTAGAAATGAAAAAACTTGAGACTGGGAAAGAATTAAGAAGATTTGACAAGGAAAAAGAAAAAGAAACAGCAATAGCATTGGAAAGACTTAGGCTTGAATGTCAAAGAGAAAGTGAGAGAGAAGCAAGGGAATTCAAATTAAAAGAGATGGAACTAAGACAAAGGGATGGTCTTGGCTCCAGGGAAAATTCTGTTCAGGAAGAGTCTGAATCCAGCTCAGGACCCAGCGAAAGCTGTTTAAATTTATACAAGCTCTGCCAGAGTTTTGAGGAAAGGGGTGTAGAGGCATTTTTCATATCTTTTGAAAAAATAGCCAAACAAATGAAATGGCCAAAGGAAAGCTGGACATTGCTTATGCAAAGCAGATTGATGGGCAGAGCTCATCAAGTTTATGCTATGCTTCCTGAAGAGGCTTTTGCAGATTATGAGATGACAAAAAAGGCTATTCTCACTACATATGAGTTAATCCCTGAAGTTTACCGACGATGTTTCAGAACATGCGGAGATTGGCTGGGTAGACTTAAGTAGAATTTGAGATGGTAAAGCAAATTAATTTTGATTGTTGGATATGGGCAGCAAAGATGGAAGCCACACATGAAAACCTGAGAGAATTGATTCTCTTGGAAGAGTTTAAAAATCACTCCAGTAATGAGAACTCATGTAGAGAACCAGAAGGTTTCAAAAGCCAGGCAAGCAGCGAAAATTGCTGATGATTTTGAGCTTGTGAATAAGTCAAAACCTTTTGTCCGTCATCCCACAAACCCGAGAAGGATAGAAAGTGGGAGAGTGAAAGGAAGGCAAGTAGCTGGGGACAAGAAGGAACAGCTGGGAATGTCCCAGGATCCCCTTCTCAGGCCAGAAAGAAAGGTGCTGAGGGTAGAATTGAGGTCTGCAAGCCAAAGTGTTATCATTGTCACTAGGTGGGACATCTTCATTCAGAATTCTGGAAGTTACAAGGTAAACCCATGGGACTTGTTGGGGTACACAAAGCTAAAGCAGAAAAAGGGGCTTTGACTGAGAGTACAGCAGACCAGGCTACAGCTTTAATGGCAGTGGTAAAACCAGATTAAAAAAAACTAAAGTGAGTATAGAGGTTGAGAATAAGATACCTGAAAGTTATAATAAATTCTTGTCAAAAGGAAAAGTAACTCCATATCCCTCAAGTGAGTCAGGCAAACCTATCATTACACTTAGGGATACAGGAGCAACCAAAACTCTTTTGCTGGGGAAAGGTATAAATTTTCCACCGGAGTGCACATTGAATGCTAAAGTTTTAGTTAATAGTATTGGCGAGGAGTACATACTCATACCTTTGTATCGAATGCATCTAGTGACTTAATGTCTGGAATGGTAACTATAGGAGTTGTCCATAGTTTGCCTGTAGAGGGAATTGACCTACTCCTAGGGAATGATTTAGCTCGAACAAAAGTATCAGTTTCTCCTGTAGTCACAGAGAAACCAAGTGACGTTAAAGAAACAGAACAATTACAGGAACAAGTTCTCAGAATATTTCCTGCGTGTATAGTAACCCAAGCAATGGCTAAGCAAGGTTCATTGTCGGAGGTAAAATTGGCACTACACACAGATAGTTGAGTATCTGAAACTTTCCTTGAGGATTTAGATAATTCAAATGAGATGTTTAACAAATCTTCTATAATTGCAGCACAGCAAGCTGATCCAGAGTTACATAAAATAGCCCAGTTGGCTCTGACAGAAGCTGAGGCGAACGGAGTTCCAGAAGGCTATTATGCTGAAGACGGGATTTTGAAGAGGAAATGGAGACCGTTCCATAGACCTATGGATCAAAACTGGACGGTTGTTCAACAGGTAGTGGTCCCACCTAAATGTCGCCAGGAATTATTAAGGTTAGAAAATGACATTCCTCTAGCAGGACGCATGTGGATCCAGAAAACCAAATCACGTATAAATCAACAGTATGAATGGTCGGGCCTTACAAAGGACGTGGTACAGTTTTGTAGGACATGCCATATGTACCAAATGGTGGGAAAACCACAACCTACCAAAAAACCAGCACCTCTAATTCCCATACCAGTTATTGAGGAACCATTTAGTAGTGTATTGGTAGACTGTGTAGGACCAAAAACAAAAGCCAATATATACTCACTGGATATGGTTACTCGATTTCCAGAGACCATTCCCTTGAGGACAATTACTGCTAAAGTAGTATTAGAGAAGTTAACCCAATTCTTTATGAGATATGGATTACCACTTGAAGTTCTATCAGATCAAGGTTCCAATTTCATGTCTAAGATATTTCAAGAAGTCATGGGTAATTTGGGTATCAGACAGATAAAATCTTCAGCATATCACCCACAGACACAAGGATTTTAGAGAGGTACCATCAAACTCACAAAACAATGATTAGAGCATACTGTCACAAATATCCCCATCAATGGGATAAAGGGCTAGATTTTCTTTTATTTGCCACCAGAGATTCACCGAATGAGTCTATAGGTTTTCATCCTTTCAAATTTGTTTATGGATAGGAAATAAGAGGTCCTCTAAAACTCACCAAAGATAGGTTTTCAGAACAAAGGAATGAATCTTCGATACGAGACTATGTATCTGTGTTGAGGGAAAGACTCATGAAAGCTTTTAATGTGGCTCAGGATCACCTTAAAGCATCCCTCACCAATATGAAAAAATGGACAGACAAGAACTTAAAGACGTGAAATTTTCAACCGGGCATGAAGTATTAACATTATTACCTTTACAAGGTGAAACATTAAAAGCATAGAGTCATAGAGTTATTCTGCACAGAAACAAGCCCTTCGGCCCATCGTGTCTGTGTCGGCCATCAAGCACTTAACTATTCTAGTCCCATTTTCCAGCACTTGGCCTGTAGCCTTGTATGCTATGGCATTTCAAGTGCTCATCTAAATGCTTCTTAAATGTTGTGAGGGTTCCTGCCTCTACCACCCCTACAGGCAGTGTATTCCAGATTCCAACTACCCTCTGGGTGAAAATTTATTTCCTCAAATCCCCTCCAAACCACCTGCCCCTTACCTTAAACCTATGCCCCCTGGTTACTGACCCCTCCGCTAAGGGAAAAAGTTTCTTCATATCTAACCTATCAATGCCCCTCATAATTTTGTATATCTCAATCATATCCCCCCTCATCCTTCTCTGTTCTAAGGAAAACAACCCCAGCTTATCCAGTTTCTCTTCATAGTTGAAATGCTCCAGCCCAGGCAACATCCTGGTGAATCTCCTCTGCACCCTCCCCAGTGCAATCACATCCTTCCTATAGTGTGGTGACCAGAACTGTACATAGTACTCCAGCTGTGGCCTAACTAGCATTTTATCCAGCACCATCATAACCTCCCTGCTCTTATATTCTATGCCTCGGCTAATAAAGGCAATATCCCATATGCCTTCCTAACCACCTTATCTACCTGTGCTGCTGCCTTCAGTGATCTATGGACAAGTGCACCAAGGTCCCTCTGACCTTCATTGCTTCCTAGGGTCTTACCATCCATTGTATATTCCCTTGCTTTGTTAGTCCTCCCAAAATGCATCACCTCACACTTCTGAGGATTAAATACCAATTGCCACAGCTCCGCCCATCTTACCAGCCCATCTATATTGTCCTGTAATCTGAGGCTTTCCACCTCACTATTTACGACACCACCAATATTCGTGTCATCTGTGAACTTACTTATCATACATCCTATATTCACGTCTAAATCATTAATGTACACTACAAACAGCAAGGGTCCCAGCATCGATCCCTGCGGTACACCACTGGTCACAGGCTTCCACTCGCAAAAACAACCCTCGACCATTACCCTCTGTTGCCTGCCACCAAGCCAATTTTGGATCCAATTTGCCAAATTGCCCTGGATCTCATGGGCTCTTACTTTCTTAACCAATCACCCATGCGTGACCTTATCAAAAGCCTTATTGAAGTCCATGTAGACTACATCAACTGCTTTACCCATCTACACATCTAGTCACCTCCTCGAAAAATTCACTCAAGTTAGTTATGTCACAATCTCCCACTGACAAAGCCGTGCTGACTATCCCTGATTATTCCCTGCCTCTCCAAGTGTAGATTATTCCTGTCCCTCAGAATTTTTTCCAATAGTTTCCCAACCACTGATGTTAGACTCACCGGCCTGTAATTACCTGGTTTATCCCTGCTACCCTTCTTGAATAATGGTACCACATTTGCTGTCCTCCAGTCCTCTGGCACCTCTCCCGTGGTCAGAGAGGATTTGAAAATTTGTGTTAGAGCCCCTACTATCACCTCCCTTGCCTCACATAACAGCGTGGGATACATCTCATCTGGGCCTGGGGATTTATCCACTTTTAAGCCCACTAAAACATCTAATACTTCCTCTCTTTCAATGTTAATATGTTCAAGTATATCGCAATCCCCCTCCCTGATCTCTACATCTACATTGTCATTCTCCACAATGAGAAAAATAATCATTTAAAACCTCACCTATGTCCTCCGGCTCCACACACAGATTGCCACTTTGGTCCCTAATGGGCCCTACTCTTCCCCTGGTTATCCTCTTGCCCTTAATATACTTATAAAACACCTTAGGATTTTCCTTTATCTTGCCCGCCAATGTTTTTTCATGTCCCCTCTTCGCTCTCCTAATTACTTTTTAAGTACCCCCTGCACTTTCTATACTCCTCTAATGCCTCCGCTGTTTTCAGCGCTCCGAATCTGCCATAAGCCCCCTTTTTTTTCCTGATCCAATCCTCTAAATCCCTTGACATCCAGGGTTCCGTGGACTTGATGGTCCTACCCGTTACCTTAACGGGTACATGTTGGCTCTGAACCCTCACCATTTCCTCTTTGAATAACTTCCACTGGCCTGATGTAGACTTTCCAACAAGTAGCTGCTCCTAGTCCAGTTTGGCCAGATCCTGTTTTATCAAATTGCAATCGGTCTTCCCCCAATTCAGTACCTTTATTTCTGGCCCGTCTTTGCCCTTTTCCATAACTACCTTAAATCTTACAGAGTTCTGGTCACTATCCCCGAAATACTCCCCCACTGATACTTCTACCACTTGTCCAGCTTCATTCTTTAGGATTAGGTGCAGTACTTCTCCTTCCTTTGTAGGACTTTCAACGTTGTGGCTCAAAAAGCTCTCCTGTATGCATTTTAAGTATTCCTCCCCCTTTAAGCCTTTTGCACTAAGACTATCCCAGTTGATATTAGGTAAGTTGAAATCCCCTACTGTTATTACCCTATTATTTTTACATCTCTCTGAGATTTGCCTACATATCTGTTCCTCCATCTCTCTCTGACTGTTTGGAGGGCTATAGTACATGCCCAGCCAAGTGATTGCCCCCCCCTTTTGTTTTTAAGTTCGACCCATATGGCCTCATTTGGAGAACCTTCTAAGATATCATCCCTCTTTACTGCAGTAATTGACTCCTTGATCAACAGTGCAATGCCACCTCCTCTTTTAACCCCTCCCCTATCATGCCTGAAGATTCTATACCCTGGAATATTGGGAGTTGCCAGTCCTGCCCTTCCCTCAACCATGTCTCTGTGATAGCAATAATATCATAATCCCATGTGCTAATAAATGCCCTCAATTCATCTGCCTTATTAGTAAGACTCCTTGCATTAAACTAAATGCAATCCAGCCTTGCATTTTTCACTTGTGCCTTAACAGGTCTATATTTGCTCTGCCTTCCAGACTGACTCAGTTTCTCTTCTATAATTGGCTGTGCATCACCCCCTACTGTACCTCCACTCTGTATCCCATCCCCCTGCCAAATTAGTTTAAACCCACCCCAACAGCACTAGCAAGCCTCCCAGCAAGGATGTTGGTCCCGTTCTGGTTCAGGTGCAACCCGTCCAACTTGTACAGGTCCCACCTTTGCCAGAAACAGACCAAGTGATCCAGGAACCTAAAGCCCTCCCTCCTGCACCATCTCCTCAGCCATGAATTCATCTGTTCTATCCTTCTATTCCTATACTCGCTAGCGCGTGGCACCGGGAGTAATCCAGAGATTACAATTTTTGAGGTCCTGCTTTTTAATTTGCTACCTCGCTCCCTAAATTCTTGTTGCAGGACCTCATCCCTCTTTCTACCTATGTTGTTGGTACCAATGTGTATCATGACCTCTGACAGCTCCCCCTCCCCCTTCAGAATGTCCTGCATCTGCTCCGTGACATCCTTTACCCGAGCACCAGGGAGGCAACATACCATCCTGGAGTCTCGTTTGCGGCCACAGAAACGCCTATCTGCACCCCTTATGATAGAATCCCCTATCACTATAGCTCTTACACTCCTTTTCCTCCCCTGCTGTGCAGCAGAGTCCTCCGTGGTGCCACGAACTTGGCTGTTGCTGCTTTCCCCTGGGAGGTCATTCCCCTACAGTATCCAAAGCGGTATATCTGTTTGAGAGGGGGATGGCCACAGGAGACTCTTGCACTACCTGCCTGCGCCTACTACTCCGTCTGGTGGTCACCCATCCCTTTTCTGCCTGTGCAGCCATTATATGCGGCGTGACCACCTCGCTAAGCATGCTATCCACGATGTTCTCAGCATCGTGGATGCTCCACAGTGAATCCACCGGCAGTTCCAGCTCCGTAATGCGGGTAGTCAGTAGCTGCAGATGGATACACTTCCTGAACACATGGTCGTCAGGGACACTGGAAGTGTCCCTGATTTCCCACATAGCGCAGGAGGAGCATATCAGGGGGCTGAGCTCTCCTGCCATGACTTACCCTTAGATTAATTAGCATGGTTCAGTGATCTGTATAAAGTGGTCAGAAGAGTGGGTAAGGTAAATTGCTTGATTGATATCCCTGATCACCGGAAAAAGAATTGGCTGTGTCATATCAATGTGTTAAAGCAATATTATTGCAGGGAGGAGGATAAGGGGGAACTGGTATGTCAGGTAATGGGGACTGTTGAAAAGGAAAAGGATAGTGAGGATGAGGCAGAAGGAGGCCTAGACAATTCTCAGATTGAACCTCCAACTATCTGGTTAATGAATACAGAATGGCGAGGAAAATTGGACAACATGCTTTTGTACTTAGATGCACAACAATGAGAAGATCTAACAAGGCTACTCATAGAATTTAAAAGAGTCTGTAGGGATAAGTCAGGATGTACAACCTTCGCCACACATGATGTGGATGTGGGGAAATCCATTCCTTTAAAACAGCATCCTTACTGTTTAAGTCCAGGCAACAGGCCCAAGTAAAAGCAGAAATCCAATACATGCTGGAAAACAACTTAATTGAACCTAGTCAAAACAGCTGGAGTTCACCAATAATAGTAATGCCTAAACCTGGTGGGTCAACCCGACTTTGCATAGACTACAGAAAAGCCAATGCAGTAACATTGGCAGACTCCTACCCAATTCCTAGCTTGGAAGACTGTATTGACAGAGTGGGCAGTGCCATGTGTCTTACAGAAATAGATTTGTTAAAGGGATGCTGTCAAATTCCTTCAACAACTCAAGTTAAGGAAGAATCAGCACTGGATGGGGTTTATCAGTGTCAGGTGATACCACACAGGTTAATGGGTACGCAAAAAACTTCTCAGAGACTAGTGAACTCATAGTGGCCAGTGTTCCTAACAGTGCAGTTCACCTTGCTGAGGTGCTGGTCTATAGGGACACTTGAAAGGAACACATGAAACAACTGGGAGACGATGTTTGGAAGATTGCAATTGGTCGATTGGGAGAAACTTTGTGGAAAAATTTAAAAACCAAAATGCCAGAATATTCAGGTGGAGTTTATTTTTACAGCCTTATCACTTGAAGATTGTACACATTTTGGGGAAAAACAATGTTATCGCCGATGCTTTGTTACATGACTGACAATGGTACAAAGCAAAATTGTGTTAACTACCAGTAGAGTGAATGATGGGCATGATTGCGAAAATATGTTTAAAATGTTTTTTCCAATTTCTGTGTAATATTGTAATGAAATGCATTCAAGAATAGTGTTTCATTTCGCCAAGGGCAGAGGTGTCACAAGAGTTTTGTTTTTTTATTTGAAAGCTTAGAATTCTGTGTGTTTTTAAAAGACTGAGGAAAAGGATTTTCTGTGAACATTGAATGCTGAAACTTGGTGTTTGAACTGAGTGGGACAGACTGCAAGACATGGGTTCCAAACAACAGCAAGGGAAATGACAGGTCACATGACTTGATTGTTAGAGTTTCAGTTTTTCTTTTGCATTGTGGAGACCAGTAAGCTGGACAGGAAGGAGGCAGAACAAACTGGCTGGGACTTGTTTTTTGTAGGCCAGAAAAAAAGACCTTTCCCTGAAAAAGAAGGCTTGCCTCTCTTGTAATAATAAATTCAACATTTGAGGTGGTGGCTGTGGTCTGCCTGGAGAGAGAAAAACCCCTGGAGAGAAAAATACCCAGGAAAAGAGGAGTTGCTGCTCTCCATAGAGAAAGGCTCCTTTGCTCAGAGGAAGCCCTGCATTTTTAAAGGCAGAAAATTTCAATTGTCTCCAGCCTCTGAAAAATCTCTGCCTCAGGAGTGATTCCTGTTGCCTCTTGTGTTTTAAGAAACCCTTAAATCTCAGAAAGCTTCTATTGCTAGACTGCAATTTCAAATCCAAGTAGACTTGTTGCTACACCCTTTTACTGAAAGATCTGTGTGACGCCTGTTGGAGACAAAGTGCCATGAATGCCTACCCATCACTGACTGTTCATCAACTTCACCTGGAGAGACTTTGCGTGGCATCCAACTATTCGACTCTGGGACATCTCACCGACCCGGAAATGTCCTACCAGATCATGACAACCTAATTATTTTATTATTCCTAAGAAACAGTTATCAACTAAAAAATTCTTTTTCTCCTGGTTAAGTATTTTTTTAATGTATGTGCGTGTGCATGAGAGTTAGGAAGAATAAGAAGTTTGAAAAGAATCCTTTCACATGTAGAGTTATCTCATTATTGTTTAAGACTTAGTTCATTAATAAATAGTTAATTTTGTTGTTGTTTAAAGAAACCTGGTTTGGTGTACCTTATTCTGGGGGATAAAAAGAGTGTTTAATTTTGCTATTTTCCAAAGGTGGGAATCTTTACTAATATGTTGTAACCTGTGGAGTAGTGGGACTGAATTAACAGTGCATCACTCCCGCCTTAGTTGTAACACTTGTGACTCCTGATGCCCGGCACCTGTGCCCAGCTGATCAGGGCTGTGTCTGTCTTCTGTCCTTCGAGGGGAACTGATCACAGCTGCCTCTGATTCTGGCACCTCTGCCTGCACACTTGTGCTGTGTTCCTCACCCAGTGCCACCCTATCTAAATGTGCACCAGGACCCACTGAGGTGAGAGTATCTGTGCTGGTGGATGGTGCATTTGTCAGGCATGACGGTGCTTCCTCGTTTTTGGGAGGTTCCTCAGGGCCATGGCTGGAGAGGGAGAGGGTGTCCTCAGTGAAGGTCTGCACCTGTGGAAGACAAAAAAGGAAATCATGAGAACCAACCTGGGAGAGCGGAAGCCACTACAATGCTGAGGCTACCCAATGTAACTCAGTGCTCTGCCTGTTACTGGATGTATGCTTTCACTGCACTCTCCTATTGAGCACTTCGCCCTCTGTAATCACCATCTGCATCTTGTCAGGGCTGACTTCCTTCTTGTCTGCAAACCTGGCTATCTCCATTTCTCTCTTCTCCATTGGCATTATCCTTTGGTAGTAGGGAATCCCACTGCCTGCCTTTCCTGCATGTTATTGTTGTGGGACCACCTAGCCAAGCTGTTCCAGTACAGCTACAACACGGGCATCGACCTGATAATTGTCCAGGTATGTCCTATCCACAAAAAGCAGGACAAGTCCAATCTGGCCAATTACTGCCCCATCAGTCTACTCTCAGTCATCAGCAAAGTAATGGAAGGTGTCATCAACAGTGCTATCATGCGGCACTCGCTCAACAATAACCTGATCACTGATGCTCGGCTTGGGTTCTGCCAGGGCCACTCAGCTCCTGACCTCATTACAGCCTTGGTTTAAACATGGACAAAAGAGCTGAACTCAAGGGGTGAGGTCAGAGTGATTGCCCTTGATATCAAGGCAGCATTTGACTGAATATGGCATCAAGAAGTCCTAGCCAAATTGAAGTCAGTGGGAATCAGAGGGAAAACACTCCACTGTTGGAGTCATACTTAGCAGAAAGGAAGATAGTTGTGGTCGTTGGAGGCCAATCAAGGTTCCTCAGAGTAGTGTCCTAGGTCCAACTATCTTCAGCTGCTTCATCAATGACCTTCCCTCCATCATAAGGTCAGAAGTGGGGATGTTTGCTGATAATTGTACAATGTTCAGTGCCAATCACAACTCTTCAGATACTGAAGCAGTCCATGTCCATATGCAGCAAGACCTGGACAACATTCAGGCTTGGGCTGATAAGTGGTGAGTAACATTCACGCCACACAAGTGTCAGGCAATGACCATCTCAAACAAGAGAGAATCTAATCATCTCCCCTTGACATTCAATGGCATTACCATCGCTGAATCCTGAGGGTCACCATTGACCAGAAGCTGAACCGGACCAGCCATATAAATATTGTGGCTACAAGGCTGGGAATTCTGTGGCGAGTAACTTACTCCTGACTCCCCACATTCTGTTCACCATCTATGGTGTCAGGAGAGTGATGAAATACTCTCCATTTGCTTAGATGAGTGTGGCTCCAGCAACACTCAGGAAACTGACCTCAAGGGGAAACTCCTGGAAACTCCAGGACAAAGCAGCCCATTTGATCAGCACCCCATCCACCACCTTAAACATTCACTCCCTCCACCACACGCACACAGTGGCAGCAGTGTGAACAATATATAAGATGCACTGCAACAACTCACCAAGGCTCCTTCCACAGCACCTTCCAAACCCCCGCCCTCTACCACCTAGAAGGACAAGGGCAGCAGATGCATGGAAACACCACCATCTGCAAGTTCCCCTCCAAGCCACAGACCATCCTGACTTGGAACTATACTGTCATTCCCTCACTGTCGGTGGATCAAAATCCTAGAACTCCCTCCCTAACAGCACTGTGGGTATAGAACCAGGGGTCATAGTCTAAGGATATGGGGTAAACCTATCAGGACAGTGATGAGGAAAAATTTCTTCACCCAGCGAGTGATGAGCCTGTGGAATTTGATACCACAGAAAGCAGTTGAGGCCAAAACATTGTATGTTTTCAAGAAGGGGTTAGATATAGCTCTTGGGTCTAAAGGGATCAAAGGGCATGGGGAGAAAGCAGGAACAGGTTACCGAGTTGGATGATCAGCCATGATCATAATGAATGACGGAGCAGGCTTGAAGGGCCGAATGGCCTACTCCTGCTCCTATTTTCTATGTTTCTATGTTAACCGCACCAGATTGACTGCAGCAGTTCAAGAAGGCAGGTCACTACCACCTTCTCAAGGGAAATTAGGGATGTGCAACAAATGCTGGCGTAGCCAGCGATGCCCACAACCCATGAAACAAATAAAAAGAGGCTGTAAGTGAAGGTCACCGGAGGAAGTGACATCACATATGACTAGAGAGTTTTGGGTGTAGCCCGACAGAGTGAGATGTGTGTTGATGTTCTCATGTAGTAGCTGTGTATATATGTTCCAGTTAAGTTATATTAAAAACTCATGTATTCTTTGGATATTACTTTGTGTCCTGTGAATCTTACAATAGTTCACATAACAAAGTAACAAATAATATAGCAGAGTGGCAATATTTGGGATATATTTTTCTGAACAGTACCAAATATGACATTGTGGCAAGGTTTGTTTTTTTCTGAAGAACAGACCAAGAGAGAACAAGGAACAACAGATTGCTTACCAGGAGTACAGTTGGCTGAAGACCCCACAACAGTGCAGCAAGCTAGGACTGCAGACAGGACCCCGAAGGTGTGGAAACTTGTGAGTACTGTAGGCTATTTGCCAGGGCATCAGAGCTTTCAACAAATCTGTCAGTGGATCGAAATATTTGAAAAGAAGTAGTGCAGCCATAACTGCTTTAGTTTTCCTGGGTTTTTTGCTTCGTGGGTGGGGCCTAAGCCAAAAAGAGTTCAACAGTGCCACTGGCAGTCCAGCACAAAGTTAAAGGCTGGTTTTGGCAGCTGACAGTACTGCAAGCTGCAGTCTCTGCAGAGAGAAAAAAAACTGCTCTCTCTGTTTTAAAAATAGACAAGCTGTGTAGATAAAGAAAGCAGCTGTAGTCTCTCCCTCTTAAAAGGGGCAGGCCTGCAAAAACAAACCTGACCAGAAAAGGAAACAGCCTGTAAAGGAATTATGCCTGGTAAAAAGAAAACCTGTGAAAAATTCTATATTTGAAAAAGCAGGATCATTCAGAAATTAGCTTTCAGATATCTAGGTATGTAGTGGAAGGCATCAGACATAGCTTCTGATTTTAAACTGATTCACCAGCGGATGAACCTGTGTTTCCTTGATCAAGAAGTGAGCGAATCAGAGAAACAAGCTATGAAAGTCAAGATCGCACTGGACAACAAAAGCCTGTAACAGATCAATACATCATGATTCTCACCTGAGGATCAGAAGGACCCTGAAATAAAAACAAGAAATGCTGGTAACACTCAGCAGGTCTGGCAGCATCTGTGGAGAGAGAAGCAGAGTTAACGTTTCAGGTCAGTCACCCTTTACCAGTTCTGATGCAAAGGCAAGATGAGTCCATTGACCAGTTTGTTGCAAGGTGCTGAGACAAAGCTCAAGAATATAACTGCACAGAAATTAAATTGCCAGAATGAGCGAGTAGTCACGTCTATCCCAAGAGAGGCCTTTCAAAAAGACCTGCTAGAAAATAAGAAAGGACACACCATAGATGCACTACTAATGATAGAAGGAAATTTGAAGTCATCGTAGACATCGGCCAAAGATATCCCTATTTCTGTAGATATCAGCCATAGTTCCCTCTGCTGATCATAACCCAGGAAACAGCAGGCATGTGTGGAAACTGGATGAGGACCAGGGTTTGGTTTGCTGGCCTACATGACTCGCAGTCTGGCAACACCTTGATTTTAAAATTTCTCATCCTTGTTGTCATATCCCTCCATGGCCTCGCCCCTCCCTATCTCTGAAACCTCCTCCAGCCCTGCAATCTTCCCAGATCTCTGTGCTACTCCAATTCTGGCCTCTTGAGCAACCTCAATTTTTTATCAGTCACCCATTGGTTGCCGTGCCTTCAGCCGTCAAGGGCCTAAACTCTGGAATTCCATCCCTAAACCTCTTTGCCTCTTCATCTCTCTCTCCTCCTTTATGATTCTCCTTAAAACCGACAAAGCTTTTGGTCATCTGTCCTAATATCTCCTTATGAGGCTTGGTTTCAAACTTTGTTTAATAATTTCTCCCCTGAAGTACCTTTGTACATTTTATGATGTTAAGGTAGTTATATAAATAAATCCAAGTTGTTATTGTGATTCCACCCCACCCCCCCTCCCACCTCCATAACCTCACCACTGGACTCTTAGCTAAAGAACAAATACTTTACTGAGGGCCGTAGCTTAGCTACAATCATTGCCTTCTGGAAAGGGGAGGAGGACATATAATCTCAGTGCAACATTGGTTTTGCAAGGAATGGAACCATTCTCCTTGGGACTGTGGATTGGAAAATCAGATCCAAAGATCAGTCCACATGAGCAAAGCCTCATAAAATTTATCCTTATCCTCACATCCTCTGCAGTCTGGGAGAAAATGACCCGCTGACACCCTCTGGGATGTTGCCAGTTAAGTGCTCAGCATCAATGGCAGGTGGGGGAGGGGGTAAGACAAAATACAATGTGGAATGGAGCCTTTCACACAATTCAAGTCATATAAACTGAGTGAAGGAATGGCAGGGAGATCAGTCACAGACAGCATCATCGGAATGCAAATTCTTCGTCTGCTTTTCCTCTTGAGAAGCAGAGCCGTACATTTGAGCTGAAATAAAAGCTGTTGCTTTTAAAGAAGTCCCTGAGGGATTTATTTCGCCTCAGTGTACCATCTTTTGAAGGAAGTGTCGCACCTTCTACAGCTGCTTGCCTGCGATAAGGATGTTTTGAAAATGCAGGAGATTGCTCCAGGAGCCTGCTGTCTGATGGTTGTGGCTGGAATCATTGATCAGTTAAGAGGGCGAGCAGCAAGGACAGCTGAAAACTCAACCACAACTGCCAGCCTGTCACTCACCTGGCGAGGAGTATAACAGCCTGGCAGCACCAGCTTTACTTGTCTGTTATTTAAGTTGAAGGTCAGGGTAAGAGGAGGAGAGAAAGGACTGCAGCTTGTGTTTTAAATCCACTATCTACATACTGGTATTTTAAAATTTTGTATTTTAACGGGATCATCGATGAGTGTCTGTATTAATTAAAAGCATTTATTTAGAAGCTGTTCTTGGTCTGTGAGATTTATATTCAGTTATTTTTCTACTGCGCCTCCGGTAAATACATTCTGGCAGCATTTCCAGGCTGCTTTTGGCATCATTGCATTATATAATTGGGGCAAGGAAATATTTTTTGCCTTAAAATGAAACCCCACCTATTTCCATGCTCCTTCATCGGCAGCAACTTCAGGAGAGGAACAGAATCATCAGGAGAGGGATAGGTTCAGTTGTCAAAGGGAATTGTACATCATCCCCACCTCTCACTGAGAGGAATTTAGGGGTTGGAGTGAAGGTCTGATTTACCCCACACAATTTCCCACCCTGAGAGTCATTTTGAGGCTTGGTGGTAAAAGGAATTGAATTCCTCCCTCCCCTCACTGCAGTTTATCTCACCACAACCCCCACCTATAATATTAGGAAGTTCAGGGCCTGGGGAGAGGGATAGTTTAGCCATACCCCCCACTCTCCTCATTAAAATCTGGGCTGCCTTTGTTCCTCTGTCAACATTGTTTCCATCCCCTTCCCATTTCCCTGATCCCATTTTCCTCCTCCTCCCCTCCTTTCCCTTCTCCCCTCCTCTTTCACCTTCTCTCCCACTCTTCCTCCTCCCTTTCCTCTCCCCTTCCCTTTATGTTTTCATTACCCCACTTCCTTCCTTTCTGCCTGAATCCAAGTATCCCCTCAGTCTATGACATTACTTGATCTGAACATTCTATTCTTGGCCATGACTCTCTATGTACAATGTCACAGCAGACTGACTAGTAAATCTGTAATTCTGTAATGAGCCTCTTTTAATAACTTGCTAGACACCTTATGGAAACTCATATACACTCCATTTCCTCTTGTATAGTACCCAAAGAAAATGAGAGCACTCCTTGGCAGTGTGGTATTCAATGTTCTTAGTTGCTTCTTCAATCTACCAATTGACAGCCATGCCTTCAGCTGCCCAGGCCATAAGCTCTGGAATTCCCCCCCTAAACCTCTCCACCTCTCTACCCCTCTCCTCCTGCAAGATGGTCTTTAAAACTCATTTCTTTGACCAAGCTTTTGGTCATTTGAGCTACTATCTCCTTACATGGCTCTGTGCCAAATTTTATTTGATAATCGCTCCTTTAATTCACCTTTGAATGTTATAGAAATGCAAGTTGTTGTTGTAGTAGCTGTGCAGTATTTAAGTGTGCGTCATAGTCCGGACCTGGGCACATACGCATCAATATAAATGATAGCAATTTTAGGCATACATCCATCACTTCCTGTTGGCGTGTGTTTGGAATTTATTGCATACTGCCGCTATTGTTATAAATGTGATGGAATCGTGGTTGCAAAGCTTGTTTTTTTTGGACCCTAACTGAGAGGGAAACTAGAATTGAAACAGAAACAGAAACCAAAACTGAAACAGAAACTGGAAAACAACTTCAAGTTTCTGGGGAAACTAACACTGGTTAGAACCAGCTGAAAGGAGACAAAATACTCCACAGATCAGGCAGGAGTGGAGCACCAGCAAGCAGGAGAAAGTGAAGATTGAATTCAGGAGCTGTTTCTGTTACTTATAGTAGCTGACTAAACAGACCCAGCCATACAGTGCACAGGTTTCACTGAAGGACTCGGATAAAGGGAAGCCTGGTAAATCCACAACATCAAGACTGTCATGAGCAGAGCTGATGAGGTTCTGGAGAAGTGCACCTTGTGGTGAAGACCACATCCATGGAGTTTGGATCGAGAGGGGACTGCTGTCGGAAGAAGAACAGCAGCTAAATGCTTAAGAAAGGAGTTGAAAATCTACCTGAGGAAATTCAGAGTTGTGAAGAACTGTGTAACTGAAAATGTTGCCATATATGCTGGGCAGACTGCCCAGTGAAACCGTAAGACCCATCTCTGTTGTATCTGATAGTGACGGTGTAATTTGTAATATATATAGATTGTGATCTGTCTGTTGCTTCATGTTTAATTTATGTTCATTTTGGTTTGAGTGTTAAAGTAAACTTTATAAAAGTGAAATCTTGTCCGTTTGGTTTGGCTTCCTAAATTGGGGTCAATCAGTGGGTTCGATTCTTTTCGTTTGTTGGTGGTCTCCACGGGGATCATAATGTAAAGACGCCAACATAATTAATCATGAATAGTTGACAATATGGTTACTGTTTGTGAATGTGCAGGTGTTTAAGTAGATACCCCGTGTTATCCTTGCAGAGGTAGGTGCTGACACTGAGACAATATGATTGTATTTGGGTAGCGTTGAACAATATTAAATTGTTTTGTTTTCAGAAAGTTTTTTATATTTTTAGGTGTGGATGCACCATGAAGACATTAGGTTGAGCCAACCCCTCTGAAAACTGCTGAAGATGGGGAATGTGATAGTGATTCTGCTATGATAGGCAGAATGATTCAGAGGAAGCCTTACTCAGGAGCATCACTAATGGACTGGCTTATGCAACTTGCTTAATTCAGCATCAAATTCCATGACACCGATTATCTGCTCATTGCAGTCCCGTACAGCATCCCCTGTGTACCGTGCAGGGTCAGAGTGGCTGATAATGGCCAATACACAGGACATCTTTCTTTGTTTGGTGTGACACACTCCGGATGTTAGTGCACTGCCAACGTAATTAGAAAGCAGCATGAGATCAAAAGGCCAGTGGAAGGGAAGCTAATCACCGCTGGTACAGGCTCAGTTAATCTTTACTAGTGTTGCCCAAGAGAATTCCGTGACCACTGAACCCAGCTTAGCTGCGCACATGAAGCTTCTGTCTTCCTTTCAAAAGGGCAAGTGACATTGTGCAATGAAATAACACAATCATCCACAAATAGATGTGAGTCATAAGATAGACTCAACAAAATTACTTCTGGAAATAATATTTTATTGCTGGTTCACATGGAATGGTATTAATAGAAACTGGAGTTCAAACCTGCCCTAAATTTGTCAGAAAAGGCTGAAAATATATCAGTAGCTGGAAAGAATATTTCGGGTATAAACCCTTTGACTGTTATAATGACGGGCTCACTCCTGAGATCATAACTTGTTGAAATATTAACCTGTCTATTCTCTTTACAGATGTTGATGAACCAGTTGTACATTTTCCTTTTTTTAATTACAGATGTCCAGCATTTAGATGTGTTCCTATTGTATTTTGCTGCAAAACTATCTGCCTGAATATCGAAAAATAATATAAAGGCATTAGTATTTTGTAAGAGTGTTTGAGAAAAACATCACTGGCAATTCTTAATAAAAAAGATTATTAAAGGCAGATTTTGAATGAAGCACAGTCCCCTTGCCCTACATGAATAGGAATTCCATATGGTTCACACAGCAAATACCGTGACTAACACTTTAAGTGATTTTAACACACATGAAGCATAATTGAATTTTAACATTTCTAATCCCGTTGATGCCCTTGGACTGATCCCTTTCACAGTCACGGTTACTCATCTCCTCCTTATGCGTGTAAGTGTGTATATGGGGGCAGAGATATTCCTATTGGAAGTTAGGAAACATTCCATTTTGTGAAACCCAATGAGCATCTGATTCCCTAAATAAATGCAGCAAACTAAAATAACCATCTGCTGTGGTGCTGAACTGTACAGCTGAGGAAGATCCCAGGTTCCATTACCAGTCTATGCTAGGTTGGCTGATCGCAGGTAGGATGGTAGGTAGTGGTTTAACAGCTAGCCACAGAAGGCTGAATTTTACAGTTAGACGTCGGGATGAATTCCGTGTTGGGAACCTGGAAGAGCGAGTGGCGGGACGTCGGATATAATCTTCCTGGAGCCAATTACGGACGGCAACTGGGTCCTAGCTTTGGGAGGTCCAATCAGCGTGGCCTGTGGAGATGGTCACCGTCCGTCTTCACAGTCTGGGTGATGCCTGGCCATCAGCAGGAGTGGCAGCGGTGCCATGGAGGCACCTATATTGAGAGGGAATTGGCTGACATTGCAGCCTCCATGAAGGGGCAACTAGATCATGCCTGCTGCCTGGCGATAGATCCCCTTTGTGAATTACTGCTGGCAAAGAAACGTAAACCCACAATTGAGTTGCAGTTCAGACCTCCTGCGGCGAAGCTGACTCCGACCCATTGCTGGGCTCCTGAAACGGGATGGTGTGCTCCCCAGGGAAACTCTCTTGTGGTGTAGAATATTGCAGATAAATGGCTTATTACCAGCCTTAGTTGGCTTCCTGCCGCTGTCGGGCAGGATACCATCTAAGCCGTTAGTCCACCTCCAGGAAAAGCACAGGGGACGCATTGGGGAGCCGAATGGATGTGCAACTTTCAAAATTTTCTTGCACCCTACCTCCAAAGCCACCATTCTGGAAAAGTCCGGCCAGTGTTTCTGGGGCAATGAAGAGAAAATAGTCAGCTAGAGTTTCTGCTCCACCTGGTTTTTTTTGTGACTTTTGCAGGAAAAGAACATAGAACATAGAACAGTACAGCACAGTACAGGCCCTTTGGCCCACGATGTTGTGCCGACCCTTTAACCTACTCTAAGATCAAACTACCTACATACCCTCCATTCGACTATCATCCATGTACCTATCCAAGAGTCGCTTAAATGTCCCTAATGTATCTGCTTCTACTACCACCGCTGGCAGTGCATTCCACGCACCCACCACTCTCTGTGTAAAGAACCTACCTCTGACATCTCCCCTAAACCTTCCTCCAATCATCTTAAAATTATGCCCCCTGGTGATAGCCCTTTCCGCCCTGGGAAAAAGTCTCTGGCTATCCACTCTATCTATGCCTCTCATCATCTTGTACACCTCTATCAAGTCACCTCTCATCCTTCTTCGCTCCAATGAGAAAAGCCCTAGCTCCCTCAACGTTTCTTCATAAGACATGCCCTCCAGTCCAGGCAGCATCCTGGTAAATCTGCTTTGCACCCGCTCTAAAGCTTCCACATCCTTCCTATAATGAGGCAACCAGAACTGAACACAATATTCCAAGTGTGGTCTAACCAGGACTTTATAGAGCTGCAGCATAACCTCGTGGCTCTTAAACTCAATCCCCCTGTTAATGAAAGCCAACACCCCATACTCCTTCTTAACAACCCTATCGACTTGGGTGGCAACTTTGAGGGATCTATGGACGTGGACCCCAAGATCCCTCTGTTCCTCCACACTACCAAGAATCCTGTCTTTAAGCCTGTATTCTGCATTCAAATTCGACCTTCCAAAATGAATCATTTCACACTTTTCCAGGTTAAACTCCATCTGCCACTTCTCAGCCCAGCTCTGCATCCTGTCAATGTCCCGTTGCAACCTACAACAGCCCTCCACACTATCCACAACTCCAGCAACCTTTGTGTCATCGGCAAACTTACTAACCCAGCCTTCCACTTCCTCATCCAAGTCATTTATAAAAATCACAAAGAGCAGAGGTCCCAGAACAGATCCCTGCGGAACACCACTGGTCACCGAGCTCCAGTCTGAATACGTTCCATCTACTACCACCCTCTGGCTTGTATGGGACAGCCAATTCTGTATCCAGACAGCCAAATTTCCCCGTATCCCATGCCTCCTTACTTTCTGAATGAGCCTACCATGGGGAACCTTATCAAACGCCTTGCTAAAATCCATATACACCACATCCACTGCTCTTCCTTCATCAATGTGTTTTGTCACATCTTCAAAGAATTCAATAAGGCTTGTGAGGCATGACCTGCCCCTCACAAAGCCATGCTAACTATCTCTAATCAAACTATGCTTTTCCAAATAATCATAAATCCTGTCTCTCAGAATCCTCTCCAATAATTTGCCCACCACCGACGTAGGACTGACTGGTCTGTAATTCCCAGGGTTATCCCTATTCCCTTTCTTGAACAAGGGAATAACATTTGCCACCCTCCAATTATCTGGTACTACTCCAGTGGACAGTGAGGACGCAAAGATCATCGCCAAAGGCGCGGCAATCTCTTCCCTCGCTTCCCGTAATAACCTTGGGTATATCCCGTCTGGCCCCGGGGACTTATCTATCTTCATGTCTTTCAAAATTTCCAGCACATCCTCCTTCTTAACATCAAACTGTTCGAGCATATCAGCCTGTTTCACGTGGTCCTCACAAACGTCCAGGTCCCTCTCACTAGTGAATACTGAAGCAAAGTATTCATTAAGGACCTCCCCTACCTCCTCCGACTCCAGGCACAAGTTCCCTCCATTATCCCTGATCGGCCCTACCCTCACTCTGGCCATCCTCTTGTTCCTCACATAAGTGTAGAACGCCTTGGGATTTTCCTTAATCCTACCCGCCAAGACTTTTTCATGTCCCCTTCTAGCTCTCCTAAGTCCATTCTTCAGTTCCTTCCTGGCTACCTTGTAACCCTCTAGAGCCCTGTCTGATCCTTGCTTCCTCAACCTGAAGTAAGCTTCCTTCTTCCTCTTGACTAGCTGTTCCACATCTCTTGTCATCCAAGGTTCCTTCACCCTACCATCCCTTCCTTGCCTCATCGGGACAAATGTATCCAGCAGTCGCAGCAAGTGCTCCCTGAACAACCTCCACATTTCTGTTGTGCATTTCCCTGAGAACATCTGTTCCCAATTTAAGCTCCCCAGTTCCTGCCTAATAGCATTGTAGCTCCCCTTCCCCCAATTAAATATTTTCCCATCCCGTCTGCTCCTATCCCTCTCCATGACCATAGTAAAGGTCAGGGAGTTGTGATTACTATCACCGAAATGCTCTCCCACCTGGCCTGGTTCATTGCCAAGCACCAAATCCAATATAGCCTCCCCTCTAGTCGGCCTATCTACATATTGAGTCAGGAAACCTTCCTGGACACACCTGACAAAAACTGCTCCATCCAAACTATTTGCACTAAGGAGGTTCCAATCAATATTAGGGAAGTTGAAGTCACCCATGACAACAACCCTGTTACTTCTGCACCTTTCCAAAATCTGCCTCCCAATCTGTTCCTCCGTGTCTCTGTTGCTATTGGGGGGTCTATAGAAAACTCCCACTAAAGTGACTGCTCCTTTCCTGTTTCTGACTTCCACCCATACTGACTCAGTAGACAAACCCTCCTCGACGATCTCCCTTTCTGCAGCTGTGATACTATCCCTGATTAGCAATGCCACTCCCCCACCTCTTTTACCTCCCTCCCTATTCCTTTTGAAACATCTAAACCCCGGAACATCCAACATCCATTCCTGCCCCTGTGATATCCAAGTCTCCGTAATGGCCACAACATCGTAGCTCCAAGTACTGATCCATGCTCTAAGTTCATCACCCTTATTCCTGACACTTCTTGCGTTAAAATAGACACACTTCAACCCATCAGACTGGCTGCAACTTTGCCCTGTCAACTGTCTAACCTTCCTCACAGACTCTCTGCACTCTGTATCTGCCTGCTCAACAGCTACCCCATCCACTGATCTGTAGCTCCGGTTCCCATCCCCCTGCCAAACTAGTTTTAAACCCTCCCGAAGAGCTCTAGCAAACCTCCCGCCCAGGATATTGGTGCCCCTCCAGTTCAGATGCAACCCGTCCTTCTTGTACAGGTCCCACCTTCCCCAGAAGGTATCTCAATGATCCACATATCTGAAGCCCTCCCTCCTACACCAGCTCTGTAGCCATGTATTCAGCTGCACTCGCTCTCTGTTTCTAGCCTCACTAGCACGTGGCACCGGTATCAATCCTGAGATTACTACTCTGCTCGTCCTGCCTTTCAGCTTCCAACCTAACTCCCTATATTCGCTTTTCAGTTCCTCATCCCTTTTCCTAGCTATGTCATTGGTACCGATGTGTACCACGACCTCTGGCTGCTCCCCCTCCCCCTTAAGAATCCCGTAGACTCAATCAGAGACATCCCTGACCCTGGCACCCGGGAGGCAACATACCATCCGGGAGTCTCATTCGCGACCACAGAATCTCCTGTCTGTTCCTCTAACCATTGAATCTCCTATCACTATCGCTCTCCTATTCTCCCCCCTTCCCTTCTGAGCCACTGAGCCAGGCTCAGTGCCAGAGACCTGGCCGCTGTGACTTTCCCCTGGTAGGTCGTCCCCCCCAACCGTATCCAAAACGGTATACTTATTATTGAGGGGAACGGCCACAGGGGATCCCTGCACTGTGCGCCTATTCCCTTTCCCTCCCCTGACGGTCACCCAGCTACCTTTATCCTGTAACTTAGGTGTCACTACTTCCCTATAACTGCTCTCTATCACCCCCTCAGCCTCCTGAATGATCTGAAGTTCATCCAGTTCCAGCTCCAGTTCCCTAACGCAGTCTGAGGAGCTGGAATTGGGTGCACTTCTCACAGGTGAAGTCAGCAGGGACACAAGTGGTGACCCTTACCTCCCACATCCTGCAAGAGGAGCATGCAACTGCCCTAGCTTCCATCCCCTCTGCTCTAAATTGACAACAGAGACTAAAAAGAAAATAAAGGAAAACCTTACCTTACGAAACCCTCCACACAAGAGTCCTTTTTTTTGGTTAGAGGAGGAGGATGGGTGGGAGACACTACACGTGTAGTGTTTCGGGTTTAGCCACCGCCCGAATATATAAGTTCACTTACCCAGCAGTCCCCGTGTCCGCGTCCGCCGAATCACGAGATAAGTACTTTATAGCTCAACTTACCTTCCCGTTCATTTTTGAAATCTCCGGTCTTGCTGCTCCTCGGGAAAGCGCAGCTATTGTGAATATCATAGAATCATAGGATCATAGAAATTACACCACAGAAAGAGACCATTCGGTTCGTCATGTCTGTGCTAGCTCTTTGAAAGAGCAGTTGTGCTTCGTCCCACACTCCCAATTTTTGTTCATAATCCTGTAAATTTCCCACCCTCAATTACCTGGCTAACTCCCTTTGAAAATTGTTTACGGAATCAGCTTCCATCACCTTTTCAGGTGAAGGGATCCAGATCCTGACAACTCTCTGAATGAAAATATTTCTCCTCATCTCCTCTCTAGATCTTTTGTCACTGATTTTAAATCTGGGTCCTCTGATTATTGACCCACTTTCTAGAGGGAATAATTTTTCTCTATCTACTCTATCAAATCCTCTCATCATGTTGAAAACCTTTATTCGGTCACTTCTTAATTTTCTCCGTTCCAAGGAGAACATTCCTAACTTTTGCAATCTTGCCTCATAACTGAAGTCCATCATCCTTGTTATCATCCTGGTAAACCCCCTTTGTATCCTTTCTAAGGCCTTTATATCTTTTCTGAAGTGCGGTGCCCAGAATTGATCACAGTACTCCAGCTGAGGCCTAACCAATGATTTATAAAGTTCCAGCATGATCTCTTTGCTTTTATCTACTGTAACTCTATTTATAAACATATGTAACCCATATATGTTTTAACCACCTTGTCAACTTGCCCTGCTATCTTGAAGGATTTGTGTATATGAACACCAAGGTCATTCAATCATCTACACTTTTCAAAATCTTGCTGTTTATATTCTACTGCCTATCACTATTAGTCCTCCCAAAGTACATCACTTTGCACTTATTCACATTTAGGTGTCAGCTGTGGCTCAGCTGGCAGTCCTCTTATCTTTGAGTGTAACGGTCCTGGGTTCAGAGACTTAAGCACAAAAACTTAAAAAACAAATGATAATCCATGCAGTACAGAGGGGTCCTGTCTTTCAGTTCAGACATTAAAATGAGGCTCTATCTGCCCCCTCAGGTGGGTGTAAAAATCCACTTAAGGGCCTCTTGCCGCCTCCACTTTAATTTTGTAGAAGGAGGAAGAGGGGCCTATCGCTGTGGAGAAATGCCACCAGGTAGAACCTGGTGGCTCCCTAGCGGGGGCAATCCAGAGCCCCCGGAGGCACCCCCCACCGGTGGTGATGGCTGCCCCACCTGGAAGACCTCCCCACCCTGTCCCCGGGGCCTGCCTGAATGGCCCCAGTGACCCCAATCCCACTTACCTACTCCAGGGTCTTCTCCAGTATTCGTGCTGCAGGGCTTACTGTGGTACCGGCAGTGGCCACCACTCCCGGTGGCGCTGCTGGTACTGCAGGGCTGCCTGTCTTCCAATTGGATGGCAGCTCTGGAGGCAGGAGCTTATCCCTTAAAAGGACAGTGTCTTCGATGATGGGCAGTTAAATAGCAACGGGGATCCAACAGAGGGCTGAGGTGGGGTCACCCCCCGCCTTCCAGTTCGTCACCGGGACCCCCGTCACCAGGATAAAATTCGGCTCTAAATGTGTTTTGATGCATCTCAGTGGTGTTTGATCATTTTCAGCAAACTTCATATCCAGTACCAATTTTAACCTCACTGCCCAGTGGGAAACTGCCGAAATGAATTGGCAGCCCATGTTACAGTGCACCCAATTTTATCTGCTATTGACTTCAATAGAAAGCAATATCATGCGGGATATAGACCGGGTGGATCCTGCTGGGTTGATTCGGTTAAAATTATCCTTATGTTTGGACTGTATTAAAGGGTATATGTGGGGAAGGGAGGAAGGGTTAATTTGGCCCATGTGCTACTTACGTTACGTATCATCATATTTGAAAAATGTTTTATAGATTTTTACACTGGGCTATAGATTGATGCAAAATATGCTGGAAATCTGAGAAAAAAAGCAGAAATTGCTCGAAATACTCAGCAGGTTCGACAGCATCTGTGGAGAGAGAGAAACAGAGTTAACCTTTCATTTCAACATTACATGTTGATGCAGTTGTGCATTCTGTGTAAATACATTTGTCAGAGTCTAACACAATGAGGTTGATCATAACTCCCGGAGATGGTGACAATCCTGGGCAGGACTCTGCGTCATTAGACCGACAGATTTTTTAACCCCGCTGGTCAGTTTGGCCATTTGCAGTAGAAAGCAGCAGCTAATCAGGGAGGGACAGTGAACAAGAGAGGGTTGCCGATTTCAAGGTCAGTGGGTGAAGGGTGGGTGTTCTGAGGGTCTCGCGGTTGCAGAGGGGTGAAACCTGGGACAGCAGAGGCCCAGCCTTCCTTTTTGCGGCCCAGAGAAGCAGCTCTCCTGCCCATAGGTAATCATTGTGCTGAGAATGGATCATTGAGTACGTAGACACTGTATATGGAGGGAGTCAAAGGAATAGGAGATGGTAGAGATCGATCTGTTGAAGATGCAATGGAGATAGGCAAAAAAACTGTAGAGCATTGTGAGGTTAGAAGCTCGAGTAGGAGTTTGGTTGCGAGTGTTCAGGGAAAGGCACAAGGTATCTGAGGCAGTTGAGAAGATAGACAAACACATCCATGAGCTTCCCATAACTGACATCAGAAATGAAGAAAGTGGGGTAGTGGGGGAGCTGGTAGGAGGTAGTTCATTGCGGAGAAAAGGAATTTGAGATTTCCCTCTCCCTCTGGAGTGATCCACCAGTAATAGGATGATTGATTTGTAGGAAATGGGGTGATCATTTTGGTTGCTGTATCAGATCTGGCAGTGGATGTTCAGGCTTATCATAAGAACACAGCCTGCAGCCCTCAAATCTGACGATGCAAAGGTACATGTTTTATAGGGATAGTATCAGGGGTAGGAGTGCATGAGAGCTCTTGTAAGGATGAGGACTTTGAACATTGAGGCAGGGGAATTGCTAGGTAGGTTGATGGGGCCAACAACATCATGGCGGGCAGAGGGCCATCAAATGTAACCTTGGGAATTGGCAAAATGCTGGAGATTTGTAGGTAGTTTTCTCCAATGTGGCATGTGGGACCTTGTCAAAAGCCTTGCTAAAATCCATGTAGACTACATCAAACACACTCCCTCATCAACCCTCCTTGTTATTTGCTGAAAATAAATCGATCAGGTTAGTCAGACATGACCTTCCCTTAAAAAGTCCATGCTGACTGTCCTTGATTAATCCATGCCTTTCTATATTATGATTTATACCATCTCTCAGATTTTTTTCCATTAATTTGTCCACCACGGAGGTTAGGCTGACTGGCCTGTAATTATTTGGGCCATCCCTTCCTCCCTTTTTAAAAATTAGTACAATGTTAGCTGTCCTTCAGTCCTCTGGCACCAGGCCTAGAGGATTGGAAAATGATGGTCAGAGTCTCCATTATTTCTTCCCTTGCTTCCGTTAACAGCCTGGGATACACATCAGCCGGGCCTGGTGATTTATCCACTTTCAAGGATGCTAGACACCTTAATATTTCCATTCTATGTTTATCCCATCCAAAATTTCACACTGCTCCTCCTTAACTACAATGTCTGCTTCGTCCCTGTCTTCTTTGAAAACAGAAGAACCATGACCACATATTGCGCCTCCACACCCAATTTACCTTTTGTAGATAATGATGGAAATGGTCAGAAATGGCCTTGTTATTGATAGATACTTCACATAATGGTCGTAATTTTCCAATTTTCCAGGCCATTTGAGGACAGGGTCGGAGGCAGGAAGGCTGGCAAAATGTCATGGGGAGGCATCAGGTGACATGCCCAATGCCTTCCCGCTGCCATGCTATTTTGTCAGCGGCAGGAAAGATTGTAGATGACCCACCCGCCTGGAGCCAATTGAGCCACTTAAGGGGTCAATTAAGGGCCACTTGCTGCCTCCACTGGCATTTTACTAGTGACAAGGTGGGGGAGGGGCCCTCCGTCACATGGGGCGACTGCCAGGAAAACCCTGGAGATGTCCTAGCATGCTCCAGGGGGGCCTTTCTATTTGGGTACTCCTTAGCCCACAAAGGGGCCTCCCCAATGGCAATGGTCTTTCCTGTGGCATTGGCACTGCCTGCCCTCAGCAACCACATTCTTCCTCCCCTCACTGGGGCCTGCCTGACTGGCCCCAGCACCCCCAGATCCCACTTACCTGGTTGTGAGGATGCACCTTCTTCCTCGAGGTGCAGATCCAGCAGTGGCCACTGTTCTTGGTGGCGCTGCTGAGGCTGCTGATTGGACCGGCAGCTTTTGGGGGCGGAGCGCAGTCCTTAATTGGACAGCAGGCCTGAGGGCAGTCAGTTAACTGGCTGCTGCCAAAAAATGCGGCCCCAAGCAATCACCTGACCACCACCCCCCCCCCCCCAACCACCAACCCCGGCCACTGAGTGAATCCATTTGTATTGGTGAGGTTATAATGGTGGCCATAGTTATAGGAGGGAGAGTTGATGTGCAGAATCAGACTGAGTGAGATGGGAATGTTGAGCTATCAGAGGATCAGAATCATGGGGTTTTTAAGTTTGCTTGACATTTTTTGAAGATAATAATTTTTTCAGTGCATGTACTGAATAGGAAAACTAGGAAAAAGAGTTTTCCACAAGAAAGTCATCAGAGGACTCTGAGGTGGGAGGATGGGTTTGGTTTGGTGATGAAAACATTGAAAGAGAGACAAGTGGCAGTAAAGCAAAAGGTGCTTAAATTTAAAGAAGAAATTGGAGATAGAAGTCAAGGTGAGTCCTGGAGACATAGAGCCAGCCACCACCATGGTAGCTTGGTGAGGAACATATTGGAATGTTTAGGCAGGCAAGGCAGTAATGGCAAGGGAAAAGGAATTATCCTCAGTGTTTTGATCAGGCCTCAGATGTCACTGAAGTCACTCAGGATGATGCTTTGGACGGGGAGCTTCTTGCTTGCAAGAGAATGGGCAATTTGTAGATCAATCTTCCCAATAGTTGTTCATCAGGTTTTATGTGATATATCAGAAGTGAAGGCTTTCCCCTTTCCCCCTTTTCTCAGAGATGTAGAATGGCCAAAGATCCATGTGCTTCTTTTGGTAGGTTTGAATATCTGTTATCCCTGTGATACAAGGAAAACACAATTATACCAATTCTGTCAACAAACATCCTGTTGGTCGAGCATGCATAGAGGACCTGCATTTATCGGAAACCAATCTGCTGCTTTTGTTTATAAAACGACTTCCATTCCAAAGTCCCTTTACATAGGAACATAGGACTTAGGAGCAGGAGTGGGCCATTCAGCCCTTTGAGCCTGCTCCGCCATTCGATAAGATCATCGCTAATCTGGTCGTGGTCTCAACTCTACTTCCTATCTGCCCCCCATAACCCTTGACTCCCTTGTCTGTCAAAAATCTAACTCAGCCTTGAATAAATTCAATGATCCACTGCTTTCTGGGGAAAAGAATTACACAGACTAACAACCCACTGAGAGAAATAAATTCTCCTCATCTCTGTCTTAAAAGGGAGACCTCTTATTCTTAAACTGTGTCCCCTAGTTCTAGTCTCCCCAACAAGACGAAACATCCACTCAGTATCCACTGTATCAAGCCCCCTCAGGATTTTATATGGGCTGAATTTATCAGTGCACTGCGCTCCAGAGTGGCGCGCTGTGAAGTCGGCGGCCTTCCAACACAGAAGTACCACTGCATAGGACGCGATATTACACACTCATTTAAATGGAGGGGGCAGAGGGGCCGCCCCCGATGACATAGAGGGGGCAGCCACTGCATCCCCGGCCACTGCGCCGCCTTGCATGCGCCAGTGCCATTTTTACATGAAATTTCAACGTTTAAAGTGACCATTTTGTTAACGCCTTCAAATAAAGGTCTGTTGACACCTGCAATCCCCTCTCCTACCACCCCCCCATTGATTAAGCAGTCAGTTTTTTTCCATATCCCCCAAAAATGTGAATTCTCACTCATGACCTTTTCCCCCAAATGTTTATTGCCTTTGACCTTAAACCCCTCCCCACCATCCCCACAGCCAATGAAAAAGATTTTCCATCCTCCAGCACCCCTCCCTCCATGATAATTTTAGTCATTTCCCCCTCCCCACCAGTTTGTCGTCTCAGATATGGAGTTCCGAAGGCGAACGAGTTGCGATTGGCAGCTGTAAAATTGGCATGGGATGACTGCCAGCAAGTTCATTTGCATTTTAAGTAACCTAATTTCCTTATATTAATGAAATCCCCACCACCAAGTAGAGGGGTGACCGCGCCGAGTCCTTGCCGCCGCTAATATCCGGCGGGGCCTTCTTGCCGCGTGGGTCGTGGCGGGTCACTCCCGCAAGCATTTTATGGGCCTCCCCGCCACGATTCATGATGCCGAGGGGCTGGTAAAACCCAGCCCTATGTTTCAATAAGCTCACCTCTCATTCATCTCAACGTCATTGGGTATAGGCCCAACCTTTCTTTGTAAGATAAGCCCTTCATTCCCGAATGAGTCAAGTGAACCTCTTTCACAAAACCATATTGACTCTGTCTGATCCCATTATGATTTTCTAAGTATCCTGCTATAACCTTTATAATAATGGATTCTAGCAATTTCCCTATGACAGATGTTAGGCTAACTGGCCTATTGTTTGCTGCTTTCTTTCTCCTTCCTTTCTTCAATAAAGTAAATAAACATTTACTATTTGGCTGCATTTGCTGACAATGCAGCCACTAGGTGGTGCTGTACTGGCACATGCGCAAATGCAGCCTCATCCACTGAAATGTCACCGTCTGCGATGTCTTAGGCAGCTGCCAGTAATAAAGATGGTGCTGCTCAATTTATCACAAAAACCAAATTAAACCCAAATTCCCTCAATGGCTGCGATCGTCGCTTCCATCTCACTCCCAACAGTACCCCCCTCCCTCCTGCCATTGTGCTTCTCTTCGCCGCTCCTTCCCGCATCTGTCTGCTCTCCGCTCGCTCCCTGCCCTCGCTGCTGCCTTCCCTCGGCCACTTGCTCCCACTTCCCCCCACCACCTGGCTGCTTGCTCCAGGCCTCGCTGCTTCCCTCCTCACGGACGCTCGCTCCCGCATCTCTCTGTTACCCCTCGGTGGCTCATTTCCTGTTCCACCACCGCTGCTTCTTTGGGTGGCGCAGTGGGGAGCGATTGGCCGAGGGAGCGAGCGGTGAGGCTGGGAGTGAGTGGCTGACAGGGAGAAAGCGAACAGCCAAGGGGGAAAGCGGCAAGGTGGGGAGCGAGCGGCCAAGGTGGGAAATGGTGATTGAAGCAGGGATGACGGGAGGAAGCGGGGTACTGTTCGGAGGAATGGAGGTGGTGATCACAACTATCGAGCGGTGAGGACGTCATTGCCTGGTGACATCAGCATGCGCATGCTGACAAGCTGGCAAATGATCACATGCACTGATGACGTCCGTGATCGCTCTGCGCGCGCTCTGCATCATCAGGAGTCACTGACTTCCTACTTTCCAATCCGCTGGGGCCTTTCCAGAATCTAAGGAATTTTGGAAGATTGCGACCTAAGCCTCTACTATCTCCGCGGCCACTTCTTTGAAGACCCTAGGATGCAGACCATCTAGTAGTTTATCTCGCACCTTTTCTGTGGTGAGGTTGATTGCTTGAAGCTCCTCCCTCCCTTTCACCTCTTGATTTTCAAGTATCTTTGGGAGCTTTTCTAAGTCTTCTACAGTGAAAACAAACACAAAATAAATGTGCAACGTCTCCGCCATTTTCTTGTTTTCCATTATCGATTCCCCAGACTCATTTTCTTGAGGACCAACACTAGCTTTAGTTACTCTTTTCCTGTTTAAATAGGAAATTACCCACATTTTAACTCATATTTACATAATACCTTTCATACCTCAGGACATCTCAAAGCAGTTCGGGCCAATGACGTACTTCTTTGGTGTGTAGTCACCATTGCAACGTAAGGAAACAGGGCAGCCAATTTGTGCACAGCAAGGTGCCACAAACAATAACAAGATATTGGTCAGATAATTTATTTTAGTGATGTCACCTTAGGATTAAATGTTGTTCAGGATGCCAGGGAGAACTTCCTGTTCTTCTTTGAATAGCACCATTGAAAATTTTACATTCACCCGAAAGGGTAGACGGGGCCTTGGTTCCATGTCTTGCACATCTGATAATGCAGCACTCCCTCAGTACTGCACTTAAGCGTCAGCTTAGACTATTTGCTCAAGTCTAAACTATATTCATACCCTTCTGACTCAGAGGTGTTACCATTGAATCAAGGCTGATTACCATGTTTGGATTCTGGGGGATTGGTGTTTGAGCTGAATATTAGAACTTAGAGTGCTAATTCCAGCTTTCTTATACTGGTGGAAACCCGAGTTTTTTTATGCATTTGATACTACACTAAAGGGACCAGAATCCATCATGTAAGTAGTGACAGCTAGCTATGGACTGCCAGAATCCAAATTAAGACATGGTGAGCATAAACACAGCTCAAGATAACTGGTGAGATAAAACTTAGCTAACAATCAAAAGCCATTAACAAATGAAAAGTATTGCACAGTGTCCACCCAGGAAATCATAGAATCATACAGCAAAGAAGAAGGCTATTCAGCCCATGGTGTCTGCTCTTTGAAAGAGCTATTCAATTAGTTCACTCCTCTGCTCTTTCCTCACAGTTCTTCAAATATTTATCCAATTCCCTTTTGAAAGTTATTGTTGAATCTTCTTTCACCACACCTGCATTCCAGCTCATAAAAATGTCTCCTCATCTCACCTCTAGATTGTTTGCCAACTAACTTAAATCTATTTCCCTCTGAATACCACCTTTACGCCACTGGAAATAGTTCCTTCTTGTTCAAAACCCTTCATGATTTTGAAAACATCTATTTAATCTTCCCGAACCTTCTCTGCTCTATGGAGACTTCTCTGGTCTCTCCACGTTAATATGTCACAGTAAAAAATAGATCAACTGAGGGGACATTGTCACCTCCAAAAAAGGCTGAGACAAATCATCTGGGTATCTGAATAGGAGACATTATTCAGTCTCCAGTCTGCAAAGGAACGATTTATGGGAATTGAAAAATATAGGATTGATAAAGGTGTATTAGGGAGACTCTTGTTTTACCAATGTGAAAGAGTACCAACAGCTCTGGTCTTATCTTTTCATTTGTAAAAAGCAGTTGAAGATGTATCTGGTGCAGATAATAGTGTTTAGCATTGGGCGTGTGGTGTTCATCAAGCAGTGGGATGTTTCAATGTTAAGAAAGTAAGGATGAATTACTAGCTGATCTACATTGGCTGCCAGTCCCCAAACACCCCTATTTAAAAATTCTCATCCTTGTGATCAAATGCATCCATGACCTCTTCCCTCCAAATCTCAGTCACCTCCTCCAGCCCTACCATTCTCCAAGATATCTGCGCTCCTCCAACTCTGGCCTCTTGTCCATCCCCCCACTTCTACTTCACCACCGTCTCTTCAGCTGTTTGGACTCCAAGCTCAGAAATTCCCTCCCCATCTGGGGTTTGCAAATAGATTCCAGTGCATCTGCAAACTGATCAGATATCTACATTTTTTCCCTCTATATGTTGATTTGCGAGTACGCTTTTTCTGTTGCTAAACAATAAAAAAAATGCAACAATTGCGGTTTCCCCTTGTGTAGCTTACACTGTCAGTTAGCATTGGGGTTCTTGAGGAGAATGCCAGTATTGTCAGGGGCTTTTTACACACACATAGTTTCTGGCCTAAATCAAATTTTTACTCGTCATTTTTCACCAGACGTGAAATCAATCTTAAAATGGAACAAAGTGGTATTGTAAATCAGTGACTATTTAGCTGAGAGCATGTGGATTAGATTGAGGTTGTATTCATAGATGGATACACAAGCATAGACAGTTTCTTTCTTCATATATAGTGGGGTAGATGTAGCAATTGGCCAGATGGTATTCCCCCAGGGCTGGTTCTGGACATGTGGGGTCCAGGCAATAGCATGGGACACAATATGCCATCTGCCCACTCTACTTTTCGAGAGCTTTATTTCAATATTCTACATGATGCTCATAAATGGCCATTTTCTCTGGGATTTCTGCGAATCCTCTGCTGAACCCTCTGGAGTGGCGCAGTGGTTAGCACCGCAGCCTCGCAGCTCCAGCAACCTGGGTTTGGTTCTGGGTACTGCTTGTGCGGAGTTTGCAAGTTCTCCCTGTGACTGCGTGGGTTTCCGCCGGGTGCTCTGGTTTCCTCCCAAAGCCAAAGACTTGCAGGTTGATAGGTGAATTGGCCATTGTAAATTGCCCCTAGTGTAGGTAGGTGGTAGGAGAATTGAGGGGATGTGGTAGGGAATATGGGATTAAATGTAGGATTAGTATAAATGGGTGGTTGTTGGTCAGCACAGACTTGGTGGGCTGAAGGGCCTGTTTCAGTGCTGTATCTCTATGACTCTATGAAGCTACCGAGAACAATCAGGAGAATATGCATGGAACTTTAGCATCAGTGCGAGGTCAAACAGCTTTACATGACAAACACTAAAGCTGTAATGTACACAAATTGGGGTCGGGTTTTTGCTTTGGTATATTTGCCAAGCCCAGTACAAATGGTGTCCATTTTGAAAAGCGTCTTTACCCCCTCAAGTTTCCACGCAATCTCAACTGCATTTTGAAAAGCAAAATCTGCCAGTGCAATCAGACAGTGTTTTAAAGCGTTTTTTTAAAATTTGCTTTAAAAATTTTCCTTTATATATTTAAGAGTGGTAACTCTTAGTGCAGTTTGATTAAAACAGCTGATGATAGGTTTATCACAAAAAATAAGCATTTTTACTCTCAGTGTCAATCCACCATCTCTAAGTAACCTGATTTTAGATTTTTGAAATTCACTTTTAAAAAAGTATACAAAACTATTTTCTAGTTATATTGGGGTACATTAATCAGTTTCATAGTAAATTAAAACAAATATTTTATTTAAAGGCATTTGAAATACACCTTTTAGTTTCCTTGCGCTCATAAGAACCAGCTTAATTTTTAAAGCCTTCCTGAAGGTCTGCAAATGAGTGCAATTAGTAGAAACTCTCATGATGGGCTGGATTTTGTGTAGGAAGTGGGGCTCCCAATGTGGGCCGAAAAGACAGAGGGAACCCCGCCTCAGCCATTTCCTGCCCCCACCCCTGACCCCGGAGTGATCTTCCAGTCTTTTTACATTAAAGTTTCATGAGCCGGATCCCCGTCCCTTTAAAGATGGGGATCGTGCCTCAAGAGCTGCCGGCCAACCAGAGGGCCGGCAGCTCAGCAGTATCGGCAGCGCCACCAGGAGGGGTGGCCACTGCTGGTACTGCAGAGGCCTCGGACCCAGACCCAGTGTTGGAACCCCGGACCAGAGGTAAGTGAGGTGGTGTCACCTGGGCCAGTCCGGACGGCACTGGCAAGAAGGGGCGAGGGGGTGATCGTGCAGGCCAGGAGGAGGGGTTCCTGGGGGGTGGGGATGAAGTGGTTCCCAGCAGGGATCCTCCATGGGCCACGGGTTGCCCATGGAGGAGGGACCCCCCACCCCACCCCCACCGAGCCCGCAGGGTGGATGCCTCGTTTTACAAGGCACACCCCTCGCATGGCGGAGGCACCCCCCGCTGCTCGTAAGATCCCAGTGGCGGTGGGAGGAAGCCCCTAATTGGCCACTAATGGACCACGAAGGGCCTGAATTGGCCTTTGGGTAGGAAGGCTGTCATCGGACTATCATGCCCCCAGTAAGATTGCTTGGAGACAGAGAGGTGATGGGTCCTTTGACCCCCGCCACCCATCCCGAATCTCCATGCCCCCCCTTCCATTGCTTATCCAACATCCAGTACTGGATAAGCATAAATTTTCTCCAATTAAATATTGGGAAGACTGAAGCCATTTTTGGTCCGAGCTCTAAATTCCATTCCCTAGCTACCATCCCTTTAATTCTGGCCTCTTGCGCATCCCTGATTTTAATTGCTCCACCATTGGTGGCCACATCTTCAGTTGCCTAGGTCCCAAACTCTGGAATTCCTTCCCTACACCTCTCCGCCACTCTACCTCACTTTCCTCCTTTAAGGTACTCCTTAAAACATACCTCTTTGACCATGCTTTTGTTCATTGACCTGATATCTCCTTATGTGGCTCGGTGTCATATTTTGTTCTGTAATGCTCCTGTGAAGTGCATCTTATTATGTTACAGGCACCATATAAATAGAAGGTTCTGTTGTGTTGTTGGAACTCCATGTTTGAATCCCTCCAATCATTTTTGCTCCTCTGCCACTGTTCCAAAACAGCTCTTGTCAAGTCACAAATGACATCCTATGTGACTGTAACAGAGGTAAAATATCCCTCCTCATCCTTCTCAACTTGTCTGCAGCCTTTGACATGGTTGACCACATCATCCTCCTCCAAAGCCTCTTGACTGTCGTCCAGCTAAGTGGGACTGCTTTCACCTGGTTCCATTCTTAACTATCTAATTGTAGCTAGAGTATCATGTGCATTGGCTTTTCTTCCTGTTCCTGCTCCATTACTTCTGGTGTCCCCCAAGGATTTATCCTTGGCCCCCCTCCTATTTCTCATCTATATGCAGCGCCTCCCCAACATCATCTGAAAGCACAGCGTTAGTTTTCATAGTATGCTGATGACACTCAGCTTTATTTCACCATCACCGCTCTCAACTCCACCACTGTGAATAAAATATCTGATGCCTTGTCCGATATCTAGTACTGGATAAGCAGAAATTTCCTCCCAATAAATACTGGGAAGACTGAAGTAATTGTCTTCATACCCCGCTCCAAATTCTGTTCCCTAGCTACTGACTGCATCCCTCGACCTGGCAACTGTCTGAGACTAAACCAGACTGTTCATAATCTTTGTGTCATATTTGACCCCGAGATGAATTTCTGACCATATATCCGCACCATCATTAACACTGCCTATTTCCAACTCTTATTTCCTTTTTCACTTTCTCTCTGAGCTATCTATAGTCAGCCTGGTTCTCACTAGTATTATCAACCTGACATCTGTCTTATACCCCCTTCTTCTGCTTCATCTTACTATTTCTCTCGTTATCCAGGGAGGTCTGACTTTGGTTGATCTACTTTTCCCCTCTGCGCAATGGTAGCTTGACTGTACCCGAACCATCTCCTCTTTAAAGGCAGCCCATTGTTCCAATCTTTGCCTGCCAGTCTTACATTCCAATTTGCCTGGGACAGATTCATTCTCACCCGACTGAAATTGGCCCTCTGCCAATCTAGTACTTTAATTTTATATTGCTCCTTGTCCTATTCCGTCAGTATCTTAAATCTTACTATGATCACGCTTCCCTAAAAGCTCCCCGACTGACACTTGATCCACCTCATTCCCCAGAACTAGATCCAGCAATGCCTCCTTCCTCATTGAGCCGGAAACATACTGATCAAGAAAATTCTCCTAAACACACTTCAGAAACTCTTTCCCCTCTCTGCCTTTTACACTATCACTATCTCAAACTACATTAGGATAATCAAAGTACCCCATTATCACTACTCTATAGCTTTTGCACCTCTCTGCAATTTCACTGCAAATTTGCTTCACTATATCTTTTCCACTAGTTGGTGGCTTATAGAATGCACCCTGTAGTGTAATGTTACCTCTATTGTTTCTTAACGTAATGGTACTTCTATTGTTTTATTATGTTGTCCAGTCCTTGCTGCTTGCAGGCACAGACTGCTTCACTTTCTGAGGAGTTGCGAATGGAACTGAACACTATGTAATCACCAGTGAACATCTCCACTTCTGCCCTTACATTGGAGGGTCGGTCATTGATGAAGCAGCTGAAGATGGTTGGGCCAAGGATTACCCTGAGGAACTCCTGCAGTGATGTATTGGGGTTGAGATGATTGGCCTCCAACAACCACAACCATCTTCCTTTGTGCTAGGTACGACTCCAGTCAGTGCAGAGTTTTCCCTTTGATTCCCATTGAATTCAATTTTGCTAGGCTTCTTGATAGCACACTTGGTCAAATGCTGCCTTGATGTCAAGGGCAGTCACTCTCACCTCACCTCTGGAATTCAGTTCTTCAGCTGATCTCACCTACAGCAACCATAGGAACACAACTGGCCTCAGTGTCCCGAGATTACGGAATGAAAAATTGGCCAGGACTCCCACTGCTGACCTCTCCCCAGATGTGCCCAAATGTGGGTGTTAGGTGAGTCGGGATTGAACTCAAATGTGGTTCTCCGCCTCCCTGTGTCAAGGCTAGCACATTAATAATGGCAACTTGGGCAAATTACTGAAGGGCAAACTGCACAAACCCCAATGGGAGAAGAGAGGAGTGAGAAAACCTTTAAGAAAATGAAGAAAGAAATGCCGGGATGTGGGAGTAAATTGGACAGCTCTATCAATGGGCTGACACAGTCACAATGAGCCGACAGGTCTCTTCCTGTGTCTCAAGATTCTATGATTCTGTGAGCTCTAGGCAACATGAGTAATCACAGACATGGAAGACCCTCACAAATTACAACACGGGCAGAAATCAGGTGGCATCGGGCCCTGCCCAGAATCCACCAGCCAAAGTGCCGTTCTGCTCACTTGTGGCATAAAACTTATCAAAACAGGCAAGTGAATTTGGGACCTAGATCTGCTCTTCATAAAGCCAAATTGGCAAATGGACAATCAACCTCTTCTTTCTATTTTTATATGCCAAACATGCAGTTTTTTTCAGGTATTAACTCTAGCACTTTGAAGACGAAAACATACATAAAGAAAAGCACTTTGTTTCGGTACAGTGTTTTCTGCTGCCAAGGATGTTTTCCCCTCAACAGCCTTACAGCTCCTGCAGTTTGTATTTAGATGATTAATTGGCTCCATCATCTCAGGCTTTAGAGGCAATCCCTGCTGATTCTGGCCATTATTGCTGAAACATCAATCTGTTACCAGAGGGAACAATAAACCACTACCTTCATACTTTGCACTGCCTGGCTTTGAGTTGAGGGAAGCAACTGCCTTTCTTAATGTCCAGACCAGCTGTTCAGAGGTAAAATAGAAATAAGTGTCAATAATGCAGTGTTCTACTTTGCAATCACACTACAGCGAATCTTGATCAATCCATCATTGCTTTAGATCCCAATCTGAACCCGTATCCCACCCACCCGCCCCACCCCACCTAATCTGAACCTAATATTGCCATTGCTCAACATTACAAACTTGTACTTTCCAGAAGGCATCATGGGGTTGTCATGAGGACCAAAAACCTGAGCAAATATTTTTCCTTACCTTGGATACCCGAGGTAAATTATAGTGCCCCTCCTGCCACTCTCGCTGTGTTCAGCCCACTCTGCTTGGACTGGGGAAAGTACCTGGGGCTGCTTTTTACGTCTTTTGATTAAACCGAGGCCCCCGTCTGCCCTCTCAGGTGGATGTAAAAGATCTCATGGCACTCTTTTGAAGAAGAGGAGGCGAGTTATCCTGGAAGTTCTGGCCAATATTTATTCCTCAACCAACATCACTAAAAAGCAGATTATCTGATCATTATCACATTGCTATGTGTGGGAGTTTGCTGTGTGCAAATTGGCTGCTGCATTTCCCACATTACAACAGTGACTATACCTCAAGAATACTTTATTGGCTGCACGCTATTTTGGAATGTCCTGAGATCATGAAGGTGCTTTAGAAATGCAAGCTCTTTCTTACTTTCCTTTGCTTTTATACTACTGTTTGGTTTGGGTCCTGGCAAACTGGTGTTCGCCAGCCAGCTCCTTTATGTTACTAATCTGGTTCCCTTATCCCAGTGTTACAATCATATCAGCATAAATACAAGAAACTTGCTCATGGGTGCTGATCTAAACTAGCTGTTGACTAAAAATGGCGCTGAACTTTCCTGTTCTGTATAGCTCAATTTCACATAAAGGATATGACTGCTGAAGTCCAGCCATTCACAATTGAGGTGTAGATCAGATTGAATTAACGACCTGTCAGTTAGGGAGAAAATAATTGACCATTGAGGACAAGTGGCGGTTGAATCAAGCAATTATATTTAATCTGACACCTTTCTGCAAAATTGGCTGGCTTCAATTCAAATTAAAATTCAGCTAATTACTATGCCACTTATGGAAATTATTTTGCAGAAGTGAATTGAGATTGCTTTTCAGATTGTCAACTTTTGTTCTGCAATAATGTACTTTAAAACATGAACAACCAAGTCATTGAAGTGTGACATGAGGCTACCTTTTATAATCGGTGGGGTAATGGGTAGGAAGGTGGGATTGTTGGCAGGTCACTTGAGGTTTCAGTGCACTGAGATTTTAGTGACTTTTGTTGAGAATCTGATTTATTGCTTTTGCCTTTGTGAATTGCAATATGTTTGTATCCTGACAAAGTGCATCATGGATTCTTTCAATGCTCATTTCAAATGGTGAACCCATTGCTTTTTGTGAAGTAGACTGATTGAGGTAGACTGAGATGCAGGAGCAAATGATTTGCTAATTGATACTGAATCTGACTGTTTTAAAAATTGCACTTCACAAATTTGCATTATTAATAGTGGATGGTGTATTGAATGTAATGTAGTCCCTTTTAACAAGGGTAAATTAGTAGTTAGTGTGTAATTTATAAAAAATGGTGGCGAAATGGAAACTAATAATATATAATTTAACTAATTGGCTTGAAAAAGGAAGGGCCATGCAATGTTATCAGCTTCTCTGTGCTCTCCAATTTAATTGTATATTTTAAACACTAGAATGAATGAATGACTGTTATGCTAGCCTTGGCTAGAGTTTCAGTATTCCCAAACTATCTTTAGCACAGTTTCAAAATAGCTTGTGTACAGGAAATAATATGACTTCTTATAAGATGTAAAAATCAGCATTTTTGTACTACACTGACATCAGGGTTCTTAACGCCCCACTCAGAGTGAATTCTGCAGTTCCATTATCCATCAAACAGTTGTAACTAATTTTATGCATTAATAGCCAGGTGGTAATTATATATAAAAAGGCTTTATATGAAATACAAATTACAGTGGGTAATTTAAATCAACTAAATCACTTGGTGTGAAAAAATCTTCAAAATGTGCTGCTGAAGTTCAGAGATGAAGAAATGCTTTTTTGTAGAGGAACCTTCATTTTTGAAGTCACCGGGAACAACCCTGGAGTAGGGTGACTAAGCGGAGATCTCTGATAAATGTTTGATAGGAAATCTGGTCACAAGATGAAGTCCGAATTAAATTGGTGTGATGTTGACAGAAAAAGGCCTGATGAACTACAATAAGGAGGAATTAGGTTACATTTTTTGGTCTGATTGAGCTAGACGATCAATTAAGAAATAATTTATCTGGAAATTGTTACATGAAAGGTGCTATATAAATGCAAGTAGTTGTTGTTGAAAAGAGAAGAGGATGCCTGACTTGGTGTCTTGACATTTGGAGATGGTCTACATCCAATTAGTTGAAGTGTTGATAAGTGTGCTCTTTGTTGTTTAAAAATGATGCTCTTAGTAATCTATTTGAATTGTCTGTTTTAGAAACTATTTCCAGTAAACATCATAAATTTAATTCCTTTCACCTTCTGCAGAGAGAGTCATAGTCACCTGAGGAGGCAGCACTTTGAATTGTCTTGTCAAATATGTAGAAAATCAGAATCTCAGAAGCTTAATCTTCTCTTCTTTTTCTTGACATTTCTTCGTGGACGAAGATTTTGGGAAGGTTGTAGTCATCAGTTGCAGGCCTGCTGGTGGCTAGTCAGGCCTATCCGTGACCGGCAGATGGTCCCACAGCGGATGCAAGTGAAAGTGCATTAATTGCGGAGGGCAATTGGATCTGTCCTTCTCCTCCTTTTCTCTTTCATGCTGGTTCTTCGCTTAGGCTCAAAGGTGTCTGTAGCCTTCCTGATGTAGCATCTCCAGGCATCACGATCTATGGCCTGCACTTCCCACTGGCGATGGTCGATGTGGCACACAGAGAGGAACTTCTTCAGGGAGTCCTTAAAACGTTTGAATGGGGCCCCTTTGATCCATTTACCAGTGGTCAGCTCTCCATACAACACAATCTTGGGCAGCAACGTGACCTGCCAAATGCAGTTGGCTTTGCAGGAGGATGGCCTCACTGCTGGTGACGTTGGCTGTTTCCAGGACTTCAATGTTTGTGATCCAGTCCTGCCAGTGGATCTTGAGGATGCTGCGGAGGCAGCGCTGATGAAAACACTCTAGAAGGCATACTTGATGGCGGTATACGACCCATGCCTCGGCGCCACGCAGAAGGGTGGTGAGGACTATGGCTTTGTACACTTTGAGTTTGGTCTGTGCTCTGAGGCTGTGGTTGCACCACGCACATTTGTAGAATCTGCCGAATGTACTGTTTGCTTTTGAGAGCCTATTGTCCACTTCCTTGTCTATGGTGGCATCAAAACGAGATGACGCTCCCCAAATAGGTAAATTGCTTGACGGCTTTCAGCTCAGTTCCCTTGGTGACAAGGCTTGATGGTCTATATTCTTCTTGGGGTGCAGGCTGATGCAGAACTTCAGTTTTCTTTAAACTGATTTTTAGTCCGAAGAGTTGTGCCACCTCGGAGAAATGTGTTGTTATACATTGTAGATCTGACTGACTGTGAGCCAGGAGAGCGCAGTCATCAGCGAAAAGAAGTTCATGGATGAGTTTTTCTTGTGTCTTTGTGTGAGCCTGAAGAAGCCCGAGGTTGAAAAGGCCTCCCTCAGCTTACATAAACTCCCTCCTTAAGGTCTCCTGTTGCCTGCTGCAGCATCATACTAAAAAAGATGGTGAATAAGGTCAGGGCCAGCACACGTCCCTGCTTCACGCCATTGGAGATACGGAAGGGACTCGAGAGGTCGCTGTTGTGCTTGACTTGTCTGTACTGATTTTCATGAAACTTCTTCACCATGGCCAGGATCCCAGGTGGGCATCCAAGTTTTTCAAGTATTTTCCAAAGTCTATCCCTACTCACAATGTCAAATGTCTTAGTGAGGTCTACGAAAGTGATGTACAGGCCTTTGTTTTGCTCACAACACTTTTCTTGTATTTGTCTGAGTGCAAATACCATGTCTGTGGTGCCTCTGTTTGCTCTGCAATCTCACTGGCTCTCTTTCTTATCAATGGGAGGCACAAGCCTGTTCAGAAGTATTCTAACCAGGATCTTCCCAGCAATAGAAAGGAGGGTGATCCCACGGTAGTTGGAGCAGTCTGATTTTTCTCCGCTCTACTACAATCAAAAAAAAAAACTGTCTCTTATCTGGCTGAGGCGGAAACCACAACACTCCCGAAAGGGAAATAAATGAGTGAATGAGAGTTTGATCCTCCATTGAAGGAAGATTCCAAGGACTACTAATGTGGTCTACAAGGTTGTGCTGTAAATCTCAGACCGAGTGTAGGACATACACAGGATCACCTTCACTTTTCATACCATCACTTCATAATTCCTTGTTGAGACTTACAGATGATCAAATTAGTTTCCATCAGCATTGCCATTTAGAGATGCAGTTAATTGGATCTATTATTTGGAATGGATTTGTTTGAGAAGCTTTCCTGAAATAACACTTCAAGTATTAATATACACCAGAGAGGGATTTTAAAAAAAGAAAAAAGTAACATGCATAATGAAAGGGGAACAATGTTGTTTTGCAAGCTTGTGTAACAATCATTTGAACTGGCAGTAATCGAGTTGAAGAATTCAGATGGTGTCAGAAGAAATGAGAATAGCTTGTCTCTTAGCTAAACTTCAAGACCAGGGTTACCAGATTTAACATATGATGTTAGATAGCAGGCTTAGAAGAAACTTATTTTGACAGCTGCTGCTACTATTAAAGTTGTAGATTATGCTGCAGGAAGTAGGAGCTCACTGAATATTAGGCAGCAGCACTGGAGATTTATTTTTGATTGTGTGTTATGGAGAATTTCCCCAACTTCTAGCGAAAGTAAGTATTTAAGCATGGTACATAAATACATTGGGATGCTGGGGCGGATTTTTAAAGCTCGCTGGGGGCAGGAGTGGGTGCGCCATGATTTGAAGATCGCATTCCCAGAGGTTGGCATTGGGTCCCGCTATCTCCGGAATGCAAAGGCTTTTTTAAAGATGCCGGGAAGGAGGGAATGGCAACACCACATGCCTTCAATTAAGTGCCTGTTGAGCTCATTGAGCAGCTTATTAACAAGCTTGTTAGCAGCCGTTTACAATATTCAAATGAAGGGCACAGGGAAATTGACATGTCTGGATCATGGCAGGGTGTACAAGCCAGGACCACTATGAGGGGGGCCATGAGGACTAAGGGAAGGCTGATTAAAATAATGCACAGGCATAAAATAAAGCTTAGCTGCTCTGAAGGTACCACAGAATAGCCATTGCTGGAGCTGTCAGACTTGCTTTTTTCAGTGGTGTTGTATGATCGCTTTAAGAGTGATGTCCCTTTAAACATTCAGTATGCTAATGAGCTAAGTACCAAGATGTAGTCATGTGACTAGAGGCCATGGTCACTCTGCACTGTAAGAACCTGGGCAAAGGTTCTGTCTACAGTTTGCTCTGTATTGTATCTACTAGCTTAGCTGTTAATAAACCTTCTAGAGATCTTCAAGGAACCAGAATCCACGTACCTCATTGTGTTGCTTAAGATAACACAAAGAGACTCATGACATGATGTCAACGATGGTGAAAAGACAAGAGAGAAGCTTGAAGACCACGGGGAAAACAGCAATTAAAATTTAAAAGCAATGCAGAAAACAGAAGAGAAAATTTGAAGCAACAAGTGAAGAAACTTTAAAACAAGTTCCTGAAAAGAGTAAAAGAAAGCTACATACCTTAGAAGGCTAAGAAATGCTCCATAGAACAGAAGCGTGGCTGAAAAGACAGCAATTGTGTGAGTCATTGTCCTGACGATCGAGAAATCCTAGTTTTTTAAAAAAGGCTTTGAAGAGTTTTTTTTAAATTCATTTTCGAAAGGCTCCTTGTGAGCGAGAGGAAAAGAGGGGAAAACCCTGAAAAGCGCACAAACTAAAAAAACCGAGACCGATAGTGTAAAAAAGCATGGAAACCCCCAAACATAGCAGACTATCCATTCAAGCAGTCAAGCTGAGAAAAGTCATTAAACCAGCCAAGTGTGAAGAAGATAAACAAACTCAAGCAAAGAAAAAGCAAAGGGGAAAACCCTTGAACTGCCTTTCAAACAGCTGTCTATACATACAAGCAAAGTGCTGAAAGAGGAATAACAGAGACCAATGTCAAGCATCTGTTACACTCTGTCAAAGCAGCTAGCCCAGAAAAAATAATTTTTTAAAGGGCGAACAGCACAGAGTTAACAGAACAAGTTTTAAAACCAGTTTTAAGCCACAAATAGAAAAATCATAATAAGTACAGTGCTGAAGGCACACACAGAGCTGAACAAAGTTTAATATAGAGGAAAACAAAAGACCAGCAGAAAGATGGATATCAAATTTCCCAGCATGGACTGGAAGGCCATCCGAGTTAAAACATTTTAAACAATGAATACAGTTATACTTCATAGACCAAGCGGTTGCAGAACCAGAGAAACAGGCTGTGAAAGTACTGATAGCAGTTGGAAATGAGGGGTTATACAGAATCAATACCTCTGGCTTACCTGAAGAGGACCAGAAAGATCCCGCAAAGATGTGGGAAGTGCTAAAGGATCAGCTCCGGGTAACAGTGAATTTTAAAATTCATCACCTGGAATTGATGTTCCACAGGTAACAACCACAGTAATCAATAAATCAATTTGTCAGTAGATGCCGTAGTAAGGGCAATGAATGCAATTTTCCAGAAACTGAGCTCCTGGAGCGAATAATGAAGCCGGTGATTGTCTCAACATCTATTGAAGCATTTCAAAAAGACCTCTTAGGGGGAAAAAGGAAGGTCACAGCATTGATGTGCTGCTACAAGATGGCAGGAAACACGAAACCACTGTAGCTGGACAACTAGGTGCAGCCAACAGTATCAGCATGGTAACTAGGTCACAAAAGCAAGCAAGCTGTGTGGTAAGTGTGGTTTGTCTCACTCACTGTGAAGATTTCCTGCATTTCAAGATCTGTGCAAGGCATGCAGTGCAAAAGGACACTGGGCCCATCTATGCAAGAAATCTGGCTCCAAAGGTATAGCCAGAAGTCACAATAGGACGAAACAAACAGAAGACAGGCGCTGCATCACAGCAACAGCAGCACGGAGAGTGCCAGAGACCTGCATAAATGCAAGCAGATACATGAAGTTCACAGTGAAACAGACCTGAGGCATGACTCAGAGTGAAGAGATTCTCAGCCAGAAGACAAGCAGGTGTTTCACATTGTGAATCTGACACATTGTGTTGATGAAGCCAAACAACTGGAAGCTTTTTGCTACTATTAATATCATATGCCCAAAGAAAGTTGGTAAACACACACCCAGGACTAAGATTCACATGAGAGATAGTGCAAATATCCTACCAGTCTGAATCCTGAAGGATATGTACCGGGGTCATTGGAAATTAATGATACAACTGACAACTGCAAAGTTATCTGTATACAATGGGTCACCCATCCCTTGCAGTGGCACACTAACAATGTAATGCAGCTATGGCAAGTCGACATGGAAACTACAAATATTTCAGTTGATAGACAGACACAAGCGGACTAGCAGTGACAGGACTACCAGCATGTAAGGACCTCAACATCATGACTATCCATGAGATCACCAAGGTACCCATTACAGCAGAAAAGACCAAGGATATCTGCATTGAGTCAGTCCAGGACTTACAGCAAATGTACCCAGACAGGTTCGCCACCATAGGGGATTTCAAAGGCGATGTCATACTGCACCTCAGAGAGGATGCAATTCTGCCAGTTGACCCTCCCAGAAAGTACAGTGTGCAAATACAAGAAAAGCTTAAAAGTGAGTTGGATGATATGGAACGCAATGGCATCGTCCATCGTGTGCATCATCACACAGATTGCAGCTCAGCACTTGCGTGAGAAAGAAGGAGGGAGCAATCAGGCAGGGTATGTCTAGATCTGAGGCGTCTAAATCTCTTCCTAAAGAGATGCCTACAAATGATTCCAACATTAGAGGAATTGAATCCCAAGTTCACAGGAGACAAATCTTTCACCAAGTTGGATGCTAAACATGTATATTGGTCAGTACACTTGGCTAAGGAATCTCATAAAGTCACCATTTGGAAGATATTGATTCCAGAGACTACCCTTCGGCTTATCTGTCAATCAAGATCTGTTTCAGCAGCATATGGACAGAAATATAGAAAATGTGCCTGGATGTATATGCATTGCCGATGATATTGCGGGAATGGGCGAAACCAATGAAGAGCATGATTGAAATCTTCATTCAATGATGGCAGTAGCTCGTCGTGAAAGACTCATTTTTAACAGCAAGAAGTGCCAAGTGAATGTAAGTCAGGTCAATTACTCGGCTCCGTCTATTCAGGTTGCGGAATCCGTCCTGACCCAGGCAAAGTTGAAGATGTAAGGCATATGCCTACTCCACAAGACAAAGAAAATCTGGAGAGATGTCTTGGATTTTTCAACTTCTTGGCACCATACATTCCAAATTTTTATGACAAAGCATCATCACTGAGAGAACGTTCAAAGAAAGATATACCATTTGTATGGCAGGAGGACAATCAGTATATGTTTGAGTCTCTCAAACAAGCATTGTCAGCGGAAACCTATACCCTGTAGTACCATGATCCAAGGAAGAAGACAATCCTGGAAGTCAACGCCTCACAGAAAGAGCTAGGAGCCTGCATCCTGCAGGATGGCAAACCAATTGCATTTGGGTCCAAATGTTTATCCTCAGCACAATCCAATAATTCAAACACAGAGCTTGAAACACCTGCTCTGGTGTTTAGGATCACAAGATTCCACACCTACCTGTTCGGTAAGCAGTTTCCTGTGGAAACTGACCACAAACCACTGGAGATGATCTGGTGCAAACTATTGACAAGTGCACCACCTCGACTACAGCGACTCTTAGTGAAAGTACAGGGGTATGACTTCGACGTCAGCTACAAACCAGGTACCAAAATGGTCACCTCGGATAAGCTAAGCAGATTGCTCAATCTGAACAAGAATGAAGAGATTCCACGGGATCTACAAGTAGACAGCATGGACATCGAGGTGGAAGATGTGCTCAAAATTGATTTATTGCATGTTTATCAGCACAAATGTGACCAACTACAATCAGAAGCAGCCAGTGACCCATAACTGAAGGCTCTGTGGAGACTCATCATAGAAGGTTGTCCCTACATGGTAAAAGAGGTGCCAGAAGCCCTCAGACGCTTTTGGCCTTATAGAGATGAACTCTCGAGAGGCATAACCTTTAAAGGAAAACAAGTGATTGTGCCCAAAGCTCTCTGACAGGACATCTTGTCACAACTTCACTAAGGCCATATGGGTATAGAGTGAATGAGACGACTGGCACAAGTCACTGTTTCTTGGCCAGGGATCAACAGTGATGTCGAAAGATTAGTGAGGATGTGCTAGGCATGTCAGAGCCACCAGCCACAACAAAGCAAAGAACCTCTACATCTTCACGCGATTCCATCAGTCCCTTGGTCCAAAATCGCTACCAATCTATTTTCCATTTATGGAGACGACTTTATCTCAGTCAACGATTATTTCTCCAAATTTCCAATTGTCAGACAGGTCAAAGACACTTCAAGCGTGGTTGTTGCAGATGCATTGAATGCCATATTCAGTCTGTTCAGTGCACCTGAAGAAATTATTTCTGACAATGGGCCACAGTATACGGGCAGATATTCAGGGATATGTGTGCCAAATGGGGCGTAAAACATGTGATGTCCCCAATATCCTACCCTAGATCTAGTGGTCTTGCTGAGCAAATGGTTCACAGTTAAATCACTTCTCCTGAAATGTCGACAACTGAGCAAGATTTTCGTGTTGCCATACTACACCTCAGAGCTACACCTATAGATATGGGCTTACCGCTACCAGCAGAGATCATGTTTGGCAGCCAAGTGAGAACGATTCTGCCAAGCTATCATCTGTCCAAATTCTCCAAGATGCAGGAGACACTGCTTGAAATACAAGGGAGAATGAAGATGGTGCATGACCAACACACAGAAGAAGAACTACCTCAATGATATGTAGACAAAAGGTCAGTATCATACACCCCACAATGAGAAAATGGTGACCTGCAGACGTATCCAACGTATGCAGTGAGCCATGACTTACGAGGTTACAGCATCTAACACAGCAGTGTTGATGAGGAATTGAAGCCAATTAAGAAAACTGTGCAAAACTCCAATTGCACACAGTGGGCTCGAAAGAACAATGAGGATGTAATGGAACAACAGGACAACAACCAACACATTGACAACACGTCTGCAAGCCAAAACAGCCAAGGATGAAATCCACATCCTCAGAAGGTTATCCCATAACACGATCTGGAAAAGTTGTTAAACCACCAAAATGATAGATTGACTGTTAAGCTTCTGCACTCATAAATTTAACAATTCTTATCTTTATACTTGTAATTTTTAAAATTTCTATCCCTGTTTATATCTTTATCTTAGTCTTCTGATTTGGTCAGTGGTCAGGGACAGGAGAGTGTGGCTGCAGCTCAGGCAGGTAAGTAGACCCAGAGGGCAGGAGTGCAGGAGCCTCAGCCTTCGTGATTGTCCAACAGGTTTGAGGTTCTTTCAGCTTGTTTGGATGAGAGTGGGGGCTGCAGGGTGGATGAGCAACCTGACCATGGCACCATTATACAGGAAGCCATTCAAGTGGAGGTAGAAAAAAAGACTGTAGTGGTAGTTGGGGACAGTATAGTTAGGGGGATTGACACTGTTCTCTGCAGCAAAGAGTGACAGTCCAGACGGCTGTGTTGCATGCCCGGTGCTAGGGATCAGGACATCTGTTCAGGGTTGGAGAGGAATTTACAGTGGGAGGGGAAGGATCCAGTCATCGTGGTCCATGTAGGTACCAACGACATAGGCAGGACAAGAAAAGAGGTTCTGCATAGTCAGTATGAGGAACTAGGCGCGAAATTAAGACACAGAACTGCAAAGGTAATAATCTCTGGATTATTACCTGAGCCACGTGCAAATTGGCATAGGGCAAATAAGATTAGAGAAATTAATGCTTGGCTCAAAGCCTGGTGTGGTAGAAGCGGGTTCCAGGTCCTGGGGCACTGGCACCAGTACTGGGGAAAGTGGTGGCTGTACCGTTGGGGCGGTCTACACCTGAACCGTGCAGGGGCTGGTGTTCTAGTGAGCCACATAACTAGGGAAGTAGAGAGGGTTTTAAACTGAATAGTGGGGGCAAGGGATCAAATTGGGAAGATATGGTAAATCAAGGAGTAGAGACAAGGCAAGAGAGGAAGGTATTAATATGGGAAATGATAAACAGAGTATGACAGGAAGGGACAGAGTGTACAAATCTAAGAGTAAATCAACAGATAAGGCTAGAGATTACAAAAATAATAAGATGGCAAAACTAAAGGCTCTGTATCTGAATGCATGTAGCATTCGAAACAAAACAGATGAACTGAGAGTGCAAATAGAAATAAATAAGTACGATTTGATAGCCGTTACAGAGACATGGCTGCAAGACAACATAGGGCCTGAATATTTAAGGGTGCATGGCATTTAGGAAAGACAGGAAGCTAGAAAAAGGAGGAGGCGTAGCTCTGTTAATTAATTATGGTATTAGTGCAATAGAGAGGGATGACCTAAGTTCAGGAGACCAGGATGTCGAAGCAGTTTGGGTAGAGATGAGAAATCATAAAGGCAAGAAGTCACTTGTGGGAGTGGTGTACAGGCCACCTAACATTAACCAAACTGTAGGACAGGGTATAAAGGAAGAAATAATGGCAGCTTGTCAGAACAGTACAGCGATAGTTATGGTGGATTTTAATCGACATATAGACTGGAAAAATCAGATGGGCAGAGTTGGCCTAGATGAGGAGTGCATAGAATGATTTTGGGATAGTTTCTTGGAACAAGACATTCTGGAGCCAACCAAAGAGCTGGCTGTACTAGACTTGGTATTGTGCAACGAGATAGGATTAATTAATGACCTCATAGTTAAGGCGCCCCTAGGTAGTAGTGATTATAATATGATTGAATTTTACATTCAGTTTGAGGGAGAGAAGAGTAAGTCCAAGACTAGTATTTTAAACTTAAATAAGGGCAATTATGAGGGCATGAAAGCAGAGCTAGCTAAAGTGAACTGGCAAATCAGGTTAAGGGATAGATCAATAGAGAGGCAGACATTTAAGGGGATAGTTCAGAATACACAGAATAGATACATTTCAACGAGAAAGAAAAATTCCAAAGGTGGGACCCACCATCCGTGGTTAACTAAAACAGTTTAAGTCTGATACTATCTTTAAGATAAAGCCTATAGTTGTGCAAAGATGGGAAGCAGGTCAGAAGATTGGACAGAATATAAGCAACAGCAAAGAATGACTAAAAGATTGATAAGGAAGGTAAAATTAGAGTATGAGAGAAAGCTAGCTAGTAATATAAAGACAGATAGTGAGAGTTTCTATAGATATTTAAAAAATAAAGAGTTAACAAAGTGAACTTTGGTGCTGTAGAAAGTGAGTCTGGGAAATTAATAATGGATAATAAGGAGATAGCAGATGAACTGAACAAATACTTTGCATCGGTCTTCACTATTAGCTGTAAGTCAGGAAATGGGAGGGAGAAACTCAAGAAAATTACAATCACCAGGGAAGTGGTACTGAACAAATTGTTGGAGCTGCAGGCTGACAAATCCCCGGGTCCTGATGAACTTCATCCTAGGGTGTTAAAAGAAGTGGCTAGTGAGATAATTAATGCGTTAGTTTTAATTTTCCAAAATTCCCTAGATTCAGGGAAGGTTCCGTTAGATTGGAAAATGGCAAATGTAACTCCTTTATTCAAAAAGGGAGGGAGACAGAAAACGGGAAACTACAGGCCAGTTAGCTTAACATCTGTCTGAGGGAAAATGTTAGAAGCTATTATTAAAGACTTTATAGAAGGGCATTTAGAAAAATTGAAGGTAATCAGGCAGAGGCAACATGGTTTTGTGAAAGGGAAATCATGTTAATCAATTCATTGGAGTTCTTTGAGGGAGTTACATGTGCTGTGGATAGAGGAGAACCGGTGGATGTATTGTACTTAGATTAATAAGGTGCCACATCAAAGATTATTGCAGAAAATAAATGCTCATGGTGTAGGGGGTAAGATATTGGCATGGATAAAAGATTTGCTAGCTAACAGAAAACAGAGAGTAGACATAAATAGGTCAATTTCTGGTTGGCAACATGTAATGAGTGGTGTGCCACAGGGATCTGTGCTGGGGCCTCAATTTTTTGCAATTTATATAAATGACTTAGATGAAGGAACCAAAGGTATGGTTGCTAAATTTGCTGAAGACAAAAAGGGAGGTAGGAAAGTAACTTGTGAAGAGGACATAATGAGGCTACAAAAGGATATAAATAGGTTAAGTGAGTGGGCAAAGATCTGGCAAATGGACTATAATGTGGGAAAGTGTGAAATTGTCCACCCTGGTGGGAAGAATAAAAAAGAAATATATTATCTAAATGGTGAGAGATTGCAGAACTCTGAGATGCCGAGGGATCTGGGTGTCCCAGTGCATGAATCACAAAAGGGTAGTATGCAGGTACAGCACATAATTAGGAAAGCTAATAGAATGTTATCGTTTATCGTGAGGGGAATTGAATACAAAAGTAGGGAGGTTATGCTTCAGCTATACAGGGCATTGGTGACATCACATCTGGAGTACTGTGTACAGTACTGGTCTCCTTATTTAGGGAAGGATCGAAATGCCTTGGAGGCAGTACAGAGAAGGTTTACTAGACTAGCACCTGGAATAGGCGGGCTGTCGTACGAGGAAAAATTGGACATGCTAGTCTTGCATCCGCTGGAATTTAGAAGAATAAGAGGAGACTTGATTAAAACATATAAGATCTTGAGGGGCATTGACAGGGTGGTTATGGAAAGGATGTTTCCCCCTGTGGGAGAATCTAGAACTAGGGGTCACTGTTTAAAAATAAGGGGTCGCCCATTTAAGACAGAGATGAGGAGAAATGTTTCTCTCAGAGGGTCTTGACTCTTTGGAATTCTCTTCCTCAAAAGGCAGTGGAAACAGAGTCTTAGAATATTTTTAAGGCAGAAGTAGATAGATTCTTGATATGCAAAGGAGCGGAAGGTTATCAGAGGTAGGTGGAAATGTGGAGTAATCAGTTCAGACATGAACTTATTGAATGGCGGACCCGGTTTGAAGGGCCAACTGGCCTACTCCTGTTCCTAATTCATATATTCGTATGTTTGTATCCCTATTTTGATATTATCCAATTTTATATGTTTTTACTTGTAACGTACGGACTTATCGTTGGAAAGAAAGGCGAGGTTTTATGATCACTTTGAGAGTGATGTCCCTTTAAGAACACAGTATGCTAATGAGCTAAGTACCAGGATGTAGTCATGTGACTAGAAGCCATGGTCACTCTGCACTGTAAGACCCTGGACAAAGGTTCTGCATATAGTTTGCTCTGTATTGTATATACTAGTTTAACTGTTAATAAACCTTCTCAACATCTTCAAGAAACTAGATCCCACATACCTCATTGTGTTGTTTAAGATAACACAAAGAGACTCATGAGAACTGGTGAGTGGTAGCAATCTGGAGAGGGATGTGAGCCTGCTGGCATCACTGGGACAATTAGGGTTGGCAGGGGAAGGCCTGGTGAATGCACAAAGCCTGGGTGAGGGAGTTCAGATGAGAGTAGGCTACTCTGACATTGGACAAAGCAACCAGGATGAGCTTCAGAAGATGCAACCTCCTGGACAGCAGGAGGCCAGAGGAGCACAGCAGGAGGGGGGTGGGGGGACTGCTGCAAGGGGAAGAAGGTGCTACCCAAAAGATCGGGTCGACTGCCCAAGAGTCAGCTAGCTGCAGATGACAGAGCGCCAGTGTTGTAGGAGGCTACGACTATCCAGGCAGATGGTCTCGGACCTGTGTGCTCTGATCCACAATCACCTGAGGTCTTGTGGCCCCCATGGCAGTTCATTACCTGCAGCCATCAATGTCACCATCACTGCAACTGGGTCATTCCAGGGATCAGCTGTGGACCTAGGTGGCATCTCACAGTCGGCAGCTCATCAGGCCATCAGGCAGGTCACAGATGCCATATTTAGGAGGGCGGGGGATTAAATCCACTTTGAGACAGATGGGCCTACACAGGGCCTGAGGGCATTGGGTTTCTTCTCCATCGCTGGATTCCCCCAGGTTCAGGGCATCATCAATTGTGGCCATCAAGGCATCCAGCGACTGGCCAATGAGATCCATCAACAGGAAGAGCTTCCACTTCCTCAACGTCCAACTGGTCTGCAACCACAACAAGAGCTTCCTCTAAGTGTGCGCTTGCTTTCCTGGCAGCTACCATGACTCCTTCCTCCACCAGCTCAGGCTGCCTCAGACTTTCACTCCATTCCCCCGAAGGTGTGTGGTTGGATCCAAGGGGACAAGAGAAGTCCCTTGAAGAAATGGCTATTGACCCCTTTATGGGAGCTGCAGACAGAGACACAGAAGAGATACAACCAATGCCACCTACTCAGCAGGCCAACCATTCAGCAGGCCGTCGGGCTTCTGAAGAAGCGATTCTGGTGCTTGGATCGATTGGGTGGCATCCTCCAATACTCTCCTGCAAGGATCTTGGTCATTGTGGTGGTCTGCTGCCCTCATAACATGGTCCTCCAGAGAGGTGTGGACCTTGAAGACAGTGAAGCCCTGGAAGGAGACAGATCATTGGGAGGAGGAGCAGGAGCGGGATATCACTGAACAGAGAGGTGCCCCTGCTGCATGGAGAGGAGGCTTCCTCCTGCCATCCTCTGGGAAGAGGACTTCCCTCCTCTTCCTCATGGTCTCCAGCATCAGACCGAGGTTGGCATCGATGAAGTGAGCATCTGCCCTTCCTCTAGTGCCAGGCCTCCAGCTCCCTTGTGACATCTCACTTATATCTGGCACAGCGGAAGGTTTTGGCACAAAATGCAGATATCTCCCTCAGGACAACCAGCAGCCTCAGTGTGTCTACATGAACCCCACACTTCATTTGACCCACCTCCATTCCTGGCCCCATTGGCCCTAAGGGGATAGGAAACCTGTCTCCATGCCAATTAAGGGTTTACCCTTTTGAAAATCTGCACATGAATCAGTTTCCCACCAGAGGCGGGTTTCTGACCCAAAACCAGACCTGACTCCTGTTTCCTGCCTCTGTAATGAGAGTCTAGTCCTTGGAGTTTTCTTTCTCATCACCTTTATTGCTCAGCAGACATTCAGTGCCACGTGTCTCTTGCCTGTCATTAATGGTTCATTTGGCTGTTTGGATGTTGCTGGAGTTGGGCCTTGACACTGTTTCTTTTCAGTTTCTTGATTACCAGCAAGAGAATGAAAGGGAATTCTGATGGTGGAGTGACTATCACAGCACCCAAAGCACTCACACTCAGCTTGCTGGTCTATGGTATGATGTGTGGCAGCAGTAATAAGAATGGCCTCAAGCAAGGCACTGTTTACGATTGTGACCCTTGACGCAAGTAATTGAATAACATTCTATTACCTGATATCACCTCAGCTTCAATCCTATAGTACGGTATCAGTGTAGTTCAGATCATGTAAATATGCATAAAAAGTTAGGTAGCTGTCTACCATGGCATTCAATTCCATTCCCAATTGCCTCCACCAAAATAATGCAAATAAAATCAAAATGCTACCCATAAATTTTGCTTCTTTATGGAGTAACAAACTCTGGAATCTTAAAGTAGTAAAGTGTCTCAGAATTGAGCCGACATTGATAAAATATTTGAGATTCACTGCCATGGCTGGTGGTTGTGGCAGAGCACCCCCCTCCAGCCCCCAATCCATGCCTCTATAGAAGTCCCGCCCCACCCCCATTCCCCAGAACAATGTGCCCAGCGCCAGGAGCATAAGATCAAGAGGTTGGAATTGGAGAAGGCACCCAACCAGGAAAAGGTGGAGGGCCTTTTAATACTTAATCGCCGCTTCCAAGATGAAATTCTTACTGCCTTTGGCCAGGGTAACTTATTTGTTTATTTGACTACAAGTTTCATTTTACATGCCATTTCTCTTCCAGTCTTGACTAATGCAACATTCCGCCAGCCTGCAAAAGATGATAGATCCGTGAGGGTTGCACAATAAGTGTGCCCCACAACATTAAATACTATTTCTTTTGTTTCCTGTTGCAGCAAGAGGACCGCACCAGCCTCTCAATATGGCTACGCAGCCCAGGGCCTCCACACCTCTCCATGTCCAGCTGCAGCCCCGGATCTTGCCTCTCGGTTCACTGCTGAGGCCTGCACACAGTGAAGCTGCAGCGACGATTATCACGGTTGGCAAGGCAAGCGTGCATGCGGAGCAACTGTACACGTCGATTGATGGGAAGGTATTGATTCTCACAATTTACCAAATATATGACAATCATTGTTGGCTTACGCAAAAGCACCTTTAAAAGTGATGGATCATAGATGGTTATTGAAGTGTTAAACTTGCCTTTTGCAAGTCAGTGGGCTGGATTTTGTGGAAGAGGCAGGCTTCCTGGTGCCAGGCCGAAAAAGTGGAGGGAACCCCACCTCGGACTTCTCACACCCTCCCCCCACCCCAGCGCAATCCTCCGTTGTTCTGGAGGCGACGTTTCCAGCGCTGGGATCTACGACCCTTTAAAGGCAGGGATCCCGCCTCCAAGAGCTGCTGGCCAATCTCGGGGCCGGAAGCTCAGCAGGATCAGCAGCGCTAGCTGTAGCCGCACCTGGTACTGCAGAGGCCTTGGACCCAGGCCCACTGCTGGAACCTCACACCTCAGGTAAGTGAGGCAGGGTCGCCATGGCCAGTCCGGAAGGTCCCTCGAGGGGGTGTGGTTGGAAAGTCCAGTGGGAGAGGTGTCTTGGGAGGTACATTGTTTCCTGGCTGGGGCCTCCATGGGTCAGATTGCCCATGGATGAAGGACTCCACCCACCCCAAGCCCACGTGGCGAGGACCCACCGCCAGCAACTCTCACCCCACTCTGGTGCTGGTTAGATATCAGTGATGGGCAGAAATGGCCCTTAAGTGGCCATTCATAGATTACTTAAGAGTCTCAATTGACCTGTTGTCAGGAAAGCTGTAATCAGCCTATCGCACCCTTGGCGATGGGCCCTCCACCCCTGCCCCCCATTGCGATTGTATGGGGACCCCCGCCTTCGATTCTGCCTTGGGAGGGGCCCAGAAAATCCAGCCCCATGAATCTAAACCGCTATTCATGTTGAGTCTGTACAGAAATCTATCGTCTGTATTTTCAAAACTTGCACACAGGATACTGATATGTCTCCGATTTTCCTTACAGTTTCAATTGAGGGGGGTTGGGGGAGGTAGTGTGGAAATCCCTGAGTGCCTGTGGACCTCTATTCATTGTTCATTAAGTCCCTGTGGGGGTCCACTGCACTGAGGGACAGCTCCATCTGTGGGAGAGTGTGCCCATGGTTCTTACATTCTGGTGATGCATCTCCCCAGACAAAACTCCCTCCCCACCTCGCTCGCTGAGGAAACTCAGTGCTGTCAGAAGTTAACAACTTAGAAGCGTTTTTTAAATTGCAAATCTCTGCAGTATGTATGTTCCATGTTTCCAATCTATTTTTTAAAAATGTCATGGATGCCCCTTTTCTATTACATTTTGAGAAGCTCTCAATGAGTCATTGCTTCATTTTTTCTCTCTCTTTCCTCTTTTCAGCATGTTTCCACCATTACCTACTGAGTGAGGAGGCTGTCTCAAAAAAGATTGCTAGATTCTGGCTATATAACTGAGAAGATCCAAGATCTCAATAAGAAGCCAAAAGTGCAATGAGTTTGAATTTGTGGAGAAATGTATTTCAGCTTTACTCAAACTTGTATTCTCAGAGTGTTTTTTCTGGACAAATGGAGATTTTGCTAGATTTGATATATCGTGCCCATACTTCACTGAACACCATGATACACTGAATGAACATAATGGGTAATAGTAACATAATGGGTTATCTCATCAGTTCAAACAGTTCCGACTGGAATAAACAACTGGCCTAATTGCTGCACCAGTCCAATTGGTAAATACCACCTGAACTGGAAAAGATCACAATCTCAAATGATACATTTCTGCAGCTCAGCTGGTAAAAATCACACGTTCAACTGGTTGCCAGCAAGACAGCCAAACTGGTGAAGTGGATATCATTTCCCAGTTGACAACTGGTGCGAACTGGTACCAGGACAACCGGAAACACCACCTGGGACTCCTCTCAGTCACAAAAATGTTAACCTGTGTTCTGTTCTGCACTCTTGAACTGCATGCAATGCTGCATTCTTGAAGAATGTTTTTAGTTTACACTTGTGTAGATTTACTTTTACATAATACATAGCTGCACTGATTATCATCCAATACCTGTCATGTGCAAGTGACAATGTGGTGCCAAACCTGTGACAGATTGCACTCATTTTTACCCTTGCTAATAGTAGCTTAATTTCTCTTTTTGGTTGTCCAGTACCTGTAATTTTCCATAAAAAATTGAGAAAATGTCATTTGAACGATTCAACTTTATTTGAAAAAGAATTTCTGGTTTTCTTTTTGATGAATTTGTGTTTGTGTTCAGCAAACTGAGAAACATTAGTGCTCGGGCCTGTATGCATTTGTACTCTAGGATCCAGTTCTGTGCCTTTGGTGTTCCTAGGTCAGGTCTAGCAGAGGCAGACACAGGACTCTCTTTATTTCACCCCAACAATATAGCCAAGCCATTATCCTCAAAAAAAGAGTGACCTCCCAAAGTTGCTTTACAGCAACTGTGTAGTCACTGTTGTAATGTAAGGAAACATGGCAGCCAATTTGTGCAAAGCAAGATTCCACAAACCACAGTGAAATAAATGACCTGCTCATATGTGCTTTAGGTGTTAGTTGGTGGATAAATGTTGGCCAGGACACTGGGAGAATTCCTTTTCTCTTCTTTGAATAGTTCTGGGAGATCTTTTAAGCTACCGCAGTGGGGGACAGGACCTTGGTTTAATGTCTCATTCGAAATATGGCGCCTTCAACATTTTCACATTCTCTCGGTGTAATATTACTTGTTCCTCTGACATGCGAACTATTGTAAGACACACAGGACTACAAGTAATATCCAAACAAAACATGCGTTTTTATTATATTTTAACTAGAACATATAGTTACTGCATGAGCCACATCTAAACACATCTCACTCTGTTGGGGTACTCCCACAACACCCTGGTCATGTGTGACATGACATTACTTCCTCCAGTGTCCTTCACTTACAGCTCTTAACGTGGTCCCACATCCCACAACACTCAATACTGAAGTATTTGCCTGGATTAAGTGCTGAAGTGGCAGGAGATGGGCTTAAACTCAAGACTTCTGACTCAGATGTAAAAATGTTACCATTGAGCCAAATCTGAACTCTGCTTACTGCACCATTGGGACTTTTTTGTCCATTTCAAGATCAGCTATCCTTGTATCCTGAAAAAGATTGGACATTGAGTGCTGTTTGGGCCAAACTGCATCGTTTGAGCCCAAACGAGCATTACACTGGACTCTTACAACAGACAGAGAGAGAGGCTTCTATCCACATTAATTCAAGCTGAATTTGAACCCACTTGGCTGAGGTAAAATTGACTGGTTTCCAGCCCCTATGCTAATGCAGTTTTAAAAGGAATGTGGAAATCCTTTGATTTATAAAAAAAAAGAGTTCTTGCATTTGCTGAGACTCTTTCTGCTGTCATTATACATATCGTCAAACAGAATAAAACCCGCAGTTGAAATAGGAGCAGCTGTCACTGTTGCTGCACAGCAGATATCTTAAGGTCTAATGATGCTACATCTTTCATGCTGCATATTTAAAAATAAAACAAGAAAATCATTGAGACCATTTATGCCCTTATTCTTATTTGCTCATTCTCTTCAACGCCCACTGCAGCATCCTCTTAACCATCTATTTTGCTCCCATCCTGTCCTCATTGTTGAACATTTAAACGTCTCATGCACCAGCCTTAGGAATAGGAAGTGAATTCTGTACAATCACACTGTATAACTGAATGACTGGGGTAGTTACAATTGGATTTCTGCCCTCATTCAAGGTCAGACAGGAAACAAGAACGAATGCCAATTTGAACATTTCCCAAGGCGCAAATATGATTATGCCATAAAATTTACAGTCATGAATATTTATTTAGACTTTGCCTCTAGGTGACCCCAGTTTAATATGCTGACCCTAATTAGATATACCAATATCAGTAACTTTTACATGTGGCAAGCTCGAAAATATCCCTTAGGATATCTCTGTTCCTGATAAGTTATCAGTCAGTCGTAGTGGGTGAGTGTGATATTCTCCAAGTTGTTTGAATGCCTTATTTCCCAGTTTCCTACTTCTCCTCCTGATGGTGTATGGGTCCAAATAGATGAATGCTGCAACCTATCAATACTTCATCCAAGTGGCTGATACACTAGCTAATACCAGTGGGGGAATCACTGGATAGCAGTCAGGAGCAAGAAACCTGGATGACTTTATTTTATTTTACCTTGCCTAGCCCAGGGATTGGAATCCCAATTATAGTGGCTTGATTGCTGCCACCGCTAAGGTCAGCTAAATCAGCACAAATCACAGGTCAAATCTGGGAGCTCAACAGCCTACATGCCCATATCTACTTGCTGAGTCTTTGGAACAGCCAAAAAACAGCCAAAACACAACCATGGTTGTGATGTGGGTAGGGGGGTGGGAGCTGCGGTGTGCTAAAAAGGTATAAGGTTTCTGTAAAAGAACCAAAGGGGACAAGAAAACATTTTTTAGTTGTTTGGTTGTACAGAACTTGAGTATTGCTGAAAACAGAGACATTTTGTCGAAGCTTGGCGTCTTGCACTCTTTAGGACAATTTGCAAGAATACCAATATAAGGGAAAGCAACAAATTTATACTCGCCTCCGCCTCTGGGCTCACTTCTTTGACCAGGAGTCCTCCCCCCGATCAGCAGACCCATTCACCCGCCTCCAGCATTCTCCCATTACCTGGACCCCTCCCTCTGGCCTCTTACGCGCTCTTGATCTTTTCATTGAAAACTGTCAGCAGGCATTGGTCATCTCAATTTCTCTGCCCCCCTCACTCATTCTAACCTGTCCGCCTCTGAACTTGCCACACTCCGTACTCTGAGGTCTAACCCCGACATTGTCATCAAACCTGCAGACAAGGGTGGTGCTGCTGTTGTATGGCGTACCGACCTCTACCTTGTAGAGGCTCAGCGCCAGCTCTCAGACACTTCTTCCTACTTCCTCCAGACCATGACCCCACCACCGAACATAAAGCCACTGTACACAGGACTGTCACGGACCTCATCTCCTCTGGACCTCTTCCCTCTACAGCTTCCAACCTCATAGTCCCGCAACCCCAGACAGCCCACTTCTACCTCCTTTCCAAAATCCACAAACAGGACTGTCCCAGCAGACCCATTGTTTCAGCCTGTTCCTGCCCCACTGAACTTATTTCTTCCTATCTTGACTCTATCTTTTCTCCGCTGGGCCAGTCTCTTCCCACCTACATCCGCCACCCTTCTGACACCCGACGTCATTTTGATAATTTCCAGTTTCCTGGCCCCAACCGCCTCCTCTTCACTATGGACGTCCAATCTCTCTACACTTCTATCCCCCACCAGGACGGTTTGAGGGCTCTCCGCTTCTTCCTTGAACAGAGGCCCAACCAGTCCCTATCCACCGCCACCCTCCTCCGCCTGGTTGGACTTGTTCTCACATTGAACAACTTCTCCTTCAACTCCACTCACTTCATTCAAGTAAAAGGTGTTGCTATGGGTACCCACATGGGTCCTAGTTATGCCTGTCTTTTTGTGTGATATGGCGAACATTCCTTGTTCCAGTCCTACTCAGGCCCCCTCCCCCAACTCTTTTTCCGGTACATTGATGACTGTATCGGTGCCGTTTCCTGCTCCCACCCCGAACTGGAAAACTTTATCAACTTTGCTTCTAATTTCCACCCTTCTCTCACTTTTAAATGGTCCATCTCCGACACTTCCCTTCCCTTCCTCGACTTCTTTGTCTCCATCTCTGGGGATAGGCAGTCTACTAATATTCATTATAAGCCCACTGACTCCCACAGCTACCTCAATTACACTTCTTCACATCCTGCCTCCTGTAAGGACTCTATTCCATTCTCCTAGTTTCTCCGTCTCCGACGAATCTGCTCTGATGATGCTACCTTCCATGACAGCGCTTCTGATATGTCTTCCTTTTTCCTCAACTGAGGATTCCCCCCCACTGTGGTTGACAGGGCCCTCAACCGTGTCCGGCCCATTTCCCGCACCTCTACCCTCACCCCTTCCCCTCCCTCCCAGAACCGCGACAGGGTTCCCCTTGTCCTCACTTTCCACCCCATCAGGCTCCATATCCAAAGGATCATCCTCCGACATTTCCGCCATCTCCAGCATGATGCCACTACCAAACGTATCTTCCCCTCCCCTATCAGCATTCCGAAGGGATCATTCCCTCTGCGACGCCCTGGTCCACTCCTCCATGACCCCCACCACCTCGTTCCCTTCCCACGGCATTTTCCCCTGCAATCGCAGGAGGTGTGAAACCTGCCCATTTACCTACTCTCTCCTCACTATCCCAGGCCCCAAACACTCCTTTGAGGTGAAGCAGTGATTTACTTGTCCTTCTTTCAATGTAGTATACTGTATTCGCTGCTCACAATGTGGTCTCCTCTACATTGGGAGACCAAACGCAGACTGGGTGACCGCTTTACGGAATACCTCCGCTCAGTCCGAAAGCAGGACCCTGAGCTTCCGATTGCTGGCCATTTCAACACCCGCCCCCTGCTCTCATGCTCACATCTCTGTCCTGGGATTGCTGCAGTGTTCCAGTGAACATCAATGCAAGCTCAAGGAACAGCATCTCATTTACCGATTAGGCACACTACAGCCTGCCGGACTGAACATTGAGTTTAATAATTTCAGAGCATGACAGGCCCCCCATTTTAATTTTATTTTATTTTTAAAAATTTTTTTGTGTTCATTTTATTTTAGTTTGTTCAGTTACTTTCTACTGTGCTTACCCACTGTGTTTTATTTTTCATGTTTGTGCTTGTGGCTGTTCAGTTTTCAGTCCATTAACACCCTCTCTGTACTAATGCTTTGTCTTTCAGCACACCATTAATATATTGTTTGCCTTTGTTCCATGACCTTCTGGTCAGCTATTCTGTGACCTTGTCCTATCAACACCTTCTCTTTTGTTATCTCTTGCCCCATCCCCGCTTTACTTGTTTAAAATCTTTTACATTTCTTATATCTGCCAGTTCTGAAGAAGGTTCACTGACCTGAAATGTTAACTCTGCTTCTCTCTCCACAGATGCTGCCAGACCTGCTGAGTATTTCTAGCTTTTTGTTTTTATTTCAGATTTCCAGCGTCCGTAGTATTTTGCTTGAACAAAATAAGTGACAGCCATTCGCTGGTTCATTCCTCAGGGCAATGCTTTGACCAGTGTCAAGCTGCCTGGTTTAACTTTCAAACAAAGCTTGGCAGTTGACTGTCAGTCACCATAAACTTGTGCATTTTCCATGGCAATGCCTCTACTAATCAGAGTCCACTTGCCAACCAATCAGCACTCTCTTTTCATAGAGTTTAAATTTGTTGCTTTCCCTCACATTGGTATTCTTGCGAATTGTCCTGATGATGCAAGACAAAAAGCTTCGACAAAATAATTTCCACAATGTCTGAGGAGAGCTGGAGGCCTGGAACCTGGGGCAGCACAGCCTCTCATTTATCAGATATGGACTTGAAGCTGATTCTGGAGGCCATGAGGGAGAGGAGGGAGGCCCTCTTCCAGGAAGATGGCAGGAGGAGGCCGCCAACCCAGACTGAACAGCCATGGATGGACATCGCTGCCAATGTCAGTGTCAGAAGCGTGGTGAGATGAATCTGGATCCAGCGCAGGAAAAGGTTTAATGACCTGATACACTCTGGGAAGGGCAAGGTGATTGCTACCCCCAACCCTCAGGACAGGCCTCTGTGTATTCACACTCCAGCAGACACAAAGCTGAGGAGCCTCAGGGCACATGCTGCATTTGAACATGGAAGAAATGTATGTCCAGGGCATTTACTGACACCTCAGAATCGCTCAGAGCCATAGTGCTGCTGAGGGCCAGCCAGCACTGAAACATACACCCTCCAATGAATTGGAGCAGCTGCCATTGGCCATAGAGGACAGCAGTGCCTTATCACACTCTTTTGTCCTTGCAGGAGAAATGCTCACATAATGCCCGAGAGAGCGCCCAACTAGGTGGAGGGGCTCCATACCTTCAGATCATCACGCCAATGGAGGATAGAGCGATGGCAATAACCAGGATCGCAAACCATAAGGAAGTCGGCCATGGCGAAAGGGGCACTCATGATGGAGTTGGTGATTACAGAGGGCAATGCACTCACCAAGGGAGTCTGACAGCATGCTAAACACAGAGTTGCATTGGGAAGCCTCAGCATTGCAGAGGCTTCTACTCTCCAAGGCCAGTTCCCATGATCTCTTCTTGTGTCTCTAAAAGGTGCAAATGTCCACCCAAGGAGACCTTCTCCCTCACCATTGCCAGGCCAAGATGACCAGCAAAGTGTAGGCCTGAGGCCTGCAGCCACTACATTTTGCAGTTTTATATTTTTGCATTTTACTTCTGCTTTGCTTTTGATTTTAAAAAAACGTGTCTTAAACTTGTAGTGAATTTTTAAAGGTTACTTTGTAGACATTGATTTAAAACTAAGTGTGATTGTACTCTGACTAAGTCAAGTAATTAATCAATTATGTAATCATTGGCAATCAATAGTATGAACTTGTTTTTCCCCCAAGAACTTTTTCCTTTGTTTTCATGCTGGTCAGGGTAGGCCATGCACAGCTGTTGTTTTGTCTAAACTACCATTTTCTTGAAAATAACAGTTATTTCCCATTTGAACAGAAGTCAGTTCTTACAGTATTCGATGACCCTTGACCTACAAGTCAGGACAATGGATAACTTTGCACATGGGGTGGTCCACTATGGTGTGAAGTCAGGAGATGGAGTTTATTTGATGGACAGTATAGCCTAATTGATGGTAGATGAAAGACACCATCAAAGAATGTGTAAACAGCCTAAAAAGCCTCATAGTGCCTGTGAGAAGAATTTGATAAAGGCTCATGGTTGTCAGACTCCTGTTTTGAGAATGCCAGATGGAGGTCTCGGAAAGCTGGAATGGAACCTGAAATTGGACTTAAAGGGAGCACAGCATCCACCATTCGGGGCTGCAGCCGGAGGGAACTAGTCAACCACTGAAGACTAAGGAGGAAGGGACATTGATGGAGTGACTGACTGGAGAGTCCACCCCTGTGCAAGGTTCACCGGAGACTTGGTGAGGTATATACAATGGGGGAATGGTACCATTTTCGGGAACTGTCTTGAACAGACTAATTTGGTGTTGTAGCAGTGCGCTATAAGTTTTTTTGTCTTTCTATACTCTTTGTCTTCCTTTCTTTTTAATAAAGTTATCTTTTTTCCTTTATTTATCATGAATAATTGTTTAATGATGACTGTAATTACTCAATAAAATTACTGTTTTAGCACATTATTTGGTAGTGAGTCACTCTTTCTTGTTACGTCTACAGTACGGCTCTGAACTTAAGTGAGACACCACAGGGGACTCTCAGGCCCTACAAAAGGACTGAAGAAGTATCGTCACACCTTGCAAGCGCACACTCCACCAGCGTAGATATACTCATCTCAGTGGGTCCCCGTGCCAATTAGATAGGGTGGCACTGGGTGATGAGCATGGCACGAGTGTGCAAGAGGAGGAGCCGGAGGCAGAGGCAGCTGTAGGCAGCTCCCCTCAGAGGAAGGAGGACAGACACTGTCCTACTCAGCTGGGCACAGATGCAGGGCCTCAGAAGTATCAACCTAGACCAGCAGCAAATGTACTCTCACATGTCAGAGTTTCCTGAGGCAGTGTGGGGTCTTGGGCAGAGAATGGAAAAGTCCATCCAGCTCATGGAGTTCCATTTCTTTTTATTCATTCATGGGATGAGGGCATCGCTGGCCAGGCCTGCATTTATTGCCCATCCCTAATTGCCCTTGAGAAGATGGTGGTGAGCTACCTTCTTGAATCACTGCAGTCCATTTTTTTCCCCTCTTTTTTAATAAATATAGAGATACAGCACTGAAACAGGCCCTTCGGCCCACTGAATTCGTGCTGACCAACAACCACCCATTTATACTAATCCTACATTAACCCCATATTCTATACCACATCCCCACCATTCTCCTACCACTTACCTACACTAGGGGCAATTTATAATGGCCAATTTACCTATCAACCTGCAAGTCTTTGGCTGTGGGAGGAAACTGGAGTACCCGGCGGAAACCCACGCAGACACAGGGAGAACTTGCAAACTCCGCACAGGCAGTACCCAGAATTGAACCCGGGTCGCTGGAGCTGTGAGGCTGCGGTGCTAACCACTGCGCCACTGTGTCGCCCCACAGTGGCAGGTACACCCACAGTGCTGTTAGGAAGGGAGTTCCAGGATTCTGACCCAGCAGCACTGAACTGCATAACGGAACTGCTCACTGACATCCACAGGATGCCTGCTACACTATGTAACCTTGACAGTCAGTGGTAGTGAAGATGCAGAAATGTTTGGAGGGCATACTAGTTGCGCCCCAGCTGGTGCTTGCCTCCAGCCTTCCAAAGCACCAGCCAAGGGCTGAGGATCTCACCGAGGAGGATGAGGGTGCCACCCCTCATGGTGCGCTTTCATCCTCTTCGGCCTCCTTGTCTCCTCTGACACTGGGAGCATCTGTGCAGCAGGGCCCAGTGACAGAGGCTACCTCTGCAATGATACAGGTGCAGCAGCTCTGGAGATTCCCTCACGGGCACTTTCATGATGAGGACGACCGCCATATACATCTCATCCGCAAGCTGAGGTAAGTGAACAGGCTGCCTCCACCTGCTCCGATGCCACACGGGGAGAACCACATAGAAGTGGCTGAATGTGGAGGCCAGCACATCAGGTAGAGCACTGAGTGGGTCACTGGGTTGTCTTCTTGCTGTAACTGTGCACTGTCTTCCTAGCTGTAAATAATGACACTTGAAGCCGCACATTTAGAACTCCTTTTCTTGATGGCAGGACAAGAAATGAGGTATGAATTGTTGAAGTCGATCAAGGGTTTCTCAACAGTGATGGTGAAACCTCCAGGCAGATGTGTATCCTTCATTGGCGGTAAGAGTTTACATGTTCCAGGCTACGTCTCCAATGGAAGTGTTAGTACAGGTACCTCAGAATGAGTTCTATACAATGCCATTCATCCTGGGTCAGAGGGGCTCAGTTGAAACATTCCGGAATGAGATGATCACTGACATGTATGGTAACTGGAAAAGACCTTCGGGACCCGTGCAGTGCCCAGCCACCTCCCTGAGCACCTCGATGCTCTGCTTCCTCGCCCTCCACCTCCTCCTCTTCCAAGTCCTGCTCCTCCTCTTCCTTCAATGAGCTATTCTTCCAGGGCCTCATCATCCTCAAGGTCCATACCTCTCTGGAGGGCCATGTTATGGACAGTGCAACAGACAATCACAATGAGCCAAGCCCAAGCAGCAGTGTATTGCCAGGCATCACCTAACCGGTCCAGGCACCGGAAACACATCTTGAGAAGCCCGATTACCCACTCAATGGTGGTCCTAGTGAGCAAATGGTTTGGTTGTATCAATTCTGTACATCTGCCTGGGTCTCTCGCAGAGGGGTGTGTAACCATCCCTTGTTCCCTAAGATCCATTCACGGACTTTGGGTAGGGGTGGAGTGTAGAGCTACAGCAGCCTGAATTGGCGGAGAATGAAGGAGTCATGGCAACTGCCAGGATAGCATGCGCACAGATTGAGGAAGCTCTTGTTCAGGTCACAGAGCAGCTGAATGTTGAGATAGTGGAAGCCCTTCCTGTTGATTGATATTACTGGGCAGTCACTGGGTGCCTTGATGGCCACATGGTTGTAATCGATGATGCCCTGCACCTGGGGAAATCCATCAATGGTGGAAAAACTCACTGCCCTCTGTGTTTGCAAAGCTGCGTCTGTGGTGAACTGAATGTTCTGGCCAGATCTGGCAAATTGGGTAGCACTGACCTGAGCGATGCGGTGTTGTGTAGCCATTTGCAAGATGCCACCAGGTCCACAGCTGATCCTTGGAAAGAGCCAGAAATGAAGAGGTTCAAGGCCATAGTGAGCTTGATGGCTCCTGGCAAGGCATGGAGAGCAGTGCTACGAGATGTGAGCTCCTCGGTGATGAGGGGACAGATGACTGTGACCATCCTGTGGCACTGGTTCTCGGTCATCTCCAGGTAGCTCCATCTTAGCCAGTAGATCCTATGCTGAGGGTAAATATCCTTTCTGCCCATTGTCCCTCTTCCCTGCTCTTCTGATGCCCAGGGCTCCACTCTTCATGCGGAGGATGTTGCTCCTCATTGCCACAGGGTCCAAAATCTGAAGGTCATCCCCCCATTGCCAGCTGCAGCCTTCCTTGAGGTCAGGTGGCTGCCCAATTGTCCTTGGCAGCCATGTCCTCTGCTCTTCTTGCCCCATGATTATAAGGAGGGTCGCGACTCCCTGCAATTCCAGACTGCTTATTGACCACTTTCCCCACCACCTGTGCTGCACCAAAGGCAACTGTTTGTCAATGACCGAGACCCCCTCTGTACTGTTCATCCTTTTATAGGGTTCAGGTAATTCCCTGGGGCAGCCATGACTGGCTCCCCACTGTGTACCTGCCTCCCTTCACCTGATTTGTCCCAGATAGTGCATGCAGCCCATCACCCCTGTGAAGAATCTCAACCGGGCCCCCCTCCCTTTGATGAACATCTGGAAAATGGCATGCCTATGTCCCCACCCCTGGTGGGACTCCAGTATCCTTCCCTATGATTCTATGAATTAGGAAGTGATAAAATATGAGATTGAAAGAAGTTTAAATTACAATCCATTAAAATGCAGTGAAGATTTGGATATGGAACAAACCTGGTGGTCTATTAAATTAAGTTTAATAATATAGAATTGCTTTAGTATCTGTCATTTGCTATCTTAATGTTTCCTCTGTGCAGTCTGACTGTGAATGTCGCACACTACCAGTTTGAACAGCATTGAAGAAGAACAATTTATATAAAGTAAATGCATGCTGAACATATGGTTGAGCTACTTGCTGTACAGTTGTGTGCAATTCAATGTTCTTACAATGGCTTAGTGGATGATACTGAGTCATGCAAATCCTAGGTTTGACCTTTTGTCGATATTGAATTACTTGATCTCAGATGAGGTGATGGCAGGCATTATGTTTTGGGTTTCAGCACTCCTGGGTCAGGATAAAGAGACAGAAAGATGTTTCATGTAGTATAGTATATACTGTGTCACATGCAGTACAAAGTTTACAATGTCACTCTACTTTTCTGCAGCCTAATCCTTCAGGCCTGTTGTAACAGAAGTAAGTGTAGACTAATACAAAAGCAAAATACTTTGGTTGCTGGAAATCTGAAATAAAAACAGAAAATGCATCTGTGGCGAAAGAAATAGAGTTAATGTTTTAGGTCAACGATGCATGGGAATGCTCTCACCTCCATAACACACACCATCCCAACATGGACATATATTGGTGTTCCTTCATTGTAGCTGTGTCAAAATCCTAGAGCTCCCTATCTACGAACACTGTGGAAGCACCATCACCACAGGGACTGCAGCGGATCAAGAAGGGGGCTCACCACTACCTTCTCAGGACCACAAAGGATGTACAATAAATGCCAGCTTTGCCAGTGAATTAATTAAAAAATTACTCATACTGTGGTTCCTTGTGTTATCAGCAACTCACCTTATTGAGACGTAAGCTTCTTTGCTGACTACGATGGAACTTTCACTTGGAGAAAGGTTGTTATATGAAGAAGTTGGTAAAAACAGAACATATTTAGGAGGTTCAACTGAAAATGGGTTTTAAAAGAAAAGAATCAACAATTTTTTTTTCTATCAATATACTGGGATCTGCTGTTGCAGTGATTTGTGAGCTTAGGACCACTAAGTGTATTGATTCAAACACTGTGACCAGTCAGGCACCATAGACTGGCGTAACCTTATCCTAACGGGATTAGATAGAAAGGTTACTGCTCTTGAACCTTGTGACGGTTAGGTGCTGATGTACCTTTACTGCAATAGTAGGATCATAACAATCCTACTAAGTGTGTTTTGCAGATGTGCACAACCTTAGTAACATGGAATGATTATGGTTTTTTGTTCTATTATTTGTTTTTTTTTCAGGAAATAAGAAAACAACTGATTAATATTTCCATATCCTCTCCAGTAAAGTCATGTTGAAATTGGGTAGCAGGAAATGAATAAAATATTTTCGTATTGGTTGTGGTTAATACACAATAATACATCAACAATTTGTACCACAGAATGGGATTGGGTCACCAAATCAATCCTGACAACCTGTCTTTCTGAGAGAAGGATAACTGGACCAATCAGTCTTAATAACTGGACATTTTAAAATCTAAATGCAAATCAAAATTGGTGTTCACTATAAAAATGCATAGGTTAAACAGGTGTTCCATTTTACCTATATAACAGTCAACGCACTGCAGATATAATTAGAATCACACTTCCATGTTAAAATATTTCAGAATGCTCTGCACAAAGAATTATCTCTGCAGTGCATTGACTGTTATAAAACTATTCCGAACAGATTTTTCCAAATGCAGATCAAGTGCTTTTGTAAACTCTGACCATTTTGTTCTGCTACATGCAGTTTTCTGGATGCTTCTGAACCATACAGAACAAGCAGGTCCTGATTGGTCGCTCTCACCCTGAGATGATGATAGGGGTATTGCATTAGCCTCGATTATAGCAAAAAAGAAATGTCTAATTATAGCACCTTTCACCTGCTCAGCGCATCCTAAAACGCTTTCCAGCCAGTGAAATACATTTATGAAGTGTCGTCATTATTGGCAGGTAGGCAGATATTACAGCACATCCATGTTCTACAATCAGCGATGAGATAAATGACCAAATAATCTGTTTAGATATGGTTGTTTGAGGGGTAAAGGTTTGCCATTATTCCAGGAGAACACCTTATTCTTCAAATGTTGCCATGGGACTATTTATGTCCCTCTAAACAGATAGGTGAGGCCTTGTTCTAATGAAGGGTCACAGACCTGAAACGGTAACTCTGTTTCTCGCTACACAGATGCTGCCAGACCTGCTGAGTATTTCAGGCACTTTCTGTTCTCATTCTAAGGTGAGGTCTTGGTTTAATGTCTCATCCAAAAGACATAACTCTGCCAATGCAGTAGTCCCTCAGTACTGTACACAAGTGTCAGACAAGATTATCTGCTCAAGTTCTGGAGTGGAGCTTAAACCCATAACCTTCTGACACAAAGGTGAGACAAGTTGACACTATAGGGAAGGGAAACATCTGGAAGACTTTCTATTAAGATCATTATTCAGTGACATCTGTTGAAATATGCTTACTGTGGGTATCAAATAGGGACATAATTGCTTGGAAAGCATGAAATGGGGCTACTTGGCTGAAGTGCCATGGCTAGCAGGCACCAGTAGAAGCAAACCTCAGTAAAATTCTGAGATCTTGAGTAAGGAAGGGAGAAAATCTAGTGTGTCAGGATAAATAATTAAATCTACTGTGTACTTTTTATATAAGCAATGGACTTCATTTCATAAAGCAACTACATCTTCAACAAGGTTCTTATGTAAGGATGGCTTCTACCTTGTTCACAGGGTCTCTCTTTCTCTCATTCTCATAGTCAATCCACACACAATCCTTTCAGTGTGGAGAGCAGCTGAACAGTTGTAGCCAGAGAAAAATCCTTCTTGTGTGATAACAGAGATGATTCTGCACAATTGGATGTGATAGTGCCCTGTATTTGTATGTTGAGTTGCTAGTTTGAGATGATTCAAATACTGAGGCCCACTGCAATAGATTTTAGAAGTCTGTTCACAGCTATATGTTGGAAAACATGGGAATCCTTACACATGAGGGATGTGCGAGTCACTGGCTATCTGCCCAGATGACTTGGTTTCTGACAGTTTGTGACACTTCACTGTGTTTTGATGCTTTTTCTCATAAGATTTTCAGGAATATCCATTCTTTACAATGTAAAATCTCTAACAGCATTTATCTAAGGTTTTCCAGGTAAGCTGAATATTCCAATCTGCCTTGTTGGGCTTGTGAGATAATTTACAAAACCTCTAATATAAGGTGACCAGGATACAAAAAATGCTTTTACAAAGAACCAGTAAATGGAAGATTAAAATTTGCTCTATATAGACAATTGGCTTAATCCCAGTCTTTGAACTTGTAAACTTTGTCTCTGTTGGGTTTTAAAACATGATTCTCCATGTTTTGATTATTTAATAACTACATGCTAATTTGTGGAATCAAATTTGCATTGACTTTTGCAGGGTTACACTATAATCCTGATATCCCATTTAACATAAATATTCTATTGCAATCGTATTGTCAATTGTGGTGAAATGTGCAATTGAACTATTGACGTGTTTGAAGATAATTTACGTCACTGCCTTACCTACTCTTAGATCTGGCACAGAAACTGCTTACAGAAGAGTTCACGTTGGCTGATTTAGTTGATGAGTGTCTAGGTGAACTACATAGATGAGAAGGTGCTAATTTCTGTGTCATGTCTATGCTGAGTTAGCTGATCTGAGATAGGGTGGTAATAGAGTTGCTACAAGTGCTCCTGGGCTAGGTACAAAAAAAATCATCCAAAGCTCCTGTTCTTGATGCCTATACTATAGCCTCCGCTGAAAAGCGTGCTTGTGGGTTTTGGTAAGGATTGGACTTGGCCTTGATGCTTTCCTCAGTCAAGCAGCCTGTCACCACTTACTAAACTGTGACATGAAAGATGACCTTTCAATATCATACCCAAGTAGATGCTATTGCCTTGAGAAGGGAGAAGATGGACTGGATCTTCTTGCCCCTCCCTAACTTTGTAATCTCCTCCATCCCCACAAACCTCCAAGATATCTGCGCTCCTCTAATTCTGGCATCGGCATTACCAATCTTAATTCTCCACCATTGGTGGCTGTGCCTTCAGCTGCCAAGGCCCGAGGCTCTGGAATTTCCCCCCCTAAACCTCTCTGCTTCTCTACCTCTGTTTCCTCCTTTAAAACATTCCTCTTTGACCAAGCTTTTGGTCATCTGCCCTAATATTGCCTTATCTGGCTCGATGTCAAATTTTGTTTTATAATGTTCCTGTGAAGCATCTTGGAATGTTTTATTACATTAAAGGTGCGATATGAATATAAGTTATTGTTGTTGGGCCGTATGTCTATTTCCACACGGCATTGCTCATTTATTGACTGTGCTACATGAAAGCAGCTTTCCTCTTGCCGAGCTAATCCTCATCTTCTGCAAATCATTCTCTTCAGATTCACATTGTGTTCTCTCAACTTCAGGTCAAAGCTTTAACTTGAGGCTTCTGACACAGATCAAATCATTTTATCAACTGTGCAAATATCAACTGGCCAATATTAATAAATATAAAATGCTGGAAATGCTATGTTTCTAAAAAAAGAAATAAAACTACCTTAGGAATTAGCTTTCATTATTCATTTAGCCTTGTGTTGTGCGTGTCTGGATTTCATCCACTTGATAACGAGAGAGTAATTGCTATACAGGCTTGCACTACTGTAAGCTATCAAATAGCTTATTGTGGAATTACGACCATGTCATCATCCTTGCAGGCTTTGTGTTGTGGCTGATTTTAACAGAAGTTCATGCATAATACCGGTCAAATGCCTCTTTTTCACTTCAGAAGAACTGTTCAGCTTAATAATATCGTTGATGTACTGGATTTTATATAATTAATTGCTGATCTCTTGAATTGTTTCTCACTGATAGGTTGGGATCGGAAGAATGGCAGGATCGACTTGTAAGCCCCATGAGGATAGTAATGCAAATAAAGATATTCAGAGACCTTTCAAGACTGGAATGTTGATGGGGATAGCAAACATTCCTCATTGTGTGACATTGACTTGGGCCATCAAGCTGTCTGCAGAGACGATGTACGGAGGGTAGGGTCATGTCTGGCCAATGTAACTATTATAAACTAATCAAGAAGAAGCAATGTATAGAAGATGAGGTTATACCTGACCAATCAAAGGGGTTAAGGTGGAATATATTTATTTTATTTATTTATTTAATTTATTTATTTAGAGATACAGCACTGAAACAGGCCCTTCGGCCCACCGAGTCTGTGCCGATCAACAACCACCCATTTATACTAACCCTACAGTAATCCCTTATTCCCTATCACCTACCTACACTAGGGGCAATTTACAATGGCCAATTTACCTATCACCTGCAAGTCTTTGGCTGTGGGAGGAAACCGGAGCACCCGGGGAAAACCCACGCAGACACAGGGAGAACTTGCAAACTCCACACAGGCAGTACCCAGAATCGAACCCGGGTCCCTGGAGCTGTGAGGCTGCGGTGCTAACCACTGCGCCACTGTGCCGCCCATAACCTAATATGGAAGGAAGGAACCCTTGGAGAGGATGCTGGGACAACTCGGGGCACACCGATTCACGAAGAAACCCACCTACAGTGAACAGAACACCTCAAGAAAGAAGACAGCGTCACGGCAGCTTGGGAAGCAAGAACCAAGGACACCCTACACTCTGCTGTATAACTATTGGTTAAGTATTGCTTGTATGTTCTTGCTGTGCTTAATAAACTCTCTATCTTCATTAAGAAACCAAAGTCTGTACCTTGCAGGTCAAAAGCTAGTCAACATCCTGCCTAAACACAAAAAATTCCACACTGTGCTGTTGTGTTCCAAGGTAGAACCCTACTGTGTTAAGCCTAGCCTGTTAAGGCCACTGCTCTGATAGTCTCACCCTGGCTGCTCCCCCTACCTAACTGCTGACAACCCAACTTCCCCTCCTAGTCTCCATGTTAACTGATATTGTTAATGGTTCTTTGTCCTCAGGTACCGTCCCCTCTCCTTCAAATCTGTCATCATCACCCCTCTCAAAAGAAAACCCTTGGTTCCTTCAATCCTTGCAAACTACTGCCCCATTCCAATCTCCTTATCCTCTTTAAAATGTTTAAACGTGCTGTTGCTCAACACCCACCCCACCAACACACCACCCCACCCCCCCCGCCCCCCCCCCCCCCCCCCCACCAAATCCATGCCAGTCTTTCCTGGAACTCCATGTCTGAATCTCTCCAATCAGGTTTCTTTCTCTGTCACAGCACCAAAATTGTTCATATTAAAGTCACAAAGAAATCCTATGTGACTGCAACAAAGGTAAACATTCCCTCCTTGTCCTTCTTGACCTGTCTGCAGGCTTTGACATGATTAACCACACCATCCACCTCCAATGTCTCTCACTGTCATTGAGCAGGGTGGGGCTGCACTCGCTTGGTTCCATTCATATCTATCCAGTCATAGCCAGAGAATCCCCTGCAATGGCTTCTCTTCCCGCTCATGTACTTTTATCTATAGTGCCCTTGGCCTCTTCCTATTTCTCATCTACGTATTACCCTTCAGAATCATTATCCGAAAACACAGCATCACTTTCCACATGTGCGCTGATGACACCCAACTCTACCTCACCACCAACTCTCTCGACTCCACCACGGTCTCTTAATTTTCAGATTGCTTTTCTGATATTCAGTGCTGGATGAATAGAAACTTCCTCCAACTAAGTGTTGAGAAGACCATAGCCATTGTCTTCAGTCCTCAACACAAACTCCGTTTCCTAGCTACCGACTCCATCCCTCTCCCTGGAAACTGACTGACTGAGGCTGATCCAGACTGTTTGCAACCTTGGTACTATATATAATTTCAAGTTGAGCTTCGGAACATATCCCCACCATCACTAAGACTACCTATCTCCACCTCTGTAGTATCACCCAACTCTGCCCTATCTCAGCTGCTGCTGAAACCCTCATCCACGCATTTGTTGCCTCTAGACTTGACTATTCTAATGCAGTCCTGGCCAGAGTCCCATGTTCTACCCTCTGTATACTTGAGATCATCCAAAACTGCTTCTCATGACCTAACTCGCACCAGTCCTGTTCATCCATCACACCCGTGCTCGTTAATTTATAGTGGCTCTTGGTTAAGCAATGCCTTGATTTTAAAATTCTCATCCTTGTTTTCAAATCCCTCCATGGCCTCACCTCTCCCTCTCTTTGTAATTTCCTCCAGCCTGCAATTCACCGAGATATCTTCGCTCCTCCAATTCTGGCCTCTTCAACATCCCTGCCTTCAGCTACCTAGGTCCTATACTCTGGAATTTCCTCCCTAAACCTCATCGCCCTCTCTGTCGCTTTCCTCCTTTTAAGACGTTCCTTGAGACTTACCTTTTTACCAAGCCTTTGGTGATCTGTTCTAATATCTCATGTGGCTCAGTGTCTAATTTTTTTTGATAATGCTTCCATGTCGTGTCTTGAAGTATTTTAGTATGTTAAAGGTGCTATATAGATACAAGTTTTTGTTGATAAGTGTTGTAAGTAAGCATATTCTGAGATGAATTGTTGAATAAAGGTTATTTTTTCTTTATCTGTGTGTGCATATTTATGTACGAGTGTATTTTTTTTTGTGTCTGTAATATATATTTCAAAATGTATGTGCATTTCTGTTCATGCTTCTGTGAAAACACCAAATCAACTGTCCTGGCTATTTTGTTTCTTGGAAGAAATATGCAAGCATCCTTCTTTTGGGCCTCCTTATCTCGAGAGACAATGGATACGCGCCTGGAGGTGGTCAGTGGTTTGTGAAGCAGCGCCTGGAGTGGCTATAAAGGCCAATTCTGGAGTGACAGGCTCTTCCACAGGTGCTGCAGAGAAATTTGTTTGTTGGGGCACAGTTGGCTCTCCCCTTGCGCCTCTGTCTTTTTTCCTGCCAACTACTAAGTCTCTTCGACTCGCCACAATTTAGCCCTGTCTTTATGGCTGCCCGCCAGCTCTGGCGAATGCTGGCAACTGACTCCCACGACTTGTGATCAATGTCACACGATTTCATGTCGCGTTTGCAGACGTCTTTATAACGGAGACATGGACGGCCGGTGGGTCTGATACCAGTGGCGAGCTCGCTGTATCCTTATGCTCGCAAGCATCCTTATAGCTACCTAATCTGTACTAATGCTTTGTCTTTCAACACACCATTAACATATTGTTTGCCTTTGCTCCGTGACCTTTTGGTCAGCTATGTGGCCTGGTCCAATCTGCACCTTCTCCTTTGGAGTTCCGAAGAAGGGTCACTGACCCGAAACGTTAACTCTGCTTCTCTTTCCACAGATGCTGCCAGACCTGCTGAGTGAATCCAGCATTTCTTGTTTTTGTTCCTTATAGCTACTGACTGCCATTTGTGTATCTATTGAAATTCCAGGTCAGTATAGGGACTTGTTTTTTTCTGAATTCAACCCTCAGCATCTAGCTAATCTTCACAGAGAATGCAGGTTAGTTGTTGCTCAGGAGGTAGAAAACAGAGGAAGTGTAATTGATGGTTGCTATAGAAATGTAACAATTATAATCACTTAAATAGGTTAATTTATAGGAAGCTCAATTAAATCTATTGATGTTTGGCTATAATCCAACCTTTGTCGTTTTATGTATATAGTTCTATACATTTAATTGAATTGCAAAATGCACATATCAATATTCTAATGCTTTAAAAGAGGTCATTTACTGAAGCTCTACAGGTTTATGATGATGAATGCATTATTTTCAGAGCTGCTGCTTTAAGGTAACTGAATAAATCAAAAGTCAGTTTTATCGCATGGGATTTCAGGAGTTTTATTGGTGAAGAGGCTCATATTCTATGGTTACAACCAATGCCATTGATTTACAGTGACTGAGCAAGTCAAATTCTGTTTAGGATATGTTCTCGTGTTTTGGGAATTGGGTGAAGGAGTGCTATACACTTTTTTTTGTAAAAAGACCAAACCAATGGCATTTATTGTGTAATGAGAGAGGAATAATTGACCATCTAGTGGTGCGAGACCCCTTGGGGACGAGCGACCATAACATGATAGAATTCTTCATCAAGGTGGAGAGTGATGTAGTTGATTCTGAGACAAGGGTCCTGATTCTTAGTGAAGGAAACTATGAAGGTATAAGGCGCGAGTTGGCCATGATGGATTGGGAAACGTTACTTAAAGGGATGACGGTGGATAGGCAATGGCAAACATTTAAAGAGCACATGGATGAACTGCAACAATTGTTTATCCCTATCTGGCGCAAAAGTAAAACGGGAAAGGTAGCCAAACCATGGCTTGCGGGGAACATAAAAACTGACTGTAAAAGTTTCTATAGGTACGTGAAAAGAAAAAGATTAGTGAAGACAAATGTAGGTCCCTTACAGTCAGAAACAGGGGAATTTATTATTGGGAATAAAGAAATGGCTGACCAACTAAATGCATACTTTGGTTCTGTCTTCACAAAGGAAGACACAAATATCATACCAGAAATGTTGGGGAACACAGGGCTTAGTGAGAGAGAGGAACTGAAAGAAATTAGTATTGGTAGAAAAATGGTGTTGGGGAAGTTGATGGGATTGAAGGCCAATAAATCCCCAGGGCCCGAAGGTACGCATCCCAGAGTACTTAAGGAAGCGACCCTAGAAATAGTGGATGCATTGGTGGTCATCTTCCAAGATTCTACAGACTCTGGAACAGTTCCTACAGATTGGAGGGTAGCTAATGTAACCCCACTATTTAAAAAGGGAGGTAGAGAGAAAGCAGGGAATTATAGACCAATCAGCCTGACGTCGGTAGTGGGAAAGTTTTAGAGTCCATTATCAAAGGTTTTATAGCAGAGCACTTAGAGAATAGTGGTATAATCAGGTGGAATCAGCATGGATTTACGAAAGGGAAATCATGTTTGACAAATCTACTAGAATTCTTTGAGGATGTAACTAGTAGAGTTGATGAGGGGGAGTCAGTGGATGTGGTTTATTTGGACTTTCAGAAGGCTTTCGCCAAAGTCCCACATAAGAGATTAGCGTGAAAAATTAAAGCGCATGGGATTGGTGATAGTATATTGCGATGGATAGAAAATTGGTTGGCGGATAGGAAATAAAGAGTAGGGTCTAAGTGGGTCTTTTTCCGAATGGCAGGCAGTGACTAGTGGGGTACCGCAGGGATCGGTGCTAGGACCCCCAGCTATTCACAATATACATTAATGATTTAGATGAGGGTACTAAATGTAATATCTCCAAATTTGCAGATGACACAAAATTGGGTGGGAGGGTAAGTTGTGAGGAGGATGCAGAGAGGCTTCAGGGTGATTTGGACAAGTTGAGTGATTGGGCTAATGCATGGCAGATGCAGTATAATGTGGATAACTGTGAGGTTATCCACTTTGGTAGCAAAAACAGGACGGCAGATTATTATCTGAACGGCTATAAACTGAGAGAGGGGAATATGAAACGAGACCTGCGTGCAACAGGCGGTAAAAAAGGCAAATGGTATGTTGGCCTTCATAGCGAGAGGATTCGAGGACAGAAGCAGGGATGTCTTGAAGCAATTATACAGGGCCTTGGTGAGGCCACACCTGGAATATTGTGTGCAGTTTTGGTCTCCTTATCTGAGGAAGGATATTCTTGCTATAGAGGGAGTGTAGCGAAGGTTTACCAGACTGATTCCTGGGATGGCAGGACTGACAATTGAAGAGAGATTGAGTTGGTTAGGATTACATTCGCTGGAGTTCAGAAGAGTGAGGGGGGATCTCATAGAAACCTATAAAATCCTAACAGGACTTGACAGGGTAGATGCAGGAAGGATGTTCCCGATGGTGGGGGAGTCCAGAACCAGGGGTCATAGTCTAAGGATACAGGGTAAACCTTTCAGGACTGAGATGAGGAGAAATTTCTTCACCCAGAGAGTTGTGAGCCTGTGGAATTCGCCACCACAGAAAGCAGTTGAGGCCAAAACATTGAATGTTTTCAAAAAGGAGTTAGATATAGCTCTTGGGTCTAAAGGGATCAAAGGATATGGGGCGAAAGCCGGAACAGTCTACTGAGTTGGATGATCAGCCATGATCATAATGAATGGCGGAGCAGGCTCGAAGGGCCAAGTGGCCTACACCTGCTCCAATTTTCTATGTTTCTATGTTTCTACTATTTTGTTTCTCAGAAGCAATATCCTGATAGCTGCTGATTGTCATTTTTATATTGAACAGGAACATTCATGTTGTTATGTATGTGCATGATTGTCTTCTGGGACTATATATTACAGGTATTGGTTGAATATTGCTGCTGGCTCAACACTGCATCCTAGACAGGCAAAACAGAGAGCCCACCTTTGTGCTTGTTTGCATGTGCAAGTGATCAAATTTTTAGAGCTATTGAGAAGTTGATAGCCGCTTCACTTGTTCCATGACTGCTTTTTCGGAGGTGATCTCCTACAATTTACCATGCACCTGAGCTGGCTGACTCCACTTCTGAGATACACCATATACTTCGGAACATAGGAACAGGAGTAGATCATTCAGCACCTCCAAGCCTGTTCTGCTAATCAATTAGAGCATGACTGATATGTACCTCGACTCCCATTTGCCTTTCTTTGCTCCATATCCCTTGATATCCTTACCTAACAAAAATCCATCTCAGTCTTGAAAATTTCAATTGACCTAGCATCCACAGCCCTTTGGGAATAGAGTTCTAGATTTCCACTCCCTTCAAGCACAGGTTGTGTCCTCTGGTTCTACTGCTCTAGACAAGTTAAAATAACTTTTCATGGTCTACATTATCTAGTCCTTTCAGAATCCTAAAAACAGCAATCATATCAGTTCTCATCCTTTTATTTTCCTGTAAGAACATGCTCAATTTACATAATTGCCCCTCATAATCCAGTGTCTCAATCCCTTCAATCATTCTGGTTATTCTCATCTGTATCCTTAGAACTATTTAAAAAAATGTTCACAGATCCATTACTAAAGAAAATCAAAGTAATCAATTTCTAAGGAACAACTTGATAAATAATAGACCTAGTTTGTATTTCAGTAATAACAGAGAAGGTAACTAATTTAGATATAATAGATTGTTAACACAAAACAGTTGGATATTTATCTTCATGAAGTCCTTCTTCAAGTGATTCATTTATTTGTTCCTGTTTGTCTATAATTATTTTTAATTAATGTGCTAATAACAAATACCCACATGTTCTTGAAATCTTCTGTTGGCAGTAAAAATGTCTTGAAAGGACCTCGTAGTACATTTCCAGACAAAAAAATTGCTTATGTACCTAAAGCATTCATTAGCAAAACCACTTAGAACTATAATCTTGTTCTTTTGTGCCTTAAACAATGCTGCACTTCACTGGGTTCAATGAAGATATGTTATTATAGTAGTTTCGTGTTGTGTTTGATAGCAGTTAGTGCATCATTGATTTTCAGTGTTGCATTAAGAACTGGTAACTGTGGCTTAATGGTCTTTCTCGCTTCTGGGTCCAAAGGTTGTGAGTTCAAGTCTCGTGTCAGAGCCTTAAACACAATATATAGGTTGACACTCCAGTGCTGAGTTGTCAGAGGGCCAGTTCTTTTGGAGGAGATGCTAAACCAAAGCCCTGATTACCTCTTCAGATGGACATAAAAAAAATTCTATGGCACTATTACCATAGAACCGGCGGCGTTCCAGGTGCTGCGCTGAAAAGGCGAAGGGAACCCTGCCTCGTCTTTCAGACACTCCCCAGCACTATTTTACAGCGCTCAGGCACTTGAGTGCCTGGCACCGGGATCCCGCCTCCAAGAGCTGCCAGCCTGTGAGAGGGCTGGCTGCTCAGTAGTATCAGCAGCACCACTGGGAGCGATGGTCACTGCCAGTATTACACCAGCCCTGGGAGCAGGCACAGTGGCTGGAGACCTGGGCCAGAGATAAGTGAGGTAGGGTCACCAGGTCCAGTCTGGTAGGCCGTGGTGATTGTGGGGGTGGGGAGGGTGCGATGAGGGTGGGGGATTGTTATGGGAGGTGGGCTGTTTGCGGGCAGGAACACTCCATGTGCCACAGATAGCCAATGGAGGAAGCCCCCCAAGCCTGCAGGGAGGTTGCCCTGGTTCACTAGGTGACCTTCCCGCTTGGGGTAGGCCCCCCACCCACCGCCGCTGGCTTAATTCCAGCGACAGTGGGGATAAGTGGCATGATCTAGTCTCTGGGCAGGAAGGCCATCTTCAGCCTTTCCCACCCCTGACTTAATTGCGGTGAGACGGGAAGGCGACAAGCACCCCCCGCACCTCCCATCGTAATTCTATGGGACCCCCAGTCTAGAGTGTAGCAATATGGTAAAGATAGTTAGCCTAAGAAAGCTGTGTATGCTTCTTCATGCTGTCTTTCTAAAGACCTTAAAGTCAGGATAGAACATCTTGAACAAACAATACAGGAAGCAGAAATTTAACCTTTGAAATAGCTTATTTTAGTAGCTGTGCAGGAGGTATTTTGCAGAGATATGTGTAACGTAAGATAGTTGACTACTGTCTGAAAGGATAATAATCTTAGACAATGGATCTGATAGGGGTGAAGCACCAATGGTTGTACATGCTCAGCAATGTGCTTGATGACCTACGAGAAAAATCAATGACCAACGGATCAGAAACTAAAACTTGATGGCTTGTGAATTGTAAAAGTCACAGATGTGACCATATATGGGCAATGACATGACTATAAAGAAGGAAATATCAAGAGTTAATTCCAACCAGAGCTTGGGAACTATACAAGATGGTTAAGGAAATGGGAAAAAAGTAAATCCAGAATATTCATTTAAGATCAAACTGCAAGAGTGGGGACACAAGTTCAAAAAGACAAAATTAGTTCTACCATCAAGAAGTTCTTCTTCATTCAAAGAGTAATCAATGTATGCAGCAGACGTCCAAAAAGAATAGGAAGCTGTATTGAGGAAGTTAAGGCTCTTTCTGACGGATGACTTAAAGTAGAGAAATAGCCCTCCCCCTCCTTAATTATCGTGGCCTTGTGAACCGCTTTGGTAGAAGGGTCTCTTGTGGATAGAGGAGCTTAACTTTTTTCTTTTCAGATGCTGATGGAGCGGTCATGTATTTTATTTCCTGCAATTTCTTAGCAAAGTGAGCTAATTTTAATCTTCCGTTTCACAATCGCAGCTCCTCAAGGACCAAACTTTGGGAGCTTCGAATTCCAAAATCTGAGTGAGTATGCAATCATAATATTTTAACTCCTCACCATTTACGCTTCACCAGTTCCTTCAATTCTGTTCCATGTTCACACTAAATCACTTAACAAATTCAGATGTGAGGACCAAAGATGAATGAGGCATTTAATTTCAATTGTGCATTTTACGAGCACTCGCATTCTAAACTATTCTAATGCAAATTGGACAATTTGATTCACAGTGTGCCTGTTATCATGCTCCTCATCCTGCACAAGTTGGAAGAGGAATAGTTAGACCTGGCAGTATAGATTATATTCGAATTCTAAAAATACTTAACACTATGGTGTAATACTGGCAGCACTACTGCTGGTCCCAGGCAATTCTAGGCAGCCTTCATACCCAACGCCATTGAAATAACTTCAAATATATGTGAACACTCAAAATGATGGGCATCTATGGAAGCGAAGTATGCTATCCAATTGAGGCTGTTTCCCACTAAATAGGTGATGATCTTGCTCAGATTTTTTTCTCCATCCATTATGTATAAAGATTCTACCTTGTATGAGAACTGAATAACTTGCGGATCAAAGTGAGCTGCAGACATGGTGCAGCGCTAGAATTTATTTTTCACTGCACTGCTGCACCCATGTCATTTAAATTTAGATTCTCTCCACAGGATCAATGGTATCTTGGAGCCCAATATGCCATTTCAGGTTTTCTTCAAAACTTGCAAGCTACTGATGTGTATTTGACATTGCACAGTGCAAGTAACCAGTCTGCAGTTTCCCCAACTTGCAGTTTTCAGTAATAGTCCATTACCATGCAAACTTAAATCTTTCTACATATTTCACAGCTCGTGGTGTTCTGGTAAGAAAAGGAACCTGGAACGGTGACAACTCTTGCGCTGAATTTAATTGCACAGCATATGACAAGAGGTGTTAAAAGCCTTAAAGCTGCTGACTGCTATTGCCTCACTTTATTATGCTTTTATCTCCATTTTGGAATTGGATCTGTTGGCTATTTGCCCAAAAGCCATAGGGCAAAGAAAGCATAAAGCTTGGCACCAAAGCTATTTTAGGAGACTTAGAACTAAGTTAGTAAAGCATTTATTAACCAGTGGTATGCAGTGTACATCAAAGGCTTCACTCCATTGCTTTTAAATGTAACAGTATCACTTCATCCCTAATCACTGTGCAAAAGTGGAATGAGTCAGCTCTGCTGCATCTTCTCACTAGCACTAAAAGTGTAATTTCTATTCAGGAAAGATAATGTCCTGATTTTAATTTCTCTCATCACTCTGGGATGAGCCATAAAACCTGTTATAACGTGACTAAACCATTTCAACTGATTGGCTTCGGCAAGTGATTATTGCATCTGGATGATATTTTGGCGTATTATATAAATGAGCTATGGGTATAATTCTAAACTTAAAATAGTTACTGTGGTATTAAAGGCTAATGTCTTAACATACAGACATAAGAATATAGAAACTGGAGCAGGGCAATTAAGCCCCTTGAGCTCATTCTGCCATTCAACTACACTAAACTTCCATTTAGTACCCTTGTCTAACACAATTGACCTAGTCCTCTAGTATAATTCTGGTTAATCAACATTCCACTAGCCTTTTAAATTATTTTTGCACCCCTGCCCACCAGCATTTAGTGACTTCTTTACTGGATTTAAATCTCTCTGCTCCTTCACAGTTCCTACCTTCTTGCCATTTAGAAAACACTTCGTCCAATCTTTCTTGGGCCCAAAGTGGATGAACTCATACTTTCCCATGTTGAACTCCATCTCCACAGGTTTGTCCATTTACATCTATCAATGTCCCTTTGCAATGTTCTGTTCTCATCTACATGATTTAAAGTGCCACGTAACTTAGTGTTGTCAGCAAACTTAGATAGAAGGCTCTCTATTTCCTTCATCCAAGGCAATTTCCAGTTAAATTAAAGCGAGTTTTTTTATTCCGTTACCAGTGATTGTGACTGTGCTGGGAGTTTATTGCTCAATCTAGATGCCAATTCTGTTTACTTCAGTTAGAAACTTCTTATTTTGATTTTCAAATAAAAACAAGCTGATTAAGATTGGTTGTTATTGATATTGCAGTGAAGGAAAATTCTCATTGCATTATCCATCTCTGGAAGTTAAAGAAATGCACCCTCTCACAAGTTGTTTACTGTTGGTGAAGTGGTGAACTACTTTATCAAGAAGTCACCATTAATGGAAGAAAAAAAAGACCCTTCAAAACCCTAAAGCCTTATTTTCACAGTAAGGTCTCGCTTTCTCTCACTCTCGTTCTTTAACTCTCTCGCTCTCACTCCTTCTCTTGCTCTCACTTGCTTTCACTCTTTAATGTCTCTTGCTCTCGCTCTTTTGCTCTCACGCTCTTTCACTATCTCTTGTTCTCACTCTATCTCACTCTTTCACCCTCTTGCTCTCTTATGCTCATTACATTCTCTCTCTCACTTTTTATCTCGCTGCTTTTCTCTTGCTCTCTCTCACTTTCACTCTTTCTCCCACTCTCTCTTTTCTCTCTCTTTCTCCATTTTCTTTTACTCTCTCTCTTTCCCCCTTCTCATTATTCTCTTATCTTCTCTTTCTGTGTCATTCCCTATCCTTCACTTTTCCTTCATAAAAAAAGAATTACATAAATTTTGAAGAGTGGGGGAATTACGAATCCATAGAAAAAGTCTCATTGTGATCTGGGAGCCCTCAGACAGACAGGGAAATCTTAGCAGTAAATCCTTTCAAGCCTCAGTGATAAAAACCCAAGTCAGCTGAAATCACTCCACTTCACTGGTATAAACTGTGATATACATGACTTAAAATGTAATCAAAATAAATGATGGTTACCTGGCTCAATGATTTTGATGAGGTTGTTACACAATCTGAGCAATTCAACTGAATTTTCCAAGAAATTACTTTGAGCTTTCGATGAAGCTTGGGAGTTGTTGAAAGAATTTGAGTTTTTTACCTGTAGTTTATGGATTGTACAGCCAAAGATACAAGATCTTCTAAGGTGAGGTTAAATGTTCAAGGCGAGGGTGAGTTGATAGGTTTGAACTGCTATTCTCATTAGTTTGAACTGCTATTCATTGTGTGTCAATTCCACAGATCTGACCTTTGAGTTTTCAGGTTTAGTTTTAGTTTAGAGATACAGCACTGAAACAGGCCCTTCGGCCCACCGAATCTGTGCCGACCATCAACCACCCATTTATACTAATCCTACACTAATCTCATATTCCTACCACATCCCCACATGTCCCTATATTTCCCTACCACCTACCTATTCTAGGGGCAATTTATAATGGCCAATTTACCTACCAACCTGCAAGTCTTTTGGCTTGTGGGAGGAAACCGGAGCACCCGGAGAAAACCCACGCAGACACAGGGAGAACTTGCAAACTCCACACAGGCAGTACCCAGAATTGAACCCGGGTCGCTGGAGCTGTGAGGCTGCGGTGCTAACCACCGCGCCACTGTGCCGCCCAGTTAGTGTTTATGTTGAAAGAAATACTGCAAAGTTCTAAAAGCAAAGCCATGTGTAATATATAATCAGTAAGTATTTTCAGTGGGGGAAAGGAATAAAAGAGAGAGTGGTAACATCAGAATGCAGATGGCGAGTAATCTAGAAGGGGAATTTGACCCGACTATAGTAGAGGACCAGAATCTTCCCTCCCATTCTAAAAAAATGTGTCCCTTTTGTTTGTTTCACAACTCCACAGAGACCAAGAAGAGAGACGAGCATTAATCTGAAACATGCAGTGTGGTTTGGATCTTGTATTACTACACGAAGTTACATAGATAAGATATAGGAAATGACAGCAAATTCTGAGAGTTAAAAACATGTGACTAATAATATATAGACCATGTGTTTATTAAGGTCACTGATTTGTTTCCCACTGGAAATCTATAATCCCCAGTGAACCCATCGTGTACCTGAGATGGGAACACTTGATACTGATATAGAATGTAAAAAGTGGATAGAGAACTTTTTGATCCTAAAGTTGGAAGTAGGTGAACTTGCACATTCCCTCTTATACACTAATTCCAGAGTCCAGGCAGACCCCATCTGGGTTGGGGTAAAATGATCAAGACTTACAAATCAGTACAACTCAGTATTCTTTTAACTGTTTATTGTACTCCGGATAACATAAATATGTCAACGCACTGTTCCCTTCAACTTTAAACACTATTCACATGCCCTGTTCTCTTTAACTTTCTTTTATTTCAAACAGGACCTACATACAGTGTTTTCTTTAACTCTCTAATTTCAAACACTACTCACCTCAGCAATCACTCAGAGCAGTATGTTCCCATCTGTGCAGATGATCAAGTCCGCCCGCAGTTTCCTTGTAAGTTGCCCAAGACTGTCCCTAAACGCACACTTCTTACAATACAAAGATCACACCCATGACAATGATTGATGAAATTCCTCTCCCTTTGATTGTACCATCTTGATTTGATCACCTTCCCTTCCTGGGTCAGTGAACAGTCCATTAACACACAAGGAAATGTCCTCATTCTATTCGATGTTCAACCATTTTCCCACAAAGGTATTTTATGAGCTTATCAGCATTCTCAAAGGGTTTTACTCCAGCAACAGTTTTGATATTATCATTTCCAAAGGTTGTATTTTATATCTGTCTTCACAGTAGAAGACACAAAAAACATCTCAAGAATAACAGAAAATCAAGAGGCAAAATGGAGAGGGGAACTTAAAACAATCACTATCACTGCAATAAAAATACTAGGAAGACTAATAAATCCCTTGGGCCTCATGGCCTGCATTCTAGGATCTTAAAGGAAGTGGCTGCAGAGATAATGGATGCATTGGTTGTAATCTCCCAAATTCCCCTAGATTCTGGAATGGTCCAAGCAGATTGGAAAACTGCAAATGTAACACCTCTATTCAAGAAAGGTTGGGGGGGGGGGGGGCGGGCGGTGGGGAAAAGGGGAAGCAGGAAACTGTAGGCCAGTTAGCCTAACATCTGCCATTATGGAAAATAATAGAATCCATTGTTAAGGAATTAGTAGTCGGACATTTAGAAAATCATAATGCAATCAGGCAGAGTCAATATGGTTTTATGAAAGGGAAATCATGTTTGACAAATAGTTGTTGAGGCTGTAACAAGCGGGTTGGACAAAGGGGAACAGTAGATGTAGTGTATTTGGATTTCCAAAAGGCATTCGATAAGTTGCCACATAAAAGGTTACTGCACATCATAAGAGCTCATGGTGTTGGGTGTAATATATTAGCATGGATAGAGGATTGGCTAAATAACAGAAAACAGACAGTTGGGATAAATGGGGCATTTTCAGGTTGGCAAACTGTAACTAGCAGAGTGCAACAGGGATCAGTGCTGGGGCCTCAACTATTTATGATCTATATTAATGACTTGGATAAAGGGACCAAGTGTACTGTGCCAAATTTGCAGACGATACAAAATATGTAGGAAAGCAAGTAGAAAGCAAAGTGTCTGCAAAGATATATAGATAGATTAAGAGAGTGGTCAAAAATTTGGCAGATGGAGTATAATGTGGGGAAATGTGAGGTTGTCCACTTTGGTGGGAAGAATAGAAAAGCAGAATATTATTTAAATGGTGAGATATTGTAGAATGCTGCAGTACAGAGGGATCTGGGTGTCCTTGTAAATGAATCACAAAGAGCATTGTCTTGGTGCTCTGTTACTATTTGTGTCCCATACAACACTTGTGCAATATTTTCTACACTAAACAGGGGATATCCCTGATGACTTGGAGTTATAAGAGGGAATTTCAACACTATTCCTACCATTGCGTCATTAGCAAGACTATCACATTTGTGATAAACTACTTGAGCCTTAATCAACCTTCTTAATTTACATATATTTGCATTAGGTGATATTTCATAATCTGTCACTTATGTTAAATGTTCATTGCTAATCCAATCAGATATAGTCATAGAGTCATACAGCATAGAAACAGGCCCTTCGGCCCACCGCGTCCATGCTGACTATAATGCCTATCTATACTAATCCCACCTGCCTGCATTAATTCCATATCCCTCTATGCCTTGCTCATTCAAGTACCTGTCCAGATGCCTCTTAAATGTCACTACTGTTCCTGCCTCCACACCTCCTCAGGCAGCTCATTCCAGATACCCACTATTCTTTGTATGAAAAATTTACCCCTTTGATCCCCTTTAAACCTCCTCCCTCTCACCTTAAATCGATGCCCTCTAGTTTTAGTCACCCCTACCATGGGAAACAGACTCTGGCTATCTACCCTATCTATGCCTCTCGTAATTTTATATACCTTTATCATGTCCCCTCTCAGCCTCCTTTGCTCCAGGGAAAACAGACCCAGCCTATCCAATCTCTCTTTATAACTCAAGCCCTCCAAACCAGGCAACATCCTTGTGAGTCTTTTCTGCACCCTCTCGAGCTTAATCACATCTTTCCTGTAGTGCGGCAACCAGAACTGCACACAGAGTTCCAAATGCAGCCGAACCAACGTTATGTACAACTGCAACATGACGCCCCAACTCTTGTACTCAATGCCTCGGCCGATGAAGGCAAGCATGCAATGCGCCTTCTTCAATACCCTGTCTACCTGTGTTGCCACTTTCAGGGAACTATGTACTTGCACCCCAAGGTCTCTCTGTTCAACAACACTCCCCAGGGCCCTGCCATTCACTGTATATCTCCTGCCCTGGTTTAACTTCCCAAAATGCATCACTTCATACTTGTCTGCGTTAAATTCCATTTGCCAATCCCTTGCCTACTTTCCAACTGAGCTATATCCTGTTGTAACCTTAGACAACCTTCTTCACTGTCCACTATACCATCAATTTTGGTGTCATCTGCAAACTTACTAATCATGCCCCCTACATTCACATCCAAGTCATTAAAATATATGACAAACAACAGAAGGCCCAGCACCGATCCCTGCGGCACACCACTGGTCACCGGCCTCCAATCTGAAAAACAACCCTCCACTACCACCCTCTGCCTCCTATCACCAAGCCAATTTTGTATCCAATTTGCTAGCTCATCCTGGATCCCATGTGTTCGAACCTTCTGGACCAGCCTACCATGCGGGATCTTGTCAAAGGCCTTGCTAAAGTCCTTGTAGACAACGTCCATCGCCCTACCCTCGTCAATCCTCTTGGTCACCTCCTCGAAAAACTCAATCAAATTCGTGAGACATGATTTCGCACGCACAAAGCCATGCTGACTATCCCTAATCAGACCATGCCTTTCCAAATGCATATAAATCCTGTCTCTCAGAATCCCTTCCAATAACTTTCCCATCACGGATGTAAGGCTCACCGGCCTGTAGTTCCCTGGTTTATCCCTGCTGCCCTTCTTAAATAAAGGCACAGCATTAGCTATCCTCCAGTCTTCCGGTACCTCACCCGTGGCTAACGATGATACAAAAATCTCTGCCAGGGCCCCAGCAATCTCCTCCCTCGCTTCCCATAGCATCTTCGGATACACCTGGTCAGGCCCTGGGGATTTATCCACCTTAATGCGCTTCAAAACCTCCAACACCTCCTCCTTTGTAATGTTGATATGCTCCAGGATATCGGCGTTCCCTCCCTTGAACCCACTAGCTTCCATGACCTTCTCCACTGTAAATAAGGCCGAGAAATATTCATTTAAGACCTCGCCCATTTCCTGTGGCTCCACACATAGATTGCCACACTAATCCTTAAGGGGACGTACTCTCTCCCCAGCTACCCTTTCACTCTTAATATACTTACAGAATCTTTTAGGATTCTCCTTTATCTTATCTGCCAGGGAAATCGCATGGCTCCTTTTTGCCTTCCTAATTTCCTTCTCAAGTGTAGTCCTACATCCCCTATACTCCTCGAGGGACTCACTTGATCCTAGCTGCCTATACCTGACATATGCCTCCTTCTTTGTCCTGACTAGACCCTCAATATCCCTCGTCAACCAAGGTTCCCTAAACCTGCCAGCCTTGCCCTTCCATCTAACAGGAACATGCCGGCCCTGAACTCTTCCTATCTCACTTTTAAAAGCCTCCCCCTTGCCAGACGTCCCTTTACCTGTAAACAGCCTCTCCCATTCAACTTTTGAGAGTTCCTGTCTGATGCCATCAAAATTAGCCTTCCCCCAATTTAGGACTTCAATCTGAGGACCAGTCCTATCCTTTTCCATAACTATCTTGAAGTTAATAGAGTTATGGTCACTGGTCCCAAAGTGCTTCCCCAGTGACACATCAACCACCTGACCATCCTCATTTCCTAAGAGGAGGTCGAGTGTAGCCCCTTCTCTAGTAGGGCCATCCACATACTGCTTCAGAAAACTATCCTGGACACGCTTAACAAATTCTTCCCCATCTGATCCCTTAGCACTAAGGCAGTCCCAGTCAATATTCGGGAGGTAAATATCACCTACTATTACAACCCTATAATTCCTACACCTATCTGTGATTTCCCTACCTATATGCTTCTCCACTTCCCTCTGACTATTAGGGGGCCTATAGTATAATCCCATCAAAGTGATCACCCCTTTCTTATTTCTAAGTTCTACTCATATGGCCTCGCTGGACATTCCCCTTGGGATATCCTGTCTAAGTACTGCCGTGATGTCCTCCCTAATCAATAGTGCAAATCCCCTTCCTCTCTTACCTCCACCTCTGTTACGCCGGAAGGATTGGTACCCCGGAACATTGAGATATGTATTCCTCTTCTAATTTCTCTAAATTATGGCAGGTTTGTTCTACTAACCAACTCCCATATATCATGCACACATCATTCTGAGTGCCTCTGTGTTAGCATTTTGATCTTCCTTGATGAGCTGATCCACCTTTCTAGCAGTATCTCTAATAGGATTAATAAGTTTTGGTAAATGGAGAGTCATTATCAGGTTCTCATATAGTTGCTGTTGTGATAAATTATTGTTTTGCTGTAAGATACTTTTGATTTGCTGCTTAACTTTCCTGAATGCACTATTACTTTTACTAAATCATTAACCGAACTCCTTCTCTTCCTTGTTCCTTGTGAGCTTTGGGCTGTGACCACTGTAGTAGGTGGAATATTCCACTCCTCCACTTCTTCAGAATGATTTTCCAAATCTTTGGACTCCCATGAATCTCCAGTGACCCTCCAACAATCTTTAACTACTTGTTGCCACATTTTATCTATAAGTTTCCAGGTGTCTCTTTTACACTAGAACTGACATCTTGCCTTGGTCAAATTCAAAATAACTGGAATTTTCTGATTCAGTATGTTTTGATACAGAATCTGATTGGGATCAATACCTGTCCTTTTTCGGGTCTTGGTATTTTCTTTGGACTCTCTGGAGATTTTTATTGTTTTAATTCAGATGTTTTCTTTGGTGCTGTTTTTAACTGATACATTATTATAGTCTGATGGTTTACTTCTTTAATCACACTCTTTTTTGCTACATTATTCTCAAATGCAGTACACTCACAATATCATCTGCCTTCGTATTGCCTATTCCAATTCTGCCAGTAGTAAACTATACCATCTCTCATAGAGTGATTGGTTTCATTCAATCTTACAGATATAGCTGGTTCTACATTTATCCTTTCCACAATAGGTTTTCCTGGTGCAGACGTGAGCAGAATAACGTCTGTGGCATTAGGGTAATTTAGGTTTTGTGCACTTGTCACTATCCATGGGTGACTCAAAGCTACATTTTACACAAATTCATCTCTCTTCCTTTATCTCTATCACCTGCACCAAAGTTAAATTACCCTGGCATCCTGTTGCCACTTTTTCAGAGCTGTTATTAATACAGTTCCTTAGAGTATGTTTCAGCTTTGGCTGTTTTCCCCAAGTAGCTGACTGTCGATGAGCACCAATCTACATCATAGGTCACACTTTCGCACCACACTATTCCCAAGAGAAGTGCTAACACACTCTTCATCTTTTCTTCCTTTTCCTTTATCCCTGCAGCATAAAATAAACTAAGATTCACTCTTCGTTGGCCCCTACTACACAATAAGTAAATTATTAATTTACAGAATTTACATGCACACCCTTGGCATTTATGACTCCAAGTTATGATCTGGGCCTCTACGGTTAGCGTCATTTGGGCTCTCTCCTTTTCTGTTGGCACCTCCTGTTACCATTGTTCAGGGGGCCTGGGACTGATATCGGTGGCCTTTGTGCTGTCTCTGTGGCTGTATCACCATAGGTTCACCCTCATCTTCCATGGCCCACCATTTTATCATACTCCTAGCAGTCCCTTCCATTCTCTATTGTTTTCTTTTGAGGTTTGTCACAGTTTCATTTGATTGATGTGGAACCATTTTATTCTCTTGAGTAGTTGTACTGCATTACCATTGGTCTAGTTTTTTCAACAAAATTAATTAGTCTGTTATACAACGGTTCAAACACTCCTACTTGGAGCATAATTCCTTACCATCACCTGATGCCCTATGACCCATTCCTGTGGTTTGTGTAGTTCTTGTTGTGGGACCACCTTAAGAGCAGACCACTTTAAGGAGTTGCAGGTGAAAATCAACAGGGGAAGTGATGGCATGTCACACATGACCAGTCAGTTGTGGGTGGAGCCCGATGATGCAAGATGTGATTAGATGTAGCTTGTGCAGTAACTGTATATATATGTTCCTGTTAAAGTATAATAAAGCCCACATTTACTTTGGATATTACTTGTTGTCCTGTGAGTCTTACAATAGATCACACACCAAAGGAACAAGTAATATTACGTGGTGGCAGCATTTGGGATATATTGTTTCTGAAGACCACCAAAGATTACATTGTGGCAATGTTCGATTTCTTTTTCTGAAGAATGCACCAAGATAAAACAAAAAAACAGCAGGCTGCCTACCTGGAGTGGCTAAAGATCCTGGACAGCAGTCAACAGGAGACCCACAACATTGCAGTGAGCTAGACTACAGCTAGCACCCTGGGAGGTGTTGAAACTCTCTGAGTACAGCAAACAATTTGCCAGGAGACTGGAGCTTTCACATATCTGGCGGTGGGTTGAAGTAGCTGAAGCCATTACTGTTTTAACTTTCCTTTTTTTTGCTTTGTGGGTGTGGCCTAAGCTAAAAAGGGTGGTAAGAACTCAACAGCACCACTGGAGGTCCAACATAAAGTAAAAGGCTAGTGGTGGCAGCTGCTGGTACTGCACGCTTCAACCCTCCAGAGAAAATCTTCAGTTACAAAAAAAGACAGATCGCAGTTAAAAAAAAAAGAACCAGCCTGTGTAAACACAACTGTCTGTTTAAAAAAGTGACCTAGCCTTTCAATCTTAAAAAGGGCAGGCCTGAAAAGGTGAATCTGTCATGAAAAGGAAACAGAAAGAAGAGTGCCTGTAAAAAGAAAAACCTGTGAAAAAGCCTGTATTTATAAACAATCAGGATCATTAAGACAATGGCTTTCAGATATCCAGTTATGGACTAGAAGGTGTCAGACATAGCGTCTGAATTTAAACTGTTTTGACAGTGAATGGAGTTGTGTTTCCTGAATCAAGAAGTGAGCAAATCACAGAAACAAGTCAACTTAATTAAGATCACATTGGGCAATGAGGGCTTGCATTGGATCAACACATCAGGATTGTCAGCTGAGGATCAGAAGAAACCTAGCAAGATATGGACATTCCTGCAGGAGCAACTCAAGGTGAAGTTAAATTTCGGAGTACATAGGCTTGATCTTATGACCTACTCGCAAAGGCAAGATGAGCCCATTGACCAGTTTGTTGCAAGGTGCTGAGACACAGCTCAATATTTGTGACTTCACAGATATTGAATTGTCAGAATGGATCATAGAGCTAGTAATCACCAGAGGCCTTTCAAAAAGCAAAGTGATTACTGACAACACAGCTGGCAGCTTACGTCATCCGACTGCGCCAATCTGTGCATATGCGCAGATTTGTTTCTACACTCTGCGCATGTGCTGCGTTCTGCAGTGCCAGGACTGGTTGACGCATGTGCAGATGACGTCATCGCAACGCGGGCAGATGGTGAGGGGATCCGGGCCGGAGAGAGCAGTGGTGGGGGGAGAGGAGGTCTGGGGAGCGGGGAGAGAGCGGGTGCGGGAAGAGCACGGCCGAAGACCTTGCTGGTGGCGGGTACGCTCTCCTCCTTCCCACCACTGCCTGCTCCTGACCCCCACCGCCCGCCTACTCGCTCACCCCCCCAACCGCTCGCCGCCACCCCGACCATTCGCCGCCCCGCCGATCGCTCGCCGCCCCTCCCGACCGCTCGCTGTTCCCCCCCCCCCCGAACACTCGCTGTTTCACCCCCACCGACCACTCGCTGCCCCCCCTCCCCGGCCCGCTCGCTCCCTCCCTTCCCCGGCCCTCTGGCTTCCTCCTCTCCCCGGCCCACTTGCTCCCTCCTCCCTCCCCGGCCCACTCGCTCCCTCCCCCCCTCCCTGGCCCGTTTGCTCTCTTCCCTCCGGCCATTGTGTGCTGCCATGTGTTTAGTTTGCTATCATGTGATTATTTGAGCAATGAGATCTTTAATCCTGGCAGCTGCCTGATGTCGCAGACTGTGACGTTTTAGTGGCACAGGCTGCATTTGTGCTTGTGCCATTGCAGTGCCACCTTGTGGTGGCGTTGTCAGCAAACGCAGCCTTCAAAAAGACCTGCTCGAAAATAAAAAAGGACTCATTCAATGATGGAAGGAAATTTGAAGCCATCATGGCTGGGCACCAGCAGTTATAGGTGTTGGAGGTGATTACAACAGTTGATATGGTAACCAAGGCTCAGAAGTCTGCTAAGCTTTCTGGCAAATGTGGCCTGACTCTCACAATTCGCAGTTGTCCGGCGTACCAGTACCAGTACAAAGCTTGTGGCATGTGAGGACATTGGGCAAGGCAGCGTAAAAGGCTAAGCTCAGATACTGCACACAGTATCAGTGGCAGATCACATGCAGAGAGAACGTCTGCAAGACAGGATGGCAAAAATAACGAAAGGTATGTCAACACACCACCAAAGCCCAAACAGGTACATCAGGTCAGCAGAGAGACAAATTGCCAGGAGGACATGGATGAAGGATGCACTTATGTGATCAGCAAGCATTCCACATAGTTAATTTGGATCAACATGTCACTGCTATCATGCAATCTGAGGCATTCACCATGATCGGAATTATATGTCCGCAGAAGAGTGGCAAGCATAAGCTTAGAGTAAAAATCTACATGGGAGCAAGTGCAAATATTCTGCCTATCTGTATACTGAAGGGCATGTACTTAAAGAAATGGGAATCTATGGTATGACCCACAGCTAGTCTGACTACCTACAATGGTTCTCCAATCAAGTGCATTGGAATGATAACCTTGCAGTGAAGTTATGGGAGCTCCAAATAGCTACACAAATGTTTTATATTGTAGACACAACTGGACCAGTTGTTGCAGGACTTCTAGTATCCCAAGATTTATGATTCATCACAATACATGAATTTAACACTGCACCGAAAGGTACGGAAGGTTGCAACATGGAATGCATTGAGTTGGTTAGAGACCTGAAACTACTTTACCCAGACATGTTTGATGCAATCGGCGATTTCGAGGGTGATGTGATATTGCGTGAGGGAGGATCCAGTTACTACTATCAACGCACCAAGGAGGTACAGCGTGTACATTCAAGAGAAGCTTAAAGTGGAGCTGGATGAGATGGAATGCAAAAGAGTCATTGCCGAGTGCGTCAGCAGTCTAATTGGTGCAGCTCCATTAGCAGCATGCTGTAGAAAGTTGGCAATCTCAGGATTTGCTTAGACCCGCGATGTCTGAATTTAGCCCTCAAGAGATCCCCGCACAAAATCCCGACCCTGGGAGGAGCTGAGTTCGAAGTTTACTGGTGCTGAGTAATTTTCAAAGCTTAATGCGAAACATGGGTACTGGTCTGCCACTTAGCCAAAAAATCCCAGCTAACCACAATTTTTAGAACGCCATTCAGGAGTTACTGTTTCGGAGGGTTACTATTTGGTCCATGCATCAGCCAGGACATTTTCCAGCAGTACATGGACAGTATAACAGAAAATGTACCGCGCTGTATCTGTATAGCTGACGATATTGTGGTGATGGGGCAGACCAAGGCAGAGCATATCTGAAACTTGCATTTGCTAATGCTGGCTGCTCGTCATGAGGGCCTTATGTTTAATAGGAAGAAGTTCCAGGTCAACGTTGGGCACAATAACTTCTTTGGATCGATATATTTGCATGTTCGCAGTTTGGATACTGAGATTGAGGATGTCCTCCAGATTGACCTTATCAGTTTTGGACCTCACAAATGTGAGCAACTAAGATATGAGATGCACATGACCCTACCCCATCATTGTTGTGGAAGGTGATTGTGGAAGGATGGCCTGGCACCATACAGGAAGTAACTGAACGTTTACGCTGTTTCTGGCCAAATTGACATCGGTATATCACAGGGTGTGATTTTCAAAGGAAAACAAGTCCTGATACCCAAGTCTCTGCATTCTGATATCCTAGCCCAACTGCATCAAAGGCATTTGGGAATGGAATGTACCGGATGCCTTGCCAGAGAGATGGTCTACTGGCCAGGAATTGACAGTGATGTTGAGGCGGTGGTGAAATCCTATGAGGCATGTCAAAGTTGTCAGCTAAATCAAAAGAAGGAATCCTTGATCCCACATAAAACACCTTCACATCCATGGGCAAAGATCAGCACAGATTTATTTCATGTTCAAGGTGATGATTTCCTCCTTGTCACGAATTACTTTGTCAAGTTTCTGATCATCAAGCAGTTACGAGATACATCAAGTGCTGTGATTGCTGATAGGGTCAGTGCTCTGTTCAGCCTATTTGGTCTGCCAGAAGAAATCATCTCCGATAAAGGGCCACAATATGCAGAAAGACTATTCCAAGACATATGTGCCAGGTGGGGAGTCCATCACGTGACATTGTCGCCGCATTATCTAAAGTCCAAAGGCATGGCTGAGCACATGGTGTGCATCATCAAATGACTAATTTTAAAGTGTAGGCAAATGGAACAAGAACTCAAGGTTGCAATCTTGCAACTCAGAGCTACTCCATCGGTTATGGGCTTGCCATCGCTTGCAGAGTTGATGTTTGGAATTCAGGTAAGAACTACCCTGTCCAGTCATCATCTCTCTAAGTTTTCCACAGTAAAGGATATACTTCTGGCTAAACAAGGGAAGATGAAGGCATCTCACGACAGGCAAGCAGGACCAGAATTAGCTCAAAGAACAAAGAACAAAGAACAGTACAGCACAGGAACAGGCCATTCGGCCCTCCAAGCAGGCGCCGATCTTGATGCCTGCCTAAACTAACACCTTCTGCACTTCTGGGGCCCCTCTATTCCCATCCTATTCATATATTTGTCAAGATGTCTCTTAAACGTCGCTATCGTATCTGCTTCCACCACCTCCCCTGACAGCAAGTTCCAGGCACTCACCACCCTCTGTGTAAAACACTTGCCTCGCACATCCCCTCTAAACTTTGCCCCTCACACCTTAAACCTATGTCCCCTAGTAACTGACTCTTCCACCCTGGGAAAAAGCTTCTGACTATCCACTCTGTCCATGCCGCTCATAACTTTGTAAACCTCTATCATGTCGCCCCTCCACCTCCGTCGTTCTAGTGAAAACAATCCGAGCTTTTCCAACCTCTCCTCATAGCTAATGCCCTCCAGACCAGGCAACATACTGGTAAACCTCCTCTGTACCCTCTCCAAAGCCTCCACGTCCTTCTGGTAGTGTGGTGACCAGAATTGCACGCAATATTCTAAGTGTGGCCTAACTAAGGTTCTGTACAGCTGCAGCATGACTTGCCAATTTTTATACTCTATGCCCCGACCGATGAAGGCAAGCATGCCGTATGCCTTCTTGACTACCTTATCCACCTGCGTTGCCACTTTCAGTGACCTGTGGACCTGTACGCCCAGATCTCTCTGCCTGTCAATACTCCTAAGGGTTCTGCCATTTACTGTATACCTCCCACCTGCATTAGACCTTCCAAAAATGCATTACCTCACATTTGTCCGGATTAAACTCCATCTGCCATTTCTCCGCCCAAGTCTCCAACCGATCTATATCCTGCTGTATCCTCTGACAATCCTCATCATTATCCGCAACTCCACCAACCTTTGTGTCGTCCACAAACTTACTAATCAGGCCAGCTACATTTTCCTCCAAATCATTTATATATACTACAAACAGCAAAGGTCCCAGCACTGATCTCTGCAGAACACCACTAGTCACATCCCTCCATTCAGAAAAGCACCCTTCCACTGTTACCCTCTTTCTTCTGTGACTGAGCCAGTTCTGTATCCATCTTGCCAGCTCACCTCTGATCCCGTGTGACTTCACCTTTTGCACCAGTCTGCCATGCGGGACCTTGTCAAAGGCTTTACTAAAGTCCATATAGACAACATCCACCGCCCTTCCCTCATCAATCATCTTCGTCACTTCCTCAAAAAACTCAATCAAATTAGTAAGACACGACCTCCCCTTCACAAAACCATGCTGTGTCTCGCTAATAAGTTCGTTTGTTTCCAAATGGGAGTAAATCCTGTCCCGAAGAATCCTCTCTAATAGTTTCCCTACCACTGACGTAAGACTCACCGGCCTATAATTTCCTGGATTATCCTTACCACCCTTCTTAAACAAAGGAACAACATTGGCTATTCTCCAGCCCTCTGGGACCTCACCTGTAGCCAATGAGGATGCAAAGATTTCTGTCAAGGCCCCAGCAATTTCTTCCCTCGCCTCCCTCAGTATTCTAGGGTAGATCTCATCAGGCCCTGGGGACTTATCTACCTTAATGCTTTGCAAGACACCCAACACCTCCTCCTTTTTGATAATGAGATGACTGAGACTATCTGCACTCCCTTCCCTAGGCTCATGATCCACCAAGTCCTTCTCCTTGGTGAATACGGATGCAAAGTACTCATTTAGCACCTCGCCCATGTCCTCTGGCTCCACACATAGATTCCCATCTCTGTCCTTGAGTGGGCCAACCCTTTCCCTGGTTACCCTCTTGCCCTTTATACATGTATAAAAAGCCTTGGGATTTTCCTTAATACTGTTTGCCAATGACTTTTCATGACCCCTTTTAGCCCTCCTAACTCCTTGCTTAAGTTCCTTCCTACTGTCTTTAAATTCCTCAAGTGCTTCATCTGTTCCTAGCCTTCCAGCCCTTACAAATGCTTCCTTTTTCTTTTTGACTAGGCTCACAATATCCCGTGTTATCCAAGCTTCCCGAAACTTGCCAAACTTGTCTTTCTTCCTCACAGGAACATGCTGGTCCTGGATTCTAATCAACTGACATTTGAAAGACTCCCACATGTCAGATGTTGATTTACCCTCAAACAGCCGCCCCCAATCTCGATTGTGAGTAGGACAGAAGTTCAGAGTCCTCAATCATGCATCAGGAATTTGGTATCATGCAGCGATTGCTAGGATGTGCGACCAGCCAAGATCGCACAAGGTCCAGACACCCAATGGTGCGACACTCAGATGGAACCGAAGTCAACTCAGAGAGATGTACGACAACACTACATGTGATAACCTTGTGGCATCATGGGCTCGTTCAAAGACAAAGTCTGAGGATGAACATACAGAGGCTGCGAGCACAGGGGAAGAACATGTTAACCAGTGTTCTGCGTCTCAAAGGAATCATTAAGACAAGCTCAGTTGAGTTCTGGGAAGAGGTTTACAATGGCAAGATCGGGACGAATAAGCAAACCTCCTTTGTGTTTTAGGGAGTGTTAAATTTGCTTACCTGTAAATAATGTTTGGTATTCATCATGTATAACTAGTCCGAAACGCAACATCATTGTTTATTGTACATATGTTATCTTATATATATAAAATCTACGGTCAGACTTCCATGGCTGTAAAATTGAGTAGGCACACATATGCTAACTGGCTGTTATGGCCCCTTCATTGCTCAGATGGTGCAGAGAGTTCCAGCTCCTGGTGGCGCTGCTGGGGCTGAGAGCTGTCGGCCCACTGATTGGCTGGCAGCTCTTAGAGGTGGGACTTCCTGCCTCAGAGGGGCAAAAGTCCCGCCCGAGGCCATTAAGTGCCTGGGCCACGTAAAATCATAGTGTGGCTCCCAGGTCCAGTGGAGGTGGGCTTGTTCCCGACTTTTTGGCCGGTGGGTGGGGCCTCCAACCTGATGCAAAATTCCAGCCTATATCTCTGTCTCTATCGCTTCTGCTGGAGCCTTTTTTTTCCAAAAATATGCTTTATTCATAAAAATCTGTAAAGAAACCTTACAAAACAGTTCAAAACAGCACCAAGTTGACATTCCAAAAGGTGCAAAGGAAATCAGTTTTCTTCAATACCGGTGTGAGTTGCCTCACAACCCTTCCATTCCATTTTACATGCCATGTACATTTTACAGCAAACCCATATTTGGTGTATACAGTCTGAACGGTTTCCCATGGGTCCAGTCCCTCAGTTCACTATGACGGGAGGACCTTACACTGTGGTCTTTCCCCATTGAGCCTTTGCAGCAGCTGCCCCAAGCTTTAGTGCTTCCCTCAGCAAGTAGTCCTGGACCTTGGAATGTGCCAGTCAACAAACACTCGGTCGTGGACAACTCTTTGAGTTGGAAGACCAGCAAGTTTTGGGCAGACCAAAAAGCGTCTTTCGCGGAATTGATGGTCCTCCAGCAGCAGTTGATGATTATCTCGGTGTGCGTCCCTGGGAACAGCCCGTAGAGCACAGAGTCCTGTGATACAGAGCTGCTTGGGATGAACCTTGACAAAAATCACTGCATCTCTTTCCACACTTGCTTTGCAAAGACACATTCCAGAAGGAGGTGCTGGAGCCTTTTTTTAAATGTTTATACAATTCAAAATGATTTGTTGATTCATTACAGCATAAAATAGAGAATAAACGTTCCTTGGTATCCTCCCATCTTCATTTCATAACCCAACTGCATGATGTCATGTTAAACGTCTTAACCACCAACAATAATGTTATTAATGGGGATGTGGATGAGCTTCACAAAGAAACCGATGAATCCCATAATAGTAAATCCAATAGTTGTTGCCATGGCAATCTTTTGAAATTCTTTCCTGTCTGGCTTTGCACATTTTTTCCCAAGTCTGATCGAATCCTTCACAAACTGGCGGCTGGGCTCCACAAACTGCATTACTTGATCCATTGCGTCCTGTTTTCTCTTTCTCTCTCACACTGGAAAGATGCGACTCTTCTGGAGCCGTTCGATCCCTTCTTCACATACTGAATGATCAACACACCTTTTGAGTTCCTTGTGCTGCTCTTGTTGCACCAGGAACACCACCTTTAAATCACTACACTCCTGAGACACTCGACTATTTTCTTCCTGCAATTGTCCACACTGGAGTTGCAAATCAACTGCCTGTACTTCTATAAAAGCAAAATACTGCGGATGCTGGAAATCTGAAATAAAAACAAGAAATGCTGGAAATACTCAGCAGGTCTGGCAGCATCTGTGGAGAGAGAAGCAGAGTTAACGTTTCAGGTCAGTGATCCTTCTTCAGAACTGGCAAATATTAGAAATGTGAAAGGTTATAAGCAAGTAAAGCGGGTGTGGGGCAAGAGATAACAAAGGAGAAGGTGTAGATAGGACAAGGTCACAGAATAGCTGACCAGACTGTCATGGAGCAAAGGCAAACAATATGTTAATGGTGTGTTGAAAGACAAAGCATTAGTACAGATAGGGTGCTAACGGACTGAAAATTGAACAGCCGCAAGTACAAACATGAAAAAAACAGTCTCTGTGTGGATATTAAGTCTGCCCGCAGTTTCCTTGTAAGTTGCCCAAGACCGCCCCTAAACGCACACTTCTTACAATACAAAGATCACACCCATGGCAATGATTGATGCAGTCACCCTCCCTTTGATTGTACCATCTTGATTTGGTCACCTTCCCATCCTGGGTCAGTGAACAGTCCATTAATACACAAGGAAATGTCCTCATTCTGTTCGATGTTCAACCATTATCACACAAAGGTATTTTATGGGCTTATCAGCATTCTCGGAAGGGTTATACTCCAGCAACAATTTTGATATTAACATTTCAAAAGAATGTGAGAACCGATCAGACATGGTGGAATTATATTTGTTACTTTGTAAGTCCTGTAAAAGCTTGGCCAAAGGCATTCAGCAGTCAGTACAGTCATTTAAATTTAAACAAACACATGCTATTGTGTGGTCTTATTACTCCAGCTACTTTCTTGGTTAACACATTCATGAAGTGGATTTAATTATCTTTGTGTTTCTGTATGAATAATTTCCACTCACAGCTTGCTTTTTTAAAAGTTAATTTAAAAGTCCCATTAGTTCCGCAAGACATGTTGCTATACGAAACTTGATCAATTTCCAATGATTGGTCAATTTACATAACTGCCTTTGCAGTGGAGCCGCTTAACCATTTAATGTCAGTTTTCTTTAAGTTAAATGCGTTCTTGCTGCAGGACAGGCCACAAGTTCACCCACCCTATGATGATAAAGAAATGTGCAGCTAATTCCGCTATGAAAAGTTATTAATTTTGTACAATAAAATGTTATTCCCCCCCAACCCCATGTATGCAAGGTGCTGCAATGGGCTGAGCTTGACAGACCAATAACGTCCCAGGTTTGTTCCATGCTCTGTTTTAGCTAATATTGGCCAACACATTGATTGCAATTGCACTTTATACTAGGGAGAGAAAATCAGTCCTTGCTTCTCATCACTGAGAAGTGAACCCTGCTGAAAAGAGCACATGTGTGGATGTTTTGGGGAGAAAAGAACTGTGAGGTCTCCACCATGATGGAATAGCTTGCTAGCAATCATGATCTAGGCTCACTCACCACAAAAGGAAACCTGCATGAGGGGCCAGAGGTTGCTGGCACCCATGGAACTGCACCTCACCATGAGTCATCAGCCTTAGGAAATGAGATGAAATGTTAGAAAAGTTTACGAAACAAGCCATGGTTGAACATGTCTTTGGGCATGCACCTATTCACAAAGGGAGGCATTCTCTGTGGAGCTGTTCAGAATTTAGTAATTCAGATGTGCATGAATTGTCTGTGGCTTTTATTCTTCTAGTATAAAGATTCTGTCCACATTGTGTTAATATACACTAAACAAACAAGCGCTGATTAATTGAAGGGCTTCCTGTGTTTAAACGAGCAATAAATGGAAGACAGTTACAGATCAATCCAATAGGGAAATAAGTAAAAATCTATGACTCTATGACTCTATAAGTAGGAATCTCTACTCAGACAGATTCCACAGGTTAGAATGTGGAACTTGCCATCACAGGAAGTGGTTGAGGCAAATCATTTAGATACTATCAAAAGGAAACTAGACAAGTACATGAGAGAAAAGGGAATAGAAAGATATACTGAAAGGCTGAGATGAGGTAAATGGAACAGGAGGAGACTTGTATCGAATATAAACACCAGCATAGACTAGTTGGATTGAATGACCACTTTCTGTGCTTTATGTTCTATGTAATGTAATGTGCCGTAATTAAAATCATTCTGGGGTGAAATTGTCCATAGCCTATTTGTGCAATTAATGCTCAGCAGAAGATTTGTTTCCTGGCATGAAATTGACTTTCCATGTTATTGCCTGCAAGTCATTTTTTCCACAGTGAACTAATCACCAGGATTAAGCATAACTGTCCAAGGACAAAATCATTAATCAAACCATTAATTAAGAAGCAGATTAGACTATTTTAAGTGCACTCGTGAATTTGGGTCACTCTGGTTTTTGAGTACCGAAGAAGTAAATTTAAGGGACATTTGAAGAAATGTTTAACTCCTCCCTTCCATAATGAATTGTTTTACCACAAATGTGCCGTACAGCTCTCCTGATGACTTCATGAGTAAGGACACCACAGCATTAAGACCAAAAAGGACCAGCTTCAACCTATGGTCTGTGCTGTGTTAGCTGATTTCTGCTGGGAGAGCAGTTGTGGTGCTGCAATCAATTACATTGCTCCTGCACTATGGAGGGATAAATATGGATCAGCATTCCTGCTTCTGATCACTGGTGCAACTGCGTGCGTGCATGAGTTCTGGTTTGGCTGTAATGCCCTCTACAGCTAAATAGCCTCCACCAACCACTATCCAAGCTCCCACATGAAGAATGATCATTAGGGTGAGATGGCAGAGGGCTGCAGTGACCTGAGATAGCACCTTTGGGAAAATTCCTCGGCTTATTAAACTTTGTCTGAAATCAAAACTGGGGTTTGAATTCTTACTCTCTGCTTTCTCTTCTGGGCAGTTTCAATTCCTATATATACTGTTTGAAGAAAAACAATGGGCTGAATTTTTATCTAATGGTGCAGTTATCAGCGGCGGTACAGGAAGCAGGTGCTGTTGCCACACGAGCGAAATACGTCCAGCCAATTGCGATCAGGCAGCCGTCAATCAATTAAAGAAATGGAGGTGTGGGGCCCCTGCACTCAAGGACCAAAGGCAGGGAAGAAAGCACCAATGATGCCATCATCTGATACAACGGCAGGTGCTGGCACCATATTTAAAGGGCTGCCAACCCTACATTTACTTGTGCCTGCTACCCCAGGGCCCCGCCTGTTGCCTCTGAAGGAAGACACTGGGTGGCCCCACAGTTTAGCGATGCTTCCCTGCAGGTTCTCTTCCAGGCTGCAAGGGCAAGGTGGGAGGTGCTGTTCCCCATGGACAGGTGGCGGAGACCTGCCCTCCTGACCAAGCAAGCCTGGACGGAGATTGAAGGAGCAGGTCAGCAGCCATGGGTTCACCCCCAGGCCATGGGTTCACCCCCAGTGCAGGAAGCAGCTCAATGATCTCATCAGGGCTGCTGAGGTGAGTGTCTGTGGCAGAGCAAGAGGGAGCATTTGGTGGAAAGGCAGTGACCACCCAGACATGTGTACTGGGGAAGGGCAGCAGGACATGCTGCCTAAGGCTTGTCTGCATCTTGGCGAAAGGCTCACGTCAGTCATTGTATAACCCCACACAGTCTCTCGAGAGGGGCTGCATGCAGGAGGCATTTGTGTTCCCCCATCATGGACCATCATGGGCTTTAGGCTTGTCCCTGCTGGGAGACTGACTTTGTTCATCATTGTGTCTGCAGGAGAAGAAAACCCATAATTGAAAAGAGTGTGCCAAGACTAACAGTGGAGGGCCTTATCTCCATTTCTTAAGCCCGATGGAGGAGGAGGCCATAGAACTGGCAAGGCAGCAAGGCGGCCACTTCATAGTTGATTGCAAAGTAGGACCACCTACTCAAGAGAGTGAGTGAGCATCTCTTGGGACAAAAAGGTGTATCTGCTGCAAACGAGCCATGCTGCTCCTCTGTTCACCACTGCATCAATGCAGTTGCACAGTTGGTATGGTTAGAATATCATGATGGACAGAGCCTAACCCTTCAATGTCTCTTTTTTTCATGCAGGTCAAGATGAACGACAAGAACAAACAGCTGGAGAGACTGGGGGATAGCCGGTCACCTCTGAGGAGGAGGACGGAGCCTCAGAGGGTGCACCGTCACATCATTCCCCCACGCCCTCCACCAGCGCAGACACTCTCACATTGGTGGGTCTCTGGACACGGTTAAATTTGGGCATACAACCTGGTGAGCACATCACAGATGCACCCCAGCAGCTGACGGAGGCTGTGACAGCCAAGGCCACTGGTAGTTGGAGGACTGTGGGAGGCCAGGCCCTGAGTCCCAGGCTGATGATGTGCTTCTGGTGTTGCCAGCAACATGGCAAATACTGCAGCGAGAGGTCAGGCAACATCTGGCAGAGATGTCAGAGGCATTGCATACCCCAGCGCGGATGATCGAGGAATCCATCCAGACATTGGGTACTGAACTGTCGCTGATGGGTACGCATCTGGCTTCTAGATAGTCATATAGTCACACCCAGTAGCTGCCGGATATGGGCACGGACCTGCACTCCATCACATTGTCCATGATCACCATGCAGTGGTGGCAAAGTGAGAGGGGGCTAAGGCACCTGGAATCTCCACCAGGTCCACGTCCCTCTCAGGTCAGTAGGAAGGTACAAGTGTGCCTTATAAAGGGGGAGGAGCAACTGGCTGCCACATCTGGGCTCTCCTTTCATGGTACTCCTGGTGTTGACAGTAGCTCCAAAGCCCCTCTGCCAGTGCTGCCAGTGCCTCCATCATCTCCAACAACAGAGATGGTCACAGCACCTGTGCAGGAAGCCCTCAGTGTGCCAGGGCCCTCCAGGCCTCAGGCAGCCAGAGGACGACCTCCAAGTTCATCCCAAGCTAGGGATAGCAGCCTGCCTCCACCTCAGCTGACAGCACAGGGAAAGCACCATGTAGGAACACCCAGAAAAGAGTTAAGAGCAGCACATTGATGCACTTAGGGGTTCATAGGTGAATATATATTTCAGATGGATAGGGTTGCTTTTGGTGTCACATGGAATAAAGAAATTATATTCTCTCACTACATCTCCTTTCTTTTGTTGATGCCTTTTGGGACTTCATTTAAACCTTTCTTCCCAACGGGCTGGAAGCGACGGACAAGGCCCTGAGCACTCAATGTCACTGTACGATGTGTATCAGGTGCTGCAGTACAGAGGAAAAGAGGTTACAACAGAGCTGCTTACAGGGAAGGCTTTATTGTTGTGCTTCCACAAAGTGGTAAGGCTCAAAGGAAACGTGAATGTATAAAGGCGACACGTGCCTCCCTTGCGCTTATCTCATGGTCCCCATCCTGCTGGGCCTGGGGCACTTGATCTGGCACTGCTTGGGCAGCATCCCCCTCTACATTCTTATCATCGGAGGAGGCATCACACTCCACGATATCCTCCTCAGCAGTCAGCGCCTCTCCTATCTGTAGCACCAACTTGTGCAGTGCACAGCAGACCACCACTGGGCCATACTGAAGGGTTCCACCAGATTGATCTAGGCACCTGAATCTCATCTTCAGGAGACCAATGGGCTGATCGATGGTTGATTGGGTTAACCTGTGGTCAGTGTTGTATTTCTCCTCTGCATCGGTATGTGGGTTCCACATAGGCGCAAGTAGCCGTGTCCTCATTGGGTAGCCTTTGTCTCCAAGAATCCATCCTTGCAGCAACACAGGGTCACAGAAAAGGTCTGGCACCTGGGACTGCCGAAGTAGCTAGGCATCGTGTCTGCTTCCCAGGAATCGCGCACACACCTGTAAGATCTGTTTGCAGTAGGCGCAGACCAGCTGTACATTGAGCGAGTGGAAGCCCTTCCTGTTGATGAAGGCCACTGGCTGGTATTCATGAGCCTTGATGGCCACAAGCCTGTGTCATGCGAGGCCCCCACCTGCCAAGAATGAGGCACATTAATTTTGTCATGAACATTGATTGTAAACTGTTACTGGAGTGAAGAAAGCACTTGTTAAACAGATCAGCCATGGCTGGAAAAGACATTTGCATATTAACAGATGGTGATTGGAAGGACAAAGGACCATTCCCTGACACATTCAACCCACATTGGACCTCGATCACCAGGTATTGTTTGTAAGAGACTGCTAAGGTGATACAATCCAAGATGTGGTCAGACCAGTTAGTCACATGACTAACATGCTTGGAAACCTGGGGTTTTCTGAATTGTACAAACAGTTTGAACTGAGAAAAACTGTTTGTTCCTGGACTGAGACAATCTTTCCTGTCTGCTCCCATCTCTTTCTCACAAGCCTCTGAATCCACTGAAGACACATGAATCCCAGAGAGAAAAGTCTCCTACAGTGAACAAGATTTAAGAAGAATACTGGGCCCCAACGAAAAGCAAGATCTACCTACAAGCAAGGAGTCTCCAGTGAGCTCAAAAAAGCGTAACAAAAGCTCTTCAGATATTGCCTCAAACCTTTCCACTTTATTTTCCTTCTGCTCTTTTTTGGCTCTATTTGCACGTGTGTATCACTATGCATGCTAGCGTGGGCACGTTGTGTATCCGTAGGCGTCAACTGAATTAAAGTTTAAGTTTAAGTTTAATAAATTTCAACTTTTCTTCTTTAAACCTAAGAAAGCCTGTTTGTGCTGGTTTCTTTGTTTTATAATTGGAAAGCAGTGAACAAGGATTCACCAAGGGGGAGCTAAAAACACGGTGTGTTTAATATTAAACCCGGTTACGGTAAGACCAGGTGAAGGCTGAAAGGGAGCTCTAGACCTCTTTCTCACCTGGTCATAACACATGCAATTGATGGCATCCTGCACCTGGGGGAATCCAGCAAAAGCCCCAAATCCTATAGCCCTCTCAGCTTGACTGTTTGGATCGGTACAAAAGCGCACATAGTCCCCAGTCCTCCTGAACAGGGCATTGGTGACCTCCTTGATGCACTGATGCACCGCTGACTGGGAGATTCTACACATATCTCCAGTTGATTCTCGGAATGATCTAGTGGCATAGTGGGTCAGTGCCACAGTGACCTTCAGAGACATTGGTGTTCAGTGTCCACTAGTTCCCTGGGGCTCAGCTTATTCTGCATCATGGTTCATAGATCAGTGATGGCCTCCCTGGAGTGGAGAAGTCTTTGGAGACACTGCCCCTTGGACTTCTGCAGATAGTTGAGCCTTGGCCAGTAGATGCCCTCTGGATGGCTGCTTCTTCTGCACGCAGGAGGTGGTTGGCATGCCCCTTTGTGTTCTTCACCAGCCTTCCATTCCCAAGCTAGGCCCTCCTATGGGTTCCCAGCTGCAGTGGTGCCCCTCCCTTCCTGTATGCTGCTCCCCCTCCTCAATAGTGGCCTTGAAGCCAGGGTGAATGAGGCTTATGACAGGTTGCCTTTCCCTGAGTGCATGGCCTTCACAGCAAACAGCACATCCCCCCACTTTCCCTCAATTGTCACCTCTGATGAGGTGACACTGCCCTGCTGGCACCTGGTTCATCCACAGAGCTGGCACCTTGGCCCCCACCCCTGACAGTGTTTCCTGATGCCCTCCCTCCTCCAACCTCGCTGCTAAGCAACACTGCCTCACCTGATGGCTTCCCATTGTAGCCAACACTCAGCTGCCACCTCCTTGTCGCCTCCTTTAACCAGGCAAGGTCCTGAAGCTCCATGGTTCCCACTCGTGAAAGGATCGAGAATGAGAAGGCATAGTTTTAAAATATTTGCTAAGAGAAGCAAAAGTGACATGAGGAAAAACGTTTTCACCGAGCAAGTGGTTACGGTCTGGAATGCACTGCCTGAGAGTGTGGTGGAGGCAGGTTCAATTGAAGCATTCAAAAGGGAATTAGACTGTTATACGAAAAGGAAGAATGTGCAGAGGTACGGGGAGAAGGCGGGGGAATGGAACTGAGTGAATTGCTCTTTCAGAGAGCTGGTGTGGAATGATGGGCCGAATGGCTTCCTTCTGCACTGTAACAATTCTGTGATTCCGTGATATATTTAAGTGTTTACCCAGTTACCAATACAATCAATCATATACGCTACTCTTTATTCCAGAATAAAATATACCAACCAGGTTTCTTTAATAAACAACAAAATTATCAGTTTATTATAAAACAAGACTTATCCAGTAAAGATGCAAAGCATTAACACACAGATTGAAATATGAAAGTTCCCTTTTAGATACCCAACACACACACACACACACACTCTCTCACACACACACTGGTTAAAGAAAAAAAACTAAAGACATTTTCTCTGCAGAGATCTTTTTCAAAAAAGACAAAAAAAGAATACTTTGGCCAAATACTTATTAATTCTTGAAGAAAAAAGAGAAGTTATGGAATGATATCAGTTGTCCTTTGGTCTGGCATCCAGGTACATGGAGACAGGTCACTGGGACAGTTCTTTCCAGGGGGTGTTGGGAATTAATCTGGCAGACTCTCCAGGAGTTTCCCAGGAGAAATGTGGCATCAAGGGTATCAGCTATCACACACTGGATTTTCCAAGGTTTCTCAAAGAGATGGAGAAAGATGAGTTGGATGCTTCTCTCTTGGCAGGCTGACCTCCAACTGCCTTCAAAACAGTCCACAACCCAACAGCAAGTCAAAACTTCCTGACCGCCATAAATCTTGACATGCAACTTCTCTGTAAACAACTCCCCTGGCCGCAAGGAAAAAAGTCCTAACTTCTCCAATCTATCTTCATAACTTAAGTTCCTCATCCCTGGAATTATTCTCCTGAATCTTTTCTGTACTCGCTCTAATGCCCTCATGTCCTTCCGAAAGTGTGGTGCCCAGAACTGGATGCAATACTCCAGCTGAGGTTGAACTAGTGTCTTATACAAGTTCAACATAACTTCCTTGCTCTTGTACTCTACACCTCTATTAATAAAGCCAAGGATATGGTATACTTTATTAATCACTCCCAACCTGTCCTGCCACCTTCTACGATGTATGTACATATACTCCCATGTCCCTCTATTCCTGCACGCCCTTTAGAATTGTGCCCTTTATTTTATATTTTTTCTTCATGTTCTTCCTACCAAAATGTATCACTTCACATTTCTCTGCATTGAACTTAACTGCGACCTGTCTGCCCATTCCACCAACTTGTCTATGTCCTTTTGGAGTTCTACACTATCCTCCTCACAGTTCACAATGCTTCCAAATTTTGTATCATCTGCAAACTTTGAAATTGTGCCCTGAACACCAAGGTCTAGGTCATTAATAGATATCAGAAAAAGCAAGGGTCCCAACACTGACCTCTGCGGAACTCCACTACAAACCTTCCACCAGCCCGAAAAAAAGTCTGTTAACCACTACTTTTTGTTTCCTGTCACTCAGCCAATTCCATATCCATGTTGCTACCGTCCCTTTTATTCCATGTGCTACAACCTTACTCACAAGTCTGTTGTGTGGCACTGTATCAACCGCCTCTTGAAAGTCCATGTACACCACACCAACAGCATTGCCCTCATCAACCTTCTCTGTTACCTCCTCAAAAAACTCCAGAAAGTTAATGAAACATGATTTTCACTTAAGAAATCCATGCTGGATTTCCTTAATTAACCAGCATTAGTCCATGTGACTTTTAATTTTGTCCCCAAATTATTTTTTCTAGAAGTTTCCCCGCCACCGAAGTTGAACTGACTGGCTTGTAGTTGCTGGGCTTATCTTTACACCCTTTTTGAACAAAGGTTTAACGTTTGCAATTCTCCAGTCCTCTGGCACCATCTAAGTCTAAGGAAGACTTGAAAATTATGGCCAGTGCCTCCATAATTTCCATCCTCACTTTCCTCTAACCCTGGATGCATCTCATCTGGTCCTGGTGTTTTATCCTTTCTTTTCTTTGGCCTCCTTGTCTCAAGATACAATGGGTAAGCACTTGGAGGTGGTCAGTGGTTTGTGAAGCAGCGCCTGGAGTGGCTATAAAGGCAAATTCTAGAGTGACAGACTCTTCCACAGGTGCTGCAGATAAAATTGGTTGTCGGGGCTGTTACACAGTTGGCTCTCTCCTTGCGCCTCTGTCTTTTTTCCTGCCAACTGCTAAGTCTCTTTGACTCGCCACTCTTTAGCCCCGCCTTTATGGCTGTCCACCAGCTCTGGCGATCGCTGGCAACTGACTCCCACGACTTGTGATCAATGTCACAGGACTTCATGTTGTGTTTGCAGACTTCTTTAAAGTGGAGACATGGACGGCCAGTGGGTCTGATACCAGTGACGAGCGCACTATACAATGTGTCCTTGGGGATCCTGCCATCTTCCATGCGCCACACATGGCCAAGACATCTCAAGCGCCGCTGGTTTAGTAGGGTGTATATGCTGGGGATGTTGGCCACCTCGAGTACTTGTGCTTTGGAGATACGGTCCTGCCACCTGATGCCAAGGATTTTCTGGAGGCAGCGAAGATGGAATGAATTGAGACATTGCACTTGGCTGACATTTGTTGTCCAGGCCTCACTGCCGTAGAGCAAGGTACTGAGGACACAGGCTTGATACACTCGGACTTTTGTCTTCCGTGTCAGGGCGCCATTTTCCCACACTCTCTTGGCCAGTCTGGACATAGCAGCGGATGCCTTTCCCATGCGTTTGTTGATTTCTGCATCGAGAGACAGGTTACTGGTGATAGTTGAGCCTAGGTAGGTGAACTCTTGAACCAATTCCAGAGCGTGGTCACCGATATTGATGGATGGAGCATTTCTGACATCCTGTCCCATGATGTTCGTTTTCTTGAGGCTGATGGCTAGGCCAAATTCGTTGCAGGCAGCCACAATCCTGTTGATGAGTCTCTGCAGACACTCTTCTGTGTGGGATGTTAATGCAGCATCGTCAGCAAAGAGGAGATCCCTGATGAAGACCTTCCGTACTTTGGTCTTCGCTCTTAGACGGGCAACGATGAACAACCTGCCATCTGATCTTGTGTGGAGGAAAATTCCTTCTTCTGAAGACTTGAACGCATGTGAGAGCAGCAGGGAGAAGAAGATCCCAAACAGTGTAGGTGTGAGAACACAGCCCTGTTTCACGCGACTCAGGATCAGAAAGGGGTCTGATGAGGCACTGCTATGCTGAATTGTGACTTTCATATTGTCATGGAATGAGGTGATGATGCTTAGTAGCTTTGGTGGACATCCGATCTTTGCTAGTAGTCTGAAGAGACCACGTCTGCTGACGAGGTCAAAGGCTTTGGTGAGGTCTATGAAAGCAACGTAGAGGGGCATCTGTTGTTTACGGCATTTCTCCTGTAGCTGGCGAAGGAAGAACAGAGTGTCAATGGTGGATCTCTCTGCTCGAAAGCCGCACTGTGCCTCAGGGTAGACACGTTAGCCAGCTTCTGGAGCCTGTCTCAAACGACTCGAGCGAAGACTTTCCCCACTATGCTGAGCAGGGAGATTCCACGGTAGTTGTTGCAGTCACCGCGGTCACCCTTGTTCTTATAGAGGGTGACGATATTGGCATTGCGCATGTCCTGTGGTACTGCTCCCTCGTCCCAGCACAGGCAAAGCAGTTCATGGAGTGCTGAGTGTATAGCAGGCTTGGCACTCTTGATTATTTCAGGGGTAATGCTGTCCTTCCCAGGGGCTTTTCCACTGGCTAGAGAATCAATGGCATCACTGAGTTCCGATTTTGTTGGCTGTTCGTCCAGCTCATCCATGACTGGCAGAGGCTGGGCTGCATTGAGGGCGGTATCAGTGACAACATTTTCCCTGGAGTACAGTTCTAGGTAGTGCTCCACCCAGCGGTCCATTTGCTTGCATTGGTCAGAGATTGTGTACCCTGATTTAGACTTGAGGGGGGCGATCTTCCTGATGGTTGGCCCAAAAGCTCTCTTAATGCCATCATACATTCCTCTGATGTTTCCGGTGTCGGAGGCCAGCTGAATACGACTGCATAGGTGTTGCCAGTAGTCATTGCACAGCGCCTGGCTGTTCTTTGTGCAGTGCTTCTGGCTACTTTAAGTGCTCCGGTTCTTAACTCACTGGGGGCTTTCTTGTAGTTCAACAGTACAATGCGCTTAGCGGCTATGACAGGTTCCAGCTCTTTAAAATGAGATCGAAACCAGTCTGCATTCTGCTTCTCACGTTTGCCAAAGGTGGTCATTTCTGAATCATAGATGGCGTCTCTGATGTGGGCCCACTTGGTCTCTGCATCCCCTGTAGGAGTGTTTTGAAGGGCTTTTTCAAGTGAATTTAGAAACTTATGTAACAGCTGTGGATAAGAAATTCTATTAGTGTTGATGCGCGGGCGGCCCTTCTGCTTGGAGTGATGCAGCTTCTTTGGTTTGATTCTAACCTGGCTGCACACCAGGGAGTGGTCGGTGTCGCAGTCCGCACTGTGGAAGCTGCGTGTGATTTGAACGCTGTTTAAAGAGGCTCGCCTTGTGACGATTAGGTCCAGCTGGTGCCAACGACATGATCTTGGGTTCCTCCATGAAACCTGGTGACAGGGTTTAGTATGAAAGAATGGGTTTGTGATGCAGAGGTTATGATAGGCACACAACTCAATCAGTCTCTGTCCACAGACTGCCTATCTAATATATCCTCCTTATCAACTTTAAACTCTTCTAGTGTCTGAATTACCTCCTCTTTCACCATTACCAGGGTTGCACCTTCTTCCTTGGTAAAGACAGAAGCAAAGTATTCATTTAATACCTCAGCTCTTCCCTCTGCCTCCATGTGTAAATCTCTATGGTCTCTAATCAGCCCCATTCCTCCTTTTAATACTCTTTTACGATTTATATGCCTATAGAAAACTTTGGGATTCCCTTTAATACTAGCTTCCAGTCTCTTTTCCTGCCCTCTCTTTGCTTCTCTTATTTTCTTTTTCAATTCCTTCTGGAACTTCTATATTTAGCCTGGTTCTCAATAGTATATAATAATAAATATAAGCACACTTTTTCTTCTTTGTCTTAATCTCTACCTCTTTTGGCATCCAGAGAGCTCTCGACCTGTTTACCCTACCTTTCCCCTACGAGGGAACATACATTGACTGTGCCCAAACTATCTCTTCTTTGAAGGTAGCCCATTGTTCAGCTACCGGTTTTCCTGCCAACTTTTGACTCCAATTCTTACCGCATTGAAGTTGGTTTTCCCCCAGTTAATTATTCTTACTCTGGATTGTTCTTTGTCCTTTTCCATAGTCAGCCTAAACCTTATGATACAATGATCACTGTCCCCTAAATGCTCTCCTATTGATACTTGATCCACTTGGCCCACCTCATTCCCAAGAACCAGGTCTTGCAGTGCCTTCTTTCTCATTGAACTAGCAACATACTGCTGATGAAAATTTTCCTGACCACACTCTAAGAATTCTTGCCCTTCAGTTCCCTTTACACTACTATTATCCCAGTCTATGTTTGGATAATTAAAGTCTCCCATTATAACTATCCTATAATTTTTGCACCTCTCTGTAATTTCCTTGCAAATTTGTTCTTCCACGTCCTTCCCACTAGCTGGTGGTCTATAGACAACACCAAGCAATGTAACTGCACCTTTTTTGTTCCTTAGCTCTCGCCAAATTCATTCTGTCCTTGACCCCTCTGAGACATCCTTTTTCTCCAGCACTGCAATGCTCTCCTTAATCAATACCACCACCCCTCCTCCTTTTTTCCCTTTCCTATCTTTCCTGAACACCTTGTATCCAGGAATATTTAACACCTAGTCCTGCCCTTCTTTGAACCAGGGCTCTGTTATAGCCACAGCATATTTTCAGATGGCAATCTGCGCCTGTACCTCACCAATCTTATTAACCACACTCTGTGCATTCACATACATGCACATTAACCCTGATTTGGACTTCATTACTTTCTCCCTTACTCTGACCCCACCTAAAAACTTACTATTCCCTACTCTAGTGCTATCTCTCTCAGTATTCTCTGCACCTTGGTGTTCGTCTCTGATATTTGCTCCTGGTTCCCACACCCCTGACAAATTACCACTTTTGCTGCCCTCCGATCTGAGCTCCCTCTCAGGTTCCCATCCCCCTGTCAATCTAGTTTAAATCCTCCCCAACAACAGTAGCAAATTTCTCTTTGAGGATATTAGTCCCAGTCCTGCTAAGAGGCAGCTGTTCATCTTGTACAGGTCCCACCCGCCCCAAAACAGGTTCCAATGCCTCAGAAATCTGATGCCCTGAGATTACTGCTTTTGAGATCCTGCTTTTTAATCTCCTTCCCAGCTTCCTAAAATCTGCTTTCAGGACCTCATCCCCCTTCCTACCCATATCATTAGTGTCAACCTGGACCACGACCTCTGGCTGTTCACCCTCCCACAGAAGAATGTCCTGTAGCTGCTCCATGACATCCTTGACCCTGCCACCAGGGAGGCAACACACCATCCTGGAATCACGTCTGCGTCGCAGAAATGCCTGTGTGTTACCCTAAGTAATGAATCCCCTATCACGACTGCCCTTCCACTCTTCTTCCGCCCCTCCTGTGCAGCTAGGCCACCTGTGGGACCACAAACTTGGCTCTGACTGTGCTCGCCTAAGGAACTATCACGCTCACCAGTATCCAAAATGGAAAACTGATTAGCGAGCGAGATAGTCTCAGGGGACTCCTGCACTAGCTGCTTGGTGCTCTTGGACAGCCTGGTGGTTACCCATTCCCTATCTGTCTGCATGTTCCTAACCTGTGGTATGACCACCTCCTTAAACATGCTGTCCATGTAGCTCTCTGCTGTGTAGATGCATCACAATGACTCCAGCTGCCGCTCGAGTTCTGAAATCTGGAGTTCAAGCTTGTGCAGGTGATACTTCATGCAGATGTGTTAGTCTAGGACACATGGTGCGTCCATGATTTCCCACATGCCACAGGCTGTACATTCCACTCAGCTGAGCTGCACTGCCATACCTTAACTTTACAGACTATTTATTATAAGTAGAATAGCTTACCAGTTACTCACCAACTAGCTCTTTCCACTGCACTGAAGTAAGAAGCAAATACTGAAGGGTGAAAAAAGTAGAAAAAAGAATCACCTCCTCCCCTCTTCACTGAACTCCCCATTCACCAAACTTGTATCTCCACATTCTATGTACAATCTGCACTCTGTGGTGACCTGTGGAGAAATGGAACTAGAGAAAGACAGTGGACTTCTCCCACCTTGCTTGTATTACTATGAAAGATATTATAGTTAGACACTATGAGCTCTAGGATTGAGGAAGTGATGAAATCTGCTACAACTCTTGATAAAAGATTCCAATTTCTCAGCAAAAAAATTGCAATATTTGGACCCTTTGTCATTTCACAAGGAACTGAATCTGAATACGAGATGAAGCCATCCCAATATGCACAACAGGGAGCTGAGAGAGCTGAAATAAAACTGGATGAGCCAAGTTTTGGATTGAACAAGAAACCCTCTTCTCTCATTTTGCCATAGGCTGGTCAAGGTACCTGCGATTGTAGAAGGAATACTCATGTGGCCACTTTCTGCATGGGACAGTTGAACATTACAGCAGTGTTATTGCAGCATCATTTAAGAAGAATGTGAAGACCTTCCCTAATGTCTGAGTGAAATAAAGTTCAACAAATTTTCTGTGTTGTGACTCCAAACAAAATGAAGATTGACATTTGACAGCTAAAATGAATAAATTGGAAACCATCAAACATGAAACAAACCCATTATTTCTTATTGATTTTGGGAGGGTAAGTGCTGTGACTTTGAGGAAAGTGCATGCTCACTTTCTATGGTCATGAAACATGAGTCAATAAATGAGATTCTCTAGGCTGTGTATATTCTAGGGCAGTAATAAGAGATTTCTTTATATGCTGTCTTGTGAATTGGGGATGATGTGGAAGATTAAGGATTTCAGTCTTTTGTCCCTCCTATAACCGTCCAGACTTGCTTCAATATGGCAGGACAGTGCCCAGCTCAGTCAACTGTTAAGTCAACACCAGAAGATCTTCTTTCTCTGCAACACTGACATGTTTCAATTTCACTCCAGAGTCAGCCAGAATTTTCAATATCCCTCAATAAATTCGTTACCGTCTTCTTGGAAAGTGTAAAGAAATCTATTGTTCTGATAGGTGACTTTGCCACAACCATGGGAATTACTTTCAAAACAAAAAGTTGCAGTGCATTGCACAGTGTACCTAGATAATAAAATGAGTGAGTGGAACAAATAGGAAAAAAGACTGGAGTTAGAGCCCTTTTGGTAACAACAATGCATTGACTTTTATTAGATATATTTATAGCCCAACTGCTGTTTGAATATGGTTGCTGTCTAAAGGCAGCATAACTTAAATAGAATACAGGTTAGGAGATTGCTTTCTGTAGGCATGATATGTACCAAAGGGTAACAGCTGGTGAAATTCTTCATCTCTCAATTCATCAGTACAGCTATGATTGAATAGTATTGCTTCAGCTTTTGCTTGAACTGTCATGCACAACAGATTAACAGAAGAACTAAAGGGTAATGAACACCTTAGCATTCTATCTTGCTGTCTGGAGAAGGTCGGGTTCCACAGTGGAGGGCTGTCTATGTAGGAGTCCTCCCCTGTTCCATTGGAAATCTGCCATGGAGACTGTTGTGTGAAGTGGTCCCGTCAATTTTTTTAAAAACAGATTCACGGACTCCCAAGCTGCCTGCAATTTTTGAGGCCTGAATGAATCCGTGTTTCATATTCATACAGAATGTGAGAGGTTGCAGCCCCTCTTCTGTTATTTGCAGGGACTGCTCCTTAATTTCTGGCTGCATTTTAGTCCCATGGCCCTGATCTTTGTTCAGCTTGCACAGTGGGAAGAGGGTGAGTCGGAGCACCTCTTCATGGGACTTCTTCTGAGCCTAGCCAAGGTGGTCATCCGTAGGTCCAGGCACAGACGAGCACGTCATTTGGCCCAACTGCCTGTCTTTCTTCTGCGGCTATGTCCATGCCTGGGTGTCCCTGGAGAAGGAGCACATAGTGTACCATTCAGGCCTTTGTAGACTGCCAGGCACCAGATGGACCAAAGCACATGATCAACACCAGGAACTACATTTTTCTTCAATTTGACAAGGGTCCTTTTATTTTACTTATAATTTGGAGCTTATTGGCTGTGCCCCTTTAAAAAGGATGCTCTTCAATTTATTTTCTTTTGATGACACTTGTCATCTCAATTGCATTTTATACGAGTTAGAGAGGAAATGAGAAATTTCTTCACACAGAGAGTTGCTAAGATCTGGAACCCACTACACGAAAGGGTGGTGGAATCAGATTCTATAGGAACTTTTAAAAGGCAATTGAGCATGCACTTTAAATGGACTAATTTGCAGAGTGTGGGGAAAAATCTCAGGCGTGGGACTAAGTTGGACAGCACTTTCAAAAACCCAGCAGGGGTGAGGGGCAGAATGGCCACCTTCAGTGCTGTAGGGTTCTATGATTCTATAAGACAGTGAGGATAGGCAAGTTATGAATGAGAACTTTAGAAGGGAAGTCGGGCAGAACTTGTTCACCCAAATGGCAATAGGGTTGTGGAAGATGTCATGCTAGGGTCCCCACCTGCCAAAAATGAGGCACATTAATTTTGTCATGAACATTGATTTTAAACTGTAACTGGAGTGAAGAAAGGACTTGTTAAAAGATCAGCCGTGGCTGGAAAAGACACTTGCATATTAACAGACAGTATTTGGAAGGTCAAAGAATCCATTCCCTGGCACATTCAACCCACAATGGACTTTTGATCACCAGACGTTGAAGGTGGGGGAGCTCGCATTCCAGATTGACTGCTAAGATGGCTGAATACACAAACAGACATGGTCAAACCAGCTAGTCACATGACTAACCTGCTGGGCAACCTGAGTTTTTTGAATTTGTACAAACAGTTTGGGCAGAAAAGTCTGTTTGCTCCGGGACTGAGAAGATCTCTCTCCTGTCTGCTCTCATCTCTTTCTCACAAGCCTCTGAATCCACTGAAGGCACATGAACCCCAAGAGAGAAAAGTCTCCTACAGCGAACAAGGTTTAAGAAGAATACTGGGCCCCAACGAATAGCAAGACTTACCAGTCAGACCAGGTGAAGGCTGAAAGGGAACCCTAGACCTCTTTCTCACCTGGTCGTAACAAAGACGTTACCCAGAAAGACCATTAAAAAATGAACGTTGAATGGGGTCAAGGAATTAGTTGTGCTTCTGGAGCCAGAAAAACTTGATTAATATAGGGATGAATTTTATAATTTAGTGCTCCCAGTGCCGAGCTTTTGCAACAGGATCACGGATCAGGAATTTGGATGGCGAGGTTGGCTTTGAGCACCTGAATTCCTAATAAACACTGCCACAAAAAAAAGAAAGACTTGCATTTATATAGTGCCTTTCAAACCATTGGACATCTCAAAGTGCTTTACAGTCAATTAATCACTTTTTGAAGTGTACTCACTGTTGTAATGTAGGAAAAGTGGCAGCCAATTTGTGCACAATAAACTCCCACAAACAGCAATGTGATAATGACCAGATAATCTGTTTTTGTGGTGTTGACTGAGGGATAAATATTGGCCGGGAAACCGGGGATAACTCCCCTTCTCTTCTTTGAAATAGTGTTATGTGTTCTTTCATATCCACTACCGAAGGACGGTACTCCCTCAGTATTGCACTGGAGTGTCAGCTTTGAAAAAGAATGGTAAGGCATTACACTTACTCCATCATAAGTCACTAGAGTAGTAAATCTGATATCTTTTATCAAAGAGTGAATGTATGGATGGATAAGATTGAATTTTGAGCCTGAAATTAGTCCAATTGGAGTTTAGAAGAGTAAGAGGTGACTTTTTTTTTATTCATTCATGTGAAGTGGGCATTGCTGGCCAGGCCATCATTTATTGCCCATCCCTAATTGCCCTTGAGAAGGTGGTGGTGAGCTGCCTTCTTGAACCGCTGCAGTCCATGTGAGGTAGGAACACCCACAGTGCTGTTAGGAAGAAAGTTCCAGGATTTTGACCCAGCGACAGTGAAGGAACAGTGATATAGTTCCAAGTCAAGATGGTGTGTGAATTGGAGGGGAACTTGCAGGTGGTGGTGTTCCCATGCATTTGCTATCCTTGTCCTTCTAGTTGATAGAGGTCACAGGTTTGGAAGGTGCTGTCGAAGGAGCCTTGGTGCATTGCTGCAGTGCATCTTGTAGATGGTACACACTGCTGCCACTGTGTGTCGGTGGTGGAGCGAGTGAATGTTTGTGGATGGGGTGCCAATCAAGCTGGCTGCTTTGTCCTGGATAGTGTCGAGTTTCTTGAGTGTTGTTGGAGCTGCATCCATCCAGGCAAGTGGAGAGTATTCCATCACACTCCTGACTTGTGCCTTGTAGATGGTGCTTTGATTGAAACATATAAGATCCTGAGGGAGTCTCGATAGGGTGGGTGTGGAAACGATGTTTCCCCTTGTGGGAGAATCTGGAACTAGGAATCACTATTTAAAAATAAGGGGTCACTCATGTAAGACAGAGATGAGGAGAAATTTTTCTCTCAGTCGCGTCCGATCACAAGCCACGTCAAAGCATTTTCCTCAAGCCGCTGCTATCTGCTCCAAAGCATCTGCAAAGAATGCTACTCCGGTTACAGAGATATCATCTGGATGTGACATACAAGCAAGGGAAACAGATGTACATCGCCGACATGCTGTCGAGAGCAGCACTCCCTATGAAGAAAATAGAGGATGCTACGACAGAGTGTGAAATCCTCCAGATCCAATGTGAAGCTGCAGCTCAACATGCTCTGGAAGTCATCAACCCAACAGAGACATTGAATCTGACAGGCAAGCGCTTTGCTCAAATCAAGCAAACTACCCAACAAGATGCAACTCTCCAAGTGATGCACAAAGTAGTGATGTAAGGATGGCCTGAAAGCATCAAGGACACTCCTGTGGTCACAAGAGCATTTTGGGCATACAGAGATGAGTTGACAGCCCGAGATGGCATTGTGTACAAAGGAAAAAGAGTCATTATCTCGAAGGAGTTGAGAGGAGAGATGTGAAAGCGCATCCATGCAAGCCACCAAGGAATTGAGTCAAGTCTGAGGAAGGCAAGAGAAGTGTTGTATTGGCCAAACATGGGCAATGAAATCAAGGACCACATCAGCCAGTGCAGTGTGTGTAACAAATACCAAGCTAAGCAAGCTAAAGAGCTGCTGATGACACATGACATCCCAGACAGACCTTGGATGAAGCTGGGAGTAGACCTCTTCACTCTCGCAGGAACTGATTATCTTGTCACCATAGACTACTATTCTGACTACTGGGAGGTAGACCAACTGACCTCAATGACTACCGGCGAGATTGTAGAATGTTTGAAAGCACACTTCAATCGTTACGGCATTCCAGACATTGTGATGAGCGACAATGGCCCTCAGGTCATGAGTGAAGCATTCAGCTGCTTCATAAAGGATTGTGAAATTCAACACCATACATCATCTCCACACTACCTCCAGTCAAATAGAAAGGCTGAGGCGGTAGTGAAAATCGCCAAAGGAATCATAAAGAAATCGAGCAAATCTGGCACAGATGCATACAAGGCAATCCTTGAGTGGAGAAACACACTTATTGAAGACATGGAAAGTAGTCCGGTATAAAGACTAATGTCACGCTGCACCCAAACCACTCTTCCAGTGGCAAAAAAGTTACTGAAGCCAGAAGTAGTGATAGGCATGACTGACAAAATCAAGGTGAAACAGCAGAAAGTTAAATTTCATTTTGACAAAACCGCCAAACCATTGCCAAAATTGTGCATTGGAGAACTAGTCAGGGTACAAACTTTCAATGCTATCAACAAGCGTCAGCCCATGTGGCAACTAGGGATCTGTGTAGAGCAGTTGTCACCTTGATTGTACACGGTGCAAGTGAACGACCAGATATACTATCATAACCGCAGGCACGTACGCACAACTGGAGAAGCTGTTCCGTCACTGCAGGCGACCAATCAGGAAGATGTGAACTCACCATCTGCATAGATCACAGATCAACCATCAGCCCCAGAGGCCCACAGCACCCTAACAACAGAAATGGAACAACAACAGTTACCACGGCAACCACAAATAACACAGGAACGACACTCCCCGGAGAAGGAAAATCATCCAGATGAACAGCCAACCACAATGCGCACACACACCATTAAGAGACCGGCACAATTTAAAGACTATGTGTGCAATGCATGTGCAGAGACTGACAAGAATAACGAACTGCTAATGCATGAGAACAGTTGTGTGCATAATGGGTAATTTGGACAACTCACAGTGTCGATGATAATGCACACAATTTTTTTTGTATGAAAAGGGGGATGTTTGGGGTAGAAATGCAATACTGTACTAATGTGCCTCCTGGCTTGCTGTAGTCATGTGACCTCTACCATGAGGCACTCACTGCAGGCATTCATCAGCAGGTGTTCAATAAAGACACAGTACAAGCAAGATTAAAAGCAAAATACTGCGGATGCTGGAAATCTAAAATAAAAACAAGAAATGCTGGAACCACTCAGCAGGTCTGGCAGCATCTGTGGAAGGAGAAGCAGAGTTAACGTTTCGGGTCAGTGACCCTTCTTCGGAACTGGCAAATATTAGAAAAGTCACAGGTTATAAGCAAGTGAGGTGGGGGTGGGGCAAGAGATAACAAAGGAGAAGGTGTAGATTGGACCAGGCCACATAGCTGACCAAAAGGTCATGGAGCAAAGGCAAACAATATGTTAATGATGTGTTGAAAGACAAAGCATTAGTACAGATTAGCTATTAATACACTGAATATTGAACAGCAGCAAGTGCAAACCTGAAAAAAAACAGTGGGTAAGCAAACTGAACAAACTAAGATGAAATGAACTAAATGCAAAAAAAAAGGATTGTAAAAAATGTAAAAAAGAATGTAAAAAAAAAAGGAAGAAAAGAATAACTAAAAATGAAAGTAAAATGGGGGGCTGTCATGCTCTGAAATTATTGAACTCAATGTTCAGTCCGGCAGGCTGTAGTGTGCCTAATCGGTAGATGAGATGCTGTTCCTCGAGCTTGCATTGATGTTCACTGGAACACTGCAGCAATCCCAGGACAGAGATGTGAGTATGAGAGCAGGGGGGAGTGTTTGTGAGCTTCTAACAATATATTTAAGTGATTCCTTATAGACAAGCCAATAGCTGTCAAGTCTAGCACATTTGTTGCAAAATTGTCAGCCCTCTGGTGCTTTAATACCAACTTATCACAGACTTGTGCAAAAACCACTGTTCTGGAAAATATGTTTAAAATAGCTAGTTGGCAGCAGCAGCACATAAACAGAACTTGGAGCACGGAAGTCAAGATTACTGTTGTCTCTCTTTGAGGCCTCGTATTTTGTATATGTAGGCTGGGAGGAGGAAGAGCAGGTGGGAAAAGGAATAGAGGACAAGGAGGATGAGGACTAAGGCCAGAATTTTCCACTCCAACCCCAGCCTCCCATGCTGGGAGCAGGCTAGGAGCTGGGGGGTGTGGGTGGTGGTGAAATTGGGTGGGATGGCAGTGGGGTGGTGGGGGGGGAGGTGCCCATCACCCACCTGCCTGCCCCCACTGGTATTTTACCAGCAGTGGGGGAGGTGTCAGGTGGCCTGTCTGCCTTTAGGCCAATTGAAGCCCTTAAGTGGCCACTTAATGATCTCTTCCCGTTGCTGCTGGTATTTTACCAGGCAGATGGGCACTTTGCCAGTTGGGGAGGCCGCCCAGTTAAAGCTGGTAGTCACCTTCAGGCTATGTGCGGTGGCCGTCCTAATTGGGCATCCTGTGCCTCACAGAGGGTCCTCCCATGGCACGGGTGCCCCCGCTGGAACCCCCCCCCCCTCCATGCCCTCACTATCAACCCCTTCCCCCCCATACTACTTCTCGCCAGGACCTAGTGAGCCCCGCACCCACTTACCACATTCTCCAGCCTCCATTGCTGGCTGAATCCAGGACTGCTGCATTCCCAGCAGTGGACACCACTCCCGGAGGCGCTGCTGGGACTGAAGAGCTGCCGGCCCTCTGATTGGCTGGCAGCTCTTGGAGGTGGGACATCCTGCCTCAGAGGGGCAGAAGCCACGACCTGAGGCAATTAATTGACTGAGCAACGCAAAATAGCGTTGTGACTTCCAAGGCTAGCAGAGGAGGGCTAGCTCCTGACTTTTCAGCTGGTGGGCGGGCCCACTGCTTCCTCATTAAATCCAGGCCTAAATCTTTACATTTCTGGCCATGACAATGCAGTTGAAGGAGGAATAATATGTGAAGATCAATTGACAGTAAGGAAATCATTCTGAACATATTAAGTCGACTTAAAAAACAAAAAACATATGTCAGATTTGAAGAAGAGCCCAGTGTTCATCTCAATTGCCACCTACTGTGCGTTTCAGTATTATTTAGGGAGATCTTGTGCACTCTGAGCTAAATCTTCAGTTTTTCTGTGTTTGAATTCTTCAAAAGATGCTGGCCAAATCCCAAATGGTTAGTTCAGTGGGTAAGTGCCCCACCTGTGTGATGCTAAGCAGTACAGATCTCTGATTTGCTCCCTTGTCTAAACAGGACTAGTTGATCTCAGCTCAGGTATCAGTGAGGATGCTATTATACTGGCAAATGAACAACGGTCAAATCCCTACGCTGCGGGCTGATGCACAAAAGAATGATGACTTGAGCAAGCTACTGGCAGATCCCTGGTGCATAAATCGTTGAACTCCTTACCATTGTGGCAGTACCATCACCAGACAGACTGCAGTGGTTCAAGAAGAAACCCCTACCCACCACCCCCCCCCCCCCACCCACAATCTTCTCAAGGATAATTTGGGATGGTTGGGATGGGCAATAAATGCTGACCTTCATAGCAATGCCCACATCCCCAGAATGATTTTTTATTAAAGTCTCAGCTCAAGTCACCACTGTCAGGAAAGAAAAGTTCATGTGAAAAGAAAACAAAAGTTTAGTCATCAATTCAAGAATCTTTGAACAACTTCATATTATTCAATGTCTGAGCTACATTTTTTAAAAATAGAACAGATTGTTGGAGATACACAGTGTGACTGAGAGAACAAGTATGGATGTGATTGTACTGAGCAACATTATGTTCAAAAATAGAAATACAGCAGTAAATGAAAGGAGTTCGAAGCCTTTCAGATGTTTTAGAAAGTTTAAATGATTCAGCGGGCATATTTTAAAAGTGAAATGTATTAAATAAAGGATTAGGCGGCTGGTACTTTAGAAAGTGGTCACTATTCTTTCGTCAGCACTACCCACTCATTTTCCACAGTCAACCTATAACCTCTTTGAGTGGGATTGTTAACTCTGGGCAGTTTGGTGGCCTGTGGACTGATGCCCACTGTGAACTGAATTTAGACTGCCCATGTTTATTTCATACAGGATCAGTTAGCCAACAGAGAGTTTGGCCTGGATTTGGACCCAAGTTCCAGAAATGAAAGGTTACTGTCTAATCCAGTGTGTTTCAGAGTCCCCTCCAAGCACTATAATTTAAAAGTATAATTTTGTATCCATCTGCTTAGATAGATTCAAAGTTCTTTACAGTTTTTCTGAGTATTTATGGATTTTCTATGATGCTTGGATCATTGTTCACTGAGCATTGCTCAGCAACTCAAGCTGAAATGAAAGAGAAAAATTAAGATGGATTTTAAACCAGAACTTTTCACATCTTTTATTGTAGATAACACTGTCAATGTCATAATATGGTGCTCCTTCACTTGTTGTGATATATGAAAGTGCTGATGCAATGTGCCATTGGTAGGCAGCATTTGGCAAAGCCTTTAAGTAGCAATTACACCACGGTATAGACCAGTTCTCAATTAAAAAAAAAAAATCCCTTGCAAGGTTAAATAAGGGTTTGCCCAGCAATATTTCTGAGTTCTGTTGTGGAGGAGTACAGTGAAAGTGTCCACTGCTGTAAAGCTGACTGGCAATCCTATATATTGCACCCAAAGCCTTGCAATAGTTAATTTTTAATGCCAGAGAGGTTGATTGGCAGTAATTAACATTTATCATGTCATTGAAAAGATACATTGGCTGAAACGGACAAGACTTAAATTTCTATGGTGAGTTTAATTCATATCTACCATGTAAAAACAGTAACTTTATGCCATTCACTACATTTTAATTGTGAAGCAAACAACAAGATGCCTTTTCACAAAACTAATGGCAGTGATATATTTTATATATCCACTTTAATAGCACATCTGCCCTTCACCTGAATTTGCTGCACCACTTGCGCATAAAGCATGGTGAGCATCATTAGCCTCATTTTTGTCGGTAAATTCAGACCCGTGGCAAATTGTCTGTGCGAATCTTTGAGCTCACTGCAATATTGACAGCAGGAGTTTGGTAAAACTCACTGAAACAATAAGGACTGTGCTAATTATAGCTGACAAGGGTAAACAAGTCAACGGTACAAATCAAACTACGATCCCATTAATGGACAAGTTGTACTACAGCTTTTCTTCAGTGGGAAGTGGATTTGGATGCACATTAATACAAACCTGATAGTATAACTTCAGAAGTCAGGTCAAAATCTGACTTGTTGAATATGCAAAATGTGTAAGATTACCTAGGAGGTCGTATTACTCCACTCCAGTTCATTGCCACTCCAGGTTTAAAGTTACTAGTCATTCCAATAAATTATTAGCATAGTAGCACCACCGTGGAGAAATGATGGGATAGAAATTGTTCTTTACAGCAGCCAAACTCAGCTCTGCACAGGCAGCGTGTGCCCCAACCAAAAGGCACAAGTCTGCCAGGAAATTAGGCCTCAGGCCTCATGAACATTTCACTTGACAATTATGCCTCCACAGGCAGCTCTCCCATTGAAGATACTGAAAGTAGGACCGCAAAAGAAATTCCTAGGATCAAGGTCGGAGAACAGGATGATTCCTGAGTCGGAGGAACAATTCGGCATCTCTTGATACCATAGGGCGTTTCTTTTAAAAATGTAAATTTTGAAAAAGTTACCTTTCATTGGCAGCTTTGGGGTCGAGGTCGGGTGGGTGGTGGTGGTGGTGGTGATGGTGGTGATGGGTGAGGCGCATGCTGAAGAATCCCGAGTGGCGCAGAGCCAGCATTTGCTCCACTCAGATTTTAATTATTGTCTGAATTTTTAAAAATGTAAAATTTTACTTTTTGTTTTTTACTTTTCCTTCCTGTCTCTTTTCTATTTCTTTTAATCAATCTTCCTTTGCCTCACTTTATTTCTCTTTCTATACCTGATTTGACATTGAATTCTTCCTCTCTAATTGACACTTCCTTCTCAGTCCTTGTGTTGTTTATTTCTTAATCCTTCAATCTGATTGGATAATACAGTTAGTTTTAGCATAATAATGGGAAAGGAATAGAAAAACAGGATTAAAAGTTCTAAATTGGGGGAAAGGCAAATTTTACGAAACTGAGAGGTGATCTGGCGAAAGTGGACGGGATACAGCTATTTGAAGGAAAATCAGTGGCAAACCAGTGGGAGGCATTCAAAAGCAAGATTCTACAGGCACAGTGTAGGCATGTCCCCACAAAGATAAAGGGTGGTACAGCCAAATCTATAGTTCCCTGGTTATCTAGAAGCTTACAGGGTAAGTTAAAGCAGAAAAAGAAAGCTTATGACAATTACACAAAACCGAGACAAACGTCAACTGCTGCTGGAGGACTATCAATTTGGTGAAAGACGCCCTTTGGTCTGCCCGAAACTTGCTGGTCTTCCAGCGCAAAGAGTTGTCCATGACCGAATGTTACAGACTGGCACATTCCAAGGTCCAGGACTACGTGCTGAGGGACGCACTCAAGCTTGGGGCAGCCACAGCAAAGGCTCAATGGGGAAAGACCACAGTGTAAGGTCCTCCCACCAAGCTGAACTGAGGGGCTGGATCCATGGGAAACCCCTCGAATTGTATTGGGAAAATTATCATTTGCTGTAAAATGTAAAAATGTATATGACACGACAAATAAAATGAAAGGGTTGTGAGGCAACTCATGATTGTATTGAAGGAAACGACCGCCTTTGCACTGTTTGTATTTTTTGACTTGATGTTTGAAACTGTTTGGTAATGTATTTTTTACAGATTTCTAAAAATAAAGTATATTTTGGAAATAAAACTAAAAAGATTACACAAAACTTAATACTTTAGAAAGCCTAAAGGAATATAGAAAGTGCAGGGTGAAGTAAAAAAGGAAATTAGAAAAGCAAGAGAGGACATGAAAAATTATTGGCAGGTAAAATCAAGGAAAACCTAAAGGCGTTTTATCAGTACATTAAGAGCAAGAGGATAACTAAGGAAAGGGGAGGGCCTATCAGAGATGTACAAAGGAACTTATACATGAATGCAGACAATGTGGGCAGGATTCTTAATGATTTTTTTTTGTCTCTGTCTTCACAAAGAAGAGGGATGATGCAGACATTGTAGTAAAAGAGGAGGAGTACCAGAGGGTCTGACATCCTTGAAAGTGGATACATCGCCAGGGCCGGATGGATTGCATCCCAGGTTGTTAAAGGAAGCCAGGGAGGAAATAGTGGATGCGCTGAGGATCATCTTCAAATCCTCACAGGATGCAGGCGAGGTGCCAGAGGACTGGAGGTCTGTGAACGTTATGCCATTGTTTAAAAAGGCTGTGAGGGATAGGCCAAATAATTATAGACTGGTCAGTCTGACCTCGGTGCTGGGTAAATTATTAGGATCAATTCTGAGACACAGGATAAACTGCCACTTAGAAAGGCATGGATTAATCAGGTGTAGTCAACATGGGTTTGTTAAGAGAAGGCCATGTCTTACAAACTCGATTGAGTTTTTTGAGGAAGTAGCAAGGAGGATTGATGAGGGTAGTGCTGTGGATGTGGTCTACATGGATTTTAGTAAGGCATTTGACAAGATCCCGCATGGCAGACTGGTCAGAAAAATGAAAGCCCATGAGATACAGTGGAATGTAGCAGGTTGGATCCAGTGTTGGCTCAGTGACAGGAAACAAAGGGTAGGAGTCGACGGGTGTTTTTGCAAATGGAAAACGGTTTCCAGTGGCGTTACACCGGGCTCAGTGTTGGGTCCCTTGCTGTTTGTGGTATATATTAATGAATTGACTTAAATGTGGGAGGCATGATTGGGACATTTGCTGATGACACAAAAATTGGCTGTGTAGTTGATAGTGAAGAGGATAGCTGAAGACTCCAGAATTATATCAATGGTTTGGTTGAGTGGGCAGAAAATGACAAATGGAATTCAATCCAGAGAAGTGTGAGGTAATGCATTTGGGGAGGGTAAACAAAGCAAAGGAATACACAATAAACGGGAGGATATTGAGAGGGGTAGAAGAAGTGAGAGACATTGGAGTGCATGTCCACAGGTCCCTGAAGATGGCAGGACAGGTAGAATGAGTGGTGAAGAAGGCATATGGAATGCTGGAGCTGTATAAAATGCTGGTTAGGCCACAGCTGGAGTATTGTGTACAGTTCTGGTCACCACATTACAGGAAGAACAAAAATGCTCTGGAGAGAGTACAGAGGAGATGTACAAAAATGTTGCCAGGGTTTGAATGTTGCAGTTATGAGGAAAGATTGGATCGGCTAGGACTGTTTTCCTTAGAACAGAGGAGGCTGAGGGGTGATTTAATTGAGGTGTACAAAATTATGAGGGGCCTAGATAGAGTAGACAGGAAGGACCTGTTTCCCCGAGTGGGGAAGTCAATTACCAGGGGGCACAGATTTAAGGTGATTGGTAGAAGGATTAGAGGGGACATGAGGAAAAACTTTTTCGGCCAGAGAGTGTCTGGAATTCACTGCCCGGATCAGTGGTCGAGACAGAAACCTCAACTCACAGCTCCAGCGACCCGGGTTCAATTCTGGGTACTGCCTGTGTGGAGTTTGCAAGTTCTCCCTGTGTCTGCGTGGGTTTTTTCCGGGAGCTCCGGTTTCCTCCCACAAGCCAAAAGACTTGCAGGTTGGTAGGTAAATTGGCCATTATAAATTGCCACTAGTATAGGTAGGTGGTAGGGAAATATAGGGACAGGTGGGGATGTGGTAGGAATATGGGATTAGTGTAGGATTAGTATAAATGGGTGGTTGATGGTCGGCACAGACTCGGTGGGCCGAAGGGCCTGTTTCAGTGCTGTATCTCTAAAACTAAACTAAAAACTAAAACTAAAACTCATTTAAAAGGTACCTGGACCTGTACCTGAAGTGCTGTAACCTGCAAGGCTATAGACCAGGTGCTGGAAGGTGGGATTAGATTGAGCGGCTATTTTTTTCTGTCGGCGCAGACACGATGGGCTGAATGGCCTCCTTCTGAGCTGTAACATTTCTATGGTTCTATGGTTCTCTAAGCAGATACACAAGTTGCCTAGTTCGCTCAGGTACCAGATGCCCTGTTTTCCTCTCTGCGACATTATCAGCTCACACTTTCAGCCACTTGCCATGCAAAAAATTTAAAAATCTAAGCATGCAAGGACAAGTCTACCTAATAGCAAACACCATTAGATGCCCTGCTACAGCATATTATGGTTCAATACTTCTAAATGGTGTGATGAAGAGATCTGCAAAGACTCGTGAATGTAAAACTAAAGAGTATTGATTGCTATTGGAGTGAATTCTGAATAACAAACCAAACACCCCTCCTTCACAAGTAATGCAACACCAAACAAAAAAATCCACCAACCCAGATGCTTTTTTAATTAATTTCAGGATGTGAGCTGGCATTTATTGCCCATCCTTATTTGCATTGAAAAACTGATGATGGGCCTTCTTCTTGAACTGCTGGAGTTCATTCCTTATAGCAGTTTGATACAACTGAGTAGCTTGCTGGTCCACTTCAGAAGGAAGTTAAGACAACCACATTGGTGTGGGGCTATAGTCATTTTTTTTATTTGTTTATGGCATTTGGTTTTTGCGCAAAGTAGGAGCTCCTGGTGCAGAGAATAACATATTAGCATGGATAGAAGATTGGTTGGCTGGCAGAAAACAGAGTATGCATAAATGGGTCCTTTTCTGATTGGCAGGATGTGATGAGTGGAGTCTCGCAGGGGTCTGTGCTGGGGCCTCAACTTTTTACAATTTATGTCAATGAATTGGATGAGGGGAGTGATGGCATGGTAGCTAAATTTGCAGATGACATAAAGATAGGTAGAAAAGTATGTTGTGAAGAGGACATAAGGAGGTTGCAGACCAATGTAGATAGGTTGAGTGAGTGGCCAAAAATCTGGCAGATGGAGTATAATGTGGGAAAATGTGAAGTTATTCACTTTGGCAGGAAGAAAAAAAAGCAGAGTATTTCTTAAACGACTGCAGAATTCCGAGGTGCAGAGGGATCGAGGTGTTCTGGTGCATGAGTCACAAAAGGTTAGTATGCAGGTACAGCAAGTAATAAAGAAGGCTAACGGAATGCTATTCTTTATTACAAGAGGAATAAAAATAAAAGTAAGGATGTTATGCTTCAGTTATACAGGGCATTGGTGAGGTCTCATCGCGAATACGGTGTGCAATTTTGGTCTCCTTATTTAAAGAAGGATGTGAATGCGTTGGAGACGGTTCAGAGGAGGTTTACTAGATTGATACCTGGAATGAGCGGGTTGTCTTATGACGAAAGGTTGGACAAACTGGGCTTGGTTTCACTGGAGTTTACAAGACTGCGGGGAGAATTGATAGCAGTATATGATATACTGAACGGTATAGACAGGCTGAATATGGAGGTTATATTTCCTCTTGTGGGTGAGTCCAGAACTAGGGGGCACTGTTTTAAAATTAGGGGTCACCCTTCTTTTAGGACAAAGACGAGGAAAACATTTTTCTTTCAGAGAGTTGTGTGACTTTGGAATTCTCTGCCTCAGAAGGTGGTGGTGGTGGTGGTTGGTGGGGAGGGGTCATTCAATATTTTTAAGGGGGAAATAGATAGATTCTTGTTAGGCAAGGGAATCAAAGATTATTGGGGGTAGATGGGAGTGTAGAATTTGAGACAGAAACAGATCAGCCATGATCATCTTAAATGGCGGAGCAGACTCGACAGGCTGAATGGCCTACTTCTGGCTCCTAATTCGTATGGTCCTATGTGGGCATCGCTGGCTAGGCCAGCATTTATTGCCCATCCCTAATTGCCCTTGAGAAGATGGTGGTGAGCTGCCTTCTTGAACTTCTGCAGTCCATGTGGGGTAGGTACACCAACAGTGCTGTTAGGAAGGGAGTTCCAGGATTTTGACCCAGTGACAGTGAAGGAGTGGCGATATGGTTCCAAGTCAGGATGGTGTGTGACTTGGAGGGGAACTTGCAGGTGGTGGTGTTCCCATGCATTTGCAGCCCTTGTCCTTCTAGGTGGTAGAGGTTGTGGGTTAGGAAGGTGCTGTCGAAGGAGTCTTGGCGAGTTGCTGTAGTGCATCTTGTAGATGGTACACACTGCTGCCACTGTGCGTCGGTGGTGGAGGGAGTGAATGTTTAAGGTGGATGGGGTGCCAATCAAGTGGGCTGCTTTGTCCTTGATAGTGTTGAGCTTCTTGAGTGTTGTTGGAGCTGCACTCGTCCAGGCAACTGGAGAGTATTCCATCACACTCCTGACTTGTGCCTGTAGATCTGGAGAGGATTGGGGGAGTCAGGAGGTGGGTTATTTGCCACAGGATTCCTAGCCTCTGACCTGTTCTTTTAGCCATGGTATTTATGCGGCTACTCCAGTTCAATTTCTGGTCAATGGTAACCCCCAGGATGTTGGTAGTGGTGGATTCAGCAATCATAATGCCATTGAATGTCAGGGGGAGATGGTTAGAGTCTTTCTTGTTGGAGATGGTCATTGCCTGGCAATTATCTGGCACGAACGTTACTTGCCACTTATCAGCCCAAGCTTGAATATTGTCCGGGTCTTGCTGCATTTCTATATGGATTGCTTCAGTATCTGAGGAGTCACGAATGGTGCTGAACATTGTGCATTCATCAGCGAACATCCCCACTTCTGACCTTATGACTGAAGGAAGGTCATTGATGAAGCAGCTGAAGATGGCTGGGCCTAGGACGCTACCCTGAGGAACCCCTGCACTGATGTCCTGGAGCTGAGACGATTGACCTCCAACAACTACAACCATCTTCCTTTGCGCTAGGTACGATTCCAACCAGCAGAGAGTTTTCCCCTTACTCCCATTGACTCCAGTTTTGCTAGGGCTCCTTGATGCCATACTCGATCAAATGCTACCTTGATGTCAAAGGCAGTAACTCTCACCTCACCTCTTGAGTTCAGCTCTTTTGTCCATGTTTGAACCAAGGCTGTAATGAAGTCAGGAGCTGAGTGGCCCTGACAGAACCCAAACTAAGCGTCATTGAATAGGTTATTGCTAAGCAAGTGCTATTTGATAGCACTGTCGATGACACCTTCCATCACTTTACTGATGATCGAGACTAGACTGATGGGGTGGTAATTAGTCAGGTTTGACGTTTTGTGTAGAGGACATACCTGGGCAATTTTCCACATTGCCGGGTAGATGCCAGTGTTGTAACTGTACTGACACAGCTTGGGTAGGGGCACCGCAAGTTCTGGAGCACAGGTCTTCAGTACTATTGCCGGAATGTTGTCAGGACCCATAGCCTTTGCAGTATCCAGTGCCTTCAGTCATTTCTTGATATCGCGCGGCGTGAATCAGATTGGCTGAAGACTGGCTTCAGGAGGAGGCCGAGATGGATCATCTACTCGGCACTTCTGGCTGAAGATTGTTGCAAATGCTTCAGCCTTATCTTTTGCACTGATGTGCTGGGCTCCCTCATCATTGAGGATGAGGATATTTGTGGAGCCACCTCCTCCAGTTAGTTGTTTAATTGTCCACCACCATTCATGACTGGATATGGTCGGACTGCAAAACTTAAATCTGATCCGTTGGTTATGGGATCACTTACCTCTGTCTATTGCATACTGCTTATGCTGTTTGGCATGAAAGTAGTCTTGGGTCGTAGCTTCACCAGGTTGACGCCTCATTTTGAGGTATGCCTGGTGCTGCTCCTGGCATTCCCTCCTGCACTCTTCATTGAACAGGGTTGGTCCCCAGCTTGATGGTAATGGTAGAGTGGGGGATATGCTTGGCCATGAGGTTACAGATTGTGGTTGAGTACAATTCTGCTGCTGCTAATGGCCCACAGCACTTCATGGATGCCCTGTTTTGCATTGCTAGATCTGTTTGAAATCTATCCCATTTAGCACAGTGGTAGTCCCACACAACACGATGGAGGGTATCCTCAATGTGAAGACGGGACTTTGTCTGCACAAGGACTATGGAGTGGTCTCTCCTACCACTGCTGTTATGGACAGATACACCTGCGGCAGGCAAATTGGTGAGGACGGGGTCAAGTATATTTTTCCCTCTTGTTGGTTCCCTCACCACCTACCACAGACCCAGGCTAGCAGCTATGTCCTTTAGGACTAGCCCAGCTCGGTCAGTAGTGGTGCTATCGAGCCAGTCTTGATGATAGAGATTGAGGTCCTCTACCCAGAGTACATTCTGTGCCCTTGCCACCCTCAGTGGTTCCTGAAGGGGGGCAGTAGTTTTTCTTGCCCATGTTTGACCTGATGCCATGAGACTTCATGGGATCCAGAGTCGATGTTGAGGACTCCCAGTGCAACTCCTTTCCGACTGTATACCACTGTGCCGCCACCTCTGCTGGGTCTGTTCTGCTGGTGGGACAGGACATACCTGGGGATGGCGATGGCAGTATCTGGGACATTGTCTCTAAGGTATGATTCTGTGAACCTGATTATGTCAGGCTGTTGCTTGACTAGTCTGTGGGACAGCTCTCCCAACTTTGGCACAAGCCCGCAAATGTTAGTAAGGGGGACTTTTCAGGGTCAACAGGGCTGGGTTTGCCATGGTTGGTTCTGGTGCCTAGGTTGATGCTGTGTGGTCCATCCGGTTTCATTCCTTATTGACTTCGTAGTGATTAGATACAACTGAGTGGCTTGCTAGGCCATTTTAGAGGGCATTTACAAGTCAACCACATTGCTGTGGGTCTGGAGTCACATATAGACCAGACTGTACAAGAACAACAGCTTTCCTTCCTTAAAGGGAATTAATGAACCAGTTGAGTATGTATGACAATCTAACAGCTTCAAGGTCAATTTTACTGACTCCTGCTTTTCATTTCTAGAATTTTTAAACCAAACTCAAATTGTCGCTTGGTCATACAGAACTTGAGTATTGCTGGAAAAAGAGATATGCTGTTGAAGCTTTTCATCTTGCACTCATCAGGAGAGATGCAAGAATGCCAAATTTCAAAGAGAGCAACAATTTATACTGCATGAGTAAAGGGTGATGATTGGTTGGCAAGTGAACTCTGATTGATCGAGGCGTTGCCATGGAGGATGCACTAGGGAACTGATGTCCCTCACACTTTTTTTTTATCCAAAAAAGGCATATGTTCCTTTTGCCTGCAGAGGACGGGTCCTGGCGTTGAAGCTATATACATTCATACGCATTCATCTGCGACTGGAAGATTTTTGAGGATGAGTCTATGTTTTCCCTTCTGTAAGCACAGTCTGGCAGATATGCCCTTCAGGACTTGGCCAGCTCGGTCTGTGGCATTACCAAACCTCTTTTGGTGATGGACATTGAAGTCCCCCACCCAGAGTACATCCTGTGTCCTTTCTATCCTCACTGCTTCTTCCAAGTGGTGTTCACCATGGAGGAGTACTGATTCATCAGCTGATGGAAGGTGGTAGATGGTAGTCAGCAGTTTTCCTTGCTCATATTTGACCTGATGCTATGAGACATCATGGGGTCCAGGGTCAATGTTGAGAACTCCCAGGGCCACTACCTCCCGACTATATACCACTGTGCCACCACCTCTGGTGATGGGGTGGCAACTTGCCATGCAAAAAATGTAAAACTCTAAACATGCAAGGGCATGTCTAACTAATGGCAGACACCCTTTGATGCCCTGTCACAATAAATCTACATCTCTCTCCTAAAACATTTTAATAGATGGAGGAAACAATTTCTTCCGTTCTCACAAGTGAGAAATAAAACAACAGAAAGACAGGCAGTTTGTAACTTGCCAACATCATTTCAAATTCAAAATGTATTTGTTTTCTAACAACTGCTCTCATCCTCCAGGGCACACAGAAGAAAATAGTCATCCAATGGTACAAGCAGAATTGCCTGGGGTTCCTCCAACCTATGTGGACATTTCTGCTTGCAACAGTCTGGATCTCCTGATCCTTACATTATCTGCTTGTTTGAGGAGATGGGAAAGAGCCACAATTCCTCCTCCCAAATGAGAAGTAGTCTAAGGATGAGGTGATCCAAAAGGCATCCACTCATAGGTTAGAGGAGCCCCAGGCAATTCTGCTTGTAGCATTGAACAAGCATTTTCTTCAGTGTGTGACTGCCCTTGGAGGATGAGAGCATTTTTTCGCAAGCAAATTCATTTAATTCCCTTTATTTTCAGAGGAATGTTTCAACCCCTGGACCTTTTAGAGAGAGAAGACAAATCATTGGCTAATTTAAAATGGATCTAAAGTCAGGTCTTATTAACACCAGAATTGGCCTTTCATAATCCTGTCTAGTGCAGTTGTTTCATTGTCACAGTCAATATGCTTCCAAAAAAGGCCTATTGGGTAATAAGTGATGCTGTAGAACATGTATCCGATATTAAAGTCTGCTTATATTCATGCCTTAAAATTACTACAGACATATAGGAGGAGAAATTAGGCTTTGCAGTGCCCATTGTTTGGGCATTATGAGGCCTCCTAAATTTCGAAAATGGTGTCCACTATACATGCACACACTTCTAATGGGAAGTGGGCCAGATGCCATATTTCTAAAGGGTGCGCATGCCTGACAACCATCAGTAGCTTGCAGGGTAGGAAGATCATGTTGTCAGTCATTGTGTAATGCTGATTTGATGCCAGACTTTTGACAGGATATCGCACACCTACATGATGGACGTGCTTTCCGAAATGGGGTTTGGGGAGGGAATCTGCAATTAGATCCAACTGCTCTACACAAACATCAGTAGTGCAGTCTCAATCAACGGGTGGGAATCGGAAAGTTTCCCGATCAAATCTGGAGTCAGACAGGGCTGTCCTCTCTCCCCGGTCTTGTTTGTTTGCTGTATTGAACCCTTTGCTGAGTCTATTAGGAAGGATGCGGGCATAGGAGGGGTGACAATCCCAGGCAGCGGAGGCACTCGGGTTAAAACCTCCCTGTACATAGATGACGTCGCCGTCCTCTGCTCGGTTCCGCTGTCCGTGCGCAGACTGGTGAGCATCTGCGACCAGTTCGAACTGGCCGCGGGAGCCAAAGTTAACCACGGCAAGAGCGAGGCCATGTTCTTTGGGAACTGGGCTGACTGATCCTTTGTGCCCTTCACCGTCAGGTCAGATTACCTGAAGGTGCTGGGGATATGGTTCGGAAGGGCCGGGGCGTGCACCAAAACCTGGGAGGAGCAAGTAGCCAAGGTACAACAAAAGTTGGGCATGTGGGGGCAGCGATCTCTCTCCATTGTGGGCAAGAACCTGGTCATCAGGTGCGAGGCGCTCACGTTGTTGCTGTACGTGGCGCAGGTCTGGCCCATACCCCACTCCTGCGCTGTGGCGGTCACCCGAGCCATTTTCCGCTTCATCTGGGGATCTAAAATGGACTGGGTCCGGAGGGACACGATGTTCAAATCTCTGGATAAGGGCAGGAAAAATGTACCCAACGTGGCCCTCATCCTGATGACCACCTTCGTGTGCGGCTGCATCAAGCTGCGTGTAGACCTCCAGTATGCAAATTCCAAGTGTCACTACGTGCTGAGATTCTATCTGTCCCCGGTGTTGCGAAGGATGGGCCTGGTCACATCGCCGCGGGACGCTCCATGCAGTTGGACCGTGCCGTACCACCTATCCTTCGTGGAGCAGTTTCTGCGGGAAAACACCTTTGACCACCGGTCCATCAGGCAGTGGTCTGCACGGAATGTCCTCAAGGCCCTACGGGAAAAGGAGATGGTGGATCCTGTCGGATGGTTCCCCGAGCAGACCGTCAAAGTCATTTGGCGGAATGCCTCATCACCAGAACTTTCAAACAAGCACCAAGATGTAGCTTGGCTGGTGGTGAGAAGGGCCCTCCCCATCAGATCCTTCATGCACACCCGAAGTCTCACCCCCTCCGCACAACGCCCCCGCGGTGGCTGTGGTGGGGAAGAGACGGTTGCCCACCTCCTCCTGGAATGTGTCTTTGCAAAGCAGGTGTGGAAAGAGATGCAGTGGTTTTTGTTGAGGTTCATCCCAAGCAGCTCTGTAACACAAGAGTTTGTGCTCTACGGGCTGTTCCCAGGGACGCACACCGAGACAAACATCAAATGCTGCTGGAGGACTATCAATTCGGTGAAAGACGCCCTTTGGTCTGCCCGAACCTGCTGGTCTTCCAGCGCAAAGAGTTGTCCACGACTGAATGTTGCAGACTGGTACATTCCAAGGTCCAGGACTATGTGCTGAGGGACGCACTCAAGCTTGGGGCAGCCGCAGCAAAGGCTCAATGGGGAAAGACCACAGTGTAAGGTCCCCCCACCAAGCTGAACTGAGGGGCTGGATCCATGGGAAACCCCTCGAACTGTATCGGGAAAATTTTGTGTGCTGTAAATGTAAAAATGTAATTGGCATGACAATGAAATGGAAGGGTTGTGAGGCAACTCATGATTGTATAGAAAGAATCTGATCACCTTTGCACTGTTTGTATTTTTTGACTTGATGCTGTTTTAAACTGTTTGGGAATGTAATTTTTACAGATTTTTATGAATAAAGTATATTTTGGGAAAAAAAGATTTGATGCCGGTGCTGCCATTTTGGAGCTCCACACTCCAGCTTTCATTCTTTCTTAAACTTCCACAGCTGAACATGTGTTCAAAGGCATTTAGGAACCCCTTCACCAGTGCCATTTAAAGGGATCATGAACTGCTTACAGGTTAGTTGCTGGATTATTTATTCTGACTGTTGGTGCAATTCTATGTGTTTTGGCGAGCTTTGCTATACTTGTCTATAATTTCTATAGTCTATAGTCTGGTTGGCGTTGAATTACCTTTTTGGTGACTTAAAGGCTTGTGTTGAAACCACTTGCTTGCAGAAATGAATGACCTAGTATGCCTTTCTCTTGGAAATTAGCATGACTGAGGGAATGAAGGGAGGTCATGCAGAGCAGGGCAAAAGGGAGGAGGATGTAAGATGCAACCTTTTATGCTTGACAGGTTCGAACTTGAGAGTTGAGAAATAAGGAGACTACACTCAAAGTACAAATTAAACATTAACATCTTTATTAGATTTGGTAGGAATACCAGTTAGCAATATAATACACCCGTTAGCAATACAATACACCCATTAGTCACAAATAGGTTACAAGAGGTTATACCCAGTGAGCCGACAACTCCCATTAATTGTACTCTTCAGCAACTGATCCAGTTGCTCGGCTGCAGCACCAAATCATTCTTCACAATGATCTTTAATTTTTCTTCCCAAGGTGGGCATGGATGATTTGTTGATAAGGTCGTACTGCCCTATCAAAATTCACTTTAAGCTACATCGTCCAATGAAATGTTGGGCTCTTTGTTTAAACTATAGGGTTAAATCCCACCTTGACAAGTTCCATATTACTTAAACTCTTTTTTTTTCAGGAAAGCTTGCTTGTGGAATTAGCAGTTCCACATTTCAAAAGAAGACAAGCACTGACATCATCAATCAATGTCAGCTTGTGTCATCTTCTTGTATCCTCCAAATACACATCTCACCACTTAAATTAGCTGAATCTCTGTGGTTGGGTTTTATAACCCTCCTGGAACTGACATCGTGCCTCCATTTTCTTTGTGTCTATTTCATTTCTCATCAAACTATTGAAACATAATGTTTCATTAAGCTTCTAACTTTGCATCAAAGCGAAACAGCTTTGAGGTATGGCTGTTTGTTGGTTTCAGCCTGATTTTATGACCCATGGGCCTTGCGGCTATATATGCCAATTAACTGAAAGTATTGTTTTTCATCACAGTCCAATGATCTTGTTTATCTGTGAAAAAGCAGCCTGCAGCTTTTGGCAGGTTACTTTACTTCGACAAGCCTTTTTGTCTTTGCAATGCATGCTGGTAGATTCAGTCAATTTCTGTACAACTGCCTACAGCAAACAACATTCTGTATTTCATTTAAATTATCGATGCTCACGGAGGGCTGAATAGCTTTGCAATTCCCAACCATAAGTTTTGATTGAAATATATTACTGTTTCTTGCAAAGAGGAAGGGAAGGGCTCTCAGCAGGAAACAATATCTGCAGAATGTGTTTAGGGAACATTTCTCCTATCTGAACTTCAGTGATGACCAATGCTTGAGACATTTGCATTCACTGAAGACGTAATGACTGAAATCTGCCAGCTGCAGTTATCATAGTATCATAAGGTTTAGATTAGCTATGGAAAAACACAATGAGCAATCTAGAATAAAAATACTTAATTGGAGGAGGGCCAATTTCAGTGGGCTGAAAATGGATCTGTCTTGAGTAAATTGGAATGAACATTTGGCTGGCAAAAAACTGCATTGGAACAATGGACTGCCTTTAAAGAGAAGATGGTTTGGGGACAGTCAAGGTACATTCCCATGAGGAGAAAAAGAGAGGGAAACCAAAGCCAGAGCTCTCTGGATGATGAAAGAGGTAGAGGGTAAGATGAAGCAGAAAAAGGGTGCATATGACAGATGTCAGGTTAATAATACAAGTGAGAACCAGGCTGACTATAGAAAGTTCAGAAAAAGGAAATGAGAGGCAAAGAGAGAACATGAGAAGAGACTGGCAGCTAACATAAAAGGAAATTGAAAAGTCTTCTATAGGCATATGAATAGTGAAAGGGTAGTAAGGGCGGCGGGGTGGGGGGTGGGGGGTGGCGGGGTAGTCCTGATTAGGGACCAAAAAGAGGATCTATTCATGGAGGCAGAGAGCATGGTTGAGGTACTAAATGAATACTTTGCATCTTTCTTTATCAAGGAAGAATGAGGCGGCACAGATTTAAAATAATTGGCAAAAGAAGCATAAGTGACATGGGGAAAAACTTTTTCACACAGCGAGTGGTTAAGGTCTGGAATGCACTGCCTGAGAGTGTGGTGGAGACAGGTTCAATTAAAGCTTTCAAAAGGGACTTAGACAGTTATATGAAAAGGAAGAATGTGCTGGGTTATGGGGAGAAGGCAGGGGAATGGCACTAAGTGAATTGCTTATCCAGAGAGCCAGTGCAGACACGATGGGTCGAATGACCTTCTTCTGCGCTGTAACCCTTCTGAGCTTCTGTGATTCTGTGAAATCATAGTGAAGGAGGAGCTAATTGAGATGCTGAATGGGCTAAAAGTTGATAAAGAGTAGGTATTAGAAAGGCTGGCTGTACTTAAAGTTGATAAGTCATCAGAACGTATGGGATGCATCAGAGGATGCTGAGGGAAGTAAGGATGGAAATTGTGGAGGTACTGGCCATAATCTTCCAATCCTCCTTAGGAGTGGTGTCAGAGGACTGGATAATTGCAATTGTTACACCCTTGTTCAAAAAAGGGTGTAAAGACATGCCCAGCAACTACAGGCCTGTCAGTTTAACCTCAGTGGTGGGAATGTTTTTTTGAAATGATAATCCAGGACAAAATTAAGGAAAGCCAGCACAGATTTGATAAAGGCAAATCATGTTTAAATAACTTGATTGAGCTTTTTGATAAGGTAACAGAGAGAGTTGATGAGAGTAATACAGTTGATGTGGTGTATATGGACTTCCAAAAGGTGTTTGATAAAGTGCCGCATAATATGCTTGTCAGCAAAGTTGAAATCCATGGAATAAAAGGGATAGTAGCAGCATGGATACAAAGTTAGCTGAGTTGCAGGAAACAGCGAGTAGTGGTGAATGTTTGTTTTTCAAACTGTAGGAAGCTATACAGTGGGGTTCATGAGGGGTCGGTACTAGGACCATTGCTTTTCTTGATATATATTAATGACTTGGACTTGGGTGTACAAAGCACAATTTCAACATTTCCAGATGACACAAAACTTGGAAGTATAGTGAACTGAGAGGAGGATAGTGATAAACTTCACAAGGATATAGACAGGGTGGTGGAATGGACCGACACATGGCAGATGCAATCTAATGCACAGAAATCTGAAGTGATTCATTTTGGTAGGAAGAGTGAGGAGAAGCAATATAAATTAAAGGTTACAATTCTCAAGGGGGTGCAGGAACAGAGAGATATGGGGATGCATATGCACAAGTCATTGAAGGTGGCAAAGCAAGTTGAAAATGTCATTTCAAAGACATACAGGGGATTCAGGGCTTTATAAATCAAGGCATAGTATACAAAAGCAAGGCAGTGAGCAGTAGTGTACCGTAGGGATCGATGCTGGGACCCTTACTGTTTGTAGTGTACATTAATGATTTAGACGTGAATATAGGAGGTATGATCAGTAAGTTCGCAGACGACACGAAAATTGGTGATGTCGTAAATAGTGAGGAGAAAAGCCTTAGACTACAGGACGATATAGATGGGCTGGTAAGATGGGCGGAGCTGTGGCAAATGGAATTTAATCCTGAGAAGTGTGAGGTGATGCACTTTGGGAGGTCTAACAAGGCAATGGAATATACAATGGATGGTAGGACCCTAGGGAGTACAGAGGGTCAGAGGGACCTTGGGGTGCTTGTCCATAGATCACTGAAGGCAGCAGCACAGGTAGATAAGCTGGTTAGGAAGGCATACGGGATACTTGCCTTTATTAGCCGAGGCATAGAATATAAGAGCAGAGAGATTATGATGGAGCTGTATAAAATGCTGGTTAGGTCACAGTTGGAGTACTGTGTACAGTTCTGGGCACCACACTATAGGAAGGATGTGATTGCAATGGAGAGGGTGCAGAGGATATTCACCAGGATGTTGCCTGGACTGGAGCATTTCAGTTATGAAGACAGACTGGATAGACCGGGGTTGTTTTCCTTGGAGCCCAGAAGGCTGAGGGGGGACCTGATTGAGGTATACAAAATTGTGAGTGGCATTGATAGGATAGATAGGAAGAAACGTTTTCCCTTAGCGGAGGGATCAATAACCAGGGCGCATAGATTTAAGGTAAGGGGCAGAAGGTTTAGAGGGGAGTTGAGGAGGAAATTTTTCACCCAGAGGGTGGTTGGAATCTGGAACACACTGCCTGAAGGGGTGGTAGAGGCAGGAACCCTCACAACATTCAAGAAGTATTTAGATGAGCACTTGAAACGCCATAGCATACAAGGCTACCGGCCAAGTGCAGGGAAATGGGATTAGTTAGGACGGGTGCTTGATGGTCAGCGCAGGCGCGTTGGGCCAAAGGGCCTGTTTCTGTGCTGTAAAACTCTATGATGAACCTTTATAAAACACTGGTTTAGCTTCAATTGGAGTATTGTCTCCAATTCGGGGCTCTGTATTTTAGGAAGGGCTTGAAAGTTTTAGAGAGAGTGCAGAAAAGATTTATGGGAATGGTTCCAGGGATGAGGGACTCCAGTTATGTGGATAGATTGGAGAAGTTAGGATTGTTCTCCTTAGAGAAGAATGGAACTTTTATGCATCTGACACATTCCAGACTGCTGCTGGAGATACAAGTAACATCTCACAGTTTGCAGTACACTGCTACATCAGAGAGGGCACTGAGGCTCTCTCTACCAAGAGAGACAGCTTCATCACATTCACTGTTGCCAGAGACAAGCAGGTGGAGTGAGCATGAGGGTTTTCTCGATTTGCAGTCTTCACCATGTTACAGGGTACTATTGACTGCATGCACTTTGCTTTGCCCATTATCCTGGCAGTAGTCACTATCTATTCATTCTGTGGCAGTTTTTGTGCCAGCTGTATTTGTACCACTACGACAAGTGAAAGGGTGGCTGCTGATCAACAAGGGTTATCCACCATGGAAGGCTTAAGACTGCATCCAGAACCCAGGCATATGTTCACAGCACCTACAATGAGAGCCATGTTGCCACAAGGAACATTATAGATCACACTATTGGTGACTGCAATGCTTCTGCTGCCTGGACTGCTCTGCAGGAGCCCTGCAGTACTCAGCTGAGCGTGTCTCGAGATTTATGGTCAGAAGAGACTATGGGATGAGGGAGAAGTGGGATGACAGAAGAAAGATTAGGTATGAAGATACCGTCATCATCAATCACTTCAGCCCCCACCCTCCACCTCCCACCGTGGCCATGATGGCCACCACTATCTCCTCCATGGGGTTAAAACATGCATTATGAGGGAGCAGCCCTTACCACGACCTATCAGACACAAAGCTGAGGAGCAGGAGGTGCAGGAGGAAATGGGCAAGGCACAGGAAGTAGAGGATATGGTGGAGGAAGTGGAGGAACAGGAAGAGGACGGGAGACTGCAATGTAGACAATCCCTTCCTGCCCAGGCTCCATATGATGAAATGATTATTGAGTGATAATAGTAACATCAACCACACCTCCCCATTTACCAACAGTCCCACATTCCATAGCTTCCCTCTGTCACTGACCAGCACATCATCCTCTTTCCCACAATGGAAAAATAAAAACCAACACAAGATACACATTTCAATCTAAATTTATAAATTAAATCATGATATTATGCAGACAAAAATAAAATAATCACCCTTGTGCATTCCCTTAGTGTCACTTCCGTGTGTCTTTGCCTGTCCTAGTGCTTCCCCAGCGACTGCAGCATGGCTGGTGGAAGGCTGTTGACTTTCATTGGGGGAGACTGCAGATGGCCTTACAGATTGCCCTCCATCACCTGTTACCCTAGTAGGCCCGGGTTTGGACTGCACCACCTTGGCAGGGCAGTAGCAGTCTGGGCTGGGTGGCTGACAGGTAGCAGCAAGGACATTGGTGGAGTTGAAGCAGGAATACTGTCATGGTGGAAGATTACAGCAGTTTGGAGTTCACGGAGCCACTATCACTCTCATGGGATGGTCCCTCAGCAATCCTAGTAATCTGTTGGAGAACAGATTGCTGGGGTACTGTGACACCCTAGGAGCCCCTTTGCACAATGGTATCCAGACCTTTGATTGCAGCAGTCTGAGCTTGCATGGCAGCAAGCTGAGATTGCACAACAGCATTCTGAGTTACCACTGCAACACTCTGACTTTTGGTAGAGGTTGCTTGTGCTGTAATGGGAGCTGAGAAATCGGCCATCAGATGCTGCATGGCGGTGTGCTGACGGGGGTGACCACCCGTTCCATGTTGGAAAGAATGGGCTGCAAGCTCTGTGAAAAGCCCCGTGACCAGTTGCTGCTGGACTCCTCCGTTGTCCTTCACATTAAGTGTAAACTTTCCACCAGGATTCTGAGTGCACCAAGCATTTGGGTGTGTACACCCATCAGCCTTTTCTGTAGCCTGGCCAATCGAAATCATCATCCGAGTCCTCTACTGCAGAACTTGTGTATGACCTGCTGGTGACTGCGATTGTGAGATCAAGTGACGGAGTGTCTTCTTCTTTACTTTCTTCTTGCTTGCCCTTCACTGCCTGGGCAGATTCCAGTTCTTGAGTATCTGAAATGAGAAAGGGACGAGAGTAGTATTGAGGTAAGACACCATCTGCAGCTTCTGAGTCAGAAGAGACTATGGGATGAGGGAGAAGTGGAATGACAGAAGAAGGATTAAGTATGAAGATACCGTCATCATCATTGACTTCGGTCCCCTCCCCCCACCATGGCCATGATGGCCACCACTATCTCCTCTACGGAGTTAAAACATACAGGCACACTTCAGTTCATTTCTCCGCCTCCTGTTAAGTGCCACTTTTTCCTGCAAGAACGAGGGAAGTATGTCAGTGAGCAGTATGCAATATATTTGGGTGCTGTGGCTGCCATGGCTGAATAGCTACCAGGATGCAACAGTTCTAAATGTGAGGATGAAGTAGAGCATGTGAATGGTAGGGTTGAGTTCTGTTCGTTAGAGATTGTTGGTAGGCGGATGATGGTGTAGTGAACTGAGCAGTGGACGAAATGAAAACAGAAAGTGCTGGAAATACGCAGCAGGTCTTGCAGCATCTGTGGAGAGAGAAGCAGAGTTAACGTTTCAGGTGAAACCCAACCTTTCATCAGCAACCTGTCCTCCTGAGGATACAGGACTGCTCTTCTCCATTCCACTTCTTCCATCAAGACTTCCAGTGCAGTGTCTGAAAACCTTGGTGCACACTCTCCATCTTGGTCAGCCATGTTGAATCTTCCACATGCAACGATCATGGAAATGAGCAGGCAGCATGAATTTGATATCCTGCCTGCATTGCAATCAGTGGTTATATGGGCATGTTGCGATCATTGGGCCCGTTTTAAGGGGTTATCCAATTTAACCCACACAGAATGCATTGTGGTGTGTGTGCAGCACTATCAGTATCCTCAGGCATGCAGAATGGTTCTTTTTTTTATTATTTGAAGAAAATCCTTTCCATTCTCTTCTGAATGTGCTAACTCATACTGGGGCACAGACACCTAATATCTTCCAATCCCTTACCCCAAGGCCCATTCTTCATGTTTGTGATGCATGCACATGCACGCATAGGCATGTGGCTGTGACTGATTTTTCTCCTCCATATTGCAGGGACACTAAGGCCTATTGCAGCAATCCTACCACTACCTCCCTGCTTGATATCTGGTAACATTGCATAGGCCAGAGTCCTGGACCTATCTGGGCCGCATGAGTCAGCAAGATTTTCTAAATTGCAGCTGAGCCATTGAGTGCTGTTTCTTCCGTATTATAGCCAGAGAATTTCATTATTAGTTTGCCTCAAATTAGTTATGAAAAGTGTCCAAATTGCTAAAGTCAAGTCTGTTAATTATGAGTAACAAATCTTGCTCTGTTTTGTAGTTTATTTCTGTTGATATTTTCTTTTGTTTAAATATTTTGTTTGGACTGTTCATCATTTTGTAAACTGCAAACCAAAGTGCCTCTCTTTTCCAAAAGAGAGCAGGACCCCAACCTCGTTAACTTTTCCTCACAAGTTAAATTCTTGTTCTTTGAAATTATCTTGATCCTCTCAGGAACAGTTATATCCTTCCTTAGAATTAATATAGGATAGATATCGATGAGGAAGACCATTTGCCCATCGTAGTGTTACGGCGTTAACTCTGATTGAGTGGCAGTTCATCCATCTTGGAAAAGCCTACAGTCCCCATCATGTCAGCCAATGATTCCAGCATTTTCGCCTTATTTCCCACCCAGAAGTTCATTTGATGTATCGATCACTCTGTATATGCAGAAGAATTTCCTAATATCACCTCTAATGTTACTGTTCACTAATTTCAGCCAATTCCCTCTTGTTTTGTTGTTTAATTGTGAATCCCACCTTTCTAACTTTCACTGTCTTATGCATCTCTGAAATGGAAGCACTCAGCTCCTTCCTTTCAAGGTTGATTATCTTTCTGAAACATTCAGAAACATTGCACTTACAAGGGATATATGAGGGTGGCACAGTGGTTCGCACCACAGCCTCACAGCTCCAGAGCCCAGGTTCAGGTCTGGGTGCTGCCTGTGCGGAGTTTGCAAGTTCTCCCTGTGACTTTGCGGGTTTCTACCAGATGCTCCAGTTTCCTCCTACAGCCAAAGACTTGCAGGTTGATAGGTAAATTGGCCATTGTAAGTTGCCCCTAGTGTAGGTAGGGGGTAGGAGAATGGTGGGGATGTGGTAGGGAATATAGGATTAGTATAAACGGGTGGTTGTTGGTCAGCACAGACTTGGTGGGCCGAAGGGCCTGCTTCAGTGCTGTATCTCTCTATGACTCTATAAGATAGCATAACCTCTATAAGTTGGCAGGAATAATAAAAACAGTATCAGCAAAGTAACATTTGCTAAGTTGCATGTGTTTTAAAGGTGGAATCAATCTCTTATTTCATTCTGCTGACCTTTTATCACAGTCCAGTCAACAAGGCCAAGCTCTTAAGGACTTACAGACTAAAAAAAAATGTCATGAGCCATGACTTACTGCAGCCAAAATAATATTAAAAAAATCAGTACAGAGAAAATATTAAATCATTAATTTCAAGTGAAGTCCACTGGGCTTAATTTGAAATGTTTCTCAGGGACGTGTGTGTGTCTGGTTCATCCGTTTTTGAAGAGCTGAGACGTTGGATTTTATGGGTGATGAGTTTCACGCGGATTCATATTTTAAATACATCTCAACCCTGTCAACTCCCCTGATAGACTTAAATTCAGTTCATGCTGGTTTGAATAGACAAAGGAACAAATAAGTCAAAATTTAATCTGAACAGGTGAAGGAGGGGCGAGGGATACATTTTCTTCAGAAAATCCTAGCCATACAGTGAGTAATATATATTATAACGCTGTAGCCTCTAAGCTGATGCTAAAAGTGATAATTTTACTGATAGTAGACTACTTAAAAGCAATATAATATATTATGATTCAAGAGTTGTAATGTTGTTGTACCCCCAATATACTGATATCAGTGGATAATGCTGTATAAGTAATAATGTTATTCTTCCTAGATGTAATCTCTCAGTCTGTTGAAACTAAAAGACATCCCATTTCCTCCAACTAAATCTGAGCAAGGCCACATGAAATATATTAAAAGTCTTGCTTATACTGTGTGCCTGTAACACTTTCGGGGAGAAATTGTCCTCTGGAGAACCCGCTTTTAAATGCTATATGGCCATGCAGTGGAAAATGGCATCCGCGATGCGCACATGCATTTTTGATGGGACACCATCTTGGTAAAGGGGTTTGTGCATGCATACCTAATAACTACCATCTGCAGAGCAGGCAGATTATGATGTTGCAGATTATGACTGATGTACATATTAGTGTGCAGCTTTGAATTGATGCCAATGCTGCCAACGATCCAGCCTACACTCTTACACTCTGTCTTAACTTTATATAGCTGAACATAACATTAAATGGCAATGAAGGACACCCCTCCCCGCCCTCCACCAGTTCAGCTTAAAGGGATAGTGACTTACTTATAGGTTAGTTGATGAAATATTGCTTCTGGCTTCTGGTGTAATTGCACATGTTTTTGGAGCTTTCCTATACTTGCCTAATGTTTCAATAGTCTATAGGGAGTGATCTGGCTGATGCTGAAGTACTCTTTTGTTGATTTAAAAGCTTGTACTGAAGCATGTTGCTTGGCTGACCTTCCTCTTGGAAATGAGCGTGACTGGTAGAATGAAGAGAGGGCACACAGAGCAGGACAATCTGCTAGATGAGGGAGGAAGACAAGTGGGAGAAGGGCTCTCAGTCGGAGGCTTTATTTACTGAGGGTCTTTTGGGAACAGTTCTCTTAGCTTCAGCAAGAACTTATGCTTGAGATGTCTACGATTCACTACACGAAAAAGGTTGTGACTGTAATCTGCCAACTGCTGCAGCCATGACTGCAACCTCAAAGCAGGGCAAGAACAGCATTGCCTGACCGTATCTCTCAAGTTTTATAAATCTGGTTCCTTCTGGTCTGCTGCTAGGGTGATCACTGAGGCTGTTCAACTGAACCTTCAATCATGAAAGAAATCTATGTTCATCTCAGGCCTGCACCCATTGAGGACTTGATTTCCAAGAAAATCCAACAGGTTTATTGTGACCTCCCCACCACCAAAAGTCACCTTCCTTTTTCCCTTCTCTATCTGTCTCTTCGTGTGTGTGTGTGTGTGTGTGTGTTGTGTGTGAGTGAGCGAGCAAATGCATGAGTGGATGCAATTGCAACAATTTCAGGATAAGGCGTATTGATCAATAAACAGTTGATTTTCTGTTTTTAAAATCTACGAGGAAACCTGCCGCTGTCTGTTTATTTGAAAAATAAAACACTAAGGGTCTAAACACTAATAAAAATATACTTAGAATGATAGAATCATAGAAAGTTTATGGCACAGAAGGAGACCACTTGGCCCATCGTGTCTGCGCCAGCCAAAAAAAAGAGCCACCCAACCGAATCCCACTTTCCAGCACTTGGTCCATAGCCCTGCAGGTTACAGCACTTCAGGTGCACATCCAGGCACCTTTTAAATGAGATGAGCTTTTCTGCCTCTACCACCCATTCAGGCAGTAAGTTCCAGACCCCCATCACCCTCTGGGTGAAAAATGTTTTCCTCATCGCCCCTCTAATATTTCTACCAATCACTTTTAATCTATGCCCCCTAGTCACTGAGGTAAATGGGCCTTTCCCATCCACTCTATCCAGGCCCCTCACAATTTTGTATATCTCAATCAAATCTCCCCTGAGCCTTCTCTGTTCCAAGTCTCTGTATCTTCTCTAGTGCAATTACATTCTTTCTGTAATGAGGTGATCAGAACTACATGCAGTACTCAAGTTTTATATAGTTCCAGCATAACCACCCTACTCTTATATTCCATACCTCAGCTAAAAGTATTCCATACGCCTTCTTAACCACCTTATCAACCTGTTCTGCTACCTTCAGAGATTTGTGGACATGCACTCCAAGGTCCCTCACTTCCTCTACATCTCTCAGTATCCTTCCATTTATTGTGCACTTCTTTGCCTTATTTGACCTCTCCAAATGCATCACTTCACACTATTCAGGGTTAAATTCCATTTGTCACCTTTTGCCTACCTGACCAGTCCATTGATAGTATACAGCTATCCTCCTCGCTATCAACCACACTGCCACACAGAACAGGGGACCTAGTACTGAGGCAAGTGGAACCCCACTGGAACAGCCTTCCAGTTGAAAAAACACCCGTCAACAATTACCCTTTGTTTCCTGCCACTGAGCCAATGCTGTATCCAGCTTGCTACATTCCCCTGGATCCCGTGGGCTTTTTCTTTTAACCAGTTTGCCATGTGGGACCTTGTCAAAAGCCTTGCTAAAATCCGGGGAGACCATATCAACTGCACTACCCTCATCAATCCTCCTTGTGACTTCCTCAAAAAATTCAGTCAAGTCCGTCAGACATGACTTTCCCTTAACAAATCCATGCTGATTATCTCTGATTAATCCATGCCTTTCTAAGTGACAGTTTATCCTGTCTCTCAGAATTGATTCCAATAATTTGCCCACTATGGAGGTTAGACTGACAGGTCTGTAATTATTCAGTCTATCCCTCACACCCTTTTTAAACAAATTACAATGTCAGCAGTCTCCAATCTTCCGGCACCACACCTGTATCCAGTGAATATTGGAAAATTATGGCCAGACCTTTCCTCCCTGGCTTGTTTTAATAGCCTGCGGAGCATTTTAACCGGCCCTGGTAACTTAACTACCTTAATCCCCTGAATACATCCTCTCTCTTAATGAGTTTTTTGTCTCTGCCTTCACAAAGAAGTGGGATGATGCAGACATTGTGGTAAAAAAGGAGGAGTGTGAAATATTAGATACGATAAGCATAAAGACAGAGGAAGTACTAGAGGGTCTGACATCCTTGTAAGTGAATAAATCACCAGGGCCGGATGGATTGCATCCCAGGTTGTTAGAGGAAGCCAGGGAGGAAATAACAGATGCTCTGAGGATCATCTTCAAATCCTCATTGAATATGGCCAAGGTGCCAGGGGATTGGAGGTCTGCAAATGTTGTACCACTGTTTAAAAAGGGTGTGAGGGCGATAGGCCAAATAATTATAGGCTGGACAGTTTGACTTCGGTAGTGGTTAAATTATTAGAATTAATTCTGAGAGACAGGATAAACTGCCACTTAAAAGGCATAGATTAATCAGGGATTGTGTTTTACCTGTCAGTTCATGTTTAATGGTTTGAGTGTTGAAGTAAAAAATTACAAAAGTGAAATTTTGTCCGTTTGGTTTTTGGTTTAATAAATTGGGGTCAGTAGTTGGATTTGATTTTTTTTTTTGGTTTGTTGGTGGTCTCCATGGGGATCATAACACCTATCATGTTCCCACATGACGTGTCACTGACATATCGGAGCCAGAGTTTAGGTTGAAGAGTAGCTGATTGAAGTGCTACTTGTTTGAACTCTTCCATTAAAATGTTGGCGGCGATTGGTGACAGAGGAGATCCCATTGCAGCTCCATTTGTTTGTTTGAAATAGGAACCTTACCATTGAAATGATGTTGAATTGAGGCACATCAGTAGAAGATCATAAATCTGGTCAGGTAACATAGCAGTTCTGTTGGTCTATAGTTACCTCATTTATCCTTCTGTCCCTTGATGGAGAAAAATGTTACGTTGCTACTCTCCAGTGTGGTAACGTAATTCGCACATTTAAAGAGGATTGAAAATTGAGGCTAGAGCTGCTGCTACTTCCTTTCTGATTTCTTTTAATGGAATAGGATGCATGTCATTGGAACTCGATGGCTTAACCACTTTGGGTTCTGCTAAATGCCATCATCATTTGAAAGCATTAAAATGCAAAGTATTAATTTAGTATCCCTGCTTTACCAGGGAATTTTAACTCCCCAAGAACGGGTTGGTTGAGGGATTAATATTTCACTCAACAAATATCTATCCATGTTAGTCTTGAAAGTTTCAATTGACCCAGCATCCAGACTTCCAGAACACTTAGTGTGGAAATAAAATGCTTTCTGACATCACCCCTGAACAGCCTAGACCTAAATTAAAGGTTATGCCTCTTTGTTCTTACTTTCCCCACGAGGGGAAATAGTGGGTTAATTTTATGAGCCCATTTGAGATGACAACAGAGGCAGGGGAGGGCATAAAATTGGGACAGAAGATGTCAGACAAGAGGTACAACACCGTGAAGACCCTTTTGGATTTTCCCGCTGGTGGCTGACAGGGAGGGTGGGCCTCACACATTCACGAGGCAAGAAACCAATTAAGGCAGTTAACAAGACAATACACATCAATTTTATTCCCAGTTCTGAATTTTCTTTAGGGCCCAGGGCCCTAAACCAGGACCTCGTCTGCTGCAAGGAGGTGACAGAGATCGGAGCTCAATGTTGGCTTCACTGAGAAGCCATCAGGTGAGCTAGAGTCACTTGGCAGAAAGGGTGGAGAAGTGGGGGATATCGGGGAACCGTATCAAGGGTGGGGATCAAGGTGTCAGTACTGCAGGGCACCCACAACAGGGTGGCATCAGGACAACGCTACCTCCCTGAAGGGCACACGTTGGCCTTGGGGTGTTTGGGAACATTTCTTTGGACTGGAGGCCTTGTGCTCAGGGAAAAGTAATCTCTCAGGGTCCTCATTCACCCTGGCTTCAACGCCCCCCCTGGAGGAGGAAGAGCAGGGAGGGAGGGAGCCTCAGCATGGCCTTGGCCTCCCACAGTCCTCCGACTGCCAGTGGCTTGGCCTGTCACTGCCTCTGTCAGCTGCCCTGGCATGTCTGTGGTGTGCTCACCAGATTGTGTGCCCATCTCTAAACGGGTGTGACTACCCACCAATGTGAGAGTATCTGCACTGGTGGAAGGTGCAAAGGAATGATGTGATGGTGGACCCTCTGAGGCTGGCTCCTCTTCCTCAGGGGTGGATGAATGTCCCCCACCTCTGGACCTCCTCTCTCTTCTCAGTCATCTGGACCTGCATGAGAAGTCATATCATTAGAATGAATAGTGTCTGCCCATCATCTCATTCATACCACCCCAAATGCCCCACTTCATTAATGCCATGGGGAACATACACTACAAAGCACTTTGCCAATAGAGACATCCTTGTGCCTGTGAGATGCTCACTAACTCTTTTGGGTAGGCACCCCTGTTTCAACATCTGCTATGGCATGGCTGTCTTGTTGTCCTGCCTCCTCCATGGCCTCCTCCTCCATCGGTTTTAACATATGCCAGTAAGGGATGCTGCCAACAGTCTTGGCTTAAATAAAAACAAGACATGCTGGAAACACTTGTTTTTATTTCAGATTTCCAGCATCCGCAGTATTTTGCTTTTAACAGTCTTGGCTTGCTCCCTCCTTTTATGGGCAGTCTTTTCCTGAAGACACATTGAGGGACAAGGTTAGTCTGCCATCGGTGACAATTCACAGGCCTCAGATGATGCTAGTCCATCGAGATACGATGGGGGCACACAAATGCCTCCTGTACGCAGACACTCGAGAGGAACTATTCAGAGGATTACATTTACAGACCGACACCTGTAACGGAGGTGTGGTCACACCTCAGCGTTTTGGTGACTCCAATACCCCATTCCCATGGCTGGGTGATCCCTCCCTCCTCAACAAACTAAATCTCTCTCTCTGACACAAACTGAGCTAAAAGGGTTTGAATGGAATGTAACACGCACCTTGGCAGACCAGACAAGGCCATTGACCCTTTGTCGGCATTGTATCCAGGTCCTTGGGATAACCCCACGGCTGCTGACCTCCTCCACTGTCTCCGTCCAGGTTTGTTTGCACAGGCGGGCTGGTCTCCTCCTCCCATCCCTGGGAAAGAGGACTTCCTGCCTTGCCCTGGCAATCTAGAGCAAAATCTGGAGGGAGGCATCACTGAACCATGAGGCCACCCGGGGTCTTCCTTCTGCTATTCTCACTGCAGGCTTCCAATGTGATAGCTCGCAGGCCTGAATGATAAAGGGTATGATGAAGTGCCTGGCACTCTGACAGCAACTCCAATAAGGGTCCTGGCAGTCGGGCACGGGCGTCTTCCATTTAAGTATGGCTCTGGGAGTTTACGTGGCGTCACCTGACACTGACTTGCACTTGGCCTCCTCCGCTGCCACCTCCGTCCTCTCAGTGGACGGCACCCGCCACTCCCGATCCTTAATTGGCCGTAGGCCGCTCAATTGCGTTTGGCCGGTCACTAATTGACACAACAGATGCCACAACCACTTCCGGTCCCGATGTCGAGACCTGCCACCTACCAATAAAATTCAGCCCAGTTTCTCTATATCCACTCTATCAAATCCCTTTATAATTTTAAACAACAATAACTTGCATTTATATAGAGTCTTTAACGTAGTCAAATGTCCCAAGGAGTTTCACAGGAATGCAATCAGACAAAATACGACACTGAGCCAGAAAAGGAAATATTAGGATAAGTGACTAAAAGCTGGGTCAAAGAGGTAGTTTTATGGAGTATTTTAAAGCAGAGAGAGGCGAAGGGGCTTCGTGAGGGAATTCCAGAGCTTAGGGTCTGGCTCTGAAGGCACGGCTACCAATGGCAGACAGTCGAGTATTGGTTTGCGAAGAGGCTTTCTGGCTGCCTCCACAACAGTTGTACTGCTGTCATGGGTGGTCAGGCAGGTCTACCTCTGGAGTTAGAGGATGAGGGGGGAGCAACAAGGAAAATACAAGACAGCAGAAACACTTTGTAGGAAAGGGAGGAGGATGGCACAGAGCAGAAGGTCTGTGCAATGAGAAAAGGCTAATTAATAATCTGGTGGTAAAAGAACCTTTAGGGAAGTGTGACCATAGTATGATAGAATTTTCCATTAAGTTTGAAAAATATGTAGTTCAATCCGAAACTAGGTTTTTAAATCTAAACAAGGGCAATTATGAAGGTATGAGGAGCAAGTTGGTGGATTGGAAAAATACATCAAAAGGTAATGGCTCGTATTTAAAGAATTAATGCATGGTTTTCAAAAAACAAAAATTCTTTTAAGGCAAAAGAACCCAATAGGGAAAGTGAATCAGCCATGGCTACCAAAAGAAGTTAAAGATAGTATGAGATCAAAGGGGGAGGCTTATAAAGTTGCCAAAAAAGTTGTAAGCCGGAGGATTGGGAGAATTTTAGAACCCAGCAAAGGAGGACCAAGAAATTGATAAAGAGAATAGAATATGAATGTAAACTAGCAAGAAATATACGGATTGTAAAAGCTTCAAAAGATATGTAAAAAGGAAAAAAAAATTGGCAAAAAAAAATATGGGCCCATTACAGGCAGAGATAGGAGAATTTATAATGGGAAATAGAGAAATGGCAGAGAAGGTAAATAATTACTTTGTGTCTTGAGATCCATGGAACTAGTGAGAGTGAGGAACAGAAAGAAATTAGGATTAGTAAAAAAGTAGTATTGGAGAAATTAATGGGACTGAAAGTTGACAAATCTCCAGGACCTGATGATCTTCACCCTAGAGTGTTGAAACAGATGGCTACAGAGATAGTGGATGCATCGGTGATTATCTTTCAAAATTTTATAAATTCTGCATTGGTGCCTGCAGATTGGAAGGTTGAAAATGTAATGCCACTGTTTAAAAAAGGAGGGAGAGAGAAAAAGGGGAACTACAGACCTATTACCCTGACGTCGGTAGTAGGGCAAATACTAGATGTGATTACTGAACATTTAGAAAATAATGGTCTGACTGGGCTGAGTCAACATGGATTTATGAAGGGGAAATCATGTTTGACAAACCTGTTAGAGTTTTTTGTAGATGTTACTAGCAGAGTGGATAAGGGGGAACCAGTGGATGTGCTATATTTGGACTTTCAGAAGGTTTTTGATAAAGTCCCATATAGGAGGTTACTAAGCAAAATTAAAGTGCATGGGATTGGGGGTAATATACAAGCATGCATTGAGGATTGGGTAACAGGCAGAAAACAGAGAGTAGGAATAAATGGGTCATTCTCAGGTTGGCAGGCTGTGACCAGTGGGGTACCACAAGGATCAGTGTTGGGCCCCAGCCGTTCACAATGAATATCAATGATTAGGATGTGGGGACCAATTGTAATATTTCCACATTTGCGGATGACACAAAACTTGGTGGGAATGAGAGTTGTGAGGAGGATGCAAAGAGACTTCAAGGGGATTTGGACAGGCTGAGTGAGTGCGCATGAACGTGGCAAATGGAATATAACGTGGAAAAATGTGAAGTTATCCACTTTGGTAGGAGGAACGGAGGTGCAGGATATTGATTAAATGGTGAGAGATTAGAAAGTTTTGATGTCCAAAGGGACCTGGGTATCCTTATTCATAAGTCACTTAATTTCATAAGTCATAAGGTGCAGCAAGCAATTAGGAAGGCAAATGGTATTTTTTCTTTACTTATTTATTTTATTTAGAGATAAACAGGCCCTTTGGCCCACCGAGTCTGTGCCGACCAACAACCACCCATTTATACTAACCCTACAGTAATCCCATATGCCCTATCACCTACCTACACTAGGGGCAATTTATAACAGCCAATTTACCTATCACCTGCAAGTCTTTGGCGGTGGGAGGAAACCAGAGCACCCGGAGGAAACCCACGCAGACACAGGGAGAACTTGCAAACTCCACACAGGCAGTACCCAGAATTGAACCCGGGTCGCTGGAGTTGTGAGGCTGCGGTGCTAACCACTGCGCCACTGTGCCGCCTTTGTTAACCTTTATCGCAAGAGGACTTGAGTACAGGAGCTAAAAAGTCTTGCTTCAATTATTTAGAGCATTGGTGAGGCTGCACCTGGAATATTGTGTGCAGTTCTGTCCCCTTGCCTGAGGAAGGATATACTTTGCCATAGGAGTGCAGCAGGGGTTCACCAGACTGATTCTTGGGATGGTGGGATTGTGTTATGAGGAGAGGTTGAGGAGACTGGGCCTGTATTCTCTGGAGTTTAGAAGAATGAGAGTTGATCTCATAGAAACATACAACATTTTTAAAGGGATAGACAGGGTAGATACAGAAAGGATGTTTCCCCTGGCTATGGGGTCCAGAACCAGGGGACACAATCTCAGAATAAAGGTCAAATCATTTAGGACTGAGATGAGGAGGAACTTCTTCACTCAGAGGGTGGTGAATCTTTGGAATTGTCTGCCCCAGAGGGTAGTGGAAGCTCTGTCACTGAGTAAGTTCAAGACAGAGATTGATAGATTGCTAGTTGCTAATGACATCAAGGGATATGGGAATAGTGTGGGAATGTGGCATTGAAGTGGACAATCAGCCATGATCTAGAATGATGGAGCAGGTTCGAAGGCCTACTCCTGCTCCTATGTTCCTATACCCGCAGCAGATATTCAGGGAGCACTGCTCCTACCTCAACTTCACTGAGGAGCAACATCTCAGGTTCCTTCGCTATACAAAGGAGGTGATCATCAAGCTACGTCATCTGCTGTAGCCATAGCTCGAGTCTCGAATCAGGGCACTGCCTGTGACTGTCAAGGTCTCCGTGGCCCTTAATCTTTAGGCAACAGGCTCCTTCTAGACTGCAGCAGGTGACATCAGTGACATCTCCCAGGTTGCAGTCTGCTACTTTGTTAGGGAAGTCACTGAGTCTCTGCACCGCGAAGAACCTACATCACTTTCCTCACAGACGGAGCAAAGCAAGGAAAGACAGCATACGAACATACGAATTAGGAACAGGAGTAGGCGACTCGGTCCCTCGAGCCTGCTCCGCCATTCAATAAGTTCAAGGCTGAACTGATTACTCCACATTTCCATCTATCCCTGATAACCTTTCACCCCCTTGCTTATCAAAAATCTATCTACCTCTGCCTCAAAAATATTCAAAGACTCTGCTTCCACTGTCTCTTGAGGAAGAGAATTCCAAAGACTCACGACCCACTGAGAGAAAAAAAATTCTTCTCATCTCTGTCTTAAATGGGCGACCCTTTTTTTAAACAGTGACCCCTAGTTCTAGATTCTCCCACAAGGGGAAACATCCTTTCCACATCCACCCTGTCAAGACTCCTCAGGATCTTATATGTATAAGATTTTGTCCACATTGAAGGCTACCCAGGGGTCCAAGGTGCCATAGATTGTGCCCACATTGCCCTCATCATCAGCCTGACATTCTCAGTTAAAAGTGATTCCACTCCCTAAATGTCCGGCTTGTTTGTGACCACAGGCAACAAATTATGTGGGTCTGTGCCCATTTCCTGGCAGGGGACATGATTTATTTATCATGTGCCAGTCCTCTGTGCTGTATTTATTCCAGCCAGTCTGTCAGCCAGACCACTGGGCAATTTCTTTGGACATGGTTCAGGATTCCAGCCAAGGACTCGAGCTCAGCTGCACTCCACTGCCTGCACCATTCAGGAGGATAATAATTGATGGAAATATTTATGAGTCACCCTCGTGCAACCCCTTAGTTCCTATCTTGTGTGCTTGTTTATTTATCCTGGTGTTCCTTCGAGATGTTTCTCCACTAGCTATAGCTTAGGAAGTGGCAAGCTGCTGAGCTACCACTGAGGGCACTTCAGATGGCCATGGTAGGTGACTGCGAGCAGCTCTAGGCTGTAATGTGCCGACAGCTTTCCGCAGCATCTAGGCGTGGGCCTGGGCAGTCTGGCCTAGCTGGCTGTGTGGCATTAATATGGAGACTGGCAAAGTGGGTAGCAGTGAAGCAGGCATGCTTTCATCCTGAGAGAGTATAGTGGGTGCCTTCCCCATGGTGCCAAGGCCATGCTCCTGGGACTGCACCTCAGAACTCTTCCAGGTCAGTGCAAGAACAGAATGCAGGAATGAGGTAAGGCTCTGAAATCCCCTGTCAACAGTGTACCCAAAAGCAAGATGGCAGCTATCTGAGCTTCTACAGCAGCTGTGAGAGCTGTCAGGAGAGGCTGCAGTATGGTGGTGGGCACCGCCACTGTAGTGTTCATGGAGCTGATTACCTGGTGCATATTTAATAGAATGATGTCCATGCTCTGCACAAATCCTTGACACAAGTTGGAGTAGGACTCCTCCATGTTCTGCAATATTGAGCACAATACATCATTGGCAAGCTGCCCAGTGCTTCAAGCACTTCCTGGTAGCTTCAGAGTCCTCTGGAGCAGATCTATTGTGCGATCGCATCCTCCAGTGAGCTGGCATCTGTGGCATCCTATCCCCCGCCCTAGTTCCTTCACACTTGTGCCCAGTGATCCATCATGTGAAACCTCTCCCCTAATCTAGCCTCTAAAGTACACATGGTGCCAGTATCTGAGCTGGTGCTTGTTACGGTCAGATTGAGTAATTCATTGGAAAACAAAATAAAGGAGGTGTAAAATGGGCTGCCAATTTTCTACATCCATTTTTACCTGGCAATCAATAGTTAAAGTTATCCCTGTCCCTCCCCTGTCCCACTCACCAACAAATATACACTGCCACAGGAGGTCCAGCAATTATAATGAAACATTCCTAAGGCCTGTCCACAAGATGGATACGGAGGAGGAAATCCATTGACCTCATCTCAACTCATCCATCCAGCAAAAATCACTGTTCTCATTCGAAGTGAGGATCATACATTTTGGTTTAGGAGCTTTCCCATTCTAAAACTGCTGCCAGTGTTCTACTTCCATCAATTGTACTGAGAAGTATAAACTCGCCTGTCGAACCTGGCGACAGTGAAAATCCACTATTTCATGGGTATCGTAAACTGCTGGAGGATTTGGCAGCTCCTTGTCTGTTTTTGACAGAAACCAGTGGTGAATGGAAGCAGGGAGACCAATCTCTCCCAAACTGGGGAAAAAGGTATAATCACTGTCAGTCTTGCTGGTCACAATTGTCACTTGAAACTCTACCTTTGATGTATACAGATCAGCCATGACCTAACTGAATAGCGGAACAGACTGTTCCTATGTTCCTGACAGTACTATGAGCAACCACAGAGAAATATTCCAAACCCTGTGTCTGGCAAATGAATATAAATGAAATCAGGTTCTGTTCTTCCTGTCATTGCTGGATAGCTTTGAAATATACTGACCTTGAAAGGGTATAAAAAATGTGTTAATGGGACTGAGTGTGATTTATGTCAGTGCTCCCTAACTCTCAACTGAGAGCCTTGGTACCTGCACAGGGAGATGGGGATTATGAAAAGACTCAATTATGGACAGACCCATTGTTTATTTAGGATGTCTGGAAAAGAAGACAGAATTTAAAACTTGCTCTGAGATTTTGAAATGCCCTTCTTGTGCCTTTTTGCTTTTTTTTATAAAACTGGACTACGGCCAATTCTGGCCCAGCGAGTGGGGCTGAAAATCTCAAACATGTCACAATGCACCAGGAGCTCAACACGAGAGATTATCTAATTGTAGCCAGGATGCCTCGCTCCAGGTGATAAGAATTACAATGACACAAAACAAAAAGGAGACCGGGAATGCACGAGGCAGTACACCTCCATTTAACTTACAACGTATTGCTCAGGCAATTCAGATATTCCCTGATCCTTTTTTTCCTTTTTTAAAACAAATTTTCTAATAAAATAGAAGCCTATTCAGTTATCCTTGGCTGAGATAATGTTCAGAATTTCAGGAGGTAAGCCTCATGTGATACAGTTCGTCATCTGACCCAAGGTATATTTAATTCCATATTTACTTAGCAGGTTAAGAAACCACAACGAACGAATTTCAGACCAGGAGTAGGCCACTCAGCCCCTCAAGCCTGCTCCGTCATTCAATAAGATCATGGCTGATCTGATTGTAACCTCAACACCACATTCCCTCCCACCCCCAATAACCTTTCATTCCCTTGCTTATCAAAAATCTATCTACCTCTGCCTTAAAAATATTCAAAGACTCTGCTTCCACCGCCTTTTGAGGAAGAGAGTTCCAAAGACTCACGGCAACATCTTTCTATTTATGCACTCTCCTCATTCTTAGCTGTCAGCTGTGGCTCGGTTGGTAGTGCTTTTGTCCCTAAGCCAGAATCTTGTGGGTTCAAGTTCCATTCAAGAGACCTGAACATAAAAATTAACACTGACCCTCCAGTGCAGCACTGCCAGAGGTACCATCTTTCAGGTGAGATTTTAAACCGAAGACCTGTCTATTCTGTCAGGTGGGTGTCAAAGATCCCAGGGCACTACTTTAGAGTAGGTGAGTTCTCCCTGGTGCCCTGGCCAATACTTATCTCTCAATCAACATCAAAAAAACAGAATATCTGGCCATTATCACATTGCTGTTTGTGGGAGCTTGCTGTGCTCAAATAGACTGCTGCAGTTCCTACATGACTACACTTCAAAAGTACTTAATTAGGACATCCTGAGGTCATAAAAGATGCTATACAAGTGCAACTCTTTCTTTCTTTTTACATTATCTCCTCTTCCTTACATCCTCATTGCATTGAAATTGAGACTGATCACACTATCTCATACTCTCATTCCCTGCAACTCTAAAATGTGAATTCCTTACCTCTCACTCTTCGCATCCTCCAACAACCCACAGTCTTTGCTTAGTGTCACCCGATCATCACTTTCTGATTTACCTCACCATCTCTGGTAATGTCCTTTACTGTGGACCTTGCCTCTTCCCCACAATTTCCCGATGAATCAACACCCTTAGGTATTGCAAACATCCGTGGTATATTTGCATATGAATTTTTCGTGAGGATTTCTCATTTTTATCGTGTTGCTCATATTTGAAAGACAAGGGCAGTGCACAGTATTTCTAAAAGGGTTATATAGGAATAGCAGAAAGTCAAAGTGGAAATGAGGAGGGCAGTGGAACCTTCAAGTTCTCTAAGGCTGCAATCAAAGTTATGGAATGTATGGGCTTGGGTGCTCCCAACCTTGAATATCATGTGCAACAATTTGAGGAAATAAAAGGCCAAGTGGAGGTCTGGGCTATATTCAGCTGTCTGCACCACTTTCTTCTAAAGAAAGTGAGGAGAGATGTTTGAAGCATAAACTGTTTGTTGAAAGACCACCAACTGTGATCAGTAGTTCACAAGCACATGGATTAGACTTAAACCCATATTTTCCCTGATGGCTGATTGCACTTCCTGCTGGAGTGCTGAGCTGTCCAAGAGGTTTCATCCCAAGGCAACATTTTGATTGCCACATTTTTTGTCAGTGCCTCGGGGATTGGGGGTGGTGGGGGGCGGGGGGAAACAATCAGTCACGGTTTCTACTCCTGATTTATTGTTAATTGATCCTCTGTGGAATTGCGTGTGTGGGTATCAGTTGATGAAACGACCAGGCTGTAAAGCCACGGCCAGTTGAGTAGGCTTAAACATGAAGACTTGATTAAGACGCCAGTGGGTGGTCAGCACCAGGGGTGATCGGGATCGCAATACATTTTCTATCCAAGGGACAAATGGTAGCACTCTCATTACCACTGTGTTTTAAGTCAACCAACTCATTATAGGCCCAGGTTTGAGCCTGGGATTTTCCAGATCGGTAGAGCTCAGTTACCTATGGACTTCATCAAGTCAATCAACTGTCCAGAGCCCCAAAAATAACTTCCAGGTGAAATAATGATTTATTTGTACTTCTTTCAATTTAGTATACTGCTATAATGTGATCTTCTCTGCAGTGTGAAGACCAAATGCAGATTGTGTGATCGCTTTGCGGAACACCTCCTTTCAGTCTGCAAGAGTGACCCTGAGCGTCCGGTGGCTTGACATTTTAATTTTCCACCCCACCCTCATTTTGACCTCTATGTCATCAGCTTTCTGCATGGTTCTAATGAAGCTCAATGGAAGCTCATCTTTCGATTAGGGATGTAACAGCCTTCCAGACTCAACACTGAGTTCAACAATTTCAGACCATAACCACTGCTCCCAATTTTTCAGGCAGCAGTTGAAGGCAATGACTCTGCTTTTGCCATTTTCAGCTCCTCTTTTGTTTCTTTTATTGTCCCATCACCACCCCCTGTGCCTTGCACCATCATCCGTTTTGTCATTTAATCACTACTGGCTTTCACCCGATCACAGACATTTCCTTTTTTTTTTTCTCCCCCTCTCCTCTTTCCCTGACTCTGTACTTGTTGAAGTACTAACCTTTTCCATTCTAAGTCCTCCCTGACCTGAAATGATAACACTTTTTCTCTTTCCACTGAAGCTGCTTCATCTGCTGAGTGTTTCCTGCATTCCTCCTTTAATACAGAAAATAAATTGTCTCTTATTAATGTTTGGCATGCTGGTGAGAAATTCAATTAGTTGTGTTTGGCATTAAGTAAACATTATAGATAATAATCAAAAGTAGTAACTTACCACTGTCACTGGTAAAAGAATAGTAAGGTCAAAAGAACACAACTTTATTCGTGGCTCGCTACTGGATATCCAGTACAGGTTGTGGATTATAATTAGTTAATATCCGGCTCTGTCTGGTTTCTAATGTACAGTTCACACAATCGGGATTAATCTGTAAAATGCAGCATTATTATACAGGTGAAACTTGGCAGTGAAATGATTGTCCTACCCTGCTGGGCATCAGTGAAAGATTTTTGAAGAACATTTTACGCCTGACTAAATATTTTGTATAAAAACGAAATACTGCGGAGGCTGGAGATCTGAAAACTCTCTAACTTTTTCCAGTTCTGTCGAAAGGTTATTAATCTGAAACGTTAACTATGTTTCTCTCTCCACAGACCCTGCCTGACCTGCTGAGTTTTTCCAGCATTTTCTGTTTTTATTTAATTATCTTGGTATGTTAATGTTATGCTTGGATCAGGGATTCTTGTTTTTTACAATATATTTTAAGAAATGATTTCGATGTGATGTATGCCCCTGCTGGGGAATAACAATCACCTTTCTTCAATTTTTTACACCCTTTGTTATTGAGTCCTCTCTGATCAGGCATGATGGAGGAAAGGTTTATATGAAAGGTTTTTCTTGTTCACTATGTGTTAATGGCATCATATGGGTGGTTGATGGTCGGCACAGACTCGGTGGGCTGAAGGGCCTGTTTCAGTGCTGTATCTATAAATAAATAAATAAACATTACTGAAGGAATTTGTATCTTTCCTATGTCAGGTTGTTTCAGTTGGTAGCGTACTCACGTTTGAGTCTGAAGGTTACAGGTTCAAGTTCCACTCCAGTGCAGTACTGAGGGATTGCTCCATTGTCATGGAGTACCAGAGAAATCAACACTTCATTGACACTCGAAGGATCTTGCTGTATACAAAATAGATGCCACAATTGCCCAAGTATTAAGTCACAGCACTTTAAAGTAATTCATTGTATATGAAATACTAGGGGCATGTTCAGAGGTGTGGTGAGGTTCCATATACATGTAAGTCTGTCTTTTTAGGAACATAGTAGAAGTTCTTTAAATGGACATGTTTACAGCTTTGTTGAAAATGACTAGAGGAACCCTTCCCCCTAATTCATTATAAACTATTCCTTAAACAAAAGTGCCTTAACCCTAAAATTTGAAATCCATCTAACATTTCCATCCTTCTCTGGCCATCAGTACCACAACTAAGGGCAGCTTGTCAGAGCCAGGTTGACTAGGAATGAGGTGAAAACTGTCCAAAACTTTTACTTCAGAGCTTCTGTCTGTCTCAATTCTGTTCCTATTTATTTTTATCCTTATTATCATTCCCTTTCTCTGAAGATACTGTCTTCTTCCTGGTGTGCAGTCTTATGGGCTCTGATCATCATCCGGGACCTTGCTGAAATAGCCATTATTCATGTGTGATGTCTGTTTTTAAGAGTCAATCTTTTATTATGTCTTATGTTACGTTAGTTACAAATTTTAAGCTTTGCAATTAATTTACAACGGCTGATCTGCCCCTATGGTGGCTACTGTCTGGATTTGTTCTTATCACAAAGTGTTAATCTGAAAATGTAAGGTCACTCGGGTAGAAGGAAAACTTCAACATGCCTTAAATAGGAATATATCTGTAATCAATAGGCTCAAAGCTTATTACATTTCCAACTTTTGTCAGTTCTGATGAAAGGTCACAGATCTGAATCATTAACTCTGTCTCTCTCTCCATAGATGCTGCCAGACCTGCTGAGTATTTCCAGCACTTTCTGTTTTTATGTCCTCCTGAAGTTTATTACTATCTTCCTCACTGTTTGCTACACTCCAAGTTTTGTGTCATTTGCAAATTTTGAAATTGTGTCCTTTATCCCCAAGTGTAAGACATTAATATATATCAAAAACAGCAATGGTCCCAGTACTGAACTTTGGGGAACCCCACTGTACACCTCCCACCAATCTGAAAAAGAGCCATTCACTACATCTCACTGTTTTCTATCCCTTAGCTGATTTTGTATCCATATTGCTATTGCCCCATTTTTTGGACTTTAATTTTGCCATCAAGTCTAGTATGTGGTATCTTAAGAAACATCTTGTGAAAATCAAAATATACAATATCAATTGCACTACCCTCATCAACCCTGTTATCTCACTGAAAAATTCAAACTATTTAGTCATTTTTAAAAATTCGTTCATGGGTTGTGGGTGTCACTGGCTAGGCCAGCATTTATTGCCCATCCCTAATTGCCCTTGAACTGAGGGTATTTAAGAGTTAGCCACATTGTTGTGGGTCTGGAGTCACATGTAGGCCGGACCAGGTAAGGACAGCAGATTTCCTTCCCTAGGACATTAGTGAATCAGATGGGTTTTTACAACAATAAACAATGATTTCATGGTCACCACTAGACTAGCTTTGTTTTTAATTCCAGTATTGTTCATTGAATTGAAATGTCACCATCTGCCATGGTGGGATTTGAACCCATGACCCCAGAGCATGAGCCTGGACCTCTGAATTACTACTCCAGTGACATTACCACTAACCACGTCCTCCTTTTCCACTGCCCCTCTGAACTTTCTATAGTCAGCCTGGCTCTCACTTGTCTTATCAACCTGATATTTGTCATTTGCACCCTTTTTCTACTTCATCTATTTCTTTCGTCATCCAGTGAGCTGTGGCTTTGGTTGCCTTCCCTTTTCCCCTCATGGGAATGCACCTCATCTGTACTTGAACCATCTCCGCTTTAAGGACAGCCTATCGTTCTGTTACAGTTTTGCCTACCAATCTTTGATTCCAATTTATCAGGGCCAGATCCGTTCTCATCCCACTGAAACTGGCCCCCCTCCAATTTAATATTTTTACTTTAGATTACTCCTTGTCCAGTTACCTGTATACACTTCAGTTATTCTCAAATAAAGAGAGAACATTTTTGAAAACACAGCTAGGTGGTCAGCATCTGTAGTCAGAAAAGACAAGTTAACACTTCACACAAAACTCTTCTTTGGAACTTGAAACCTGAAAGAGAAACAAGCATGTCAATCAAAAGATGCAAATAGGCGAGGGGAGATAGATGTTTGAATCACAGGGAGTTAATTGGTTGAATGACATGTAAGCAGTTTAAAAGAGAAGTAAGAGGTTGTCAGGTAATATAACCGATCATCTCAGTCAAACAATAAAGACATCAAGGTGATTTTTGGAGGACGAACAAGGCAAGGGAATATACAATGGATAGTAGGACCCTAGGAAGTACAGAGGATCAAAGGGACCTTGGTGTACTTGTCCATAGATCACTGAAGGCAGCAGCACATAAGATGGTGGCAGATAAGGCGGTTAGGAAAGTATATGGGATACATGCCTTTATTGTGTTCCAGTGAACATCAACGCAAGCTCGACGAACAGGATCTCATTTAATGATTAGGCACACTACAGCATGCCGGACTGAACATTGCGTTCAATAATTTCAGAGCATGATGGACCCCCCTTTTATTCTTAGTTATTTTTTCTTTTTTATTATTTATTATTTTTGATTTGTTTATTTTATTTTAGTTTGTTTCATCATTCTTTTTTTTACCATGTACCTACCCACTGTTTTTTTCATGTTTGTGCTTTCGCCCAGGGCTGTTCATTTTTCTGTCAATTAACACCCTCTCTGCACTAATACTTTGTCTTACAGCACACCATTAACATACCATTTGCCTTTGCTCCATGACCTTCTGGTCAGTTATTCTCTGTGACCCTCTGTCCTATCAACACCTTGCCTTTTGTTATCTCTTGCCCCACCCCCGATTTATTTGCTTAAAGCCTATTACATTTCTAGCATTTGCCAGTTCTGATGAAGGGTCACTGACCTGAAACGTTAACTCTGCTTCTCTCGCAACAGATGCTGGCAGACCTGCTGAGTATTTCAAACATTTCTTGTTTTTGTTACAGAACCAAGGTGGGTAGCTGGAGTTAAGATACAGATCAGCCATGATCTAATTGAATAGTGGAATAGGCTCGAGGGGCTGAATGGCCTACTCTTGTTTCTGTCAATGGTTTTACATCCAGCCGCCATCCTCCCCCATATATAGTAAACTAGATTGGAGTTAGTACACATAAATTGCTGTCTCATATGGAAAGCAGTGAAAGGGCAGCTAGAAGTTGGGTGGTGAACAAGGGTATTACTGAGTGAGTGGTGGTTCCAGGGATCAGAGAGGGGGAGGCGAACCTGGCCTTGGTGGTGGTATCATTTTGTCGAAAATCATCTGGCAAATGTAGAGGCTGGTGTGATGCAAGGTGAGGACAAGGACAATCTTGTAATGATATACACCTTGAATGAGAAAAGGCCAGGACACCGCTATGCATTCATTTCATTTCCAGCTTCACTGAACTGCAGGTACCAAACCTTCCTACCCACCATTACCCCACCACCCCCCTGCCAACACTTTCCTGGAAAGAGAAAATAAAACATAGATTAGTAGCAAATTAAGGAATCCTTTGTCAAAAATTCATCTCTCATTCCCCAATTAGGCAAGCCCCAGGAGTCCGCAAACCTCTTTGTTATTTCTTGGAATTATTTGCCTTGCCTTACCTTCCTTCTGCCATGATTTTCAAAAATCCATCTTGCGCCTTCTTGAAGGAGTCAGTTTTCATTACCGGCTCCAGAATCCTGTTACACATGTTAATCACCCTCTGAGAAAGATACAATCATCCCACCTCACTCCTTGTTTTCTCAGTTGATATGGGTGGTCTCTAATTCTACTCGCTCGCATCACCTCAAACAATTCATCTGGGCATGTTGTTTTTTTTAAATTCATTCATGGGATGTCGGCGTTGCTGGCCAGGCCAGCATTTATTGCCCATCCTTAATTGCCCTTGAGAAGGTGGTGGTGAGTTGCCTTCTTGAATTGCTGCAGTCCATGTGGGGTAGGTATACCCACAGTGCTGTTAGGAAGGGAGTTCCAGGATTTTGACCCAGCGACAGTGAAGGAACGGTGATATAGTTCCAAGTCAGGGTGGTGTGTGACTTGGAGGGGAACTTGCAGGTGGTGGTGTTCCCATGCATTTGCTGCCCTTGTCCTTCTACGTGGTAGAGGTCGCGGGTTTGGAAGGTGCTGTCGAAGGAGCCTTGGTGCATTGCTGCAGTGCATCTTGTAGATGGTACACACTGCTGCCACTGTGCGTCGGTGGTGGAGGGAGTGAATGTTTGTAGATGGGGTGCCAATCAAGCGGGCTGCTTTGTCCTGGATGGTGTCGAGCTTCTTGAGTGTTGTTGGAGCTGCACCCATCCAGGCAAGTGGAGAGTATTCCATCACACTCCTGACTTGTGCCTTGTAGATGGTGGACAGGCTTTGGGGAGTCAGGAGGTGAGTTACTCGCCTCAGGATTCCTAGCCTCTGACCTGCTCTTGTAGCCACGGTATTTATATGGCTATTCCAGTTCAGTTTTCGGTCAATGGTCATCCCTAGGATGCTGATAGTGGGGGATTCAGCGATGGTAATGCCGTTGAATGTCAAGGGGAGATGGTTAGATTCTCTTTTGTTGGAGATGGTCATTGCCTGGCACTTGTGTGGCGTGAATGTTACTTGCCACTTGTCATCCCAAGCCTGAATATTGTCCAGGTCTTGCTGCATTTCGACACAGACTGCTTCAGTATCTGAGGAGTTGTGAATGGTGCTGAACATTGTGCAATCATCAGCGAATATCCCCACTTCTGACCTTATGTTTGAAAGAAGGTCATTGATGAAGCAGCTGAAGATGGTTGGGCCTAGGACACTACCCTGAGGTACTCCTGCAGTGATGTCCTGGAGCTCAGATGATTGACCTCCAACAACCACAACCATCTTCCTTTACGCTAGGTATGACTCCAGCCAGCGGAGGGTTTTCCCCCTGATTCCCATTGACCTCAGTTTTGCTAGGGCTCTTTGATGCCATACTCGGTCAAATGCTGCCTTGATGTCAAGGGCAGTCACTCTCACCTCACCTCTTGAGTTCAGCTCTTTTGTCCATGTTTGAACCAAGGCTGTAATGAGGTCAGGAGCTGAGTGGCCCTGGCAGAACCCAAACTGAGCATCACTGAGCAGGTTGTTGCTAAGCAAGTGCCGCTTGATGGCACTGTTGATGACACCTTCCATCACTTTACTGATGATTGAGAGTAGGCTAATGGGGCGGTAGTTGGCCGAGTTGGATTTGTCCTGCTTTTTGTGTACAGGACATACCTGGGCAATTTTCCACATTGCAGGGTAGATGCCAGAGTTGTCGCTGTACTGGAACAGCTTGGCTTGGGGCGCGGCAAGTTCTGGAGCACAGGTCTTCAGTACTATTGCCAGAATATTGTCAGGGCCCATAGCCTTTACAATATCCAGTGCCTTCAGTCTTTTCTTGATATCACGTGGAGTGAATCGAATTGGCTGAAGTTTGGCATCTGTGATGCTGGGGACTTCAGGAGGAGGCCGAGATGGATCATCAACTCGGCACTTCTGGCTGAAGATTGTTGCAAATGCTTCAGTCTTATCTTTCGCACTGATGTGCTGGTCTCCCCCATCATTGAGGATGGGGATATTTGTGGAGCCACCTCCTCCAGTCAGTTGTTTAATTGTCCACCACCATTCACGGCTGGATGTGGCAGGACTGCAGAGCTTAGATCTGATCCGTTGGTTATGGGATCGCTTAGCTCTGTCTATCGCATGCTGCTTACGCAGTTTGGCATGCAGGTAGTCCTGGGTTGTAACTTCACCAGGTTGGCACCTCATTTTGAGGTATGCCTGGTGCTGCTCCTGGCATGCCCTCCTGCACTCTTCATTGAACCAGGGTTGGTCTCCTGGCTTGATGGTAATGGTAGAGTGGGGGATATGCCGGGCCATGAGGTTACAGATTGTGGTTGAGTACAATTCTGCTGCTGGTGGCCCACAGCGCCTCATGGATGCCCAGTTTTGCATTGCTAGATCCGTTCGAAATCTATCCCATTCAGCACAGTGATAGTGCCACACAACACGATGGACGGTATCCTCAATGTGAAGGCGGGACTTCGTCTCCACAAGGACTGTGCAGTGGTCACTCCTACCAATACTGTCATGGACAGATGCATCCGCGGCAGGCAGATTGGTGAGGACGAGGTCGAGTATGTTCTTCCCTCGTGTTGGTTCTCCCACCACCTGCCGCAGACCCAGTCTAGCAGCCATGTCCTTTAGGACTCGGCCAGCTCGGTCAGTAGTGGTGCTACCGAGCCACTCATGGTGATGGACATTGAAGTCCCCCACTCAGAGTACATTTTGTGCTCTTGCCACCCTCAGTGCTTCCTCCAAGTGGTGTTCAACATGGAGGAGTACTGAGTCATCAGCTGAGGGAGGGCGGTAGGTGGTAATCAGTAGGAGGTTACCTTGCCCATATTTAACCTGATGCCATGAGACTTCATGAGGCCCGGAGTCGATGTTGAGGACTCCCAGGGCAACTCCCTCCCTACTGTATACCACTGTGCCACCACCTCTGCTGGGTCTGTCTTGCTGGTGGGACAGGACGTACCCGGGGATGGTGATGGCAGTGTCTGGGACATTGTCTGTAAGGTATGATTCCATGAGTATGACTATGTCAGGCTGTTGCCTGACTAGTCTGTGGGACAGCTCTCCCAACTTTGGCACAAGCCCCCAGATGTTAGTAAGGAGGACTTTGCAGGGTCGACAGGGCTGGGTTTGCCATTGTTGTTTCCGATGCCGGGTGGTCCGTCCAGTTTCATTCCTTTTTATAGACATCATAGCGGTTAGGTACAACTGAGTGTCTTGCTAGGCCATTTCAGAGGGCATGTAAGAGTTAACCACATTGCTGTGGGTCTGGAGTCACATGTCGGCCAGACCAGGTAAGGACAGCAGATTTCCTTCCCTAAAGGACATTAGTGAACCAGATGGGTTTTTACAACAATCGACAATGGTTTCATGGCCATCATTAGACTAGTTTTTAATTCCAGATTTTTATTAAGTTCAAATTCCACCTTCTGCTGTGGTGGGATTCGAACCCATATCCCCAGAGGAATACCCTGGGTCTCTGGGTTACTCTGGGTTACTAGTCCAGTGATAATACCACTACGCCACCGCCCTAAATAATTTTAAGTTCGTAAATAGATTCCCTCTCAGTCATCATCTTGCTCGTGAAAACAAACCAACAGCATGGGCCCTGATATTTGTGTTGGGGGTGTGGGGGGAAGGGGGCAGAGGGTGCAGGGGAGACCCAGCAAAGTCAGCCAAATTTAACGGCAAGACCGTATAACATTTTTCTAATATTTCCTACCCAGCAGCTGGCCAAAATGACAGGTAGGCTGGCTGGCTGCAATTTGGTCGGCTGCTGGGCAGAAAAGCAGCAGCAGGAGACCACAACCTTGGGGACGGTCCCTGGAAATCGGGAGGAGAGCAGTCAGAAGATCGGGGCTTGGGATGGGAAGGGTTGCTGTGATCATGGGCTCCAGATTAGGGATTACTTGGTGGGGGTGTCAATGTTTGCAGGGTGGCTATAGAGAGGCCGTGATCAATAGAAGGGAGGCCAAAGGTGGAAAAATGGAACAGGGACGTTTGCAATGGGTTGGGATCATGTTTCGTGATTGTAAGGGCTTGACCCTCAACCTGACCTCCTCCTGCTCATTGTGGGTGCATAATATTGAGGCCATGAAGCTTATCTTCAGGCCTCAGCATTCTTAAACTGGGGATTATCATTGTTGCTCTTTTCTGTGCCTTCTCTAGAGCTATAATATCCTCCTTGAAGGGGGAGAAGCCCTGTTCCAGATTGTTGATTAACATAATAAACAGAAGGGGTCCTAGCATTGAACCATATGGCACCTGACTCATGATAGGCTCCCATTGCAAAGCTATCCCTTACTATGGTCCAGATATATAAGGCTTTGTAACCTCTCAGGATTTTTGTGAGAAGAGAGAGAGGAAGTAAGGGCAGAGGCATGGGAAGTAGGGCAAACAGCTAACCACTGCTAATGGAAAATCACGGCGAAGGAAAGAGAGAGTTTTGAAAGCTCTGCTGCGGATGGTGAAGTCACCACAGTAGATGTAATAGAGACAGAGAAAATGGGAGATAGGAGTGGAGTTTTTACAGGAAGCAGGATGGGGAAAAGTTGTGTTAGTTATTGCGTTTATAATAAATGTGGAAAGCCACATAAGTATAGAGACAGAAGTCCAGGAAGGGAAAGGCAGAGTCAGAGAAGGACCATGTGAAGATGAGGCTTAGTTGAACCTTTCGATGGATAGCTAAAGAAATTCTCAAGGTCAGAACGAAAGCAACAAGCGACACCAACACAGTCACCGATGTAACAGAAGAAGACGTCATGGAAGGGACCTGACTAGGATTGAAGCAAAGTGTTCAATATATCCTACAACAAAATAGCTAAAGCTGGGATCCATGCAGGTTATCGTAGGGACATGTTTTATTGGGAGATGAGTGGAGTCGAGGAAGTCTTCAAAGGGAGAATAAGTCCAATCAGATGCAGGAAGGCAGTGGATAGGGACTGATGGGGTCACTGTTCAATGAAGAAGTGGATGAATGGAAGTGAGGAGGGATTGTACATCCATGATGAGTAAGGAAATATTGGGGTTAGAGAAAGGGCATTGGAACAGCCATGGATTTACATGGGTAGAGATTGGTCAAGAGAAAAGAATAGAATTAATCCTATGGTTTTTTGTGATAGATTTTTTTCTACTCAGAGGAAGTAATGCGTAAACTGTTAGAAAAGCCGTTACCTAGAGGGCTACCTATGACAGAAGCTTAGAAATGAGCACCAAGAGTGTTTCAGAAGACTCGGTATATTAAGATAGAGCAACCTCCTCCTGCGATGGAGCATATTATGGCAAACATGAGGTGATTTATGCCCCTACTTATACCTCCAGCCATATCCACAACACACCAGATACATACATACCTGAGCCAAGCATAGAATTCCAAAATATCCAAATCACTTCCAATTGAATCACCATAATATAGCATTCTCAGTCCAAAAGTAAATAATTACCTGCTTAATCAATACATTTCCAAATCCCCATTCTGTGTAAGATATGTTTTGTTGAGTGAGTGGAGATAGAATTGTAGAATGAAATACTAAAGGTAACGTACTAGGATGCAATTGTATCTGTTATAGCCAGTCATCATTTTATATAAAGCAAAACTAAATATATAGTATCTGTTGGCTCTATCTGTGGTATTAACTAAATGGAGTATATTTCTGAAATCTCCTAAGGTAGTGAATCACATAGCTGAACGATATGGACAGGGTTATTAATCATTCTGTGCTCACAGAACCAGCGAGTGGTTTCAGCTTCTAGCTGCAGTGATTGATGCATGTGTTTCATTATTGCCTCAACTGCCTTCAGCTTCATTGCAGCAGCAGTTGCGGAATGAGCTACAGTGCGCTGTGGGTGTGGGTTACAGTAGCTGTTAAGCCGAGATGAAGCTGCAGCCTATGACTATGAGACTGGGGAGAAGGAGGGGATTAAAAAAAAACATACCAAGCAATGAGAAGCAGTCAACACTGAAATATGTGATTTTCCTCAAAATGGTTTCTTTTGCGGAATCAGCTTTTTTATTTTAACAAATTAGTGCTGCCAGACCATTCGAATTTACAACAGTTTGGTTTTCTCCATAAGTTAATCTTATCCATACAAAGTCCCCACCCTCTGAAATTCTTGCACATTCAGTATTTTTACAAACTTGCAAAATATCTTCATACTAAATGATACATAAAATAATAAATCATAAGCAGTGATTTTTTTTAAAACCAGAAATAGTTTTAAGGTTAGCCTTGATTTGATAGTCTAGTGTCCCTGATGATATAAATTAGATCCTCGTTTATGCAAACCACAAAACTGAAAGTGCTGGAATACGCAGCAGGTCAGTCAGTATTTCTGAAAACTGGATAACATTTCTTGTATCCCCTTCATCATCTGCTACGCCTGAAGCAGTAGCCTCTCTTTGTCCTTTACAGATGCTGACGTACTAGCTCAGTTTTTCAAGCAGTTTCTTTTTAAAAATTTTATTTCCAGCATTTGCAGTTTTATTAATTCATAGAAACCAGAGGCTGAAAAGTTGGATTATCCAAAGCACTCAACTTTTCAAAAATAAATATTCTCCCTTTTCCATCACTGAATAACACACACCTATCCCCGGTTAAACAGGACACTGAAGAGCTGTTGCAAAGCCTCAGCCAATGCTTCTATTTATACATCAATTAACACCATGAAAAAAAAGATTATCCGGTCATTTATCTCATTGCTGTTTGTGGGAGCTTGCTATGTGCAAATTGGGTGCCATGTTTCCTACAGTATAACAGTGACTACACTCAAAAATATTTAATTGGGTCTAAAGTCCTTTGGGGCATCTAGAAATCATGGAAGATGCGATATAAATGCAAGTCTTTCCTTCTTTCATACTCTATATCTTGGAAGTACAGAAGAGTGGCCAAGGCCAAGGCTGACTCTTGTTCCAGTTCTCCCTTTACCCATTGCCATTTGAAAGCGGGTGAGTTTGACTTGTGCTTCCTTGTGGTGATACGGTTGAAATCAGGAACAGATTCCATTCACTTTTTTGTTCTTTGGTGCTCCCCATTTCTTAGGTTCCAATTCAAGAACCAAACTGTGACCCAAATATTTACTTTCAAGTTCAGCTTTGGCATTGGGGATGGGGGTGGGTGGGGGGGGGGGGGGGGGGGGCGGCGGGGTGGTTGCAGGAATAATTCAGCATCATGTCAACAGTGGCCAGTGCTACGAAGCTCAAAGAAAGTGTACAGACGAAGGATCATCGACCTGAAACACTAACTCTGTTTCTGTGTCTACAGATGCTGCCTGATCTGCTGAGCATTTCCAGCATTCTCTGTTTCTATTTCGGAGAGGTGCAGCAGGCTGGTTGAAAGGGTCCCCTGAGGAAGGTGGGGTAACTTCTTTGAAAGGCCTTAGCGTTGATATCTGCTCAATAGCATCAAAGTTAGTGGTGCCCTTTTGAAACCTGCTGCCAAATTGATCTACCTATTAAAGGTTTTTGCATATATTTTTGATTATTACAATCAGGCGTATCTGTGCTGGGATACTTTTCCAGTTCTAACCCAGTATCAGCTGTGAGCACTCGTAGTTCAAGGGTAACATGCATTAAGTGCTGGTAAAGCACCCCACACTCTGCCTCAACTAAGCACATCAACTGCAACCACTCATTCAATACATGAACCATTAGCTAAATGACTTAAGATGTATAAGCGGATTTAAAAAGCTGAGAGAAATAGCCGTTAAGAATTAGTAGACACTATAAGAAGCAATTTGCCAAGCTCATGCTTGCTGCACCCGTGTGATGAAACCTGGAACATTCTCTGAACTGTTGGACACTAGTTTTTTTTAAAGGAGCTGCTTGCAATATTTCCTAATGATTCAACAAACTGCACATTTTTTATCCACCTATTTTACCAAATACAGAACCTTGGTGTCAGCAGAAAGCACAGTGGGTTCCAATGTGTCAGTCTTGAAAGACAGTGACCTCCCAGAGGTATAAAATCCCATAAGATACCAAACATTTTAGAAAGGTAAATATAAGAATTTTATTATCCAGCAACATAAGAAATACGGGCAGGAGTAGGCCATATGTTCCCTCGAGCCTGCTCTGCCAAAGCTTCAAAGGTACTGATTGATCCTGAGTAAAGCTTCAGAATCACCAACCCCATACTGGTAGCTTGCTCTAACAGACATTTAATATATATAACAGATGTCTGTGAGACTGGATGGCAAGTGTTGGCAGGATATTCCTTTACAGGCATTACAGACGAGCCCAAACATTTCCACCTATCACATACGTGCCCTTGCTAGCAGGTGTCAATGGCTGGTGATCAGGAGCAAGAACCCTGGCAGATTTTCACCTTCTTCTCCCCCTACTTGGCTCCTAACCCCACCCAAAATGGGAGTGCTGTGTCTAATTATTATCTTCTATCAACATCTCAGCTACTTTAGCACTGATTGGGGATGAAGCGGAGGGATTTGCTTATCTGCATGGCTCAGTACCACATCAGACAGTGCACTTAAAACCCAAGCTGTCAAGAAAACAACCTTAAAAACTCTGAAAGGAACACTGTTTTGTCAAGTTGAGAAATATTCTTGATTAGGTAATGACGTTGTAAGGTACTTAATTTCCTCAGTGTGCTATTTTTAGTACATTGATTAGCATATCTGCCTTAAATCTCTTTCTATGCACATTGTAACATTCACTTAAAACAGGTAAATGATTGTGTTAACGGCATACAGGGGAGTTTAAGGTTAAATATGTTAACCGGTATACTACAGAAATTAAACATCTAAAGGTTTCAGACAAGACAGGGCCTATTGATGCCAGTATTTTGTAAATACTCCTACCCATCTCTAAAAAGCAATCATAACTGAAACCCATTGCTTTAACATAGTTGAAACTACAGTTTTGCAGCCTTCCTTTCAATGGCTGTTATATAATTGAGGCATCTACTTAAGTAAAGTCTATACCTGAATATTTTTATATTCACAGACTGAAACTAATTTTACAGTATTTTTAAAAAATGATCACATTGTTTTCTGTCAACCATTAACCTAAAGCTACAGGAACTCCAAACAACCATCTTCAATGCTTCAAGGAGAATGTTACCAAGCGAAAATCTGTGGGTTGTGCCTGGTGTCAGAATTCACCTCTGGTTGTGGTATGGCACATTTTGATGGCAAATTACTAACTCGAAATGACCGTGCATTTACCCCTTCTGAGTTCTTTTGGGCCTCCTTATCTCGAGAGACAATGGATACGTGGCTATAAAGGCCAATTCTAGAGCGACAGGCTCTTCCACAGGTGCTGCAGAGAAATTTGTTTGTCGGGGTTGTTGCACGGTTGGTTCTCCCCTTGCGCCTCTGTCTTTTTTCCTGCCAACTACTAAGTCTCTTCGACTCGCCACACTTTAGCCCCGCCTTTATGGCTGCCCGCCAGCTCTGGCGAACGCTGGCAACTGACTCCCACAACTTGTGATCAATTTCACAGGATTTCATGTCGCGTTTGCAGACATCTTTAAAGCGGAGACATGGACGGCCGGTGGGTCTGATACCAGTGGCGAGCTCGCTGCACAATGTGTCTTTGGGGATCCTGCCATCTTCCATGCGGCTCACATGGCCAAGCCATCTCAAGCGCCGCTGACTCAGTAGTGTGTATAAGCTGGGGGTGTTGGCTGCCTCGAGGACTTCTGTGTTGGAGATACGGTCCTGCCACCTGATGCCAAGTATTCTCCGGAGGCAGCGAAGATGGAATGAATTGAGACGTCGCTCTTGGCTGACATACGTTGTCCAGGCCTTGCTGCCATAGAGCTGAGTACAGTTATAATATGTACCGATCCTGTTATTGAAGCTCTATGTACCCAAATCATCGATCCAGGTGTAAGACAGTCTTATCCAGAGTATCTGCATGAAAGCTATTGCTGTTGGATAAACTATCAGTAACTTGTTCTGACTCCCAGTTCTAGCCACAGTTCTAGCTGCAAAATTTACCAATAGTTAATTCACTAAAAAAAATTATAGGGGGCAATAATTTGCTGTTTGTAGAATGGAACAACAACTGCTGGTTCCTTGACAATATCATGACAAGAGAGATAAGCTCATTTGCAGGGGTGCTTTGTGCTGGCCTGCCACATCCCATTTCCCCAGAGCACTACATAACTTCTCCATTATTTGCCTCCCCCAGTCCGAAGCATTCATGAATAATAATGATATTCTACCTGATGATTGTATGGAGGAAGTGGAGAACAGGATGCTAGCAATGGAGAAAAGATAGAGACAATGGAGAGGGTGGTGACAATGGAGGAGGGGGAGTTGTGACGACGGAGGAGTTGTGATGATGGAGGAAGAGTTGTGACAATGAAGGAGGAGTAGTGACAATGGCGTAAAAGGGCCATATTCACTCTGTTTTCACTTTCTTCTTCCTGCTTCATGTCCACTGGGAGAAGGCAGGCCCAAAAATATGGCAAACAGTGGAAACCAATAGTGTGTAAATATCTAACTTTAGAAGTAGAATTAAGGGATCATTCAATGCAATATACATTTCCTTTTAAGTGCAGGAAGAGTCAATCAATAATGAGGAAGTTACAGTGTGATACTTAGCTGGCAAAAGCTTGCTAAAAGTAGTATCAAGATGCTGATTTTTAATATTGACAGTGGCAAAAGCAAATTCACACATCCATAAATTACCTTTAAAAACAATTGAGCCACATTTAGCTTTTAGAAAGCTGCAAGGCCACTTATCATTGACCATGATCAATATTAATGTCCAGTTAAATGACAATGTTTTTTCCTGCACTGTATAACACTTAGGAAGTGAACTGTGGACTTGTGTTTGGACCTATTCTGACCCAGCTGAAAAGCCCATAAGATATGATTCTTATTTTTTTCACTCTCAATCTCCCCCCTGATTCACCTGAAAACTGGCCTTTGGAGATATATTGACAGCAGCCTTAACAGTGTCACATTTCAATGGTAAATCTTCAGGTGTGAGACTAAATGATGAGTGCAGCTAATAAGGAGAGTCAGGGACAGTGTGAAGCTGATGGGAAGGACCGTCCAGAAACTTTAAGAAGTACAGGATAAGAAGGATAAGTATTGAGAATTATAGCAATATAGATGGAATGTTTAATATTCTACGGAACACAGTGGTTCCTGCGCTGCTGAGACCACAGAAGTGATAGCAATGGAATTCAATATGCTGAGGTTTCAATAATGAGGGTTGATAGTCTGGAATTTTGCCCAATTTCTTTTGAGTGTCATGCGGATGTTTCACAGGATCTTTCTTCGTTAGTTGGGTTGAGTCCATAGTAATGTTCCCACTAAGATGTGCACACCTACTGTGCAGGCCTTGTTCTATATTAAATACTGTACGTGTGCGGGCACGCAAAAAAATTTAAAGAGACCACGTATTGAAAAAACAGGCCATGCACAACAACAAAATTTTAAAGGGAACATTGGTCCATTGCAGTGCAGATTAGACACACTTTGTGCAGGAACTGGATGTCTTAGACAGAAAGGCCTTTCCTTATTCTATGATTTATGCTTTAATAATGTAGAGCCAAAGAATAATTTTCTTTTTTAAAAGTTTTTTGCAAATATTTTGCAATCAATTTACTCACTGCTCATTATAACATTAGAACAACTCTCTGATATACCATGACTACAAGTAGAATATATTTTTAAATTGGTGTACCAATCATCGAGAAAAAATATTAAACATTCTTTACATATTAAGCCCCTCTTCTTCTTCACAATTTTTATTAAAATTTTTCCCAATTGGTATATATGGAAAGGAGATTGTTGTGTGTAAATATAACACAGCACAATTAAAGCTCATTTACAATTGGGGTCAGATTTAACTTCATTATAATTGGCCCTTGCCTGAAACAGACAGGCTTTCCTGCTGTCCTTCTCAGGACTATGCCCAGGATGCTAGTAGTCAGACGTCAGGGTGAATGGGATCGTAAAGAACCCTATTCCATTTGAAGGCCACAACTGCCCCATTTACACTAGGTGAAGGCACTTAAAATCATTCCCTGTCCATTGTGGATTATTGTGTGTTTAAGAGAATGATAGAGAACAAACTAAATAACTGAGTAGACTCTTCAGTGATGCTCCAGTTAAAATCCCAAATCATTTTGTGGCATTTATACTTGGACAGGACTGGAAGGTTCTGGATTCAGGTGTTTCCCAACAGTCTCCCACCTTTTCTGCTGCTTCTACATTTCCTCGTTTTCCTTTTTGCACCAGAGGTCACCAGGGAACAAAAAAGGTAATTTGACTTATCAGCCCCATTCCTTCTGCCGACTATATATCCCGTGTGATCCAAGAGCTTCCTTCCAAAATTCACACAAATAATACTTCACTGAGTCCCATTAACAATCTCCTGAAGCATGTGCCACTGCTAACAGAGGCATGAATGGAATTTATTACTTGCATCAAGCACATCTGCACTCGTGTCACCAAATGGGTCATAAACATAGGATAGTCACTAATAAATCCAACAAAGAATTCAGGAAAAACTTCTTTACTCAGAGAATGCTGAGAATGTGGAACTGGCTACCATATGGAGTGATTGAGGCAAATAGAATAGATGCATTTAAGAGGAAACTAGATAAATACATGAGGGAAAAAGAAATAGAAGGATATAATGATAGGGTGAGAGGAAGTAAATAGAGTGGGAGGATACTCGTGTGGAGCACTGGCATAGACCAGATGGGCTGAATGGCTTGTTTCTGTGCTGTAAACTCGGTGAAATTCTATGCAATGAAATGGGGTAAAACCATTTCCTCAAAACCAATGCAGAACTCTTATCTTCAGTTACATTATCAGCTTAAAAGCAGGTCTGAAGGTCTATGTCCGCTACAGTACAGGCTAAAACCCTGAGAATTCGGTATAATTTTAAGCAGCAACAACAATACATGAGCAAAGGGAATTACTGTAATGCTTGCTGACATTTTAGTTTACCTAAACTTCTGAAATAAATGTAGCTGCCCTTTAAAAATATCAATGAATACAACTGATCAAAGACACTGCAAGGAGAAGTTAACTCAACATAACAGCTGGTGAACATTCCTGTCTTTCACCTGATTGTTATGTAACTCACCTTTGCTAAAGTCAGGAAGACCCTGCTTGTAAACACTCCATGTACCACACCTGTATTCAGGCTCAAAGTATCCAGTCTGTTGGGTTTCTGCGTACGAATGTTCAGTTGAGTAGTTTAGATCTAATTACATGCTTATTTCAGGTTACATTGATGAAGAATATATAGAAGTAAGATATGTTGCAGCCCCATCACTGTATCAAAGAGCAATCATAGCAAAAATATGATAAGCCCCCTCAATATAAGATCAACATTTGAGCTTAAACCATGACCTTTATTTAAAAACAAACACTGAATATGATATTCTGATGACGCTCATAATCTTCTTGTGTGAGTTCTGACCTTAGCTGGCTGGAACTGATAAATAGATGAGGAAAATCTATGAACAAGGTTACCTCAGACTGCTCTTATACTCCTGATAATTTCTGTTCAAGTCGGTAGAGGGCACAATGTTGATTACCCTGCCTGTCTGCCTGCTCACCCAAAGAATGGTGGAAAGCCCAAAGAATGTGATGAAAGGACTTAAAAGAGTGGAGAAAAATAATGGCTGTAATTTGATGCCCATGGGAGCGAACTAGAGGTGGGGGCTGGTGTGTAAAATTGAGTGGGAGGCGGGAGGTGCTGTTCCCATCGGCTACCTGCCTCCGCTGCCATTTTACAAGCAGCGGGAGAAGTTAAAAAACGGTGCGCCCACCCCAGGCCAATTGAGGTCCTTAAGTGACCAATTAATTGTCACTTAAGGGCCTCCTCCTGCTACCGTTGGTGTTTTACCAGTGGTAGCTGGGCACTTTGCCACCTGGGAGGCCACCAAGTAAAACCTGGCAGCCTTCCTGAGGGCTGGGAGCGGCCCTCCTGATCGGGCATCCTGAGCCCCACGGAAGGCACCCCTCCCCCACAGCTCAAGCCTCCCCCGCTGAAGCATCTCCCCCTGCCTTCCTAATAGACCCCCACCCTCCTTGCCAGAACCCAGCTGATTTTTCCTGACAAGGCCCGAAACCTCACTCAGCTTCCGATGCCAGTAGCCCTGGTCCTCTTTTGGCTGGGTGCAGTGGTGCTGCTGGGACTGACGTGCTGCCAGCCCTTTGATTGGCCGGAAGCTCCTGGTGGTGAGACTTTCTGCCTCATAGGGGTGGAAGTCCCACCCGGGGCCAATAAAGGGCCTGGGTCACGCAAAGCCGCTGTGTGGCTCCAGGCCTGGCGGAGGCGGGCTCGCCAACCAACTTTTCAGCTGGTGAGTGAGGCTTCTGCCGCCATGTAAAGTTCTGGCCAACAACTTTGGGAAACGAAAATTAAATGGGACCTAACGAGAGCTGACTTTCTATTTTTTGCTCTATCTCCTCCCCTCCTGAAGATGTTGATCCTGTTGTTCCATGGGTTCCCCTATTCCCAGCACCTCGATAATCTGTTTTCTACATCAAAGAATTGGAACATACTAGAGACTGGTTCCACGAAGATTAGCATGTTTTTAAAAATTCTTTCATGGGATGTGGGCATCACTTGCAAGGCTAGCATTTGTTGCCAATCCCTAATTGCCTTTGACAACTGAGTGGCTTGCCAGGCCATTTCAGAGGGCAGTTAAGAGTCAACCACATTGCTGTAGGTCTGAAGTCACATGTAGACCAGGTAAAGGACAACAGATTTCCTTTCTTAAAGGACATTACTGAACCAGATGGGTTATTACAACAATAGTTTCATGGCTCCATTACTGAGACTAGCTTTCAATTCCACATTTTTAATTAATTAATTTTATTTTATTTATGAATTGAGTTTAAATTCCACCAGCTGCCGCAGTGGGATTTGAACGCAGTGGGACATTGGCCTGGGCCTCTGGATTACCACTACACCACTGTCTCCCCCTGATAGATGGATGATGTGCAGCACCCTGTACATTTTATAGCACTCGACAGGAGTGGACCCTTATAAACACAAGTCAAGAAAGCTGAAATTCTAGTGAGTGAGCTGTTCCCACTGTTACTAATAATTAATATCTGTGTGGGTACTGACACTACAGTGTCTCCAGAGACCTAACACATGGACATAGTGGCACAGATGTTATGATTAAGGTCTGAATTGAGCACTGTACTACACGTATTTCAAAGACTCTTGTACTTCAAACTGGAAGTCTTGTATCCCAGCAACATTTTACTTGCACACAACGGCATCCCAATATGTCCAGCATCTGTTTGGAGTAATAGTGCTAAGTTATTTCCTACTCATTCCAAGCTAGACTGATTGCAGGCTGTGCACAATGCTGCCAACACAACTGTGCCAATCTGCCTGTATATGACAGGGAGAGGCTTTGAGCGTGACCCTCATAAGCAACATATCAAATAGCACAGAGTACAGATTGTAGTATTTTCATCATTTTCATTAATCAGCGTGCTTACACCAACATACTGGAAACATCACTGAATTATCCATGGATACAGATATGTACAATGCATAAACATAAAATGAAAATACAAAAAATAAAATACAAGAATTATTTTGTTCCAGTGAGTGTAAATACAGTAGATGCAGCCAGAAGTAGCAATGGGTGAGTTGGAGAAAATGCTTGTAGGGCAACTTTATGAATTGTGATGTGATGATATGACTTGTCAGGAGCTTCTGGTCTCTCTTCCCATTCTGAGTCTTTGAAATTACCCACTTCACTAAGTAATTGATCAATCAGCCTTAATCTTTCAATTCCTTGAACTGTCTTGCACTTACCAACACTTTAGAAGGAAGGGTGTCTTTGTATGTGAGAGTTTAAAGATAGGTTTGGCCCCTGGAAGAGGTCAAAACAGGGTTAGGAAAATCTGCATGGCATCTGGCACTATAACTGAACCAAAATAAATCTTTACGATTGCAGTTTTCCAATTTTATCTTTAAACTGAATTTTTAGCTTAAATAATTTTTTAAAAATAGGTACCACAACGTTGTGAAATCTTCTACAGTCCAACATGTTCTTACATTTCTTGTTTGTGTTTTCTACCACCAAAGAGTTCGAGTTCAGGTTCACCTCAAGACCAGTGGTCATGAACAGGGCTTTGGCTTAAATTCATTTATGTACAGTTATGGTAGGAATAAACAAGCTATGGAACATGATTTGGTAATCCCTAGGGGATGTATGTTATGTAAGTATAGCTATACTTCAGGAATGTGGACAATGCAAGGTCCTGTTTTAAATCCATGCATTTTTCATGGCCCTTGTGATGTTTTGTCTCTCCTGTGGTAATCCATGTCGGGTTTTGTGTTTCTCTTCTAGGAAATCAGATCATGTTTTACATTTGTTGCTTCAGCTTGAGTTATCTCAGATGGGCGCATTTTTTGTTTTGATCATCTCTAAACACCTGCATAGTTTGAACGGTTTCCATATTCCATATCATCTTCAGCCTACCCAGCTGATGATGCGTGTGTGGCTAAATGTATTCACCAGGCAGAAACATAAAATGTCCTTGGAAGGAAACTAACTCAATGTAGTACTGATCGCTACAGAATTACCCTTCAGCCTCACAAATTGAAGTGATGTCTTAGGCCTAGGAGTTGAACATGATTTTTGGTTTTGTTTGGATCATGGATGGGAAAATAATGCTTTCCTTTGGTGTGTTGGGAGAGAGTAAGAATCACTGAGGTCAAAGTTTCTTTCCCACTGAGCAAATGAAAATAGGTAATTTGATTTAAAATGTGAAAAGTTCTACTTGATTATACATTTAAATGTTTGCTTAGCCTTTTCTGGACCTTTAGCACCTGTTTTTCCCACCACCCCGAATAAATCTGGTTGAACATGTTGTTTTTGTCAAGTGCCAAGTGCTTCCCATGTATGCTTCCCTCTAATGCGTGCTATACTGAGGAAAGCAGATGTGCCCATTTGGTGATATTGTTACATCATGACACAAAATCCTGTCACATATGACAAGAATAAAAAGTGATGGAGACAGAGACAGAGAATGCGAAAGCACTGCACAAGCTCTTAGGCTAAATAAATTGAACGCCTGACTGTTCACTGCTGCGATGTGAAGATACATAAAAATGGAGTGACTCAACATAACTATTTCCCCTTTATTTTATTAAAAATGCACTTGTTCGCCCTTAAGACCAAATGAGCTCACTGGCAAATAGTAACAAAACGCTGATGCAAGAGAGTAAGAGAGAGAGTTGAGTGCTTCGAATTCAATTAATCTCCTGCACTGTGGCAAAAACTGATCTCAACATGTTTTTTTTTTCTCTCCTTTTTCTTCTTTCCGACACTGGCTAATGGATACAAGCCGCATTTGTACGAAACGTATGCTTTGTTTACCATCTTTGTTTGGTCCATGCAGCATTTCTGCCAATCAGTGTCATCTTAAAATTGATGTTCTCCTGCAGCGAACAATTTGTTAAAAACCCCACTCTGCTGGGGAATTGGTGGTGCAGTGGGTTTGCTGCCTGCCATTTAGTTTTTGGACCTGGATTCAAATCCAACCCAAGACTGATACTCTCTTCTGTCTTCTGGCCATAGCTTTGTCAGAGTCAATGCAGTTCTTGCTGGCTATGGGCTAACCGACACAAAACTGGTCCTACTTTGGCAAATTTAAAGGCAACAGGATGTCTGGTGTGGGAGGTGGGAAAAGTGTAATACAGGCTGGCTGTGCTTTTCTGAGGCTAGTGCTGGGTCTGAGCAGAGTAAAGGAAGTTTGAATTATAAAGTGTTTGATTCCCTGCCACTGACATCCATCACCTTGACAATGACAAAAAATATCAACTGAAACAACCTACATTACAGAATCTAAAACTTTCCTTTTAACCTCAAAATTTCTCCTCTCCTTTCATGAAGGCATTCATTTATGCTCAGGTAACGGTTCAAAGTTACAGATACCGCTCTGATTTCTTGCTCAAATGGCTATTCTTTTTACACATGAGCCTAAACAATGAGAGGCTATTTGATCTTTGAGATCCAGTTGAGCCCAATACTATTTTTAAAGGACTTGCATGTGCACTAACCATCAAAGGTCAATGTTAATGATGGGGAGTGGGCTGCAGCAAACTACCAGTTACAATCTGAGATCAGCTGGTCAACTCAGATAGATATGTATGCCTCATCTGTAGTTGTACCCACTAAGCTATGCAGAGAAGTCATCGCACACTTCAAGAATACAAGGTACCCCGCAGCTAGGGTTAACACCATCATTAAATATTACATGATAACAGATGGCAAGCTAGTTAATTATTAGTAAGATAGACACCGGCACTCCAGATTACTGTGAGTTCTAAGAGCTTATCTTGCAAGTGAATTCCATTTCTCATTGTCAATTTGTGTGTGACACTGAAGTAACAGATGAGAGAGTAAGATATTTTAATTATAGTGGATCAAGGACAACCAGGTGAAAACTGACTCGATCCAATCACAATGCTGCATGGACTGTAGCAAATGCTGCTTTGATGTTCCTCGATCTGTGCATTGAGACTGAATTGGTGCTTGATTTTACTCGGGTGACCATATTTGATACTATTACACTTGTGCAAACATTTTATACTGTCTACACATGTCGGATATTACACAAGACTGATTCGAAGTGTATTCAGAAATAACCAAGTTCTTTCTGTCCTCAGTGTGGTTCTTCATAATTATTGAGAGTTCATTTAGAGCCCTAATGTTGCCATATAGTGCCTGGATTTTGTTGAGCTCCTGACATCAGGCTCCACACGAGCAGTGGCCCATGGCCACGGCGCCTGACGCCGGGATTGTCAGGCCTGATCCTCCCGGTGGCGACAAGGCACTGTGGCGGACCCCCGCTGCTCGATGACAGGACCCAACTTTAAATATTTAAATAAAGGATAGGCATACATTGACATACCTTTCACTGCAATCTTGCCTGCTGTCTCTGACCTTCCGTGCAATGGCCAACACTCACGCATCTTTACTTTCCTGTCCTAGGAAAGTTGGTGCTATGAGGTGGGGAAGAGGGGAACTTAGGATTTTTAGTGAAGTCTGGTGGGGTGAGGGAGGGGTGGTCATCTCTGCATTTCTAGTGTGATGGGGGGGGGGGTGGGGTGGGGGAGACAAGGGGTGATCTCTGCACTTTGTGCATTTGAGGGAGGGAAGGTCAGATATTGAATGTAAGTGTTTTTGGGGAGTGGGGGGGTGGAACAGGACGGTTATTTATTTTCTTTGTATTGTGAGGGGCGGGGTTATGGGCCAGAGATCAATTTACAGTGTATTGTGGAGGGCGGGGGTAAGAGCTTCAGCTGTACAGGTCTAGCAGCCCTTTAAAAATGGCGCCAGCGGCCGCATAGAGGCCGCTGACGCCGTTGCCAGTGTCGCAGAGCCTGCCCTCGCCACATGATTGGCGGGCAGACTGCCCTGCGTATGTAGATGAGCCGCCACGCGCTAGATCGCGGCGGCATGATGGTGCTGGTCCGCCATTTTAGTTCAGCCCAGTGTAACGATCCATGTGAAAATCCTAGAAGGTCAGTATTTGAGTAGTCTAGGAATATATTTCCTTTTTGAGTACTAATTTCCCCTATAATGGCCAGTTGTAACTGGAAAAAGCACTGTGGTTTTGATGCCTGCAGGGCTGGGGTCTTTCTAGTGGGCATTTAGTTCATTAGATCAACCCTAAAACAGAACAACTCCTCAAATCCAATGATACATTATATACCATGCAACCCTGCTTATCCAAACACCCTAGGACAGTGTAATATTTGCAAAATCAAAGGGAGCCTAATCGTTAATTGCTGTGCAACCACAGGCAGGAGCTCCTATAACTCTGCTTGTGCAACTAAATTTAACTTTTCTTCAATTCATAGCTGAAAAATCTGCTAAGCATATATTTATTCCTTGGAAGCATTCCCAGTAAAAGCAGCTAAGGACTTGGGAACCAAGTCTAGCTTCCTTCAAAATTATAAATAAGGACATAAATGATTACATTTAGACTGTTTGTAGTTTTCTAGATGTTGTACTGGGGCCTGGAGACACCAATGAATTTATGAGGTCACTGAAGTAGGTAAAGGCCATCAGATTTTTGTCTGTGTGGAGCTGGGCCTCCTTCACACCCCAGGAGGTCAATATTTGCAGTGGGTCCCCCCCACGCCCCCATAAGTTTAAAGTTTGATAACCACTGTTAAATGCATTTTAAAAGATCTATTACTGCTGTAAACAGCCTAAAATATTCCAGCTTCTGAATTATTGGAACTTAGTTGTGCTCAGCCAAGGCATTTTATCAAATGGTTTTACACAGTAAAATCCCACTAATAAGGCAATGTTTATGAGCTCACCAACTACATTTAACATCTTACAGGAAGACTACCAATTTAGTGCCAATCTCTGTTAAATCCTGCACAGGTTTCCCCACACTCACTGGATCCTGGGTTGAGGTCGAATTCACTTAACTTGGGGCCCACCTTTCTAATACCCGAAATGGAAATGATTCATGAAGTACTTCAGAAAAGCCAAGGCTGTTGTGGTAAGATCAAGGGGTCACAAAGTTATTTCACCATGTACTTCACCAATCACATGCTACAACTAATCTCCCCATGCCCTATTCGAGGAAGCATATGTTATAGCTGCAGCAGTGTGTATGAAGCCAAGAATGGGGTGCAGAAGAGGAGCTCTGCAAATCACCCCATTCCAGTCACTAATTAGCCCCAGAAGCACCCTCAGGTGACAATGCAATTTTTACGGAAATTCAGAATAAACAAAAGTTATATATTTAATTTAATTATCACATTGTCTAGTAAATCTATGATCCATAATTAATCTTAGTAATTAATTCAATGCTAAGCCACCCCAGGCATAAGAACCTGCATCTACAGCCTGGCCACTAATTGGAGAACCTGCTTGATTGAAAGTCTATGCAGCATTGCAAAGTACAAACTGCAACCCCTTCACCGCTGTGGTCATTTTCAATCTTGAGAACTCAAATATTGACTAAATTATTAATTTTCTTTTGCTCTCCCGATGGTTGAGTTCTTCCAGTGATTAGTTGAGTCAGAGGTCAGGGGAATTGCAGGTCTAATCCCTGGAATGTGTGGAGTTTGTTGATTTCAACATTGGATTTTAGTGTTTGGAGTTAGAAAGGGGAAAATTGGTCATGATGTCGTCTTCTAATGGTTATCCAGTGAATCTCAGATGGCTATTTTTACCATGATGAGTATTGTAGCTGAGCCCAATCCTGCTCTCACCCACCATCCGCATATGTGCACTTTCTAGCAGAAATCAGTAGATGGTGACAAGTGGCAGGAATCTCAATTATACTTTCCCTTTGGTTTCCATAGTTCTTTTAGCATCCCAGCTGCCACTCTGGTCGAAACTGGCCAACTTAGCATGGACTGGTGAGAGAACCTGGGGGCTTCCTGTGCAGAGAAGTTCCTTAAAGAACATAGTTAAAAAAATTTCATCAAGCTCAATTATTACACAAACTAGAAATGAGCTTAGCAAAGGTTTAGAACAAGATCAAATCAGCTATCAACACTACATTACAGTGTAGTATCTGGTTGTTCTGTAATACCCAGTTGTTTGAGGATTTTGACAGTAAAACAAGACATAAGGTGATGATGACACACTTGTAGCAGGCGATGCATGTGATACATGTGTGAAATAGTGATGGAACTGTAATGAGAAAGCAATGTCCTCCTCAACCTGACCCACTAAAACAGCAACTCCTGTTAAACTGAGATGCACTGCATCTTACAAGGGGTCGACAATCCTCATTTCAAGTCTTCTAAAGCGAAAAAGAAAAAGCGACCAGATTAACTCAACTCAATAAAAATGGGATTTTAAAAAGAGAAGCCGTTCATTTGGAAATGGCTGTGAGATGGCCTTCCTGAGCTAGCATTGCACCATAAGACCACAAAGTTCCCTCTCTCAGGGTGTGGTTCAAAAATATAAAAAACACATATATATAACTGCAATGCTGTGGACTCTGAACACAATGTTGCGTGCAGTCAATGTGATCCCAAGTGTAAGTCACCCAACCTAACTGTGGGCTTTAAAAAAAAATTCTTTCATGGAATGTGGGCATCACTGGCAAGGCCAACATTGGTTGTCCATCCCTATTTGCCCTTGACAACTGAGTGGCTTGCTGGGCCATTTCAGAGGGCAGTTAAGAGTCAACCTCATTGCTGTGGGTCTGGAGTCACATGTAGGCCAGACCGGGTAAGGACAGCAGATTTCCTTCCCTAAAGGACATTAGTGAACCAGATGGGTTTTTACAAAAATTGATGATAGTTTCATGGCACCATTACTGAGACTAGCTTTCAATTCCAGATTTTTTATTAATTAATTGACTTTACTAACTGATTGAATTTAAATTCCATCAGCTGCAGGGTTGGGATTTGAACCCATGTCCCCAGGGCATTATCCTGGGTCTCTGGATTACTAGTTCAGTAAATTACCACTACGCCACTGTCTCCCCTAGCAGCAGTCGCATAGACTCACCTATTCATCAGTGTCATGATCTGTTGGTATTCTGTTCTCTGCACTCAGGGCGCAATCACAACGATTCAGGACGGTTATTTTAATCAGCTTCTCTCTATTTCTCTTTCTCTATCTGTTTCTTTTTCTTTCTCACTCTCTGTTGCTTTCAGAAGCTGCTGACTATAATGTTAAAAGCGCCCTGATGACCTTTCTTCACCCAACCACCACTCCAGCTTTGATCTGGTAATTAATCATAATCATAAATGTGGTGCAGCTATCTTCTCCTCCACCTCTGACCCTATCTGTCCACACTTCTGTGCACTTTGTCTTTGTGACCTCTCCTTCAGTCAGAATTAAGTGCTTTGAAATCTTCCTTTCAAATTGAAACATAACAGAAAAATATTAAAAAGATATGGAAAGTTCCGGTCTGTCACAATCAGATAACACAGATGTTTCAGCATAGCCAGGTAAATTAAAGAGACCAACGTCTCAACTCCCACCTTGGATATCAACACTCATTTGCAGACTCGCACAGAAGGTAGGTCAGAGCAATGCCTTTGACTCGGGACATGGATAACCCTTTTGATAAACTCTACAATTCAATCAAAATATCTTTAAGCTTTCTCAAGTGGGAAAAAATAAACTTTTGTCTATTCTATTCAATAACTGGACTTCTGGCCTATTACATTGTTAAAGAGCAAACCATTTTTAATCACATGCGGCCATGATAAATCATTTGGATTTATCTGAGGCATACTTAGTGGTTATTTTTCAGAAGTGTTATTGAGTCTGACAGTAGAGGAAGCTGAGTCAATGTACCCACAGCTGAACTTATATGACTGCTGGAACACTCCCAGCTTAATGACTGTATCTCTGCTGATGTTAATTCGGCTCCCTCAGTTTGTCGGATTCAATAATTTCTCCAAGTCAGTTCCCTCAATAATGCCATCTGCATCTGTTTAAGCAGCAGTTATGTGTATATATTTTAAATGAACAAATAGAAAAAATGGAGAATACTCATAATTATACTTTCAGAAGGTATATTGCAGGAAGGTGTTGCCTTGGCATTCTTGTCTCTTTTTCAGGTGTATGTGCGCTCAAGACTTACTCCTTGACTTGTGCACATAATCTAGATTAACACTCTAATGCAGTACTAAAGCAGTGCTGTATCATTAGATGAGACATGAAGCCAAGGTCCTATCTGTCTATACCAGTGATTCATTTGTACGAAGAAGTTCAGGGAGTCCTTCTAGTAAACATTCGTCCCTCCACCAACACCATCAAAGCAATAAATTAATTCGTCATTCTTCTTATTGCTGTTTGTGGGATCTTGCTGTGTGCCATGTTTGCTGACATAAATATGATTAAAATTGTGTGAAGCATATTGAAACATTGGGGAGATATGATAAGGAATTATATAAATCCAAGTCTTTTTTTAAGCAAATAGGGACACTCCCTCTTTACCTGTGAAAACAATCGGGAGGGAAAAACCCAGGATGCTTAATAATTGTGCTGGGGATGGGGGAGGTGGGGGGAGGCGGGAAATAAATTAGTTCTTTAAGCATTTTGAATGTAAAATTTTACAGGCTATTTTAAAAGACGGTCCTTTTCTTCATTTTCAAATTGGTATCAAAAGATGAAGCATCTGCCCCTTGATCGTATGAAAATACCTTAGTTCCTGATTCGATTGATGAAGGTCTTGGGAATCATCTCAGAATTGTGGCCTGTTCAACTGTGTATATTTTGTCTGAAATATACCTATTTCCCCCTCCCCTCAACTTTACTAATTATTGCACAGTCAAACTTCAAAATGACTAATACTATGATTACAAAGCGACTGGTTGCCCAAATGCACCATTTACTTTAATAGAGCAATGTATTGTTTAATTTATAAATGCTGCAATTCTTTTACTCTGGTATTTCCGTTTAATAATACACATTCATTGTATCAACGGAAAGAAAATTTGCAAATGCTGGAAATTTGAAATTTGAAATTAGAAGATAAAATGCTTTAAATACTAAGCCGCCGCTGTGGTCATGGGTCCCACCTATGTTATTACCTTTCATCTTTCAGTTGCTCACGGTGCATTGCCAGCATTTTCTGTTCTTATACCACATTCCTTGCACTGTTGCATGCAGTATATTAAAATAATGTTTGCACTGTTCACACCATAGACAAGTAAGAGCTGAATCTATTTTGGGAAGTTGACATATGCAGCATTTGCACTGTCACTTGCAATCTCATTAATGAGTAGTTTGTGCTCTCCTTTGCAGTGTGCCTGATAGAATAAAGACAGTCTCCCAGTAAATCATTAAAACAACAGTTCAAAGTCAATAACTTATTAATGAAATTGTGAGTGTTGGCTAACACGCAAAGTCTCAGAACCAATGGATATATTAACATCCTCAGGTCCCTAGATATTCAAAGTCTACTGTGTTAGAACACACATCTATGTTTTCTGTGCAGCTGCTAATGGGCTCTATCACTATGGAAACTAATGGTTATCGGTTAGACCTAAAAACACCCATCCTTTTGTGGCAGCTTCTTTTTTGTCAAAAATAGTACTATCTCTCTCTCTCCCTTATTTCTCCAGCTTCCAAATGCACTTTATTTCCTAATTGTTTTACTGCTCTACTAAAATAGCTGACAGAAGAACTTGAAACAATCACATCTTCCACTTTGCTTTTGCCATTGCACTTAGCACACTCAACACTTGTGCTATATCACATCTAATTCCACTTCAGTAAAAGTTATATTTTTTAATTTAAAGCACGTTTATCAAAATTGATAATAGTCATAGATACTTGTTTCCTCTCACTGTACAAGGTTTTTTTTAAAATCTTAATATAATAATTCATGTGCATTATTTTAAACAAGACATAGTTTAATGAGCAGCAACGCTCAACCTTTTCCTCCATCCCTAAACCTTTAACGAGTAAAGGTTAAATGGCAGTGCAAATATACAAGACTGCTCAAACATTTTGGATTCTATCCACCAAACCAACTGTTTTTAGATAATCTCTCTTGCCCAGTTTTCAATCAGGACATTTGGAGTTGACCATTTTGTGGAATCACTGTGATGTCATTGCAAAAGCACTTCTCTCCTCATTCCTGAAGAATAGTACAGTCCACGTTTTGTGTTTTTCAGTAAACTTTTGTTAACAGTCATTAAAAATGTGACTTTTTAAATGTTTTACCTTCCTTAAAAGCGACGCAATTAAAAATGTCCTAACAAAGCTTGCTGAAAGTCTTGTAATGACGTCACAGCCTGGGGCTTACTTCCAATCCATTTCCAGTTACACAAAATGCCAAACTTCAAATGGTGTGCACCTCTGCAGTTCCTCAGCTGAGGAACCAGAGCTAGTATTGTGCAGGCAAGCATTCAATCCAGAGAATAAGGTCGATGGCGAAACAAAGTCCACCAGTCACCATACCAACTGTCCCCTCATGCTCCTGGAGTATCAGATTTCTTTACAGTGCTTCTTTCTCCTTCTGCGAGCATCTGCTGAGCTTCATCTCTGCCAGTTGGATGTATCTGACCACATTTGTATCTGCATTTAAACAACAACAGAATAAGAGTAAAGATGACCCATCTGCATATGTATATATCTATACAGTGTTTTAGTTTAGATCCTAAGGTTCTCCTCCTTGCCTGGAGGTGCTGACTTCACTGCATGCAGGTGCACAGGCACCATCTGCCCCAGGTACCACCCAACTAGCCTGATGAAAGGTCACTGACCTGAAACGTTAACTCTGTTTCTCTCTCCACAGATGCAGCCAGACGTGCTGAGTATTTCCAGCACTTTTTGTTTTTATTTCAGTATTCCAGCATCTGCAGTATTTTGCTTTTATTTTAGGCTAATTCAGCACTTTGGCTTTGCTTTATAACTGAGCATGGTGCTACCCTCAATCAACTTTCACCCATATGCAAATTAAAGCTGTGGGTTAATAGATAGAGATTTGCAGTGAGCATTCTGGCTGAGTTTACCTCCTCCCTTCCAATTTATAGGTCCAATTAGAACACCCCAATTGTCACCCTGACTGAGATCACCTACCTTATTCAGAGATCAGGGATCAAACCTGGTACTTTCCACATCTTGGACCTTGTACCACAAGGAGTAGTTCATTATCCACAAGGTCATCACTGTGTCACCAAAAAGGCCTTTAAGGCATCGCTGGGGGTGGGAATACGACACACAATGGTCTGGATTTTGTATTGGAGGCGAGGCTCCTAGCACCGGGCTGAAAGGAGGCAGTAACACGGCCTCACCTTTTCGTGTCCCCCCAGAGCGATCTTCTGGTCTGTTAACCACTATGTTTCATGAGCCGGGATCCGAGTTCCTTTAAAGATAGAGATCCCACCTCCAAGAGCTGCCCGCCAATCAGAGGGCCGGCAGCTCAGCAGTATCGGCAACGGCAACAGGATCTGCCGGTACTGCAGAGGCCTCGGACCCAGGCCCAGCGCTGCAACCCTGGACCTCAGGTAAGTGTGGCAGGGTCACTGGGGCCAGACCCAATGAGGGGGCGCCGGGGGGGGGGGGGGGGGGGTTCGTTGTGATGTTCAAAGGGAAAGGGGTCCTGGGAAGGTAAAGTGGTTCCCGGCGGGGGTTCTCCATGGGCAACAAATTGCCCATGAAGGAGGCCCTCTCCCTCAAGCCTGCAAGAAGGGTGCCTCATGTTACAAGCCGTCCTCCCCACATGGCGGAGGCACCAGTACCTCTGGTAAGATCCCAGCGGTGGTGGGCAGAGGCCCTTAATTGTCCGTTAATAGCCCACTTAAGGGCCTCAATTGGCCTCTGGGCAGGAAGGCCGTCGTAGGTCTATCCTACGCAGGGAGGATCGCTTGGCAATAGGCCCTCTGCCCCCCCCCCCCAGCCACCCATCATGACACTCCGTGCCCTCACCTCCTGCCTCCGACCCTGCCTCAGGGGGATTCACAAAATCCCATTCGTTGTCTGCTTTCAGCCTTCCTTTGAACCTGGGGTTTCAAAGTATTAAAACACAGAAACAAGGGAGGGCTAAGAGACACAAATACATTTAATGAGCCATAGACTTTAATAGTGCTTGTGGATCTCTAGTGATGTTACTGAAAATGAATTGCAGGTAATTTTAATATGCATTATACATAGAAACAAGGAGAGTTCAGAGGTTGAAGCAGATCTAGAACTTGTAAACAATTGGTCAGAGCTGCGCCTAAAATCAGTGAGGTGTCCTCATTTTTGATTGGTCAATTTCTTTTTGGTGGATTCTTTTGTGCTATGAGCATATTTAAAATGCAATATATGCCATAGGCAAGATTGTATTGCATTTGTAGATGTAGACCTGTGTATCAAGGCAAATGAATACTTTTTCCTTTAACAGTATCTAAAAGGTTAATCAACAATTTGCATTTATATAGAGCCTTTAACAAAGGAAAACATCCCAAGATGCTTCACAAGGGTGAATATCAAACAAAATTTAACGCTGAGTCAAATAAGCAGACATTAAGACAGCTGACCAAAAGCTTGATCAAGTAGGTAGGAACATCTTAAAGGAAAAGAGAGAGGTAGAAAGGCAGAAAGGTTTAGGGCTGGAATTCCAGGGCTTGGGACCTAAGCAGCTGAATGAACAGCAGTCAATGGTGGAGTGAAGAATTGTGGATGCAGGATAGGCCAGAGTTGCAGGAGCGCAGAGATCTTGGAGGGTTTTAGGGCTTGAGGAGGTTAGAGAATAGGGATGGGTGAGACCATGGAGGACTTTCAAAACAAGGATGAGAAGCCAACAGTTCGCTTTGTTGTACATGAGTTTCTTATATGATATGTACTATGGAATCAGGAGAAAACATTGAGCATGATTCCAGCACAGAACTGTAGTGAACCAAACAATTGCAGTTATACCAAAAACCTACAAAAATATAACCTACTCACCCATGTAATGCTCATTGTGCCAAGACTGGAGACAACATTGTCAGATTCCACCCAATTTTGTGTCCAGTACTTCCTTTTAGAATTTTTAAATGGCACTGTTCAAAGTGGTGAGCATGGACATTTCCTACCAGATTCCCATAATGCATGGTTTTTCAATCAGCAAAAGGAGTCCTTGAGGGGCCACCAAATGTTTCAATCAGCCAGTATCCCCAGGACACATATTTACAAGCTCCTCCGCCTAGACCTAAACCTTTCAGAGAAGGCCTGTCTTCACTGCCTCTGCTTCACAAGACAGGCTGTTACACAGTTCTACCACCTGCTGCAGGATGACCTTCAGGCAGCATATGGAGAAAAGAAGACTTGCAGTTATATTTCACAACCTCAGGATGATGTTCCAAAGTGATTTGCCGCCAATGAAGTTAACAAAGTGCTCAGGTCACCGGAGTAGCACCTGAACCCACAACCTTGTCAGTCAGAGATGAAAGGGTTACAACTGAGTCACACATGACACCTGTGACTCCAACAGGGCAGCCCTTCTTATAGAAGTGAGCATTACCACAGCATGAAGCTTTCCTGCTACTAGATCTTCCCAAGTCAGCTCAGGGACTTGTGTCCAATCAAGTTGTCTGTAGTGCACAGCTATATCATTCAAGTGATTAGTGTTATGTTAGCAAGGGCCAATTCGTGTTCTCTGTGGAAAAGAGACATTAACTGAACAAAATGGAGAGCTTTCAATGAAAGGTTTGTTTTACTAAGTCAACCACTTGAGGAGTACTGTGTGCTGGCCACCAATTCTCACATGGGAGACTGTGATCTCCTGACTGTAGGGAATGACCTGGCATTTCTCTAATGGAGACCAGATATCATAACATTTACAGCACTGTCAAAGTCCTCTACAAAAACAATCATGCTGGTAATAGGGCTATTACCACCATGATGAGTGCAGGGCCAGTCTTGCCTCATTAGTTTTGTTCTCTTACTGACAAAACAAAAAGCAGGAGGAAACACTTGGAAATTCCACAGACTGGCAGGATGTGAAGAGGGAAAAATAAATTCAGGAGGAGGAAAACAAAGAGCAGAGAAAGTAGATGAAAAAGAGGAACGAAAAAGACTGACAGGGCACATTCCTAACCATGTGGCCCATGTGCCAGATGGAAATTGCAGTTATTAGCCATGTTTATTTCTTTGGTATGAGGTGGCATCTCCAATACACAGCTCCTCAGTGAAAATTTCCTAACCAATTTTTGTCGTTGTTACTATATGTGGATGTGGGCCTATGTGTAGAGAGCTGGCCATGAGAGCCTGATCATAGTGCAAAACAGAGGCCAAAGCAGCAAAAGGCTACTACAAACACTGTGAATTTAGATTGTTCGGAATCAACAAAAGTTAATCTTTTCTGGTGCTTTGCGTTTATTCTAAAGGTGGTAAATATGGAACTCCAACCTGTACAGATGCTACTATAGGAAGGATGTGATTGCACTAGAGAGAGTGCAGAGGAGATTCACCAGGATGTTGCCTGGGCTGGAGCATTTCAGCTATGAAGAGACTGGATAGGCTAGGGTTGTTTTCCTTAGAGCAGAGAAGGCTGAGGGGGGACCTGATTGAGGTATACAAAATTATGAGGGGCACTGATAGGATAGATAGGAAGAAGCTTTTTCCCTTAGCAGAGGTATCACTAGCCAGGGGGCATAGATTTAAGGTAAGGGGCAGGAGGTTTAGAGGGGATTTGAGGAAAATGTTTTTCACGCAGAGGGTGGTTGGAATCTGAAACACAATGCCTGAAGGGGTGGTAGAGGCAGGAACCCTCACAACATTTAAGAAGTATTTAGATGAGCACTTGAAATGCCATAGCATACAAGGCTATGGGCCAAGTGCTGGAAAATGGGATTAGAATAGATAGGTTCTTGATGGCCAGCATTGACACGATGGGCCGAAGGGCCTTTTTCTGTGCTGTATAACTCTAAAACTCTATGACTCTATACTGTGCTCCACAACTGAATACACTTTAAAACAAAACCCCAACTGCAAAAGAATTGAAAGGGGCCTCACACTTCAACAAATCACCCATGCACTCCAAATATAATTAGAGGATGCGTTGCCTGGACGCCCAAACCCCTTTGGATCTCTATTGTTTCTAGCTTGTCATCATTTAGAAAGTATCCTGTCCTATCCATTTTTAGGTCCAAGGTGGTTGACCTCACATTTGCAAACATTAAACTCCATTTGCCACAGTTTTGCCTGTTCACTTAATCTATCAATATCTCTTTTTGTAATTTTATGCTTCCATCTACACTGCTTACAATGCCACCTCTCTTTGTGTCATTGGTAAATTTGGATATGTGGCTTTCCATCGCCACATCTAAGTTGTTAATAAATGCAGTGAATAGTTCAGGTCTCAACACAGACCCATGTGGGACCGCTGGACATGCCCGGCCAATTAGAATATCTGCCCATTATCCCTACTCTCTGTCTCCTACCGCTCAGTCAATTTCCTAACCAGGTCAATAATTTGCCTTCAATTCCATGAACTTCAACTTTTTCTAACAGTCTCTTATTAGGGACTTCATCAAATACATCCTGGAAGTCCATATAAATAAAATCCATAGACATTCCTCTCTCCAATACTTTAGTCACCTCTTCAAAAAATTCTATCAGATTTATCAGGCATGACCTACCCTTCACAAATTCGTGCTGGCTTTCTCTGATCAGCTGAAAATTTTCAAGGTATTCAGTCACTCTTAACAAGTAATTTCCCGACAATGGATGTTGCCCCGCCGACAGCAGAGGAAGACATGAAGCCGGGAGTCCAGGTAAGTTTTGGCTGCCACGCCGGGGGTAATCGGTCAGGCCCCGGTGAGGCAAGGGTGGTCGTTTGAGGGGAAGGGGCCATGTTGGGTCTTAGGGGTGGTTGGAGTAGCGGGGGCGGCCCTCCATTGGGCACCCTGTGACCGATAAACAGGGACCCCCCCCACCCCACCAAGATGATTGGAAGCTGTCGACTTTTCGCAGCTGCAGGATGCCCGCCTGCCACACGTAAAATCCGCATAAGGGCCTTGATTGCCCCAGGATGGGCAGGGCATTTACCCCACCCCCCCTTCTCGCCCTACGTAAAGGGCAGCGGAGGTGGGAGTGGGTCAAGAAAGACTCCCAGAACCTCCCAATCCATTTACACCACCGCACCGCGCCCCCCCACCACCATCCGGCTCATTAGGGTGGCGTAAAATTCCTCCCAAAGTAATTATTCAACATGTTCACCAATTCCTCATTCAGAGCATCAGGATCCTTTCTATATTTTTATTGGACTCGGGGATATTCTACACACATGTTGATATTGTAGCACAACAGTAATGGCCAAGTAATTTACGCACAATATTTGACTGCTGGCAGTCTCACCTCAGGGGCATTTCATTTGTCCCTGAAAAGTCTAATTTACAAAATGGAAATTTGAGAGAAATCAGCCCAACTTTAGAACTGGAGCTGAATTGGCTATCCATCAGCATTGATTAATGGGCCTTTTTCATTTTACAATTCATTAATCTTAATTGGATCACAGTATAAGACAAAGAGAAGCTGGTATTTGATAATAAATTGGAGAAAATGAAAGGTAATCACCAGTGCTGAATGTGTGTTCATTCATTGTTCACACACCTCAATAGCAGTGTGACAACGGGCTGGACTTTATGCAGGAAGCGGGGATCCTGGCGCTGGGCCAAAAAGATGGGGCAACCCCACCTCTGCATTTTTTCTGACCCCTGGAGCAATCCTCCAGTCTTTTGGGGTCAAAGTTTAAGGAGCCCGGATCCCTGTCCCTTTAAACACTTAATAGAGAGGGGTATCCTGCCCCCCAAAAGCTGCCAGCCAATCACGGGGCTGGCAGCTCAACAGTATCAGCAGTACCACCGGGAGCGGTGGCCACTGCTAGTAGTGCAGAGGCCTTGGACCCAGGCCCGGCATTTGAACCCTGGACCCGAGGCAAGTGAGGTGGGGTCACCAGGGCCAGTCTGGAAGGCCCAAGTGAGGCGAGTGCGGGGTGGGCGTTCAGTTCAGGGAGAGGGGGATCCTGGGTGGGCACAGTAGTGCCGAGGGGGGGGCCCTCCGTGGGCCACGAATTGCCCACGAAGGAGCGACCACACCCAAGTCCACAGGAAGGCACTTCATTTTCCAAGGTGTCCTCCCCGCACGGTGGAGATCCCCCTCCCCCACTGCTTTTAAGATCCCAGTGGTGGCAGAAGAGAACCTTAATTAGCCGTCAATAGGCCACTTAAGTGTCTCAATTGGCCTCTGGGCGGGAAGGCTGACACTAGCCTATTGCCCCACCCCCCCAGGAAGATCGGGTCCAGCAATCCTGGCGTCGGATTCTGCGGCGGCCACTGCCGCTCTGATTTTCCGCCACCCGCCCACCCCCAGCCAAGGGCCCTGACGCCGGGCTAGGAACAAAGTCCAGCCCAACATGTGCCCGTGGAATGCAATAGGAAGGTGAAATGTTGAGCCAAAGCTTGTCTGAACAAAAACTCAATACATTGGTGAACAGCTTCCTGCTGAATCTCGTGGATAAAAAATGATCTGAATCTCGTTCAGACTGTAAACTTGTAAACAGTCACAAATTCAAACATTTCAATTAGACATTTAGGGTTTCAGTTTTGAGAAGTAGTGAAGATATTTATAAGGAAATAGGTAGAAATCTAATTGTATGTTGTCCCCGCAGTTGCTGAGGACAGTAAACAATTTAAAAGCCTTCGGTTTGGATGTAAAAATTCTGATTTGTGATAGCTGCAAGTTAACATCTAACTGTTTCAGTTACTGTATCGCCCCGAGCCTGAGTGACAGCAAGGTGTGAAGTGGGAGCTAGCTAAACTGGTGCTTTTTTGTTTAGTGATGCAGAGTGAGGCAAAACACAGAAAACACCTTAAAAGCTGGCACCAAGTTAAAAATAAGACATAAATGCAAACTTGTCATTCTACTGAAAAACATACAGTTACTTAGCTGTTCAGAGTGCCAGTCAGCAGATTATTGTTGTTGAATCAACCACCTGGATACACTGCCTGATAAGAATTGCACTTAAAATTCTTCATTTCTACATCATTTTCCTCCATCACAACCAGATTTACCTACCCCAGATCACAAATACCTTGTAATTCCTACAAGCAGTCAGCATAACTCAACAGACTACCTAACTACATTTAGTGAGGCTGTTGGCCCTAGTTGCTTGCGTATCTTTCAGTAATATACATTGTGTTATTTCAGCAATTATAAATTCTCGGGAGAAACAGTAAAATGGGTAATCATATGTAATGTTTACAACGTCAATTTTAATGTAAGACCAGATCAGATGAAGAAGACCCTTCTGTCTGTCTAATCTCCTCCTTCTAGAATACTAACTGTACTGGTTTCTTGTCAAGGTAGTGGCTGTTTCAAAAATCAGCTGTTTCAAAGATCAGTCTAGTGATTTGACCTCAGCTGCTCTTCTTAGCAACCTGTATTAGCTGTTGATGATCACCCTCTTGAACCATTGCAAGGCTAAATACCAATACGAATGGGTACACAGCATGTGAGGGCAAGTGTGTCATTGAAATAGAGGTTTATAAACCCAGGACAGATGGGATTGAGTTGGTTCTTGCTCAAGAATTTGTGGGATTATTTAAACTTGCTTTACAGAACAAAGAGAACATAGGCTGGCAAAGGTTGTGGTGAGGTCAGAAAATAGGCCGAGCACCTGAATAAACAATAACAATAGTCCTGTAATATCTCTGAATTATGGTATTACAGATAGGATTGGAAAAATTAGTTGGACACAAAGGATTACAAATGAAAGGGCTCTGAATTAACAGGATGAAAGAGAAATGACAAGGCTCATTGCAATGAAACAAAATGACATACTACGTACATTATCAGAAGACACAGGGGTTTTTTTTTACTGCCAGGAATGGTAATAAATCAAGAGGCAGCCAAAAGGCAACTTGCATAAATGATAATATATATTTATAGAGAGAGAGAAATACCCAGAAATATTTTTAAACTAAAACTAGAAAATGTATGGATTTATGATATTTTCCCCATAACACAATTAGGCAGAGACAACATGGTTTTATGAAAAGGAAATTGTGTTTGACAAATTTATTAGAGTTCTTTGAGGATGTAGCAAGCAGGGTGAATAAAGGGGAGCCAGTAGATGTAGTGTATTTGGATTTTCAAAAGGTATTTGATTAGGTGACACATAAAAGGTTACTACACAAGAGCTCATGGTGTTGGGGGTGATATATGGATAGCATGGATAGAGGACTGGCTAACCAACAGGAAACAGAGAGTAGGGATAAATGGAGCATTTTCAGGTTTGCAAACTATAACTAGTGGAGTGCCACAGGGATCGATGTTGGGCCTCAACTATTTACGATCTATATTAAAGACTTGGATGAAGGGACCAAGTGTATAATAGCCAAATTTGCTGACGATACAAAGATAGGTAGGAAAGCAAGTTATGAGGAGGACACAAAAGAGTCTGCAAAGGGATATAGATAGGCTAAGTGAGTGGGCAAAAATTTGGCAGATGGAGTATCATGTGGGAAAATGTGAAGTTGTCCACTTTGGTGGGAAGAATGGAAAAGCAGAATATTATTTAAATGGAGAGAGACTGCAGAATGCTGCAGTACAGAGGAATCTGGGTGTCCTTGTGAATTACAAAAAGTTAGCATGCAGGTGCAGCAAGTAATTAGGAAGGCAAATGGAATGTTGGACTTTATTTGCAAGGGAATGGAGTATAAAAGTAGGGAAGTCTTGCGACAACTGTACAGAGGCCACACCTACTGTGTACAGTTTTAGTCTCCTTACTTAATGAGGGATATACTTGCATTGGAAGCAGTTCAGAGAAGGTTCACTAAGCTGATGACACCCAATTCTACCTCACCACGACCACTCTCAACTCCTCCACTGTTGCTAGATTATCAAATTGCTTACCCAACATCTAGTACTGGATGAGCAGAAATTTCCTCCAATTATGGGGAAGACTGAAGCCATTGTCTTCGGTCCCTGCTCCAAATTCCATTCCCTAGCTACTAATGCCATCCTCTCCCTCGCAACTGTCTGAGACCAAACCAAACTGTTCATAACCTTAGTGTCATATTTGACCCCGAGATGGTCTTCTGACCACATATCCTAGTCTGCACCAAGATTGCCTATTTCCACCTCTACAACATCTCCCGACTTCACCCCTGTCTCAGCTCATCTGCTGCTGGAACCCTCATTCATGCCTTTGTTACCTCTAGACATGACTATTCCAATGCACCCTTGGCTGGTCTCCCACATACTATACTCCATAAACTTGAGGTCATCTGAAACCATGCTGTCCATGTCCTAACTCGTACCAAGTCCAGTTCACCTACCACCCCCGAGCTCACTGGCCTACATTGGCTTCCAGTCAAGCAACTTTTGATGTTAAAATTCTCATCCTTGTTTTCAAATCCCTCCATGGCCTCACCCTCCCTATCTCTGTAATATCCTCCTGCCCCACAACCCTCCAAGATAGCTGCACTCATCTAATTATGGCCTCTTGAACATCCCCGATTTTAATCGCTAAACTATTGGTAGCTGTGTGTTCAGTCACCTAGGTCCTAAGCTCTGGAATTCCCTCCCTAAACCTCTCCATCTCTCCACCTCACTGTTCTCCTCGAAGACACTCCTTAAAACCTATCTCTTTGACCCGGCCTTTGGTCAACTGCTCTAATATCACCTTATGTAGCTCGGTGTCATGTTTTCGTTTATAATGCTTCTGTGAAGCATCTTTTGACATTTTATTATGCTAATGGTGCGATATAAATATAAATTGTTGTCGTCTTGTGTGTTGCAGACAGTGGTTGAATAATGCGCATGTGTATGGTGGTGTACTGGTTATGTAACTGGATTAGTAATCTAGTGAGCTGCACCAAGAATCCAGAGAATGTGAATTTAAATCCTGACATAGCAGCTTGAAAATCTGAATTCAATTAAAAAATCTGAAAGTAATGAAAATCCCACCCACTCCATTGGGGATGCCTCTGAAGTGGCCTCGTAAATCAAAATCAAAGCATTTCTCAGGGCAGTTAGGGATGGGTAATAAATGCCAGCCTTACCAGTAATGCCCACAACCCTAGATTTGATTTTTTAAATTTAATTTTTAAATGTGACTCAGGGTGCTGCACCTTTCAAGGTGCAATCTTGCGGATAAGATGCTAAACTGAAGCTACGTCTACCCTCTCATGATCCCATGACATTATTCCAAGACGAGCAGGGGACTTTTCTCTAGTGTCTTGGGCAGCATTCATCCCTCAATTAACATCACGAAAACAGATGGATCCTGTCATTATTGCATTGCTGTTTGTGGGAGTTTGCTGTGTCCAAATTGACTGTTGCATCTCCTACATTATAACAGTGACCACACTTCAAAATTACTTCATTGGCTGTACAGCAAGTAACTGAACATCCTGCGGTCGTGCAAGATGCAATTATTTTTTTCTTTTTCCCCTCACTAGCTTAGTCAAATATAAAAGCAGCTTTAGACACAGTTTTTTGTGTGGGAATTTTGTGAAATATATAAAATGCAAAACGTCATTTTAAGAGCAAAAATGCATTTCAGCACTCTTGCATTCTGCAGCGCTGGTGTTGATAATTCCTCATGTCTTATTTATCAAAAGACTGACTAGCAGTCACAGCACAGGCAGAAGTATGCAGTTAAAAGTTCTGACCAAACCATCCCCTGCTCCTGGAGGTACTTTCCTACAAATATTCAGGTCAACCTAAAGGAAATAGCTTCCCAAACTCCATCTCGAATACAGCGGATGTTTCACAGTTTTGTTTTTATTCTTTCAAGGGATGTGAGCATCACTGGCAAGGCCAGCATTTGTTGCCCATCCCTAACTGCCCTTGACAAGGTGGTGGTGAGCCACCTTCTTGAACCTCTGCAGTCAATCTGGTGTAGGTACACCCACAGTGCTGTTAGTGAGAGAGTTCCAGGTTTTTGACCCAGAGATGGTGAAGGAAAGGTGATATAGTCCCAAGTCAGGATGGTGTGTGGCTTGGAGGGAAACTTGCAGGTGGGGTATTCCCATGCACCTGCTGCCCTTGTCCTTCTAGGTGGTAGAGGTCTCAGGTTTGGAAGGTGTTGCCGAGGAGGCTTGGCGAGTTGCTTCAGTGCATCTTGTAGATGGTTCACACTGCTGCCACTGCTGTGGGAGTGAATGTTGAACGTGGTGGATGGGGTGCTGAACAAGCGGCTTGAGTTCTCCTGGAAGGTGTTGAGCTTCTTGAGTGTTGTTGGAGCTGCACTCATCTAACTAAGTTGGGAGTATTCCATCACCCTTATGACTCGTGCCTCGTAGATGGCGGACAGGCTTTGAGGAGACAGGAGGTGAGTTACTTATTCCAGAATTCCCAGCCTCTGACCTGCTCTTGTAGCCACGGTATTTAGATACCTGGTCCAGTTAAGTTTCTGGATGCTGTTGGTAGGGGATTCAGCGATGGTAATGCTGTCGAAGGTCAAGGGGAGATGGTTAGATTCTCTCTTGTTCTCATTACCTAGCACTTGTGTGGCGTAAAAGTTATTTGCCATTTATTAGTCCAAGCCTGAGTGTTGACCAGGTTTTGCTGCATATTGGCACAGACTGCTTCAGTATCTGAGGAGTCATGAATGGTACTGAATACTGTGCAATCATTGGCGAATGTCCCCACTTCTGACTTTATGATGGAGGGAATGTCATTCGTGAAGTAGCTGAAGATGGTTGGCCTAAAACACTATCCTGAGGAGCACCTGTAGCGATGTCCTGGGGCTTAGATGTTGGCATCCAACAACCACCTTCCTTTGTGCTAAGTATGACTTCAACCAGTAGAGTTTCCCCCGATTCCTATTGACTTCAATTTTACTAGGGCTCCTTGTTGCCACATTTGGTCAAATGCTGCCTTGATGTCTCACCTCACCTCGAGTTCAGCTCTTTTGTCCATATTTGGACCAAGGCTGTAATGAGATCAGGAACTGAGTGACCCTGGTGGAACCCACAATTATCACTGTTGCATAGGTTATTGTTATGTAAGTGCCGCTTGAAAGCACTTCTGACAACACCTTCCATCACTTTGCTGATATTCGGGAGTAGACTGATGGGGCGGTAATTAGCCGGATTGAATTTATCCTGCTTTTTGTGAACAGTACATACCTGGGCAATTTTCCACATTGTCAGGTAGATGTCAGTGTTGTAGCTGTACTGAAAAAACTTGGCTAGGGACGCGGCTAGTTCTGGAGCTCAAGTCTTCAGTCCGACTGCCGGGATGTTGTCAGGGCCCATAGCCTTTTCAGGATCCAGTTCCTTCAGCCATTTCTTGAGATCACATGGAGTAATCAAATTGGTTGAAGACTGGCATCTGTGGTGATGTGGACCTCAGGAGGAGGCTGAGATGGATCATCCACACAGCACTTCTGGCTATGGTTACAAATACTTCAGCCTTGTCTTTTGCACTAATGTGCTGGGCTCAAGGATGTGGAAAGCAAACGTAATGCTTCAGCTCTGAATTGCACCAGATCAACCTGCAAAACAGCACAGGGCTGACGCTGATTGCTTACTACATTAATACCGGAGAGGTGAAGTCATACTTCTGCAAAAAGAGGTATGGAGAGGCACAGCACCCTATTTATCTTCCTCAGTATAGACCTGCATATCATGTGAAAAACACTGCAGAGATGTGCATGGGTTGCATTCTGTCCTACATTCTGTAAGCTGGTCTCAAAAACATGACTTCATCTTACATTCTCTTTAACTTTTATTCCCTGCAGCTTCATAGTCCTGGGAAATAATGTGACTGAAAAGCTGTGTGCTCTTTCTCAGCTGTCTGATGTGATTCTGGACTTTCAGACTTTAAGAAGATAAGAAAAGTCAATGTTGTAAAAAGACCATTTGGCCCATTGAAGCTAATCCCGACTGAGATTAAACTCTTCCTGCCTTAGCATTCAACGCCTTTCTGAATGCCCCTTATGTTTTTGGCACTGTAACCATGCCAGTCAAGATTATTTTTAACATTTATCAACCTTTCAATAAAGATGTTCTATCTAATATCTATATTAAAATCCAACAGTCCATATATTGGGTAATTCTGTGTGGGTTCTATAAAAGCTGTAGAGGTATTCTGCAAAATGACCGATATCACCAAGCTGCCTCAGTGCAACCCTAGAAATTCAGTTGCTTCTGTGGATTTAGGTATTTATAATGGTGAATAAAGACCCCTATATTTACTCAGGGCTGGGTTGGGGGGAAAATTTCCAGACAGGAATCCTGAAAGTACGGGATGACGGATGGCCTGCACATATTGACAGCAGGGTGTCATTTAAATTTTTAAAGTAGATTTCCCTCCCGACAGCCAGCCCAATGGACACAATGGCTGCCTTTCAAGTAACAAGTCCTGCAGCACAAGTTTGTACCTGGGGAGCAATGAGGATAGAGTGAGGGAGGGGGAGAATGGGGGTGGGGTGGGTGTAAGGATTTACATGCTGGAGTCCAGATGCAGGTCAGGAAGGGGAGGTCAGGAGGACATTGTAACGGTCAGGAGAGATGGAATTTGGGAGGAAATTGTGGAGGTTGGAGCAGGCGGAGATTGGGGAGAGTCAGTGATTGGGGGTGGGGTAGTCAGAGTTCGGGTGGGGTTTTTAGCCAATCACAGGATTTGTAAAGAAATTAACTTGTTGAATCTGGGGAAACACTCCCACTCCTCCTGGCCCACAAGCAGTGCTGTAAAGGCACTTACCGCATGGATCCGGCCTTTCTCACATTTGGGAAACCTAGCTGACATTAGTTCAATATAAAAATCATGCCGGAGTGGAGGCACGCAACCTTCTTAAAAGCTCTCAGTGACTGAACCTGCCTCCTGAGAGCAGGCAAACTGTTAAGCATCACAATTGAGTCAGAAGGTTGTTGGTTCAAATCTCATTCCAGAGACTGGAACACATATTCCTGGCTGGCACTTCACTGCAGTACTGAGGGAGTGTTGCACTGTTGGAGGTGCCATCTTTCGGATCAGACATTACACTGAGCCCTTGTCTGTTTTCTCGGGTGAAAGTAAAATAACCCACACACTATTCGAAACACAGGATAGTTCTTCCGGTGTCCTGGCCAATATTTATCGACATTTGATTTAATAAAAGGCAGTATCTACATGATTAGAGATACAGGTGAGTGTTTCCTCTGTTACCACAGAACATAGATAGCCCTCATTCTGAATTAGGAGAAGCTTATGTGAATTCAACGGTTAACTTCAAGCTTGGGGCATCTGCACAGTGTTTTGTCTAAGACTGCTCACTGAGATTTTAGCCCTTCCATAGAAACACACTGAGGGACTTAAGCATTGTCCTTAGGAGCTGCCATGTCAAAGTAGACCAGAGTTGATAAATAATTACATAGAATTACATAGAAATTACTGCACAGAAACACACCATTCGACCAACTGATCTATGCCTGTGTTCATGCTCCACTCGAGTTTTCTCCCACACCACTTCAACCCACCTTATCAACATATCCTTCTAGTCCTTTCTCCCTCAGATATTTGTCTAGCTTCTCTTAAATGCATCTATGCTATTTGCCTCAACCACTCCATGCGGCAGCAAGTTCCACATTCTAATCACTCTCTGGGTAGAGAAGTTTCTCCTGAATTCCCCATTGGATTTATTAGTCACTAATCTCATGGTTAGCAACCCTTGTTTTGAACTCCCCACAAGTGGAAAATTTTCTCTACATCTACGCTATTAAATCCCTTTAAAAGATCTATATTAAGCCATCCCCTCAGCATTCTCTTTTCTCACAAAAAGAGCCCCAACCTGTTCAGTCTTCCCTGATACTTATAACCTTTCAGTTCTGGTATCATCCTTGTGAATCTCTTTCACACTTTTTCCAGTGCCTCTTTATCCTTTCTATAATGTGGAGACCTGAACTGTGCACAGCACTCCATGTGGGGTCTAACCAAGGTTTGTGGACTAAATCTGCTCTGGTCTTCATACCTGCTTAAAAGTCTAAATAGGATGATGTTGGTGGGAAATAGCTCTCTGATGCTTTTTAAGCTGTTTATTTTTATAGGCTGCCAATGAGTGCAGACTCAGAACAAATGGCTGGATTAGTCTGACTGATTTCTAGTGATGTTGGTTGAAGGATAAAAATTGGTTAGGGTACCTGGCGAACTCCACTGCTTTTCTTCGAGTAGTGCCATGAGATCTTTTATGTCTACTTGAGAGGACAGATGGGACCTTGTTTAACATCTCACCTGAAATCCGGCAACTTGGACAGTGCAGCATTCCCTCAGTACTGCATTGAGATATTAGCCTACATTATGGGCTCAGGTCTCTGAAGTACGGCTTGAACCCACAATCTTCTGATTTAGAGGAATGCTAGGTCAATATACCATACAAATAAGTCAAGGTCAATCCTAGCAAAAAGTCTCTTTTTTCACATTTTAGTCACTATTTACTTTATCTACAACATTTCCTTGTGTTTTCCTACCTCAGGAAAACAGTTCAATTGTCAAAGGAACCTTTCTTCTGACTCAAAAGTCCTGTATGACTGTTATGAATACTGGACATTGTAACATGATTATATTTTAAAAGTTGTGATTTTGAAAGGTTCAAGATGGAGTCTGGAAAGTCAGGTGACTCTGCAAAAGGTTACCAGGACAACAGAGAACACAGATCAAAGACTTTCTTCTGAAAAATAAAGACTGTAGGGCTAATACCTGAAGAACAATGGCTTTCGCCTTCCCAGACTTCAGGTTGTAAAACAAGGAGTCAGTAATTCAGAAGATGTAAATGTACAAGGCAACTGTTAGCACTTGGGAACAATGGAAAAGCCAAGTGGCTTTGTGAAACCAGACTTCTGAACTCTGCATTTTTGGAACAATACAATAAGCTATTGACTTCTGAGTCCAGATAAATTTAACAGACTTTCTGAAGGCGAACAGGCTGTAACAGAAGACACTAACTGTTGTGGCCTCAAGGCAGGCTGGAAGAAAGGAACTCAGCAGTTGCAGCCTCACAACAGGCTGTAAGAGGAAAAACCAGTGGTTGCGGCCTCAAGAAAGAGAAAGAGGAAACACCTGCTCTCAGAAGCCTGTTACAGTAAAAGGCTGAGAAGACTTGAACCTGGTTTAAGAGTCAAAGCTTAAGAAGTAGAAGACCAGCAGGATCACCAGGAAATGTCTTATTCACGGACGCCCAGAGAGGAAGTGCTCGGAGAAGTGAGTGAAGAGAACATTGATTTTTGAAATAGTCTGGGAGATCCATTGCAACTGGGAGGAGTTTGGGATTTTTAATCGCAAAGGCTCTCATTATCAAAAAGGATTTTATAAAGTATAAGTGTGGTGTGAAGCTTTTAAGTATTTTTTAATAAGTAAAGAAAATAACTTTCTTTGTAATTTGGAGTATCAGGCACTTACAAAGTACTATTCAGTTGAGAATTTCATTTAGCTTAGTTGTTATAATAAAAGTCTTAAAACGTGAAATCTTGTCATGTAATTCTTGAAATTGGTCTGGAGCTTTACACCTCGTATTTTTAACATTAACGGTTTCACTGAGGTTGTACAATGACAAAGTAGAGAAGTTTTGCTACTCCCAGAATCTACACCTGACTCCAACTGAATTCCTGTAGGATATCTCTACCCTTCTATAGTTATTAACAGTTCAGGATGCACTGAAACCATTTTCCTCACATGGATTTTTTTTCACAGTTTAGTAAATATTGCTTTACTCTAGTCTTTTTGTGGTCTTTGCCTCCCTGAGCCTGGTTATTTTTTAAGACTTTAAAGGATCTCCTGCAAATGTTGGCACGTTCAAGAGAACACCTGCTTGAACTTCTTAAGGACAATGTCAGTAACCCAAAGGAAAACAGCATCACCATTGCAGAGAATGTGGGTTTTGATATTATATACAGCAACAGAAATAACCTCCTGATAAGTCAACAAGTAGAGGTACAAAAATCTGATGCGATGGACAAAATTATAGCATACTCTAGCATCTGTGGACCCCAGACTAATGTCCTACATCTTTCATGTGCACAGTCTATCTTCTCTCTGTCAGGAATGCATGCAGTAAGTAGATGGCACCTTTTATTGGCTCCTTCATCTTTGTCATCCCAGGTCAGTAGACTCAGTAGAAAGCTTCCCTTGACAATTGAACTATTTTCGTGAGATACGAAAACAGAAGGAAAGTTGTAGATGCAGTTAGCAATGACCAAAAATGTGAAAAAAGAGACTTTTTATCTGGGATTGACCTTCAGGTGATTGGATGGTGTATTGACCTAGCATTGCATTAAGTAAAATAGAGATAGGTGACTGCCTTGGCTCAGTGGCGCCACCTCTAAATCAGAAGGTTGTCGGTTCAGCCTGACCTAAGAGAGCTGAGCCCAAAATTTAGCTGGATACCTCAGTTTCCTACTTGTTCCAGAGCAATACAAGTATTGAGTATCCTCTGGTAGTACATTGTTTCATGTGCGTAGATCAACTTCCTCTGTGTTGTCTAAACATTGTCATTAACTGAGTTAAGGTAAACAGCTTAAGGGCTGTGTTATAGATATAGAGAGAGATACAACACTGAAATAGGCCCTTTGGCCCACTGAGTCTGTGCCGACCAACAACCACCCATTTATACCAATCCTACATTAATCCCATATTCCCTACCACATCCCCACCAATCTCCTACCACCTACCGACACGAGGGGGAATTTTCAATGGCCAATTTACCTATCAACCTGCAAGTCTTTGGCTGTGGGAGGAAACCGAAACACCCGGCGGAAATCCACGCGGTCACAGGAAGAACTTGCAAACTCCGCACAGGCAGTACCCACAACTGGAACTGTGAGGCTGCGGTGCTAACCACTGCGCCACTGTGCTGCACTGTTCCTTATGTGAAAACAGTAAACCGTGTGTTATCATAGAGTCATAGAGTTATTCAGCATAGAAACAGGCCCTTCGGCCCATTGTGTCTGTGACAGCCATCAAGCACCTACCTATTCTAATCCCATTTTCCAGCACTTGGCCCATAGCCTTGTATGCTATGGCGTTTCAAGTGCTCATCTAAATACTTCTTAAATGTTGTGAGGGTTCCTGCCTCTACCACCCCTTCAGGCAGTGTGTTCCAGATTCCAACCACCCTCTGGGTGAAAAACATTTTCCTCAAATCCCCTCTAAACCTCCTGCCCCTTACCTTAAATCTATGCCCCCTGGTTATTGACCCCTCCGCTAAAGGGAAAAAGTTTCTTCCTATCTAATCTACCAATGCCCCTCATAATTTTGTATACCTCAATCATGTCCCCCCTCAGCCTTCTCTGCTCCAAGGAAAACAACCCCAGCCTTTTCAGTCTCTCTTCATAGCTGAAACGCTCCAGCCCAGGCAACATCCTGGTGAATCTCCTCTGCACCCTCTCCCGTGCAATCACATTCTTCCTATAGTGTGGTGCCCAGAACTGTACACAGTACTCCAGATGTGGCCTAACTAGCATTTTATACAGCTCCATCATAACCTCCCTGCTCTTATATTCTAAGCCTCGGCTAATAAAGGCAAGTATCCCATATGCCTTCCTAACCACCTTATCTACCTGTGCTGCTGCCTTCAGTGATCTATGGACAAGTACACCAAGATCCCTCTAACCTTCTGTACTTTCTAGGATCCTACCATCCATTGTATATTCCCTTGCCTTGTTAGTCCTCCCAAAATGCATCACCTCACACTTCTCAGGATTAAATTCCATTTGCCACTGCTCTGCCCATCTTACCAGCCCATCTATATCATCCTGTAATCTAAGGCTTTCCTCCTCACTATTTATGACACCACCAATTTTCGTGTCATCCGCGAACTTACTGATCATACCTCCTATATTCACATCTAAATCATTAATGTACACTGCAAACAGCAAGAGTCCCAGCACCGATCCCTGCGGTACACCACTGGTCACAGGCTTCCATTCGCAGAAACAACCCTCGACCATCACCCTCTGCCTCCTGCCACTAAGCCAATTTTGGATCCAATTTGCCAAATTGCCCTGGATCCCATGGGCTCTTATCTTCTTAACCAATCTCCCACGCGGGACCTTATTAAAAGCCTACATCAACTGCTTTACCCTCATCTACACATCTAGTCACCTCCTTGAAAAATTCAATCAAGTTAGTTAGACATGATCTCCCCCTGACAAAGCCATGCTGACTATCCCTGATTAATCTCAGCCTCTCCAAGTGGAGATTAATTCTGTCCCTCAGAATTTTTTCCAATAGTTTCCCAACCACTGATGTTGGACTCACCAACCTGTAATTACCTGGTTTATCCTTGCTAGCCTTTTTGAATAATGGTACCACATTCGCTGTCCTCCAGTCCTCTGGTACCTCTCCTGTAGCCAGAGAAGATTTGAAAATTTGTGTCAGAGCCCCTGCTATCTCCTCCCTTGCCTCACTTAACAGCCTGGGATACATCTCATCTGGGCCTGGGCATTTATCCACTTTTAAGCCCGCTAAAACATCTAATACTTCCTCTCTTTCAATACTAATATGTTCAAGTTTATCACAATCCCCCTCCCTGATCACTACACCTACATCGTCCTAAAAAAAAAAGTGAACAGAGATGAAAAGTAATCAGTGGAAGTGAAACCACTCCAGTATCTTGTGCACTCAGTACAAAATTAAGGGCATGTTATCCCCTCTTCCTGAATGAATACTGATTATTTTCCACCAGTCTTCTTTACTCACCTCTACTCTTTGCAAAAGCAAACTCATAGAACAAACTGTGACCTAGAATCCTGTGTAGCACGTTAGCCCTCAAAATCCAGGCAACTCATCTCTATTTGTGCTAGTATATTTCTTATTCCTTTGAATCTTGTAGGCCTGAAGGTTGGAAAGGACTAATCCACAATCAGTTTACTGGTGGATAAATCCCAAATCAGAAGATCAAGATTTGTTAGTATTGGCAGCTTGTGATAGCTTTGCACATGTTTAGCTCGAGTACATTGCGGCTCATTCAACACTGGATGCCAGCCAGCAGTCTGATAACACAGGCAGTGGAGAGGTCAAGTGAGGCTGTGGAGAGTTGGAGCTCGGTATCACCAGGGCACATGTAGAAGCTGACCTCATTTCTGCAAATGAAGTCCCCAAGGGATAGCATATAGATAAGGAAGATGAGAGGGTCCAAGGAAGGATCCTTGGCTGACTCCAGAGTCAAAGATGTTGGGGTGCGGACAGGAAGTGAAGCCAATGCTGAAGATTGTATCGATAACATTGGAACCAAGAAGTGTATCCCACTGAGCTGGAGAAAGGAAGAGATATTGAAAAAAGATTGTGTGATTGGCCATGTTAAAGGCTGCAGAGAGGTTGAGGAGGTTATCGTGGGATAATGTCCAATAACGATTCACAGAGAATGCCATTTGTAAATTTGGTTCGGGTGATTTTGGTGCTGTGGAAAGGTTGAAAAACTGATTGGAGAGATTCAAACAGAGATGGCCTTGAATTTGGGAGAAAACACATTCAAGGACTTGAGAGAAAAATGAGGTTGGAGTTAGGGTTAGTACTTTACAAGTGGGCAAGTTCAGAGGGTTCAAGGGTGGATTTTTTGAAGAGAGGTGTACACTAGTAAAGGGGAGGGACATGGTGCCAGAGGGGAAGCTCCCATTTATAATGTCAGCTAACATGGGGACCAGGAAAGGAATTTAGCACATAAGCAATTTAATGGTAATGGGGTCAAGGGTGGAGGAAGTGGCATTTCACGGATGTGATAAGCTCAGAGAGGGTTTAGAGGAGATGAGTGAGAAACTAGAGAGAAGTGGGGAATCAGGACTAAAGCGAGAGGAGGCTTGATGGGAGGTTTGCCTTGGTGGGCAAGGAGAAGGAGGGGAGCAACAGAAGCAGCTGAATGGATGGTCTCAATCTCGGTGACAAAAAGACCCATTAGCTCTTGGTTTTAGAGGCAAGTGTGGTGGGGCAGGAGGGAGTGGTTTAAGAATCTGATAGGTTATCATTGCTCTCCAGTATTATACTAAAGCAAAGGATAGTTTTGACAGAGGAGAGTGACACCTGTTCGAGCTTGATGTGATCTAGGCAGATCTGGTATTGGACAGCTAAACCAATTGTACACCAGAGACACAGGCATCCATCAGGATCTATCCCACATGTGAACCTAAGCAGTATCAGTAGGCTATATGATTAAGATGAAGCATCACAGTTTGTCTTGCTCCTCTCCATACTCCATAACCACATGCTTCTTTCAAGGTTTGAGTCTCAAGAGTACCCTTGCTGTTTCTTCCCCTTCCTTATTAGGACCAGTTGTGTGACTTCCAAAGTCATTCCATCTCAGCTGACTGAGCGCAAGCAGGGAATTGAATCTGGGACTTTCCTGATCTGCATGGCTGCTGATAAATTCACTGAACTAATGGTGGGGGGAGCCTTTGATCCTTTGGGGAGAGATTTAACATTTTGTCACGCCAGGAGCAGTGTGGTCTGATAGCACAAAGGAAACCAGAAAGTCAGGGATTCCCCCAACTACACATTATATATGTAACATCATTGACAGGTTCCTAGCCAGGAAATGAGCCTGATTGACAGGCCTAGCTTCCAGTTGGGTGGGGAAGGCTAGAAAAGAGGTCGTAGAACCAAGTAGGTTCGAGCCCCCGAGGGGGAGGGGGTGGATGTCTGATCCCAGGAGGCGGGTCGGGGGTGGTCAGGATTGGAGGCCTGAGGGATTGGAAGCTGAGGTGGAGGGTTTTGGAGGCCTTAGATGGGGGTGCGGGGTGGTGTGAGATCTGACACCTTCAGAGGAAGTTGGAGGTCTTGCGGGGAGGTTGGAGGCTTTGCAGGCACACTGGAAGGTTTGTGGGCGGGGTTGTTGTCTGATCACAGAAGGTTGCCATGGCAGGTATGCTGGATCCAGCAGGTAAGTGGAAAGGCACTTATCTCCTGGAGTCAGCAATCTTCGCCTCCCTTTAGCAAATGGGTTTGAAATGATGAATGAATATGAGGCACGCAGCCTCAATATAATATTTAAATTGCCAATCCACCTCCTGGGAGTGGGTTAGGTGCCTGGCTTCTCATCCCACCTCCATTAAAACAGAAGGAGTGTTGGGTCAGATTTTTAACACTTTAACTTCCCATTCAACCCAATTCCCCCCTTGTGTGCGAGTAACTAGTTACCATGGCATGTAAGCAATGTTGACTCAAAGAGGTGAGCTGAATGTATGAGATACTGTATGGCTTGCATGCTTCCTGCTAGGTTTGAATTAGCTGAGGGTAAATAACAAATGGCAATGAAATGGAGAGGGGATATCGAACAGCAAGGCTTGATTGTAACTTCATGCACTTATTTATTCTATATGATACATCGGGCTGGACTCATTGTTGTGCCCCTGCAGACTTCCTTTTACAAAGTCCAGAGTTTCTATAGATAAACATTGAGCCCAGTTAGTATTAAGTGTAGTGTTTGATCGATCAGAGTTTAATTCTATTAGTCTATCCACTCTCTGTGTTCATTATGTTTGAATGCTTAAGCCTCCGGGTGGAACTGCAGAGTGAAAATGAAACTGAGACAGATGCACATCTAGAAGCTTCCACACAACGCGCTGGTCTGATTGTACTGAAATCCTGAAAGAACCTTTACAGTTAAAAGTCTTGTAAATAAACCTGTTAGTTATTTAACACAGTGTGATATCTGCATTTCTCTGAGTTAAATCAGATATTACAAACTAAACCCAGTAAACCAGCATATACATAACATTAAACAAGATTTAGAATGGTGTTTGCCTGCAGTTAAAGTTATTGATAATGTGTTCCCTGGCTTAGACTCTACAATTAGATGAGTAACCAAAAGTCCTTAATTTGGTATCTGCAATGCATATGTTTCACTTTGAGCAATGACTGTATACTGAAACCCACAGTTTATTCAATACCTTCCACTGGAATTCAATGTAATGTATGCTGCTGACTTAGCCTCAACACTATTTTTATGGCAAATTTAGAGGCAATCATTGCAGGATAATGAAGTCCAAGATACGCAGCAGTTCCCTCAATGTTGTGTAAAATTGCTCAGAACAATCAAAAATAACATTTTCTTGCACTAAAAACAATTGATTTCAACTGTTTCAATCTATTTCTGCCAGGTAAACTTATTTACCCAGGGAAAGTATAGTCTGCTGAACTGCCCGATAATCCTAAAGCTTTGAAAGGAAGATAACTGCACAATCACAATCACAGTCACTTGTGGCTACCCTGCTTTATACTCTAGGGCATCTGCCCACAGCCAGCCATGGAAATACTCAGCAGGTCTGTCAGTATCTGTGGAGAGAGAAGCAGAGTTAATGTTTTAGGTCATCTGCTGAAAGGTCACAGACTTGAAACACTAACTCTCTCTCTGCACAGATGCTGCCTGACCTAGTGAGCATTTCCAGCACTTTCTGTTTTTATTTCGAGCATCATCAGTATTTTGTTTTTATCATCATGAAGGAATAATGATGCTTACAATCTTCGCTCCCTAGTCACGATGCTGTCACAATAACTGGACTTGCATGCAAAATGTCACCTCTCAGCTTTCCTCTCACTACCTGCTCCAAAACTCAAACCATGTAACACACAGCATCTGAGAGACACCTAGAAATGGGAAGATAAAACCTGGGGCCTGATTTTCCTTCCAGGATAAGGAAATGAACGCCGGGACTGTTTCTGAGTCCCGATCCCACACTGGGGCGGGGGGAGGGGGGGAAGTAGTCACAGGAGTGGCCTGTCAATTGGCTGGAGGGCAGGTTGTGCGGATAATTAGCAGCTGTGGGGGTGGGAATGGAGGTGGGGCTGAAACAGTCCGAATCTGTTTTAAACAGACACGGCAACCATTACTGTGATTGCCGTTTTACTGATTCAACTGCACAGCATGACCAGTGGCAGTAATAACAGACTGCGAGCGAGCCCAGCCGCAGAAAGTGAGAGCACAGTAAGACTGGCGGGGAGAATAAAAGAGCAGTAGCAGACAGTGAGAGCACCTGGTCCAGGTGGCTTGCATCCCAGGTAGCCAAAGGAAATGGGGATGGAAATAGCAGAAAGACTTGCCATAATGTTCCAAGCTTCCCTAATTAGAAGGAAGGTGCCAGAAGATTGGAGAGTGGCAAATGAGAAAGGGTGTAAGGATAGTCCTACCAACTACAGGCCAGTTAGTTTAACATTGGTGGGTAAGGTTTTAGAAACAATAACCAGGGGAAAAAATCAACAGGCACTTGGAGAGATTTGAGTTAATTAAGTATACCCAGCACAGATTTGTAAAAGGAAGATCATGCTTGACTAATCTAATTGAATTTTTTGATGAAGTAGCAGAAAAGGTTGATGAAGAGAATGTGGTAGATGCTATATGTATGGATTTTAAGAAATCGTTTGAGCAAGTACCACATAAAAGGCTGGTTAACAAAATTGAGGCTCATGGAATAGGTGGGTGAGTGTCCAATTGAGTAAAAAAAATTGGCTTAAGGGCAGAAAACAGGAACTCGTAGTAAATGCTTGTTTTTCAGACTGGAAGATGGTAGACAGTGGGGTTCCCCAAGGGTCAGTACTGGGACCAACACTTTTTTTGCTATATATAAATATCTTGCAATATAGAGTAGAATTTTAAAATTTGCCGATGATACAATATTTGGAGGAGTGACAAACAGTGAGGATGATACGACCTGCCTGCAACAGGACATATATAGGATAGCAGAATTGGCAGACAAGTGGCAGATGGAATTCAATACAGACAAGTGAAAGGTATGAATTTTGGCAAAAGAAATAGGGTGAGGCAATATAGACTTAATGGCGCAATTCTAAAGAGGGTGCAGGAACAGAGGGACTTGGGGGTGCATCTGCATCGATCTTTGAAGGTGGTAGGACATATTGAAAGAGCAGTTAGCAAAGCATATGGGATTTTGGGCTTCATAAATGGAGGCAGGGAAGTTATGCTGAACCTTTATAAAGCTCTGGTTAGGCCCCAATTAAAGTATTGCATCCAGGTCTGGTCACCACACTTTAGGAAGGATGTAAGGGTCTTTGAGAGGGTGCAGAAGAGAATTACCAGAATGTTTCCAGGGATGAGGGAGTTTAATTACAAGGTTAGGTTGGAAAAGTTGGGTTTATTTGCCCTGGAGCAAAGGAGGTTGAGGGAAGATTTGATAGACGTGTACAAGATTATGATGGGCTTCGATAAGTTAGACAAAGAAAACCTGTTCCCATTAACTGATAGTACAAAGACTAAGAGACACGGATTGAAGGTTTTGGGAAAGAAATGCATGGGGAATTTGAGGAAGAAGCTTTTTACGCAGCGAGTGATAATGACCTGGAATGCACTGGCCCACAAGGGTAATGGAAGTGCAGACTATCAATGATTTCAAATGGAAATTGTATACACACTTGAAGGAAATAAATTTGCAGGGCTACGGGGATCGAGCGGGGTAGTGGGACTGACTAGATTGCTCCGCAGAGAGTCAGCATGGACTCAATGGGCTGAATGGCCTCTTTCTATGCTGTAAATTATTCTATGACTCATTGACAATTGCAGTAGCAGACTTGGAGCAGGAAAGAGAGAGGGCTCAAACCTGGGGCAGGACTGCCTCTCACTTTGTAGATGCAGACCTGGAGGTCCTCCTTGAGGAAGTGAGGGAGCAGCGAGAGGTTCTCTTCTCAGCAGATGACAAGGGAAGGCCACCCTCCAAAAACAAGCAGGCCTGGATAGAGATGGCTGAGAACATGAGCCGATGGGAGTGTGTTCAGGAGGAAGGGGGTGCAATGCAGGAAAAGGTTCAATGACCTCATTCGCTCTGCAAAGTGCAATGCTAGACACTCATGACAGGCCTCTGGGTATTCAACCTCCAGCAGACACTGCAGCTGAGGAGCCTGAAGGTACATGCTGCTCCTGAACATGGGTGGAATGTGTGCCCAGGATACATAGGATTATATAGGATGTACAGCACAGAAACAGACCATTCAGCCTAATCAGTCTATACTGGCGTTTATGCTCCACTTGAACCTCCTCCCATCTTTCCTCATCTCAATCTATCATCATAACCCTCTATTCCCTTCTCTCCCATCTGCTTATCTAGCTTCCCCTTAAAAGCATCTACACCATTCATTTCAACCATTCCCTGTGATAGCAAGTTTCACATTCTGACTACTCTTTATGTAAAGAAGTTCCTTCTGAATTCCCTATTGGATTTCTTGGTGACTGTCTTAAATTGATGACCTCTAGTTATGCTCTTCCACACAAGAGGAAACATTCTCTCTTCATCCACTCAATCAAAACCTTTTGGAATTTTAAAAACCTCTATTAGGGCACTCCTTAGCCTTCTTTTTTCAAGAGAAAAGAGATCCAGCTTGTTAATCCTTTCATGATATGTATACCCATGCATTTCTTGTATCATCCTTATAAATCTTCTCTGCACTCTCTCCAGTTCCTCTATGTCCTTTTAACAATTTGGCGACCAGAACTGCATGCAGTACTCTTAAGTGTGGTCTAATCAAGGATTGATAAAGGTTAACATAACTTCTCTACTTTTCAATTCTATCCCTCTAGAAATAAAGCCTAGTGCTTAGTTTACTTTTTTTTTTGGCCTTGCTAACCTGTGGCACAACATTTACAGATTGGTGTATTTGTATTTGAGATCCCTTTGTTCCTCTACCCCACCTAACCTCACACCTTCCAAATAATGAGTGACCTCCCTATTCTTCCTACCAAAATGTACTACCGCACATTTATCTGTGTTGAACTTGATTTGCCAATTATTTGCCCATCCTGTAAGTTTATCAATGTCCTCCTGTAATTTGTTGCAGTACTCCTCAGCATTAACTATTCCTCCTACAATTTCATGTCATCAGCAAATTTAGAAAGTGTGTTTTTGATACCAAGGTCCAAATCGTTAATGCAAATTGTGAACAGTTGTGGTCCCAGCACTGATCCTTGTGTAACACCACTTCCCACCTACTGCCACTCTTAAAGCCCCCCACCTGCCAACACTGAGGCGCACATTAATTCATCACATGAACAATAAAACTTAAAATTGTGCCTGGGAAGAAAAGAGGGCCATCACAAGGAATTGCCAAGTTCCTGACTGAAAAGACATTTGCATAGTAACAGACAGTACTTGGAATGGACAAAGGGGCCACTCCCTGCTCCAATTTAATCCACAATGGACTTTTGCTTACCAGACATTGAAGCACTCCAGGTTAACTACTAAGATGGTTGGATACACAACAGACGTGGTCAGACCAGTTTAGTCACATGACTAACTGACTGTTGGAGTTTTTTGAATTTGAACTGGCCACAGGGTAAAAACTCAGAAAGCTGTTTGCTCCTGGACTGAGAACACCTCTCTCCTGTCTGCTCTCATCTCTTTCTCATGGAACTGAAGACCCATTGAAGACATGTGAATTCAAAGAGAGAAAAGTCTCCTACATGAATAAGGTTGAAGAAGAATACTGGGCCCCAAAGAAAAGTAAAAGCTGTCTACAATCAAAGCCTCTACGGTGAGCTGGAGACATAGAAGCAGTAACAAGAAACCCCCTTCAGAGACTGCCTCAAACCTCTCTACTTTATTTTTCTTCTGCTCTTTTCTGTCCCTATTTGCATGTGTGTATCGCACGTGCATGCTAACGTGGGCGTGTCGTATATCCGTAGGCATTAACCAAATTAGAGTTAAAGTTTAAGTTTTAATAAATTTCACTTTTCTTCTTTAAACCTAAGAAAACTTGGTTGTGCTCATTTCTTTGCCTTATAATTGGAAAATGGTGAACAAGGATTCACCAAGGGGGAGCTCAAAACTCTGTGTGTTTAAAATTAAACCCTGTTACAATAAGACCGGGTGAAGACAGTAAAAGACCCCTAGACACCTTTCTCACCTGGTTGTAACACTATCCTTTACTCCCACTCTATTTTCTGTCTTGAAGGCAGCTCACAATCCATTCTGTCACTTGCCCCCTGACTCCACATTCTCTGACCTTATTCATTAGTCGATTATAGAGCACCTTATTGAAGGCCTTTTGAAAATTGAGATAAATTACATCTACTGCATTACAATTGTCTATCGCTCTGTTACCTCCTCACAAAATTCAATAAGATTGGTCAAGCAAGATTTTCCCTTTTGAAATTCATGCTGACTATTCATTATTATATTTTTCATTTCTAGATGTTCTTCTATTCTCTTTTTTAGTAGGGATTCCATTAATTTTCTTACCACTATATTAAGCTGACTGGTCTAAAAATTCCTGGGCATGTTCTGTCCCCCTTCTTAAATATAGGAATTGCACTAGCTATCCTCAAGTCCAGTATGCTCAGCATAGTGGGGAAAGTCTTTGCTCGAGTCGCGCTGAACAGGCTCCAGAAGCTGGCCGAGCGCACAATGTGGCTTTCGTGCAGAGAGATGTTGACATACTGTTCACAGTCCGCACTGTGGAAGCTGCGTGTGATTTTAACACTGTTTAAGGTGGCTCGCCTTGTGACAATGAGGTCCAGCTGGTGCCAACGACGCGATCTTGGGTGCCTCCATGAAACCTGATGACAGGGTTTGGTGTGAAAGAACGAGTTGGTGATGCAGAGGTTATGATAGGTACACAACTCAAGCAGTCTCTGCCCGTTCTCATTCATCCTTCCAACGCCATAGCGCCCAAGGCAGGAGGGCCATGAGTTATGGTCGGCCCCAACCCTGGCATTAAAGTCCCCCAGCAGGAATAGGAGTTCGGTGTTGGGGATGCTGCTAATGATGTTATGGAGTTCCTCTTAGAACTGATCTTTAGCTTCAGGTGGGGAGCAGAGTGTTGGAGCATAGATGCTGAGTAGGTGTACTGGACCAGAGGTGGTGAGCAGTCGGATGGACAGTATGCGTTCCGAGCCATTTGAGGGAGGCTCTATAATGCTGAGCAAGGAGTTTCTGATGGCGAAGCCCACTCCATGCTGTCTTGGTTCTTCAGGATCCCTGCCCTGCCAGAAGAAGGTGTAGTCTTGCTCTGCTAGAGATCCACTCGCGGGGAGGCGAGTCTCCTGAAGTGCTGCAATGTCTACATTGAGTCTACTGAGCTCGTTGTTAATGATGGCGGTCTTCCAAGAATCGTTGATTTGTGTAAGGTCTTCCGACAGGCCAGGACACATAGTTCTGATGTTCCAGCTTGCAAAGCGAAGGGCTGGTACCTTCTTTCCTTTTTTCATGTTGTTTGGTGCGGTGTATCAGTCCACCTTTCGGGCAATGACCCTGAGCTCCAAGCACACATTGAAGCAGGTAGACTGTGGCGGGACAGAACCTTATTGACCGGGGGCTGCCCGGTTTGAGGCGGGCGGTAGCTGTCCAGTGAGGTGCAATGACCTCTCCCACCGACAAAGGCAACCCGTGGCGCCCAGTTTCTACGCCAATTTATCTGGACTTATAACTCGTAACTGCTGCCTTCCGTGTTGTTTCAGTCGCTGTGAGGTGACTATGGAGTGACCTCTCCATGGTGCATGCCTGGGCGAATTTATGGAGGTTGAGAGTTGCCCAGTCGTCAAAACCTCCCTCTCGAACTTTCTGGTGGGGTCCAAAGGAGTGCAGAGCACAATGTTTGGCACCAGTATGGCTGCAGGAACTGCCGGAAACATGCCAAAGGTGACACATGACCGCCTATGGAGTTCCACTCCGGATTATCTGTTAGGGTTTACTCCCTTAGCCTTGGTCTCTCCCGAGATGCCCACAAGGCAGTGGGGTTGTTAGAGCCCCTACACAGGTGTAGGCTGATGCCAGTGGGAGGAGGGGATGCGAGGGGGAGGGGTGGAGGGAGGGGGGTGCGAGGGGGAAGATGGTGCGAGGAGGGGGGCTGGGACGGGGTTGTGAGGGGGTGAGCTGAGAGGGTGGAGCAGGGAAGGGGATGGGGGGGGGGGAGGTGGAAGGGGGGGAAAGGGGAGGGGAAGGTGGGGGAAAGCGGGTGCAGGTAATAAGCCATTTCCTCAGTGCCCACCATCGACGTCCGGAAAGCTCATCCACGTCCTTCAGGAGGTGAAGCATCTTTTGGCACACTTACAAAGGTGATTACATTCGCTAAGGGTTTTTTGATGTGGTTTATATAAAGGCATACAGCATTGCCGACAGTGCGCTGCAGATGCTCTCCGAGCCATCTCCCGCGGGCGCTTTGAAGTTGCGTCCGGGGGGCCGCTCGTGGATTTTTTGGGTGTTCGGAGCACCTTTTCTCAAGACTTCTCTCGAGTCCCGCTGTTCCTTCTTCACCTCAATGGACTTACCGCACGCCGTGGCCGCAGACACTCTGGGCGGTGAAGACAGCAGGATCGGAGATTAAAGTATCTACAGCTGTGCTCTTCAGTTTCGTCCGGATCAATTTCGTTGAGAAAACAAAGAGCAGGTGTGGCTGGGGGAGGGCAGTGGGCCCAGGTAACATAAACTAAACTAACTGTTAGCTTTTAGTTCGGGCTAAAATGAACTGATTTAAAGAGCCAGGGGAGTTTAAACAGTTTAAGAGGGTAGATTGGGGGAGAAAACACTCGGAATGGGAGCAGATGGCCATGGATAGAGTTGAACAGCAAGGGAGCTTCCTAGGGAGCTTATAGCCCAGGAGCCATCTTGAGCAATCTGTTGTCTAGGTACTTAATATATGCCTCTTTCCTGACCCTCAGTTGTTCCTTTATGTCTTGATTCATCCATTGAGTCTCACTAACATCTACTTTGTTCTTTCGTTTTAGTGGAATAAAATTTTCCTGCACTCTGTTGAACACCAACTTAAATCTTTCCCACTGTTGTTCTACATCATAGTTTGCCAATATTGTTACCCATTTTATTTTCCCAAGTTCTATTCTCAGCCCCTCAAAATCAGCTTTTCATCTCACTTCCCCGCCCGCTCCACCTTGCAAGGCCTCCAACACCCTCCACCTCAGCTTCCAATCCTTCAGACCTCTGATCCCCACCCATCCCCAACAACCCTCCCGGGATCAGACATCCCCATTCCCCCTCTCGGCTCGGACCTACCTGGTCCTATGACCTCTTTTTCAGCCTTCCCCACCTGACTGGATGCTAAGCTTGTCAATCAGACTCACTTCTGGGTGAGGAACCTCTCAGTAATGTCACACGCATGCTGTGCAGTTGGGGGAAGCCCTGACTTCCAGGTCTCCCTTGCGCTAACAGACCCCACTGCTCTCACTTAATTTCCTGGGACAGCCATGACTGCCTCCCCGCTGTGTTGCTGTCTCCATGTACCTGGTCTGCTCTGACCCAGTGTACAGCCCCATGTGCTCCAATCAAAGGGTCGAATTTTGTGCTGGCGATGGGGGTCTCGATGTCAGGGGTAACCGATGCCGAGATCCCCGTGTCAGCTATTATACAGAAGGCCCGCTGAATTTAGTGCCAGTCAGGCACTTAACTGGACAGTGGCGGGCCTTCTGTATGAGTTAGGACCATAAAAAAGCAGTACTTGTACATTGTCTAGGCACAGCAGGCCAGCGAGTCTTCGAGCAGTTCACAGAAGATATGTCTACGTTTGATACAGGGGTAAGTGCTCTCGAAAAATACTTCAGGCCAGAGAAAAGCGTGATGATAGAGCAATATGCATTCCACCAGAGATCCCAGGGACATGGTGAGTCCATTAAGCAATACATGACAGCATTGCAGCAATTGGCATCTACATGTAAATTTGACACACTAACCAATGAAATAATTTGTGAACAATTAATTGAAAAGACTTCAACGAATTAGGGAATTTCTCCTCATGGAGGATTATGATTTAACCTTGGAAAAAGCCATAACCTTAGCAGTCCAGATTGAATCTGCCATGTTAGATTCGGACAGTTTACACATACATGCACCCTTAGACTCAGGGTTGCAGACAGAGCTTGCCCAACCAGCTTCAGTGTAAGGGTTACGGAGAAGAAGACCTCAATAACCTCATCAAAATTTGCCCCATCATGGTCAGTTACCTTCAAAACTGTGCCCAAATTGTGGACATGCTCATTGAGTCACAATGCCATGTCCAGCTCGAGGAAAAAACTGTAACTCATGTTTACAGTGGAACAACTTTGCAAAGATGTGCAGGTTGTCAAAGAAAAAGACTTCATTGGTTTGACATGTGGAGGAGTCTCATCCTGAGAGTGAGGTACAACATGTATTTACCATCACAAAAAGCAAAGCACCAGGTCACTTTAAGGAGTGCTCAGACGAGATTGCAGTCATCTCAGTGTCACTTCTTATTGATGCTGGCGTGAAAGTATCTACTTTGAGTGACAAACTCAACCATCGGTATTTTTCGGAAATCTCTCTCATTCCTGCAACAGACATTCTTCAAGCTTATGACAACACTATCATTCCAGTTTCGGGGATGATCACAGTTCCAGTACGCTACAAAAATGTCATCCTAGACAGGTTCACTTCCTATGTAGCTAAAGCCGAAACCTTACGGGGGTAACCCGTTTCGATAGGCTTGGATTCAAACTCATTGACCCCACCAGAACACACATTAATGGGACTGATGATGCATATTATACGCACCAGTATTCTTCCTTACTTACTGGATTTGGGGAGATCAAAGGGTACTGTCATGCACCTCATGTTGACACATCAATTCGACCAGTTTCACAAAATTTGAGACACTTGCCATTTGCAATCCGTGCTGAAGTGTCACAGGAGCTGAAACGACTAGAAGCAGACGGTATCATTGAGCGAATCAGCTCATCGCCATGGATATCAAATCTAGTCATTGCACGATGAAAGAATGGTGAACTTAAGACTATGCTTTGACCTAAAGGCAGTCAACAAAGCTATCATACCAGACAAGTATCCACTTCCTACAATTCAAGAACTGTCAGCATCATTTCATAACTCCACAGCCTTCAAAAAGCTTAATATGCAACAGAGTTATCTTCAAATACCTCTAACAGAACAAAGCTTTTGTTACCCAAGAAGGTGTGTTTCAGTACTGCAGAATGCCCTATGGACTAAGTTCAGCACCTAGCGCGTTCCAGAAGATCGTTTCTTCAGCCTTGTCAGATGTTGACCTACTTGATGATGTCGTTGTCCACAGAAGAGACAAAGCTGAACATGATCAACGATTATCAGCAGTGCTCACTCGATTTGCAAAACACAATTTGATGTTCAACAAGGACAAATGAACACCTGCAGCATTGAGATTGACTTTCTAGGTTACAGAGTGACAGTAGCTGGACTAAAGCCTACACACTCTCTGACCGGAAAAACACCAGCCAAACTTATGATAGGTTGCAACTTCCACATAACACTGACCATTCTTAAGCCATCACTACCAGTTAATGAGGATGTCAGAGCGAACGCAGATGAAATCGCAAAGCGACAAGGTAAAATAAAAGTATACTTTGACAAACGTACAAGTGCAAGGGAACCACAATTTAAAGTCGGAGACTGGGTTCGAATCAAATGACCAAATCACGACGACAAACTTGCTTCATCAGTATCAGGTCCAAAGCAGATTTAACATTTGCTCAGTACAAATACTTATCTGTTGGATGACAACAGCAAGTGGAATACGAGACGTTTGATAGGGAGCAGACCAGGATGTTTTGAGGATAGTGGTTATGAGGATACATTTCCTTTTCCTATGAGTGATATTGATCATCCGCCTCATCAAGCTGATCAAACAGACCTAAGAAACCCTCCTATCTCAAAGACTATTTCTGTACTTAGAGAAAACAGGCAAATTGAACACTAAGAAATAACTTGATGTATATATATATATATATGTTATTTAGAATATTTTAATTCAAAACGGAGAAAAATGTAGTGTTTTGATTGATCTGGGTTTGATTGTATTAGTACATTGACTTATCTGTGTTCACTGTGTTTGATTGCTTAAGCCTATGGGTGGAGCTTAAGAGTTAAAAGTGAAACTTAAAGATACAGCTTGGCTATTCTGCATAAAACACACTGACTGCTATGAGGAGACATGTCTTGAAATTGTGTAAGAACTATTTATATGTTAAAGTGCTGCAAATAAACCAGTTATAAACAAGTGTGATATCTGCATTGCTCTGAGATAAATCAGATATATATACCATATCCAGCAACCCAGCACAAACATAACACCTACCTCAGGCCTTCTGGAGAGCAACAGCCAGAAAGTCTCAAAATCTGGTTGAAATAGTTGTCAAAGCTTTCCAACATAGCTGTTTTAGCCCTCTTCAACTTGCTGCTGGAACACCCCTCCCCAGACCCTGTGACCTGCCAAGAACCCTGATACAACCCACCACTGCAGTCTAACTCCATTCTCCAAGTGGCAGCCTCAGAAATCCCAGAACAAGGTAAAGGTGGGGGTGGAGGGATTGGAACTGGTCAGAGAAAATTGACCCCAATATGTCGCACAGCACCAAAGGTAATGGCCATGCCCTTGCTTGAACCCATTTAGAAATGATAATGTTTCAGTTTACTAAGGGATATACAAAGAGGTGTACCAGTTTTTTTACAATGCAGCATTAGATAACACAACACTATTCAGAGGCAACTGTCCTCCAGCAGCAGGCAAAGGCATGCAGGATTGTATATTCAGACCTTCCTGCCCTTGTGTCATACTATATTTTTAAATTAGAGTTTCATACTAAATGCTGAAGTACATATTTTCCTTGCTTTTTGGAAAATTAGGCTTATTAACCATGTGCTTTTCTGTAGATTTTATGACTGTCAATCAAAATGAAGAATATGTTTAACTGTGCATATGTTTATATCCACCTTAAATGTGGACCCTCCCCCATCTTTGCACAAGGTAAAGTGGAAGATCTCTCACCTGTCGGCTCTCGGTTCCTGGCTTCCTTCAGGTAATGTAAAGCTTTATCGTAATCCCCAAGATGGTAATAGGCCACACCAGAGCGATACAGGGCCTTGAAATTATCACCTTCCTTTTTCAGGACTTTGAGACAATATTCCTTTACTCGTTCATAATTCACTAGTTCCGCTTGTAGCAAGCAAGCTTTTGAGAAAAGTGAAGAAAAAAGAACACAAGGGATCAGTTGTTAGAATTTTCAAACATACTGAAGCATTGACAGAAAAATTAATCTCTCATAAGAAGCTTTGCATAACGTGGTGCTTTAGGCGCACTTGGGATTGTTTGGTTATGGGTTGGGGAGGTACAAGGAGAAATTCCGCCAGTGCGAAAGTGAACACATCGACTAAGGTCATCCTCACCATCCTAGATAGTTTATAGGTGACGAGTATACTTCACAGTCAGTTTCATTACAGTCTACAGTCCCCTCACTAAATCACAGATATGCTGCACTAAATGAGAGACCCCTGTAATATGCAAGGCTGCAAGTACTGTGGTGGATTTTTACAGTTGTTCTCCCAACCAGATAGGCCTGCCCATGGCCTGATGTCATGTATTAACTGGACGAATAAACTTAAGCAACTTCTATCCTACATTACAACAGTGACTACATTTCAGAAGTGCATAATTCGCTGTAAAGTGCTTTGGGACATTTTGAGTGCATATGAAAGGCGCTATATAAAGGCAAGTCTTTCTTTCCTTCTAACGATATAATTGGGCACAATCTGTTACACTGCTCTAAAAACACTGGTGCTAAACTAGCAGAGGTGCAGTATAACAATGCTATTAATGACCGGAATCTTCCCAACCCCTTGGAGGCGGCATTGGAGGCGGGGTGGGTCAGGAAAGTAGCAGAAAACCCAATTGGGATGGCTCTCTGATACTGTCCTGCCTCTGTGAAAGTTTCCCAGGAGTGGGGCTGCCACAGAAATTGTCAATTCACTCCACAGAGGCAGGCAACCAACCAAGGCAATTAGGCCCCACTTAAGGACCATTTTCCCACACCAATGCAACATTCCCGGCATCGCATGGACCCACCGCTGTGTCCAGAGCCCGGCAATGATTTGGAGGTGGCCTCCCGGCAGGAGGTCGGAGGTCCATTAGACCTTGCTCTCCATGCCCCTACGACAGAGCCGCAATACTGAAATGGGCACAGCCGCAGACACGATCCTTGTTGTTCCCACTCTACGCTGATGGCCCTGACACCTCTGTGCCTTGTTTGTTATGGAGCCTTCTGCAACCTTTCGAGAGCGTCTCCATTTTGAGGCGCCCTCAAGCTCACCTTCTGCCTCAGCAGCCCTCACCACGCACAGCGGGGCAGCCAGCCAGTCCTGTGGGCCCTCCCATTGGGCCTCCCGTGTCCCTGTTCTGCCTGCCATTCCTAATTGGATGGCAAACGCAGACGGCAGCCAATTCGGAGGCCGCCTCACGTAAAGTCGAGCTGGCGGGCATGCTGTTGGGATCTGTAAATGATACCAATGCTGGGTTCCTGACGCCCATGAGAAAATTCAGTCCAATGTCTCTCTAAGAATCAAAGAAAAACACAATTTAAAAAAAAAATTGCTGTCTGCATTTGTTCTTTATTTTTCTGAGTCCCCACGCTCTTTGGTAGTTTCTGTGTCATTAGTCCCAGTTTGGGGATTGGGCAAGTGAGTAAAGTCTTTCATCACTTCAGATACCAACCTCTACCAGTTGCTGTGTTTGTGGCAGGGTTGGGAAGTGAGGAAGAGGTGGTTGGAAATCATCCCTTCTCCTGTTTTGAAGATGCTTTTGTAAAATACTCAAAAGATTGACAGCCCCGTCACCTATATCAACTGCCGCAGCAGTTTGCTAAATTTTATCTGTCTGTAACAATAACAACTTGCATTTATATCGCGCCTTTAATGCAGTAAGAATGTCCCAAGATCCTTCACAGGAGTGTCATCAAATAAAATTTGACACTGAGCCAGTTAAAGAGAAATTAGGACAAAGCTTGGACAAAGAGGTAGGTTTTAAGGAGGGTATTAAAGGTGGAGAGAGAGGGAAATAGGTGGAGAGGTTTAGGGAGGGAATTCCAGAGCTTAGGGCCTCAGCAGCTGAAGACATGGTCACCAATGGTGCAGCAATGAAAATTGGGGGTGCTCAAGAGGCCAGAATTGGAGGAGTGCAAAGATCTCGGGGGGATTGTTGTAGTGCGGGAGGAGAACCTTCATGTATGGAAAAAACTGTTAACATATCTCAGAGGACAAGTTACCATGGCAACAACACCCTTCTAAGAAAAGTCACTGCAACAGGCCTTGCAAATCTTTCACTGTTAACTTAATATAATTGCTGAAAGAATAGAGGCAGGGTTTAGGAGATGTTTTTTACATTCAGAATAGTGTTAGAACATGGTATGCCAGACCAGAAACAGTGGTGGAAGAGAATCCATAATACTAGCTAAATGGGAAGCAGATAACTATTTAAAAAGCAAGAATATAAATGGAGATGGGGAAAGACAGGGAAGTGGGACTAAGGGGTTAATTCCTTCAGAGAACTGCCAGATGTGTGATAAACACGACAGTTATGCTGAGAAATTCTGATTCTAAAGGCTAAATTTTACGTGGGGCAATCTGTGGCCCACGGAAGCCCCCAGTGGCAAAGGCTTCCCCTCTGTGCACAATCACCGCCCTCAATGACCACCCTCCTACCACCCCCACCCCCCCCCACCCCTCACCGGGGCCTGCCGGACTGGCCCTGGTGACCCCACTGGACTGGCCCTGGCGATCCCGCCACACTTAGCTCGGGACCAAGGCTCCAGCGCTGCGCCAGGTCCTGGTCTGGTGCAGTACCGGCAGTGGTCACCACACTCCATGGCACTACCGATACTACTGAGCTGCTGGCCCTCTGATTGGCTGACAGTTCTGAGAGGCAGGATCCCCACCTGTAAAGGGACGGGGACCATGGTGCTGAGCAGTTAAGTGTTCGAGCGCTATTAATTTGCACAGGTGGGGCTCCAAAGTGCCGAGGAAGGGCTCCCCTCACCTTTTCAGCCGGGTGTCGGGACCCCCGCTGATTCCACTACATTCAGCCCAATCTGACTAAAAGGCTCAACAACTAAAATGTGGTAATTTTTCTCGTCAGGAGACATATTCAGCACAGAGGCTATGGACCAGTCCAGCACTGATCCAGGGATAAATTTAATCCCCAATTCAGATTGTTTGCTCACCATTTTTATCCCCCAGGAATCTCGGTCAACAGCAGCTCAGTCACCCCTTTACACCCTTTCCATTTTGAACACTACTCAATTAGAGGGAGCTTCAGAAAAGTGGTAAAGACCAGCCTTGTGTAAATACTGCTAGCAATACAGTACAACTGGTCCCACTGTTTCAGAGAACCTTACAGCACAGAAGGAGGCCACCTGGCCCATCATGCCTGTCCTCAGCTCTTCCAAAGAGTTATTTGATTAAACTGACTCTCTTGCTCTTTTCCCATTGCCTTGCAAATTTTTCCTTTTCAAGAAGATGCGCAAGTACCTTTTGAAAGTTACTATTAAATCTCTCCATCACTCTTTCAGGCAATGCAGTCCAGATCAAAACAATTGCAGCTTAAAAACATTCTCATCTCTTCTCTGGTTCTTTTGATAATTATCTTAAATCCGTGTCCTCTGGTTACAGACCCTCCTGCCAGCAAGATCAGTTTCTCCTTATTTGCACTCTCAAAATCCCTCATAATTTTGAACACCTCTTTTAAATCTCCTTTTCACCTTCTCTGCTCTAAGGAGAAATTTTCCAGCTTCTCTAGTCTCTCAACATTACTGAAGTTCCTCATCCCATATTGCCTTTTTTATTCCTGTTTCCAAATGCATCACTTCACATTTTTCGACATTGGTTCTGTTGCTCTTATCTGAAAGCAGGATCTGTTCTTAACCACAGTGCAGAGATTGATGTATTCCTGTGGCAGTTTACTGAATTTACAGATTAGGACTGAAGCCATCAGACTTGACCTAAGCAGACGGCTTGTGCGTCTCAAGCCTGCCAGTATGTCACAGGGTTCTCCTGCCTTGGAGAAAGGAGGTTAATTTAAGGTAATAATCTTCTATTTGTCTTACCATTGCTGCCTTTTTCCCACTGCTGATTCCCTTACTCCTTTTCAAGTTGGCAGGGATAAAAATTTGATGCATGAACCCAGAGACAAAACTCAACGGGACCGACCACTGCCAGACTAAACCACCTGGTAAATCAAATAACTGCTGGTCACTTGGGCAGTACCTGAATGTCACCTGTCTATTAACTATCATAGTCATTACAACAGCAAATAAAGTGTACCCCAATGATTTGCAGGGGTCCCACGGTCCTGAAAGGTGCCTTTAATAATGACAAAAGCTGTTGTTTTTCAAATAGTGGCAGAATGACAGTGAGCAGCTGCACTAAAGGCAGCATTGAAATGAGCACATGTGCTTCCAAATTTGAACCTGCAGGTTGCCACCACAGGACAGAAAAACTTCATAAAATCTTATACTGAGGTAACGATAGTCAGGACACAGATTCCCTATAGTTCAACACATACTTCAACGTCCTTCTTCCACAGGTGATGATTAACTGTAGTTGAACTTTTGTATACAAGGGACAGAGATACAGGACATGGCATCATTTGGGAAGGAGGTCTACCGAGAGCGGATGTAGTAATGAGGAGCTTCACTACCGACACACAATGCAGACTTTCCTTGATTGAATGTTGGGAGTATAGCTGTAGCATCTCCTGTGCTCTTGGCACAGCATTTCAGTGAAGGGTGATAGTGGATGTGTGAAATTTTCATACTGAATCCATTTGAACTGTGGAAACACTCTCAACAGATACAGTCTAACCTTCGTAACTCAAATTGTGCATTTTGAACTATATCATCACTCAGGTGGAATGCTGTTAATTACAGATCTGTCACTAATGGTATGAGCAATCTGAGGTGATAATTTAAAAACATACTGGCTTGTGTGATTCCACACCCCACATTGTGTATCAGTACCCAGAAATAAATCTAGTAGCACCACAGCAGGGTCACCTAACTTAAGTTGAAGCAACTGCTTGAAGAATGGGGACTAAGGGATGGAGTAAGCCATTTATATCCAGTCTACTGATCTACAAAGCATTGTGTTCAGGAGCAAGGCATGGGTTTACTCTGTAACCTTCCATGCCAGACTTACTCCACTACAGGGTAGACTGAGGCTTTGTAAAGCACTGACTTGATGAGACTTGAGCTTTCTTCAGGTGTGCCACTCTTTCATGAATATTTCAAACCATCTACACCACTTGTTTGCTCCAGTGCAGTTTGGGCCTAATTATCAAATCAGGGAGCTGCGCATTTGTAATGCTATACAGCTTGGTGCCCTTACAAAGTAGAGGTGGATGCATAACATCATGATCAATTCTTCTTGACGGGGTTGTTGAATTGATCTAGTCCATGGTGAACAAACAATTTGTCTGCCAACTGTCTAACCTTATCCACACCTGCCTAGGGATTAGATTACCATGCATGAATTTCAAATAGAGAGTTAACCACTCAGTAGTGAAAGGTGTCATTAGCAAAAAGGACAAAATTACTTCTATTTTATGACTGATGAGGATGAGAAAAAGAATGGGGTCAATTACGCTTTTCATCCAATACAGTGCCATTTCCTTCTGAGATAGATGTACACACATGCTCACAAATTAAACATTGCAATAAAATAATTGTAATGTTGATAGTTTCCATTTTGAACACTACTCATTTAGAGGGAGCTTCAGAAAAGTGGTAAAGACCAGTCTTGTGTAAATACTGAGCAAAAAATAAATAAACATTCGATTTAACAGTAATGCTGTGTTGTGTCATCTCCTTTCCCAAAGAGGTAAGCCAAAGTATCACCTTTCTCTGTGAGACCTCCCTTCCCCCAATGATCCACAGTGTCATCTCCCTTCCCCGATGATCCACAGTGGCATCTCCCTTCCCCCAATGATCCACAGTGTCATCTCCCTTCCCCGATGATCCACAGTGGCATCTCCCTTCCCCGATGATCCACAGTGGCATCTCCCTTCCCCCAATGATCCACAGTGTCATCTCCCTTCCCCCAATGATCCACAGTGTCATCTCCCTTCCCCGATGATCCACAGTGGCATCTCCCTTCCCCCGATGATCCACAGTGTCACTTTCCTTCCCCCAATGATTTGTAGTGTCATCTCACTTCCCTGAGATACAAGCCATCTTTCCTTCCTCCTACAAAGTGACACGTCCCCTTCCCCCACCTCACCTCACAACTGAGAATCTTTGACAATATCACCTCCAACTAAGAGACAACCTTGACAGTGTTAAGCGCCCCAGGCATCATTCTATATAGTGCCCATTCAATGTCCTTGCACTCTTATGGAGGCTTCCTATGTACTTGGCACAATGGATGAATGAGTATACAACAGAAAATTGTCTGTGGAGAGATACTGGGCCACAGATTTGTAAAATGGCTTTAAATACACCCTATTTTGTATTCTGGCAAGTTAAACATTTTAACTGTGATTGCAAGTGCTGCAGCAGTGCTTAAAAAGTACACAATGTATTTCCCAATCTGTTATGCAAACGAGGTCTTTATATAGCAGCATTAATAAAAGTTACTAACTAGATTTTCTCTCTCATTTCATGCCCTGACACTGTACTTGTTAACTCAGGACTTTAGCCCCATGAAGTGCTGGGTTTCTTTTTCTGAACATGTGAATTTTAAAAATTTAATTATTTATTAGACCTGATGTTCGTCAGGGGAAAGGTCTGTGCTTACAAAAAGGTTTTTGATGTATTTTACAAAATATATACTGACAATTTACAAGACAAAGGAAAAATAAATGGACATGTATCATTAATATGGACATTTATTAAACAGGCTCTTTCATTCCTTTATAAAGGAGTTGCATAGAACTCTTACAAGCCAGTAATTCTGCACATTTTACAATAATACAAAGTTGTTTTGGCAGTTTTGGCTTCATACTGATACAAATTGCTTAGCGTAATTAGATTGCAAATTTGCCAGTATTGAATTTATTCAATGATGTATGGCCACCTCAGGGAAACAAGTCTCTTACCTCATCAGCTTTGCAAAGGCAGCAGTATAACTGCAACTGGTGCATATTCCAGTTTCAAAACTGCCCCATCAGCCCTTTGTAAAATGAAACTGGTATTTGGAGCTCCATTTTCTCTGGCTAGAATGTTGTGTGGAACACCCAGTATAAGCTGAGTCTGTTAGTCTGCTTTAGGATGAATTTAGACTATGCACATTAAAATGAAAGCAAATCTCCTGGTTTCATTGTTGAGCTCCCAGTGCACTGGGAGTCAGAGCATTCAACTGGCTTTGTTCGCACACTATCTTTAATGTCACCACAATGCTACAGCTGGTGTCTAATTGGATCCTTAAAGTGCACTAAGTTTAAACTGTTGCCTAAAGTATAATGACACCTTTATATAACCCTTGTATAATTTATGTAATTATGATTTTACAACTTCTCAAAGCCTTAAATTAATTTACTTCTTTAATTACCAAGGGTTTTATTTTATGGAGACTGTGGTATAATCTGTAGATGGCGATTAGTGAGAAACGAGGCTGTACTGTAACCTTGGGGTTCAAATGCATTTCACAAACCACTCAAGCTTTACTCTTGTGACTTATGATGTCACTTGAGCTCCTGAAACAAGCCATTGCCTTAACATAATTTTCTAAAACTGTTTCAAGTCTGCTGGTAGTTGCTTCTTATCCTACAATTCTCTTTTTGTTCCCCTCCCTGGCTTTCTTTCATCCTGTTTCTCATGCTCCCAACACAACTTAGAACAGCCAGGACAAAGCAGCCCGCTTGATTGGCACCCCATCTACAAACATTCACTCCCTCCACCACCGACGCACAGTGGCAGCAGTGTGTACCATCTACAAGTTGCACTGCAGCAATGCACCAAGGCTCCTTAGACAGCACCTTCCAAACCCGCGACCTCTACCAACTAGAAGGACAAGGGCAGCAAATACATGGGAACATCACCACCTGCAAGTTCCCCTCCAAGTCACACGCCATCCTGACTTGGAACTATATCGCCGTTCCTTCACTGTCGCTGGGTCAAAATCCTGGAACTCCCTTCCTAACAGCACTTTGGGTGTACCTACCCCAAATGGACTGCAGCAGTTCAAGAAGGCAGCTCACCACCACCTTCTCAAGGGCAATTAGGGATGGGCAATAAATGCTGGCCTGGCCAGCATCGCCCACATCCCATGAATGAATTTAAAAAAAGCCATTCAGCTCTCAGCTGGTATTGTGGACTGATCATTGCCATGGATCTGAATGGGCTGCTGCCAGGACACTGAGATAGATCTGACAAATTTCTTTACACTCAAAATGCTGCCACTCAGTTTCCTTGCTCAAGAAACTTGATGAGAAGTGATAAAGTACTTGACCTAGATACACAAATTCACATGGCAGACAAACCCAAGGCTGAAGCTCACAATCGTCTGGTTCGGGATTGGAATAGATATCAATGGACTCGTCAGGTAGCAGAAACAGTGACAAATGGAGTTCAATATGGAGAAGTGTGAGGTAATGCATTTGGGGAAGGCTAACAAGGTAAGGGAATACACAATAAACGGTAGGATACTGAGTAGTATAGAGGAATACAAGAAACTTGGGAGTACATGTCCACAGATCCCTGAAGATGGCTGGACAGATAGATAAGATGGTCAAGAAGGCATATGGGATAGTTGCCTTTATTAGCCGAGGCACAGAATATAAGAGCTGGGAGGTTATGCTGGAACTGTATAAAACACTAGTCAGGCTACAGCTAGAGTACTGTGTACAGTCCTGGTCACTGCATTACAGGAAGGATGTGATCGCACTAGAGAGGGTACAGAGGGGTTTTATGAGGATGTTGCCAGGACTGGAGAATTTTAATTATGAGGAAAGATTGGTCGGCTAGGGTTGTTTTCTTTGGAACCAGGGAGGCTGAGGGGAGACCTAATTGAGGTGTATAAAATTATGAGGGGTCTAGAAAGAGTGAATAGAAAAGCTCTATTCCCCTTGGTTGAGTGCTCTGTAACGAGAGGGCATAGATTTCGGGTAAGAGGTAGGAGGTTTGGAGGGGATTCGAGGGAAAGTGTTATTACCCAGAGGGTGTTGGGGATCTGGAACTCACTGCCTGAAAGGGTGGTAGAGGCAGAAAGTAAAAAGTACTTGGATATGCACTAAAAGTGCAGTAACCTACAAGGCTACGGACCAGGAGCTGGAAAGTGGAATTGGGCTGCATGGATACTTGTCAGCTGCCGCAGACACAACGGGCTGAATGGTCTCCTGTAAATTTCTGTGCTTCTATGATTCCACCCCTGACAGGATTCCCCATGGTTTTCCTAAAATTAGAGGAAGCAACAAAATGATTTTCAGTGTTCAATAAAACTCATTCATTCATTCACCTTTCCAACTCAGAGATCTTCTAAACAGTAACTACTCCCTCCTCTGAGTCTTTCCAAACAGTCTTAACTCCTTGTATGATTCTATGTACATTACCAAACTTCTCTACCTGACATCTTATCAACAGCATCAACTGATCGCAGAAGGTCCCCTACTATTACTAAATTCCTGTCTTGTCAGCTCAGCAGTAACAGGGAATGAATGAATTCACTCCATTGTTGTCCGTTCTTAACTCGCCAGGCCACTTCAGTCATCTGCAGCCCTTTTGTGAAAAGTCACTCTTGCCATTGTCTATACAGTGCTATCTTAGTCTTCCTTAGCTTCTTGTCCTACGTAGCTGAATTTAGTGTGGGAAGGGAGGAGTGGAGGGCTGGAGAAACGTGTCAGAAGCATCCACCAGGAAATCCAGCGTCATGACGTCGGTTCCAGATTTAGTTAGTGGCAGGAAAGCACCAAGGCAGCATCACTACCCTGACACAATGGGAGGGCAATTTCAATTGTAGAACACTTAGTTTTAATACATTAGCATCCAATTCAGCGCGATTCAATGGGAGGCATGGGATTAAGTAGACACCGGACGGCCCTCACATGCCTTCAGGTGAGACTGCCAGCTGAGCAGGGTCTCGGGTGGTCTGCAAGGGGGGGGGGGCGGGGGCTTGGGTAGCTGTATCGGATGACCAAACTATTGGGTGAGATGTTTGGTTTCCCATACTGCTGGATGAGAGTGTCAGCTACCAGCAAGGGGTGGGCCCTGAGGGCCATCAGGGATTCTGCCTGGAGAAGTAGAAAAACCACAGTTACCAAGGCAGGGACATCTCTGCATCGACAGTGCTCTGGAGGCCCACTGGCCAACTGGCTTGCGTCTCATAGACCCTGTCTTTTTGTACCCCCGTGCCAGGATGCAGCACCTCCGATGGAGGGAGGGCCAAGAGGCAGCTGTGCCTGCCTGTGAAGCTCCATGATGAGAGCAGCAGCGGCCAGCCATGCCAAGAAGGGCCTACATACACCAGACTATGTACCAGACTAAAATACCTCCAAATGTCCGAACGGCATTGTCAATGAAAACTACGACTCTCCTGGGAGGCTGTCACCGACTTATGCACCCTGCAGCAGGATGAGTTGTGACCTATGGAATTCGGGAGTCACACTATGCAAGTGGCCCTGAAGATCACAGTGGCAGAAAACTTTATGCATCTGGATCTTTTCCAATGATCCACTGGCGCAATGTGTGGGGTCTCCCAGGCAGCAGTCCACCGCTGCATCAAGGAGGTGACCAATACCCTGTTCAAGAGGGCCAGTGACTATGTGAGATACCGGACCGATCCTGACTGTCAGGCTGAGAGGACCATCAGCTTTGGGGCCATCGATGGATTCCCCAGGTGCAATATGTAATTGATTGCACACATGTGGCCATCAAGGCTCCCCTGGAACAACCATGGGATTGAAAAGAGTGTGGAGTGTTAGGAGAGGTTTCATTGAAAAGAGCATGGAGTGTGGGGACAGGCTTCATTGAAAAGAGCTTGGAATGTTAGGAGAGATTTCATTGAAAAGAGCGTGGAGTGTGGGGACAGGCTTCATTGAAAAGAGCTTGGAATGTTAGGAGAGATTTCATTGAAAAGAGCGTGGAGTGTGGGGTCAGGCTTCATTGAAAAGAGCTTGGAATGTTAGGAGAGGTTTCATTGAAAACAGCGTGGAGTGTTAGAAGAGGTTTCATTGAAAAGAGCGTGGAGTGTGGGGAGAGGCTTCATTGAAAAGAACGCGGAGTGCTGGGAGAGGCCTCATTGAAAAGAGCACAGAGAGTTAGGAGAGGCTTCATTGAAAAGAGCACAGAGTGTTAGGAGAGGCTTCATTGAAAAGAGCGTGGAGTGCTGGGAGAGGTTTCATTGAAAAGAGCGCAGAGTGTTAGGAGAGGCTTCATTGAAAAGAGCACAGAGTGCGGGAAGAGGTTTCATTGAAAAGAGCACAGAGTGTTTGGAGATGCTTCATTGAAAAGAGCGCAGAGTGCGGGAAGAGGTTTCATTGAAAAGAGCGTGGAGTGCTGGGAGAGGTTTCATTGAAAAGAGCACAGAGTGTTAGGAGAGGTTTAATTGAAAAGAGCGCAGAGTGCGGGAAGAGGTTTCATTGAAAAGAGCGTGGAGTGCTGGGAGAGGTTTCATTGAAAAGAGCACAGAGTGTTAGGAGAGGTTTAATTGAAAAGAGCGCAGAGTGCTGGGAGAGGCTTCATTGAAAAGAGCGCAGAGTGTGGGAAGAGGTTTCATTGAAAAGAGCACAGAGTGTTAGGAGAGGTTTCATTGAAAAGAGCGCAGAGTGTTAGGAGAGGTTTAATTGAAAAGAGCGCAGAGTGTGGGAAGAGGTTTCATTGAAAAGAGCGTGGAGTGTGGGAAGAGGTTTCATTGAAAAGAGCGTGGAGTGTGGGAAGAGGTTTCATTGAGAAGAGCGCAGAGTGCGGGAAGAGGTTTCATTGAAAAGAGCGTGGAGTGTGGGAAGAGGTTTCATTGAAAAGAGCGCGGAGTGCTGGGAGAGGATTCATTGAAAAGAGCGTGGAGTGCTGGGAGAGGTTTCATGGAAAAGAGCGCAGAGTGTTAGGAGAGGCTTCATTGAAAAGAGCACAGAGTGCGGGAAGAGGTTTCATTGAAAAGAGCACAGAGTGTTTGGAGATGCTTCATTGAAAAGAGCGCAGAGTGTTAGGAGAGGTTTCATTGAAAAGAGCGCAGAGTGTGGGAAGAGGTTTCATTGAAAAGAGCGTGGAGTGCTGGGAGAGGCTTCATTGAAAAGAGCGCAGAGTGTGGGAAGAGGTTTCATTGAAAAGAGCAAAGAGTGTCAGGAGAGGTTTCATTGAAAAGAGCGCAGAGTGTTAGGAGAGGTTTCATTGAAAAGAGCGCAGAGTGTGGGAAGAGGTTTCATTGAAAAGAGCGTGGAGTGCTGGGAAAGGCTTAATTGAAAAGAGCGTAGAGTGTGGGAAGAGGTTTCATTGAAAAGAGCGTGGAGTGCTGGGAGAGGCTTCATTGAAAAGAGCGCAGAGTGTGGGAAGAGGTTTCATTGAAAAGAGCGCAGAGTGTTAGGAGAGGTTTCATTGAAAAGAGCGCAGAGTGTGGGAAGAGGTTTCATTGAAAAGAGCACAGAGTGTTAGGAGAGGATTCATTGAAAAGAGCGTGGAGTGCTGGGAGAGGCTTCATTGAAAAGAGCGCAGAGTGTGGGAAGAGGTTTCATTGAAAAGAGCGTGGAGTGCTGGGAGAGGTTTCATTGAAAAGAGCGTGGAGTGCTGGGAAAGAATTCATTGAAAACAGCACAGAGTGTAAGGAGAGGTTTCATTGAAAAGAGCACAGAGTGTTAGGAGAGGCTTCATTGAAAAGAGCGTGGAGTGCTGGGAGAGGTTTCATGGAAAAGAGCGTGGAGTGCTGGGAAAGAATTCATTGAAAACAGCACAGTGTTAGGAGAGGTTTCATTGAAAAGAGCATGGAGTGCGGGAAGAGGCTTCATTGAAAAGAGCGCAGAGTGCGGGAAGAGGTTTCATTGAAAAGAGCGTGGAGTGCTGGGAGAGGTTTCATTGAAAAGAGCTTGGAGTGGGCGGAGAGGGTTCATTGAAAAGAGCGCACAGTGTGGGAAGAGGTTTCATTGAAAAGAGCTTGGAGTGTGGGAAGAGGCTTCATTGAAAACAGCGCAGAGTGCAGGGAGAGGTTTCATTGAAAAGAGCGTGGAGTGCGGGAAGAGGTTTCATTGAAAAGAGCTTGGAGTGTGGGAAGAGGCTTCATTGAAAACAGCGCAGAGTGCAGGGAGAGGATTCATTGAAAAGAGCGTGGAGTGCGGGAAGAGGTTTCATTGAAAAGAGCGCAGAGTGCGGGAAGAGGCTTCATTGAAAACAGCGCAGAGTGCTGGGAGAGGCTTCATTGAAAAGAGCGTGGAGTGCTGGGAGAGGTTTCATGGAAAAGAGCGCAGAGTGTTAGGAGAGGCTTCATTGAAAAGAGCACATGGTGTTTGGAGATGCTTCATTGAAAAGAGCGCAGAGTGCGGGAAGAGGTTTCATTGAAAAGAGCACAGAGTGTTAGGAGAGGTTTCATTGAAAAGAGCGCAGAGTGTTAGGAGAGGTTTCATTGAAAAGAGCGCAAAGTGTGGGAAGAGGTTTCATTGAAAAGAGCAAAGAGTGTTAGGAGAGGTTTCATTGAAAAGAGCGCAGAGTGTTAGGAGAGGTTTCATTGAAAAGAGCGCAAAGTGTGGGAAGAGGTTTCATTGAAAAGAGCGTGGAGTGCTGGGAGAGGCTTCATTGAAAAGAGCGTAGAGTGTGGGAAGAGGTTTCATTGAAAAGAGCGCAGAGTGTTAGGAGAGGTTTCATTGAAAAGAGCGCAAAGTGTGGGAAGAGGTTTCATTGAAAAGAGCAAAGAGTGTTAGGAGAGGTTTCATTGAAAAGAGCGTGGAGTGTTAGAAGAGGTTTCATTGAAAAGAGCGTGGAGTGTGGGGAGAGGCTTCATTGAAAAGAACGCGGAGTGCTGGGAGAGGCCTCATTGAAAAGAGCACAGAGAGTTAGGAGAGGCTTCATTGAAAAGAGCACAGAGTGTTAGGAGAGGCTTCATTGAAAAGAGCGTGGAGTGCTGGGAGAGGTTTCATTGAAAAGAGCGCAGAGTGTTAGGAGAGGCTTCATTGAAAAGAGCACAGAGTGCGGGAAGAGGTTTCATTGAAAAGAGCACAGAGTGTTTGGAGATGCTTCATTGAAAAGAGCGCAGAGTGCGGGAAGAGGTTTCATTGAAAAGAGCGTGGAGTGCTGGGAGAGGTTTCATTGAAAAGAGCACAGAGTGTTAGGAGAGGTTTAATTGAAAAGAGCGCAGAGTGCGGGAAGAGGTTTCATTGAAAAGAGCGTGGAGTGCTGGGAGAGGTTTCATTGAAAAGAGCACAGAGTGTTAGGAGAGGTTTAATTGAAAAGAGCGCAGAGTGCTGGGAGAGGCTTCATTGAAAAGAGCGCAGAGTGTGGGAAGAGGTTTCATTGAAAAGAGCACAGAGTGTTAGGAGAGGTTTCATTGAAAAGAGCGCAGAGTGTTAGGAGAGGTTTTATTGAAAAGAGCGCAGAGTGTGGGAAGAGGTTTCATTGAAAAGAGCGTGGAGTGTGGGAAGAGGTTTCATTGAAAAGAGCGTGGAGTGTGGGAAGAGGTTTCATTGAAAAGAGCGTGGAGTGTGGGAAGAGGTTTCATTGAGAAGAGCGCAGAGTGCGGGAAGAGGTTTCATTGAAAAGAGCGTGGAGTGTGGGAAGAGGTTTCATTGAAAAGAGCACAGAGTGTTTGGAGATGCTTCATTGAAAAGAGCGCAGAGTGTTAGGAGAGGTTTCATTGAAAAGAGCGCAGAGTGTGGGAAGAGGTTTCATTGAAAAGAGCGTGGAGTGCTGGGAGAGGCTTCATTGAAAAGAGCGCAGAGTGTGGGAAGAGGTTTCATTGAAAAGAGCAAAGAGTGTCAGGAGAGGTTTCATTGAAAAGAGCGCAGAGTGTTAGGAGAGGTTTCATTGAAAAGAGCGCAGAGTGTGAGAAGAGGTTTCATTGAAAAGAGCGTGGAGTGCTGGGAAAGGCTTAATTGAAAAGAGCGTAGAGTGTGGGAAGAGGTTTCATTGAAAAGAGCGTGGAGTGCTGGGAGAGGCTTCATTGAAAAGAGCGCAGAGTGTGGGAAGAGGTTTCATTGAAAAGAGCGCAGAGTGTTAGGAGAGGTTTCATTGAAAAGAGCGCAGAGTGTGGGAAGAGGTTTCATTGAAAAGAGCACAGAGTGTTAGGAGAGGATTCATTGAAAAGAGCGTGGAGTGCTGGGAGAGGCTTCATTGAAAAGAGCGCAGAGTGTGGGAAGAGGTTTCATTGAAAAGAGCGTGGAGTGCTGGGAGAGGTTTCATTGAAAAGAGCGTGGAGTGCTGGGAAAGAATTCATTGAAAACAGCACAGAGTGTAAGGAGAGGTTTCATTGAAAAGAGCACAGAGTGTTAGGAGAGGCTTCATTGAAAAGAGCGTGGAGTGCTGGGAGAGGTTTCATGGAAAAGAGCGTGGAGTGCTGGGAAAGAATTCATTGAAAACAGCACAGTGTTAGGAGAGGTTTCATTGAAAAGAGCATGGAGTGCGGGAAGAGGCTTCATTGAAAAGAGCGCAGAGTGCGGGAAGAGGTTTCATTGAAAAGAGCGTGGAGTGCTGGGAGAGGTTTCATTGAAAAGAGCTTGGAGTGGGCGGAGAGGGTTCATTGAAAAGAGCGCACAGTGTGGGAAGAGGTTTCATTGAAAAGAGCTTGGAGTGTGCGGAGAGGCTTCATTGAAAACAGCGCAGAGTGCAGGGAGAGGTTTCATTGAAAAGAGCGTGGAGTGCGGGAAGAGGTTTCATTGAAAAGAGCTTGCAGTGTGGGAAGAGGCTTCATTGAAAACAGCGCAGAGTGCAGGGAGAGGATTCATTGAAAAGAGCGTGGAGTGCGGGAAGAGGTTTCATTGAAAAGAGCGCAGAGTGCGGGAAGAGGCTTCATTGAAAACAGCGCAGAGTGCTGGGAGAGGCTTCATTGAAAAGAGCGTGGAGTGCTGGGAGAGGTTTCATGGAAAAGAGCGCAGAGTGTTAGGAGAGGCTTCATTGAAAAGAGCACATGGTGTTTGGAGATGCTTCATTGAAAAGAGCGCAGAGTGCGGGAAGAGGTTTCATTGAAAAGAGCGTGGAGTGTGGGAAGAGGCTTCATTGAAAACAGCGCAGAGTGCGGGAAGAGGTTTCATTGAAAAGAGCGTGGAGTGCTGGGAGATGCTTCATTGAAAAGAGCGCAGAGTGTGCGGAGAGGCTTCATTGAAAAGAGCGTGGAGTGTTAGGAGAGGTTTCATTGAAAAGAGCGCAGAGTGTTAGGAGAGGTTTCATTGAAAAGAGCGCAAAGTGTGGGAAGAGGTTTCATTGAAAAGAGCAAAGAGTGTTAGGAGAGGTTTCATTGAAAAGAGCGCAGAGTGTTAGGAGAGGTTTCATTGAAAAGAGCGCAAAGTGTGGGAAGAGGTTTCATTGAAAAGAGCGTGGAGTGCTGGGAGAGGCTTCATTGAAAAGAGCGTAGAGTGTGGGAAGAGGTTTCATTGAAAAGAGCGCAGAGTGTTAGGAGAGGTTTCATTGAAAAGAGCGCAAAGTGTGGGAAGAGGTTTCATTGAAAAGAGCAAAGAGTGTTAGGAGAGGTTTCATTGAAAAGAGCGCAGAGTGTTCGGAGAGGTTTCATTGAAAAGAGCACAGAGTGTTAGGAGAGGTTTCATTGAAAAGAGCGCAGAGTGTTAGGAGAGGTTTAATTGAAAAGAGCGCAGAGTGCTGGGAGAGGTTTCATTGAAAAGAGCGTGGATTGCTGGGAGAGGTTTCATGGAAAAGAGCGTGGAGTGCTGGGAGAGGTTTCATTGAAAAGAGCGTGGAGTGCTGGGAGAGGTTTCATGGAAAAGAGCGTGGAGTGCTGGGAAAGAATTCATTGAAAAGAGCGTGGAGTGTAAGGAGAGGTTTCATTGAAAAGAGCACAGAGTGCGGGAAGAGGTTTTATTGAAAAGAGCGCGGAGTGTGGGGAGATGTTTCATTGAAAAGAGCGTGGAGTGCTGGGAAAGAATTCATTGAAAACAGCACAGAGTGTAAGGAGAGGTTTTATTGAAAAGAGCGTGGAGTGCGGGAAGAAGTTTTATTGAAAAGAGCGCAGAGTTTTAGGAGAGGTTTAATTGACAAGAGCGCAGAGTGTTAGGAGAGGCTTCATTGAAAAGAGCACAGAGTTCGGGAAGAGGTTTCATTGAAAAGAGCACAGAGTGTTTGGAGATGCTTCATTGAAAAGAGCGCAGAGTGCGGGAAGAGGTTTCATTGAAAAGAGCACAGAGTGTTAGGAGAGGTTTAATTGAAATGAGTGCGGAGTGCGGGAAGAGGTTTCATTGAAAAGAGCGCGGAGTGTTCGGAGAGGTTTCATTGAAAAGAGCACAGAGTGCGGGAAGAGGTTTCATTGAAAAGAGCGTGGAGTTTGCGGAGAGGCTTCATTGAAAAGAGTCAGAGTGCGGGAAGAGGTTTCATTGAAAAGAGCGTGGAGTGCAGGAAGAGGTTTCATTGAAAAGAGCGTGGAGTGTGGGAAGAGGCTTCATTGAAAACAGCGCAGAGTGTGGGAAGAGGTTTCATTGAAAAGAGCGTGGAGTGCTGGGAGATGCTTCATTGAAAAGAGCGCAGAGTGTGCGGAGAGGCTTCATTGAAAAGAGCGTTGGGTGTGGGGAGAGGTTTCATTGAAAAGAGCACAGAGTTTTAGGAGAGGTTTAATTGACAAGAGCGCAGAGTGTTAGGAGAGGCTTGATTGAAAAGAGCACAGAGTGCGGGAAGAGGTTTCATTGAAATGAGCACAGAGTGTTTGGAGATGCTTCATTGAAAAGAGCGCAGAGTGCGGGAAGAGGTTTCATTGAAAAGAGCACAGAGTGTTAGGAGAGGTTTAATTGAAATGAGTGCGGAGTGCGGGAAGAGGTTTCATTGAAAAGAGCGCGGAGTGTTCGGAGAGGTTTCATTGAAAAGAGCACAGAGTGCGGGAAGAGGTTTCATTGAAAAGAGCGTGGAGTTTGCGGAGAGGCTTCATTGAAAAGAGTCAGAGTGCGGGAAGAGGTTTCATTGAAAAGAGCGTGGAGTGCAGAAAGAGGTTTCATTGAAAAGAGCGTGGAGTGTGGGAAGAGGCTTCATTGAAAACAGCGCAGCGTGCGGGAAGAGGTTTCATTGAAAAGAGCGTGGAGTGCTGGGAGAGATTTCATTGAAAAGAGCGCAGAGTGCGGGAAGAGGTTTCATTGAAAAGAGCGTGGAGTGCTGGGAGAGATTTCATTGAAAAGAGCGCAGAGTGCGGGAAGAGGTTACATTGAAAAGAGCGTGGAGTGCTGGGAGAGGTTTCATTGAAAAGAGCTTGGAGTGTGCGGAGAGGGTTCATTGAAAAGAGCGCACAGTGTGGGAAGAGGCTTCATTGAAAAGAGCTTGGAGTGTGCGGAGAGGATTCATTGAAAAGAGCGCAGAGTGCGGGAAGAGGTTTCATTGAAAAAAGCTTGGAGTGTCCGGAGAGGCTTCATTGAAAACAGCGCAGAGTGCAGGGAGAGGATTCATTGAAAAGAGCGTGGAGTGCGGGAAGAGGTTTCATTGAAAAGAGCTTGGAGTGCGAGAAGAGGCTTCATTGAAAACAGCGCAGAGTGCAGGGAGAGGATTCATTGAAAAGAGCGTGGAGTGCGGGAAGAGGTTTCATTGAAAAGAGCGTGGAGTGCTGGGAGACAATTCATTGAAAAGAGTGCGGAGTGCTGGGAGAGGATTCATTGAAAAGAGCGCGGAGTGCTGGGAGAGGCTTCATTGAAAAGAGCGCGGAGTGCTGGGAGAGGATTCATTGAAAAGAGCGTGGAGTGCTGGGAGAGGCTTCATTGAAAAGAGCACAGAGTGTTAGGAGAGGCTTCATTGAAAAGAGCACAGAGTGTTAGGAGAGGTTTCATTGAAGAGAGCTTGGAGTTTGCGGAGAGGCTTCATTGAAAAGAGTCAGAGTGCGGGAAGAGGTTTCATTGAAAAGAGCGTGGAGTGCAGGAAGAGGTTTCATTGAAAAGAGCGTGGAGTGTGGGAAGAGGCTTCATTGAAAACAGCGCAGAGTGCAGGGAGAGGATTCATTGAAAAGAGCGTGGCGTGCGGGAAGAAGTTTCATTGAAAACAGCGCAGAGTGCAGGGAGAGGGATTCATTGAAAAGAGCTTGGAGTGTGCGGAGAGGCTTCATTGAAAAGAGCGTGGAGTGCGGGAAGAGGCTTCATTGAAAACAGCGCAGAGTGCAGGGAGAGGATTCATTGAAAAGAGCGTGGAGTGCGGGAAGAGGTTTCATTGAAAACAGCGCAGAGTGCAGGGAGAGGATTCATTGAAAAGAGCTTGGAGTGTGCGGAGAGGCTTCATTGAAAAGAGCGTGGAGTGCGGGAGAGGTTTCATTGAAAAGAGCGCAGAGTGCTGGGAGAGGATTCATTGAAAAGAGCGTGGAGTGTTCGGAGAGGCTTCATTGAAAAGAGCGTGGAGTGCTGGGAGAGGCTTCATTGAAAAGAGCGTGGAGTGCGGGAAGAGGTTTCATTGAAAAGAGCGTGGAGTGTTCGGAGAGGCTTCATTGAAAAGAGCGTGGAGTGCGGGAAGAGGTTTCATTGAAAAGAGCGTGGAGTGTTCGGAGAGGCTTCATTGAAAAGAGCGTGGAGTGCGGGAAGAGGTTTCATTGAAATGAGCGCAGAGTGCGGGAAGAGGCTTCATTGAAAAGAGCGTGGAGTGCGGGAAGAGGTTTCATTGAAAAGAGCGCAGAGTGTTGGGAGAGGATTCATTGAAAAGAGCGTGGAGTGCGGGAAGAGGTTTCATTGAAAAGAGCACAGAGTGTTAGGAGAGGTTTCATTGAAAAGAGCTTGAAGTGTGCGGAGAGGCTTCATTGAAAAGAGTCAGAGTGCGGGAAGAGGTTTCATTGAAAAGAGCACAGAGTGCGGGAAGAGGTTTCATTGAAAAGAGCGCGGAGTGCTGGGAGACAATTCATTGAAAAGAGCGCGGAGTGCTGGGAGAGGTTTCATTGAAAAGAGCATGGAGTGTGCGGCGAGACGTCATTGAAAAGGGCGCAGAGTGCGGGAAGTGGTTTCATTGAAAAGAGCAGAGTGTTCGGAGAGGTTTCATTGAAAAGAGCGTGGGGTGCTGGGAACGGCTTCATTGAAAAGAGCGCAGAGTGCTGGGAGACAATTCATTGAAAAGAGTGCGGAGTGCTGGGAACGGCTTCATTGAAAAGAGCGCAGAGTGCTGGGAGACAATTCATTGAAAAGAGTGCGGAGTGCTGGGAGACGATTCATTGAAAAGAGCGCGGAGTGCTGGGAGAGGCTTCATTGAAAAGAGCACAGGGTGTTAGGAGAGGCTTCATTGAAAAGAGCACGGAATGGTGTGAGAGGATTCATTGAAAAGAACGCAGATCGCGGAAAGAGGTTTCATTGAAAAGAGCGTGGAGAGCGAGGAGAGGCTTCATTGAAAAGGGTGCAGATTGCTGGGAGAGGTTTCATTGAAAATGGTGCATATTGCTGGGAGAGGCTTCATTGAAAAGAGCTTGGAGAGTGGGAGAGGATTTATTGAATAGAACGCGGAGTGCTGGGAAAGGATTCATTGAAAAGAGCTTGGATAGCGAGGAGAGGCTTCATTGAAAAGGGTGCAGATTGTTGGGAGAGGCTTCATTGAAAAGAACTTGGAGAGTGGGAGAGGATTCATTGAAAAGAACGTGGATAGCGAGGAGAGGCTTCATTGAAAAGGGTGCAGATTGCTGGGAGAGGCTTCATTGAAAAGAACTTGGAGAGTGGGAGAGGATTCATTGAAAAGAACGTGGAGAGTGGGAGAGGATTCATTGAAAAGAACGTGGAGAGTGGGAGAGGATTCATTGAAAAGAACGTGGAGAGTGGGAGAGGATTCATTGAAAAGAACGTGGAGAGTGGGAGAGGATTCATTGAAAAGAACGTGGAGAGTGGGAGAGGATTCATTGAAAAGAACTTGGAGAGTGGGAGAGATTTCATTGAAAAGAACTTGGAGAGTGGGAGAGGATTCATTGAAAAGAACGTGGAGAGTGGGAGAGGATTCATTGAAAAGAACGTGGAGAGTGGGAGAGGATTCATTGAAAAGAACTTGGAGAGTGGGAGAGGATTCATTGAAAAGAACGTGGAGAGTGGGAGAGGATTCATTGAAAAGAACGTGGAGAGTGGGAGAGGATTCATTGAAAAGAACGTGGAGAGTGGGAGAGGATTCATTGAAAAGAACTTGGAGAGTGGGAGAGGATTCATTGAAAAGAACGTGGAGAGTGGGAGAGGCTTCATTGAAAAGAACGTGGAGAGTGGGAGAGGATTCATTGAAAAGAACTTGGAGAGTGGGAGAGGATTCATTGAAAAGAACGTGGAGAGTGGGAGAGGATTCATTGAAAAGAACGTGGAGAGTGGGAGAGGATTCATTGAAAAGAACTTGGAGAGTGGGAGAGGATTCATTGAAAAGAACATGGAGAGTGGGAGAGGATTCATTGAAAAGAACTTGGAGAGTGGGAGAGGATTCATTGAAAAGAACGTGGAGAGTGGGAGAGGATTCATTGAAAAGAACGCGGAGTGCTGGGAGAGGATTCATTGAAAAGAACGTGGAGAGTGGGAGAGGATTCATTGAAAAGAACTTGGAGAGTGGGAGAGGATTCATTGAAAAGAACTTGGAGAGTGGGAGAGGATTCATTGAAAAGAACGCGGAGTGCTGGGAGAGGCTTCATTAAAAAGAACTTGGAGAGTGGGAGAGGATTCATTGAAAAGAACGCGGAGTGCTGGGAGAGGCTTTATTGAAAAGAGCACAGAGTGCGGGAAGAGGTTTCATTGAAAAGAGCACAGAGTGTTTGGAGATGCTTCATTGAAAAGAGCGCAGAGTGCGGGAAGAGGTTTCATTGAAAAGAGCACAGAGTGTTAGGAGAGGTTTAATTGAAATGAGTGCGGAGTGCGGGAAGGGGTTTCATTGAAAAGAGCGCGGAGTGTTCGGAGAGGTTTCATTGAAAAGAGCACAGAGTGCGGGAAGAGGTTTCATTGAAAAGAGCGTGGAGTTTGCGGAGAGGCTTCATTGAAAAGAGTCAGAGTGCGGGAAGAGGTTTCATTGAAAAGAGCGTGGAGTGCAGGAAGAGGTTTCATTGAAAAGAGCGTGGAGTGTGGGAAGAGGCTTCATTGAAAACAGCGCAGAGTGCGGGAAGAGGTTTCATTGAAAAGAGCGTGGAGTGCTGGGAGATGCTTCATTGAAAAGAGCGCAGAGTGTGCGGAGAGGCTTCATTGAAAAGAGCGTGGAGTGTGGGGAGAGGTTTCATTGAAAAGAGCACAGAGTTTTAGGAGAGGTTTAATTGACAAGAGCGCAGAGTGTTAGGAGAGGTTTAATTGAAATGAGTGCGGAGTGCTGGGAGAGGTTTCATTGAAAAGAGCGCGGAGTGTTCGGAGAGGTTTCATTGAAAAGAGCACAGAGTGCGGGAAGAGGTTTCATTGAAAAGAGCGTGGAGTGCGGGAAGAGGTTTCATTGAAAAGAGCTTGGAGTGCGAGAAGAGGCTTCATTGAAAACAGCGCAGAGTGCAGGGAGAGGATTCATTGAAAAGAGCGTGGAGTGCGGGAAGAGGTTTCATTGAAAAGAGCGTGGAGTGCTGGGAGACAATTCATTGAAAAGAGTGCGGAGTGCTGGGAGAGGATTCATTGAAAAGAGCGCGGAGTGCTGGGAGAGGCTTCATTGAAAAGAGCGCGGAGTGCTGGGAGAGGATTCAATGAAAAGAGCGTGGAGTGCTGGGAGAGGCTTCATTGAAAAGAGCACAGAGTGTTAGGAGAGGCTTCATTGAAAAGAGCACAGAGTGTTAGGAGAGGTTTCATTGAAAAGAGCTTGGAGTTTGCGGAGAGGCTTCATTGAAAAGAGTCAGAGTGCGGGAAGAGGTTTCATTGAAAAGAGCGTGGAGTGCAGGAAGAGGTTTCATTGAAAAGAGCGTGGAGTGTGGGAAGAGGCTTCATTGAAAACAGCGCAGAGTGCAGGGAGAGGATTCATTGAAAAGAGCGTGGAGTGCGGGAAGAAGTTTCATTGAAAACAGCGCAGAGTGCAGGGAGAGGGATTCATTGAAAAGAGCTTGGAGTGTGCGGAGAGGCTTCATTGAAAAGAGCGTGGAGTGCGGGAAGAGGCTTCATTGAAAACAGCGCAGAGTGCAGGGAGAGGATTCATTGAAAAGAGCGTGGAGTGCGGGAAGAGGTTTCATTGAAAACAGCGCAGAGTGCAGGGAGAGGATTCATTGAAAAGAGCTTGGAGTGTGCGGAGAGGCTTCATTGAAAAGAGCGTGGAGTGCGGGAGAGGTTTCATTGAAAAGAGCGTGGAGTGCTGGGAGAGGATTCATTGAAAAGAGCGTGGAGTGTTCGGAGAGGCTTCATTGAAAAGAGCGTGGAGTGCTGGGAGAGGCTTCATTGAAAAGAGCGTGGAGTGCGGGAAGAGGTTTCATTGAAAAGAGCGTGGAGTGTTCGGAGAGGCTTCATTGAAAAGAGCGTGGAGTGCGGGAAGAGGTTTCATTGAAAAGAGCGTGGAGTGTTCGGAGAGGCTTCATTGAAAAGAGCGTGGAGTGCGGGAAGAGGTTTCATTGAAATGAGCGCAGAGTGCGGGAAGAGGTTTCATTGAAAAGAGCGTGGAGTGCGGGAAGAGGTTTCATTGAAAAGAGCGCAGAGTGTTGGGAGAGGATTCATTGAAAAGAGCGTGGAGTGCGGGAAGAGGTTTCATTGAAAAGAGCACAGAGTGTTAGGAGAGGTTTCATTGAAAAGAGCTTGAAGTGTGCGGAGAGGCTTCATTGAAAAGAGTCAGAGTGCGGGAAGAGGTTTCATTGAAAAGAGCACAGAGTGCGGGAAGAGGTTTCATTGAAAAGAGCGCGGAGTGCTGGGAGACAATTCATTGAAAAGAGCGCGGAGTGCTGGGAGAGGTTTCATTGAAAAGAGCATGGAGTGTGCGGCGAGACGTCATTGAAAAGGGCGCAGAGTGCGGGAAGTGGTTTCATTGAAAAGAGCAGAGTGTTCGGAGAGGTTTCATTGAAAAGAGCGTGGGGTGCTGGGAACGGCTTCATTGAAAAGAGCGCAGAGTGCTGGGAGACAATTCATTGAAAAGAGTGCGGAGTGCTGGGAACGGCTTCATTGAAAAGAGCGCAGAGTGCTGGGAGACAATTCATTGAAAAGAGTGCGGAGTGCTGGGAGACGATTCATTGAAAAGAGCGCGGAGTGCTGGGAGAGGCTTCATTGAAAAGAGCACAGGGTGTTAGGAGAGGCTTCATTGAAAAGAGCACGGAATGGTGTGAGAGGATTCATTGAAAAGAACGCAGATCGCGGAAAGAGGTTTCATTGAAAAGAGCGTGGAGAGCGAGGAGAGGCTTCATTGAAAAGGGTGCAGATTGCTGGGAGAGGTTTCATTGAAAATGGTGCATATTGCTGGGAGAGGCTTCATTGAAAAGAGCTTGGAGAGTGGGAGAGGATTTATTGAATAGAACGCGGAGTGCTGGGAAAGGATTCATTGAAAAGAGCTTGGATAGCGAGGAGAGGCTTCATTGAAAAGGGTGCAGATTGTTGGGAGAGGCTTCATTGAAAAGAACTTGGAGAGTGGGAGAGGATTCATTGAAAAGAACGTGGATAGCGAGGAGAGGCTTCATTGAAAAGGGTGCAGATTGCTGGGAGAGGCTTCATTGAAAAGAACTTGGAGAGTGGGAGAGGATTCATTGAAAAGAACGTGGAGAGTGGGAGAGGATTCATTGAAAAGAACGTGGAGAGTGGGAGAGGATTCATTGAAAAGAACGTGGAGAGTGGGAGAGGATTCATTGAAAAGAACGTGGAGAGTGGGAGAGGATTCATTGAAAAGAACTTGGAGAGTGGGAGAGGTTTCATTGAAAAGAACTTGGAGAGTGGGAGAGGATTCATTGAAAAGAACGTGGAGAGTGGGAGAGGATTCATTGAAAAGAACGTGGAGAGTGGGAGAGGATTCATTGAAAAGAACTTGGAGAGTGGGAGAGGATTCATTGAAAAGAACGTGGAGAGTGGGAGAGGATTCATTGAAAAGAACGTGGAGAGTGGGAGAGGATTCATTGAAAAGAACGTGGAGAGTGGGAGAGGATTCATTGAAAAGAACTTGGAGAGTGGGAGAGGATTCATTGAAAAGAACGTGGAGAGTGGGAGAGGCTTCATTGAAAAGAACGTGGAGAGTGGGAGAGGATTCATTGAAAAGAACTTGGAGAGTGGGAGAGGATTCATTGAAAAGAACGTGGAGAGTGGGAGAGGATTCATTGAAAAGAACGTGGAGAGTGGGAGAGGATTCATTGAAAAGAACTTGGAGAGTGGGAGAGGATTCATTGGAAAGAACATGGAGAGTGGGAGAGGATTCATTGAAAAGAACTTGGAGAGTGGGAGAGGATTCATTGAAAAGAACGTGGAGAGTGGGAGAGGATTCATTGAAAAGAACGCGGAGTGCTGGGAGAGGATTCATTGAAAAGAACGTGGAGAGTGGGAGAGGATTCATTGAAAAGAACTTGGAGAGTGGGAGAGGATTCATTGAAAAGAACTTGGAGAGTGGGAGAGGATTCATTGAAAAGAACGCGGAGTGCTGGGAGAGGCTTCATTAAAAAGAACTTGGAGAGTGGGAGAGGATTCATTGAAAAGAACGCGGAGTGCTGGGAGAGGCTTTATTGAAAAGAGCACAGAGTGCGGGAAGAGGTTTCATTGAAAAGAGCACAGAGTGTTTGGAGATGCTTCATTGAAAAGAGCGCAGAGTGCGGGAAGAGGTTTCATTGAAAAGAGCACAGAGTGTTAGGAGAGGTTTAATTGAAATGAGTGCGGAGTGCGGGAAGAGGTTTCATTGAAAAGAGCGCGGAGTGTTCGGAGAGGTTTCATTGAAAAGAGCACAGAGTGCGGGAAGAGGTTTCATTGAAAAGAGCGTGGAGTTTGCGGAGAGGCTTCATTGAAAAGAGTCAGAGTGCGGGAAGAGGTTTCATTGAAAAGAGCGTGGAGTGCAGGAAGAGGTTTCATTGAAAAGAGCGTGGAGTGTGGGAAGAGGCTTCATTGAAAACAGCGCAGAGTGCGGGAAGAGGTTTCATTGAAAAGAGCGTGGAGTGCTGGGAGATGCTTCATTGAAAAGAGCGCAGAGTGTGCGGAGAGGCTTCATTGAAAAGAGCGTGGAGTGTGGGGAGAGGTTTCATTGAAAAGAGCACAGAGTTTTAGAAGAGGTTTAATTGACAAGAGCGCAGAGTGTTAGGAGAGGCTTGATTGAAAAGAGCACAGAGTGCGGGAAGAGGTTTCATTGAAAAGAGCACAGAGTGTTTGGAGATGCTTCATTGAAAAGAGCGCAGAGTGCGGGAAGAGGTTTCATTGAAAAGAGCACAGAGTGTTAGGAGAGGTTTAATTGAAATGAGTGCGGAGTGCGGGAAGAGGTTTCATTGAAAAGAGCGCGGAGTGTTCGGAGAGGTTTCATTGAAAAGAGCACAGAGTGCGGGAAGAGGTTTCATTGAAAAGAGCGTGGAGTTTGCGGAGAGGCTTCATTGAAATGTGTCAGAGTGCGGGAAGAGGTTTCATTGAAAAGAGCGTGGAGTGCAGGAAGAGGTTTCATTGAAAAGAGCGTGGCGTGTGGGAAGAGGCTTCATTGAAAACAGCGCAGCGTGCGGGAAGAGGTTTCATTGAAAAGAGCGTGGAGTGCTGGGAGAGATTTCATTGAAAAGAGCGCAGAGTGCGGGAAGAGGTTTCATTGAAAAGAGCGTGGAGTGCTGGGAGAGATTTCATTGAAAAGAGCGCAGAGTGCGGGAAGAGGTTTCATTGAAAAGAGCGTGGAGTGCTGGGAGAGGTTTCATTGAAAAGAGCTTGGAGTGTGCGGAGAGGGTTCATTGAAAAGAGCGCACAGTGTGGGAAGAGGCTTCATTGAAAAGAGCTTGGAGTGTGCGGAGAGGATTCATTGAAAAGTGTCAGAGTGCGGGAAGAGGTTTCATTGAAAAGAGCGTGGAGTGCAGGAAGAGGTTTCATTGAAAAGAGCGTGGCGTGTGGGAAGAGGCTTCATTGAAAACAGCGCAGCGTGCGGGAAGAGGTTTCATTGAAAAGAGCGTGGAGTGCTGGGAGAGATTTCATTGAAAAGAGCGCAGAGTGCGGGAAGAGGTTTCATTGAAAAGAGCGTGGAGTGCTGGGAGAGATTTCATTGAAAAGAGCGCAGAGTGCGGGAAGAGGTTTCATTGAAAAGAGCGTGGAGTGCTGGGAGAGGTTTCATTGAAAAGAGCTTGGAGTGTGCGGAGAGGGTTCATTGAAAAGAGCGCACAGTGTGGGAAGAGGCTTCATTGAAAAGAGCTTGGAGTGTGCGGAGAGGATTCATTGAAAAGAGCGTGGAGTGCGGGAAGAGGTTTCATTGAAAAGAGCGTGGAGTGCTGGGAGACAATTCATTGAAAAGAGTGCGGAGTGCTGGGAGAGGATTCATTGAAAAGAGCGCGGAGTGCTGGGAGAGGTTTCATTGAAAAGAGCGCGGAGTGCTGGGAGAGGATTCATTGAAAAGAGCGTGGAGTGCTGGGAGAGGCTTCATTGAAAAGAGCACAGAGTGTTAGGAGAGGCTTCATTGAAAAGAGCACAGAGTGTTAGGAGAGGTTTCATTGAAAAGAGCTTGGAGTTTGCGGAGAGGCTTCATTGAAAAGAGTCAGAGTGCGGGAAGAGGTTTCATTGAAAAGAGCGTGGAGTGCAGGAAGAGGTTTCATTGAAAAGAGCGTGGAGTGTGGGAAGAGGCTTCATTGAAAACAGCGCAGAGTGCAGGGAGAGGATTCATTGAAAAGAGCGTGGAGTGCGGGAAGAAGTTTCATTGAAAACAGCGCAGAGTGCAGGGAGAGGGATTCATTGAAAAGAGCTTGGAGTGTGCGGAGAGGCTTCATTGAAAAGAGCGTGGAGTGCGGGAAGAGGCTTCATTGAAAACAGCGCAGAGTGCAGGGAGAGGATTCATTGAAAAGAGCGTGGAGTGCGGGAAGAGGTTTCATTGAAAACAGCGCAGAGTGCAGGGAGAGGATTCATTGAAAAGAGCTTGGAGTGTGCGGAGAGGCTTCATTGAAAAGAGCGTGGAGTGCGGGAGAGGTTTCATTGAAAAGAGCGCAGAGTGCTGGGAGAGGATTCATTGAAAAGAGCGTGGAGTGTTCGGAGAGGCTTCATTGAAAAGAGCGTGGAGTGCTGGGAGAGGCTTCATTGAAAAGAGCGTGGAGTGCGGGAAGAGGTTTCATTGAAAAGAGCGTGGAGTGTTCGGAGAGGCTTCATTGAAAAGAGCGTGGAGTGCGGGAAGAGGTTTCATTGAAAAGAGCGTGGAGTGTTCGGAGAGGCTTCATTGAAAAGAGCGTGGAGTGCGGGAAGAGGTTTCATTGAAATGAGCGCAGAGTGCGGGAAGAGGCTTCATTGAAAAGAGCGTGGAGTGCGGGAAGAGGTTTCATTGAAAAGAGCGCAGAGTGTTGGGAGAGGATTCATTGAAAAGAGCGTGGAGTGCGGGAAGAGGTTTCATTGAAAAGAGCACAGAGTGTTAGGAGAGGTTTCATTGAAAAGAGCTTGAAGTGTGCGGAGAGGCTTCATTGAAAAGAGTCAGAGTGCGGGAAGAGGTTTCATTGAAAAGAGCACAGAGTGCGGGAAGAGGTTTCATTGAAAAGAGCGCGGAGTGCTGGGAGACAATTCATTGAAAAGAGCGCGGAGTGCTGGGAGAGGTTTCATTGAAAAGAGCATGGAGTGTGCGGCGAGACGTCATTGAAAAGGGCGCAGAGTGCGGGAAGTGGTTTCATTGAAAAGAGCAGAGTGTTCGGAGAGGTTTCATTGAAAAGAGCGTGGGGTGCTGGGAACGGCTTCATTGAAAAGAGCGCAGAGTGCTGGGAGACAATTCATTGAAAAGAGTGCGGAGTGCTGGGAACGGCTTCATTGAAAAGAGCGCAGAGTGCTGGGAGACAATTCATTGAAAAGAGTGCGGAGTGCTGGGAGACGATTCATTGAAAAGAGCGCGGAGTGCTGGGAGAGGCTTCATTGAAAAGAGCACAGGGTGTTAGGAGAGGCTTCATTGAAAAGAGCACGGAATGGTGTGAGAGGATTCATTGAAAAGAACGCAGATCGCGGAAAGAGGTTTCATTGAAAAGAGCGTGGAGAGCGAGGAGAGGCTTCATTGAAAAGGGTGCAGATTGCTGGGAGAGGTTTCATTGAAAATGGTGCATATTGCTGGGAGAGGCTTCATTGAAAAGAGCTTGGAGAGTGGGAGAGGATTTATTGAATAGAACGCGGAGTGCTGGGAAAGGATTCATTGAAAAGAGCTTGGATAGCGAGGAGAGGCTTCATTGAAAAGGGTGCAGATTGTTGGGAGAGGCTTCATTGAAAAGAACTTGGAGAGTGGGAGAGGATTCATTGAAAAGAACGTGGATAGCGAGGAGAGGCTTCATTGAAAAGGGTGCAGATTGCTGGGAGAGGCTTCATTGAAAAGAACTTGGAGAGTGGGAGAGGATTCATTGAAAAGAACGTGGAGAGTGGGAGAGGATTCATTGAAAAGAACGTGGAGAGTGGGAGAGGATTCATTGAAAAGAACGTGGAGAGTGGGAGAGGATTCATTGAAAAGAACGTGGAGAGTGGGAGAGGATTCATTGAAAAGAACGTGGAGAGTGGGAGAGGATTCATTGAAAAGAACTTGGAGAGCGGGAGAGGTTTCATTGAAAAGAACTTGGAGAGTGGGAGAGGATTCATTGAAAAGAACGTGGAGAGTGGGAGAGGATTCATTGAAAAGAACGTGGAGAGTGGGAGAGGATTCATTGAAAAGAACTTGGAGAGTGGGAGAGGATTCATTGAAAAGAACGTGGAGAGTGGGAGAGGATTCATTGAAAAGAACGTGGAGAGTGGGAGAGGATTCATTGAAAAGAACGTGGAGAGTGGGAGAGGATTCATTGAAAAGAACTTGGAGAGTGGGAGAGGATTCATTGAAAAGAACGTGGAGAGTGGGAGAGGCTTCATTGAAAAGAACGTGGAGAGTGGGAGAGGATTCATTGAAAAGAACTTGGAGAGTGGGAGAGGATTCATTGAAAAGAACGTGGAGAGTGGGAGAGGATTCATTGAAAAGAACGTGGAGAGTGGGAGAGGATTCATTGAAAAGAACTTGGAGAGTGGGAGAGGATTCATTGAAAAGAACATGGAGAGTGGGAGAGGATTCATTGAAAAGAACTTGGAGAGTGGGAGAGGATTCATTGAAAAGAACGTGGAGAGTGGGAGAGGATTCATTGAAAAGAACGCGGAGTGCTGGGAGAGGATTCATTGAAAAGAACGTGGAGAGTGGGAGAGGATTCATTGAAAAGAACTTGGAGAGTGGGAGAGGATTCATTGAAAAGAACTTGGAGAGTGGGAGAGGATTCATTGAAAAGAACGCGGAGTGCTGGGAGAGGCTTCATTAAAAAGAACTTGGAGAGTGGGAGAGGATTCATTGAAAAGAACGCGGAGTGCTGGGAGAGGCTTTATTGAAAAGAGCACAGAGTGCGGGAAGAGGTTTCATTGAAAAGAGCACAGAGTGTTTGGAGATGCTTCATTGAAAAGAGCGCAGAGTGCGGGAAGAGGTTTCATTGAAAAGAGCGCGGAGTGCTGGGAGACAATTCATTGAAAAGAGCGCGGAGTGCTGGGAGAGGTTTCATTGAAAAGAGCATGGAGTGTGCGGCGAGACGTCATTGAAAAGGGCGCAGAGTGCGGGAAGTGGTTTCATTGAAAAGAGCAGAGTGTTCGGAGAGGTTTCATTGAAAAGAGCGTGGGGTGCTGGGAACGGCTTCATTGAAAAGGGCGCAGAGTGCTGGGAGACAATTCATTGAAAAGAGTGCGGAGTGCTGGGAACGGCTTCATTGAAAAGAGCGCAGAGTGCTGGGAGACAATTCATTGAAAAGAGTGCGGAGTGCTGGGAGACGATTCATTGAAAAGAGCGCGGAGTGCTGGGAGAGGCTTCATTGAAAAGAGCACAGGGTGTTAGGAGAGGCTTCATTGAAAAGAGCACGGAATGGTGTGAGAGGATTCATTGAAAAGAACGCAGATCGCGGAAAGAGGTTTCATTGAAAAGAGCGTGGAGAGCGAGGAGAGGCTTCATTGAAAAGGGTGCAGATTGCTGGGAGAGGTTTCATTGAAAATGGTGCATATTGCTGGGAGAGGCTTCATTGAAAAGAGCTTGGAGAGTGGGAGAGGATTTATTGAATAGAACGCGGAGTGCTGGGAAAGGATTCATTGAAAAGAGCTTGGATAGCGAGGAGAGGCTTCATTGAAAAGGGTGCAGATTGTTGGGAGAGGCTTCATTGAAAAGAACTTGGAGAGTGGGAGAGGATTCATTAAAAAGAACGTGGATAGCGAGGAGAGGCTTCATTGAAAAGGGTGCAGATTGCTGGGAGAGGCTTCATTGAAAAGAACTTGGAGAGTGGGAGAGGATTCATTGAAAAGAACGTGGATAGCGAGGAGAGGCTTCATTGAAAAGGGTGCAGATTGCTGGGAGAGGCTTCATTGAAAAGAACTTGGAGAGTGGGAGAGGATTCATTGAAAAGAACGTGGAGAGTGGGAGAGGATTCATTGAAAAGAACGTGGAGAGTGGGAGAGGATTCATTGAAAAGAACGTGGAGAGTGGGAGAGGATTCATTGAAAAGAACGTGGAGAGTGGGAGAGGATTCATTGAAAAGAACGTGGAGAGTGGGAGAGGATTCATTGAAAAGAACTTGGAGAGCGGGAGAGGTTTCATTGAAAAGAACTTGGAGAGTGGGAGAGGATTCATTGAAAAGAACGTGGAGAGTGGGAGAGGATTCATTGAAAAGAACGTGGAGAGTGGGAGAGGATTCATTGAAAAGAACTTGGAGAGTGGGAGAGGATTCATTGAAAAGAACGTGGAGAGTGGGAGAGGATTCATTGAAAAGAACGTGGAGAGTGGGAGAGGATTCATTGAAAAGAACGTGGAGAGTGGGAGAGGATTCATTGAAAAGAACTTGGAGAGTGGGAGAGGATTCATTGAAAAGAACGTGGAGAGTGGGAGAGGCTTCATTGAAAAGAACGTGGAGAGTGGGAGAGGATTCATTGAAAAGAACTTGGAGAGTGGGAGAGGATTCATTGAAAAGAACGTGGAGAGTGGGAGAGGATTCATTGAAAAGAACGTGGAGAGTGGGAGAGGATTCATTGAAAAGAACTTGGAGAGTGGGAGAGGATTCATTGAAAAGAACATGGAGAGTGGGAGAGGATTCATTGAAAAGAACTTGGAGAGTGGGAGAGGATTCATTGAAAAGAACGTGGAGAGTGGGAGAGGATTCATTGAAAAGAACGCGGAGTGCTGGGAGAGGATTCATTGAAAAGAACGTGGAGAGTGGGAGAGGATTCATTGAAAAGAACTTGGAGAGTGGGAGAGGATTCATTGAAAAGAACTTGGAGAGTGGGAGAGGATTCATTGAAAAGAACGCGGAGTGCTGGGAGAGGCTTCATTAAAAAGAACTTGGAGAGTGGGAGAGGATTCATTGAAAAGAACGCGGAGTGCTGGGAGAGGCTTTATTGAAAAGAGCACAGAGTGCGGGAAGAGGTTTCATTGAAAAGAGCACAGAGTGTTTGGAGATGCTTCATTGAAAAGAGCGCAGAGTGCGGGAAGAGGTTTCATTGAAAAGAGCGCGGAGTGCTGGGAGACAATTCATTGAAAAGAGCGCGGAGTGCTGGGAGAGGTTTCATTGAAAAGAGCATGGAGTGTGCGGCGAGACGTCATTGAAAAGGGCGCAGAGTGCGGGAAGTGGTTTCATTGAAAAGAGCAGAGTGTTCGGAGAGGTTTCATTGAAAAGAGCGTGGGGTGCTGGGAACGGCTTCATTGAAAAGGGCGCAGAGTGCTGGGAGACAATTCATTGAAAAGAGTGCGGAGTGCTGGGAACGGCTTCATTGAAAAGAGCGCAGAGTGCTGGGAGACAATTCATTGAAAAGAGTGCGGAGTGCTGGGAGACGATTCATTGAAAAGAGCGCGGAGTGCTGGGAGAGGCTTCATTGAAAAGAGCACAGGGTGTTAGGAGAGGCTTCATTGAAAAGAGCACGGAATGGTGTGAGAGGATTCATTGAAAAGAACGCAGATCGCGGAAAGAGGTTTCATTGAAAAGAGCGTGGAGAGCGAGGAGAGGCTTCATTGAAAAGGGTGCAGATTGCTGGGAGAGGTTTCATTGAAAATGGTGCATATTGCTGGGAGAGGCTTCATTGAAAAGAGCTTGGAGAGTGGGAGAGGATTTATTGAATAGAACGCGGAGTGCTGGGAAAGGATTCATTGAAAAGAGCTTGGATAGCGAGGAGAGGCTTCATTGAAAAGGGTGCAGATTGTTGGGAGAGGCTTCATTGAAAAGAACTTGGAGAGTGGGAGAGGATTCATTAAAAAGAACGTGGATAGCGAGGAGAGGCTTCATTGAAAAGGGTGCAGATTGCTGGGAGAGGCTTCATTGAAAAGAACTTGGAGAGTGGGAGAGGATTCATTGAAAAGAACGTGGAGAGTGGGAGAGGATTCATTGAAAAGAACGTGGAGAGTGGGAGAGGATTCATTGAAAAGAACGTGGAGAGTGGGAGAGGATTCATTGAAAAGAACGTGGAGAGTGGGAGAGGATTCATTGAAAAGAACGTGGAGAGTGGGAGAGGATTCATTGAAAAGAACTTGGAGAGTGGGAGAGGTTTCATTGAAAAGAACTTGGAGAGTGGGAGAGGATTCATTGAAAAGAACGTGGAGAGTGGGAGAGGATTCATTGAAAAGAACTTGGAGAGTGGGAGAGGATTCATTGAAAAGAACTTGGAGAGTGGGAGAGGATTCATTGAAAAGAACGTGGAGAGTGGGAGAGGATTCATTGAAAAGAACGTGGAGAGTGGGAGAGGATTCATTGAAAAGAACGTGGAGAGTGGGAGAGGATTCATTGAAAAGAACTTGGAGAGTGGGAGAGGATTCATTGAAAAGAACGTGGAGAGTGGGAGAGGCTTCATTGAAAAGAACGTGGAGAGTGGGAGAGGATTCATTGAAAAGAACTTGGAGAGTGGGAGAGGATTCATTGAAAAGAACGTGGAGAGTGGGAGAGGATTCATTGAAAAGAACGTGGAGAGTGGGAGAGGATTCATTGAAAAGAACTTGGAGAGTGGGAGAGGATTCATTGAAAAGAACATGGAGAGTGGGAGAGGATTCATTGAAAAGAACTTGGAGAGTGGGAGAGGATTCATTGAAAAGAACGTGGAGAGTGGGAGAGGATTCATTGAAAAGAACGCGGAGTGCGGGAAGAGGCTTCATTGAAAAGAGCGTGGAGTGCGGGAAGAGGTTTCATTGAAAAGAGCGCAGAGTGTTGGGAGAGGATTCATTGAAAAGAGCGTGGAGTGCGGGAAGAGGTTTCATTGAAAAGAGCACAGAGTGTTAGGAGAGGTTTCATTGAAAAGAGCTTGAAGTGTGCGGAGAGGCTTCATTGAAAAGAGTCAGAGTGCGGGAAGAGGTTTCATTGAAAAGAGCACAGAGTGCGGGAAGAGGTTTCATTGAAAAGAGCGCGGAGTGCTGGGAGACAATTCATTGAAAAGAGCGCGGAGTGCTGGGAGAGGTTTCATTGAAAAGAGCATGGAGTGTGCGGCGAGACGTCATTGAAAAGGGCGCAGAGTGCGGGAAGTGGTTTCATTGAAAAGAGCAGAGTGTTCGGAGAGGTTTCATTGAAAAGAGCGTGGGGTGCTGGGAACGGCTTCATTGAAAAGAGCGCAGAGTGCTGGGAGACAATTCATTGAAAAGAGTGCGGAGTGCTGGGAACGGCTTCATTGAAAAGAGCGCAGAGTGCTGGGAGACAATTCATTGAAAAGAGTGCGGAGTGCTGGGAGACGATTCATTGAAAAGAGCGCGGAGTGCTGGGAGAGGCTTCATTGAAAAGAGCACAGGGTGTTAGGAGAGGCTTCATTGAAAAGAGCACGGAATGGTGTGAGAGGATTCATTGAAAAGAACGCAGATCGCGGAAAGAGGTTTCATTGAAAAGAGCGTGGAGAGCGAGGAGAGGCTTCATTGAAAAGGGTGCAGATTGCTGGGAGAGGTTTCATTGAAAATGGTGCATATTGCTGGGAGAGGCTTCATTGAAAAGAGCTTGGAGAGTGGGAGAGGATTTATTGAATAGAACGCGGAGTGCTGGGAAAGGATTCATTGAAAAGAGCTTGGATAGCGAGGAGAGGCTTCATTGAAAAGGGTGCAGATTGTTGGGAGAGGCTTCATTGAAAAGAACTTGGAGAGTGGGAGAGGATTCATTGAAAAGAACGTGGATAGCGAGGAGAGGCTTCATTGAAAAGGGTGCAGATTGCTGGGAGAGGCTTCATTGAAAAGAACTTGGAGAGTGGGAGAGGATTCATTGAAAAGAACGTGGAGAGTGGGAGAGGATTCATTGAAAAGAACGTGGAGAGTGGGAGAGGATTCATTGAAAAGAACGTGGAGAGTGGGAGAGGATTCATTGAAAAGAACGTGGAGAGTGGGAGAGGATTCATTGAAAAGAACGTGGAGAGTGGGAGAGGATTCATTGAAAAGAACTTGGAGAGCGGGAGAGGTTTCATTGAAAAGAACTTGGAGAGTGGGAGAGGATTCATTGAAAAGAACGTGGAGAGTGGGAGAGGATTCATTGAAAAGAACGTGGAGAGTGGGAGAGGATTCATTGAAAAGAACTTGGAGAGTGGGAGAGGATTCATTGAAAAGAACGTGGAGAGTGGGAGAGGATTCATTGAAAAGAACGTGGAGAGTGGGAGAGGATTCATTGAAAAGAACGTGGAGAGTGGGAGAGGATTCATTGAAAAGAACTTGGAGAGTGGGAGAGGATTCATTGAAAAGAACGTGGAGAGTGGGAGAGGCTTCATTGAAAAGAACGTGGAGAGTGGGAGAGGATTCATTGAAAAGAACTTGGAGAGTGGGAGAGGATTCATTGAAAAGAACGTGGAGAGTGGGAGAGGATTCATTGAAAAGAACGTGGAGAGTGGGAGAGGATTCATTGAAAAGAACTTGGAGAGTGGGAGAGGATTCATTGAAAAGAACATGGAGAGTGGGAGAGGATTCATTGAAAAGAACTTGGAGAGTGGGAGAGGATTCATTGAAAAGAACGTGGAGAGTGGGAGAGGATTCATTGAAAAGAACGCGGAGTGCTGGGAGAGGATTCATTGAAAAGAACGTGGAGAGTGGGAGAGGATTCATTGAAAAGAACTTGGAGAGTGGGAGAGGATTCATTGAAAAGAACTTGGAGAGTGGGAGAGGATTCATTGAAAAGAACGCGGAGTGCTGGGAGAGGCTTCATTAAAAAGAACTTGGAGAGTGGGAGAGGATTCATTGAAAAGAACGCGGAGTGCTGGGAGAGGCTTTATTGAAAAGAGCACAGAGTGCGGGAAGAGGTTTCATTGAAAAGAGCACAGAGTGTTTGGAGATGCTTCATTGAAAAGAGCGCAGAGTGCGGGAAGAGGTTTCATTGAAAAGAGCGCGGAGTGCTGGGAGACAATTCATTGAAAAGAGCGCGGAGTGCTGGGAGAGGTTTCATTGAAAAGAGCATGGAGTGTGCGGCGAGACGTCATTGAAAAGGGCGCAGAGTGCGGGAAGTGGTTTCATTGAAAAGAGCAGAGTGTTCGGAGAGGTTTCATTGAAAAGAGCGTGGGGTGCTGGGAACGGCTTCATTGAAAAGGGCGCAGAGTGCTGGGAGACAATTCATTGAAAAGAGTGCGGAGTGCTGGGAACGGCTTCATTGAAAAGAGCGCAGAGTGCTGGGAGACAATTCATTGAAAAGAGTGCGGAGTGCTGGGAGACGATTCATTGAAAAGAGCGCGGAGTGCTGGGAGAGGCTTCATTGAAAAGAGCACAGGGTGTTAGGAGAGGCTTCATTGAAAAGAGCACGGAATGGTGTGAGAGGATTCATTGAAAAGAACGCAGATCGCGGAAAGAGGTTTCATTGAAAAGAGCGTGGAGAGCGAGGAGAGGCTTCATTGAAAAGGGTGCAGATTGCTGGGAGAGGTTTCATTGAAAATGGTGCATATTGCTGGGAGAGGCTTCATTGAAAAGAGCTTGGAGAGTGGGAGAGGATTTATTGAATAGAACGCGGAGTGCTGGGAAAGGATTCATTGAAAAGAGCTTGGATAGCGAGGAGAGGCTTCATTGAAAAGGGTGCAGATTGTTGGGAGAGGCTTCATTGAAAAGAACTTGGAGAGTGGGAGAGGATTCATTAAAAAGAACGTGGATAGCGAGGAGAGGCTTCATTGAAAAGGGTGCAGATTGCTGGGAGAGGCTTCATTGAAAAGAACTTGGAGAGTGGGAGAGGATTCATTGAAAAGAACGTGGATAGCGAGGAGAGGCTTCATTGAAAAGGGTGCAGATTGCTGGGAGAGGCTTCATTGAAAAGAACTTGGAGAGTGGGAGAGGATTCATTGAAAAGAACGTGGAGAGTGGGAGAGGATTCATTGAAAAGAACGTGGAGAGTGGGAGAGGATTCATTGAAAAGAACGTGGAGAGTGGGAGAGGATTCATTGAAAAGAACGTGGAGAGTGGGAGAGGATTCATTGAAAAGAACGTGGAGAGTGGGAGAGGATTCATTGAAAAGAACTTGGAGAGCGGGAGAGGTTTCATTGAAAAGAACTTGGAGAGTGGGAGAGGATTCATTGAAAAGAACGTGGAGAGTGGGAGAGGATTCATTGAAAAGAACGTGGAGAGTGGGAGAGGATTCATTGAAAAGAACTTGGAGAGTGGGAGAGGATTCATTGAAAAGAACGTGGAGAGTGGGAGAGGATTCATTGAAAAGAACGTGGAGAGTGGGAGAGGATTCATTGAAAAGAACGTGGAGAGTGGGAGAGGATTCATTGAAAAGAACTTGGAGAGTGGGAGAGGATTCATTGAAAAGAACGTGGAGAGTGGGAGAGGCTTCATTGAAAAGAACGTGGAGAGTGGGAGAGGATTCATTGAAAAGAACTTGGAGAGTGGGAGAGGATTCATTGAAAAGAACGTGGAGAGTGGGAGAGGATTCATTGAAAAGAACGTGGAGAGTGGGAGAGGATTCATTGAAAAGAACTTGGAGAGTGGGAGAGGATTCATTGAAAAGAACATGGAGAGTGGGAGAGGATTCATTGAAAAGAACTTGGAGAGTGGGAGAGGATTCATTGAAAAGAACGTGGAGAGTGGGAGAGGATTCATTGAAAAGAACGCGGAGTGCTGGGAGAGGATTCATTGAAAAGAACGTGGAGAGTGGGAGAGGATTCATTGAAAAGAACTTGGAGAGTGGGAGAGGATTCATTGAAAAGAACTTGGAGAGTGGGAGAGGATTCATTGAAAAGAACGCGGAGTGCTGGGAGAGGCTTCATTAAAAAGAACTTGGAGAGTGGGAGAGGATTCATTGAAAAGAACGCGGAGTGCTGGGAGAGGCTTTATTGAAAAGAGCACAGAGTGCGGGAAGAGGTTTCATTGAAAAGAGCACAGAGTGTTTGGAGATGCTTCATTGAAAAGAGCGCAGAGTGCGGGAAGAGGTTTCATTGAAAAGAGCGCGGAGTGCTGGGAGACAATTCATTGAAAAGAGCGCGGAGTGCTGGGAGAGGTTTCATTGAAAAGAGCATGGAGTGTGCGGCGAGACGTCATTGAAAAGGGCGCAGAGTGCGGGAAGTGGTTTCATTGAAAAGAGCAGAGTGTTCGGAGAGGTTTCATTGAAAAGAGCGTGGGGTGCTGGGAACGGCTTCATTGAAAAGGGCGCAGAGTGCTGGGAGACAATTCATTGAAAAGAGTGCGGAGTGCTGGGAACGGCTTCATTGAAAAGAGCGCAGAGTGCTGGGAGACAATTCATTGAAAAGAGTGCGGAGTGCTGGGAGACGATTCATTGAAAAGAGCGCGGAGTGCTGGGAGAGGCTTCATTGAAAAGAGCACAGGGTGTTAGGAGAGGCTTCATTGAAAAGAGCACGGAATGGTGTGAGAGGATTCATTGAAAAGAACGCAGATCGCGGAAAGAGGTTTCATTGAAAAGAGCGTGGAGAGCGAGGAGAGGCTTCATTGAAAAGGGTGCAGATTGCTGGGAGAGGTTTCATTGAAAATGGTGCATATTGCTGGGAGAGGCTTCATTGAAAAGAGCTTGGAGAGTGGGAGAGGATTTATTGAATAGAACGCGGAGTGCTGGGAAAGGATTCATTGAAAAGAGCTTGGATAGCGAGGAGAGGCTTCATTGAAAAGGGTGCAGATTGTTGGGAGAGGCTTCATTGAAAAGAACTTGGAGAGTGGGAGAGGATTCATTAAAAAGAACGTGGATAGCGAGGAGAGGCTTCATTGAAAAGGGTGCAGATTGCTGGGAGAGGCTTCATTGAAAAGAACTTGGAGAGTGGGAGAGGATTCATTGAAAAGAACGTGGAGAGTGGGAGAGGATTCATTGAAAAGAACGTGGAGAGTGGGAGAGGATTCATTGAAAAGAACGTGGAGAGTGGGAGAGGATTCATTGAAAAGAACGTGGAGAGTGGGAGAGGATTCATTGAAAAGAACGTGGAGAGTGGGAGAGGATTCATTGAAAAGAACTTGGAGAGTGGGAGAGGTTTCATTGAAAAGAACTTGGAGAGTGGGAGAGGATTCATTGAAAAGAACGTGGAGAGTGGGAGAGGATTCATTGAAAAGAACTTGGAGAGTGGGAGAGGATTCATTGAAAAGAACTTGGAGAGTGGGAGAGGATTCATTGAAAAGAACGTGGAGAGTGGGAGAGGATTCATTGAAAAGAACGTGGAGAGTGGGAGAGGATTCATTGAAAAGAACGTGGAGAGTGGGAGAGGATTCATTGAAAAGAACTTGGAGAGTGGGAGAGGATTCATTGAAAAGAACGTGGAGAGTGGGAGAGGCTTCATTGAAAAGAACGTGGAGAGTGGGAGAGGATTCATTGAAAAGAACTTGGAGAGTGGGAGAGGATTCATTGAAAAGAACGTGGAGAGTGGGAGAGGATTCATTGAAAAGAACGTGGAGAGTGGGAGAGGATTCATTGAAAAGAACTTGGAGAGTGGGAGAGGATTCATTGAAAAGAACATGGAGAGTGGGAGAGGATTCATTGAAAAGAACTTGGAGAGTGGGAGAGGATTCATTGAAAAGAACGTGGAGAGTGGGAGAGGATTCATTGAAAAGAACGCGGAGTGCTGGGAAAGGATTCATTGAAAAGAACGTGGAGAGTGGGAGAGGATTCATTGAAAAGAACTTGGAGAGTGGGAGAGGATTCATTGAAAAGAACTTGGAGAGTGGGAGAGGATTCATTGAAAAGAACGCGGAGTGCTGGGAGAGGCTTTATTGAAAAGAGCACAGAGTGCGGGAAGAGGTTTCATTGAAAAGAGCACAGAGTGTTTGGAGATGCTTCATTGAAAAGAGCGCAGAGTGCGGGAAGAGGTTTCATTGAAAAGAGCACAGAGTGTTAGGAGAGGTTTAATTGAAATGAGTGCGGAGTGCGGGAAGAGGTTTCATTGAAAAGAGCGCGGAGTGTTCGGAGAGGTTTCATTGAAAAGAGCACAGAGTGCGGGAAGAGGTTTCATTGAAAAGAGCGTGGAGTTTGCGGAGAGGCTTCATTGAAAAGAGTCAGAGTGCGGGAAGAGGTTTCATTGAAAAGAGCGTGGAGTGCAGGAAGAGGTTTCATTGAAAAGAGCGTGGAGTGTGGGAAGAGGCTTCATTGAAAACAGCGCAGAGTGCGGGAAGAGGTTTCATTGAAAAGAGCGTGGAGTGCTGGGAGATGCTTCATTGAAAAGAGCGCAGAGTGTGCGGAGAGGCTTCATTGAAAAGAGCGTGGAGTGTGGGGAGAGGTTTCATTGAAAAGAGCACAGAGTTTTAGGAGAGGTTTAATTGACAAGAGCGCAGAGTGTTATGAGAGGCTTGATTGAAAAGAGCACAGAGTGCGGGAAGAGGTTTCATTGAAAAGAGCACAGAGTGTTTGGAGATGCTTCATTGAAAAGAGCGCAGAGTGCGGGAAGAGGTTTCATTGAAAAGAGCACAGAGTGTTAGGAGAGGTTTAATTGAAATGAGTGCGGAGTGCGGGAAGAGGTTTCATTGAAAAGAGCGCGGAGTGTTCGGAGAGGTTTCATTGAAAAGAGCACAGAGTGCGGGAAGAGGTTTCATTGAAAAGAGCGTGGAGTTTGCGGAGAGGCTTCATTGAAATGTGTCAGAGTGCGGGAAGAGGTTTCATTGAAAAGAGCGTGGAGTGCAGGAAGAGGTTTCATTGAAAAGAGCGTGGCGTGTGGGAAGAGGCTTCATTGAAAACAGCGCAGCGTGCGGGAAGAGGTTTCATTGAAAAGAGCGTGGAGTGCTGGGAGAGATTTCATTGAAAAGAGCGCAGAGTGCGGGAAGAGGTTTCATTGAAAAGAGCGTGGAGTGCTGGGAGAGATTTCATTGAAAAGAGCGCAGAGTGCGGGAAGAGGTTTCATTGAAAAGAGCGTGGAGTGCTGGGAGAGGTTTCATTGAAAAGAGCTTGGAGTGTGCGGAGAGGGTTCATTGAAAAGAGCGCACAGTGTGGGAAGAGGCTTCATTGAAAAGAGCTTGGAGTGTGCGGAGAGGATTCATTGAAAAGAGCGCAGAGTGCGGGAAGAGGTTTCATTGAAAAAAGCTTGGAGTGTCCGGAGAGGCTTCATTGAAAACAGCGCAGAGTGCAGGGAGAGGATTCATTGAAAAGAGCGTGGAGTGCGGGAAGAGGTTTCATTGAAAAGAGCGTGGAGTGCTGGGAGACAATTCATTGAAAAGAGTGCGGAGTGCTGGGAGAGGATTCATTGAAAAGAGCGCGGAGTGCTGGGAGAGGCTTCATTGAAAAGAGCGCGGAGTGCTGGGAGAGGATTCATTGAAAAGAGCGTGGAGTGCTGGGAGAGGCTTCATTGAAAAGAGCACAGAGTGTTAGGAGAGGCTTCATTGAAAAGAGCACAGAGTGTTAGGAGAGGTTTCATTGAAAAGAGCTTGGAGTTTGCGGAGAGGCTTCATTGAAAAGAGTCAGAGTGCGGGAAGAGGTTTCATTGAAAAGAGCGTGGAGTGCAGGAAGAGGTTTCATTGAAAAGAGCGTGGAGTGTGGGAAGAGGCTTCATTGAAAACAGCGCAGAGTGCAGGGAGAGGATTCATTGAAAAGAGCGTGGAGTGCGGGAAGAAGTTTCATTGAAAACAGCGCAGAGTGCAGGGAGAGGGATTCATTGAAAAGAGCTTGGAGTGTGCGGAGAGGCTTCATTGAAAAGAGCGTGGAGTGCGGGAAGAGGCTTCATTGAAAACAGCGCAGAGTGCAGGGAGAGGATTCATTGAAAAGAGCGTGGAGTGCGGGAAGAGGTTTCATTGAAAACAGCGCAGAGTGCAGGGAGAGGATTCATTGAAAAGAGCTTGGAGTGTGCGGAGAGGCTTCATTGAAACGAGCGTGGAGTGCGGGAGAGGTTTCATTGAAAAGAGCGCAGAGTGCTGGGAGAGGATTCATTGAAAAGAGCGTGGAGTGTTCGGAGAGGCTTCATTGAAAAGAGCGTGGAGTGCTGGGAGAGGCTTCATTGAAAAGAGCGTGGAGTGCGGGAAGAGGTTTCATTGAAAAGAGCGTGGAGTGTTCGGAGAGGCTTCATTGAAAAGAGCGTGGAGTGCGGGAAGAGGTTTCATTGAAAAGAGCGTGGAGTGTTCGGAGAGGCTTCATTGAAAAGAGCGTGGAGTGCGGGAAGAGGTTTCATTGAAATGAGCGCAGAGTGCGGGAAGAGGCTTCATTGAAAAGAGCGTGGAGTGCGGGAAGAGGTTTCATTGAAAAGAGCGCAGAGTGTTGGGAGAGGATTCATTGAAAAGAGCGTGGAGTGCGGGAAGAGGTTTCATTGAAAAGAGCACAGAGTGTTAGGAGAGGTTTCATTGAAAAGAGCTTGAAGTGTGCGGAGAGGCTTCATTGAAAAGAGTCAGAGTGCGGGAAGAGGTTTCATTGAAAAGAGCACAGAGTGCGGGAAGAGGTTTCATTGAAAAGAGCGCGGAGTGCTGGGAGACAATTCATTGAAAAGAGCGCAGAGTGCTGGGAGAGGTTTCATTGAAAAGAGCATGGAGTGTGCGGCGAGACGTCATTGAAAAGGGCGCAGAGTGCGGGAAGTGGTTTCATTGAAAAGAGCAGAGTGGTCGGAGAGGTTTCATTGAAAAGAGCGTGGGGTGCTGGGAACGGCTTCATTGAAAAGAGCGCAGAGTGCTGGGAGACAATTCATTGAAAAGAGTGCGGAGTGCTGGGAGACGATTCATTGAAAAGAGCGCGGAGTGCTGGGAGAGGCTTCATTGAAAAGAGCACAGGGTGTTAGGAGAGGCTTCATTGAAAAGAGCACGGAATGGTGTGAGAGGATTCATTGAAAAGAACGCAGATCGCGGAAAGAGGTTTCATTGAAAAGAGCGTGGAGAGCGAGGAGAGGCTTCATTGAAAAGGGTGCAGATTGCTGGGAGAGGTTTCATTGAAAATGGTGCATATTGCTGGGAGAGGCTTCATTGAAAAGAGCTTGGAGAGTGGGAGAGGATTTATTGAATAGAACGCGGAGTGCTGGGAAAGGATTCATTGAAAAGAGCTTGGATAGCGAGGAGAGGCTTCATTGAAAAGGGTGCAGATTGTTGGGAGAGGCTTCATTGAAAAGAACTTGGAGAGTGGGAGAGGATTCATTGAAAAGAACGTGGATAGCGAGGAGAGGCTTCATTGAAAAGGGTGCAGATTGCTGGGAGAGGCTTCATTGAAAAGAACTTGGAGAGTGGGAGAGGATTCATTGAAAAGAACGTGGAGAGTGGGAGAGGATTCATTGAAAAGAACGTGGAGAGTGGGAGAGGATTCATTGAAAAGAACGTGGAGAGTGGGAGAGGATTCATTGAAAAGAACGTGGAGAGTGGGAGAGGATTCATTGAAAAGAACGTGGAGAGTGGGAGAGGATTCATTGAAAAGAACTTGGAGAGTGGGAGAGGTTTCATTGAAAAGAACTTGGAGAGTGGGAGAGGATTCATTGAAAAGAACGTGGAGAGTGGGAGAGGATTCATTGAAAAGAACGCGGAGTGCTGGGAGAGGCTTCATTGAAAAGAACTTGGAGAGTGGGAGAGGATTCATTGAAAAGAACTTGGAGAGTGGGAGAGGATTCATTGAAAAGAACTTGGAGAGTGGGAGAGGATTCATTGAAAAGAACGCAGAGTGCTGGGAGAGGCTTCATTGAAAAGAACTTGGAGAGTGGGAGAGGATTCATTGAAAAGAACTTGGAGAGTGGGAGAGGCTTCATTGAAAAGAACTTGGAGAGTGGGAGAGGATTCATTGAAAAGAACGCAGAGTGCTGGGAGAGGCTATCCTGTATCATTTATCCTATCGGATCGTCTGTTCAGTGGAATGAACATCATTAAGAAAATCAATCATATAAAAGCAAAATACTGCTTGAAATCTGAAATTAAAACAAGAAATGCAGGAAATACTCAGCAGGTCTGGCAGCATCTGTGGAGATGGAAGCCGAGTTAATGTTTCAGGGAAGTGACCCTTCAGCAGAACTCTGCTGAGTATTTCCAGCATTTCTTGTATTTCTTTAAGGAAAATTAAGTGTGACATCACAGGCAAGCAGGTAGGTGATTGGTTGGAGAAGAAGCTACCTGTTGGGTTAGTACCTGTTAAATGATTAAGGTCCATTCTCATCCTAACGTTGAAAATAGTAAAGAACTAGTGGTATGCTTAATAAAATATATAAAGAGGAAAATAAAATAAATAATTGAATAAAATAATTAAGCAGTTCATTGAAACACATTAAGGATGGCAGGACGGGTGATGTGTCATGGCTGCAGCGTGGGGAAGCTCCTGGATGCCAGTGTGATCCAGGGCAAACACGTCTGCAGTAAGTGTTTGCGGCTCGAAGAGCTTCGATTCAGAGTCATTGAACTGGAATCCAAGCTGCGGACACTGCGACACATCAGGGAGGGGGAAAGTGACCTGGATATTTTGTACCAGGAGGCGGTCACACCCCTTAGGATAGGGTCTTCTGAATTGGTCAGTCGTCAGGGACAGGAGAGTGTGGCTGCAGCTGAGGCAGATAAGGGGACCCAGAGGGCAAGAGTGCAGGAGCCTCAACCTTTGCGATTGTCTAACAGGTTTGAGGTTCTTTCAGCTTGTTTGGATGAGAGTGGAGGCTGCAGGGTGGATGAGCAACCTGACCATGGCAACCATCAAGTGAAGGGAGAAAAAAGGAATGTAGTGGTGATAGGGGACAGTATAGTTTGGGGGATTGACACTGTTCTCTGCAGCAAAGACCGAGAATCCAGACGGCTGTGCAGTCTACCCAGTGCCAGGGTTCGGGACATCTGCTCAGGACTGGAGAGGTACTTACAGTGGGAGAGGGAGGATCCAGTCATCGTGGTCCATGTAGGTACAACGAAATAGACAGGACAAGGAAAAAGGTTCTGCATAGGGAGTATGAGGTTCTAGGCACCAAATTAAGAAGCAGAACCGCTGGATTATTACCGGAGCCACATGCAAATTGGCATAGGGCAAATAAGATTAGAGAAATTAATGCATGGCTCAAAGACTGGTGTGGTAGAAGTGGGTTCTGGTTTGTGGGGCACTGGCATCAGTACTGGGAAAAGTGGTGGCTGTACTGTTGGGACGGTCTACACCTGAACCGTGCTGAGGCCGGTGTTCTTGCAAGCTGCATAACTAGGGAAGTAGAGAGGGTTTTAAACTGAATAGTTGGGGTAAGGGATCAAATTTGGGAAGATATGGTAAATCAAGGAGTAGAGACAAGGCAAGAGAGAAAGGTATTAATATGGGAAATGATAAACAGAGTGTGACAGGAAGGGACAGAGTGTACAAATCTAAGAGTAAATCAACAGATAAGGCTAGAGGTTACAAAAATAATAAAAAGGACAAAACTAAAGGCTCTGTATCTGAATGTAAGTAACATTTGAAACGAAACAGATGAACTGAGAGCGCAAATAGAAAAAAATAAGTATGATCTGATAGCCACTGCAGAGACATGGCTGCAGGACAACATAGATTGGGACTTGAATATTGAAGGGTACATGGATTTAGGAAGGACAGGAAGCTAGGAAAAGGTGGAAGGGTAGCTCTGTTAATTAATGATGGTATTAGCGCAATAGAGAGGGATGACCTAAGTTCAGGAAACCGGATGTAGAAGCAGTTTGGGTAGAGATGAGAAATCAAAAAGGCAAGAAGTCACTTGTGGGAGTGGTGTTTAGGCCACCTAACATTAACCACACTGTAGGACAGGGTATAGAGGAAGAAATAATGGCAGCTTGTCAGAAACGTACAGCCATAATTATGGGGGATTTTAACCTACATATAGACTGGAAAAATCAGATGGGCAGAGATAGCCTAGATGAGGAGTACATAGAATGTTTTTGGGACAATTTCTTGGAACAGTACGTTCTGGAGGCAACCAGTGAACAGGCTATTACTAGACCTGCTATTGTGCAATGAGATATGATTAATTAATGACCTCATAGTTAAGGTGCCCCTAGGTAGCAGCAATCATAATATTATTGAATTTTACAGTCAGTTTGAGGGAGAGAAGAGTGGGTCCAAGACATGTATTTTAAACTTAAATAAGGGCAATTATGAGGGCATGAAAGCACAGCTAGTTAAAGTGGACTGGCAAATTAGGTTAAGGATAGGTCAATAGAGATGCAGTGGCAGCCATTTAAGGGGATATTTCAGAATACACAGAATAGATACATTTCAACGAGAAAGAAAAATTCCAAGGTTGGGACCCACCATCCGTGGTTAACTAAAACAGTTAATGATAATATCAAACTTAAAGAAAAAGCATGTAATTGCGCAAAGATGGGAGGCAGGTCAGAAGATTGTACAGAATATAAAAAATAGCAAAGAATGACTAAAAGATTGATAAGGAAGGTAAAGTTAGAGAACGAGAGAAAGCCAGCTAAAAATCTAAAGACAGATAGTAAGAGTTTCTATAGATATTTAAAATAGAAGAGTTAACAAAGTGAGCATTGGTCCTATAGAAAATGAATCTGGGGAATTGATAATGGATAATAAGGCGATGGCAGATGAATTGAACAGGTATTTTGCATCGGTCTTCACTATTGAAGAAAGAAGTAACATCCCAGTATTAACTGTAAGTCGGGAAATGGAAAGGAGTGAGGAACGCACGAAAATTACAATCACCAGGGAAGTGGTACTGAACAAATTGTTGGAGGCTGATAAGTCCCCTGGTCCTGATGGACTTTATCCTAGGATATTAAAAGAAGTGGCTACTGAGATAGTTGATGCGTTAGTTTTAATTTTCCAAAATTCCCTAGATTCGGGGAAGGTTCTGTTAGATTGAAAAATAGCCAATGTAACTCCTTTATTCAAAAAGGGAGGGAGGCAGAAAACAGGAAACTACCGGCCAGTTAGCTTAACATCTGTCTTAGGGAAAATGTTAGAAAATATAATTAAAGACATTGTAGCAGGGCACTTTGAAAAATTGAAGGTAATCAGGCAGAGTCAACATGGTTTTGTGAAAGGGAAAACATGTTTAACCAATTTATGGGAGTTCTTTGAGAGAGTTACGTGTGCTGTGGATAAAGGGGAACCGGAAGATGTATTGTACTTAGATTTCCAGAAGGCATTTGATAAGGTGCCCCATCAAAGGTTATTGAAGAAAATAAAAGCTCATGGTGTCGGGGGTAACATAATGGCATGGATAGAAGATTGGCTAGCTAACAGGAAACAGAGAGTAAGCATAAATGGGTCTTTTTCGGTTGGCAAGATGTAATGTATGGTGTGCCACAGGGATCTGTGCTGGGGCCTCAACTTTTTACAATTTATATAAATGACTTGGATGAATAGACCAAAGGTATGGTTGCTAAATTTGCTGATGACACAAAGATAGATAGGAAAGTATCTTGTGAAGAGGACATAAGGGGGCTACAAAGGGATTATAGATAGGTTAAGTGAGTGGGCAAAGACCTGGCAAACGGAGTATAATGTGAAATTGTCCATTTTGGAAGGAAGAATAAAAACGAAGCATATTATCTAAATGGTGAGAGATTGCAGAGCTCTGAGATGCAGAGGGAGCTGGGTGTCCTTGTGCATGAATCGCAAAAGGTTAGTATGCAGCTACAGCACATAATTAGGAAAGCTAATAGAATGTTATCGTTTATCGCAAGGGGAATTGAATACAGAAGTAGGGAGGTTATGTTTCAGCTATACAGGGCAATGGTGAGACCATATCTGGAGTATTGTGTACAGTACATGTCTCCTTATTTAAGGAAGGATGTAAATGCGTTGGAGGCAGTACAGAGAAGGTTTACTAGACTAATACCTGGAATGGGTGGGCTGTCTTACAAGGAAAGATTGGACAGGCTAGGCCAGTATCTGCTGGAATTTAGAAGAGTAAGAGGCAACTTGATTGAAACATATAAGATCCTGAGCGGTCTTGACAGGGTGGATATGGAAAGGATGTTTCCCCTTGAGAGAGAATTTAGAACTAGGGGTCACTGTTTAAAAATAAGGGGTCGTCCATTTAAGACAGAGATGAGGGGAAATTCTTTCAGAGGGTCGTGAGTCTTTGGAATTCTCTTCCTCAAAAGGCGGTGGAAGCAGAGTCTTTGAATATATTTAAGGCAGAGGTAGATAGATTCTTGGTAAGCAAGGGGGTGAAAGGTTATCGTGGATAGGTGGAAATGTGGACTAATCAGTTCAGCCATGAACTTATTGCATGGCGCAGCAGGCTCGAGTGGCCGAGTCACCTACTCCTGCTTCTAATTCGTATGTTCCTATGTAACCAGATTCCTTCATCAACAGGAAGGGCTTCCATTCCAACAACATTCAACTGGTCTGCGACCACCAAAAGCATTTCCTGCAGGTGTGGGCCCACTTCCCAGGAAACAGCCACAATGCCTACATACTTCAACAGTTCCAGCTGCCACAGCTTTTCAGACCCGCCCCCCCAACCCGCCTTCAGGATGGACTCTCAGAGACAAGGGCGACCCTTTGAAGACATGGCTACTGATGGCTGTGAGGAACGTTTGCACTGCAGCAGAGGAGAGGTGCAACACTTGCCACGGCTCCACCCAAGCGACCTTCGAGCAAGCCATTGGGCTACTGAAGATGAGATTCCATTGCCTAGATGGAGCCAGTGGAGCCCTGCAATATGCCCCAGCGAGGGTTGCGTGTATCGTGGTAGTCTGCTGTGCTCTGCACAACCTAGCACTCCAGAGGGGGGAGGCCTTGCATGATGATGACCTGACTGAGTGACATGCCTCCCCCTATGAGGAGGGCACAGAGGAGAGAGATGAGCAAGGAGCCCTGAATTTTGAAGCCCTTGCATCGGAAGCCAGGCAGATTAATTGATGGGCCACGGAAGCAAGAAACAATCTCATACTTACCAGCCACCCTGATGGCCACTCACATTCAAAATGATAAAGACTCACCTCAATGCCTGTTGTCTGTCGCTTCCTTTCTATTTGTAGTTCGTGCCTAGCGCCCAGCTGAACCACATGCTATGGCCCATGGGAGACCCTATTTAAATGAGGGCTGTGTCTACATTAGCATTCCACTAAAGGGAAAGTCAGCAACTCACAACTAATGCATGATGGAATAATCACTTTTACACAATAAAGATTAATTGCTTGAATAAAAGAACTTTATATGACGCAGCGCATGTCAAATTTCAAACACCCGTGAATACCCAAGTGCTTCTCTGTGGATTTCTTTATATTTACGAGTGTTTCTACGAGGTGTGAACCCATTGTTAGCAGCTGGGCTGGAGGCAGGCTGCTGATCAGGCTGCCCCTTGGCCTGGGATGACTTCGGCGGCCATCCTCTGGCTGCCTGAGATCTGGAAGGCCTACATTGGCGCAGTACTCTCCCCAGGCATCACGGGCACTGGAGCTGGGCTCACTGGTAAAGGGGCTGAAGAGCCGGTATCCATACTCAGAGTGCCCTGAGGGAAGTCCCATCTGTGGAGGACAGCCTCTCCTCCTCCCTTTCAAGGCTCACTTGAACCTCCCTGCTGACCAGAGAAGGACGAAGAGCTGGAGAAGACTCCAGGTGCCTCGTCCTTTTCTCACCTTGCCACTGCTGCGTTGAGCTCATGACCAAGGCGATGGTCTGCAGGTTTGTGCGCATCTGTGGGTTCTGGGACTCACCATGAGGTTCGCCAACCTCATGATGGAGGAAGCCATGTGCTCACATGCCTGAGATATGGCAGCACTCATGCCATGGATGGACCCCTCCATGGTCCGCGCATGGCCTCTGGCATCTTCACCAAATGTTGCCTTACTTTTCTCTGCAACTCCAGCATGCCCTGTGCTATTGACAGCAGAGGCTCATCATCAGCCTAGGGCTCAGTATGGGCTTGGCCACCCACAGTCCTCGGACTGTCAGAGGCCTCGGTTGTCTCAGCCTCAGCCAGCTGCTCGGGCATGTGTGGGATGCTCTCACCAGCTTGTGACCCTGATTTTAATGCCGACCAATTACCCACCAAGGTGAAAGTATCTGCACAGGTGGAAGGTGCAGGTGAGTCATGGGATGGTGCATCCTCCGAGTGGTCCCCCTCCTCAGAGGTTGACAGATGTCCCCCTTCTGGTTAAGTCTCCTCTGGACGCTGGCCTGGGAGAACACAAACGTGTGTAGTTTAAGCTGTGCAGATCTTGTCATGCAAACCATGTGTGATGTGAGTCTCCAAAAGGGATGAGTATATCGATGGAAGACAATCGTCACTTTCTTGTGCAGAGACTCCAGTCTCTCCATCAGATATGGAGCAGCCGCCCTGTGTCCCTGCCAATTCTAATACCTCTTCCTCTACTGTAGAGAGAGGCCGACAATCTGGGATGCCTCTGCCAGTCCAGGCTGTTTCGCTCCTGTTATAGACTCTCTTGTCCTGAAAGTGGGAAGATGGAGATACTCTTACTTCACAGAAAGAGCAACATGACAGTTCTACTAGGGTCAGCCCCTCCTCCCCAATTGGGGTATCCTATACAGCTCATCCTCCCATCAACTCTCAGGGGAGTTAACAGCGGTGAGTTGCGAAAGAGGGTGGCCTGTGGCCAAGATGCAGCCATGCATCTTGTCAGGATGAGGTGATGCCTAACACCCCTCCCCCTTAACACTGCCGTTGTAGTGCTTCCCTCCCCATGTCCTGCTTCTTCCAGTGTAGCCACTTGCAATCCCTAAAAAGGAAAAAGATGTGGAGCAGTCACCTTGGAAGAATGAAGGAGGTCGTTGACCCTCTTGCGGCAATGCAACCATGTCTGGGGGTAACCCCACGGCTGCTTATCTCCTCAGCTATCTCCATCCAGGCTTGCTTGGTCAGGTGGGAGGGCCTCTTTTTGCCATTGTTGGGTAAGAGGACCTCCCGCCTTTCCCTTGCAGATTCGAGGAGAATCTAGAGAAAGGCATCGCTAAACCGTAGGGCCACCTGCGGGATCTGCCATGAGGCGTAGGGGTTCCAGGAGTCTCTCCAATACCGGTCTCAGTAGTGAACAGCAAGCAGCAAATCAGTGCAAGGCAGAAATGCAAGCAGGACTGGCAGGGCTTTAAATATGGTGTCAGCACCTGCTTCGGAGACATCCAACGCCAAATTTGGTGTCTTGCATTCCGCCCCTGCTGTGTGATTGGCCGGGCTCCACAACCCCATTATGCAAAGTGGTCACCCGCCATGCGATCCTGGTGGGCCAACCGCCCACATGACTAGCAGGAACGCGTCCACTTCCAGGTCTGCTGTGGGACCCGCGAAGGGCTCACTAAATCCAGCCCTCTGGGTGCAAGGCCATGAAAGATACTCCAGCTGTTTCTAAACCCTTGGCCGTAGTCTTTCTCAGACCTTCTGCATAAGTGTTGTTTCTTGTCCAAGCCACGTTATATCATTCTTGATTCTTTACATCATGGAGTCACCTGGAATTCCTCATAACCAACTCATCTCTGCTGTTTATATCTTTTTGCTCATCAACATTGCTCACAGTTGAACACTCAGATCCATATAATAGTATGGGGAGAACGATGGCTTCATGAAGTTTTATGGAGCAATCGGAGGTCTTCTGCAAAATATTAATTTGCTACCCCCTAAAGACTACTGAAGCAAAATTAGCTCTGGGAGTGGCTTCCTGAACAGCTACACTCACTCTTCGACCAAAGACTGCATGAACAGTTTCGCAATGACAAGAGCGCAACTGACAGTTCATCAAGATGGGATGGCTGGAGTGGTTACGAACTGTCAGATCAAACTGAAAATCACCGAATTGTTTAATCTGTTACAACACTGACTCAAAGTAATTCGAATGCAAATAATTGACTGCGTTCTCCGCTGTTACAGGGTGTGAGTCTGAACTGAAAGTGGCTGTGTACTTCACAAAAATGGCTGTGTATCTCATAAAAACAGGGGCTGTACTGTGGTTACACAAACAATTTCTGGATCAAATTTGCAACCAAAATGAAATGAGCTCTCACATCACTATAAGTAGGCTACTGTAACAACAACAGCCATTCATTCAGTTGCACAGTATATATAAGACATCAGAAATATTTGAATAAACTGTATGTTAAAATACCTGGAAATTCAGGAAAAAAAATGCAAACTATAAATGCATTTTGAAAATATTCACTTTTTCTTACTGCATTATTTAATGCTCATATTCTCATTGCATGTTATCAGCTGCAACTGTATCTCAGATTACAATTCATCTCTGAACAACCTTCAGTGTTTCTGATGAAGGGTCACTGACCTGAAACATTAACTCTGCTTCTCTCTCCACAGATGCTGCCAGACCTGCTGAGTATTTCCAGCATTTCTTGTTTTTATTTCAGATTTCCAGCATCTGCAGTATTTTGCTTTTATTTCAGTGTTTCTCTTGTTTCTTAGTGACCAGAACTCAACACAACACTCATGACCAGCACACTGTACTGTTTGACCATGACTTCCTCTACTTATATTCAACTATTTTGACTATGTAGCTCAACATTCCATTGGCTTAAATAAAAACAGAAAATGCTGGAAAAACTCAGCACCTGTGGAGAGAAATAGTTAATGTTTCAAGTCTGTGACCTTTCATCAGAACTGTCTCCTCTCAGGTGCATGTAAAAGATCCCAAAGCACTATTTCAAAGAAGAGCACGACAGCTATTCCTGGTGTCCTGGCTAATATTTATCCCTCAATCAATATCACAAAAACAGATTATCTGGTCATCAAGACATTTCTGTTTGTGGGAGATGACTGGGCTGAATTAACCACCCCACCCCAAGAACAATTCTAGGGCACTGGACAGCCCTGCACCGGGATCCCCGTCCTTTTAAAGACAGGGATCCCGCCTCCAAGAGCTGCTGGCCAATCACAGAGCTGGCAGCTCAGTAGTATCAGCAGTACCACCAGGAGCAGTGGCCACTGCTGGTACTGCAAGAGGCCTTGGACCTAGGCCCAGCACTGGAGTCTGGATCCAAGGTAAGTGAGGTGGGGTTGCGGGTGCCAGCACGGCAGGCCCCAGCGAGGGGGGCAGGTGGGGAGGGTGGACATTTAGTGTAGAGGGGAGGGGACTTCAGGTTGGTGCAGATTTTCCTGGCGGGGGTCCTCCGTGGGCCACAAATTGCCTGCAGAGGAGGGTAACCCCCGAAGTCCACAGGGTGGTTGCCTCATTTTACTGGCTGACCTCCCCACGTGACAGAGGGTCCCCGCCTCTCGCTGCTGGTTAAATCCCAGTGGCGGCAGGAAGAGAACCTTAAGTGGCTGTTAATGTGCCATTTAAGGGCCTCAAATGGGCTCTGGACAGGAAGGCCATCATTGGCCTATTCTGCCCCCAACAAAATTGCATTGCAATGGGAAGGCCATGGGCCCTCTGCCCCCCACCTCCCATCACAATTCTATAGGCTCCCCCCGCCTTGAACCCATCTCAGGAGGGTCCATAAAATTCAGCCCACTGTGTGCAAATTAGCTGCCGTGTTTCCTACATTACAACAGTGACTACATTTGAAAAGTACTTCATTGTCTGTAAACTGCTTTAGAATGTCCTGAGGTTGTGAAAGGCACTATACAAGTGCAAGTCTTTCTTTCAGCCAATTCAGTATTTCCCCTCCCCCACCCTGACATAACTCCTTTAACAAGTACTTGTTGTTTTCACTCCAACCCATTTCTTAAGCATAGCTAAGATTTACCCAGCATTTCCATAGTATTCCCAGAACTTAATGGACAGCTTTTTGTGCAAAACTGTGTCAAATTCCTTCTGGAAGTCAAGTTACAACTTGCTGTAGGTCTTACCAAAGTCCTCTTAGGATATCACTTCAAGTCAAAGAGGTTGATCAGGAATGATTTTCCTCTTCTGAATCCGTGTTGACTGCTGTTTACTGATTTATTATTGTACAGATCATCTTCAAGTCTGCACCCGATAATCAAGTTCAATGTCTTACACAGGGTTGAGGTAAGACTAATGGTTTTGTTACCTGTTTCTGATTTGTCATATTTTTGAATACAGGCACCATATTGGCCAGTTTCCAGTTGACTGGTGCTTCTCCAGGGTTCAGCGTCTCTCACATAATGGTTGTCAAAAGTCTCCTTCTAAGCCCTTTTAGCTTGTCAAGGACTTTAATGTCATTTATATCAAAGCCATTAAATTTGTCTGGGTTAACTCTATTTGGGGAGGGTATGCTGTTCAGGTCTTTCCTTGAGAATAATTGGAGGAAGCAGTCATTCATAATGCTTATTATCCTCTGCTTGGTCCTGTTCTGAGCCTGTTTATATCTATTCTGGTTCTTACTCCAGGGAACCCCATCCCCATTCTCCGAGCAGGATCTCGAGAGATAATTTTCCTCTAGTTTATAGCATACCTCTAGTGTTGGTTTGGATGTTTTTCATATTAGCGATAAAATTGTTCATTTATATAGTAGACCGACCGCAGGAGCTTCATTTGCCTGCTGAGCGAACTACAAGAACGTCCAACCATGTGTTATTTATCTTTGACTAATTTGCTCTCCTTAGTGTATTTCTATGGCTCCAGGAGCTTCTGAACCGAGTTTCATACACTATTTTCAGTAAACCCCATATTTGCCATGTTTAAACTAGTATTTACTGAGGACATTTTACAGGTGCCATTCATTGCTTTTGTTGTGTGTTGTTCACATAATTCATGCGGAAAATTTCCTCCTAATGTCTACTCTTGCGTGACCTAGTTGAAGTTTTCAGGATTAGCAAGTATTAATTGATAAGGTAAAGAAATATCAAACCATGCAAATGGTATTGTTGAGTTAAACCCAAAATATTTGTTTGAGGCAGGTTCATGCCAGTAGGTCCAGAGGACATAAATTTAAAAGTGTGAAAAGTAAATCCAAAACAAACATTAAAAAAAAATCACATTTTTTTATTCGTTCATGGGATGTGGGCGTCGCTGACTAGGCCAACATTTTTTGCCCATCCCGAACTGCCCTTGAGAAGGTGCTGATGAGCTGCCTTCTTTAACTGCTTCAGTCCTTGAGGTGTAGGTACACCCACAGTGCTGTTAGGAAGGGAGTTCCAGGATTTTGACTCAGTGACAGTGAAGAAACAACAATATAGTTCCAAGTCAGGATGGTGTGTGGCTTGGAGGGGAACTTACAGGTGGTGGTGTTCCTATGCATCTGTTGCCCTTGTCCTTCTAGTTGGTAGAGGTCGCAGGTTTGTAAGGTGGTGTCGAAGGAGCCTTGGTGAGTTGCTGCAGTGCATTTTGTAGATGGTACACACTGCTGCCACTGTGCATCCATAGTGAAGGGAGTGAATGTTGAAGGTGATGGTTGGAGTGCCACTCAAGTGGGCTACTTTGTCCTGGATGGTGCTGAGCTTCTTGACTTTTGTTGGAGCTGCACCCATCCATGAGCCAGACAAGTATCGGACACAAATTAATTGCCACCTAATTTATCCAGTGTGCAGCACATGATGATTAACCAATAATTCGATTTTCACAAAATTTGATTACCAAGTCAAGATTTGCAAACACTTTGAGAGTTAATTTATGGTGTGTGTTAGAGCTAGCACATGCACAAACCATGTGTTAAGTTGTAATGGTTTTCTATTGTTTTCTGTGGCAGAGAAGAGGCTGAGGGGAGATCTAATTGGTGTATAAAATTATGAGGGGAGTAGATAGGAAGGCTCTATTCCCCTTGGTTGAGGGGTCCATAACCAGAGGCGTAGATTAGGGTAAGAGGTAGGAGGTTTCGAGGGGATTTGAGGGGAAATGTTTTCACCCAGAGGCTGGTGGGGGGGGGGATCTGGAACTCACTGCCTGAAAGGAAAGGGTGGTAGAGGCAGAAATCCTTATAACATTTAAATAAAACTTGGCTATACGACAAGGCTATGGACCAAGAGCTGGAAAGTAGGATTAGGTTGGATGGCTACTTGTCGACCATTGTGGACAGGATGGGCTGAACGGCCTCCTTTCATGCTGTAAATTTCTATGAATCTATGTATAAATAATGCTGATTTGCTTATTCCTCTAAAATTGCTTCCAGGAGTAAAAAGGTATAACGCATGTCAGTACAAACATCCAGCTTCAGCAATTTTTTTTTCTGTTAGAGATTTTAAAGGAGCATTTGATGGGTTTTCCCCCCTGCTGCCTCAGGCTTGGCTTTTAAGAGAAAAGACATTGCTGATGCCTGTTGAGAGATAGCATCACACGAGTGGCAGGAGTGAGAAGACACATAAAGCAATCTGAAACGGACAGAACTGGAATGTGAGACAGTGGGGAAATGGTGACAAGTGCAGTAAGCGTCAGAAAATCCTTACGGGAATGTGCTTCAAACGCCATTAACCCCAGTGATGTCAAGGCTATCAGTTGTGCTGCTGTGATACATCCTATCTACACTCTAGAAGGCTGAGCTGAAAAGCAGCCAACCAAACTATTCTAAAAACATATGAATTTTACATTGAGCTATTTTGAACTCAGGAGAAGTGTGTTACTGCATAACATTATATATGATTTACAGAACAGAAACAATTCATTTGACCCAATTGTTCTATGTTGTTCTTTATGCTCCACACAAGCCTCCCCCGTACTTCACCTCACCCTATCACCATATTGTTCTATTCCTTTGTTCCCTCATATACTTAGCTAGCTTCTCCTTAAATGCATCTATACTATTCAGCTCAACTTCTCCATGTGGTATAAGATTCCACGTTCGAACCACTAATAGCTCTATTGATATCCAGACTGGCCAAGAGAGTGTGGGAAAATGGCGCACTGACACGGAACACAAAAGTCCGAGTGTATCAGGCCTGTGCCCTCAGTACCTTGCTCTACGGCAGCGAGGCCTGGACAACGTATGCCAGCCAAGAGCGACGTCTCAATTCATTCCATCTTCGCTGCCTTCGGAGAATACTTGGCATCAGGTGGCAGGACTATATCTCCAACACAGAAGTCCTTGAAGCGGCCAACACCCCCAGCTTATTCACACTACTGAGTCAGCGGCGCTTGAGATGGCTTGGCCATGTGAGCCGCATGGAAGATGGCAGGATCCCCAAAGACACATTGTACAGCGAGCTCGCCACTGGTATCAGACCCACCGGCCGTCCATGTCTCCGCTATAAAGACGTCTGCAAACGCGACATGAAATCCTGTGACATTGATCACAAGTCGTGGGAGTCAGTTGCCAGCATTCGCCAGAGCTGGCGGGCAGCCATAAAGACAGGGCTAAATTGTGGCGAGTCGAAGAGACTTAGTAGTTGGCAGGAAAAAAGACAGAGGCGCAAGGGGAGAGCCAACTGTGCAACAGCCCCGACAAACAAATTTCTCTGCAGCACCTGTGGAAGAGCCTGTCACTCCAGAATTGGCCTTTATAGCCACTCCAGGCGCTGCTTCACAAACCACTGACCACCTCCAGGCGCATTTCCATTGTCTCTCGAGATAAGGAGGCCCAAAAGAAAAAGAAAAGAAAGATATTTACTACACCTGCTATTAGTAGATAGCATAACTGAATGCAAGTTTTGCATTTATGCAGGTCTTAAATTAGGGATTTAATTAAATCCCTAATATTTATATTAATTCAGGCCTGTATAAAAAGGACACCTGTGCACCAGATTATTTATAGATTGTGATCTAACAAAATGTCTCATTCTGACCTGAGTACCAAGCTTGGGTACTGCAAATTCCAAATAATTAGGCCCAGTTCAGATCCCCTTGATATTATTCACAGAATAAAATAGTAGCAAATTTATAGATAACATAAATGTGTGTCCAAGCGTATAAGACATCCTCGGTATGACAGGCGTTACTTAGCTGCACTGGAAGTAAGAGCAGAAAATGCTGGAAATACAAAGCAACATCTGGAAGAGGAAAGATGGAATAATGTTCCATTTTGTTCCGCTCCAGACGCCTCATCACAGTCATCAAAGGCTCTCCAACTGAAACGTTAACTTATTTTTTCTCTTCACAGATGTTGACAGGCCTGCCGTGTATTTCGAGCACTTTGTTTTTGTTTGGTTTCCAGCATTTGTTGTCTTCCTCCTTTAAAGCATTTTATGAGTGTGTAAATATTTAACTCCTTACAGATCCATCTTCTCAAGTGACTATATAGGATTGTACCCTGATAGTTCGAATCATTGCTGCCCTATTCCCTGATGTGTTGGCATGTGAAGCTTTCAGCCGGTATAAACGGGATGAAAAGTACCACAAGGAGCAATCATGTGAATAATTATTTCCACACAGGCTTATTTTTTTAACAACAGAATGGTTGTCTAATGCAGGATCTCTGGCTTTTTTGGGTGTCCTCCTCTTTTATGAACAAAAAGCGTTGGAGGTTTACACATTCCTTCAATCATAAGGTCAGAAGTGGGGAGGTTCGCTGATGGTTGCACAATGTTCAGCACCATTCACGACTCCTCAGATACTGAAGCTGTCCGTGTAGAAATGCAGCAAGACCTGGATAATATCCAGGCTTGGGCTGATAAGTGGCAAGTAACATTCGCGCCACACAAGTGCCAGGCGATGACTATCTCAAACAAGAGAGAATCTAACCATCTCCCCTTGACATTCAATGTCATTACGATTGCTGAATCTCCCACTATCAACATCCTGGGGGTTACCACTTGCCTGGATGGGTGCAGCTCCAACAACACTCAAGAAGCTCAACATCATCCGGGACAAAGCAGCATGCTTGATTGGCACACCATCCACCACCTTCAATATTCACGCCCTCCACCACCGACGCACAGTGCCAGCAGTGTGGACCATCTACAAGATGCACAGCAGCAATGCACCAAGGCTCCTTAGATAGCACCTTCCAAACACATGACCTCTGCCACCTTGAAGTACAAGGGCAGCAGTTGCATGGGAACACCACCACCTGCAAGTTCCACTCTAAGCCACACACCATCCTGACCTAGAACTATATCACCATTCCTTCGCTGTTGCTGGGTCAAAATCCTGGAACTTCCTTTCTAACAGCACTGTGGGTGTACCTACCCCACACGGACTTCAGTGGTTCAAGAAGGCGGCTCACCACCACCTTCACAAGGCAATTAGGGATGGGCAATAGATGCTGTCCTAGCCGGCGACGCCCACATCGCAAGAATGAATAAAAAAAATTACACAGAGAATACTTCAGTTCATCCAATGCATTGTTAGCAGCTTAACAAGTGGTCAGCAGCATTACTGTAGACATTCTGAGTGACTGCTCTGCTTTGGGTTAGTTCTAACACATCTTGGCCATACAAACGCCGACAAAAATTGAATTGTTATTTAACATGCACTCAAGTTAACCCACATAGGTATCAAATTCCCTCTGTATGTATTCTTAGTGCACTCATGCTAAATTCTTGCCTCTGTTAATACTGTCATTAATCCAGTTAAAGTAAAGTGGTTCATAACAGAGATTTAAAAAAAAGCACAGGGCAGAAATTAATACTGAGATGTTAACCAGTGAACCTATTCCCATGGCGTAAATATCAGCTAATTTGTGGAATCTAGCCACTGTGACACAGGGACATTAGGACTGGGGTGGAACCACACAAATATATTTCTTCTCCTGTACTGTGAAAGAGACCAGACAGACTAACAGTCATTTATTTTGTATGCTGCCCAAGTGATACAGGTAGAGTTTGCCAATCAGGAATAATTAAGAGAAAGATGATAACTGTTAATGATATAACAATCGGCTTAATACAAAGGCATAGCCTTGACTGGACTGGACCTAATTATCTGGAATTAGCAGAATACTAGACTGCTTTTATTTTGAGAAATTTCCTTGGGTGGTTTTTTGCTTCAGGATGATTTTAGCAGCAGTCCGCTGCATAGCAGTCACCATCAATGCTAACTGCCAATCAGCTAACATGAGGGTGCATTGTGCAGATGCACTAGTTATAATTAGGCCTAATTTTTTCCTGCTGCACCAGCTACACTCCATTCTGAGGCTCAGCTGCAGAGCTGGAGTAGGCCCTGAAGACTGACTGGTTCAGACCTCAAACAAGGCTATGTGTCAAACATGTGCCCTTCAGATCGGATGCCAGCACCAGATTGATGTAGGCACCAACACTCCTTCCCCCTCACTCTCAGTAATTAATTTACCAATTTGAATGCCTTTTAGTGAGGTGACTGTGTCAGCACAATATCTGCAAGCTGTGCACTAGACCCTTTGTTTAACGGTGCGGGGGGGCTGATTTTCCTCCCCTGGTGCGGGGAATGTCTAAAAGATTAAAAACTGAACGACAATGTGCCAATGGCACTCAAATTTCCTCGGTGAGCATCCTTATTCACAGATCCAAGTACACAGCGAGGAATTAAGAATAGTACAGCAATGGTAGGAGCCAAAAATTGAGTGTAAGTGAAATTTAAATGGATAGGGAAAATGTATGAGGACTGTAAAAATGGGGGTGCTGAAATTCTTAACTGTTTTGGAAAGGTTCAAAAGGCATCTTAACCAATTAGCTGCCTTTTCCATGTCAAAAGAGTTGGGAGCAGAAGTGGCAGACAATGTGATGGGAAAGGAAGCCACACACATTCCCAAAACCATAGCTAACCAGCTCTGGCACTGGCTGCACCAGCCCTGTGATGCATTTCAGGAGCAAGTCTCCTAAAGCAGATGGCATAGCTTCGTATCTGCCTCTCTGCTGACCCAGACCCTGTGGAGACACTTTCCTACAGCTATTGCTAGATTGAGACAACAATGTCTTGCATATACAATTGTCCCCACCTTGGAGGACAAAGCCAATCAGGCTTTGTTGGCTGCTGCTTACCCTGGCATTTCTTCTTTCATGAGATGCCACATGAGGCACGACATGCTGTAATTGGAGTGCTTGCGAAGCAGAAGAGGCTGTTGTTACATCCTACTTGGAGAATTGGTCCCTCTGCATTGACATTGTTTGCTAAAGTGAGGTCTGATAACTTCTTTTTGAAGGTGTGCTGTTGGTATGTGGGGCACAGTTCCTCTCGTGCATCCCACCATCTGTATATTAGGGATTCCCATTGATGGCACCCACTCTGCACAATCCTAACTTTTTACTGACTAGGATTGGCGGCTGTAATTGAAAAGATCAGCGGAAACTTCAGACAGTGGGTTAGTCCAGTGACGACCTCCCAGGCATTCAAACAAAAAACGATGTATTGAATGGCAATTAGACCACTGTAGATGGAGACCAGGGACACACACAGTGGATCGGCTAGAGATTACTGTGTGAGGAGCTACATCCCTCGGCTTTGTTTCAGTGGCTTAATTTAGTGGTTACAAGAGCAGGCCAGAGGCTGGGTATTCTACAATTCTACACTTTATGACTTCCCTAAGCCTTTCCACTACTTATAATGCATAAGTCAGGATTATGATCTAATACTCTCCACTTTCCTGGATGAGTGCAGCTCCAATGATACGCAAGGTGCTCAACACCATCCAGGACAAAACAGCCCGCTTGATCAGCACCCTATTCATCACCTTCAACATTCACTCCCTCCACCACTGGTGCACCATCGCTGCAGTGTGTACCATCTACAAATTGCACTGCAGCAACTCACCAAGGTTCTTCAACAGCATCTTCCAAACTTGCTACCTCTACCACCCAGAAAGAAAAGGACAGCATGGGAACACCACCACCACCACCTCCAAGTTCCCATCCAAGTCACCCACAATCCTGACTGAAATATGTCACCCTTCCTTCATTGTTGCTAGGTCAAAATCCTGGAACTCCCTTCCTGTGCACTACGTACATTACACGAACTGCAGTCGTTCAATAAGGTGGCTCACCACCTTCGCAAGAACAATGAAGGATGGGCAATAAATACTGGCCTTGCCAGTGATGCCTGTTAATAAATAAAATTTAAAAAGTATGGATTTTTAATAAATGAACCCCTGTGAGGGGTACAGTAGCATCTCTGCATTAAAATGAAGTGGATTATTCAACAAAAGGTTTGGGGGAAAAGAATTACTTTAACCACTGTGCATAGCATCTTTGGAAATGGATTGGAAAGAGTGTGTTTATCATGTTACTGCATGTGGAGAGCACAGCAATGGTGATGGCAAATTGTGTGGTCCACATTTCTATCTTTTCAGTGCAAAAATGCACTTTCCTCACTGGTTACAGAGTGAGGAATAACAGACTCACATTGCACAGTCAATGCCTCAGGACCAGTATCAATCCCACACGACCACTGGCTCTCAACAGAATTGGAGTGAGAGATATTCGTTACATCATTTTGAATTTCCCCCAGGATTTTGTCTTGATTTAAATTTTGTCTGAATGTATTTTCTCCAGGCTTTTTGGGCCACTCCTCCATTCCCTGTGCTGTTCCCAAACTTCTAATAACTCAACTATTTAAATTGCTTGTCTAACATCAAGCCCAGAAGGAGATAACATTTTCTGCAGTTCAAGACTGGCAAAGGGATCTTGCAATCATGTTCTTCCATTCAATTTGAGTTGAGCTGGACTTCCACCAAGATTAACTTACTATATCTTTGAACATTGCCGACTTACACCCCTACCCCTCCGCCACTATGTCTGAAACCCATACTGCTCCTTTATCACTTTGAGGATTGGTTTCTCAAATTCTCTCCTCGCTGTCTCTCTACCTCCAATGCATCTAAGCCCTTATGGCCCTGCAAAGCCACTTTACTTTGTTACCTCTCACTATGCCTTCCAAAGCTTCCTAAAAACCCGACCTCCACAACTAGACCTTCAGCCCCCCTACGTTAAATTCCTTCAATTCCTGCTCAATGGCCACCTGTTACCTGCTGGTCTGACTTAATCAAGCCCTACACCAGAACTTGAGCATATGCTCTTGTATGACATTTCAGTGCAATATTGTGGGTGTGCTACATTGTTTAAGTTGCAGTCCTTAAGAATAAGACATGAAACTGAAGACCCATCTGCCTACTTAAGAACGACATAAAAGTTCCGATGGCACTTTTTGAAGAACAGGGAGGTCTCCCCATGTACTGACCAACAGATCATTCATTCTTAAACCAACAACACTGAAAAAGGATAAATTCATCTTATTAATTGTGATATAGTTTAGTGTTTGCCTCATTGTGTTTGAGGTACTTAGGAATATATCTCAGTGGCATGATAGGAAGTTATTTAAAGTCTCTCTTTCATTGTTTCTTCTGTCTGAAGAACACCATATAGATTATTTAATGCAAGCGCACAGAAGCAGTGGGAAAGTAGGCAGTTTAAACATGTTTAAGGGAGAGTATGTTTTTCATATCTGGCATAGAGTTTAGCTAGAGTGCATAGGAGTCATATTCCTACTGAGAACCATGAGGGTATTGAGGAAAATCCTGAGACTGTATGTGAAAGATTCTTAGAGTTGGGGTGATACTTGCTGGCCATGCTATGCTATGGAGCTGGGTGGCGTAGTTCTCTTGAGGCACAATGCACTAGAGGAGTAAGACCCAGCTTGACCCTGGTATATGGTAATTATCAAATCAGCTTGATATCAGAAAGTGGGTAGGGCTCAAACTGTACTCCAGATTTGAGTACAGAACTGGCACTTTAGTGAAGAAGTGCTTCACTGTCAGAGGTGCCGACTTTCAGATGAGATGTTAAATTGAAGCTCTGTCAGCCTGTTTAGATGGATGTAAACGTCCTCATAACACTTTTTCACAAAAGATCAGGGAATTGTCCCAGTGTCCTGGCCACTAGCCAACACCACCAAAAACAAATTAACATCTTATTACTGTTTGTGGAAGTTTGCTGTGTGCAGATTGACTGCCGTGTTGCAGTGACATTGCATCATTTTGAGACATCCTGAGGATGTGAAAGGTGATTGATAAAGATTTCTTTTGCCTACTTCATGATAACACTGTCAAAAGGCTGTAGGTAGGATGCCTATCTGACCAGTCAGGAAGACCGAGGCTGTAAAATTGTTTGTAACGAAAAGCCTGTTTTCCCCTACAAATGACAATCTGCTAATTAAAGCAGAAGAATTGTATTCAACCACAATCTGTAACCTCATATCCCCCACTCTACCATTACCATCAAGCCGGGGGATCAACCCTGGTTCAATGAAGAGTGCAGGAGGGCATGCCAGGAGCAGCAGCAGGCATCCTTCAAAATGAGGTGTCAACCTGGTGAAGCTACAACCCAGGACTACTTGCATGCCAAACAGAGTAAGCAGCATGCAATAGACAGCGCTAAGCAATCCCACAACCGACGGATCAGATTGAAGCTCTGCAGTCTTGCCACATCCAGCCGTGCATGGTGGTGGACAATTAAACAACTAACTGGAGGAGGTGGTTCCACAAATATTCCCATCCTCAATGATGGGGGAGCCCAGCACATCAATGCAAAAGTGCCGAGTTGATGATCCATCTCGGCCCCCTCCTGAGGTCCCCAGCATCACAGATGCCAGTCTTCAGCCAATCCAATTCACTCCGAGTGATAGCAAGAAACGACTGAAGGCACTGGATACTGCAGAGGCTATGGGCCCTGACAATATTCCGGCAATTGTACTGAAGACCTGTGCTCTAGAACTTGCTCTAGCCAAGCTGATCCAGTACAGCTACAACACTGGCATCTACCCAGCAATGTGGAAAATTGCCCAGGTATGTCCTGTACACAAAAAGTAAGACAAGTCCAACCCGGATAATTACCGCCCCATCAGCCTACTCTCAATCATCAGTGAAGTGATGGAAGGTGTCATCAACAGTGCCATCAAGCGGCACTTGCTTAGCAATAACTTGCTCAGTGACGCTCAGTTTGGGTTCTGCCAGGGCCACTCAGCTCCTGACCTGATTACAGCCTTGGTTCAAACATGGACAAAAGAGCTGAAAGCAAGAGGTGAGGTGAGAGTGACTGCCCTTGACATCAAGGCAGCATTTGACTGAGTATGGCATCAAGGAGCCCTAACAAAACTGAGGTCAATGGGAATCAGGGGGAAAACCCTCCGCTGGCTGGAGTCATACCTAGCACAAAGGAAGATAGTTGTAGTTGTTGGAGGTCAATCATCTGAGCTCCAGGACATCACTGCAGGAGTTCCTCAGGGTAGTGTCCTAGGCCCAACCATCTTCAGCTGCTTCATCAATGACCTTCCTTCAATCATAAGGTCAGAAGTGGGGATGTTCGCTGATGATTGCACAATGTTCAACACCATTCGTGACACCTCAGATACTGAAGCAGTCCATGTAGAAATGCAGCAAGACCTGGACAATATCCAGGCTTGGGCTAAGTGGCAAGTAACATTCGCGCCACGCAAGTGCCAGGCAATGACCATCTCAAACAAGAGAGAATCTAACCATCTCCGCTTGATATTCAATGGCATTACGATCGCTGAATCCCCCACTATCATCATCCTAGGTTTTACTATTGACCAGAAACTGAACTGGAGTAGCCATATAAATGACCTGGTTACAAGAGTAGGTCAGAGGCTAGGAATCCTGCAGCGAGTAACTCACCTCCTGACTCCCCAAAGCCTGTCCACCATCTCCAAGGCACAAGTCATGAGTGTAGATGGAATACTCTCCACTTGCCTGGACAACAACACTCATGAAGCTCGACACCATCCAGGACAAAGCAGCCCGCTTGATTGGCACCCCATCTACAAACATTCACTCCCTCCACCACTGACACACAGTGGCAGCAGTATGTACCATCTACAAGATGCATGGCAGTAACACACCAAGGCTCCTTAGACAGCACTTTCCAAACCCATGGCCTCTGCCACCTAGAAGGATAGGGGCAGCAGCTGCATGGGAACACCACCACCTGCAAGTTCCCCTCCAAGCCACATACCATCCTGACTTGGAACTATATCACCGTTCCTTCACTGTTGCTGGGTCAAAATCCTGGAACTCCCTTCCTAACAGCACTGTGAGTGCACCTACCCCACACAGACTGCAGTGATTCAAGAAGGCGGCTCACCACCACCTTCCCAAGGGCAATTCGGGATGGGCAATAAATGCTGTCCTAGCCAGTGATACCCAAATCCTATAAACGAGTAAAATAAAATTCTCTTCTGAACAATCACACTACTTCAAGGCCACGCATTCCACCATTAACTGCAAAGAAAAACAAGCATTCGGCTGCTTTTCATTAAACAAAGATACTCTAACCCCTTTCCCAATCCTGCCAAGTGAGGATAAAGCAGGTGCCATCTTCTAATGTGGTTTGGCAGTTCCTAGCTGCCTGCTGAGTGCCATTGTAAAAGTAGACTTGATGAGGTAGTAAAATGAATCGGAGTCAAGGCATTCATTCCCGGGCTTGCTTGCAGTGCAAGTGATGTTGATATCATGTTATTAAACTTTGCTGTTGAAAGTGGTGATTACTGCTATTAGATTAACCATCACCACCACCTCCCTGGTCTTGTAATATCATCAAAGCTAATGGGTAGAGATTCCCCAGAAAACAGCTTAACAGATCTCAGCAGTACTGTCTTGTAATTAAATGGGAAGACTGCATTATTTACAAAACAAGGTGGACAAGTTCAAAGATCTTATTGCTAAAATTAAGGCACATTCAAGGAAACTTCTAAAGCAATTCTCTCACCCCCCTCCCAGCGATCCCCACACTAACCCCCCCCCTGTTGTGTGATTGCCTTGAAGAGTGATGTCCCTTTATGATCTTAGTATGCTGATGCGCTAAGTGCCAGGATGCAGTCATGTGACTACATGCCAGTCTGACTCTGCAACATTAAGAGGCAAATCCTGCACCACCCCCCACCCTCCGCCCCCCATTCAGGTTTTCCTTATAATTCTTTTCTTCTAAAGTCTTCTACCAATGGATCATGTTGTTATAATTCCAACACGTAGAGCTGGATTTTCCTCTGGGCTTCAGGACCCTGCTGTCAGGCTCTAATAGGCATCAGAAGCCCACATTGTGGGCCCGTTTTGTTCTCCTCCCAACAGTGGGTTTCATGGGGGGTGGAGAATCGGAGTGGCAGCGGTCGCCATGGAAGCCAACGCCAGATTGCTGGTTCTGATCTTCCCGGGGGCGGCGAAGCTCCATGGCAGAACCTCCGCTGCCCTGCGACGGGACCTTACTTTAACTATGATAAGCACCTCTTTGCATCCATTTGAATGTAATTCACCATGATCTTACCAGGCGTTCCCAATCTTGAGCTCAATGTGCGGCACTCACGCACCTTCACTTTCCTGTTCATGAGAAGCTGACGCCACTGAGGGATTGACTCTGCATTGTGTGTATGGATAAGCGGGGAAAGGGGTCAACTCTGCATTTGGATACAGTGTGTGCAGGGCTGGCTGCCTTTTAAAGACAGCGCCAGCACCTGCTCCTGCATCAGGTGACGCCGTTTACTGCATCGCCAATGCCGCCCCTGCCAGATGATTGAGGGGAGGGGTGGGGGGGGGGGCGGCTGCTGTCATTATGATAAGTGGCCACCCGCTGCATAATCACTCGGCACGGAGGCTTGGGTTACATGCGGACAACCGCCACCTTCTGCGCTCGCCTCCACAACAGAATCCAGCCCTGTGTAGGGAACAGTTATGCAGCTTTGATAATCCCCAAATTGGCCGATTAGTGGCCAGAAAGTGGGCTCTGTGTCCAATCAAGGAGCGCAGGCAGACTCTCAAAGCTGAAGGACCAATAGGAGGCCCGGGAGCACTGAAGAAGCAGAACCTGGTCTTTCAAGGTAAGTGAAGGAGAGAGCGCCCCAAGATGGAGACACCCTCTCTCCAACTTTTTAAAATCTCAAATAAAAACAGCCCTTAGCAGCCAGGTCACCATTGTGGAGGGGGAACAAGGCAGCCAGGTAGGGCCTCCAAGCCTGCCTGCAGCGCAGTCCACTGCCACACTGGTCTGCTGCTGGGAGGTTGCCTCTAGGCAGCTACATTGTTTCTGAGGCCTCTGGTCGACCTCTGACAATGGGCCTCAATAGCCCATTTTCAATTTCAGTTTGGCTGCTCGCCTGCCATGCGCCCGTCCTGCCTCCAGGTAAATGGCCTTGTGATGTTACGGAGCTAGGGAAGCGGCACGCTGAAATTCTGTCCCACCCGTCTCCAGGCCCACCCCCATCATGGCCGAAAAATTCTGCCCTAAGTGACTGTTCCACATGTTGTCGAAATCTGGGCATTAAATTTGGACAACTGGCTGCTGGCAGATGGCTGTTGCAGCTAAACCCATACCTGCCCACACCTAAATCCACACTTATGAAAGGATTTCTGGATAACAACGCCAACAACTAGTGTCTTTAAACATTGTAAAGTGTCCCAAGGTGTTCACAAGAGTGTTATAAGATAATATTCGAAAGCAAGTCACATAAAGTGATATTAGGACAGGTAACCTAAATCTTGGTCATAGAGGTAGGTTTTAAGAAGTGACTTAAAGGTGGGGAGTGTGGTGGCAAATGGTATGTGTGTGGGCAGGATGGCGTAGGTGTGCGCATATCCATGAGTGGAGAGGGCAGAGTATGTACATATGGGTATAGCGGAGTGTGTCTGTGTGGGTAGGGCGGGGTGTGTGTGTGTTTACAGAGCATGTTGTGTGAGTGTGTATGGGTAGGGTGGGTTGGTTGTGGGTAGGACAGCGTGGGTGTGTGTGCTGGTGGAGGGTAGTGTGTGTATGTAGAGGGTTGGGTGTGTGCAGATGTGGATAGGTCAGGTGTGTGTGTGTGTGTGGATAGGGCGGGTGTGTGTGTGGATAGGGCAGGTGTGTGTGTGGATAGGGCGGGTGTGTGTGTGGATAGGGCAGGTGTGTGTGTGGATAGGGCGGGTGTGTGTGTGGATAGGGCAGGTGTGTGTGTGGATAGGGCAGGTGTGTGTGTGGATAGGGCGGGTGTGTGTGTGTGTGTGGATAGGGCGGGTGTGTGTGTGGATAGGGCAGGTGTGTGTGTGGATAGGGCAGGTGTGTGTGTGGATAGGGCGGGTGTGTGTGTGTGTGTGGATAGGGCGGGTGTGTGTGTGGATAGGGCAGGTGTGTGTGTGGATAGGGCGGGTGTGTGTGTGTGTGTGGATAGGGCGGGTGTGTGTGTGTGTGTGGAGAGGGCGGGTGTGTGTGTGGAGAGGGCGGGTGTGTGTGTGGATAGGGCGGGTGTGTGTGTGGATAGGGCGGGTGTGTGTGTGGAGAGGGCGGGGGTGTGTGTGGATAGGGCGGGTGTGTGTGTGGATAGGGCAGGTGTGTGTGTGGAGAGGGCGGGGGTGTGTGTGGAGAGGGCGGGTGTGTGTGTGTGTGGAAAGGGCGGGTGTGTGTGTGGATAGGGCGGGTGTGTGTGTGGAGAGGGCGGGGGTGTGTGTGTGTGGAAAGGGCGGGGGTGTGTGTGTGTGGAAAGGGCGGGTGTGTGTGTGGAAAGGGCGGGTGTGTGTGTGGAAAGGGCGGGTGTGTGTGTGGATAGGGCGGGTGTGTGTGTGGATAGGGCGGGTGTGTGTGTGGATAGGGCGGGTGTGTGTGTGGATAGGGCGGGTGTGTGTGTGGATAGGGCGGGTGTGTGTGTGTGTGGATAGGGCGGGTGTGTGTGTGGATAGGGCGGGTGTGTGTGTGGATAGGGCGGGTGTGTGTGTGGATAGGGCGGGTGTGTGTGTGGATAGGGCGGGTGTGTGTGTGTGTGGATAGGGCGGGTGTGTGAGTGTGTGGATAGGGCGGGTGTGTGTGTGTGTGGATAGGGCGGGTGTGTGAGTGTGTGTGGAGAGGGCGGGGGTGTGTGTGTGTGGAGAGGGCGGGGGTGTGTGTGTGTGGAAAGGGCGGGTGTGTGTGTGGATAGGGCGGGTGTGTGTGTGGATAGGGCGGGTGTGTGTGTGGAAAGGGCGGGTGTGTGTGTGGATAGGGCGGGTGTGTGTGTGGATAGGGTGGGTGTGTGTGTGGATAGGGCGGGTGTGTGTGTGGAGAGGGCGGGTGTGTGTGTGGATAGGGCGGGTGTGTGTGTGGAGAGGGCGGGTGTGTGTGTGTGTGTGGAGAGGGCGGGGGTGTGTGTGTGTGGAGAGGGCGGGGGTGTGTGTGTGTGGAAAGGGCGGGTGTGTGTGTGGAAAGGGCGGGTGTGTGTGTGGAGAGGGCGGGTGTGTGTGTGGAGAGGGCGGGTGTGTGTGTGGAGAGGGCGGGTGTGTGTGTGGAGAGGGCGGGTGTGTGTGTGGAGAGGGCGGGTGTGTGTGTGGAGAGGGCGGGTGTGTGTGTGGAGAGGGCGGGTGTGTGTGTGGAGAGGGCGGGTGTGTGTGTGGAGAGGGCGGGTGTGTGTGTGGAGAGGGCGGGTGTGTGTGTGGAGAGGGCGGGTGTGTGTGTGGAAAGGGAGGGTGTGTGTGTGGATAGGGCGGGGGTGTGTGTGTGTGTGGATAGGGCGGGTGTGTGAGTGTGTGTGGATAGGGCGGGTGTGTGAGTGTGTGTGGATAGGGCGGGTGTGTGAGTGTGTGTGGATAGGGCGGGTGTGTGTGTGGAGAGGGCGGGTGTGTGTGTGTGGAGAGGGCGGGTGTGTGTGTGTGGAGAGGGCGGGTGTGTGTGTGGAGAGGGCGGGTGTGTGTGTGGAGAGGGCGGGTGTGTGTGTGGAGAGGGCGGGTGTGTGTGTGGATAGGGCGGGTGTGTGTGTGTGTGGATAGGGCGGGTGTGTGTGTGTGTAAGATAGGGCGGGTGTGTGTGTGTGTAAGATAGGGCGGGTGTGTGTGTGTGTAAGATAGGGCGGGTGTGTGTGTGTGTAAGATAGGGCGGGTGTGTGTGTGTGTAAGATAGGGCGGGTGTGTGTGTGTGTAAGATAGGGCGGGTGTGTGTGTGCGTGGATAGGGCGGGTGTGTGTGTGCGTGGATAGGGCGGGTGTGTGTGTGCGTGGATAGGGCGGGTGTGTGTGTGCGTGGATAGGGCGGGTGTGTGTGGATAGGGCGGGTGTGTGTGCGTGGATAGGGCGGGTGTGTGTGTGCGTGGATAGGGCGGGTGTGTGCGGATGTGAGTGTGTGTGTGGATAGGGCGGGTGTGTGTGTGCGTGGATAGGGCGGGTGTGTGTGTGCGTGGATAGGGCGGGTGTGTGTGTGCGTGGATAGGGCGGGTGTGTGTGTGCGTGGATAGGGCGGGTGTGTGTGTGCGTGGATAGGGCGGGTATGTGCGGATGTGAGTGTGTGTGTGGATAGGGCGGGTGTGTGTGGATAGGGCGGGTGTGTGTGGATAGGGCGGGTGTGCGTGGATAGGGCGGGTGTGTGTGTGCGTGGATAGGGCGGGTGTGTGTGTGCGTGGATAGGGCGGGTGTGTGTGTGCGTGGATAGGGCGGGTGTGTGCGGATGTGAGTGTGTGTGTGGATAGGGCGGGTGTGTGTGGATAGGGCGGGTGTGTGTGGATAGGGCGGGTGTGTGTGGATAGGGCGGGTGTGTGTGTGCGTGGATAGGGCGGGTGTGTGTGTGCGTGGATAGGGTGGGTGTGTGTGTGTGTGGATAGGGCGGGTATGTGCGGATGTGAGTGTGTGTGTGGATAGGGCGGGTGTGTGTGGATAGGGCGGGTGTGTGTGTGCGTGGATAGGGCGGGTGTGTGTGTGCGTGGATAGGGCGGGAGTGTCTGTGTGTGGATAGGGCGGGTGTGTGTGTGCGTGGATAGGGCGGGTGTGTGTGTGCGTGGATAGGGCGGGTGTGTGTGTGTGTGGATAGGGTGGGTGTGTGTGTGTGTGGATAGGGTGGGTGTGTGTGTGCGTGGATAGGGCGGGTGTGTGTGTGCGTGGATAGGGCGGGTGTGTGTGTGCGTGGATAGGGCGGGTGTGTGTGTGTGTGGATAGGGCGGGTGTGTGTGTGTGTGGATAGGGCGGGTGTGTGTGTGCGTGGATAGGGCGGGTGTGTGTGTGTGTGGATAGGGCGGGTGTGTGTGTGTGTGGATAGGGCGGGTGTGTGTGTGTGTGGATAGGGCGGGTGTGTGTGTGTGTGGATAGGGCGGGTGTGTGCGGGTGTGTGTGTGTGTGTGGATAGGGCGGGTGTGTGCGGGTGTGTGTGTGTGCGTGGATAGGGCGGGTGAGTGTGTGTGTGGATAGGGCGGGTGTGTGCGGGTGTGTGTGTGTGTGTGGATAGGGCGGATGTGAGTGTGTGCGTGGATAGGGCGGGTGTGTGTGTGCGTGTGGATAGGGTGGGTGTGTGTGTGTGTGGATAGGGCGGGTGTGTGCGGGTGTGTGTGTGTGTGTGTGGATAGGGCGGATGTGAGTGTGTGCGTGGATAGGGCGGATGTGAGTGTGTGCGTGGATAGGGCAGGTGTGTGTGTGTGTGTGGATAGGGCGGGTGTGCGTGCGTGTGGATAGGGCGGGTGTGAGTGTGTGTGTGGATAGGGCGGGGGTGTGTGTGTGTGTGGATAGGGCGGGGGTGTGTGTGTGTGTGTGGATAGGGCGGGGGTGTGTGTGTGTGTGGATAGGGCGGGTGTGCGTGCGTGTGGATAGGGCGGGTGTGCGTGCGTGTGGATAGGGCGGGTGTGCGTGCGTGTGGACAGGGCGGGTGTGTGTGTGTGTGGATAGGGCGGGTGTGTGTGTGTGTGTGTGGATAGGGCGGGGGTGTGTGTGTGTGTGGATAGGGCGGGTGTGCGTGCGTGTGGATAGGGCGGGTGTGCGTGCGTGTGGATAGGGCGGGTGTGCGTGCGTGTGGATAGGGCGGGTGTGTGTGTGTGTGTGTGTGGATAGGGCGGGTGTGTGCGTGTGTGTGGATAGGGCGGGTGTGTGCGTGTGTGTGTGTGGATAGGGCGGGTGTGTGCGTGTGTGTGTGTGGATAGGGCGGGTGTGTGCGTGTGTGTGTGTGGATAGGGCGGGTGTGTGTGTGTGTGTGGATAGGGCGGGTGTGTGTGTGCGTGTGGATAGGGCGGGTGTGTGTGTGCGTGTGGATAGGGCGGGTGTGTGTGTGTGTGGATAGGGCGGGTGTGTGCGTGTGTGTGGATAGGGCGGGTGTGTGCGTGTGTGTGTGTGGATAGGGCGGGTGTGTGCGTGTGTGTGTGTGGATAGGGCGGGTGTGTGCGTGTGTGTGTGTGGATAGGGCGGGTGTGTGTGTGTGTGTGGATAGGGCGGGTGTGTGTGTGCGTGTGGATAGGGCGGGTGTGTGTACGTGTGGATAGGGCGGGTGTGTGTGTGTGTGGATAGGGCGGGTGTGTGTGTGTGTGGATAGGGCGGGTGAGTGTGTGTGTGTGGATAGGGCGGGTGAGTGTGTGTGTGTGGATAGGGCGGGTGTGTGTGTGTGTGGATAGGGCGGGTGTGTGTGTGTGGATAGGGCGGCTGTGTGTGTGTGAGTGGTGTGGATAGGGCGGGTGTGTGTGGATGGGGCGGATGTGTGTGTGTGTCGACAGGGCGGATGTGTGTGTGTGGATAGGGCGGGTGTGTGTTTGTGTGTGGAGAGGGCGGGTGTGTGTTTGTGTGTGGAGAGGGCGGGCGTGTGTGTGTGTGTGTGTGTGGATAGGGCGGGTGTGTGTGGATAGGGCGGGAGTGTGTGGATAGGGCGGGTGTGTGTGTGTGTGTGTGTGGGGATAGGGCGGGTGTGTGTGTGTGGATAGGGCGGGTGTGTGTTTGTGTGTGGATAGGGCTGGTGTGTGTTTGTGTGTGGATAGGGCGGGTGTGTGTTTGTGTGTGGAGAGGGCGGGAGTGTGTGTGTGTGTGTGTGGATAGGGCGGGTGTGTGTGGATAGGGCGGGTGTGTGTGTGTGTGGATAGGGCGGGTGTGTGTGTGTGTGTGTGTGTGTGGATAGGGCGGGGGGGTGTGTGTGTGTGTGTGTGGATAGGGCGGGTGTATGTGTGTGTGTGCGGAGAGGGCGGGTGTGTGTGTGTGTGCGGAGAGGGCGGGTGTGTGTGTGTGTGCGGAGAGGGCGGGTGTGTGTGTGTGTGCGGAGAGGGCGGGTGTGTGTGTGTGTGTGGATAGGGCGGGTGTGTGTGTGGATAGGGCGGGTGTGTGTGTGGAGAGGGCGGGTGTTTGTGTGTGTTGAGAGGGCGGGTGTGTGTGTGTGTGGAGAGGGCGGGTGTGTGTGTGTGTGGAGAGGGCGGGTGTGTGTGTGTGTGTGGAGAGGGCGGGTGTGTGTTTGTGTGTGGAGAGGGCGGGTGTGTGTTTGTGTGTGGAGACGGCGGGTGTGTGTTTGTGTGTGGAGAGGGCGGGTGTGTGTGTTTGTGTGTGGAGAGTGCGGGTGTGTGTGTGTGTGTGTGTGTGGGGATAGGGCGGGTGTGTGTGTGTGGATAGGGCGGGTGTGTGTTTGTGTGTGGAGTGGGCGGGTGTGTGTTTGTGTGTGGAGAGGGCGGGCGTGTGTGTGTGTGTGTGGGGATAGGGCGGGTGTGTGTGTGTGGATAGGGCGTGTGTGTGTGTGTGTGTGGGGATAGGGCGGGTGTGTGTGTGGGGATAGGGCGGGTGTGTGTGTGTGGATAGGGCGGGTTTGTGTGTGTGTGGATAGGGCGGGTGTGTGCGCGTGTGTGTGTGTGGATAGGGCAGGTGGGTGTGTGTGGATAGGGAGGATGTGTGTGTGTGTGTGTGGATAGGGCGGGTGGTGTATGTGTGTGTGGGGATAGGGCAGGTGTGTGTGTGTGGATAGGGCGGGTGTGTGTGTGTGTGGATAGGGCGGGTGTGTGTGTGTGGATAGGGAGGATGTGTGTCTGTGAGTGTGTGTGTGTGTGTGGATAGGGCGGGTGTGTATGTGTGTGGAGAGGGCGGGTGTGTGTATGTGAGTGTGTGTGTGTGTGTGGATAGGGCGGGTGTGTATGTGTGTGGAGAGGGCGGGTGTGTGTGTGTGTGTGGGGATAGGGCAGGTGTGTGTGTGTGGATAGGGCGGGTGTGTGTGTGTGTGGATAGGGCGGGTGTGTGCGTGTGTGTGTGTGGATAGGGCAGGTGTGTGTGTGTGGATCGGGCAGGTGTGTGTGTGTGGATAGGGCGGGTGTGTGTGTGTGTGGATAGGGCGGGTGTGCGTGCGTGTGGATAGGGCGGGTGTGTGCGTGTGTGTGTGTGGATAGGGCGGGTGTGCGTGTGTGTGGATAGGGCGGGTGTGCGTGTGTGTGGATAGGGCGGGTGTGTGCGTGTGTGTGTGTGGATAGGGCGGGTGTGTGCGTGTGTGTGTGTGGATAGGGCGGGTGTGTGCGTGTGTGTGTGTGGATAGGGCGGGTGTGTGTGTGTGTGTGGATAGGGCGGGTGTGTGTGTGCGTGTGGATAGGGCGGGTGTGTGTGTGCGTGTGGATAGGGCGGGTGTGTGTGCGTGTGGATAGGGCGGGTGTGTGTGCGTGTGGATAGGGCGGGTGTGTGTGTGTGTGGATAGGGCGGGTGTGTGTGTGTGTGGATAGGGCGGGTGTGTGTGTGTGTGGATAGGGCGGGTGTGTGTGTGTGTGGATAGGGCGGGTGTGTGTGTGTGTGGATAGGGCGGGTGAGTGTGTGTGTGTGGATAGGGCGGGTGTGTGTGTGTGTGGATAGGGCGGGTGTGTGTGTGTGTGGATAGGGCGGGTGTGTGTGTGTGTGGATAGGGCGGGTGTGTGTGTGTGTGGATAGGGCGGGTGTGTGTGTGTGGATAGGGCGGCTGTGTGTGTGTGAGTGGTGTGGATAGGGCGGGTGTGTGTGGATGGGGCGGATGTGTGTGTGTGTCGACAGGGCGGATGTGTGTGTGTGGATAGGGCGGGTGTGTGTTTGTGTGTGGAGAGGGCGGGTGTGTGTTTGTGTGTGGAGAGGGCGGGCGTGTGTGTGTGTGTGTGTGTGTGGATAGGGCGGGTGTGTGTGGATAGGGCGGGTGTGTGTGGATAGGGCGGGTGTGTGTGTGTGTGTGTGGGGATAGGGCGGGTGTGTGTGTGTGGATAGGGCGGGTGTGTGTTTGTGTGTGGATAGGGCGGGTGTGTGTTTGTGTGTGGATAGGGCGGGTGTGTGTTTGTGTGTGGAGAGGGCGGGCGTGTGTGTGTGTGTGTGTGGATAGGGAGGGTGTGTGTGGATAGGGCGGGTGTGTGTGTGTGTGGATAGGGCGGGGGTGTGTGTGTGTGTGTGTGTGTGTGTGTGTGTGGATAGGGCGGGTGTATGTGTGTCTGTGCGGAGAGGGCGGGTGTGTGTGTGGATAGGGCGGGTGTGTGTGTGGATAGGGCGGGTGTGTGTGTGGAGAGGGCGGGTGTGTGTGTGTGGAGAGGGCGGGTGTGTGTGTGTGGAGAGGGCGGGTGTGTGTGTGTGTGTGTGTGTGTGTGGATAGGGCGGGGGTGTGTGTGTGTGTGTGTGTGGATAGGGCGGGTGTATGTGTGTGTGTGCGGAGAGGGCGGGTGTGTGTGTGTGTGCGGAGAGGGCGGGTTTGTGTGTGTGTGCGGAGAGGGCGGGTGTGTGTGTGTGTGTGGATAGGGCGGGTGTGTGTGTGGATAGGGCGGGTGTGTGTGTGGAGAGGGCGGGTGTGTGTGTGTGGAGAGGGCGGGGGTGTGTGTGTGGAGAGGGCGGGTGTTTGTGTGTGTGGAGAGGGCGGGTGTTTGTGTGTGTGGAGAGGGCGGGTGTTTGTGTGTGTGGAGAGGGCGGGTGTGTGTGTGTGTGGAGAGGGCGGGTGTGTGTGTGTGTGTGGAGAGGACGGGTGTGTGTTTGTGTGTGGAGAGGGCGGGTGTGTGTTTGTGTGTGGAGAGGGCGGGTGTGTGTGTTTGTGTGTGGAGAGTGCGGGTGTGTGTGTGTGTGTGGGGATAGGGCGGGTGTGTGTGTGTGGATAGGGCGGGTGTGTGTTTGTGTGTGGAGAGGGCGGGTGTGTGTTTGTGTGTGGAGAGGGCGGGCGTGTGTGTGTGTGTGTGGGGATAGGGCGGGTGTGTGTGTGTGGATAGGGCGTGTGTGTGTGTGTGTGGGGATAGGGCGGGTGTGTGTGTGGGGATAGGGCGGGTGTGTGTGTGTGGATAGGGCGGGTGTGTGTGTGTGTGGATAGGGCGGGTGTGTGCGTGTGTGTGTGTGGATAGGGCAGGTGGGTGTGTGTGGATAGGGAGGATGTGTGTGTGTGTGTGTGGATAGGGCGGGTGTGTATGTGTGTGTGGGGATAGGGCAGGTGTGTGTGTGTGGATAGGGCGGGTGTGTGTGTGTGTGGATAGGGCGGGTGTGTGTGTGTGGATAGGGAGGATGTGTGTCTGTGAGTGTGTGTGTGTGTGTGGATAGGGCGGGTGTGTATGTGTGTGGAGAGGGCGGGTGTGTGTATGTGAGTGTGTGTGTGTGGATAGGGCGGGTGTGTATGTGTGTGGAGAGGGCGGGTGTGTGTGTGTGTGTGGGGATAGGGCAGGTGTGTGTGTGTGGATAGGGCGGGTGTGTGTGTGTGTGGATAGGGCGGGTGTGTGTGTGGATAGGGCGGGTGTGTGTGTGTGTGGATAGGGCGGGTGTGTGTGTGTGTGGATAGGGCGGGTGTGTGTGTGTGTGGATAGGGCGGGTGTGTGTGTGTGTGGATAGGGCGGGTGTGCGTGCGTGTGGATAGGGCGGGTGTGTGCGTGCGTGTGTGTGGATAGGGCGGGTGTGCGTGTGTGTGGATAGGGCGGGTGTGTTCGTGTGTGTGTGTGGATAGGGCGGGTGTGTGCGTGTGTGTGTGTGGATAGGGCGGGTGTGTGCGTGTGTGTGTGTGGATAGGGCGGGTGTGTGTGTGTGTGTGGATAGGGCGGGTGTGTGTGTGCGTGTGGATAGGGCGGGTGTGTGTGTGCGTGTGGATAGGGCGGGTGTGTGTGCGTGTGGATAGGGCGGGTGTGTGTGCGTGTGGATAGGGCGGGTGTGTGTGCGTGTGGATAGGGCGGGTGTGTGTGCGTGTGGATAGGGCGGGTGTGTGTGTGTGTGGATAGGGCGGGTGTGTGTGTGTGTGGATAGGGCGGGTGAGTGTGTGTGTGTGGATAGGGCGGGTGAGTGTGTGTGTGTGGATAGGGCGGGTGTGTGTGGATAGGGCGGGTGTGTGTGTGTGTGGATAGGGCGGGTGTGTGTGTGTGTGGATAGGGCGGGTGTGTGTGTGTGTGGATAGGGCGGGTGTGTGTGGATAGGGCGGGTGTGTGTGTGTGTGGATAGGGCGGGTGTGTGTGTGTGTGGATAGGGCGGGTGTGTGTGTGTGGATAGGGCGGCTGTGTGTGTGTGAGTGGTGTGGATAGGGCGGGTGTGTGTGGATGGGGCGGATGTGTGTGTGTGTCGACAGGGCGGATGTGTGTGTGTGGATAGGGCAGGTGTGTGTTTGTGTGTGGAGAGGGCGGGTGTGTGTTTGTGTGTGGAGAGGGTGGGCGAGTGTGTGTGTGTGTGTGTGGATAGGGCGGGTGTGTGTGGATAGGTCGGGTGTGTGTGGATAGGGCGGGTGTGTGTGTGTGTGTGTGGGGATAGGGCGGGTGTGTGTGTGTGGATAGGGCGGGTGTGTGTTTGTGTGTGGATAGGGCGGGTGTGTGTTTGTGTGTGGATAGGGCGGGTGTGTGTTTGTGTGTGGAGAGGGCGGGCGTGTGTGTGTGTGTGTGTGGATAGGGCGGGTGTGTGTGGATAGGGCGGGTGTGTGTGTGTGTGTGTGTGGATAGGGCGGGGGTGTGTGTGTGTGTGTGTGTGTGTGTGGATAGGGCGGGTGTATGTGTGTCTGTGCGGAGAGGGCGGGTGTGTGTGTGTGTGTGGATAGGGCGGGTGTGTGTGTGGATAGGGCGGGTGTGTGTGTGGATAGGGCGGGTGTGTGTGTGTGGAGAGGGCGGGTGTGTGTGTGTGGAGAGGGCGGGTGTGTGTGTGTGTGTGTGTGTGGAGAGGGCGGGTGTTTGTGTGTGTGGAGAGGGCGGGTGTTTGTGTGTGTGGAGAGGGCGGGTGTGTGTGTGTGTGGAGAGGGCGGGTGTGTGTGTGTGTGGAGAGGGCGGGTGTGTGTGTGTGTGTGGAGAGGGCGGGTGTGTGTTTGTGTGTGGAGAGGGCGGGTGTGTGTGTGTGTGCATAGGGCGGGTGTGTGTCTGTGTGGATAGGGCGGGTGTGTGTGTGTGTGTGGAGAGGTCGGGTGTGTGAGTGTGTGGGTAGGGCGGGTGTGGGTGTGTGTGTGGAGAGGTCGGGTGTGTGTGTGTGTGGAGAGGGCGGGTGTGTGTGTGTGTGTGGAGAGGGCGGGTGTGTGTGTGTGTGTGGAGAGGGCGGGTGTGTGTGTGTGTGGAGAGGGCGGGTGTGTGTGTGTGTGTGGAGAGGGCGGGTGTGTGTGTGTGTGTGGAGAGGGCGTGTGTGTGTGTGTGTGTGGAGAGGGCGGGTGTGTGTGTGTGTGTGGAGAGGGCGGGTGTGTGTGTGTGTGTGTGTGTGGAGAGGGCTGGTGTGTGTGTGTGTGTCTGTGTGGATAGGGCGGGTGTGTGTGTGTGTGGAGAGGGCGGGTGTGTGTGTGTGTGGAGAGGGCGGGTGTGTGTGTGTGTGTGTGTGTGGATAGGGCGGGTGTGTGTCTGTGTGGATAGGGCGGGTGTGTGTGTGTGTGGATAGGGCGGGTGTGTGTGTGGATAGGGCGGGTGTGTGTGTGGATAGGGCGGGTGTGTGTGTCTGTGTGGAGAGGGCGGGTGTGTGTGTCTGTGTGGAGAGGGCGGGTGTGTGTGTCTGTGTGGAGAGGGCGGGAGTGTGTGTGTGTGGAGAGGGCGGGTGTGTGTGTGTGTGGAGAGGGCGGGTGTGTGTGTGTGTGGAGAGGTCGGGTGTGTGTGTCTGTGTGGAGAGGGCGGGTGTGTGTGTCTGTGTGGAGAGGGCGGGTGTGTGTGTGTGTGTGGAGAGGGCGGGTGTGTGTGTGTGTGGAGAGGGCGGGTGTGTGTGTGTGTGGAGAGGTCGGGTGTGTGTGTGTGTGTGGAGAGGGCGGGTGTGAGTGTGTGTGGATAGGGCGGATGTGTGTGTCTGTGTGGGTAGGGCGGGTGTGTGTGTGTGTGGGTAGGGCGGGTGTGTGTGTGTGTGAATAGGGCGGGTGTGTGTGTGTGTGTGTTTGTGTGTGGATAGGGCGGGTGTGTGTTTGTGTGGGTAGGGCGGGTGTGAGTGTGTGTGGGTGGGGCGGGTGTGTGTGTGTGTGTGTGTGGATAGGGCGTGTGTGTGTGTGTGTGTGTGTGTGTGTGTGGAGAGGGCGGGTGTGTGTGTGTGTGGAGAGGGCGGGTGTGTGTGTGTGTGGAGAGGGCGGGTGTGTGTGTGTGTGGAGAGGGCGGGTGTGTGTGTGTGTGTGTGGAGAGGGTGTGTGTGTGTGGATAGGGTGGGTGTGTGTGGATAGGGCGTGTGTGTGTGTGTGTGTGGAGAGGGCGGGTGTGTGTGTGTGTGGATAGGGCGGGTGTGTGTGTGTGTGTGTGGATAGGGCGGGTGTGTGTGTGTGTGTGGATAGGGCGGGTGTGAGTGTGTGTGGATAGGGCGGGTGAGTGTGGATAGGGTGTGAGTGTGTGTGTGGATAGGGCGGGTGTGAGTGTGTGTGTGGATAGGGCGGGTGTGAGTGTGTGTGTGGATAGGGCGGGTGTGAGTGTGTGTGGATAGGGCGGGTGTGAGTGTGTGTGGATAGGGCGGGTGTGAGTGTGTGTGGATAGGGCGGGTGTGAGTGTGTGTAGATAGGGCGCGTGTGCGTGTGTGGATCGGGCAGGTGTGTGAGTGTGGATCGGGCGGGTGTTTGTGTGTGGATAGGGCGGGTGTGCGTGTCTGTGTGTGGAGAGGGCGGGTGTGTGTGTGTGGATGGGGCGGGGGTGTGTGTGTGTGTGGAGAGGGCGGGTGTGTGTGTGTGTGGATAGGGCGGATGTGCGTGTGTGTGGATAGGGCGGATGTGCGTGTGTGTGTGTGGATCGGGCGGGTGTGTGTGTGTGTGTGTGGATAGGGCGGGTGTGCGTGTGTGTGTGTGGATCGGGCGGGTGTGTCTGTGTGTGGATAGGGCGGGTGTGTGTGTGTGTGTGTGTGTGGATAGGGCGGGTGTGTCTGTGTGTGGATAGGGCGGGTGTGTGTGTGTGTGTGTGGATAGGGCGGGTGTGTGTGTGTGTGGATAGGGCGGGTGTGTGTGTGGATAGGGCGGGTGTGTGTGTCTGTGTGGAGAGGGCGGGTGTGTGTGTGTGTGGATAGGGCGGGTGTGTGTGTCTGTGTGGAGAGGGCGGATGTGTGTGTCTGTGTGGAGAGGGCGGATGTGTGTGTGTGTGCATAGGGCGGGTGTGTGTGTGGATAGGGCGGGTGTGTGTGTGTGTGTGGAGAGGTCGGGTGTGTGAGTGTGTGGGTAGGGCGTGTGTGGGTGTGTGTGTGGAGAGGTCGGGTGTGTGTGTGTGTGGGTAGGGCGGGTGTGTGTGTGTGTGGGTAGGGCGGGTGTGTGTGTGTGTTTGGAGAGGGCGGGTGTGTGTGTGTGTGGAGAGGGCGGGTGTGTGTGTGTGTGTGGAGAGGGCGGGTGTGTGTGTGTGTGTGGAGAGGGCGGGTGTGTGTGTGTGTGTGTGGAGAGGGTGGGTGTGTGTGTGTGTGGAGAGGGTGGGTGTGTGTGTGTGTGTGGAGAGGGCGGGTGTGTGTGTGTGTGTGTGGAGAGGGCGGGTGTGTGTGTGTGTGTGGAGAGGGCGGGTGTGTGTGTGTGTGTGGAGAGGGCGGGTGTGTGTGTGTGTGTGGAGAGGGCGGGTGTGTGTGTGTGTGTGGAGAGGGTGGGTGTGTGTGTGTGTGGAGAGGGCGGGTGTGTGTGTGTGTGTGGAGAGGGTGGGTGTGTGTGTGTGTGGAGAGGGTGGGTGTGTGTGTGTGTGGAGAGGGTGGGTGTGTGTGTGTGTGGAGAGGGTGGGTGTGTGTGTGTGTGGAGAGGGCGGGTGTGTGTGTGTGTGGATAGGGCGGGTGTGTGTGTGTGTGGATAGGGCGGGTGTGTGTGTGTGTGGAGAGGGTGGGTGTGTGTGTGTGTGGAGAGGGTGGGTGTGTGTGTGTGTGGAGAGGGCGGGTGTGTGTGTGTGTGGATAGGGCGGGTGTGTGTGTGTGTGGATAGGGCGGGTGTGTGTGTGTGTGGAGAGGGCGGGTGTGTGTGTGTGTGGAGAGGTCGGGTGTGTGTGTCTGTGTGGAGAGGTCGGGTGTGTGTGTCTGTGTGGAGAGGGCGGGTGTGTGTGTGTGTGTGGAGAGGGCGGGTGTGAGTGTGTGTGGATAGGGCGGATGTGTGTGTCTGTGTGGGTAGGGCGGGTGTGTGTGTGTGTGGAGAGGTCGGGTGTGAGTGTGTGTGGGTAGGGCGGGTGTGAGTGTGTGTGGGTGGGGCGGGTGTGTGTGTGTGTGTGGGTAGGGCGGGTGTGTGTGTGTGTGGATAGGGCGGGTGTGTGTGTGTGTGTGGATAGGGCGGGTGTGCGTGTCTGTGTGTGGAGAGGGCGGGTGTGTGTGTGTGGATGGGGCGGGGGTGTGTGTGTGTGTGGAGAGGGCGGGTGTGTGTGTGTGTGGATAGGGCGGATGTGCGTGTGCGTGTGTGGATCGGGCGGGTGTGTGTGTGTGGATCGGGCGGGTGTGTGTGTGTGTGGGTGGATAGGGGGGGTGTGCGTGTGTGTGTGTGGATCGGGCGGGTGTGTGTGTGTGTGTGTGTGTGCGTGTGGATAGGGCGGGTGTGCGTGTGTGTGTGTGGATCGGGCGGGTGTGTGTGTGCGTGTGTGTGTGTGGATAGGGCGGGTGTGTGTGTGTGTGAATAGGGCGGGTGTGTGTGTGTGTGGATAGGGCGGGTGTGTGTGTGGATAGGGCGGGTGTGTGTGTGTGTGTGTGTGTGGATAGGGCGGGTGTGTGTGTGTGTGTGGATAGGGCGGGTGTGTGTGTCTGTGTGGATAGGGCGGGTGTGTGTGTGTGTGGAGAGGGCGGGTGTGTGTGTGTGTGGAGAGGGCGGGTGTGTGTGTCTGTGTGGAGAGGGCGGATGTGTGTGTCTGTGTGGAGAGGGCGGATGTGTGTGTCTGTGTGGAGAGGGCGGGTGTGTGTGTGTGTGCATAGGGCGGGTGTGTGTGTCTGTGTGGATAGGGCGGGTGTGTGTGTGTGTGTGGAGAGGTCGGGTGTGTGAGTGTGTGGGTAGGGCGGGTGTGGGTGTGTGTGTGGAGAGGTCGGGTGTGTGTGTGTGTGGAGAGCTCGGGTGTGTGTGTGTGTGGGTAGGGCGGGTGTGTGTGTGTGTGGGTAGGGCGGGTGTGTGTGTGTGTGTGGAGAGGGCGGGTGTGTGTGTGTGTGGAGAGGGCGGGTGTGTGTGTGTGTGTGTGGAGAGGGCGGGTGTGTGTGTGTGTGTGGAGAGGGCGGGTGTGTGTGTGTGTGTGTGTGGATAGGGCGGGTGTGTGTGTAAGTGGAGAGGGCGGGTGTGTGTGTGTGTGGAGAGGGCGGGTGTGTGTGTGTGTGGAGAGGGCGGGTGTGTGTGTGTGTGTGTGTGTGGATAGGGCGGGTGTGTGTGTGTGTGTCTGTGTGGATAGGGCGGGTGTGTGTGTGTGTGGATAGGGCGGGTGTGTGTGTGGATAGGGCGGGTGTGTGTGTCTGTGTGGAGAGGGCGGGTGTGTGTGTCTGTGTGGAGAGGGCGGGTGTGTGTGTGTGTGGAGAGGGCGGGTGTGTGTGTGTGTGGAGAGGTCGGGTGTGTGTGTCTGTGTGGAGAGGGCAGGTGTGTGTGTGTGTGTGGAGAGGGTGGGTGTGTGTGTGTGTGGAGAGGGCGGGTGTGTGTGTGTGTGGAGAGGGCGGGTGTGTGTGTGTGTGTGTGTGGAGAGGGCGGGTGTGAGTGTGTGTGGATAGGGCGGATGTGTGTGTCTGTGTGGGTAGGGCGGGTGTGTGTGTGTGTGGGTAGGGCGGGTGTGTGTGTGTGTGAATAGGGCGGGTGTGTGTGTGAATAGGGCGGGTGTGTGTGTGTGTGTGTTTGTGTGTGGATAGGGCGGGTGTGTGTTTGTGTGGGTAGGGCGGGTGTGAGTGTGTGTGGGTGGGGCGGGTGTGTGTGTGTGTGTGGAGAGGGCGGGTGTGTGTGTGTGTGGAGAGGGCGGGTGTGTGTGTGTGTGGAGAGGGCAGGTGTGTGTGTGTGTGGATAGGGCGGGTGTGTGTGTGTGTGGATTGGGCGGGTGTGTGTGTGGATAGGGCGGGTGTGTGTGTCTTGTGGAGAGGGCGGGTGTGTGTGTGTGTGGGTAGGGCGGGTGTGTGTGTGTGTGTGGAGAGGGCGGGTGTGTGTGTGTGTGGAGAGGGTGGGGGTGTGTGTGTGTGGAGAGGGCGGGTGTGTGTGTGTGTGTGGAGAGGGTGGGTGTGTGTGTGTGTGGAGAGGGCGGGTGTGTGTGTCTGTGTGGAGAGGGCGGGTGTGTGTGTGTGTGGAGAGGGCGGGTGTGTGTGTGTGTGGATAGGGCGGGTGTGTGTGTGTGTGGATAGGGCGGGTGTGTGTGTGTGTGGAGAGGGCGGGTGTGTGTGTGTGTGGAGAGGGCGGGTGTGTGTGTGTGTGGAGAGGTCGGGTGTGTGTGTCTGTGTGGAGAGGTCGGGTGTGTGTGTCTGTGTGGAGAGGGCGGGTGTGTGTGTGTGTGTGGAGAGGGCGGGTGTGAGTGTGTGTGGATAGGGCGGATGTGTGTGTCTGTGTGGGTAGGGCGGGTGTGTGTGTGTGTGGGTAGGGCGGGTGTGTGTGTGTGTGAATAGGGCGGGTGTGTGTGTGTGTTTGTGTGTGGATAGGGCGGGTGTGTGTTTGTGTGGGTCGGGCGGGTGTGTGTGTGTGTGTGGGTAGGGCGGGTGTGTGTGTGTGTGTGGAGAGGGCGGGTGTGTGTGTGTGTGGAGAGGGCGGGTGTGTGTGTGTGTGTGGAGAGGGCGGGTGTGTGTGTGTGTGTGGAGAGGGCGGGTGTGTGTGTGTGTGTGTGTGTGTGTGTGGATAGGGCGGGTGTGTGTGTAAGTGGAGAGGGCGGGTGTGTGTGTGTGTGTGGAGAGGGCAGGTGTGTGTGTGTGTGTGTGTGTGGATAGGGCGGGTGTGTGTGTGTGTGGATAGGGCGGGTGTGTGTGTGTGTGGATAGGGCGGGTGTGTGTGTGGATAGGGCGGGTGTGTGTGTGGATAGGGCGGGTGTGTGTGTCTGTGTGGAGAGGGCGGGTGTGTGTGTCTGTGTGGAGAGGGCGGGTGTGTGTGTGTGTGGAGAGGGCGAGTGTGTGTGTGTGTGGAGAGGTCGGGTGTGTGTGTCTGTGTGGAGAGGGCGGGTGTGTGTGTGTGTGTGGAGAGGGCGGGTGTGTGTGTGTGTGGAGAGGGCGGGTGTGTGTGTGTGTGGAGAGGTCGGGTGTGTGTGTGTGTGTGTGGAGAGGGCGGGTGTGAGTGTGTGTGGATAGGGCGGATGTGTGTGTCTGTGTGGGTAGGGCGGGTGTGTGTGTGTGTGGGTAGGGCGGGTGTGTGTGTGTGTGAATAGGGCGGGTGTGTGTGTGTGTGTGTTTGTGTGTGGATAGGGCGGGTGTGTGTTTGTGTGGGTAGGGCGGGTGTGAGTGTGTGTGGGTGGGGCGGGTGTGTGTGTGGGTGGGGCGGGTGTGTGTGTGTGTGTGGAGAGGGCGGGTGTGTGTGTGTGTGGAGAGGGCGGGTGTGTGTGTGTGTGGAGAGGGCAGGTGTGTGTGTGTGTGGATAGGGCGGGTGTGTGTGTGTGTGGATAGGGCGGGTGTGTGTGTGGATAGGGCGGGTGTGTGTGTCTGTGTGGAGAGGGCGGGTGTGTGTGTGTGTGGAGAGGTCGGGTGTGTGTGTCTGTGTGGATATGGCGGGTGTGTGTGTGTGTGTGGAGAGGTCGGGTGTGTGAGTGTGTGGGTAGGGCGGGTGTGTGTGTGTGTGTGGAGAGGGCGGGTGTGTGTGTGTGTGGAGAGGGCGGGTGTGTGTGTGTGTGTGGAGAGGGCGGGTGTGTGTGTGTGTGTGGAGAGGGTGAGTGTGTGTGTGTGTGGAGAGGGCGGGTGTGTGTGTCTGTGTGGAGAGGGCGGGTGTGTGTGTGTGTGGAGAGGGCGGGTGTGTGTGTGTGTGGATAGGGCGGGTGTGTGTGTGTGTGGATAGGGCGGGTGTGTGTGTGGATAGGGCGGGTGTGTGTGTCTGTGTGGAGAGGGCGGGTGTGTGTGTGTGTGGAGAGGGCGGGTGTGTGTGTGTGTGGAGAGGGCGGGTGTGTGTGTGTGTGGAGAGGGCGGGTGTGTGTGTGTGTGGAGAGGTCGGGTGTGTGTGTCTGTGTGGAGAGGGCGGGTGTGTGTGTGTGTGTGGAGAGGGCGGGTGTGAGTGTGTGTGGATAGGGCGGATGTGTGTGTCTGTGTGGATAGGGCGGATGTGTGTGTCTGTGTGGGTAGGGCGGGTGTGTGTCTGTGTGGGTAGGGCGGGTGTGTGTGTGTGTGGGTAGGGCGGGTGTGTGTGTGTGTGAATAGGGCGGGTGTGTGTGTGTGTTTGTGTGTGGATAGGGCGGGTGTGTGTTTGTGTGGGTCGGGCGGGTGTGAGTGTGTGTGGGTGGGGCGGGTGTGTGTGTGTGTGGAGAGGTCGGGTGTGTGTGTGTGTGGGTAGGGCGGGTGTGAGTGTGTGTGGGTGGGGCGGGTGTGTGTGTGTGTGTGGGTGGGGCGGGTGTGTGTGTGTGTGTGGGTAGGGCGGGTGTGTGTGTGTGTGTGGATAGGGCGGGTGTGTGTGTGTGTGTGTGTGTGTGGATAGGGTGGGTGTGTGTGTGTGTGTGGATAGGGTGGGTGTGTGTGTGTGTGTGGATAGGGCGGGTGTGTGTGTGTGTGGATAGGGCGGGTGTGTGTGTGTGTGGATAGGGCGGGTGTGTGTGTGTGTGTGTGGATAGGGCGGGTGTGTGTGTGTGTGTGTGGATAGGGTGGGTGTGTGTGTGTGTGTGTGGATAGGGTGGGTGTGTGTGTGTGTGTGGATAGGGCGGGTGTGTGTGTGTGTGGAGAGGGCGGGTGTGTGTGTGTGTGTGGAGAGGGCGGGTGTGTGTGTGTGTGTGGAGAGGGCGGGTGTGTGTGTGTGTGTGGAGAGGGCGGGTGTGTGTGTGTGTGTGGAGAGGGCGGGTGTGTGTGTGTGTGGAGAGGGCGGGTGTGTGTGTGTGTGTGGAGAGGGCGGGTGTGTGTGTGTGTGTGGAAAGGGCGAGTGTGTGTTGATTGGGCAGGTGTGAGTGTGTGTTGATAGGGCGGGTCTGAATGTGTGTTGATAGGGCGGGTGTGAGTGTGTGTGGATAGGGCGGGTGTGAGTGTGTGTGGATAGGGCGGGTGTGTGTGTGTGTGTGGATAGGGCGTGTGTGTGTGTGTGTGTGGATAGGGCGTGTGTGTGTGTGTGTGTGGATAGGGCGTGTGTGTGTGTGTGTGTGGATAGGGCGTGTGTGTGTCTGTGTGTGTGTGGATAGGGCGGGTGTGTGTGTGTGTGTGTGGATAGGGCGGGTGTCTGTGTGTGTGGATAGGGCGGGTGTGTGTGTGTGTTTGTGTGTGGATAGGGCGGGTGTGTGTTTGTGTGGGTCGGGCGGGTGTGTGTGTGTGTGGGTAGGGCGGGTGTGTGTGTGTGTGTGGAGAGGGCGGGTGTGTGTGTGTGTGGAGAGGGCGGGTGTGTGTGTGTGTGTGGAGAGGGCGGGTGTGTGTGTGTGTGTGTGGAGAGGGCGGGTGTGTGTGTGTGTGTGGAGAGGGCGGGTGTGTGTGTGTGTGTGGAGAGGGTGGGTGTGTGTGTGTGTGGGTAGGGCGGGTGTGTGTGTGTGTGTGGGTAGGGCGGGTGTGTGTGTGTGTGTGGAGAGGGCGGGTGTGTGTGTGTGTGGAGAGGGCGGGTGTGTGTGTGTGTGGAGAGGGCGGGTGTGTGTGTGTGTGTGGAGAGGGCGGGTGTGTGTGTGTGTGGATAGGGCGGGTGTGTGTGTGTGTGAATAGGGCGGGTGTGTGTGTGTGTTTGTGTGTGGATAGGGCGGGTGTGTGTTTGTGTGGGTCGGGCGGGTGTGTGTGTGTGTGGGTAGGGCGGGTGTGTGTGTGTGTGTGGAGAGGTCGGGTGTGTGTGTGTGTGGAGAGGGCGGGTGTGTGTGTGTGTGTGGAGAGGGCGGGTGTGTGTGTGTGTGTGGAGAGGGCGGGTGTGTGTGTGTGTGTGGAGAGGGTGGGTGTGTGTGTGTGTGTGTGTGGATAGGGCGGGTGTGTGTGTAAGTGGAGAGGGCGGGTGTGTGTGTGTGTGTGGAGAGGGCGGGTGTGTGTGTGTGTGGAGAGGGCGGGTGTGTGTGTGTGTGTGTGGATAGGGCGTGTGTGTGTCTGTGTGTGTGTGGATAGGGCGGGTGTGTGTGTGTGTGTGGATAGGGCGGGTGTGTGTGTGTGTGTGGATAGGGTGGGTGTGAGTGTGTGTGGATAGGGCGGGTGAGTGTGGATAGGGTGTGAGTGTGTGTGTGGATAGGGCGGGTGTGAGTGTGTGTGGATAGGGCGGGTGTGAGTGTGTGTGGATAGGGCGGGTGTGAGTGTGTGTGGATAGGGCGGGTGTGAGTGTGTGTAGATAGGGCGGGTGTGAGTGTGTGTAGATAGGGCGGGTGTGTGTGTGTGGATCGGGCAGGTGTGTGAGTGTGGATCGGGCGGGTGTTTGTGTGTGGATAGGGCGGGTGTGCGTGTCTGTGTGTGGAGAGGGCGGGTGTGTGTGTGTGGATGGGGCGGGGGTGTGTGTGTGTGTGGAGAGGGCGGGTGTGTGTGTGTGTGGAGAGGTCGGGTGTGTGTGTGTGTGTGTGTGTGTGTGGAGAGGGCGGGTGTGAGTGTGTGTGGATAGGGCGGATGTGTGTGTCTGTGTGGGTAGGGCGGGTGTGTGTGTGTGTGTGGGTAGGGCGGGTGTGTGTGTGTGTGTGTGTTTGTGTGTGGATAGGGCGGGTGTGTGTTTGTGTGGGTAGGGCGGGTGTGAGTGTGTGTGGAGAGGGCGGGTGTGTGTGTGTGTGTGGAGAGGGCGGGTGTGTGTGTGTGTGGAGAGGGCGGGTGTGTGTGTGTGTGGAGAGGGCGGGTGTGTGTGTGTGTGGATAGGGCGGGTGTGTGTGTGTGTGGATAGGGCGGGTGTGTGTGTGGATAGGGCGGGTGTGTGTGTCTGTGTGGAGAGGGCGGGTGTGTGTGTGTGTGGAGAGGTCGGGTGTGTGTGTCTGTGTGGATATGGCGGGTGTGTGTGTGTGTGTGGAGAGGTCGGGTGTGTGAGTGTGTGGGTAGGGCGGGTGTGTGTGTGTGTGTGGAGAGGGCGGGTGTGTGTGTGTGTGGAGAGGGCGGGTGTGTGTGAGTGTGTGGAGAGGGCGGGTGTGTGTGTGTGTGTGGAGAGGGTGGGTGTGTGTGTGTGTGGAGAGGGCGGGTGTGTGTGTCTGTGTGGAGAGGGCGGGTGTGTGTGTGAGTGGAGAGGGCGGGTGTGTGTGTGAGTGGAGAGGGCGGGTGTGTGTGTGTGTGGAAAGGGCGGGTGTGTGTGTGTGTGGATAGGGCGGGTGTCTGTGTGGATAGGGCGGGTGTGTGTGTCTGTGTGGAGAGGGCGGGTGTGTGTGTGTGTGGAGAGGGCGGGTGTGTGTGTATGTGGAGAGGGCGGGTGTGTGTGTGTGTGTGTGGATAGGGCGAGTGTGAGTCTGTGTTGATTGGGCAGGTGTGAGTGTGTGTTGATAGGGCGGGTGTGTGTGTGTGTGGATAGGGCGGGTGTGTGTGTGTGTGTGGATAGGGTGGGTGTGTGTGTGTGTGGAAAGGGCGGGTGTGTGTGTGTGTGTGGATAGGGCGAGTGTGAGTCTGTGTTGATTGGGCAGGTGTGTGTGTGTGTGGATAGGGCGGGTGTGAGTGTGTGTGGATAGGGCGTGTGTGTGTGTGTGTGGATAGGGCGTGTGTGTGTGTGTGTGGATAGGGCGGGTGTGTGTGTGTGTGGATAGGGCGTGTGTGTGTGTGTGTGTGGATAGGGCGTGTGTGTGTCTGTGTGTGTGTGTATAGGGCGTGTGTGTGTGTGTGTTGATAGGGCGGGTGTGAGTGTGTGTGGATAGGGCGGGTGTGAGTGTGTGTGGATAGGGCGTGTGTGTGTGTGTGTGGAGAGGGCGGGTGTGTGTCTGTGTGTGGATAGGGCGGGTGTGTGTGTGTGTGGATAGGGCGGGTGTGTGTGTGTGTGGATAGGGCGGGTGTCTGTGTGTGTGGATAGGGCGGGTGTGTGTGTGTGTGTGGATAGGGCGGGTGTCTGTGTGTGTGGATAGGGCGGGTGTCTGTGTGTGTGGATAGGGTGGGTGTGTGTGTGTGTGTGGAGAGGGCGGGTGTGTGTGTATGTGTGGAGAGGGCGGGTGTGTGTGTGTGTGTGGATAGGGTGGGTGTGTGTGTGTGTGGAGAGGGCGGGTGTGTGTATGTGTGTGTGGAGAGGGCGGGTGTGTGTATGTGTGTGTGGAAAGGGCGTGTGTGTGTGTGTGTGTGGAGAGGGCGGGTGTGTGTGTATGTGTGGATAGGGCGGGTGTGTGTGTATGTGTGGATAGGGCGGGTGTGTGTGTGTGTGTGGATAGGGCGGGTGTGTGTGTGTGTGGAGAGGGCGGGTGTGTGTATGTGTGTGTGGAGAGGGCGGGTGTGTGTGTGTGTGTGGAGATGGCGGGTGTGTGTGTATGTGTGGATAGGGTGGGTGTGTGTGTCTGTGTGGATAGGGTGTGTGTGTGTGTGTGTGTGGATAGGGTGGTGTGTGTGTGTGTGTGCTTGTGTGTGGATAGGGCGGGTGTGTGTGTGTGTGGATAGGGTGGGTGTGTGTGTGTGTGTGGATAGGGTGTGTGTGTGTGGATAGGGTGTGTGTGTGTGTGTGTGTGGATAGGGCGGGTGTGTGTGTGTGTGTGTGTATGTGTGTGTGTGTGTATAGTGTGCGTGTGTGTGGATAGGCCGGGTGTGTGTGTGTGTGGATAGGGTGGTGTGTGTGTGTGTGCTTGTGTGTGGATAGGGCGGGTGTGTGTGTGTGTGGATAGGGCGGGTGTGTGTGTGGATAGGGCAGGTGTGTGTGTGTGTGTGTGCGTGTGTGTGTGTGGATAGGGCGGGTGTGTGTGTGTGTGTGGATAGGGCGGGTGTGTGTGTGGATAGGGCGGGTGTGTGTGTGTGTGTGTGTGGAGAGGTCGGGTGTGTGTGTGTGTGGGTCGGGCGGGTGTGTGTGTGTGTTGGTAGGGCGGATGCGTGTGTCTGTGTGGAGAGGGCGGGTGTGTGTGTGTGTGTGTGTGGATAGGGCGGGTGTGTGTGTCTGTGTGGAGAGGGCGGATGTGTGTGTCTGTGTGGAGAGGGCGGGGGTGTGTGTGTGTGTGTGGAGAGGTCGGGTGTGTGTGTGTGTGGATAGGGCGGATGTGTGTGTGTGTGTGTGGAGAGGGCGGGTGTGTGTGTGTGTGGAGAGGGCGGGCGGGTGTGTGTGTGGAGAGGGCGGGTGTGTGTGTGGAGAGGGCGGGTGTGTGTGTGTGTGTGTGGAGAGGGCGGGTGTGTGTGTGTGTGGAGAGGGTGTGTGTGTGTGTGTGTGGATAGGGCGGGTGTGTGTGTGTGTGTGGAGAGGTCGGGTGTGTGTGTGTGTGTGGAGAGGGCGGGTGTGAGTGTGTGTGGAGAGGGCGGGTGTGAGTGTGTGTGGGTAGGGCGTGTGTGAGTGTGTGTGGATAGGGCGGATGTGTGTGTCTGTGTGGAGAGGTCGGGTGTCTGTGTGTGTGGGTAGGGCGGGTGTGAGTGTGTGTGGATAGGGCGGGTGTGTGTGTGTGTGTGTGGAGAGGTTGGGTGTGTGTGTGTGTGGGTAGGGCGGGTGTGTGTGTGTGTGGGTAGGGCGGGTGTGTGTGTGTGTGTGGGTAGGGCGGGTGTGAGTGTGTGTGGATAGGGCGGGTGTGTGTGTGTGTGTGTGTGGAGAGGTTGGGTGTGTGTGTGTGTGGGTAGGGCGGGTGTGTGTGTGTGTGTGGGTAGGGCGGGTGTGTGTGTGTGTGGGTAGGGCGGGTGTGTGTGTGTGTGTGTGTGTGTGTGGATAGGGCGTGTGTGTGTGGATAGGGCGGGTGTGAGTGTGTGTGGATAGGGCGGGTGAGTGTGGATAGGCTGTGAGTGTGTGTGTGGATAGGGCGGGTGTGAGTGTGTGTGTGGATAGGGCGGGTGTGAGTGTGTGTGGATAGGGCGGGTGTGAGTGTGTGTGGATAGGGCGGGTGTGTGTGTGTGGATCGGGCAGGTGTGTGAGTGTGGATCGGGCGGGTGTTTGTGTGTGGATAGGGCGGATGTGTGTGTGTGTGCGTGTGGATAGGGCGGGTGTGCGTGTCTGTGTGTGGAGAGGGCAGGTGTGTGTGTGTGGATGGGGCGGGGGTGTGTGTGTGTGTGGATAGGGCGGATGTGCGTGTGTGTGTGTGGATCGGGCGGGTGTGCGTGTGTGTGTGTGGATAGGGCGGGTGTGCGTGTGTGTGTGTGGATCGGGCGGGTGTGTGTGTGTGTGTGTGCGTGTGGATAGGGCGGGTGTGCGTGTGTGTGTGTGGATCGGGCGGGTGTGTGGATCGGGCGGGTGTGTGTGTGGATAGGGCGGGTGTGTGTGTGGATAGGGCGGGTGTGTGTGTGTGTGTGTGTGTGTGGATAGGGCGGGTGTGTGTGTGTGTGTCTGTGTGGATAGGGCGGGTGTGTGTGTGTGTGGATAGGGCGGGTGTGTGTGTCTGTGTGGAGAGGGCGGGTGTGTGTGTGTGTGGATAGGGCGGGTGTGTGTGTCTGTGTGGAGAGGGCGGATGTGTGTGTCTGTGTGGAGAGGGCCGATGTGTGTGTCTGTGTGGAGAGGGCGGGTGTGTGTGTGTGTGCATAGGGCGGGTGTGTGTGTGGAGAGGTCGGGTGTGTGAGTGTGTGGGTAGGGCGGGTGTGGGTGTGTGTGTGGAGAGGTCGGGTGTGTGTGTGTGTGGGTAGGGCGGGTGTGTGTGTGTGTGTGGAGAGGGCGGGTGTGTGTGTGTGTGGAGAGGGCGGGTGTGTGTGTGTGTGTGGAGAGGGCGGGTGTGTGTGTGTGTGTGGAGAGGGCGGGTGTGTGTGTCTGTGTGGAGAGGGCGGGTGTGTGTGTCTGTGTGGAGAGGACGGGTGTGTGTGTCTGTGTGGAGAGGGCGGGTGTGTGTGTGTGTGGATAGGGCGGGTGTGTGTGTGGATAGGGCGGGTGTGTGTGTCTGTGTGGAGAGGGCGGGTGTGTGTGTGTGTGGAGAGGGCGGGTGTGTGTGTGTGTGGAGAGGGCGGGTGTGTGTGTGTGTGGAGAGGTCGGGTGTGTGTGTCTGTGTGGATAGGGCGGGTGTGTGTGTGTGTGTGGAGAGGGCGGGTGTGACTGTGTGTGGATAGGGCGGATGTGTGTGTCTGTGTGGGTAGGGCGGGTGTGTGTGTGTGTGTGGGTAGGGCGGGTGTGTGTGTGTGTGTGGGTAGGGCGGGTGTGTGTGTGTGTGGATAGGGCGGGTGTGTGTTTGTGTGGATAGGGCGGGTGTGTGTTTGTGTGGGTGGGGCGGGTGTGTGTGTGTGTGGAGAGGTCGGGTGTGTGTGTGTGTGGGTAGGGCGGGTGTGAGTGTGTGTGGGTGGGGCGGGTGTGTGTGTGTGTGTGGGTAGGGCGGGTGTGTGTGTGTGTGGATAGGGCGGGTGTGTGTGTGTGTGTGTGTGTGGATAGGGTGGGTGTGTGTGTGTGTGTGGATAGGGCGGGTGTGTGTGTGTGTGGATACGGCGGGTGTGTGTGTGTGTGGATAGGGCGGGTGTGTGTGTGTGTGTGTGTGGAAAGGTCGAGTGTGTGTGTGTGGAAAGGTCGAGTGTGTGTGTGTGGAAAGGGCGAGTGTGTGTGTGTGGAAAGGGCGAGTGTGAGTGTGTGTTGATTGGGCAGGTGTGAGTGTGTGTTGATAGGGCGGGTGTGAGTGTGTGTGGATAGGGCGGGTGTGTGTGTGTGTGGATAGGGCGGGTGTGTGTGTGTGGAAAGGGCGAGTGTGAGTGTGTGTGGATAGGGCGGGTGTGAGTGTGTGTGGATAGGGCGGGTGTGTGTGTGTGGAAAGGGCGAGTGTGTGTGTGTGGAAAGGGCGAGTGTGTGTGTGTGGAAAGGGCGAGTGTGAGTGTGTGTGGATAGGGCGGGTGTGAGTGTGTGTGGATAGGGTGGGTGTGTGTGTGTGTGGATAGGGCGGGTGTGTGTGTGTGTGGATAGGGCGTGTGTGTGTGTGTGTGTGTGTGGATAGGGCGTGTGTGTGTGTGTGTGTGGATAGGGCGGGTGTGTGTGTGTGTGTGGATAGGGCGGGTGTGTGTGTGTGTGTGGATAGGGTGGGTGTGTGTGTGTGTGGAGAGGGCGGGTGTGTGTGTGTGTGTGGATAGGGTGTGTGTGTGTGTGGATAGGGTGTGTGTGTGTGTGTGTGTGGATAGGGTGTGTGTGTGTGTGTGTGTGTGTGGATAGGGTGTGTGTGTGTGTGTGTGTGTGTGTGTGGATCGGGTGGGTGTGTGTGTGTGTGGATAGGGCGTGTGTGTGTGTGTGTATGTGGATAGGGTGTGTGTGTGTGTGTGTGTGTGTGGATAGGGTGTGTGTGTGTGTGTGTGGATAGGGTGGGTGTGTGTGTGTGTGTGGATAGGGTGGGTGTGTGTGTGTGTGTGGATAGGGCGGGTGTGTGTGTGTGTGGATAGGGCGGGTGTGTGTGTGTGTGGATAGGGCGGGTGTGTGTGTGTGTGTGGATAGGGCGGGTGTGTGTGTGTGCATAGGGCGGGTATGTGTGTGTGTGTGGATAGGGTGGGTGTGTGTGTGTGTGTGTGTGTGGATAGGGCGTGTGTGTGTGTGTGTGTGTGTGTGTGTGTGTGTGGATAGGGCGGGTGTGTGTGTGTGTGTGGATAGGGCGGGTGTGTGTGTGTGCATAGGGCGGGTATGTGTGTGTGTGTGGATAGGGTGGGTGTGTGTGTGTGTGTGTGTGTGGATAGGGCGTGTGTGTGTGTGTGTGTGTGTGGATAGGGCGGGTGTGTGTGTGTGTGTGGATAGGGCGGGTGTGTGTGTGTGCATAGGGCGGGTATGTGTGTGTGTGTGGATAGGGTGGGTGTGTGTGTGTGTGTGTGTGTGTGTGGATAGGGCGTGTGTGTGTGGATAGGGCGGGTATGTGTGTGTGTGTGGATAGGGTGGGTATGTGTGTGTGTGTGGATAGGGCGGGTGTGTGTGTGTAGATAGGGCGCGTGTGCGTGTGTGTGTGTGTGTGTATAGTGTGCGTGTGTGTGGATAGGGCGGGTATGTGTGTGTGTGTGGATAGGGCGGGTGTCTGTGTTGGTAGGGAGGATGGGTGTATGTGTGTTCATAGGGCAGGTGTGTATATATGGTACTGTATGTCTCTCTGTCGAGTCTGGTAGCATCTGTGCAAAGTGAAACAGAGTTATTCGGGGGAATTTTACCAGACCCTTGGATGCAGATTTGCAGGGATGGAAAATCTGATTTTGGACGGATATGCCAATGTGTTCCCGCCTCATCCTGCTTTTCCCGGAAATGGCTTTTGAGTGCTGACAGTACCCCCCCTGCCAGCATTGAGAAGCCATTTGCTGTTGTTAATGAATTAATTAGCAGGCCTTTTTCGAAGGCAGTGGAATTTTACCTGTGGTGCATGTGACCGCCCCACAGTGTGTGCAACCTGTCAACTCACAGGAGGTGAGTGCACAGCAGGAGGTCAGAGCTGGTGTGTTTGATTGCTCAGTGATTGATTGCTCTGTGCTGTGTTCGTAAGACTGCTCACTTTGCTGTCAGTCAACCTTGAGAGAGCGTGGTTCCAAAAGTGAAATTAAGACAGATCTTAGTGAAGCCTACAAACACAGAAATTGAGAGTCTAGTTTCTTCATGCTTGCGGTTTGAAACATAACATCTGGCAATGAAGATGGCGAGTAATTTAGATTTACCGTCTGCAGAGCCTTTCCGGTCATCGCTGGGAGATCCGCCCATTCCGTGGGACAAATGGATTTCTGGGTTTGAAACCTACTTGCCCAGTACGGATATGGACAATACGGATGTAGCAGCAACCTGCAAGAAGGCGAAACTCCTGCATTGCCTCGGAGCAAATGGCCAGTGTATATTCAAGCAGTAAAAGATGATACGTCTACATTCGATAAGGCGGTAAGTGCTCTTGCAAAATACACTGGCCCGAAGAAAAAAGTGTAGTGAATGAACGATACACATTCTTCCAGAGATGCCAGGGAAATGATAGCCCATAAAACAATATGTGACAGTATTGTGTCAGTTGGCCTCTACTTGCAAATTTGGCACAATAACTAATGAACTCGTTCCTGACCAACGAATAGAAAAAACTTCAATCCCATGAATTATAAAATGCCTACTCATGGAGGATGATGGTTTGACTTCGGAAAAGGCCACAATTTTGACCATCCAAATCGAATCCGCCCTGTTAGATTGGAAAGTGTTCCACAAAAATCCACCCTAAGGTTCAGGGTTGCAGATACAGCTTGCCCAATCAGCTCAAGTGCAAAGGCTATAGACCAAGAGACCTCAGCAGGCTCATCAACACGCGCCTGATCACGGTCAGGCACCTTCAAAAACGTGCCCAAATTGTGACGGTACCCATGGATTCAAAGTACCCTGAGGGAAAAAGTGCACCTCATGTTCAAAGATGAATCACTTCGCAAAGGTATGCAGGTCATTGAAGAAGACAACCTTTTTTTGATTCTTTCAAGTGATGTGGGCATCACTGGCAAGGCCAGCATTTGTTGCCCACCCCTAATTACTCTTGTGGCTTCTCAGGCAATTTCAGAGGGCAGTTAAGAGTCAATCGCATTGCTGTGGGTCTGGAGACACATGTAGGCCAGACCAGGTAAGGACGGCAAATTTCCTTCCCTAAAGGACATTAGTGAACCATATGGGTTTTTAAGACAATTGATGATAGTTTCACGGCTCTATTACTGAGACAAGCTTTCAATTCCAGATTCCTCAAAATTAATTAATTGAACTTATTAATTAATTGAATTTAAATTCCATCAGCTGCTGTGGTGGGATTTGTACCCGTGTCCCCAGAGCATTTTTCTGGGCCTCTAGATTACTAGTTCAGTGACATTACCACTACACCACTATCTCCCCCAGCTGACTTTGTTAGTTTGACACGTGGAGAAACCTATTCCTGCAAGCGAAATACAGTATGTGTCTACTAACGTGGACAGTAAAGTGCCCAGTGCCATGTATGGGAGTCACTTCAAAGATTACACAATCGCTACCGTTGGCATTTCAGTGTCAGTCCTCATTGATGTGGATGCGAAAGTATGAATATTGAGCGAAGACCTCTCCTGTCATTATTTTTTGCAACTTTCTCTCACTCCCAAACTGAAACTCTTCAAGTTTACGATGATTCGTGGTCTTCCTAATGATCACGGTTCGCGTGTGCTACAAAAATGTAGTTCACATTCTATGTGGCCAAAGGCAGGAGCCTTATGGGGGTAAACCTGCTCAGTAAGCTTGGCTTCAAACTTGTGGAGCCCTCCAGAGCACACATTAATGTGATCAATGATAAAGACTATGCACGACTGTATCCTTCCTTATTCACTAGATTTGGGGAGATGAAGGAGTACTGTCACGCTCGTCGTGTCGATTTGTCAATTCTGCGTGTTTGGCAAAATTTGAGCTAGTTGCCATTCGCAATCGCACCACAGTTTCACAGTGCTGAAATGACTGGTAGCAGACGGTATTATTGAGCGAATCAACTCATCCCCATGAATATCGATCCTAGTCATTGTGTGACGCAAAAATGGAAAACTTAGACTTAAGTCGGTCAACAAAGCAATTATTCCAGACAAGTACCCCCTCCCTAATATCCAAGAACTATCAGCATCATTTCATGATTCCATCGTCTTCACGAAGCTCGACATGTGACGGAGCTATCTTCAGATACCACTAACGGAGTGAAGCCGATATCTTACAGCCTTTGTTACACACAACGGTGTGTTTCAGTACCATAGAATTCCCTATGGACTAAGTTCAGCACCTAGTGTGTTCCAGAACATTGCCTCTTCAGTCTTGTCAGACATCGACAAGAAGCTCAACCTTCTCGACGACGTCATCGTCCATGGAAGGGACAAAGCAGAACACAATCAGCAGTTATCCGCAGTGCTTGCTCGACTCACACAACACAGTTTGACACTCAACAAGGGGAAATGCACATTTACGGCATCTGAGATTGACGTTCTTGGGTACAAAGTGACAGCATCTGGAGTAAAATCTATGTATGACAACGTCAGTCATTCATGCGCTTCCGACCCTGTCTAATGTGAAAGAGTTGGCATCGCTCCTTGGCACTACCACCTTTTATCACAAATTTGTGCCCCAGTACACGGAAATTACAGAGCCTCTTCGAAAGCTACTGGACAAAGATACACAATGGAAATGGACAATTGCACAGCAAATAGCTATCAACACTTTAAAGGTGAAGATAGCATCTCTGCCAGTCCTCGCACGTTTCAACCCACATGTGGAAACATACATCACAATAGATACATCAGGAAATGCAGTAGGAGCTGTGCTCTCACAGTACATTGCAGGAAGCAATCAACCAATCGCGTCTGTATCACACCCATTGTTGGAAACCGAACACAAATACTCCACTGGAGAGCAGGAAGCACCAACCTGCATTTATACTTGTGAATATTAGCACATGTATCTCTATGGTAGGAATTTCACCCTCCACACAGATCACCAGTGCTGAATACATTGTTAGCCACGTCAGGATCTGGTCATCAACCTCTACACATCTACCGATAGTCAGTACAACTTCAAGATGAGTGTGTCACAGGTTCACGCAAACAAGTAGCTGACCTGCTTAGCCGCACTACTGTCGCAGACAGCGTTAGCAATAGCAAAGCGACTTGCAACATCGAAGACTCTGTAGTCACGGTGATTTCACACATGACTGTGAATCTTATGACTTGAGAGAAGTTGAAGGCAGCGTCGATGTCAGACAGCGAACTGCAGAAAGTAAGCCAATACCTAAAAACTGACTGGCCTTGCGAAGAACTGGTTCTGTATTACAGAATACGCAATGAGCTTGCATTGTTTGATGACAACTGTATCACATGTGAAACTCAAGCGGTTATCCCAAAAGCCCTACAGCAACAGGTATTGTATCTTGTCCATGAAGGACATCCAGGTGTCGTTCAGATGAAACAACAATCCCATGAAGTAGTCTGATGGCCAGCAATAGATCATCAGAAACTGTAGCATGTACACTCAGTGAAAAATCTGCTAAACCGTGTCCCGCACGTCTATAACTGACCCTATAGCCAACAAAACCATGGCAACAACTCTCAGTAGATATTTTCAGAGAAGTGCATGCAGCCCCTAACTATCAATGTTTTGTACAACAAAAGCTTGTTGTTCATGATTAAGATAGCAAGTAGTCAGAAATCTCGACAACAAACTCCATAACCATCACTTCTGTCAGTGACATTCTGGACAAGTTGTTTACAAAGTGGGGTTTTCCGGAGACTATCACTACGGACAATGGACCACACTTTGTTTCCAGTCAGTTCACGCAGTTCCAAGCAAACTATAGAATTCACCACCATCTGACATTGCGAAACAACTCACAATTGAATGGCGGTGTCAGGCGTTTCTACAGGGTGATCAAGGACAGTTTGAGAGCTAGCATGTCTGAGGGGAAAATGTCTGAATAATCCATTCATATCTTCCTTTGCACATATCGATCCACCCCACACACTCTGACCGGAAAGACACCGGCCGAACTTATGATTGGTTGCAACATTCGCACGCCGCTAACCATTCTTCAGCTGTCATCGCCATCTAATGTGAAGGTTAGAGAGAAAGCAGAAGAAATTGCAAATCGACAAGGTAAAGTAAAAGTTTACTTCGCTAAGCGAACACATGCAAGGAAACCGCGATTCGCTGTCGGAGACTGGGTTTGCATCAAACATTCAAATCCCAACCACAAGCTCGCGTCGTCTCCATTGTGACTGAAACAGATCAAGTGGATGCTCGGTACCAACAGTTATCTCTTGAATGACAACACCAAGTGGAATGCAAAATGCTCGATTGTGAGCAGCCCTGGAGATTTCGACAATTGTGACTACGAGGTACATTTCCTTTTCTGATTAGTGATCATGAGGTTGATCATCTACCTCATCCAGATGATGGCACTGAACCACAGCCATGTCTTTGTCAATCTCTGCCATCATAGGCGACCTCCATATCTCAAAGATCATGGGCTGAGTTTTTCTGCTCGCTGCTGAGATCGGCAAGGCGCCGCGATATTTAGCGTGGTGGCTCATTTACGTGAGGAGACGGAACGCCCGCCCTTGATGACATAAAGGGTGTCGAGCGCTCCATCTCCGGCAACGGCATCTGGCACCACTGCGCAGGCGCCGGTGCCATTTCCAAAGGGCTTCAAGCCCTTCAGGTCCATTTAACTTTTTAAAGTTACAGCTCAGTAAAAAATAAATGTAAAACTTTATTAGCACGTTCAATCCCCTCACCCACCCTCCCAATGACTAATAAATCTATAAATTGCGATCCTGATCTTTCCCTCCCTGAGCCTGCTTCACTTTAACCTTCAACCCCTTCCCACCATCCCCTCTACCAATCGCGTTAGTTTTTGCTGTCACTAACCCCCCGCGCCGGTCCCGCCCTGAAAACTTCACTCCTCCCTCCTCCCCATCAGTGTTCCGCCTTGGATCTCTGAATGGAAATCCGAAGGCGTGGGCATTCCGGCTACCGGCCAGAATATTGGAGCAGGATGACTGTTGTGACGGATAAGTATTAATTCCTTTATTAACATATATTTAAATATTTTAATTGGGTTCCCGTTGCTGAGTGGTGGGGAGGCCGCACTGAGGCGGAGCCTTCTGGCACCGAGGCCTGTGGCGGGCCTCTCCTGGAGGTATTTTCTGGGCCCCCCCCCACCCCCCCCGCCGTGGCCCCCGATGTCGGTGGGGGAGGGGGGCGCTGGTAAAATCCAGCCCTCTTTGTGTACTTGGAGGAACAAACGGACTCTGAGATATGACTCAATATTTATCTGTTTGATGTTTATGAAGCTTTAATTCAAAATAAGCTCCTTAGTCACCAAGGGAAAAAATATGTTGTGTTTGATTGCTCAGTGATTGATTGCTCTGTGCTGTGTTTGTAAGATTGCTCACTATGCTGTCAGTCAACCCTGAAGGAGCGTGTTTCCAAAAGTGAAACTAAGACACATCCGGACTGCCATCTGAATAAAGCCCACACACAAATAAATCATAAGTCTCGTATCTTCTTGCTTGGGTATGAAAAGTAACAGCAGCATCATGAAAATAATATACAATCTTAACATTAAAGGTGCAAATCGACAAGCCTGAGGTCATCTGAATGTAGAGGCTTGCAATCGCATGATTATCTCCTGGAGAATGATGTCATGAATAGGGCTGATGATGAAGAAGTGGCTGCCATTTCCTCCAGCTGCTCCATGCCTCCATTTTGCCTCATCCTCTCTTGTCCCATTCACCTCAGCATAACTCTAAATGGAGCCACAGAGAAGGCTGTCGGCCACACTTGTATTTGCACATGCTGAATCAACATCCCACCTCCCTTAGTGGACGGCGATGCAGGAGGCACCCTCTTAATTGGACGCCTCCTGGAATATTGTCCCGGCAGTCCCACTGCTGCAGCAATTGGGTTCATAACCTGAAACGGGCCCCGCTATCCAGGAAAAACGTACGGTGAGAAAATTCAACCCAACATTTCAGGTCAATGAACCTTCCTCAGAACTGAGAATACTTAGATCCTGCTGCAAGGGGGAGAATAAATAGCAAAAGAAAAGAGTGACAATCAAATACAGAGAGTAGAAACAGGACAGAAATTGAGAGAGCGGACAGATAGAAATGGGGTACCAGAGAAAGCAGACAGGCACACAGGGAATCTGAGCAATGGATAGACTGAAAATGTAAGTCTGAGACGTGAGAGAGACAGATAGAAACAGAGCAGGGACAGATAGAGGTGGAAATGGATAATAAATATCATGTAGCAGAAACTGTTAGCCAATACATATTTTCACACTTGACAAGCTGTTCACAAGGTGTTTAATGAGTATTTCTTTGGAATGGGCAGTAAGTATAGCTGCACAGTGAGAAAACCAGAATGTACCAGTGATGACTGCTCTCTTGCCTCAGAGTTCATAATGTGAACTCATCATCTTTCCTGAAAGCAAATATCAACGATAGCCCACTACCATCAGACTGGTGTTACTTGATGAGTACCTTTTCAAGACCACTAACTTGGTTTCAGGCCAGGTTGCCTGGCTGTGAAGTTCCCAGTACTTCAGTACTGGAAATCCAAAGATCCTGAAAGACTTGTTAGGCAAAAACACCACAAGCTGAAGATAGCCAGCATGATACTGCGAAATTGAGCTGCAAATGTTGCAGCCTTTCCACCGATTGTCTGCACTTGTTTGAATGTGACAGCTTAAGATGTTCTAACCTTGTTACCAGAAGTCCTAGTCATGTACTCACCGATATAATATGAAAAGTTGTCCAAATGAAAGTGCTTTTTTTAAAAAAAAAGTCTTCATCCCACTTACTTTGTGTTGTGACAGAAAAGGCAGCATTCAGTAACTCCACAGAGAGTGGGGGGGATGGAGGGAAATTAGTGAAACTCCTGCTGTCCTTCAGAAAAGGCTTCCATCACTGTGGAGACAGTCAAAGATGCACTCCTTTCATGCATCAAATATCTACAAAATTCTGGCTTCTTTCTCTGATTATCACCATCCTCTTGCTGTCCCTTTCCATCTGCTGCTCATCATGCATCTCCATGATGTCCAGTGTTGATCGCCATGTTGTTCAACAGCTACACATTGCAACAATTTTCCACCTTTCAGAGGTGAATATGGCAAGGCCCCAACTATGTACCCTCTTATTTTTCTTTGTAGTGCATGGCCAATTCATTAAAGTGCAAGGGCCCTTTAAAACTTAAAAGGACCGACTTGAGAGTGGCCTGCATGGGAAATTTCGGGTAGCTGCGCAGCTTAGAGGGAACACAGTGCCCCAACAGAGCAATCCAAACTTATATACAACTCACTCACTTTGGCACCTTTGTTCTGGAGTAGATTTCATTGTATGTGCCATGAGCTTCAGAGGCACCCTCATCAGTGTTGAGGGAGTAGAAACTATTCCTGCTCGTGTATGGCCCAGGATAATGAGTCAGTACATGAATAGCTAAATATATGCATTTGGTAATGCTGGTAGGTCCATGTTGTATGAACTGAATGACAGACCAGTTCATAGTGCATGGACAATTGTTATTAGTGGGGCAACTGGTGATGCCGGTGTGTCTTTGCACCGGTATGCCTTACATTCCAGCTTAATATTTCAGAATGTACTGGTGAAAGTGCTTTGCGCATAAACAGTTGGTGCTTTCTACAAGGTAGAAGCAACGTGAATAGGGTGGCATTCCTGTCTAGTTAGACCCGCTCCGAGTTTTCAAAGAAGCGGTTCCAAATCAGAACAAAATACACCATCAACGTAAAGTGCCCATCCTCAAACAGATACATAAATTGATCACTTCATTGACTTGCCTAGCTTGTACCATAAGCATTTCTCCATTTTACTGTTCTGGCACTTCACTGCCTCCACACGTTTTGCCAAGTGACATGGGATCCAAAGTAAAGTGGCAAGTTGGATTCAAAATTGGCTCAGAGGCAGGAAGCAAAGGGTAATGGTCGATGGGTATTTTTGTGACTGGAATGCCAATGGAATTCCAATGGAATTCCATAGGGCTCAGTACTAGGTCTCTTGCTTTTTGTGGTCTATATCGACTTGAATGTAAGGTCTTTTGATTAAAATGTTTCCAGATGATACAAATATTGACCATGTGGTTGATAATGACGAAGAAAGCTGTAGACTGCAGGAAAATATCAATAGACTAGTCAGGTGGGCGTGGAACAGTGGCAAATGGAGTTCAATCCGGAGAAGTGTGAGATAATACATTTGGAGAAGGCTAACAAGGCAAGGGAATACACAATAAATAGTATGATACTGAGAAGTATAGAGGAACAGAGGGACCCTGGAGTGCATTTCCACAGATCCCTGAAGGATTTTGGATTGGGGGATAAGGTGGTCAAGAAGGCATACAGGATACTTGCCTTTATTAGCTGGGACATTGAATATGAGCAGGGAGGTTACACTGGAACTGTATAAAAGTGTATTCAGACCGAGGCGGGAGGAGTGCACTGTCTTTGCTGGTTCCATTTCTCCACAGGATATTGCCTGGATCACCTGTGCTGCTCCAATTCTGGCCTCATGCACATCCCTGATTTTCTTCACCCCATCACTGGTGGTTGTGCCTTCAGCTGTCTTGACCGCACACTTTGGAATTCTGTCCCTAAAAATCCTTTAAGACACTCCTTAAAACCTACCTCTTGTACAAGCTTTTGGTCACCTGTCCTAACATCTCCTTATGTGGCTCGGTGTCAATTTTTGTCTGGTAATGCTTCTGTGAAGTGCTTTGGGTCATTTCACTATGTTAAAGTTGTGATTTAAATACAAGTTGTTATTGATGTTGGTGATAATTTTACAACCAAAATGAGCTGACACTTACTTCAAATGAGTAAGAATCAATGATCAGACAGGCAGACACATACACGAACAGAGGCACTCAGGCCTGTCTGGACAAAACTATCGAGTAATGGAGGTAAACCTACATAGAAAAGATGTATTAGAGATGTACACAATAAAAGAGTTAACAGATGAGGAGAGAAGGCACAAGACAGATACATAAATGGATCACTTCACTGACTTGCCTAGTTTTTAATATAAGCAAAATTCCATTTTATTGTTCAGGCTCATTTTTACCTCTATGCATTTTGCCAAGTGACATAATACAAAGGTAAGACTGTATTTTTCAGATTGCTGTCCACTTGATAGGAATACAATCAAGACAGAGTTGAGACAGCTTTTTTTAAACATTGCTTCTCAGCTGCAGGAAAGGAATGGGAGACTGCCAAAAAAACATAACTGTCTGATAAAAGGTTATTCATTATCTTGTGCAAAACTATTTTTTTTCAGTCATTAATCCTGTCATTTAGAATTATGTACAATTATCAAATTTGGTGCCTTAAATCACCTTCAGTTCTGAAGACAGACTTGTTGGAAGACGCAGGCTAAGACAGGATTTCTATGGGCTGAATTTTCTTATTGCACCACCAGGAGTGGCGAGGGGTGCGCAAAATGTCAGTTATCTCGCCTGTGGTGTTCGCATAACTTAGCAACATGACGGCAGCCATTCCCCTCAATCATGTGGCGGGGGTCGCATTGGCGATGCCATCTATGGCATCTCCTGATAAATTGCAGAGTTCAATCCTCCCCCGTCAACAGGACCCACTTGCAGAGTTCCAACCTCCCCTTACATCTGCAGATTGACCTTAGTGGCAATGTCCGATGTTAAAATAAATTCGATGGGATAAAAACGCATAATTTACCTAAACTGTGCAGGCACCAAGGACTCTCGAGTGCCACAGGTCATGCAGAAGATTTCAAACGGCTGGTAGGATTGTGCCAAAACAGTATTTAAAATACGGTCCTGTCGCAGAGCGACAGAGGTGCCGCCACGGAACCTCGCCGCCTCCGGGACAATTGGAAACTGGCTTTACGACAGCGGGCTCCATGGCGGACTAAGAATGTTAGTTTCTCCCTTTCATGAGGTGAATTGACCTCCCTCTAAGATGTGCCTCAACAGAACATCTACAAAAAGATTTTAAATCTGCAAAATACAAGTCCAGTCAAGATTTGAACACTGTGCCTATAACTGGAGAGGCTCTTCTACCACCATCTCTGTCACACTTGTGGACAGGAAACAAGCAATAAACAAACAATATCTAACAGGCAATCCCTCTCCAACCTCCAACCACTCCCTTCATTCGCTGTCTTTCTCATCTCTATTTTAACCAGGCAAACAGCCATACTACACAAACAGCAAAAACTGCTGTCTTACCCAGCTTGTCAGTTGTGCCAGCCACTGTCACAGGCTCAGCTCCTATAACACTAGGGGCTGAGATTTTCAGTGATGCCCAAGGATCCGCGCTGGGACCAAAATTGGGAGCTGCTGCCACTTGGACGGTGGACTGTCTGGGAAGTGGTATTCTGCAGCAGCCCACCAATTAACTGCCGGCAGGTGGAGGAGGCTTCCTGGAAGGCATTGGTGGCTGCTCGGTCGTGCTACTGGAAATGCTGATGCCGCCATATTTAAAAGAACTGCCAGCATTCTTTTAAATTGATCCAACTATAAAAGAGCCTGAGTGGAAGACCTGCTACAGAAGGCCTGTCAAAGAATGGCAGAGATAAGATTCCAAGTGGCCCCACGGTTTAGCAATGCCTCCCTGCAGGATCGCCTCCAGGCTGCTTACGCAAGACGGGAGGTCCTTTTTCTCCTGGATGGGAGGATGGGACATGCCTGCCAGACCAAGCAAGCCTGGAAGGAGATTGCAGAGGAGGTCAGCAGACATGGGGTCAAACCTAGAATGTGGCTGCAGTGCCACAAGCGGGTGAATGACCTCATGCGATCTGCCAAGGTGAGTGTACCACACATTGCCTTTCTTACATATGGCTTTGCATAAGGGTGAGCTTGCTAGTAAAGGAATGCCGACCCATTTCCTGGCAATGGGGCAAGGCAGCAGCATTGCCTGTCGCAGGCATGGCAGCTTCTCGGTCAATGGCCCTGGTCCGCCAGAGTTCACTCCTGCACTGCCACAGGAAGCATTCCAATGGCACCATCATGGGCAGTAAGGCAGCAACCAGCATACACACAGTGTGTATCTTTGTCAGGTGATTAACAATGCTCATCTATGTGATTACAGGAGAAGACAGGCCACAATGTGAAGTAAAAGGTGAAGGCCAGCAGTAGCATCCCATTCCTTGCAATTCTGGCCCCTGTGGAGGAGGAGGCACTAGAACTTGGAGGACAACATAGGGGCTGCTCCGTCGCTGATGGTGAGATAGGAGGTGGGGACACGAGAAAGTGAGTGGCTGCATGGATGGGCACAAGAGAGCCTGTGGTGAACATGAGGCAAAGTGCTCATGTGCCCATCACACTTCACGTGGAGCTGTACATGAATAGTCTGAAGGGGGTGATGGCATGAACCTCTAACTAATCTCTCACGCAGGTCAAAGGCAAGAGCAGACAGCTCCTGAGACCAGGGGACAATCATTCACCTCTGAGGAGGAAGTGGGAGTCTCGGAGGATGCTCTATCACATTGTTCCCCTGCACACTCCACCAGCACAGATACCCTGACATCGCTGGGTATCTGTTCGTGAGGAGACCTGGGATCACAATCTGGTGAGCACACCACAGATACGCCCTAGCAGCTGAGGAGGCTGTAACAGCTGAGGCCACTGACACTCAGAGGACTGTGGGAGGCCTGGACGATGCTGAGTCTTAGGCTGATGACCTGACTCTGGAGTCAGCAAGGCGGCAGATGCTGGAGCTACAGTGTGAGGTGAGGGGACTTCTTGCCGGGCCTCCGGAGGCTGTGTGTACCCTGGCATGGACAATGAAGGAGTCCATCCAGGCCAAGTGTGCCACAATGTCTCAGGCATATGTGTGCTTGGCTTCCTCCATCAAGAGATTGGTGACCCTCATGGAGAGTCACATCCAGCAAACCATACAGGGGATGCTGGCGATGTGTGCGGATCTGCATGCCATCGTCAACTCCATGAGCTTTATGCAGCAATGGCTGGGCGAGAGGGAGGGGCGAGACCCCTGGACTCACCACCAGGTCCTCACACTCCTCAGGTGAGCAGGGAAGTACAGGTGTGCCTTGAAAAGGGCAGAGAAGTGGCTGCCTGATGCATCGGGGCTCCTCTCAGGGCACTCCTGGTGTGGACAGCGGCCCCTCGGTCCCTCTCAGTGACACCAGAGCCTCACTTAGCTGCAGTGACAGAGGAGGCTCCTGCACTTGTGCAAGAGGCTGTCAGGATGCCGGGGACCTCCAGGCTTCAGGCCCTCCAGAGGATGATGGCCAAGGTCATCCCAAGCCACAGGGCTGCCAGGTCAGCAGCCTGCCTCCACCTCAGCCTTGATGGCCACATGGGTGCAGTTGATGATACCCTGCCCCTGCACCTGGAGGAATCCAGTGTTGGCCCCAAATCCTATGGCCCTCAGCCTGACTGTCTGGATAGATGCAAAAGTGCACGTACTGGCAGGCCCATAGCACTGGTGACCATCTTGATGCAGTGATGAGCTGCAGACGGGGAGATCCCATACATATTTCTAGTGGATTCCTGGAATGACCCTAAGGTGTAGAAATTCAGAGTCCCGGTGACCTTCAGTGCCACAGGCATGGGACCCAACTCCTCCTCTATCATGGCACATTGCTCTGTAATGGCCTCCCTGGAGAGTCAGAGTCTTCAGCGACACTGCTGCTCAGACCACTGATGGTAGTTAAGCGTCGAACAGTAGATCCTCTATGGTGGGTAACCTCTTTCTTGCACATGAGGTTGGTTACATGCCCCTCTGTGCCCTTCTCCATCCCTCCATGAGGCTGGTTCCCCTGCTGCCCATCTGGTTGCTGCTGCCTTGCTGCCTGTGGCTTCGGGTCTCTCCCTGTCGGATGCTCCTCCTCATTGGAGGAACAGAAACCTGAGTGAATGAGGCCTATGGTATATAGATTCACTCCGTCTCCAGCGCCGCTTCCCACCCCTGCTTTACCACACACGTGCCCGCTCCGAGATGGCACTCTGGCGGTCTGCCCCTGCAGTTCTGGCAACTTTTCCCCTCCTTCTCCCGACTGACAGTGCCAATGCCCGTGTTGTTCCACCGTCCCTGCCAAACCATGTTAGGATTCACGGTGGCTGCATGATGGAGCCAGACTGACCTCCTGCTAGCTCACCACCTCCTTATACCCAGCGAGGCTCTGAAACCTCATGGTTCCCATGCACTTCTGGAAAAATATCAGAAAACCCTGGTAACATTGAAGTTAATTGCCTGTTTAACAGACCTACTTACCTGTCCGCTACTTGTAAGCATGCGCTCCTCCTGCCATGCTGGTCACCCTTCGGAATGTCAGGTTGTGACGTGAAGACGACAGGCTTCCGTCCCAATATTCTGACCCCTCCCACCTCCCAGCCCAATTCCAATGGGCTGAGAAAATTCAGCCTAGGACTCACCATAGGGGATGGGGGAGCATTGCTGACAACAGGACTGTGTAGCTGTGATAGCTGCTTGTGGTTAAATAGCATGCCCACATTTGGAGAATGGGTGAGTGAACTGAGAGGAGCTGGCATTCATTGAACCGTACTGCAGTGAGGGTCTGTACATTCAGGAGAGGATGGAAGAAAAACAGAAGATCAATTTAAAGAAATGAAAGCAGCTTATTTAACAACAGCGAGAGTATGGTGGGTCCAACAGACCAGTGAATGTTCCAATTGCAGTGCACATGAATCCATCCCACATACAATAAATTGTCTCATAGAGGTTCTTTAAGAAGCAGCTATCTGTTTACAAGTTCCACTAAGGATATTTTTAGATTCTATTATGTGGTCAGGCCAGCTCCTGTGTTTTTTTTTACATCAAGTAACGGGCTTTGTTCACTACTTATCTTACCAGCCATTAATACTGTTTCTTTAGGGTGAAGCAATTCACTGTGATACATTCTCTTGGGTGACTCACCCTTGACCCCTCTGTCCTTGCAAATTATTGCCTATCTCTAACCACCCTTTCCTCTCCAAAGTCCTTGAACATGCTGTCACTTCCCAAATCCATGTCCATCTTTCCCAGAACCCTGTTATTGAATCCCTCCAATCAGGTTTCCGCCACTGTACAAAAATGGCCCTTTCAAAATCACAAATGATGTCCTATGTAACTGTGATCATGGCACACTATCCCTCCTTGTCCTCTCGACCTGTCTTCAGCCTTTGAGACAGTGGACCATCCTCCTGCAACAGCTCTCCTCCATCGTCCAGCTGGGTGGGACTACCATCACCAGGTTCCATTCCTACCTTTCCAGTCAGAGCCAGAGAAATATAGAATTGTTACAGCATAGAAGAAGGCCATTTGACCCATCATGTTCATGCTGGCCTTCTTAAGCAACAGTTCACATACTGCTACTCCCCCACCCTCTCCCCACATCCCTGCACATTCCTCCTTTTCAGATATTTAGAATATTTAGGAAATGTAAAAAAAATTATGGCACAGTAGGAGGCCACTCTGCCCATCAAGTCTGCGCCTACTGAAAAATGAACCACTCAGCCTAATCCCATTTTCCAGCACTTGCTCTGTATCCCTGGAGGTTATGGAACTTCAGGTGCATATCCAGATATCTTTTAAATGAGTTGAGGGTTTCTGCCTCTATTACACTTTCAGGCAGTGAGTTCCAGACCCCCATCAGCCTCTGGGTGAAAACATTTTTCCTCATCTCCCCTCTAATCCTTCTATCAATCACTTTAAATCTATGCCCCCGAGTCACTGATCCCTCTGCTAAGGGAAATAGATCCTTCCCATCCACTCTATCCAGGCCCCTCACAACCTTGTACACCTCAATCAAATCTCCCCTCAGCCTTCTCTGTTCCAAGGAGAACAAGCCCAGCCTATCCAATCTTTCCTCATAGCTGCAATTTTCCAGTCCTGACAACATCCTCGTAAATCTCCTCTCTACCCTCTCTAATGCAATTACATCCTTTCTGTGATGAGGTGACCAGAACTGCACACAGTACTCATGTTGTGGCCTAAGTAATGTTTTATATAGTTCTAGCATAACCTCCCTACTCTTATATTTTATGCTTCAGCTAATAAAGGAAAGGATTCCATATGCCTTCTTAACCACCTTATCAACTTGCCCTGCTACCTTCAGGGATCTGTGGACATTCACCCCAAGGTACCTCTCTTCCTCTACACCTCTCAGTATTCTTCCATTTATTGTGTATTCCTTTGCCTTGTTTGACCTCTCCAAATGCATCACGTCACACTTCTCTGGGTTGAATTCCATTTACCACTTTTTTGCCCACCTGACCAGTCCATCGATATATTCCTGTAGTCTACAGCTACCCTCCTCACTATCAACAACACAGCCAATTTTTGTGTCATCTGCAGACTTCTTGATCATACCTCCTACATTTAAGTGCAACCATCTGCCATGGTCCCACAAGGATCTATCCTTTGCTCCCTTCTATTTCTCACCTACATGCTGCCTCTCAACGACATAATCTGTAAATGCAGCGACAAGTTCTACATGTACGCTGATGAAATCCAGCTCTATCCCTCACCATCATCTCTCTCGATCCCTCCATTGTCTCTAATTTTTTTACACTGCTTATCCAGCACCCAGTCCTGGAAGAGCAGAAATTTCCTCCAACTAAGTATTTGGAAGTCTGAAGCCTGTGTCTTCAGTCCTCACCACAAACTCCCTTTCCTAGCCACTGACTTCATCCCTCTCTCTGGCAACTTTCTCTGAGGCTGAGCCAGACCGTTTGCAACCTTGGTGATATATCTGCTGCTGAAACCCTCATCCATGCCTTGATTACCTCTAGACTTCACTATTCCATTGCTCTCCTGGACAGCCTTCCATCTTCCACTCTACATAAACTTGAGCTCATCTAAAACTCTGCTGTCTGTATCCTTGCTCATACCAAGTCACGTTAATGCCCTGTGTTAACTGACCTGCGTTAGCTCTGGTCCAGCAATGCCTGTTTTCAAATTCTTTTCCTTGTTCTCAAATTCCTCCCTCCCTATCTCCTTCAACCCTACAACCCTGCAAGATCTCTGTGCTCCTCCAATTCTGGCCACTTGCACATCCGATTTTAATTGCTCCAATATTGGCGGCTATGCCTTCAACTGCCTAGGCAGTGAGCTGTGGAATACCCTCCTTAAACCTTTCTGCCTCTCTACCTCTCTCTCCTTCTTTAAGATTCTTCTTAAAACCTACCACTTTGACCAAGCTTTTAGTCGTCCGTCCTAAATAACTGCTTATTTGTCTCGGTATCAAATTTTATTTGAAAACCCTCCTGGGAAGCACCGCAAGCTGTTTTACTGCATTAAAGGCGTTATATAAATACAAGTTGCTGTTGTTGTTGTGGGGACCACTGCTGTTGAATATAATCAGTAACTGGCTAACAATATATGTGCTTGTAATCATGTAAGTCAAGTGAGGCAGTGTACTTTCACCTCAGTGATTGAGATCAAACTCAGCCCAGACTGAACAGGAGAAAATTTCTCCTCCTCAATAATTTAACAACATCCTTGTATTTTTTTCTGCTGTTTCACTCTTCTGTTTTTCCAGTGTTTTTGGAAGTGAATTCCTTCTGTATGATACTAGGTGACAAATGCGTAACTCATTTGTGTGAAATTTATTTGTCCATTATTTAAACTGTGATTTTAACCCATTTATTTTAACAGTAAGTTAATGGACACACGGATAGATATGAAATTGTTAAGGGCTCTTGGATTAAGCCCAAATTTCCAGGAACAGACTTGCACTGAAATTTACACCAGTTTTTATGCTGAAATTTCCTGACAATCTTATTAGTATACACCGGAACATAAAAACTAGTGTGAAACAAGTGTACACCAGTGTAAACAATTGGGGTCAGAGCAAAGCACAGTAAAAATGCCAGCTTCCTTCTTTAAGTCACTCTTTATCTCATTGATGTTATGAGAATTAAAGTTTGAAACCATCAAACCATCATTTATGCACATTAAGCACATCGTTTAAGAAAATGCATGTGGAAGCTTTTCTTTTCGGTACCAGATTCTGATTCCATAGAAACCATTCAAAGATATAGAAAAGATAGTGCAGGTCTCAGTGAAGGGAAAATACAAAAAAATTGCTCAAAATAAAGTCACTATACATGTTTTTATGCAGCGAGTGGTTAGGATCTGGAATTCCTGAGAGGATTTAATTGTGGCTTTTAAAAGGGAATGAATAAGTAATTGTTGATAAAAAAAAACTTGCAGGGCTATGGGGTAAGGGCGGGGGAGTGGGCTAGCTGAGTTGCTCTTGCAGAGAGCCAGCATGGACATGATGGGTTGAATGGCTTCCTTCTTTGCTGTAACCATGCTATGATTCTATGGTGGGAAGAGGGGAAAAGGTGCTGTAACTTTCCAGAAAATTCCAGGATAGTATTACATACTGAATTTAATAACCCCTGCGCAGGTCCTGGCAGTAGACCCAGAAGTTGGTGCCGTCTCTGCTCATCGTGTGTGCAGTTGGCCCACAGAAATCGCACGGCAGGCGACCTATTACAATATTGGAGGTGCAAGTCTCGTCCAATTACGGGGCGGGGTCAGGCTCCAAGGCACAGATTAAGTCATCAGCTGACCCCTTCAGCAGTAGTTGGTGCCATATTTAAAGCACTGCCAGCCCTTCTTGTATTGCTGCCTTTTAGTGAGGCAGTGAATTTGAAGTGCTGCTGGAGCCCTTTGATGGTACTTTGAACTGTTAGACCCCCCTATAACACTACTGTAGCTGATGTTTCCTGTGACTACTGGACTTCCCCCAACCCCACCCAACCCCTGCAACACTGTTGTACCTGATGTTTCCTGTGACTGCAACTCCTCGACTCCATTGCTTCAGGACTTCTGACCATCGGAACAGAGCCTGATCGCACTGGGACCATGTCAAAGGCAAGATACCAGGTGGCCCCACGATTTAGCGATGCCTCCCTGCAGATTCTCCGCCAGGCTGCGAGGGAAAGGCGGGAGGGTCTCTTCCCCAAGGATGGCAACAAGACACCCACCCGCCTGACTAAGCAAGCCTGAATGGAGATTGCAGAGGAGGTCGGCAGCATAGGTCCAGTGCAGGAAGACGGTCAATGACTTCCTTCATTCTACTAAGGTGAGTGCTCCATGCCTGTCTCCTCTTGGGGCTTGCATGTGGGTATGTGGCAGACAGCACGACATGGGGAGGGAGGCACAGTAAAGGCACTGACAAAGGGGGTCAGGTATCACATCCTGGCAGGTGCATGTATGGATGTTGGCCATAGACCACCACCTTTCAAATCTCACCCCCCATTATCTCCCCTGACAGCAAATGTTGGGAGGAGCCATGTAGGTAGCCCCAGCAGGGATGAGAGGCTGCCACTAGCAGAACTGTTATCTTGCTCTTCCTGCGAAGTATTATTATCTCTCTCTTTCCACTTGCAGGATAAGCGGGCCCATAACAGTGTTGAGACCTCCCTGACTGGCAGAGGAATTGCCGACATACGGCCTCTCGCAATGGCTGAGGAGCAGGTACTCGAACTCACGGGCACCGAGGGTGACCTCTCAATAGTGGATGGAAAGACTGGAGTCTTGGAACAAGAGAGTAGGATTGTCTTCAATCGATATCAAACACACATCTGCAGACACGCAACAAGCATAGCTGGCATTACGAGATCTGCAATGCCTAACCCACAGATGTTTGTGTTCTCTCATGCAGGTCTGTGTCCGCAGGAGACTCCAACTGAAGGGGACAGCAATCAATCTCTGAGGAGGAACACTCAGAGGGTGCACCATCACATGACTCTCCTGCACCTTCCACCAGTGCAGGTGCTTCCGCCTCGGAGGGTTTCCGCTCGGCTGTAGAATCAGGGTCACAAGCTGGTGAGAGCACCACACACACGCCTGAGCAGCTGGCTGAGGCTCAGACAGCCAAAGCCACTGACTGTCAGAAGACTGCGGGTGGCCAGGCCTATGCTGAGCCCCAGGCTGATGATGAGCCTCTGGTGTCAACAGCAGAGGGCATGCTGGAGTTGCAGAGAGAGGCAAGGCAACATCAGTCAGAGATGCAAGAGGCCATGCACATGAGTCCATACATGCCATGAGTGCTGCCATGTCTCAGGAATGTGGGCGCATGGCTTCCTCCATCAAGAGGTTGGTGACTCTCATGGAGATCCCACAAATGCGCGCAGACCTTTACACCATCACCTCGGCTTGGTGCAGCAGTGGCAAGGCAAGAGAAGGACGAGACCCCTGGAGTCTTCTCCAGTTCCTTGTCCTTCTCTGGTCAACAGGGAGGTTCAGGTGAACCTTGAAAGGGAGGAGGAGGCTGACCTCGACAGCTGGGGGACTCACCTCGGGGCGCTCTGAATGTGGACAGTGGCTCCTTAGCCCGTCTGCCAGTGAGCCCAGCTCCAGTAGCCGTGATGCCTGAGGAGTCCTGCACCCATGGAGGAAGCCCTCAGGCAGCCAGAGAACACCCATTGACATCATCACTGGCCAAGGGGTAGCCTGATCAGCGGCCTGCCTCCTGCCCAGCTGCTAGCGCAGGAGTTACACTTCATAGAAGTACTCGTAAATGTATAAAGAAAACCACTAGAGACACTTGGGGTTTCACTGGTGTTTGACATTTGATTTCTCATATGAAGTTCTTTGGTTTTTGAAATTAACTCTCATTGTGGAACCTGGAGGTGTGACAAACAGCAAGGATGTTATAAACCACTTCCAACAAGACAGATAGGCTAGCAGAATGGGCAGACATGTGGCAGATGGACTTTTATACTGACTTGTGTGAGGGGATGCATTTTGGCAGAAGCAATAGGGAGAGGCAATATATGCTTAATGGCACAGTTCTAAAGAGTGTGCAGGAACAGAGGGACCTGGGGGTGCATCTGCATTGATCTTTGAAGGTGGCAGGACATATTGAGAGAGTGGTTAGCAAAGCAAATGTGATCTTGGGCTTCATAAATAGAGGCATTAAGTACAAAAGCAGGGAAGTTATGCTAAACCTTTATAAAGCTTTGGTTAGGCCCCAGCTAGAGTATTGCATCCAGTTCTGGGCACTGGACTTTAGGAAGGATGTGAGGGTCTTTGAGAGGGTGTGAGGAGATTTACCAGAGTGGTTCCAGGGATGGGGGATTTTAGTTACAAAGTTAGGTTGGAAAAGCTGGGGCTTTTCTTCCTGGAGCAAAGGAGATTGAGGGGAGATTTTATAGAGGTGTACAAGATTATGACGGTCATAGATAAGTTAGACAAAGAAAAACTGTTCCCATTAACTAACGGTACAAGGACTAGGGGACACAGACTGAAGGTTTTGGGCAAGAGGTGCAGGGGGATTATGTGAAAGAACTTTTTTTATGCAGCAAGTGGTAATGACCTAGAACTCGCTGCCCATGAGGGTGGTAGAAACAGAAACAGAGACAAAGACAAAGATAATCAATGACTTCAAAACAAAATTGGATAGGCACTTGAAGGAAATAGATTTGTAGGGCTACGGGGATCGAGCGAGGGAGGGGGACTGACTGAATAGCTCTGTGGAGAGCAGGCATTGACATGATGGACCGAGTGGCCTCCCTCTGTGTTGTAAATGACTCTATAAAATTACTATTCTATCATGCCTTAATTGTAAGCAGTCGACTTCACCCTTCCCCCTTAATGGATGCTAATGTAGACGTAGCTCTCATTTGATTAGCGTCTCCAATGGGCCATAGCGCTTTGTTCCACTGGGCACTAGGCACAAAAAACAAATAAAAGGATGTGACTGACTGCATGCATTGCCGTGAGTCTTTATTGATTTTACTTTGAGAGGTCATCTTGGTGGCTGGAAGCGAGTAGGAATGAGATTGTCTCTTGCCTCCTTGGCCCGTCACTCAATGTGCCTGGCCTCCGTTGCAAGGGGTTCAAGATCCAGTGCTGCCTGCTCATCTCGCTCCTCCACATCCTCCTCATTGGTTAAGGACTGGCGATCAACCATGTCCTCATCATGTAAGGCCTCCCCCTTCTGCAGTGCGAGAGATTGTGCAGAACACAGCAGACCACCATGATACATGAGACCCTCACTGGGGCAGACTGCAGGGCTCCACCAGATCGATCGAGGCAGCGAAATCTTATCTTCAGCAGCCCAATGGCCTGCTCGATGGTCGCTCGGGTAGAGACAGGTGTTGTACCTCTTCTCTGCTGCAGTGCCAGGGTTCCTCACAGGAGTCAGTAGCCATGTCTTCAATGGGTATCCCTTGTCCTTGAAAATCCATCCCTGAAGGTGAGCAGGGGCCACCTGGAACTGTCAAAGTATTCAGGCGTTGTGGCTGCTTCCCAGGAAGTGGGGTACACGCCTGCAGGAAATGTTTTTGTTGGTTGTGGACCAGTTGAATATTGGAGTGAAAGCCTTTCTTGTTGATGATGGTGGCTGGCTGGTCCGTTGGAGCCTTGATGGCCACATGTGTGCAATCTATCACACCTTGCAGCTGGGGAATCCAGCCATGGCCCCGAGTTCAATGGCCCTCTCTGCCTGACTGTCAGGGTCAGTCCAATCATGCACATAGTGCCAGCCCTCTTAAACTGGGCATTGGTCACCTCCTTGTTGCAGCGGTGGACTGTGCCTGGGAGACCCCACACATACCCTCAGTGGATCCATGGAGTGATCCTGAAGTGTAAAAGCTAAGTGCCATGGTGATTTTCAATGCCACAGGCATAGAGTGCCCACCAAATCCCATAGGTCATAAATTATCCTGCAGCAGGGCTCATAAGTCAGTGACAGCCTCCCTGGAGAGGCGTAGTCTTCGCTGACAATGCCGCTCGGACATTTGGAGGTAGCTGAATTGAGTCCGATACACTGTCTAGCGCAGGTGGGCTCTTCTTGGCATGGCCGGCTGCTGTAACTCTTGTCATGGACCTTCATGGGCAGGCACGGCTGCCTCTTGGTCCCCCTCCATTGGAGGTGCCGCATCACACCATGGGGTCCAAATGACGGGATGTATGAGACCAATGCCAGGTGATTACTGGGCCATCAGATACAAACCTATCTTGGCAGCTTTCCCTTTGCCACTTCTCCCAGCAGACCTCCTAATGGCCCTCAGTGCTGACCCTTGCTGATAGCTGACCCTTTTACCCATCAGTATGGACACCTGACCCTCTCAGCCAACATTTTGGGCACCTGATACTGCCACCCAAAACCAAGCCCCCACCTCTAAGATTATCTGATACCCAGCAGCCCCTTGCATAACATCGGAGACCCTGTTCACCCAGTACTGCCACGTGCGATGAAACCCACCCATGCAGAATTCACAGCACACTGCAGACGACAATGGCCTCCGTTCTCTCCCCACCCCCCTTCCTTTATGCAGTGCTGGTCATGGCTGCCTACCTGTTGCGGCACTGAGGCCTTGCCTCAGTGCCGGCAGCTTTCAACAGCTGGAATTCTGAAGGCATGTGAGGGCCACCCGCCGTTCACTTAATTCGAAACCCCCTCATTGAATCGCTTACAATTACATGGAACTGCATTAAAACTAACGGTTCCACAATTTAAATTACACTCCCATTGTGTCGGGGCAGTGAGGCCACCTTGATGCTTTCTCACCACTGACTAAATCCAGAACAGGTGTCACGACATCAGATTTCCGGGCGATTCGTCAGACACTATTGTCTGGCTCCTCATGTTTCCATTGTCTCTCCAAATTCAGCCCCATGTGTGTACTGATGATATTGGAGAGGGCAACTGTTTTGTGGGAATGACTAGCCCCAGAAATGGCAGGGAATGAGTTTATAGTGACAGAAATGCAATCTTTAACATAGAGTGTTTCAACTGTGTATTATTTTATCTCCTTCACACATTATTGAGCCAGTTGATCATGTCAGCTATGCTCTATTTAAGCCAGCAACAAAATAAATCAATGGAATTAGCAAAGAATGATATTAAAGTGAAACAATACATTGTAAGGATTTTATTTATAAATGGGGGTACTGAAGATGTGATTTGCCCCTTTACAAAGTGCATTTCTGAAGTCTGTATTATACTTCTCTGCACTAGACACAGCGGCCTATGATTCCTTACATGGTGAATTCCTATATCACGATTTCCCAGTGGAAGTTCAGCATATGAAATGCAAATCAGAGCTCAAAACAAATGGCTCGGCTCTCATGTACTACTGTGAGATGTTTACATCACAGTATATGAGCCAGCTAATCCACTCAGCCTCTCTGGTGGCATCGCACGCATGGGGGAATTTATAGTTTTTTTCTAAAAATGCATCGCTTTACAATTCATTGCACCCAGCTCACTGTAAAACAACTGTACCTTTGGCAGGCGCAAGGGGATTCGTACAGAAAGACAGCTGTGTTTTTAGATTGCTGCTGCAGAATAGAGTGAAATGTGTACTTTAGACATCCACAGAGCTTCTTTAACAGGACCAGTACTTCAAACACCTGAACTAAATGCTTCAGTTCCTCAAGTGCAGACTTTTGGGATTTGTTGCAATAACAAGACACTTGTGCATTACCAGCTGGCCCAGTGGTGTTTGCACTAGAGTTGAAAAAGGCTGCCACAGGTAATCATACAGAATGGGCAGCCTCAGACTTTATCCTTGTCCTGGACTGCAGTAGCAGTGCTGCACCTGGGCTCACCATTACTAGGCCTGGAGGATAGACGGGAAGGGGAAAATCAGCTTGGTTTCCACTCCTGATTGCAACTGGCGATTCCTGCGTGCATTAGTGAATAACAGGCGACGCGACAACACATTGGGCTCACTGATGCACACCCCCACTTTCACGGGTAAACAGCCTAATGACACTCCCAGCCAGTTGGGGAGGTACTCGAGGTACGTCCACATATCTCACCCAATAGGGATCACTACCTTCATGAGAGGAGAGAGAGGGGGAGAGGGAGAGAGAGAGATGTGCCGTCTGAGGAAGTGGGTAGATCAGCTGCACCCATAATGCTCTATAAATGTCCACTAGCAGGTCTACATGTGAGACCAAGGTCATTTGCATTCCATGGATACTTGCCCACAGAGAGATTGTTACCCAGGAATTTGCCATGTGAGGAATCACTGGCACAAAGTCACTTTATCTAGAATCTGTCTGAGGTGGACTCCATCAGAAATAACATCCTCCAGATCACTACTAAGTGAGAGACTGGGAAGAACCCACTCTTACCAGGCAATCCACCAGATGCATTGATATAGTCAGGATTAGAGAAGGGACACATTGCTGATTTGTCGCCACTGGCCTGAATGATCAGGTATCAGACATGGCTCAGTAGCAGCATTCTCGCCTTGAGTCAAAGGTTGTGGTTTCAAGTCCCACTCCAGTGGCTTGAGCACATAATCTAAGCTGATACTCCAGTACAATGCTGAGGGTTTGCTGCACTGTTGGAGTTGTCATCTTTCAGCTAAAATGGAGACCTCGTCTACCCTTTCAAGTGGGCATTAAAGTTCCCATGGCACTATTTCAAAGAACAGAGAAGGTTCTGCTTGTGAGCTGGCCAGCATTTATCCTTCAACATCGGTAAAAACTGCTGATCTGGTCATTACCAATATTTTCTTTGTGGGAGCTTGCTGTGCGCAAATTGGCTGCCACGTTTCCTACATTACAACAGTAACTACACTTCAAAGGTATTTCATTGGCTCTTTGGGGCTGAGGTTATGAAAGCCACTACATAAAAGCAAGCTCCTTCATTCTTCCTTTTTACAGAAAGCCCTCACTGGTGAGCTAACAACAGCATACAGGGATCACCAGCACCTTAGTTTGCATTGGTAAAATGGACATCCTTGGGGCTGTCCAGCTTTAAGTAGTGGTGCTGTTATTTAATGATTTCAGACAAATGGCAGCAGGACCCTTTAAAGATGACAAAACACTTAACTGTCAATGTGGAAAAGAAGCAGAGGAACTCTTGAATACTGTGCCAAAAATCACATCAGTCTGACAGGTGAGTGTATTCCTGTTCAGATCTCATCTGTATGACTCTCCAATTCCTCTTGTCTGTCAAACACTTCTTATCAAAGCTTTATTGTGTTTATTCCTTTCCCAGCATTTCAAAGCTGAAATTACTTGATGACCAAGGTACCAATAAATAGGGTGAGTGATTTGTCATGGATCATCTAACTCAGTACACTGACCAAGAAACAAAACTTGTCTCTTTTTTGGTCTGTATGGCTCAGTTTCACACAGTGCCTTTACCAATAAAAACGACTTGCCAATGTAATTAATTATTGATGGGGGTGAGAAAGGAAAACTCAACGTTTTAAAAGGGTGTTTCCTTTATGGTAGTACAAAAGTTTACTTCACCTGAAGGGACAGAGAAATGTAGACATCAACTTCAATGTGCTTTTTATATTACTGCTTTAAGAAAAAGCTGTTCTGTAATACTCTAGGTTCCTGGTGCTGTGCAGACCACCGCACAGCATGAGAACAGCAGGTTGCACATGGTAAAAGAACCTCATCACTGGCCCACGTGAGTGAACCACGAGCAGCCAGGAAAATGGTAGTTTCTGTTTCTAGGGGCAACACTGATGTGCTGCCAGAGCATGGCAGCATCTGGAGAGGGCTGACAAAAGCCCTTTCCTTACAGCGACTCATTTACTCTACAGTGCTGTCACCAAAGTCAGTGTTGGTTTTGGCAACTACTCACATTTATAATTGCACTCTAAATAGGGCTATTAAAATGACAGTAAGTTGTAGCATTTAGTGTGTTTAAATGGACATCTTAAGAATGATGAATAGAGAAATTTTCAAAAGATAACAATGGAGGCTTTCAGTATTTCCACTTTGGTTAAATCCACTACAAATAGTTCACAGTTAAACAGGAACATTACCCACTTAACAAAATCAGCCTTCCGCAAAAATTAATTCCAAGAAATGACGAGCAATTCAGTATTGAAACTAATATTGCAAGGAGCTAGCTACAACCCAGCAGAAGGTGGTGCAGCTGCCATCAAAGGGTGAATAGAAGAAAGTAACTCGAGGCTGGAAGCTATACGCACAAACATTTGCCTCTTCATCGACTGGATTGTAGCATTTTAAATAGACTGAAGGGTTGGCTGAGATCTTTCCCATGGCAGGTGCTGTGGGTTTAATCGCTGATGCTAAACTGTTCCAAACATTTTGTACTGATTACAGCAACTCTGTTACTCACATACGTTATAATAACTATGTTCTTTCTATATTTTGGCAATACTCTGCCATTTTATTGTTTGAAATCAAGAATACAGCCAAAAGAGAGAAGTGGGAAAGAATGCATGTCTTGGCACCTCTCCCCCTCTCTTTCTCTGTCTCTTTTTCTCTGTATACCCACTGCACTCCAGAGATTGGTGACCTGCCTAATCCATACTCTCCACCTTTGCATAGATTGTTACACCTGCCAATTCCATCACATAACCTAGCCAAGTTCTTAATTGCCAGCCTTTTCACAAGGTGTCAAGCTAGCTATGAATAAAGAGGGCCATTTGACACATCTAAATTCATTAATCTAGAAAGATCCTAAATTCTCCTTATTTCAGCATCAAATTATTTCTGAAATCCTTCTAGAACTTTTCCTTCACTACTCTATCTGGAAGTCTATTCCAAATGGTGATCAATCTTGTGCAAAAAGTATTTCCCAATATCAGTTGTAAATTTTTCTTTCATGTTTGAACCTGCATTTCCTTATTCTACTCCCACAATGTAATTTAAGCTAATAATATGATTTACCTTTTCTGTTTCCACAAGTACCTGATATCATCTTTAAGATCACCTCTCAGGCACCTCTTTTTCTGGTTGAAAAACTGGTGTCTCTCCAGTCCTTCCAGGTAACTCAGATTCCTGACACTGGTGATCAGCCTCTTGGCTCTTCCCTGTGACCAGAGCTTGACAGCCAGAACTGGGTGCCTAGTTCAAGGTGCAGCCTAATCAGAGCACTCAACAGTTTGCTCACAACCTTTTCTGGCTTGTATTCTACCATTTTGGCTGTGTTGTTCAACATTGTTTGGGCTTTACTGATTGCTACTCTACATTGGTTCAGCAGGTTTAGCACTGTCTATGAAGACCCCTGGGTGTCTTTCAACTTCATCCTTAGCTATTTCAACACCATTCTTCCTGTATGTCTATTGCTTATTCTTCCTTTCTATGTGCAGCTTGTTACATTTGGCTGTATTAAATTTCATCTGCCACTGTTGTGCACATTTACATATTTTGTCGAGTAATTTCTGAGCTGCATCCTCTGATTCCACTGCACCTACTAGTTTGGCATCCACTGGAACTTTTACCATATGGTTGTGCTTGTTGGAGGCCAATCATCTTAGCCCCAGAACATTGCTTCAGGAGTTCTTCAGGGTAGTAACCTAGGCCCAACTATCTTCAGCTGCTTCATCAATGGCCTTCTCTCCATCATAAGGTCAGAAGTGGGGATGTTCGCTGATGGATTGTACGATGTTCAGCACCATTTACAACTCCTCAGATACTGAAGCAGTCCGTGTCCACATGAAGAAAGACCAGGACAATATCCAGGCATGGTCTGATAAGTGGCAAGTAACTTTTGCACCACACAAGTGCCAGGCAATAACGATCTCCAATAAGAGAGAATCTAACTACTTCCCCTTGACGTTCAATGGCATTACTATTCTGGATCCCCCACTATCAACATCCTGGGGGTTACCATTGACCAGAAAGTGAACTGGACTAGCCACATAAATACCGTGGCTACAAGAGCAGGTCAGAGACCAGAAATTCTGCAGCGAGCAACTCACTTCCTGACTCCCCAAAGCCTGTCCACCATCGACAAGGCACAAGTCAGGAATGTGATAGAATACGCTTCATTTGCCTGGTTGAGTGTGGCTCCAACATCACTCAGGAAGCTCAACACCATCCAGGACAAAGCAGCCTGCTTGATCAGCACCCCCATCCACCACCTTAAACATTCAGTCCCTCCACCATTGATGCACAGTGGCAGCAGTGTGAACCATCTACAAGATGCACTGTAGTAAGTCACCACACCTCCTTCAACAGCACCTTCCAAACCTGTGCCCGCTTCCACCTAGAAGGACAAGGGCAGCAGATGCATAGGAACACCACAATCTGCAAGTTCCCCTCCACCCAACACACCATCCTGACTTGGAAATGTTTTGGCGTTCCTTCACTGTTGCTGGATCAAAATCCTGGACCTCCCTCCCTAACAGCACTGCATGTGTACCCGCACTTGATGGACTGCAGCAGTTCAGGAAGGCAGCTCATCACCACCTTTTCAAGGGCAATTTAGGATGGGCAATAAATGCTGGCCTTGTCAGCAATGCTCACATCCTATAAATTAATTTTTTTTTAAAAGCTGTGGCAAAGCATACAGCCAAGACTGTCCCTTCTTCCTGTCCAAGTTAAGGGTTCAGAAGAAGGAGATGGTAGGATTACAAATGTATAATTGGTCATGGTTCAAACAACTGTTGTCTGTAGCATTCTGACTCTGAACTCTCAGGAGTGTCCTTTGAAGCTGTATTTCTTACCCATGAAAGGGGTTTCATCCATATGGAGAGCTGCTTTTCTTTGTGCTGACAAGAATTTAGAAAATAGGAGCAGGAGTAGGCCATACAGCCGCTCGAGCCTGCTCCACCATTCAATACAACCATGGCTGATCTTCTACCTCAACACCACTTTCCTACTCTATCGTCATATCCCTTGATTCCCTTAGTGTTCAAAAAATCTATCAATCTCATTCTTAACTAGACTCATCATTTGAGCATCCACAGGCCTCTAGGGTAGAGAATTCCAAAGATTCACAACCCTGTGAGGGAAGAAATTTCTCCTCATCTCAGTCCTACATGGCTGACTCCTTATCCTGAAACTATGACCCTTAGTTCTAGACTCTCCAGCCAGGGGAAACAGCCTCTGAGCATCTACCCTGTCAAGCCCTCTAAGAACTTCACCTATTTCAGTGAGATCCCTCTCATTCTTCTAAACTCCAGAGAATAGAAGCCCATTTTACTCAATCTGTCCTCATTGAACAGCCCTCTCATCCAAGAATCAGTCCAGTGAACCTTCATTGCGCCCTCTCCAAGGCCAGTATGCTCTTCTTTAGATACGGAGACCAAAACTGTACACAGTACTCACCTGGAGTGAGACTATAGCAGTGGTTCTCAAACTGAGGTCCACGGATCCCTGGTGGCACACAGAGACCTTCCTAGGGGTCCATGAAATAATGTGAAAGTGCTTACTGAGCACTGCCGGCCTTACAGGTGGGCGACGTGGACACCATCCAGGGCACCATGGTCAGGGCTTGGATTTCATCTTGCCACCACATTGTCTGCTGAAGATGTTGAGCTTTTGGATTAAAAGCTCTGCAGGGAGTGATATGGCAAATGTTAACAGAGTCTGCAGCCTCTTGCATTGGTACACTATACATAGGAACATAAGAAATAGGAGCAGGAGTAGGCCATTTGGCCCCTCAAGCCTGCTCTGCCATTCAATAAGATCGTGACTGATTTGGCCTCAACTGCACGTTCTTGCTTGTTCCCGATTACCCTTGACTCCCCTGTGGTTCAAAAATCTCTCTAGCTCAGCCTTGAATATATATAATGACTCAGCCTCCACTGCTCTCTGGGGTAGAGAATTCCAAAGATTCATGACACCTTAAGAGAAGAAATTCCTCCTCATTTCCATCTTAAATGGGCAACCCCTTATTCTGAAACTATGCCCCCTAGTTCTAGATTCCCCCATGAGGGAGAGGTCCACAAAGCTTTCAAATTAATCTTGGACCATCTTTCAGATGGTCTTCCAGTGCTCTGCAGAGCCACTGCTTTACCAGACTGTATAATTTAACTAGAAGGATTTTTACTGGTGTTTGCAGGGATCACATTCTGCAATTTCATCCTTTTTTCCTGAAAAACAAGAAGCGTTGGCTTTTATATAGAATGATTTACAAGTGTCATTGTCAAATATCACACCAAGGATAGACAGATTCTGCAGTCAGAAACAGGCACACCCATCTCACTGATTTCTGTAAGTGAATATCTATTTTCATAAAAGCATTATTAAAACACTCTTTACATGCAGCACCTACATATGTGTTTCTAGCATTATACCCTAGATCGGGTGATCCATGATTACTTTTTTTTTATTTCCAAAATATACTTTATTCATAAAAATCTGTAAAAAATACATTACCAGTTTCAAACAGCACCAAGTCAAAAAATACAAACAGTGCAAAGGAGGTCCGTTTGCTTCATTACAATCATGAGTTGCCTCACAACCCTTCCATTTCACATTTATCATGCCAATTACATTTTTACATTTTACAGCAAATGAAAATTTTCCCGATACAGTTCGAGGGTTTTCCCATGGATCCAGCCCCTCAGTTCAGCTTGGTGAGGGGACCTTACACAGAGGTCTTTCTCCATTGAGCCTTTGCTGCGGCTGCCCCAAGCTTTAGTGTGTCCCTCAGCACGTAGTCCTGGACCTTGGAATGTGCCAGTCTGCAACATTCGGTCGTGGACAACTCTTTGCGCTGGAAGACCAGCAAGTTTCGGGCAGACCAAAGGGTGTCTTTCACCAAATTGATAGTCCTCCAGCAGCAGTTGATGTTTGTCTCGGTGTGTGTCCCTGGGAACAGTCCGTAGAGCACAGACTCTTGGGCTGAACCTCGACAAAAACCACTGCATCTCTTTCCAAACCTGCTTTGCAAAGACACATTCCAGGAGGAGGTGGGCAACCATCTCTTCCCCACCACAGCCACCGCGGGGGCATTTGGCGGAGGGGGCGAGACTTCGGGCGTGCAGGAAGGATCTGACGGGGAGGGCTCTTCTCACCACCGGCCAAGCTACATCTTGGTGCTTGTTTGAAAGTTCTGGTGATGAGGCATTCCGCCAAATGACTTTTACGGTCATTTTACGGTCGGGGAACCATCCGACAGGATCCACCATCTCCTTTTCCCGTAGGGCCTTGAGGACATTCCATGCAGACCACTGCCTGATGGATCGGTGGTCAAAGGTGTTTTCCGCAGAAACTGCTCCACTAAGGATAGGTGGTACGGCACGGTCCAACTGGATGGAGCGTTCCACGGCAATGTGACCAGGCCCATCCTTCGCAACACCAGGGACAGATAGAACCTCAGCACGTAGTGACACTTGGAGTTTGCATACTGGAGGTCTACACACAGCTTCCATGATTACTAATCCATTTGAAAAGGGGTCCTCCGACCCAAAAAGTTTGACAACCACTGCCCTTTTGCAGCAATCCTTCCTTACTCCATCCCCCTTGCAGTAAAGGCTAACATACCATTGGCTCAGTTCCTTAATGCTGTAGTTTCTATTAATCAAAGCTGCAATGCATATGCAAATATTTAAATAAATGTGACTGCAGTTTAACTCACTAAATAAAAGGCAAATGCCTTATTTAGAACCCAAGTGCATATTTTATTATGTACCTTATCGTGGTGTTTTCTAATTGGCTGCTCACAATTTCCATGGCAACTATTAAGACAAGTAGCAAAGCTTCACAGCTTCAATACCTTAATCAGGTATTAAAGCAGTGATAGCAGAAAACCAGGAGACAAAAGGGAGGAAGGAACTTAAAACAATCACTAGAGAAAAAGTAATGGGAATAAAGGCTGACGAGTCCTATAGGCCTGATGGCCTGTATCCTGGGTCTTAAAAGAAGTGGCTGCAGGGATAGTGAATGCATTGGCTGTAATCTTCTAAAATTCCCTAGATTCTGGAAAGGTCCAGCAGATGGAAAACCACAAATATAACACCGATGTTCAAGAAAAGAGGGAGACAGAAAGCTGGAAACTACAGGCCAGTTAGCCTAACAGCTGTTGTTGGGAAAGTGCTAGAATCCATTATTAAAGCGTTAGTAGCAGGATAGCTAGAAAATCACAATACAATCTAGCAGAGTCAACATGGTTTTATGAAAGGGAAATCATTTTTGACAAATTTATTAGAGTTCTTTGAGGATGTAACAAGCAGGGTGAATAAAGGGGAGCCAGTAGATGGAGTGTATTTGGATTTCCAAAAGGCATTTGATAAGGTGCCACATAAAAGGTTACTACACAAGATCAGAGCTCATTGTGTTGGAGGTGATATATTAGGATGGATAAGGACTGGCTAACAAACAGGAAACAGAAGGTTGGGATAAATGGGTCATTTTCAGGATGGCAAACTGTAACCAGTGGAGTGCCACAGGGATCAGTACTGGGGTCTCAAGTATTGACAAATCTATATTAATGACCTGGATGAAGGAACCAAGTGTATTGTAGCCAAATTAGCTGACGATACGAAGATAGGTAGGAAAGCAAGTTGTGAGGAGGATAGAAAGGGGGAATTTTATGAGTGCCGTGGCATTCCTGACAGCAAGACAGGAAGTTCGTGCAACTTCTGCTTCCGCTGCAATTCCCGTTTCACACATGATTTTGTACGTAAATGAGTCGTGTGGCAACAGGCACTGGGGGGGGCACATGGGATCATGCGGCGGAGGAGGTCTTTCATTGGTGGAACCCACTGTCACTGCCCCAAGCACCATGATTGCCACAGATCTAAAACATCTGTGCTTGTAGCCTCAAGGAGCAGCAACCTTCCTTTCATGTAAGTATCTTCAGATTAATCTAAATTGAAGCTTTAACTTAAATCAAAATGTTTTTGCCTCCCTTATTTTGTAAAAGTCACCATTAATTTCATATCAGTTATTTTACCTGCAGCCAAAGTCAGTCAGTAGGCTGCATTCCACCCCACAGTTCAGTGATGCCCCCCTGCTGGTTCTCCTCCAGGCCGTCAGGGAAAGGTGGGAGGTTCTCTTCCCTGCAGGTGGAGTGCGAAGACACTCAGACCTCATTAAGGTGGCCTGGATGGAGGTAGCAGAGGAGGTCTCAAACAGTGGGGTGGCATGTAGAATATGGGCGCAGTGCCGCAAGCGCATCAATGACTTGCTCATATCGGCAAGGGTAAGTAGTGGTCTTGGTGAAGCAGTTCCATTTTATTTCTTCCATGGCTCTGTGTCTTTAAGGCAGAGGGTACACAAGTAATGTAGTGGAATGCGTGAGCAGCCTTGGTGCTATTCACTAAATGATGTTGTGCCAAGATGAAGATTGGCATTGTTTATGTGATTGGATGTGTTGTGCGAAAGCCAATGCAGAATAAATGATGTTGATGCATGTATGCAATGGTTATGATGCATCATTTGCCATGTCATTAAATCTGCACTGTCTGTTGCAAGATAAACAAAGCCACAACCAGCGTGAGCTCCCCTAGAATGGGAGGAGTGATCCCTGGCATCAGGCTGCTGACCACGCTTGAGGAGGAGGTCACTGAGATTGCGAGAGAGGAGGGAGGCAGGGCGAGTGGAGATGGCGAGGCAGGGGCCACAAGGCATAAGGGTTAAGTGTCATCTCTACTCTTGCAGCCATATGTAGAAACGAAATGAAATTGTGTGAACTCAAGTGAAGCAGATACTTACAGTGCCTCTGCTTGTCTGCACTGTAGGTGCCAGCACTTGAGTCGTGGAACGCCGCGTGGTCCAAGAATTCTCCTCTGGGGAGGAAGAAGAAGCCAATGCCCCAGAGAGTGCACCGTCACCTGCCTCGTCCACCTCTGCCGGCACAGGTCTGTGGGGGGGTTTAAGATTAGAATCTGGGTCTCAAGCCGGTGGTCAAGACACAGACACATCCCAGCAGCTGAGGGAGTATGTGCCAGCCGGGTCCCCTGACAATCGAAGGACTGCTGGGGACCAGGCCTCTGCTCAACCCCATGCTCATGATGATCCTCTGTTTGTGGCTCCAAGAAGTCTGCTGGGTGTGCACCAAAGCCATGTGGAACATATGTCAGAGATGCCTGAGGTCATGCATGACTTTGCACATGGCATGGAGGAGTCCTTGCAAGCCATGACATCTACCATGTCCCAGGCATTTGAGCATATGGCTTCCTCAGTAGAGAGTTCGGCGAGCTCTGTGGTGAGTCTGGTTGACCACTTGAGCCATATGCGATCTGACCTGCACTCCATCGCTGTTGCCATTGGCTCCATGCAGCAGAGTCTAAACGAGAAGGATGAGGAACCTGGACCTCCCTCAGGATGATCCTTCCCCTCAGGGAGACAGGCAGGTGCCATTGTGCACACAGATGGAGGAGGAGGGCAAGTCTGCTGCCCCAGGGCCTTTCTCTCAGGATACCCCTACGGAAAACAGCGTCTTGTCCTCCCTCCACTGACACTGACCCCCTTACCTCCAGCAGGTGAGCACACAGGGTTACTCATGCGCCATTGCTGCAGACTCCAGTAGGATGGAGCCATCAAGCCCCATTCCTCCAGAGGATGTCTACCACAGTCATCCACAGTAACAGGCAGCACATTGAGCAGACTGCCTCCACCTCAGATACTAATGTTGGGGTAGCACCTGGACGTAGTGGCAGGAAAATAGCATGAAGGTGGCGCGAGTGATGTATGTATTGTGAGAATAGAACATTTTATTTCATATAAAATATGATCCACTCTCAATAATGTTTTGTTTGGTTTCAGATGGATACAAAAATATTTTTTGGAGGCCTATGACAGGAACGCAAAGATGTTTGCAAAGCTTCTCAGAAACTGCCCAGTGTCCATTTCTCATTGGAATTTAAGCCTTCAGTCTTCAATGATAGCTGTTTGCCATTTGATGATTATTACATTTTTCCAATACTGTCATTCCTTACTTTTGTTTTCTGCATTCATAACAATGCTGTTTGCAGTGGTGTGTAGTAGCATTCATTGTAGCCCAAAGATGATTTCAAATGCCAATCACATGGAAGTGCAGCAATGCTTCGTTAAGATTGCCAAGATGAATAAGACCCCATGCAAAATTGAATTTCTGTGGGGAATTGTTACGTTTCTCCTCCCAACGTTCCTTGATGATGTGACTTATTGTTGGCTGACAAGTGCATAAATGAGGTTCTCCCTGATGTTCCTTGCATGTCTCTCCATGGCCCTCATATCGATGACGGCATCATTGCCTTGTTGTCCTCCTCCTCACCCTCTTCATAGTCATCCCCATCTGAGGACTGGTGTCCTTCCTGTTCCTCTAGCTGCAGAATGTTGCCGTGTCAAATTGCAAGGTTATGCAAGGCAAGCAGACAACAATTATTCATGACACCCTCTGTGGCGCGTAATGAACAGCCCTTCCAGACTGGTCAAGGCATGGCAAGTGCATTTTCAGCATGCCAATGCTGTGTTCAATGATGGTTCTGGTGGATGTGTGAGCAGCATTGTACCTCTCTTCAGCAGCGCTTTGGGGAAGACGTACTGGTGTCATCAACCATGTACAAAGCGGGTAACCCTTGTCACCCAGGATCCATTCGTCCACTTCGGCTGGTTCCTCAAAAACTGCTGGCAGCTGGGAGGTCCTCCAGCTTGAGCCCATCATCCTTGACCCACCCAGTGTTACAAGTACCCTTCCGTCTGTTACCTTTGAGTCTCTCCCCATTACCGTGCACGATGTAATCATCAATGTATTCATGCCATCCCTCCTCCCTTTCCTTCTCCCATTACTATTGACATGTCAACTCTTACCCTTGAACCTCCTCACATTGAACTGATCAATGTTGCTGAGTCCCATTCCCTTCCATATGAAGTCGTCGATTTCCCACCCGTTAGTCTTGACCTTCTCCCCTACAGAATCCATTTGCCCCCATTGACTGTGACTGTTCCCTCTGCTAACCAGTACCCTCAATTTGCCCCACAGCTCCCCGACATTGACAGCACTCATCCCTCCCTTTAGGCCTTCGCCAAATATCTTCACACTATACTGCTATAATCCACCCACCATCCCCGCAGCCGACAACATGCAGCTTCAGCATCAACAGCAACTATTCAACACCCTGGACGCTCCACTCCACCCTCCCCTGCTCCTCCATGCACCCGATCAGCCCCATCCTTCCGTCCTCGACTACCCTGCCCTGCTCCTCCATGTACACCCTGTCCCTGCCTTCACCACCATCCCCTGAGATGATTCATCCTTGCTGGTGCCGAGCCTGGAGGGAAACATCCATTGCAATGCTGGCATTAGTTTGCCAGATGAGTTAAAGAGAGTAGAGCACAGACCTGAGACTCAACTGCACAAATCCAACTGCTGCACACCACGGTGAAACAATCGTGAACTGGATGACATAGCAATATCGCTCGCCATTCACTTAATCTGGCAGGTAGGACTAAATTATAACTATGTGTCGGGTAATGAGTATTCATGTTATTTAAATGAATGCAAAGCTGTAATCTGACATTGCTCTGGGGAATCCTGGAACGCCACAAACCCGCCACCGACTTAATTTCTCTAACGTTTTCTGTTATCGGGATTCCAAATAAAACCCTCCCATCTAATTATATCACACGGCACGCCACCAAATCCGCTGCAGCAGAGAGCTTAAAATTCCCCCCAAAGAGTGTGCAAAGGGATATAGATAGGTTGTGAGTGAGCAAAAATTTGGCATATGAAGTATAATGTGAGAAATGTGAGTGGTCCACTTTGGTAGGAAGAATAGAAAAGCAGAATATTACTTAAATGAAAAGTGACTGCAGAATGCTATGGTACAGAGGGACCTGGGTATCCTTGTTTAGTTTATATTTTTTTTAGTTTAGAGATACAGCACTGAAACAGGCCCTTCGGCCCACCGAGTCTGTGCTGACCATCAACCACCCATTCATACTAATCCTACACTAATCCCATATTCCTACCACATCCCCACCTGTCCCCATATATTTCCCTACCACCTACCTATACTAGGGGCAATTTATAATGGCCAATTAACCTATCAACCTGCAAGTCTTTGGCATGTGGGAGGAAACCGGAGCACCCGGAGGAAACCCACGCAGACACAGGGAGAACTTGCAAACTCCGCACAGGCAGTACCCAGAATCGAACCCGGGTCCCTGGAGCTGTGAGGCTGCGGTGCTAACCACTGCGCCACTGTGCCGCCCCTGTGTACATGAATCACAAAAAAGTCTGCGCATAGGTACAGCAAGTAATTAGGAAGGCAAATGGAATGTTGACCTTTATTGCAAGAGGAATGGAGTATAAAAGTAGGGGAGTCTTGCTAAACTGTGCAGGGCATTGGTGAGACTGTACTTAGAGTACTGTGTACAGTTTGGTCACCTTATTTAAGGAGAGACATATTTGCATTGAAAGCAGTTCAGAGAAGGTTCACTAGACTGATTCCTGCGATGAAGGTTTGTCTTACAAGGAAAGGATGAACAGGTTATGCCAATACTCATTGGAGTTTAGAAGAATGAGAGGGGATCTTATTGAAACGTATAAGATTCTGAGGAGGCATGACAGTTTCGATGCTGAAAAGATGTTTTCCCCTCGTGGAGGAATCTAGAACTAGGGGGTACAGTTTCAAATTGAGGGGTCTTCCATTTAAGATGGAGATGAGGAGGAATTTCTTCTCTCAGAGGGTTGTTAGTGTTCGGAATTCTCTTCTCCAAGAGCAGTGGAGGCTGCGTCATTGAATATATTCAAGGCTGAGTTAGACAGCTTTTTGAGTGGCATGGGAGTCAAGGGTTATGGGGGGGCAGACAGGAAAGTGGAATTAAGGCCACAATCAGATCATCCATGATATTATTGAATGGCCTTCTCCTGCTCCTATTTCTTATGTTCTTATGTTCACTTTCTAAGTTCAGAACCGACTGCAGTTAGATTCCCACAAACTGCTGTCTGAATCAGACAGCTCTGGCCAGAATTTTGGAAACCTCCAAATCTTCAGTGATAAGAACCCACATAAAGAAACGGAAGGAGTTTTTGTTACAGCTTTGGCAGATGACCAGTCACAATGAGGCAGTTACCATGGCAACAATACCAGACCAACTGGAAAGCAATCCAATCTCTCCCGCTCTTTCCCTCATGCACTCCAAACACACAATCAATTAGATGATGTGCTTTACAAAAATACAAGCAAACAGCCTTTGGAAATGGATGTATTTCCCACTGAGATTGATGGGAGAATATGGCATTGACACTATTGATGATAGGCTCTCAGTTTATCCACCTTTTTCAGGAAGTGAGGGTTCCTTCTGGATTAACTGCTCTTTCCTGGCCGGCCTCCCATCTTCCACCCTGCAAAACTCAAGCTCATTCAAAACCCTGCTGCCTGTGTCCTAACTCGTACCAAGTCCTGTTCACACACCACCCTGTTCTCACTAACCTAGATTTGCTCCAAATCAACCAACAACTTAATTTTAAAATTCGCATCCTTGTTTTCAAATCCCTCCATGGCCATGCCCCTCTATATGTTTGTAACCTCCATCAGCCCTATAAGCCTTTGTGTTCTCTGTGCTTCTCTAATTCTGACCTCTTGCACAACCCCAATTTTAATTGCTCCACCATTGCCCACTGTGCTTTCTGTTGTCAATGCCTTAAGCTCTGGAATTCCCTCCCTGAACCTCTCTACCTCACTCTCCTCCTTTAAGACGATTCTTAAAATCTATCTCTTTGATCAAGCTTTCGGGCATCTGTCCTAATATCTCCTTATGTGGCACGGTGTTCAAACTTGTTTGATAAAGCTCCTGTGAAGTGCTGGAATATTTTACAATGTTAAAGGTGCTATATTTGTGCAAATTATTGTTGTTGCTAAATCACCAGCAGCGATTTGTCTTTTAAACTACACGAGACACCTTGGGTTAATCTTGAGGTCTGCCTCCCTCCTCTGGGTGATATTGTTCAAGGTGATGGCAAGAGTTCCTATTGGCAAGGGTTCAGTGAATTGGTTTGATGATGTAAGAACATAAGAACATAAGAAATAGGAGCAGGAGTAGACCGTATGACCCTTTGAGCCTGCTCCACCATTGAGTACGAACATGGCTGTTCTACCTCAACTCCACTTTCCTGCCCGCTCCCCATATCTCTTGATTCCCTGAGAAATCAAAGATCTATTGATCTCAGTCTTAAATCTACTCAATGGAGCATCCACAACCCTCTGGGGCAGACCATTTCAAAGATTCACAACCTTCTGAGTGAAGAAATTGCTCCTTGTCTCAGTCCTAAATGATCGGCCTCTTATCCTGAAACTGTGCCCTCGTGTTCTAGATTTCCCAGTCAGAGAAACAACTTCTCAGTGTCTACCCTGTCAAGCCCCCTCAGAATCTTGTATGATTCAATGTGATCACCTCTCATTCTTCTGAACTCCAGAGAGTTTAGGCCCAATTTACTCAGCCTGTCATTATAGGAGAACCCTCTCAACCCAGGAACTAATCTAGTAAAACTTCACTGTGCCACCTTCAAGCAAGTATATCCTTCCTTAAATATGGAGACCAAAACTGCACACAGTACTCCAGGTGTGGTCTCACCAAAGCCCTGTAAAATTGTAGCAAGGCTTCTTTATTCGTGTACTCAGATTCCCTTGCAATAAAGGCCAACATGCCATCTGCCTTCCTAATTGCTTGCTGTACCTGCATGTTAACTTTCAGTAACAAAACAAAAAGTACTGGAAATACTCAGCAGGTCTGGCAGCATCTGTGGAGAGAGAAGCAAAGTTAACATTTCAGGTCTGTGACCTTTCATCAGAACTGCTAACTTTCTGTGTTCCTTGTACGAGTGCACCCGAGTCCCTCTGAACATGAGCATTTAAAAGTTACACGATTTTAAAAAAATATTCTGTTTTTTTCTATTCTTACCTCCGAAGTGAATAACTTCATACTTCGCCACATAATACTCCATCTGCCACCTTGTTGCCCACTCACTTAACTTGTCTATATCCCTTTGCAGCCTCTTTGTATCCTCCTCACTGCTTACATACCAACCTAACTTTGTATCATCAACAAACTTAGATATATTTCTCTTGTCTCTTCATCTAAGCTGTTATTATAGATTGTAAATAGCTGAGGCCCCAGCACTGATCCTTGCGGCACGCCACTAGTTACAGTCTGCCAACTTGAAAATGCCCTGTTAATCACTGTTCTCTGCTTCCTGTTTGTTAACCAATCCTCTAACCATGCTGATATATTACCCCCAGCTCCATGAGCTCTGATCTTGTGTGTAAACCTTTTGTGTGACACCTCATCAAATACCTTTTGGAAATCCAAGTATACTACATCTACTGTTTCCCCTTTATCTACCCTACTTGTTACATTCTTAAAAACCTCGAATAAATTTGTCAAACACGATTTTCCTTTCGTAAAAGGAGGGGAGTAGAGACAGCCCTGGTAATTATAGACCTGTGAGCCTTACTTCGGTTGTGGGTAAAATGTTGGAAAAGGTTATAAGAGACAGGATTTATAATCATCTTGAAAAGAATAAGTTCATTAGCGATAGTCAGCACGGTTTTGTGACGGGTAGGTCGTGCCTCACAAACCTTACTAAGTTTTTCGAGAAGGTGACCAAACAGGTGGATGAGGGTAAAGCAGTGGATGTGGTGTATATGGATTTCAGTAAGGTGTTTGATAAGGTTTCCCACGGTAGGCTATTGCAGAAAATACGGAAGTATGGGGTTGAAGGTGATTTAGAGCTTTGGATCAGAAATTGGCTAGCTGAAAGAAGACAGAGGGTGGTGGTTGATGGCAAATGTTCATCCTGGAGTTTAGTTACTAGTGGTGTACCGCAAGGATCTGTTTTGGGGCCACTGCTGTTTGTCATTTTTATAAATGACCTGGAAGAGGGTGTAGAAGGGTGGGTTAGTAAATTTGTGAATGACACTAAGGTCGGTGGAGTTGTGGATAGTGCCGAAGGATGTTGTAGGGTACAGAGGGACATAGATAGGCTGCAGAGCTGGGCTGAGAGGTGGCAAATGGGAGTTTAATGCGGAAAAGTGCGAGGTGATTCACTTTGGAAGGAGTAACAGGAATGCAGAGTACTGGGCTAATGGGAAGATTCTTGGTAGTGTAGATGAACAGAGAGATCTTGGTGTCCAGGTGCATAAATCCCTGAAGGTTGCTACCCAGGTTAATAGGGCTGTTAAGAAGGCATATGGTGTGTTAGCTTTTATTAGTAGGGGGATCGAGTTTCGGAGCCACGAGGTCATGCTGCAGCTGTACAAAACTCTGGTGAGACCGCACCTGGAGTATTGCGTACAGTTCTGGTCACCGCATTATAGGAAGGATGTGGAAGCTATGGAAAGGGTGCAGAGGAGATTTACTAGGATGTTGCCTGGTATGGAGGGAAGGTCTTACGAGGAAAGGCTGAGGGACTTGAGGTTGTTTTCGTTGGAGAGAAGGAGGAGGAGAGGTGACTTAATAGAGACATATACGATAATCAGAGGGTTAGATAGGGTGGATAGTGAGCGTCTTTTTCCTCGGATGGTGATGGCAAACACGAGGGGACATAGCTTTAAGTTGAGGGATGATAGATATAGGACAGATGTCAGAGGTAGTTTCTTTACTCGGAGAGTAGTAGGGGCGTGGAACGCCCTGCCTGCAGCAGTAGTCGACTCGCCAACTTTAAGGGCATTTAAGTGGTCATTGGATAGACATATGGATGAAAATGGAATAGTGTAGGTCAGATGGTTTCACAGGTCGGCGCAACATCGAGGGCCGAAGGGCCTGTACTGCGCTGTAATGGTCTATTCTATATCTATTCTATAAAACCATGTTGACTTTGTCTGATCATACTATGATGTTCTAAGTGCATTGTTAAGACTTCCTCAATAATAGATTCCAGCATTTTCCTGATGACTGATGTCAGGCTAACTGCTCTGTAGTTTCCTGTTTTCTCTCTCCTTCCTTTCTTGAATAGCAGTGTTACATTTGCTAACTTCCAATCTACTGGGACCATTCTAGAATCCAGGGTATTTTGGAAAATCATAACCAGTGCATTCACTATCTCTGCAGCTACTTCTTTTAGAACCCTAGGATGTAGGCCATCAGGTCCAGGGGATTTGTCAGCTATTAGGCCCTTAAGTTTGTCCAGTACTTTTTCTCTGCTGATATTAATTACCTTAAGTTCCTCACTCTTATTAGCCCCTTGGTACCCACCATCTGGGTATAAATGCCAGCAACTGTTTTTGCTCCAGTGATAACTATGGTGACAGCATGAAGCATGGCTGAGGATTTGTGGCACAATGTAGAGGGGAGCTCTCTGACACAAGAGCGCCATCTACTGAAGCCTTGTAGACTACATCAACACAAGCAGCTCTGCTGCAGCATTGGAAAAGCCTCTGCTATACTTTGACTGTCTGTTCCCCACCCCACCCACAGCCCAACCCCCATAGCACACATTCACAACACACACAACTTGTTTACGTTCTGTGGCACTCCTAGCCCGCACTCTGGCAAATAAATGGCATTTTCATTCAACAGAAGCAGATGTACTGATAATGCACAGATGCTCATCTAAACTGAGCACCTTATTCACTCACTGCTCTGCCACAGTCTAAGGTTAGGACCATGCTGGATATTTAGGGTGAAATGCAATTAGAATTTGTGAATTGAGTTGTAATGGAGAAAATTACATGGGTTTGCTGAGCACAAGATAAGGAAATGAGCTGGGAATCATGAAAATAGAAATCAGGCCACAGCCAACGAAAACATAACTATGAGCAACTGAGATGGAAGCAAGAGATCTGAAGGCGATATCCTTACACAAGGGACATCAACACTGGAGGAATGATAATCTGATATAATAGAGTAATTCAACTCATCTAAGAATAGTGCCTCAGCTCAGTGTGTATGATCGAATTTTAAAGCAGTGACATTGTTAATTGTAAAGCATAGTCTGTATTTAACTAATAATAGGTATAATGTTGGTACGCGCACAAAGAATTGGGTTATAGCAGCTGCAAACCTAAAGGCCAGTTTGATGTTTTCACCTGCATTATTTCCAATAATCTAGTCACAGGTATTTATCTACATTCCTCAATTGGCCTTAGGGAGGGCAAATATTCGCTAGGGTTTCTGCTCCTGACCTCTGCTGGAAAGCGTCCAGTGAGGACAGATGTGACTTCCCCCTATGGTTGACATTCCTGTCAACACTCACTGGGATAATTTTACCTTTCAGCAACAGCGTAAAAGGGGCAATATTGGATCAGCCGTCCGTTGTACACTTCTCCCGATTTTTGCTTTCATTGACTTCATAGTGCTGGGTTTTATTGATTTGTAGCCTGAAATTTGCAAGGATCTACCATTGCCCTCTAAGTGACTTCAAGAACTTATAATTATCTACCTTACCTGTATTTCTTTATTCACACCATTTCCCCACAGAGAGTACATGACTTAGCTAAACTTTGCTACCATCCTCTGGACTACAGTGATCTGTATGTGGTACACCAGAAAAATCTCTAGCATTATATAAATTCCATTGATATTCTTTTATTACTGTTAGATTTTCCTTCAATATTTTAAACTTATATTTTCCACTGTAGTCAATGATTTTTCTGACTTCACAGCTAGACTTTTAAGTCCTGAGTGATATTTGGAAGCAGTATGAGACCATACTCTTATGCATTTTACAACGGGCTTGGATGAATGGAGCTCTTCATTATTACTATCTAATCTCTGAATATAGATTCATTTAACTGTTTTATTGCATTTAGACATGCAGACTGATCTTGGAATTCTCCAGCAGGTTATCTTTTCTTCGTGATGACTGCTGGTCAAACTGTTGCTGCAGTGTGCTTTCTACAATTTAGTGTCACTCCAACTTTAAAGGTTTGCAGCAGATTGATGTGAGTTGGTGACACTGCCATTTCACCAATTGGGCTATCATGCACCCCTCTGTTTATAGACTTGGCAAAATTTTGGCTTGCTTTAATTCTTTACCAGAAGACAATAACCCAGATAAAGCAGTTGCACATTTTGCATAACGTTGGACATCAACAAGGCTTGACTTCAGGTTGTCCATTGGTAAAGAATGGCCTAAACCTTCTATCAAATATGTACTAGTGACATTTATTGGTACAAAATCTGTACTGCAGTAGCTTTTGAAAGAAATCGCTTCTATCCACAGGCTGTCATGGTACCTTTTTGTAGTATCAAATTGACAGACCAACCACCTCTTGGGTAGTTAACGGATGACTAGATCTAACTTTGGTTGGCACCTGAAAACTAGCTTTAATTTTCTTAGTTTAGTGTCTAGCTGTTATTACTGCTGTAGTAAATTGAACCAAATCTTCCCCATGGTATTTCAGAGTTCTTTTTGATCATATTGAAGCTACTCTGCACCATGTCAATTTATTTATTTTGCATGCAAATGACCAAACTGATTAATGTGTGATAATAAAAGCAAAATATTGCAGATGCTGGAAATCTGAAATAAAAATAGAAAGTGCTGAAAGTACTCAGCAGGTCTGGCAGCATCTGTGGAGACAGAAACAGAGTTAACATTTCAGGTCTGTGACCTTTTTTCAGAACTGACAAAAGTTAGAAATGTAATAGGCTTTAAGAAAGTGAAAGGAGGGAGGGGGGAAGAAGAACAAAAGGGAAGGTCTGTGATAGGACAGAGGGCAGGAGATATTAAATGACAGAGATATCACAGAATAAAAGGCAAAGGGAGTGCTAATAGTTGTCTTTTACTACTACTATTACTACTCCCTTTGCCTTTTGTTTCATGTCATCTCTGTCATTTAATCTCCCCCCCACCCAACCCCCCTTTCACTTGCTCATGTGGGCATCCTTCCATCTACAAAAGCCAATTACATTTCTAACTTTTGCCGGTTCTGAGGAAAGGTCACAGACCTGAAACGTTAACTCAGTTTCTCTCTCCACTAATGCTGCCAGACCTGCTGAGTATTTCCAGCACTATGTGGGATTAATGTGTGATCTCTGCTTGACATCATTTGAGTTTGCAAGCAAGCACTAACTGTCTACTTTATATATGGCTATTGATTTATGAGCACAAAATCCAAACTGTTTAACTCTAAAAGCTATCGGTATTTTGATCCAGTGTGCGCTTTGGAGTTTTTTTTTATTTTCTCCAAAGACCATTAGGCCTTATTCATAGCACAGAATGGCCGGGTGGCACAGTGGTTAGCACTGCAGCCTCACAGCTCCAGCAACCCGGGTTCAATTCTGGGTCCTGCCTGTGTGGAGTTTGCAAGTTCTCCCTGTGACTGCGTGGGTTTTCACCGTGTGCTCCGGTTTCCTCCCACAGCCAAAGACTTGCAGGTTGATAGGTAAATTGGCCATTATAAATTGCCCCGAGTGTAGGTATGTGGTAGGAGAATGGTGGGGATGTGGTAGAGAATATGGGATTAATGTAGGGTTAGTACAAATGGGTGGTTGTTGGTCGGCACAGACTCGGTGGGCTGAAGGGCCTGTTTCAGTGCTGTATCTCTAAATAAATAAATAAATAAAGAACATACACATTCTAACCAGTGAATAACAATAGCTCAGAATGAAAGCCTGGTACAAATCCTACATTAATGCTGTAGCAGACGATGCCTGTACCTACTGGGCATGTAGTGACAAAATGGGTGGATGGGTAGCACAGGTATGGTGCTGCTTTCAGCTTCATACCGCAATGGCAGAGAGATTGTTCCATCCCTTGTTTTACGCTTCATGCTTGGGTCGTTTATCTTGTATTATTTTGTCAATTGCTTTACGTGCCACTTTGGAGATTGTGCCAAATCATTGGATGAATACAAGACGTAACCAGCACCCTTCAAAACATAATATGTACTGAAATGGAATAACTTTAATATCGAGCCAAGCCTGACTAAGCTCAATCTTGTACTTGATCCAACATAAAATTGTAATATTCTATTGCTCTCCACATACAGAATTCCTTTTTTAAGGACACTAAAGTATTTAACAGAATTTGACAAGCATATACATGGGGTAAGGAACAGCTGCCATTTCACGGAATAATATCCTTGTGAATCACTTCTACTGGTTAACATATTGTCTAAACGTGCACTTGGTCTCACAACACTAGGTGTAATCTACACTTAGTGATGTCACCCTCTCCACAACATGATATTCCAGCACAAGATATTGGCAAATATCAACACCCAGTAGAGTATGGATCATCGAAGGTAAAGAAACAGGTAGCAGGGAATATAGAGGTTCGCTCAATCTTAGGCTTTAAAGGATGTGTAAACCACTTCAATTTCAATCTCCGGGTTCGCGTTCCCCAAACTACCTTCAATTATGTTATTTCCTGTTCGTTGCTTCCAGTAGATCCTTTATTCTTGACACTAGCCGATCAAAATAATACTGCTGATGGGGCAATGAATGGGAGTAAACCCCCTCCTCCCTCCTTTTAAAGAAAAAGGGTGAACTCTCTCGTCAAATCACAGCAGTAAACTGTGACATGAATCATCATCTCTCGGCTTTGAACATGGCTTGAGAGACTCACCTGCCAGGCTGTTGTAACACTCAATCTCGCTGTTCTCCACCACCTTCCTCTCTTCCTCGGTCAGTCTTACGGACGTTTTCCCGCAGGCAGGATGCACTTGAACGGCAGAGGACGATGACTCGGGATTGGTCACCGCCAAGAAGCCCTTCATCTCCAGCAAAGCTCGGTGGTACTTGCCGATGGCTTCTCGGAATTTTTTCTCCTTGTAGCACTGGTTGCCCTGGGTCTTGAAGTCCAGCGCTCTCTGAATGGTATCCTGCGGGTCTGACTGACTGTGATCGCCCCTGATCACACTCAGCTCGCACCTGGACACATTCAGAGTTCCCCTACCTCCTCCTGGTCTACCAGCATCTCCCGGCCGCCCAGGGATGGAGATGTGCTTGATGCCAGATGGGTTTTTATCTTCCATCTCTTAGCTGCTGCAGCCGATCTCTTTCATGTTGCTGGGCGCTGCAAACACACTGTGTGCTGGGTTCCCGTGTGTCTGTGTGTGCGCGCGTTTGCTTTGGACTGGTTGCTGAAATTGTCCAACAGATCCACCAGAGGCACCGATCTGTCCTGCTCTGCTGTGTGTGTGTATGTGTGTGTGTGTTTTTTTTTGGAGATGCTTGGCTCTGTATTGCTGACCCGGAAGAGCTGGAGCAATCCACACGTAATCCAACCTGATGCAGTTTCTAATTAAAGCGATAGCGTCTGGAAAAATCACAGATCAGAGGAAGAAGAGTGCGGGGCCGGTTGGTGACAGAGATGGCACAGCCAAGGCTAATAAACCTAATCTCACTTTACAGCTAAGGAGCATGAATTCAGACATCTCACACTCTTCAATGTGTCCACACTTCAGCAAGGATTGTCTGCATTTCAATCGAACGATTGGCCCAAATTACTGTTTCTTAATCTCACATCCAGACCAATCACTTTGTAAATATCAACAGTTTTTCATGTAACTGTTGTGCTGCCTAAGACAAGCTTTTGGAGTGTCCCATCCTCAGACTTCCTCATGTTTCAGCTCTCCTTCCTCCCCTAGCTTGCCCTGCTGAAGATGTTGGTGGTGATTTGTGTTGGGGGAATGACTCTGCAATATGTTGTCCAGATGGCTCTTTTCGCCTGTGAACGAATTTGGGTTTGTCAATGGGCAAAGCGCCCTTGGGTGCCCTCTCAGTCGAGTCCTCAATCATGCTCGGCATATGCCATCTGCACAGATTATAGTTAGCTACTGACCAGGCCGGTGGTAAATCGTGGGATCTCCCTGGGTTTGTGTGACTCACTGGTTCACTTGCCTCCCCAATAGTTTTAAGGAGACATTGATCTCAAACATAAAGGGTCACTGACCTGAAACGTTAACTCTGTTTCTCTCTCCACAGATGCTGCCAGACCTACTGAGTATTTCCAGCATTTCTTATTGATCTCAAACGATTCAATTCACCGGCTGGCTTGTGGCAAACAACTTTTGTCCAGTATTTTTGTCTTTAGCAGGCTGGAAAAAAACAATACAAATGTCAAGCTTTCTAAGTACGTTTTCTTGCTGCACCTCAACCCTTGTCTATTGCACCTTTTGTATTCCCTGGAGTCTGCCTGTTGTCAATAACCCATTGTAATTCCATTTTAATATTTATTCCTGTGTTTAAAGTATAAAGTTTTGGACGTGAAGTTCAATTTAATTAACTGCGGGTAACTTGTTCTTGCAAGGTATTTCATGATCTTTTATGAATATATGTTAGATGATGCCGTGCAATAGCCTTAAATGACACGGTTAATAGTGTGCAAGCGCTTAGTTCATCCATATGGAATGAGTTTGACTGTTATTTTATTGGAGGGTTAAACCTTTGATTTTGCAAATAAATTCTGTTAACATATCGCGTGCGGTAGCTTTATATCAAAATGTCAAGCGTTGCCTCGCTATAATACCACGTCATGTACTTTCTAGTCTCATGTGTCATCTTTAGGTCTCAGCTTCTGAAAGTCGGATACCTTTCCGTATTCCACGTCTAATTTTCAGGAGTTAATGTTTCAGATCTGTGACCTTTCACCTGTTCTGAAAGGTATCTGGCGAAAGGCAAATTTTGGCGTGATGGCTGGGAATTTTTCACACAAGTGTGATCAACATGTGAAATGGATCAGGTAAGTGAAAGGAAGATTCAAGGAATCATTTAAAGAAATGGTTAGATGTTGTTATAAGGGCCTGTGAGTTTTTCTAAATGGAGGAGTTAGAATAGACTGCTCTTTCATCTGTGCCCATGCCTGTCTTGTAATTTACTAAAATTAAACCCCCATGGTTGCTGAGGAGAGATATTGCAGTTATGTATCAGGTCTTTCAGAAGTGTTGCAAAGCACTTCATGAAAAATTAATTACTCCGATGTGTAGTCACTGTTGTTATGCAGAGGACCATGGCAGCAATCCTGTGCACAGCAATATCTCACAAATAGCAATCAGATGAATATTTTAATCTGATTTCTTGGGGTTGGTTGAGGGAAATGGTGCACACCGTACTGTGCCAAATGCACAATGTTTGGCACTTGATCTTGTTGATGATGATGTGATATGATCTGAGATTTTTTAAATGGTCCCACACACATAAGCATGTTATGTGTTTTTCTGTGAAGGTCATATATTTTGACAAGTATGGCAGTCTTTATGTTAAAGCTTACAATAATGTATATTTCCCTTGGCCATGTATCTGACTGTACTTTGAACTGGTCACTGATTATATAGTGGAGTTTCTGGCTGACAGCCCAGCAGTTTGCATGTTCAGTACCATAGTGGTTATGTCAATGGACTAATAATCTTGAGGTTTGGAGTAATGATCGGGAGACTTGAGTTCAGATCCCACCATGACAGCTGGGCAAATTTAAATTTAATTAATTAAGTAAAAGAAAATCTGGAAATAAAAAGCTAGACTCAGTGCCATAAAATCCCCTATAGCTTACTAATGCCCTTCAGTGGAAGGAAATGTGCTGTCCTTACCTGCTCTGGTCTATATGTGAGCCACACCCATAGTGACTCAGAAATGGTCTAACAAGCTATCTTCACCACCATTTTCTCAAAGGCAAGTAGGGACTGGCCTTGTCAGTGATGTGTATATCCTGTGAAGGAATAAAAAAAAAAGCAGTCTCTTTAAATAGTACAGATGGATGTAGATCAGATGGAATCTAACTTTTAAAAAAAATCAGATTGTATATGTGAGTGGGGAATCTGAACCTACTGCCAGTTTGTATGCCCCACATTGCAGTGTAATAATGGTGTGCAGCATGAATTCTTTGCATAGGTAAATGGAGCCAATCATCCTTAATTAAGATCAATGTAATCCATAAACCTTCTGATCCATGACATAAGCTGTTATATATGACATGAGCTGTGAAGCCTTATGTAACGTTTGATGCTGATATCTCTGCATACCTCCATTTCTAATGTGAGTTAACTGCAAATCCAGAAAATACACACTGCATCTCAACTCCACCTCCATGCGTTATTTAGACTGGGGTAGGTGTAGAGCAGCATTGTTCACTTACAGTCAGAAAAAAAATCATGTTAATAAAAGAACAAAGGGTGAAATTGGAAGAATTTTTTGCAGAGTCATTTGAAAATTGAATGCCTCACCACAAGAGGGTATTGAGATGGAGACGGCAACATTATATAAAGTGGAACTAGATAAGTATTTGAATAGGAAGAATGTAAAAGAATGGGACATTAGAGTAGATAATTACAGTGGATAGCTAGCACAGGCATAGAATCAGTGGGCAGAATTACCTCGTTCACTGCTATAATTTCCATGATTGTGAGAAGGAATGTTTTTAATGATATTCATTTCAATTTAGTGGTGAGAGGAAGGATTGCGACCTGGAACCTATTCTGCGTGATGTCTGTACACTACTGCTTCATGCTTATTTTATATGTGTTGATGCCTCATTTTAAATAGCAGATTTGATACAAATTTATGAATCTCTTGTATGACAATGTGACACAGTGTTATGTGTAAACTGATCAGCTTTTATTTATGGATGCTGCCCATCACTGCTTGCTCCTAACTCTATGACCACTGCAGTAACACAGACGGGGATGGATGGGGGGTGGGGGCGGGGTTGGTGGTGGTGGTGGTGGAGCAAGTATTCATCATTAACAACCTCCCAATTTTAAAACTGTTGACCAATGGGCAGCATCATAATCAATCCTGTCCTCACTTGACATCCACACACATGCTTTCCAGCATCTAGCACTGGATAGTGATCAGGAGGCCGGATTGTGAACTTTGACTGATTGTTGTAGTTCCTAGAGATTGTCTATCTCAGTCGGACTGGATATCAAATATGGACCTTTACTAGTTTGAATACCTCAGGTACACAATGAGCATTAAACTTGCCTACTGAGGCTTCATGGAAACCATGCTGAGGTCCTTTTGATGTCTTTGTATTTGACATAAATATTGGGAAGACCGTTCGGTCTCCACTCCAAATGCCCTTCCTCAGCCACTGAGCCCATCCCTCTTCTTGGAACTGTCTACGGTTGCAAAAGCCCTCTCTCAACCTGAGTTCATATTTGGCTGTGAGATAAGCTTCCAACCAAATATCGGCTCCATCACCAAGACAGCCTACTTTCATCGCCATAATATCACCTGACTCCCCCCGCCTCAGCTCATCTGCTGCAGGAAACATCAGCCATGCCTTTTTTGCCTCCTAATTGGGCTATTCCAATGTTCTCCTGACCTGCATCTAATATTCCATCCTACATAAACTTGAGCTCATCCAAAACTCTGCTCCCCATATCCTAAATCACACCAATTCCTGTTCACCCATCACTCCTGTGCTCATTGAGCTACACTGGCTCCCTATCCAGCAATGCCTCAATTTTAAAATTCTCATCCTTATCTTCAAATCCATCCATGGCCTCAGCCCTCCCTATCTCTGTAACTTCCTCCAGCCATACAATCCTTCGAGATATCTGCATTTCTCTCCTGGCATCTTGTACACCCACAATTTTAATCACTCCACCACAGGCAGCTGTGCCTTTAGCTGCCTACGTCCAAAGTTCTGCAATTACCTCCCTAAAGTTCTCCTTCTCCTTGCCTCTCTCACCTCCTTTAAGATTCTCCTTAAAAAATACCTCTTTGAGAAAGGTTTTGACCATCTCTCTTGATTTCTCCTTATGTGGTTTGGTGTCAAATTTTGTTTGACAATGTTCCTATTTTAAAGGTGCAATATAAATACAAATTTTTTTTGTTCCATAGATTTCTATTCAGTGTATAGTTGACAAAAATCGAGTAAACAGGAAAACTAAGTGACACTGGATGAATTGTTTAACACTGAGGATTCTGTGGCTACTTAATGTCTATGTAAAACGTTGTGTTCATAAGTGTAGCCTGTTGTTTTGTCACTCATATTTACAATGTAGTTCCAAGGGACAGATTAGTTAATATGAGAAACTGATCAACATTGGAAAGGGATAATCCTCTCTAATCTTCTTATACTGTTATGACCGAGGTGGAAGGAGTGCACTCTCTTTTCTAGTTAAATTTCTCCACAGGCCACATCTATTTGAATGTTTACTCAGTTACCGATATAGCCAATCATATACTCTTTTTTTTATCCTGGAATAAAATACACCGACCAGGTTTCTTTAATAAAGAACAAAATTATCAGTTTATTATAAAACAAGACTTAACCTGTAATGAAGCAAAGCGTAACACACTGATTAAAACATAAAAGTTCCCTTTTTGAATATTTCCCAACTACACACACACACACACTCAAAAAAAATACAGAAATTCTCTCTGTTACAAAATAAGACAAAATACTTGCTAATTCTTGACCAAAAAAAGAACATATGGAAGGAAGTCAGTTGTCCCTTTTTTTGTCTGGCATTCAGGTTTTCCACTAGCACACACTTGAATCACCAGATTTTTTATCAGCTGCTCAGGAGCTATACGGCATCGGGGATTTTTTTCCCACATTGGATCTGGTCAGGATTTTTTCAAAATGGTAGAGAAGGAGGTGAGCTGGGTGGGTTCTTTTTTCCTTGGCAGGAAGAAAATAACTGTCTTCAAACAGTTCACGCCACATCTAACTGAAAATAATGTCCAAATCCCAAACAGAGGGCTGAATTTTACCAGCTCCTCAATGCCGTGGGTCACGGCGGGCGAAGGGGGGAGGCTGGTAAAATTCTGCAGGGTCAGGCCCGCCTCAACCTGCGATGTCGAGAAGGGCCCACCGCATATTACCAGCGGAGGGGGGACCTTGGTGCGGCCCCCACCGCCTGCAGGTGGGCCCTTCATCTGCATATTTAAATCAACCTAAATGATATGCAAATAAACTTACCTGCCAGCAGCGGCCGTCCCACACCGATTTTACCACCATCGAACGCAGCTCACGTGCCTTCGGAACTCGGAGTTCTGAGGCGAGAACATGATGTGGAGGGGGGTGGAATAAAATTTTCAGAGTGGGAGGGGTGGAGGAGCAGGGAAAACATTTTTTATTCGCTGTGAGGATGGTGGGAAGGGGTTGAAGGGCAAAGAGTGCAAAGATTGGGGTTTAAAGGTCGGGACTGTCAAAAATGTTTTTTCGGGGATAAGGAAATAAACTTATTTTGAGATCATTGGGGGGGGGGGTGCGGGTAGAAGTAACGTTTTTATATTGAATTTAATGTTTTTATTGACATTTAAAGCGCTGGTCCCTTTAAAATTTTAAATCCGCTGTCAAGGCTTGAAGCCCTTTACAAATGGCCCAGTGCCTGGGCGGTGGCGCTGGGCTCTGTTGCCGGGGATGCGGCGGCCACCCCCACTATGTCATCAGGGGTAGTCGCTCTGCCCCTTCTATTTAAATCAGCCCCTGCCCGTAAAATCGCAGGGGCTGTGCGGCGGCCCTTCCATGTCGGAAGGCTGCCGCACTCACAGTGCGCCACCACAGAGCGCAGCACACTAATAAAATCCAGCCCAGAGAGTCCACCTCCCAACCTCCGCCAACTTTGACATGTGGCTTGTCTGCAACCACCCTTCCCCAAGTCATCAAGGGTTCTGCTGCTTTCTGAGCCCAAATCACAGGTGGCTTCCAGCACAGGTGGCCCTCAAACAACATTGTGTCCTGTCAGGGAACCTGGTAAAAAAAAACACATCCATGGAATCTTTTTAGTTTTAACTCAAGTCCTCAAAACATTAAAATATTAAAAATAATGGAAGCACATTTGTAACAATATACTTTACATACAAACTATTTCTAATAATTTCACACTTGTGTTCTCCAACTAGTTCTGAAAATACTCACAAAGATGCCTCTGTTCCCCTACCTATGCATCACTGTTTTTTTAATTGTGCTGAGCAGCTTACATGTTACATACAGGATTTGTATTCTCCCTGCAGGCTCAGTTGCTAAGTGCAACTGATCCATGCAGATCAGGATTGTCCTGGATTTCAGCTCTGTGTGTATTTAGTAAGCTTGGATAACTGGCAGAGTACTACTCCCTGTGCTAGGGAGGGTAAGACAACAAACCAGCACTCCTATTCCTCATTGTTAACTATCCTCCAATAAGCATTGCATGTGTGAATGTCAAGTGAGTAGTTATGGTTTAGCCCACAGTTAAAAAAGACTGCTGGCACTCACCTCTAGGCTCAAACATGGAGAATAGCTTTTGGCATGTGGTACCAGAATCTTCCTGTATCTCTGCAACTGCATTCTTCAGTCAATCCACAGCACCTTCAGAAGAGGGGAACAGTGGTGTGGTGGTAATGTTACTGGACTAGTCATCCAGAAGCCTTGACTAATGTTTTGGAGACACAAGTTCATGTCCCACTACAGTAGTTGGTGGAATTTAAATTCAATTAATTGGTTAAAAGCTAGAAAGTAATGGTGACCATGAAACCACCAGATTGTTGTAAAAACCCATCTAGTTCACTAATGTCCTTCAAGGGAGCAAATCTGCCATCCTTACCCAGTCTGGCCTACATGTAACTGCAGACCACAGCAATGTGGTTGACTCTTAACTGCCCTCTGCCTCTTAGTTGTACCAAACCACTACAGAAAACCTGAAAAAGAATAAATCCAGATGGACCACTTGACATTGGCACTGGAAATAGCAACAGCAAACCCTGCCCAGTCGTCCCTGCAAAGTCCTTCTTACAAACTTGTGGGGACTTGTGCCAAAATTGGGAGAGCTGTCCCACAAATGAGTTAATCTCACTGAATCATACTTTATAGTCAATGCCACTCCTCCATTACCATCCCTGGTTATGTCCTGTCCCATCAGAAGTAGCAGCACAGTAGTATACATTCGGAATGAATTTCCCTGGGAGTGTTCAACATTGACTCTGGACCCCATGAAATCTCATGGTATCAGATCAAGCATAGGCAAGTGAACCTCCAGCTCATTACCACCTACCGCCCTCCCTCAGCAGATGAATCAGTATTCGTCCATGATGAACACCAGCTGGAAGAAGCACTGAATGTAGCAAAGACACAGAATGCACTCTGGATGGGGGACTTCAATGTCCATCACCAAGAGTGGCTCTGTAGCACCACTACTGACTGAGCTGGATGAGTCCTGAAGGATGGAGCTGCTAGTCTGGGTCTGCAGCGGGTGGTGAGGGAACCAACAAGAGGGAAAAACCTGCTTACATTGCCCTCAATCTACCTGTCCTAGATGCGTCTGTCCATGACAGTATTGGTATGAGTGATCAACATACAGTCCTCTCAGACTCTCACAGCTACCTTGACTACACTTCTTCACACCCTGCCTCCAGTAAGGACTGCATTCCTTTCTCCCAGTTTCTCCGTCTCCGACGCATCTGCTCTGATGATGCTACCTTCCATGACAGCGCTTCTGATATGTCTTCCTTTTTCCTCAAATGAGGATTCCCCCCCACTGTGGTTGACAGGGCCCTCAACCGGGTCTGGCCCATTTCCCGCACCTCTACCCTCACCCCTTCCCCTCCCTCACAGAACCGTGACAGGGTTCCCCTTGTCCTCACTTTCCACCCCATCAGCCTTCACATCCAAAGGATCATCCTCCGCCATTTCCACCACCTCCAACGTGATGCCACTACCAAACGCATCTTCCCCTGTCAGCATTCCAAAGGGATTGTTCCCTCCGCAACAATCTGGTCCACTCCTCCATTACCCCCACCACCTCGTCCCCTTCCCACGGCACCTTCCCCTGCAATCGCAGCAGGTGCAATACCTGCCCATTTATCTCTTCTCTCCTCACTATCCCAGGCCCCAAACACTCCTTTCAGGTGAAGCAGCGATTTACTTGTACTTCTTTCAATGTAGTATACTGTATTCGCTGCTCACAATGTAGTCTCCTCTACATTGGGGAGACCAAACGCAGACTGGGTGATCGCTTTGCGGAACACCTCCGCTCAGTCCGAAAGCATGACCCTGAGCTTCCGGTTGCTTGCCATTTCAACACTCCCCCCTGCTCTCATGCTCACATCTCTGTCCTGGGATTACTGCAGTGTTCCAGTGAACATCAACGCAAGCTCGAGGAACAGCATCTCATTCACCGATTAGACACACTACAGCCTGCCAGACTGAACATTGAGTTCAATAATTTCAGAGCATGACGGGCCCCCCCATTTTACTTTTATTTTTAGTTATTTTTTCTTTTTTATATATTTTCTTGTGTTTATTTTATTTTATTTCATCTCAGTTTGTTCAGTTTGCTTACCCACTGTTTTTTTTTCATGTTTGTACTTGCGGCTGTTCAATCTCCAGTCCGTTAACACCCTATCTGTACTAATGCTTTGTCTTTCAACACACCATTAACATATTGTTTGCTTTTGCTCCATGACCTTCTGGACAGCTATTCTGTGACCTTGTCCTATCTACACCTTCTCCTTTGTTATCTCTTGCCCCACCCCCGTTTTACTTGCTTATAGCCTTTCACATTTCTTATATCTGCCAGTTCTGAAGAAGGGTCACTGACCTGAAACGTTAACTCTGCTCCTCTCTCCACCGATGCTGCCAGACCTGCTGAGTATTTCCTACATTTCTTGTTTTATTTCAGATTTCCAGCATCTGCAGTATTTTGCTTTTATTAACATACAGTCCTTGTTGGGACAAAGTACTGTCTTGACACTGAGAATACCATCCATTCTGTTGTGTGGCACTACGACCGTGCTAATTGGGATAGATTCAGAACAGGCCTAGCAGATCAAAACTGGGCATCCATGAGGTGCTGTGGGTCCTCAGCTGCAGCAAAATTGTATTCAAGCACAATCTGTAACCTCATGTCCCAGCATATCCTTCACTCTACCTTGACTATGAAACCAAAGGATTAACCCTGGTTCAATGACCAGTGCAGGACACCATGCCAGGAGCAGCACCAGGCATATCTAAAAATGAGGTGCCAACCTGGTGAAGCTACAACACAGGACTGCATGCATGCTAAACAGCGAAAGCAGCATGCGGTAGACAGAGCTAAGTGATCCCACAACCAACAGATCAGATCGAGCCTGTGCAGTCCTGCCACACCCAGTTTTGAATGGTGGTGGACAATGAAACAATGAACCAGAGGAGGAGGCTCCACGGGCATCCCCATCCTCAATGATGGGGAGCCCAGCACATCAGTGCAAAAGACAAGGCTGATATATTTACAAACATCTTCAGCCAGAAATACCGAGTGGATGATCCAATTTTATTCACTCCACATGGTATCACGAAACAGCTGAAAGCACTGAATACTGCAACAGCTATGATCCCTGACAACATCCCAGCTGTAGTACTGAAGACTTGTGCTGCAGAACTAGCTGCGCCCCTAGCCAAGCTGTTCCAGTACAGCTACAACACTGGAAAATGTGGAAAATTGCCCAGGTAAATCCTGCCCACAAAAAGCGGGACAAATCCAATCTGGCCAATTACCACCCATCAGTCTACTCTCAATCATCAGCAAAGTGATGGAAGGTGTCATTGACAGTGCTATCAAGCAGCACTTATACAGCAATAATCTGCCCATCGCTGCTCAGTTTGGGTTCTGCCAGGGCCACTCAGTTCCAAAACTCATTACAGCCTTGGTCTGAACATGGACAAAAAGAGCTGAACTCAAGAAGTGAGGTGAGAGTTACTGCCCTTGACTTCAAGGCAGCATTTGACCAAGTGTGGAATTAAGGAGTCCTTGCAAAACTGAAGTCAATGGGAATCAGGGGGAACACACTCCACTGGATGGAATTCTACCTAGCACAAAGGAAGATGCTTGTTGGAGGCCAAACAGCTAAGCTTTAGGACATCACTGTAGGAGTTCCTCAGGGTAGTGTCCTAGGCCCAGCCATCTTCAGCTGCTTCATCAATGACCTTCCCTCCATCATAAGGTCAGAAGTGGCGATGTTCCCAGATGATTGCACAGTTTTCAGAACCATTCGTGACTCCTTAGATACTGAAGCAGTCCGTGTCCATATGCAGCAAGACCTGGATAACATTGATAACATTTAGGGCAAGTAACATTCACACCACAAAAATGCCAGGCAATGACCATCTCCAGCAAGACAGAATCTAATCATCTCCCCTTGACATTAAACATCATTACCATTGCTGACTCCTCCACCATCAACATCCTTGGGGTCACCACTGACTAGAAACTTAATTGGACCAGCCATAGAAATACTGTGACTACAAGAACAGGTCAGAGGCTGGGAATTTTGTGATGAGTAACTCACCTCTTGACTCCCCAAACCCTGTCCACCATCTACAAGGCACAAATCAGGAGTGTGATGAAATACTCTCCACTTGCCTGGATGGGTGTAGCTCCAACAACACTCAAGAAGTTCGACCCCATCCAAGCCAAAGCAGCCTGCTTGATCGGCACCCCATCATCCACAACCTTAAACATTTACTCCCTTCACCACCGGCGCATAGTGGCAGCAGTGTGTACAATATACAAGATGTACTGCAGCAACTTGCCACGCCTCCTTCAACAGCACCTTCCAAACCCGTGACCTCTATCACCTAGAAGGATAGGGCAGCAGATGCATGGGAACACCACGACCTGCAAGTTCCCCTCCAAGCCACACACCATCCTGACTTGGAACTATATTGCCGTTCCTTCACTGTCACTGGGGGTCAAAATCCTGGAACTCTTTTCCTAACAGCACTGTGGGTGTACTCACACCAGAAGGACTACAGTTGTTCAAGAAGGCAGCTCACCATCATCTTCTCAAGGGCAATTAGGCATGGGCAACAAATGCTGGCCTAGCCACTTACACTGACATCCCATGGAAGAATAAAAAATATTAAGGGTGTGGGGAGGAAATAAAATCTGGTTTGAAAACTTAACTCAGTATTGATTTGAAAAGGGGTTGAAGGGATATGGGAACAGGGTGGATAAGCATAAATAGAATTACTTGTTCATATGGAGGTAAAGCACCAACCAGAGCACAATGGCGCAGTGGTTAGCACTGCAGCCTCACAGCTCCAGCAACCCGGGTTCAATTCTGGGTACTGCCTGTGTGGAATTTGCAAGTTCTCCCTGTGTCTGCGTGGGTTTCCTCTGGGTACTCCGGTTTTCTCCCACAGCCAAAGACTTGCAGGTTGATAGGTAAATTGGCCATTATAAATTGCCCCTAGTATAGGTAGGTGGTAGGGAAATATAGGGACAGGTGGGGATGTGATAGGAATATGGAATTAGTGTAGGATTAGTATAAATAGGTGGTTAATGGTCGGCACAGACTCGGTGGGCCGAAGGGCCTGTTTCAGTGCTGTATCTCTAAACTAAACTAAAAGAGCTGATTGGGTCTAATGGCCTTTTATATGTTGCAACTTCTATTTGTTTCAATAACGTTAAAAATATTTCTAATATAAAGGTAATAATTTAATGCTGAATATAAAAATGCTAAATAAATACAGTACCGTAGCTAGTAGAACCAGCAGCAACTGTTGGTTTTTTGTTTCAAGCGCTTTGGCAATCAGTCAGTGGCAGAGCTGTCAACATCAGGAACATATTAGGATTGAGATTCATGATCTGTAAAGAGTAGCACAGGCCATAAATCCATTACACGTGGATCTCCCATTATCATTGAGAAGTGAGCTGCATCAAAATAGAATATGTGCTTGATACTGAAATAAGTGGCTCTGAGATTAATTTTGATGGTCAGATGTAGGATGAGGAGAGAGATTCATAACTGCAGATATATAGGCACTGTCACTACTTCCCCCTCCTCGGGAGCAGACTGGGAGGCAGAGGGGGGTGTAATTCAGGTAGGATGGGGTGGGGGGGTGGGGGGAGGGCGCTGTGCCTGTTACCTACCTGCCCCTACTAGTATTGTACCAGCGAAGGGAAAGGTGGTTCACCTGCCCTTACGCCAATTGAGGTCCTTAAGTGGCCATTAAGATCTCTGACCGCTGCTGCTGGTATTTTACCAACTGCGCCTGGGCGCCTCACCATCTGAGGAGACTGCCCAGTAATACCTGGCGGCCTCCTTGCGGGCGGGGGGTGGGGGGTGGCCTCTTATTCAGCCACCCTGTGCCCCATGGAGGGTCCCCCAGCGGCACAGGCTGCCCTCACTGGAAAAACCCCCCCACTGTACTCTCAATCTACCATCACCCCCACCGCCTTGTCGGGGCCAGGCTGATTGGCTCTGGCGAACCCTGACCCCAGTTACCAGTTCCGAGGCCAGCGTCCCTCATGGCTGTTCTCACTGGGTGCAGTCCCAGGAGCGTCCACTGCTCCCAATGGAGCTGCTGGGACTGAAGAGCTGCCAGCCTTCTGATTGGCTGACAGCTTTTGGAGGTGGGACATCCTGCCTTGGAACAGAAGCCACAACTGCAGGCAATTAATTGCCAGAGGCATGCAAATGTGGTTGTGGTTTCCAGGGCCAGGTAAGGCAGGCATGCCCCCAACTTTCCAGCCAGTAGGTGGGAATTATAGAGGAAGAGTCAGCTGGTGTAAATACAGCCTCAAAATTATGAACTGTCATGAGTTTAACTTGATTATTTGCATGACAGCAAAATACATTAATAGAAAACACAGATATACACCTAGAAAATGTGTCTTGATAACAAAATACTATCCATTTTATAATCATTGATGTACTGAATGACAAAACATTTTCCATATGGAAATTGAGGAACATAAGCAATGCTAGACACCAGGACACTTTGGCAGATATAGCGAAGGGAAAACAATTAATAATACATAGCAAAAGTCAACTTCTATAGGCAAGGCCACAAACTGACTACTGCACAAAATAACTGGGATAGCTTTGTTATGTGTTGAACGATAAACCTTTCCATTCTTGGGGTATATGATAGAAATAAGAACATAAGAACATAAGAACATAAGAATTAGGAGCAGGAGTAGGCCACCCAGCCCCTCGAGCCTGCTCCGCCATTCAACAAGTTCTGGCTGAACTGATTACTCCACATTTCCACCTACCCCCCGATAACCTTTCACCCCCTTGCTTATCAAGAATCTATCTCTCTTTGGCCTCCTTATCTCGAGAGACAATGGATAAGCGTCTGGAGGTGGTCAGTGGTTTGTGAAGCAGCGCCTGGAGTGGCTATAAAGGCCAATTCTAGAGTGACAGGCTCTTCCACAGGTGCTGCAGAGAAATTTGTTTGTCGGGGCTGTTACACAGTTGGCTCTCCCCTTGCGCCTCTGTCTTTTTTCCTGCCAACTACTAAGTCTCTTCGACTCGCCACTCTTTAGCCCCGCCTTTATGGCTGTCCACCAGCTCTGGCGATCGCTGGCAACTGACTCCCACGACTTGTGATCAATGTCACAGGATTTCATGTCGCGTTTGCAGACGTCTTTAAAGCGGAGACGTAGACGTAGACGGGCAAGGTGGGTCTGATACCAGTGGCGAGCTCGCTGTACAATGTGTCTTTGGGGATCCTGCCCTCTTCCATGCGGCTCACATGGCCAAGCCATCTCAAGCGCCGCTGACTCAATAGTGTGTATAAGCTGGGGATGTTGGCCGCCTCGAGGACTTCAGTGTTGGAGATACAGTCCTGCCACCTGATGCCAAGTATTCTCCAGAGGCAGCGAAGATGGAATGAATTGAGACGTCGCTCTTGGCTGACATACGTTGTCCAGACCTCGCTGCCATAGAGCAAGGTACTGAGGACACAGGCCTGATACACTCAGACTTTTGTATTCCGTGTCAGTGCGCCATTTTCCCACACTCTCTTGGCCAGTCTGGACATAGCAGTGGAAGCCTTACCCATGCGCTTGTTGATTTCTGCATCTAGAGACAGGTTACTGGTGATAGTTGAGCCTAGGTAGGTGAACTCTTGAACCACTTCCAGAGATTGGTCGCCAATATTGATGGATGGAGCATTTCTGACGTCCTGCCCCATGATGCTAGTTTTCTTGAGGCTGGTGGTTAGGCCAAATTCATTGCAGGCAGCCGCAAACCTGTCGATGAGACTCTGCAGGCACTCTTCAGTGTGAGATGTTAAAGCAGCATCGTCAGCAAAGAGGAGTTCCCTGATGAGGACTTTCCGTACTTTGGACTTCGCTCTTAGACGGGCAAGGTTGAACAACCTGCCCCCTGATCTTGTGTGGAGGAAAATTCCTTCTTCAGAGGACTTGAACGCATGTGAAAGCAGCAGGGAGAAGAAAATCCCAAAAAGTGTGGGTGCGAGAACATAGCCCTGTTTCATGCCACTCAGGATAGGAAAGGGCTCTGATGAGGAGCCACCATGTTGAATTGTGCCTTTCATATTGTCATGGAATAAGGTGATGATACTTAGTAGCTTTGGTGGGCATCCAATCTTTTCTAGTAGTCTGCTGACACGGTCAAAGGCTTTGGTGAGATCAATGAAAGCAATGTAGAGGGGCATCTGTTGTTCACGGCATTTCTCCTGTATCTGACGAAGGGAGAACAGCATGTCAACAGTCGATCTCTCTGCACGAAAGCCACACTGTGCCTCAGGGTAGACGCACTCGGCCAGCTTCTGGAGCCTATTTAGAGCGACTCGAGCAAAGACTTTCCCCACTATGCTGAGCAGGGAGATTCCACGGTAGTTGTTGCAGTCACCGCGGTCACCTTTGTTTTTATAGAGGGTGATGATATTGGCATCGCGCATGTCCTGGGGTACTGCTCCCTCGTCCCAGCACAGGCATAGCAGTTCATGTAGTGCTGAGAGTATAGCAGGCTTGGCACTCTTGATTATTTCAGGGGTAATGCTGTCCTTCCCAGGGGCTTTTCCGCTGGCTAGAGAAACAATGGCATCACTGAGTTCCGATTTGGTTGGCTGTATGTCCAGCTCATCCATGACTGGTAGAGGCTGGGCTGCATTGAGGGCAGTCTCAGTGACAACATTCTCCCTGGAGTACAGTTCTAGGTAGTGCTCAACCCAGTGGTCCATTTGTTTGCGTTGGTCAGTGATTATGTCCCCTGATTTAGATTTGAGGGGGGCGATGGAAAAAAAGGTCATGGAAAAGCCACATTGTTCAGGTTAATAACTGCAAAGTTGATTTATTAAAACATAAGATTATACAGAAGCAAAAATAGATTCTGTAATACTTAAATGGTTTTCTCAGTCCAACATGATCAGATGTTTCAAGATTCTTCAATTCCTTTTTACCAGTAATTGTATGTATTTTGGTGCTGGAGTGCAAAATATAAATGTCATACTAAAGCAACTGATCAGATTGGGGTACAGATAAAGCTTTACTCAACAGTTGGCTATACAATAATAGCACTCAATATTCATTTCCTATGATGAAGGTGGATAAAAACCGGTTATTATATAAAATAATTGGAATATCTATTTTCTAGTTTTTCATCCTTTCCCTGCTTGAACACATGAAAATTAATCTAAAATTTCTGAAATGCTTTTCCACCAATGCCACCCAGGTGCCCACTGTGAAAAACTAAGGGGTTAAATTTCCACACTAGTTATCCCAATTCTCTGCCATAGCTTCAGTCGAATTTCCTCAGAAATCCCAGTAAAGCGACATAAACACTGAATTATGTCCATCTCTTCCACTACATCATATTTGAATCCCTCCCACAGCACAATCCCAATCAAAGTCCCAAATGACATCCTCTATAATCGTGGTGCATTATCCCCCTCAACCTCTCTGCAGTTTTTGATATAATCAACCATATTATCCACCTCCAATGCCTGACCTCCATTGTTCAGTTTGGGAGGACTACTCCTGCTTGTTTATAATCTTACCATTCAAATTGTAGGTAAAGTATCTTTAGCGCAGGCATCTCTTCCTCCCCGCACAATTAACTCTGGAGTCCCCCAAAGATCTTTCCTTGGTTCCCTCCTCTTCCTCCTCTACATGATCCCCTTGGGAATATCATGCAATGATGTTGGATCAGCTTCTACATGACATATAGTTCTACTTCTCTACCTCTGTCGATCTGCCACTGTCGCTGTGCCACCAGACTGTTTGTTCAATATCCCAGTCTATAATTAACTGTACTTTCCTTTAGAAAAACATCAGAAACAACAGCAAAAACAACTTGCACTGTATAGCACATTTAATGCTCTGAGGCCCTCAACAAGAGCATTATCAATAAAAGCATTTTAACACCGAGTGACAGAATGAGTTATCAGTACAGCTGATCAAAAGCTTTGTCAAAGGGTGGGTTTTAAGAAATATCTTAAAGGAGGAGAGAGAGCTAGAGAAGTTTAGTGAATTCCAGAGCTTAGAGCTAAGGCAGCTGAAAGCACGGCTGCCAATGGTGGAGCAATTAAAATTGGAGATGCGTTAGAGGCCAGAACTGGAGGAGCACAGAGATCTCAAAGGCTTGTAGGGCTGGAGGAGGTTTACAGAGATACGGAGGTGCAAGGCCATGGTGGGATTTGAAAACAAGGATGAATATTTTTAAATGGAGGTGTTGGCAGCACAGGGATGATGGATGAATGGGACTTTGTGCAAGTAACAATATGGGCACCAGAGTTTTGGATGAGCTACAAGTTTATATAGGGTGGAAGATGGAAGGCCAGCCAGAAGAACATTGGAATAGTTAAGTGCAACTGAGTGGCCTGCTAGGCCAGTTTAGAGGGTAGTTAAGAGTCAACCACATTGCTGTGGGTCTGGAGTCACATGTAGGTCAGACCGGGGTAAGGATGGCAGATTTCCTTGCCAAAAGGACATCAGTGAACCAGATGTTTTTTAAAACAATCAATAGTGGTTTCATGGTCACCATTATTGAAACTAGCTTTCAAATTCCGTTTTTAAAATTAATTTATTGAACTTGAATTCTAGCAGCTGCATGGTGGGATTTGAACCCAGGTTCTCAGACTATTAGCTTAGGTCTCTGGATTACGACCCTAGTGACAGTACCACTATACCACTGCCTGCAGCAGTTCAAGAAGGCAACTCGCCACCACCTTCTCAAGGGCAGTTAGGGATGGGTTACAAATGCTGACCTAACCAATGATGCCCATAGCTCATGAAACAAATAAACAAAAATCTAGAGGTAACAAAGGCATGCAGATGAGCTGAGGCAGGATTGGAGTCAGACTTTGTTATACAGCTGGGAAGAGAAGTCTTGGTGATTTATGGATGTGTAATTGGAATCTCATCTCAGGATAAAAAACAACACCAAGGTTATGAATGATCTGGATCAGCTTCAGAGAGTTGCAAGAGATGGAAATGGTGGTCATGGAATGGAGTTTGTGGTGGGGACCAAAGAGAATGGCTTCAGTCTTCCCAATATTTAGTTTGAGGAAATTTGGATATCAGACAAGCATTGTGACAAATGAGAAACAGCGGAGGGGTCAAGAAAGGTGATCATGAGATAGAGCTAACTGTCATCAGCATACATATGGAACCTGATGTGTTTTTGGACGGTAGCACCAAGGAGCAGCATGCAGATAAGAAATAGAAATAGGAATAAAAGACTAAAGCCATCGTTATATTTTCCCTCTACAAATTCCATACACTTGAAACCAACTCCATTCCCATCCCTGGCCATTATCTCCGGCAGAACCAGCCTGTTTCCAACACTGGCATTCTACTCGATCCTGAGCTAAGTCTCTGACCCCATATCCTTTCCACCACAAAGACCCATCCACTTCCAGCTTCATCATATTGTCCACCTCTATCTCTACTGCAGGCCATCTGCAGCTGAAATCCTCATCCATATATTTGTTACCTCCAGGCTTGACTATTCCAGCACTGTCCTGGTTGGGTTCCCATCCTCAATCTTCCATAAACTAGAGCTCATCCAAGACTCTGCATTATACCATGCTGCACCAAGTCCCGCTTTTTCAACTCTTCTATTCTTGCTGATCTCCATTGGCTCTCAGTCCCCCAGTGCCTCAAAATTCTCATTCTTGGGTTTCCTTATCTCCATGGCCTTGCTTAACCCTTTCTTTGTAAATTACTCCTCGACACCCCTACACAACTCTCAATTCTTCCAACTGTAGGCTCTTGTGCATTCACCTGTCTTTGTTTTAGGAAAAACCTAAATCATAAGCACTTCAGACACTGTGGACTACTGCAACATGGAGCTAAATGGTAGAATAAAGTGAATGGTATCAATTGCCAGCAGCTGTCATATTTATTTCCAACCTGTGCTTCCTCTGGACATGGAATTGTCCATCAAAAGTTAGAACAAAGACACAATGGGAAGATTATGGCTTGTATCCCATTTTGATTGGCAATAACACTCAGTGCCTGTTTTAACTAGGAGATGTTAATTATGACACAGTGTGCGCCCAGCTAGCTTTTGGAAAGCAAAGGCTTTTTTTTGACAATTCCACTGTTAGGGATAACAACGGTGCCTCATTGGCAGTGCACTCTTACATATATAAATATATCAAACAATCCTAATGTACCAAAACTGGCTAAATCCATCTGGATCCAGTAAGGGACTGTTTACAGACAATAGCATAAACAAAGACCAGACCCAAATCAGTGTAAAACCCAGACAATTTGTGCATTCTCACCTTCACAAAGAATTACATTGAAATTATAACATGGAATCAGGCTGTTTGGGCCAATACATTTATGTTAGTGTTTATTCATCATACAAGTACTGATCCTAATCACATGTACCCACCCTGTACCCATATTCCTTTATCCCCTCTTCCTTCCACTGTGATGAAATGTAGGTATTAATTATCGGCTTATATAGGCTTAATTAAAGATCTTTAGAATTAAAGATTGAATAAATGTCAGTTTTCAAGACTCACTGACATTCCCCTTTAAGAAGGTAGAGTTAGAAATTTCAAGGTCTTTCAGGGTCCCTGTTACAATAGAATGTGAACCAGAAACACCTTTTAAGTTGGGAGATCCATTTCAGTGTTTCTGTTTCCCAGGAACTTGGAGGATAAACAGACATTGAAACATCCTGTGTGACATCAGTAAGAGGTAGCAATAAACTTAATTGATAGTGTTGCTAAAATGTAGACAGATTGACTCAAAAGATTGCTTCAAGGCACCATAAAAAACACAATTATAGATAATAAAATGGAAAAGTACTTACAAGAACAAGAGGTCAAGTAAAGCCATTATAAACATTTTGACCAGATAAATGTTCACAACTTCAAGAGCAGGGGAATTCCAGCAAAACATTAAGTGGAGATGTTAGTTAATGATACTACCATATATGGATTTCAAGAGCAGGAAAAACACACACAGAAAGGTAACACCTATATGATAAAAGATCATATGATACCTTAGAAACAGTATAATCATGAGAGTTTCTGAAGCAAAAATTAGATGTGTTGAATTCCTCATCAATACTTCTCACCCTATGGCTTACTCGGGGAATTTAAAGTAAAAGTTTGTTTTAAATTTTGATGGATATTCTAAGATATTTTGCTGAGACATTAGCAGGGTTAAACTTTTGGATTCTATTTTAAAAATAAGATTATGTGTTACATCTCATAGTAATATTTGGTATTGTGATATATTTATCCACTTAAAAGTGCATTGCATGTTCAATTCTTTAATAAATATATAAAAGTTAATAAATCGTCTCATGTAGCATTCTGTATACAACTACAAGAACCCCCTCTCTGTGTCTCTTTAAGTGGAGAGATACATTTGAAGTGAGGTTCCCAGACTCTTATATAATATATGGGATATTTATGACTTAGCATAATTATTTTTAAAAATAGGCTATCCAAAAGATGGTAATATTCTCTATTAGTTTTCTTTCTTTGAGGGAAAACTAGTTCAATTCTTTGGACCCAACTAAGTGTCTGTAAGGATTTGTCTGATTTGAACTTAATTGAGGAAGATTCATAGGGATGTACGCCTGATTTGCTTTAGTCCCTATAAGGGGTTAAAGTCATAAATCACTTCAGTTGGCACCCAAAAACGTGTCTTGTTGTTAACAGAATCCTGTATTTATATGTTAGTCTTTAATGTTTATTTTAGATTTGTAAGTACGGAAGGAGTGTTTTAATGCCAGTGGTATTAAGACCCAGATTTAAGAATCTAGAGACAGCAAACTCTTGATCACAGTTTGTAGATCTTAAATCAGAAATCCCTCATTCTACTTTTGAGGTTTGGAAATTTCCTTTAAAGTTCACTTTAAATCCTTGTTGAGATTAGATCCTGACACATTTTAACTCCTAGTTCATTCTGTTCCACTACCTATTCTTAAATTTGACAGCCAATAGTGCATTGTAGGGTACATTAATGTAGTACTTATGTTAATGTAGTACTATGTTGAGGCCTGGATTAATAATCCCAAGGATGTGAGCCGAAATCCCACCGTGGCAGTTTGAGAATTTGAATTCAGTTTTAAAATTCTACAATAAAAATCTACTATCAGTAAAAGTGACCTTGAAACTGTCGGATTGTCGCAAAAACTCAACTGCTTCACTAATGTCCTTTAGGGAAGGAAACATGCTATCTGTGCTCAGTGTGGCCTGAATGTGACTCCAGTCACACAGCAATGTGATTAACTCTTAACTTCCCTTTGAAGTATCAAACTGTTACAATAGTAACAATAACTTACATTTATATAGTGTCTTTAACATAGTAAAACGTCCCAATGCACTCTGCGGGAGCATTAGCGAACAAAATTTGATAAGGAGATATTAGGACAGGCTTCAAGGAGCGTCTTAAAGGAGGCGAGGCAGAGAGGTTTAGGAAGGGAATTCCAGAGCTTAGGTCTAGGCAGCTGAAGGCCTTCAAGAAGAAGGCTTTCAACACCTTCTCAGGACCTTGCCAGTGACACTCACATTCTGAGAGTGATTTACATAAATAAACTCCATGCTCTCACAACCCTCTGTGTAAGAAGGATTTCCTTCTGTTCTCTGCCCTAAATCGCTTACCTTATATCATAAGTCCATGTCTTTTCATTCTAGACTCCTGAATCAACGGAAACAGTACGTTCCTATCTACTCTGACCTATTTATCATAATTTTAAATGCCTCTTACAAATCTCCCCTGTTTTCATTAAACAGCCCCCACAGAAATCCCAAGAAGCAATTGCAGGATCCATTTCTACACTCCAACAATACAAGGCATAGCTACAAATTCCTATAAGCTGGATTTTGTGCTGGAGGCTGGGCTCCCAGTGCTGGGCTGAAAAGACTGGTGGAGGGGGGGGTGGTTCCCTGCCTCGGCCTTTTCACGCCCCCCCACCACCCCACTCCCTGCTTCCGGCGTGATCCTCCAGTCTTTTTAATCATATCTTCAGGAGCCGGGATCCCTGTCCCTTTAAAGATGGGGATCCTGCCTCCAAGAGCTGCCGACCAGTCAGAAGGCTGGCAGCTCAGCAGTATCAGCAGCGCAACCGGGAGCGGTGCCCACTGTCAGTACTGCAGAGGCCTTGGACACAGGCCCAGTGCTGGAACCCTGGAACAGAGGCAGGTGAGCTGGAGTTGCCAGGACCAGTCGAGAAGGCCTTGGCGAGGTGGGGGGGGGGGAGCAACTGCAGGGTGGTCATGCAGTCCGGAGGAAGGAGGGTCCTGGTGGGGGTCTTCCATGGGTCACAAATTACCCATGAAGGAGGGAACCCCTCCAAGCCCGCAGGGAGGGAACCTCGTGTTACAAGATGTCCTCCCCGCGTGGCGGAGGCACCCCCGCCGCTGGTAAGATCCCAGCGGCAGCGGGAAGAGGTCCTTAATTGGCCATTAATAGGCCACTTAAGAGCCTCAATTGGCCTCTGGGCGGGAAGGCCCTCATCGACCTATCCCGCCACTGTGAAGATTGTTAGTCGATGGGGAGGCGGCGGGCCCTCCGCACGCCACCCGTCGCAATACTCTATGCCCCCTCCCCTGTATCTGACCAGGCTTCAGGGGGCCACACAAAATCCTGGCCTATATCTCAATAAATAGCGTAGAAACTCTTGTGACTTCGAAAATAAGACAGATCCTCAGGCCTGCCACAAGCAGCACACACTTGGGACATAAGTTCTATTGAAGGGTCTCAACTGAAATGTTGACATGCCTTTTCTCTCTCTTGAGATGCTGACTGACCAGCTGTTTATTTTTCATTTTTTTTTCCAGAAGACCAGCATTTGGATTTTTTTCCCTTTTTTCTTTCCTCAGCAAATGTTAAGTAGTAGCCTTTTTTGGTCTGCAGCGTAAGTGCCCTCATGATGTCTCATGCTCTGTCGAAGGGCCCACACCCAAAACATTAACCTGTCTTTTCAGAAATGTTGATAGAACCAGCCAAGTATTTCAAATATTGTCCTGCTTTTCTTGGATGGAAATATCTGGTGAAGCTCAAAAATCCATTTACAACATAGGGGAAGCAAATGATTTTTTAAAGAATGATTTACATCAAAATAGGTGACATTTTTAAACTGAAATGAGTGTGACTCATGCTAAATAAGGAAAATTGCCAGATATGAATTTTGATTCAGCTGCTCTTGTTCTCTAAATTAGCTGCAAGGGTAATGAGTATCCTCAAAACCTTCACTCGGTGTCAGAGTCTGTCATCTCCTTCCACCAAGACAAAAACCACTGATTTAAATAGAGAAACATTTCAGTCAGCAAGCATCATTCCAATCTGCTGGATGCGGAGTAATTGGATTCAATTATTTAAGGTAGAGTTTTGATATTTGCCTGCCTCTCATCAGAAAAGGGCTGCATTCTCATTCATGTGCTACACCATACACAAGCTTAACACAGATGTGCAGTATATTTTAGTTCTCAATGACATGTCTTCTGCTTCAACATTAGCATTGGATCCTGTCAAACTGTATATCAACTTTAATTTTTTATTACCTTCGAAATTCTGCTTTTTAATCTCACATTTTAACTCCATAAATTCCTTTTGCAAGACTGAGATTGACAGATTTATGTTAGGCAAGGGTATTAAGGGTCATGGAACAAAGGTGGGTAAATGGAGTTAACAGGTATATCAGCTGTGACCGAATTGCCAGTTCAAGGAGCTGAATAGTCTACTCTTGTTCCTATGTTTCTAAGACCCTTAACCCATTCTTTCCTAAGTTATTGTTCTCATTTTGTCTTCACTAAAGAAATGGATTCTGCCAATGTCACAGTAAAGGAGAAGGTAGTAGAGAAACTGGATAGGATAAAAACAGAAGAGGAAATGTTTCAAACGTTTGTTCAAAGTAGAAAAGTAACCCAGTCCAGATGGGATGCATCCTAGGTTGCTGAGACAAGCAAGGGTGAAAATTGCGGAGGCTCTGGCCACAATCTTCCAATCCTCCTCAGATATTGGGGTGGTGCCAAAGGGCCGGAGGATTGCAAATGTTACACCCCTGTTCAGAAAAGGAGAGAGACATAAACTAGGCAACTGCAGGCCAGTCAGCCTCACTGGTGGTGGGGCAACTTTGAGACATTAACCCAGGGCAAAGTTAATTGACATTTGGAAAAATATGGATTAATAAATGAAAACCAGCATGGATTTGTTAAAAGCAAATCATATTTGACTACAAATGCAAAAGACAAAATCCTGCAGACTCTGCAAATCTGAAATAAAAAAACATAAAGTGCTGGAGGAGAGAGAAACAGAGTTAATGTTTCAGGTCTGTGACCTTTCAGAAGATTGTTTTGTTGAAAGGTCGCAAACCTGAAACATTGGGCAGGATTTTACCAGCCCCCAGGTGGTGTGCTGGGAGGTAGGGAGGGGGTGTCAGTAAAATAGCAGGAAACGGCATCGGGATGACTTCCCGACACTGCCTGCTTCCAGGGAGTTTTCTCAATGGCAGGCTGCAAGGCAGATCAGCTGCCTGCTCCAAAACAGCTGATATGCATAATTAGGGACCCAATTAAGTGCCATTTTATGGGACCACCCGCATTTTGCCGATAATGGAGTGGACCTTAGCCATATGGGGAGGCTGCCAGCTTCAAGGAGGCGGCCTCCCTGTGGCAGCCAATGGGCAATCGGAGCGCCAAGAGGGGGCCGCAGGCAAGGAAGACATCCACTGTGGCCCCAACAATCACCCTGGAGGGGTTTCCCTTCCAACCCTTGGCCCCTGAATTTTTTATTTTTTACGTACTTACCTGTTCGATGTCCTGAAGTCTCCTACCCGCCTCAGCAGTGCCATCCTTTCCCGGTGGTGCTGGTGAGGCTTCAGAGCTGCCGGTTCACTGATTGGGCAAGCAGCATCAGGAGCCTGCAATTGGACGCCGGGCTCCCAGGTGGCCAATTAGGAGGCCGCCTGCAGTAAAATTGGCTGAGCTGGTCCTGCTGCCGGCAAGTGCAGCCTCGGGACCCACTTACACTTCAATGTTGGAGTCCCGAAGCCGGTGGTAAAATCCTGCCCATGATGTCTGTTTCTCTCTCCACAGTTGCTGCCAGACCTGCTAAGTATTTCCAGCACTCTCTGTTTTTATTTTGTATTTGACTAACTTGTTTGAGTTCTTTGGTGAAGTCACAAAGAGAATTGACAAGAGTCATCCAGTTGATGTTGTGTATGTGGACTTTCAAAAGGTGTTTGATAAAGTACTACATAATAGACTTTGCAAAATTGAAGCCCTTGAGATTAAGAGGAAAGGGTTGCATGTATGTGAAATTGGCTAAAGTGAATAGTTGCGTTTTAGACTGGAGGGAAATGTGAAGTGTTTTTTTTTCCCAGGGGTAAGTGTTGGGACCACTGCTCCTTTTGATATATATTAATGACCTGAACTTGTTATACAAGTCATAGTTTCTAAGTTTGCAGTTGACACAAAATTCAGAAAAGTAGTAAACACTGAGGAGGATGCAAGCAGACTTCAAGAGGACACAGACAGGCTGTTGGAATGGGCAGACACGTAGCAGATGACATTTAGTGCAGAGAAGTATGAAGTGATTCATTTTGGTAGGAAGAATGAGGAGAGGCATTATAAACGAAGTCATACAATTTTAAAGTGGGTTCAGCAACAGAGAGACCTAGAGGTGTAAAGACACAAGTCTTTGAAAGTGGCAGGACAAGATGGGAAGGCTGTTAAAAAGGCTTATGGGATCCTTGGCTCTATAAATACAGGCATAGAGTACAAAAGCATGGAACTTATTCTAAACATTTATAAAACACTAATTAGGCTCTAGTGGAGCATTGTAACCAATCCTGGGCACCATGATTTACTAAAGATGTCAGTGTTATAGAGGGTATAGATGGGATTTACTCGAATGGTACCAGGGATGAAAGACTTCAATTATGTGCAGAGACTGCAGAAACTGTTTTCCTTTGAGCAAAGGGGAGATATGATAAAGGTGTTCAAAATTATGAAGGGTTTTGATGGAGTTGTCATGCACGGAAGGCGCCGTGATGAAATAAACAATGAAATGGAAGAATTATGAATTTTTAAAAGTCAACTGTTAGACTGGGCCAAGTAAACTCTTTCTATACCATAAACGTTCTATGATTCTACAAAACCACAAGAACATGGATACTTGTACCACAGTCAAAATGGAGTAGCGGTCACATGACCCCCCTCCTGTACTGGAAATCAACAAACCTGTCTGAAAAGATGGAACTCGTTAACCTTGTCTGAAATAGCTCTGGGGAGCGTTATTGTATATTAATGAATCTTATCGACATGAATAAACTAACAAAGTATTCTGGAGACAGATGGACCCACAGCCCAAACCAAAATTGAATAGGTGTGAAACAGCACCGTGTTAACAGAATGGTCCCCATTCAAACATCAATTGATAACCATAGTCTCCACATCCTAGTCTATTATGTAGTTACACCAGGGTAGAGGGCCCTATGTTTGCTAACAAAAATTCTAATGTGATGGATTTTTACCTAAAAAAGGTAGTCCACTGGAGAGTGGGGAAATCAGGTCAGCACCTCAGAAAGCAATTCAGTCAGAGGCTGTACAAGAGATCCAGCCAAGCAAGAAGAATCTAGCTGAACAACAACTGAACAGCCATTACAGCAGAGACATCACAAAGTGACTTTAAGACTCTCCATCTGTGCAGGTAACAATTTCCACACTACCCAATTTGTGCTGAGTTGTAACCACTAGAGCTTTACAACACCTCAACAAGTTCTAGACTAAAAACACCCAGGCCTGCACCTTTAAAAAAGACTTTCCTCATAAGAAGATGCAACAGGTTTACTGTAAAACATGAACACCTACCTCACTTTGGACCTTAACCTACCTACCTTTTTCTATCTATCTATTCTTGTGCATGTGTGTGTGAGTAAATTTGTGTGGGTGAGGTTGCCACCATTTCAGGAATTGTGTAAAAATAGTTATTCTTTTTAACCTACGAGAAAATCTGTCATTTGTCTTCTTATTTGACCCTAAAAAACACTCAGGGACTAACTCACCCTTGTTGACAAAATGTAATTGCGGTCAGTTGGGAGGTAGACAGTGGGAACCATGCACACCCCTTTCTACCTGTCCATAACGGAGTAAATATGAAGAAAGTGTTTCTCATAGCATTGGAGTTTGTGATGGGAGCAGGATGGGAAGCCAGGAAGGAGAATGCTTGAGTAGACAGGTCTGGAGGTGACAAAGGCACAAATAAGTGTTATGTTTGTGGATGGACTAAGGAAGGAGTGGAGATGGAAGATGATATGGGGATGAAGTAGAAGGTCTTCACGATGGAGAGATGGGAACACAGACTGGGGGCAACCAGGGCTCCAAGCTAGTAAATAGCCTGATTTAGGACGTCACATTAATGGTTTTCTAATCCGCTTGGACCCTCCCAGAATCCATTGAGTTCTGGAATATTTCGACCAATGCCTCCATTATCTCTGCAGCCACTTCCTTTGGATGTAGGCCATCAGGTCCTGGCGACTTGTCTGCCTTTAGTCCCATTAGTTTGTCAATTACTTTGTCCCTCGTGATAGAGACTGTTACAAGATCTTTCCTCCCGTTAGCTCCTTGCTTATCTGATATCTGTGGGATGTTTATAGTGTCCTGCACCATGAAGACCAATGCAAAATATTGGTTTAATTTATCTGCCATTTCCCTGTTCCCTGGTATCAACTCTCCAGTCGCATCCTCCAAGGGCCCCATGCTCACTTTAGCTACTCTCTTTCTTTTTATATACCAGTAGAAGCTCTTGCTGTTTGTTTTCATATTTCTTGCCAATTTACTTTCATTATCAATTTTCTCCCTCTTTATTAGATTTTTAGTCATCCGCTGCTGGTTTCTAAAAAATTCCCAATCCTCTGGCCTACCACTAGTTTTCCCTGCTTTGTATGCCTTAGTTTTTGATTGGATACTCACCTTGACCATCTTTGTTAACCACAGGTGGTTCATCCTTCTCATCAAATCCTTCTTTTTGACCGAGATAAGTTTTTGTTGAGTGTTATGAAATATCTGCCTAAGTGTCTGGCACAGCTCATCCACTGACCTTCCCCTTATTCTATTTTCCCAGCCTGCTTTAGACATTTCTTTCTTCATACCTCTGTAATTGCCCTTGTTTAAGTTGAGGACACTGGTTTGAGACCCGAGTTGCTCACCCTCAAACTGAATTTGAAATTCTACCATGTTGTGATCGCTACCCCCTGGAGGATCCTCAGCTACGATATCTTTTATTAATCCTACTTCATTACACATTACTAGATCTAAAATAGCCTGTTCCCGGGTAGGTTCTGCAACGTATTGCTCTAAGTAACAATCCCTGATGTACTCTACAAATTCGTCTTCCATGTTACCTCTGCCAATCTGATTTGTCTGGTCAATATGCAAATTAAAATCACCCATGACAATTGTAGCACCCTTCTTACACACCTCCGTTATTTCCCAATTTATACTTTGTGCTACAGTGAGGCAATTCTTCAGGGGCATATAGACGACACCTGTGACTTCTTCCCCTCGCTGTCCCTTATTTCCACCCAAACTGCTTTTTAATTTAGCCCCGAGCTGCTCATAGTCTCTCAGCAGAACCTCTTTCCTGGACCTATCTATATTGTTGGTACCTATGTGGACTACGACAAGTGGATCCTTCCCCTCCCACTCCAAGTTCCTCTCCAGCCCAGAAGAAATGTCCTTAACCTTGGCACCAGGTAGGCAACACAGCCTTCGGGACTCCCTCTCTTTGCTGCAAAGAACAGTATCTATTCTCCTAACTATGCTATCCCCTATTACTACTACATTTCTTTTTTCTCCCCCCATTTGAATGGCGCTCTGAACCATGGTGCTGTGGTCAGTTTGCTCATCCTCCCTGCAGTCTGTGCCCTTGTCCACACCGGGAGCAAGAACCTCGTACCTATTGGATAAGGGCACTGGCTGAGACTCCTCCAAAGCTAAATTCTGGATCCCCATACCTGCCACACTCGCAGTCACACCCTCCTGTCCCTGACCAGCATCCAAATTTGATGTCATTCATCTAAGGGGTGTGACTGTCTCCTGAAACACAGTGTCCAGGTAACTCTCCCCCTCCCCAATGTGTTGCAGTGTCCGCAGCTCAGAATCCAGCTCATCAGCTCTGAGCCGAAGGTCCTTGAGCAGCTAACGCTTGCTGCAGATGTGGCCACTGTGGATCGCACCGACGTTCACCAGCTCCCACATACTATAGCTACAACACATCGCCTGCCCAGCCACCTCTAAATTGGATGTTAAATATTTTAAAAGTGAATTTCTTAATTGTACTGTTCAGCTGTGATAACGTTATATCTCTTGATATAAACCACTTGGCCAAAAAGAGACACAGAAGACACCCACCAATCACCTACCTGTTTGCCTGTGATGTCACACCTCAGTTCTGACAGGTAGAAACAGGTCGAAGGGGCTCTCTGCCACCGGTTTTTATCTCCCACTGTCGCTGCCCTTCTCTGTCCATAGACTTAAATGTTAGAGAAAAATAAAAACCGGCAGAAAAAGGAAAATAAGAAAGTGAGAATAAACCCACCAATAACTCACCGACGAGCTCCCTGTGCCTTGTCGCTCTCTCTCCTCTTGTGCTGTTTGTAGCTCCAAAGTTTCACCCAGCCAATCACCTACCTTCTTCCCTGTGATGTCCACTTACCAATAACTAATCTATCTTACCACTATTAATATCCCCTACCAATACGAAAATATTACCAATAGTAGTATTTACTTCAGTAATAAACCTTACTGCTTCAAAACAAAACAGTAGGTTCACCAGCCCCTCCCGTTTGCTTGTGTGCCTCAACCAACCACAAGGTCGTTATATAAACCTCAATTCTGTTCTCTTTCTAATTTGTAGCTATTCACTCACACACCCCAACAGTCATGAACCAACCTCATTGTGATTGTAAAAGAACCAATCGGACAGGTTTTCTTGAGCTTAAACAAGAAAGAGGTAAGTTTATTATACTTAACACTCTAAGCCCGATTTTAAAATACTAAAACAAATATGCTACACAGTCAGGCGCACATTCACTTGAGAATCACACACACACCAATAGATTACCGAGGGAAAAATAGATTTGGTGGTTAGATTAAAGTCCAGAATATTTGGAACTTAAATACACAGTCTGTAAAGTGGATGATCCGGTAGTCCACAGCTGAAGCTGTATTCTTGAAGATCTCGCTGCTCCAAGTGCGGTTTGTGGTTGGCCTGCTTTGCTCAGGGATTTCTCAAAGGCAAAATTATAGTTGGCTGTCTTCCCCTGGTCGCTGGCCGTAGCGCTTTGTCGGCTTGGAGAGTCCACAGTCACTTGATGTTTTCTGGGGAGAGAGAAAGAGAGAGAGAGAGAGAAAGGGAAGCACACAGCTTTCTCTGTTGGTACAGTCTTAGTAATTCCTTGTCTTCCGAGAGTGTAACAAAACTCCTGTTTTTGCAGAGATGGACAGAGGGTCACATGGTTCTCTCAATCGCTTTTGTTTTTAATGAGATATATGGTTTAGAATTGGCTCCACAAGTTCTAGGGTACCAATATTTACACTCGGAGGGGTTTGCTCTTTCAAAGTCAATGTGGCAGGATGGTCTTGACTGTTGTGCTAATGAAACAATCCTAGGTAATTCAATTACTGAGAGCAAACCATTGTTCTGGGTCCAGGGATTCTCAGACTTCTGTCTGCAGTTCAGCCTCCTGGTATTTCAGATGCAAATTGCAGTGGCCATCTTGGCTGCTAGTTTTTTAAAAGTTACTGTAGGATTTTGTCCATTATAAGTCTAATGTAAGTTTCCAACCAATGAAATAAATATTTCTCATTTGGCATATGGTGTTTTCTTGACAATAGATAAGGGGAATGGGATGGATGTTGTAGATGTGAATTTTCAGAAGGCATTTGATAAGGTGCCACATAAGAGACACTTTATGAAAATTAAGCCATCTGGTATTACAAAGAACGTAGTCTAATGGATAGAGGAATGGTTAGTGGACAGAAAGGAAAACCTAGGAATAAATAGATACTTCTCAGACTAAAGTTGGTAGCGGCATGACCCCGGATCTGAGCTGTCACCTTCTTTGTTTTCTATTTATATAAATAATTTGAATATAGAAACAGGAGGAATGACATTGCCGTTTACTAACGATACTAAGTTTGGGAATATGCAAGAAGTCGCAGGAAGACAGGAAGGTTAGGGGATAAGGTGACTTCTGCAGTTAAAAGTAGAGAAATGTACAGTAGTACAGTTTGGGGGAATAATAATGAAAGGACATGTACACTAAATGGGTATGGATTTTCATCTCGATTTTCAGAGCCAGTGCTGTATATTCAGATATTACCCTTGTTATGGTACGATCACTCAGGACAAAGCCCCCAGTCAAAATATCTGATTCTGATTGCGGTGGGAGTAATGCACTGTCAATTCAGTCCCGCTGCTCTACAGATTGCATCATAAATATTTTTCAGCTTTCCAAATCAAAGAAAGCAGCAGCTGAATTGAAACAATCCAGTAATCACTGAATGAGGCGAACCAAACCAGGTATCTTTAGACATCAACAAATTAACTATTTATTAAAAAAACCTAAAACCTTAAACACTACTAAGATAAACCAATATCTAAAGACCTTATAACTTGTTTAAAGAAACTAACTCCCGCATTCGCATACATATACTCTTACAGTATTTTGGTTTTTAATTAGCTGCCCGACAAAATAGAAATAACAATAAAGTCTTTGCAGATTACGCTTCCTGACAAACGGTCGTCTGATACAACACAGTCAAAGTCCACTTGCTGTCTTCCAAGGTCCGATGAATCTGACGATAGGAATTCAGCTGTTCAATTCAGCAAACTCTTCTGTCTTCCAGCGATGAACACAGCAGATCAATAATTGGTTATTTTCTTCAAGGAATGAATCTGGCTTTAAGCTTTTAGAACTTTGAGAGAGAAGCTACACAAATTGTCTTAAAGAGCTCTCCTTTCTCCCTTCAGTACATGCTGGCACAGGGTGTCAGTCTGAATAAAACAGTTGGTTAGCTTTCGCAATCAAAATGGATACATTGTATGTCCTGTTCTCCCTCTCTGTACTAATGCTTTGTCTTTCAAAACACCATTAACATATTGTTTGCCTTTGCTCCGTGACCTTTTGGTCAGCTATGTGGCCTGGTCCAATCTGCACCTTCTCCTTTGTTATCTCTTGCCCAACCCCCACCTCACTTGTTTATAATCTGTGACTTTTCTAATATTTGTCAGTTCCGAAGAAGGGTCACTGACCCGAAACGTTAACTCTGCTTCTCTTTCCACAGATGCTGCCAGACCTGCTGAGTGAATCCAGCATTTCTTGTTTTTGTTTCAGATTTCCAGCATCCGCAGTATTTTGCTTTTATTGCATTGTATGTCCTGTTCTCCCTCTCTGTATGGTTGTAGCTAAACAACCAGAATGCACTTTCGCTTACAGTCCCTGGAGCTCACTGCCTTAAAGAAGTACTGACCTCGTATAGCCATAAAGGCACACTGCAATATTTCCCGAGGAGAAAAAAAAACAGGATTGTGACACCTCCACCCCTGGCGAAATGAAACGCCATTCCCAAAATACAATGTAAAAAATAGAAATCATGTGTGCCTATGGTTGTAGCTCCCGGCTTATCCCTACAAACTCTTTTAAACATTGTGAAAACCCTTATTAGGTGTTCACATTGTTTTGCCTCTAAGTGCAAAAGCATATTGTTTAATTTTCCTAGCCATTCTGTATTTGCTAATCTGATAGTTGGAGGTTCAATCTGAGAATTTCTTAGGCCTGCTTCTGCCTCATCCTCACTATCCTTTCCCTTCTCAACAGTCCCGATTACCTGACATACCTGCACTGGCTTATCCTCCTCCCTGCGATAATATTGCTTTAACATATTGATGTGACACAACCAGTTCTTCTTCTGGCGATCAGGGGTGTCAATCAAGTAATCTACCTTACCTGCTCTTTTCATCACTCTATATGGGCCACAAGACCATGCTTTTAATAGTTCTCCCTGTAATGCTAACAACACTAATACTTGATCATACAAGCAAAATACTGCGAATGCTGGAAATCTGAAATAAAAACAAGAAATGCTGGAAATACTCAGCAGGTCTGGCAGCATCTGTGGAGAGAGAAGCAGAGTTAACGTCTCAGGTCAGTGACCCTTCTTCAGAACAGAGAAGGGTTCTGAGGAAGGTCACTGACCTGAAACGTTAACACTAATACTTGATCCCCTCGTTGAAAATCACGGGCTTTTGAATTCTTGTCTGCCCATCTTTACATATTGGCTTGGGATGCTTTAAGGTGTTCCTGAGCTACTCTGCAAGCTTTCGTGAGCCTTTCTCGGAGCACAGATAAATAGTCTAGTATTGAAGATTCATTATTTTGTTCCAAGAATCTGTCTTTTATAAGTTTTAGAGGACCTCTTACTCCATGTCCGTAAACCAATTCTCAAGAACTGAAGTTTGTGGACTCATCCGGTGAGTCTCTGGTGGCAAATAAAAGAAAGTCTCGTCCTTTATCCCAGTCACATGGATATTTGTGACAGTATGTTCTAATCATCATTTTGAGAGTCTGGTGAAATCTCTCTAAAGCTCCCTGTGACTGTGGGCGATATGCTGAAGATTTCAACCGTCTAATCCCCAAATTGCCCATGACTTCTTGAAATATCTTAGACATTAAATTAGAACCTTGATCTAATTGAACTTCAAGTGGCAACCGATATCTTGAAAAGGATTGGGTTAACTTTTCTTCAACTACTCTAGCAGTAATTGTTCTCAAAGGAATGGTCTCTGGAAATCGAGTAGCCATCTCCATGATAGTAAGTATGTATTGATGTCCCACTTTTGTTTTTGACAAGGGTCCTACACAGTCTATTAATATCCTGCTAAATGGTTCCTCAATCACTGATATGGGAACTAGTGGTGCCAGTTTTATGGTAGGTTGTGGTTTTCCCACCATTTGACAGGTATCGTAAAAACAGATTATGACACTCTGAAATGCCACACATCCAAATATTACCCTGAAATGACACAAATACAAACAGTATTTTGACAATGCCATATACCCAGATATTGCTCTGAGCTCACCATGCACCCAGACTTGGCTCAGGTCATCTCACATACTTAGACATTGACATATATCAAGGTATCACCCTAAAATGCCATATTCCCAAGCATTGCCCTGACAATGATTGGTGGAACTGTGAGAAAGTGCAACTAAACAATCACACCTGAAGGAGAGTACAGAAATAAAAACTACAGCGACTGGAGACTGGTGAATAATCCTTTTATCCGTCTAGTTTTTCCAGTTTGTAGAAAGGACGAGTGCCGTGAGAATTTATGAATGTCATCCTGCCTGGGTTCTTTCTGCACGTTCACTGCAGTGATGGATCGCAGCCAACCAAGCTTGTTGTAACCATTTTTCTTCCCCTTGCCTGTGTACAGTAATATTGCTGCTTAAGTATTCCACAGGAATTTCAATCTAATAAATGACTAGAATCTCTTGGATGCGAACACAAAAATAAAATGGTATTGTTCTGTTAGTGCTTTCAAGACTGTGGTAGCTTTTATGAAACAAATCCATGATGTATACAGTAAAGCCATCAATATTCTCTCCCTACCCTGAGCTGTTTGTTTTATTCACCCCACCCATCACAAAATAAAATACAACTTTACTACCTGGCATTTGTGCCTGTTTTGTTTCAGGTCAGAGGTCAAGACCAGCTGATGGACCTTTATGAACTTTGGCCTTGAAGTTGCACCATGAGATACTTGCTGATTGCTTTCATCCAGTAACAGATGCAACCAAATTTCACCTTGATTCAACAAACTACAGAAACCTTATCGAGAACAAGAAAAACCATAAAAATAAAGTATGTTATCCCTATTAGTGAGCTGCCTGAAGTTTGTCTGGTCATGCTACTGTGTCCAATTAATCTCTGGGCTTCAGATGCATGAGTTTGATCTCTGATATTTTAGTGGCAATTAACCTGCTTAAAATAAATCTCTCCACTAAAATAGAGAAGAATTTAATTTACAAATTAAAAATTATAAATGCATTTAGGCCCTGATGTTATCTCGGAGGCTATTTCGATACAGCAGGGAGGAGTTAGAGAATGGGAAACCTGGAAGTGTGGGTTTCCCGAACATCTGGAGTTTTTACGTGTAAGACGTCTTTTAAATTTTTTCTCCAGGTCTCCTGCCTGACAGCTTGATCAATCGGCCAGCTGCCTGTCAGGTGGAAAAGCCTGCACCACAAGGACATGGCGGAGCAGCAGGGAGGGAGAGATCACTGTTGGTAGTGGGGGGGGCAGGGTGGGTTGGGGAGCAGGAGAGATCGCGGAGTAACGGGGAGATGTTGGTGGGGGTTTGAACATGGTTAGGAAGACATGACGGTGAGCTGGTCCAATCATGGTGGGGGAAATTACAGGTAAGCTTGTTGGGCCTGGAGGGCTCGTCCTGACCCACAAGCAGTGCTGTAAATTCACTTAGTTGATGAATTGGATAGATGTTGGTGTTATGTGCATATTAGGTTAAACAGCTATATTTGTTCACAGAGAACATGGATGCAGATTGAACACAAGTCAGCTCCTTTAACTTACTGTGCGTGCATGGCCGAACAAAAAAATGTAAAGGTTCCATGCACTTAAATGAATAGGCCACGCACCACAAGAAAAAACGTTAGCAGGGACATTGCTAGTGACTTTTGTTGGGGTACAGCTCCATGGGCAATGGTATCGCTCCGGTATCTCACCCAAAGAGACCACTCCTAAAGTATGAGCCTACAAACATGTATTTGGGCTATGGGGTATATTATCATCAAACCTGATCCTGCCTTTACCCAACATCAAGACGTGCAAGATATACTTCTCATTAATGGAAAATGGATAGTGTTATGGCCAGCTGGGTGATGGCATGGCTTGTTTCCACTGTTCACCTCCCAACTAACTACAAGAAGTCTTTTTGTTACTAGTGATTTAACACCTTTTGTTTTATTCGCCAAATAAACAGACAGATGACAGGTTTTCTCCTAGGTAAAAGAAAGATACTGGGCTGAAATTTATACTTTCACCACCATAATCGGCGGCGGATGTAAACAATGGGCACTTCACGGAGCTGCCGCGATATTAAATGCGGCAGCTCATTAAAATGGCCGAGGCAGACTGCCCACCACATGACGTGGAGGGAGTGGGTGTTCCATCCCCGGCAGTGATGTCACTGGCGTTGCGCAGGCAAGGACGCCATTTTTAAAGGGCTTTGAGCCCTAACTTTCAATTTAAATATTTAAAGGTAAGTTTAATATAAAAATTTAAATCAATTTAAATTGCCTCTCTCCCACCCACCCAATAACCATAAAATTCATTACTTGCCCTCTCCCCACCAAAACACTTCCCCTGCCCACTTGACCTCATCCCTATTTCCGAAAGTTCATAAACTGTGCATTGTAACCCTTCCCATCATGCCTACACCAATCACATGGGTTTGACCTCACTCCCCCCACCTCCCCACCCACCCCCGCACTGGAAAACTTACCTGCTCCCCACTCCCCACCAGTGTTCCGCTTCGGATTCCCGGATGGGAGTGCCAGCCACCGTCACCAATATTGCTCCGGGACAGACGGTGGGAGCGTGACCGTCATTAATTCAGGTAATTAAATTGTTTTACAAATGCAAATTTGGCTCCTGTCGCCGAACGGTTGAGGGGGGTGTGGGGGGCTACCACGCAGCCTCGCCGCCGCCGGCAATATTGGGCTGGCCTTCCTGGTGTCAAGGCCCATGGCGGGGTATTTTCTGCACCCCACCCCCGGCCATGACCCCTGACTTCAGGGGATCTGTAAAATTCAGCCCACTATTTATTTTTAAACAAATCCCAATATGATCGCAACACCACTCATGCACGCATTCACTCTCCCACACACTCTCAAGAGAATATAGATAGAAAAGTATAGGGTAAGAGGTGTTCAGAGTTTAGGTCATAGGCCACATGCCAAACAGCCTCGGTGATCTCAAGCGTGGCAGCTCCTTGAAATAGCCGGGGTGGGCCCACACCCCCAATCATGTGGAGCGGGCAGGCTGTCCATCCCTGGCAATGGCTTCAGCTGCCTGTGCACAGGCGCTGGCGTCATTTTTAAAGGGCAGCCACCCCTGCCGGTTAATTGCATTTTTAAAGAAATACACCCCCAAAATTTCTGAAATAAATTTCTAACACCCCTTTCCCACCCCCCAATACCAAACACATTAACTATTTGCTCTTTCCCCTCACCGCCCCCTTTGACCGCCCCCACAGACTGCACAAAGTTTAAAGTTCACCCCTTCCCACCATCCCCTACACCCATTACATTTATTTGACCCTTTTTAGCCCCACCCCAACAGAAAATATTAACTCCTTCCCCTCCCCACCAGTGTCACGCCAGCTTTTCCTGGACAGGGAATTCAAGGTGCGGGAGTGCCAGCCGCCGCACTGGTGGGTCCATAAGATCCCAGGTAAGTGTATTGTATTCTAGTCATTTAATTCATTTACATATTTAAATCTGGGTCCTGTTGCCTAGGTGGAGGGGGGGTGCCACCGCGGAGCCTTGCTGCCACCGGAAGGATCGGGCCTAGCCCTCCCAGCGTTGCCTTCTATTGCGGATCACTGCTGTCCCCATCTTTCGGCCACCCGCTGCGTAAAATGAGTTTCCTCATATTCCCCCCACATCTTTTGCACTTTCAATCTGTGTGTCTCCTAGTCCTAGAGGGGTGGGGATGGGGGAAGAGAGAATGAGACACACGCACACAGAGTGCAGGGAGTGTGGGAGAGAGATCAAGGTCTCTCCTGAAAGATGGACATCTATGCAGAATACTTTACATCGCAACATCAAGTGTGTGGGCAGACGTTGACCACTTGTGCAGGCAAAATCAATGCCAGGTATATCACTAAATCAGTTTTCAATATAGTGATGAGAACGTAAGTCAATAAATTAGTCTTCTCATTTAAAGCTTCTTCACAAAAATGCACATTTGTTGTTGTTTTCTTGAGTAAGATAAATTTTTAATGCCTTTATTTTTCGATATTTGTTCACCGGCCCTCTGGACCGAGCAAAAATCGTACTGCGGCCCTCTAACTGAAAAGGGTGGACAACCCTGTTTTATTCTGCTCTGTTGGCATGTACTAGACACATTGAACAATCCCTGCACCAGGGCGGGTATGTCTAAGACCTCGCTGATATTGGGTCTTGGGTCTCATGCAGACACCTGCTGGTTGTCACTAGGCAACATGCCGGCGAAGACAATTAGAACTCAAGTCGGTGTTGGAAGAAGGGGTAAGTGATTGGAAGGGAGGGAGGTGACTGGGAGAGCTGGAGGTAGGGTAGTGACTGGGAGAGTGAGTGAAACAGTGATTGGGGGTGCGTAGGTGTGTGAGAGGCATTGACCAGGAGAGGGAGGGTGAAAAGAATTGAGGGAGGGGGTGGGGGTAAGAACCAAAACAGAGGGAGGGAAGCTGCAATCAGGAGGGTGGGAGTTTGGGGGCAAGTGGTGGCCAGCAGTGGTCTATAATTTGATCATGGAGCCAGGAGCAGAACTCCCTTTAAGGATCACTGGTTAGACTGCATGAAGGCCTGGTTTTCTTGACTGAGGCTGGCCCAGTGCCTGTAGAACAGCTGCAGTGTCACTGAATTTCTAGGCTTAAGACTGTATTTCAAAAGCTCACACCTCAGCAGAGAGAGCCTGTTCTACACTGCCAACTTTTCTCTGGCATCGGTTCTACTGGAATTTGGAGAAATCTGTTCCTGTTTGTTCAATTTGGCCAGTCTAATGTGCCTGTAGTATTCATGTTATATATACTAACCGAGATAGGTTCCGCCTCTCACCTTGCACAACCTGTCCTACCATGGACTTTTCCCACTCAGTCTCCAGAGTCAGGCAACCAATCACTGATAGGTAAAACTACCAGAAGATAAAGCTCTGTGAAATGTCTTCCTGCTGCTCACCATCAGAGATAATCAAATAACTTCTAGAAAATGAATCCAATATTCAATTCCTAGCTGGTTGCATTCCTGTTGACTCAGCCTTGGTCCGAGTGACACAGGAACTTTGTGTACCAGATAATGTTTCACCAACTGTGTGTTACTAATTTCATTAAATTGCTAGGTTTCGTTGAAGTTACCCAGATGTCATGCTTTATCACAGCTCACATATCCCTTTCCTATCCTGAGTGGTGTGAAACAGGGCTGTGTTCTCGCACCCACACTTTTTGGGATTTTCTTCTCCCTGCTGCTTTCACATGCGTTCAAATCCTCTGAAGAAGGAATTTTCCTCCACACAAGATCAGGGGGCAGGTTGTTCAACCTTGCCCGTCTAAGAGCGAAGTCCAAAGTACGGAAAGTCCTCATCAGAGAACTCCTCTTTGCTGACGATGCTGCTTTAACATCTCACACTGAAGAGTGCCTGCAGAGTCTCATCGACAGGTTTGCGTCTGCCTGCAATGAATTTGGCCTAACCATCAGCCTCAAGAAAACGAACATCATGGGGCAGGATGTCAGAAATGCTCCATCCATCAATATTGGCGACCACGCTCTGGAAGTGGTTCAAGAGTTCACCTACCTAGGCTCAACTATCACCAGTAACCTGTCTCTAGATGCAGAAATCAACAAGCGCATGGGTAAGGCTTCCACTGCTATGTCCAGACTGGCCAAGAGAGTGTGGGAAAATGGCGCACTGACACGGAACACAAAAGTCCGAGTGTATCAGGCCTGTGTCCTCAGTACCTTGCTCTACGGCAGCAAGGCCTGGACAACGTATGCCAGCCAAGAGCGACGTCTCAATTCATTCCATCTTCGCTGCCTCCGGAGAATACTTGGCATCAGGTGGCAGGACTATATCTCCAACACAGAAGTCCTTGAAGCGGCCAACACCCCCAGCTTATACACACTACTGAGTCAGCGGCGCTTGCGATGGCTTGGCCATGTGAGCCGCATGGAAGATGGCAGGATCCCCAAAGACACATTGTACAGCGAGCTCGCCACTGGTATCAGACCCACCGGCCGTCCATATCTCCGCTATAAAGACGTCTGCAAACGCGACATGAAATCGTGTGACATTGATCACGAGTCGTGGGAGTCAGTTGCCAGCATTCGCCAGAGCTGGCAGGCAGCCATAAAGACAGGGCTAAATTGTGGCGAGTCGAAGAGACTTAGTAGTTGGCAGGAAAAAAGACAGAGGCGCAAGGGGAGAGCCAACTGTGCAACAGCCCCGACAAACAAATTTCTCTGCAGCACCTGTGGAAGAGCCTGTCACTCCAGAATTGGCCTTTATAGCCACTCCAGGCGCTGCTTCACAAACCACTGACCACCTCCAGGCGCGTATCCATTGTCTCTCGAGATAAGGAGGCCCAAAAGAAGGAGACATATCCATAACTTAAAGCGTGATAAATGGTGACAAGTAATGTTAGCATCACTAGATATAGGCCTTGTTTAGACAAAGTTGTGAAGTGCCTGTTAACCTACTTGTAACCAGATATGCTGCTTGCTTTCCGTAGATAATAATAAAAGAGGAAAAACATGCATTTCCAGGGTGTTTTTTTTCACAGCTTCAGGACATTCCAAAGTGCTTTGCAGCTAATGAAGTATTTCTGAGGTGTAGTCACCATTGTGTTGTAGGCATAGCAAATGCCAATTTGCACACTGCAAGATCCCCAAACAGCAATGAGGTAAATGACCAAATGTTCCAGCGATGTTTGTTGAGAGATAAATGCTGGACAGACACCAGGAGAGCTCCACTGCTCATCTCCTAATAGTGCCATGATATCTTTTATATCCAGCTGTGGGGCAGATGGGGCCTCTGTTTGATGTTGAACCCATGACCTTTTGACTCAGATGTGAGATTGCTACCACTAAAACAAAATGACACATTTTAATGCAAATAATGCAAGCAGGATTATTGTTCCAAACAGCAAACGTATTTGAAAATAAGGCAGCACTATGGCACAAAATACAAAGCAAAGAGCTAAAATAAGTGACAGGGCTTGTCACTGTAATGGTCTAATGAATGGTAGAACAGGCTCAAAGGGCTGAATGGCCTACTTTTATCACAATGTAAAATAGACATTTCTAATTTACTTTCTATATGGAACTGGCTAAACATAGAATGAGTTCTTCTAGAGGTTTAAAATTTATAACTAGTTTGAAGTCACAGTCAAATGTTAACTGGAAGTTTGAAACACTATTTCTACCTCTTCAGGCACTCACAATAGTGGGAGTGTGGAAATTAATGGACTACTGTAGGACCTAAAACATGTGGTTTAAAGGGCCAGGCATCGTGAAGAGAAGTTTTATTTGGTAGCAAGCAGCTTCAGGAGCCACCAAAGATGGCTGACATATCTGCCACAAGACGCAGATTCGTGCAGACTTTCAGAGTCGTTGGTTAAAGTGTAGCAGCAGGAAATGAGCTCAGTTGCTGTGTGGAGAGACTTTCATGTCACTGCTGCTTTTATAGAGGAATAGTGGTGCGGCATGGTCCTGAGAATTATTTTCCTTCCATTAACAGTGTGAAATACATTTAATTCTGGAGTGTCAAAACTGCAGATGCTCTGGGCCCCAAGCCCACAGGCTACTGAGTCCTATTTTGCTGGTTCATCCTGAGTGAATTGCATGTTCCTTGAGGTTAGAAAGGCCATTCTTATTGCTGCTGCCTCATTGGCGGACAAATCTTAAATCCAAGCTCTATTACTATCAGCAACTAGTGATACATGAAAATTAATAGAGGCATGGGTTTAAACTTTATAGGGCAAATTTGGTGCAGCACTGACTCCAGCAAAGAACCTCACTAGATGAGAGCGCAGCTTTGAAATAGGGTGGTAACACTAAGGGCTGATTTTTGAATCCAGATGCTCGTCTCACGATACTCCATGCCAGAATGTGGCACACAAAGCAAGAATTTTGGACACCGCAAACTACATAAAGACAAGTAGGTTACTCTCAGGTACCTCAATTCTCAACTAGTATTGTGAACTTATCTGAGCAGTTTAATTCATACTAGTTTAATTCCTTATATTAACATTTTAAACTATGTGCATCTTCCACCGAATACCCCATGGACTACTAGTAGGATTGCCAGCTTTCCAGAGTTCTCCTGGAGTCTCCAGGAATTAAATATTAATCTCCAGAATACTGTTACAAGAAACCTGGGAGAAAAACATGGTGTGTATTTTCTCAAAAATTTCTTTGAAGGCTATCAATCATCCAGTTAGGTCTGTCTGCCTTCCAGTTGTCATGGGAAGGCAGTGGGTTGTAATAATTGACATGTTGGGCGACCAATGGTGGGAGCATGGGGACGGGGTTGGGCGTGGGAGGTCATGTGATGAAAACCTCCAAAATACATTCAACCAGAGTTGGCAACTGTAATAATGGAAAACAAATAACAATCAGCACAATAATTTGTTGATCAAATTAAACCAGACGTTACCGAGCAAGTCCATTCATATCTGAAACTCCAACCCTTTTCTCTTTACATTTTGTAATTGAGAGCAAGAAAATGGTGTAAGGTGCTTAATAAGTGCTTTGCTTCAGGCTGTACAGAATCATCGCAGTAGCTCAGGAGAATAGGTAAGAGACATTACTGGAGACAAATAAAAAGAAACTATTAAAAGGGGGCTCTGAAAGTTACCAGACCCAAAAGGCTTGCATCACAGAATACTGAAGGAGGTTGAGAAAGAGAAAATGGAAGCATTAACCACAATCTTCCATAACATTTTTTGGAAATGCAAATCATGTTAAAGGACTGCAGGGTGCCAAAAGTCACAGCCCTGTTCAAGGGAAAGCGATGAGTCAGGAATTTACAGGCCAATCAGTCTCACCTTGGTTGTGGGTAGACATCCAACATGGGATGAAGTTAATGAACTCTTGAAAAGACATTGGTCTAATCAGGAACCATCAACATGGGTTTGTTGAAGGACAGGCTGTGCTTGAATAATTTAATTGAATTTTTCAAGGAACTCACAGAAAGAGAAATGCAGTGAAAGTTGTACATATGGATTTTCAGTTGTAGTGTGTTAAGGTGCCAAGTAAGAGATTTGCTGCAAAAAAAGGCTCCTGGTTTTTTGATGGAATATAAAGACATGGATTGAGAGAGGGCAAAGGGGCAGAAAGCAACAAATTGGAGTAAATGAAAGTTTTCAGGTTAGTGAGATGGAGACAATGGTGTGCTCAGGTGCTGGGGTCTGTTTTACTTTTATTAATTGATATGAATGGTTTAGAAATGGGCACAAGAGGAATGATGTTGATGTTTGCTGATGATACCAAACATTGTTCAAATGCAGAAAAAGAGTCAGGTCTAAAATCAATGGTAAAAGGAAGTTTCCTGTAATATCTCTTGTTCAGCTCCAAAAATCCATCAGATGTCTTTCAATACATAAACATCCTGGGAAGGTTATTGTTCAGGTTACAATTAAGGGAAAGCACTTGCGGTAAAAATGATTCAGCTCATTCGTGGATGGAGGCATTCCAGTGCAGGACTGAAGTTCCCATCACCTTCACCATTGTGTTAAGTAAAGGCCATATACCTACCTACAGGGCAAAGGGACATTGGCAAAATAATTTAGTTATTACCAGGCTGCTTTTTGTGTGCCTTTTAGCAGTTATGTCAGACTGGCATTGTCAGAAGCTGTGAGCATGTTACCCTTGTGCCCCAGATAGTGTGTAGCTCAGGGGAGAGAGAGAAGAAAATAAAGGGATTTATAACTCTTCCAAAAAAAAGTTGGCTCATCTTTTTTATGGATCAAAATATTTTGTAAAAATGCACAGAATTTGAAAAATTAAGAAAAACTACAAAATAATTTTTGTCTATTTTTTTTTCATTAAAATTGGCATCTATCTTTGCTTAAGTAAAATACAAAAAGATTGATCGATACACATTTAAATGACTCTTAAGCATTTAAAGTTGCAAATAATTTTTGTTTAAAAAGTGAAGCCCTGAATAACCTAAGACTCAAGTTATGGGCAATTCACGTCAAATATGTCAGCTGCTCAGGCCTACTCAATTAAATTTTGTTCACGAGCAGCCCCACTGTGTTAAAAACCAAAATTCAACCTTACAGCTAGAACCTTCAAATAATTCCTCATTCAATAGGTAAGATTTGTTTTCACTATCTACTGTGCTTCAATTTACAGACCTGAAGTACAGAGACATCGTTTCAAGAAATTGGAAATAACAAGTGATCTTTCTGAATTCAGTGGAGTCACTCAAGGGAGGACTAATTTGCTGTAGGCCAGAACAGTTGTATCATGTTAATACTGTTAACACTGTTGAGGCAAGTCCATTGAGAATGATGAGAATGTACGCTTATTTTTACCCAGGAGGGATTTCCGAAATCAAGTTACCTCATAGATTAAACTTTAGAGTTAGATAACAAGATTGGAAATGTCTAACAATGAGGAATGTTGATTGTGAGTACTCCTTGACTGAAAATCCTAGTTTCTCCCAAGAGGCATTGACTTTAACTGAAAACATTTCTGTTGATTTCACAATAGTGACTCTAAACTGATGATTCAATTTTTGTCATCATTTCAATAATAAGGAGTATACTAGAATCTTAATTCCTCAGACGGTGCTGAATTGATTGAAGCTGTTGGAAATTCCATTAAGATACCCAGTTAGTGCCATGGAAGTGTCTTTTTAAATGTAATATATGGCAAGAATAAGCAACTGCTCAAAATGTTAACCCTATACACCTGAATACAATTGGCTGGAAATCTGTGTCCGTGTTGGGGAAAAATTAGGCAGCTACTGTCACAGTAATAGAAGTAATAGCAAGTGGAAAGTAGAATGTTTCCCTCCATTGTACCAGGAGGGCCTGATGCAATTCCGATCCTCAGCTGATTGGCCTGGTGGTAACTATGGAAACATGGGCCCAACAGTCTGCTAGTTTATCAGCAGTTGAAAATGAAATCTCCACTCTGGCAACTTCAAATTACATGCTATTCAGGCGTGGGGAAATGATTTCTGCTTTCATGCAAGCCAAATACTTAAATTGGGCGGCACAGTGGCGCAGTGGTTAGCACCGCAGCCTCACAGCTCCAGGGACCCGGGTTCGATTCCGGGTACTGCCTGTGTGGAGTTTGCAAGTTCTCCCTGTGTCTGCGTGGGTTTTCTCCGGGTGCTCCGGTTTCCTCCCACAAGCCAAAAGACTTGCAGGTTGATAGGTAAATTGGCCATTATAAATTGTCACTAGTATAGGTAGGTGGTAGGGAAATATAGGGACAGGTGGGGATGTTTGGTAGGAATATGGGATTAGTGTAGGATTAGTATAAATGGGTGGTTGATGGTCGGCACAGACTCGGTGGGCCGAAGGGCCTGTTTCAGTGCTGTATCTCTAATCTAATCTAATCTAAATGCATCTGTCTCTCTATATATGTACATATCTCTGTCATTGCATCTTGTCTGCTTGAAACTCTTTTTTTATTTATCAGCACAGAAAATAAAAATCAAGCTTTTGAGAACGGGAATTGATATCCTGTTCAACTATGTATTGTAATGTATTTCAGGTAAACAGCAAGTATGTGGGACTTAGAAATTTGACTGCCCCGATTTTTAATGTGTTGAACAGACACATACGTGTCCAATACGACAGGCAGGAAGTGTGTGCTCATTACGAGGTGGAAGTATGCTGTATTGGAAAGAGCAGCCCTGTAGGTGTCCAAGATGCACAGCAGAACTATTTAAATCTATTCATAAAATGTTCAAATAGGAGTCCTGTGCAAGGTGACAAGCCCTTTTGTAGCATTGAACTGCCCAGAACCTGATTCGCCATGTGATAAATTTGTATAGTAACTTGTGGTGTGAACAGGCAGGATGATCCTTTTAAATGCTGGAGAGGGAAGTGGCTATTTCTTATCCTGGAAACTTAATTTTGACGGCTGAGAAGATTTTGCTGGTGTTGCACTATTTTTGGCTGCCTTCTAAATAGCTTTAATGCAGTCATGAGTGATTTGGTAGGGCTGCCTTTAAGGCTGGAGGATGAGAGGAGAAGCAAAGAAGACAGCTGCAAGCTGGTGGAGCTGTGAGAAGTGAAATCATGAGGGAGGAGGAGGGTGCTACACAGCAATTCAGAGTTGGATGGAGAGGATAAAGGAAACTGAGGTAAATATTGAAATTGCTGAAGAGTTGAAGATACTTAGTGCAGGAAGAGAGAAGGGAGAATATTTTATGGAGGAACTTGCGATGGTGATGGAGTGGGAGGACAGTAATAAATAACAGCATTTTTACAGAAAAAGTATAATAGAACAAAATTTAAACAGAGTCAAAGAACTAGAATAGTAATAGAGGACATGGGTCCGATGCAGTAGTGTGCAAAAATGGACATATCACTCTCGATAAAACTCTCTATAACTATCATTTGCATTTCCTTGACATTATCACTTCTCCCCCCATCTTCAAAACTACTTGCTTCATTTTACCATGACATTGCTTGCGATCCCTCTCCCTGAGTCATTATCATTTGATGTCTACAAAATCACGTTCAGCACACCCTCAATGTATGATGGATGGGTAGAACTTCCTGCCAGTGGCACACAATCATAAAATCAGCCAACTGGAGTCTATAACACAACATGACATTAATGAACATTTAGAAAGCCAAAACATCAAGAATAATCAGAATAGATTTGTAAAGGGAAGGTCATGCTTGACTAATTTAATGGAACTTTTGTTTGAGAATATAGTGTTACGGCCAGGTGAGGAGGGGGTCTCAGTCTCCCCTCCTGCCCTTCCTCTTATTGACTGCAATAGGGTTCATTCCTTTTAAACAGTGATTGTGCTTACTGCCTCTATGAGTGTTTTACCTTTTTGCCTTTACTGTAAACATAAGAACATAAGAAATAGGAGCAGGAGTAGGCCATTCGGCCCCTCAAGCCTCCCCCACCATTCAATAGGATCATGGCTGATCTGCCCCAGACCTCAACTCCTCTTTCGCGTCAGCTCCTCATAGTTCTCAATTCCCCAGTATTTCAAAAATCTATCTACCTCCTCTTTAAATACTTTCAGTGATCTAGCCTCCACAACTCTCTGGGGTAGAGAATTCCAGGCATCACTACCCTCTGAGAGAAGAAATTCCTTCGCAACTCAGTTTTAAATGAGTGTCCCCTTATTCTATAACTATGTCCCCCAGTTCAAAATTCCCCCCTAGTGGGAACATCTTCCCAACATCTAGTCAACACCTGTCAAGCCCCCTCAGAATCTTGTACGTTTCAATAAGATCACCCCTCATTCTTCTACACTCTAATGAATAAAGGCCTAACCTGCTTAGCCGTTCTTGATAAGTGAACCCCTTCATTCCAGGAATTAGCCTAGTGAATTTCTTTTGAACTGCCTCCAATGCCAGTATATCCTTTCTTAAATACGGGGACCAAAACTGTACACAGTACTCCAGATGCAGCCTCACCAACATCCTGTACAGTTGTAACAAGACTTCCCTATTTTTAAACTCCAACCCCCTAGCAATAAAGACCAAAATTCAATTTGCCTTCTTAATTACTTTCTGCACCTGCATGCTAACCTTTTGTGTTTCATGCACAAGAACACCCAAATCCCTCTGTACTGCACTTTTTTGGAGTGCCTCTCCATTTAAATAATATTCTGCTTTTTGATTCTTCCTACCAAAGTGCATGACCTCACACTTTCCTACATTAAACTCCATCTGCCAAGTTTTTGCCCACTTACTCAACCTATCTATATCCCCTTGCAGATTCCTTATGTCCTCATCACAACATGCTCTCCCACCTATTTTTGTATCGTCAGCAAATTTGGATATATTATACTCTACCCCCTTCTCTAAGTCATTAATATAGATAGTAAATAATTGAGGCTCTAGGACTGATCCTTGTGCCACTCCACTAGTTACGTCTTTCCAACCTGAAAAAGACCCATTAATCCCGACTCTCTGTCCTCTGTGTGTTAACCAAACCTCAATCCATGCCAATACATTACCCCCAATACCGTGAGCTCCTAACTAGTGCAATAATCTTTTATATGGCACCATGTCGAATGCCTTCTGGAAATCTAAATACATTACATCTACTGGTTCCCCTTTATCAACTCTGCTTGTTATATCCTCAAAGAAATCTAGCAAATTTGTCAAACATAATTTCCCTTTCACAAAACCATGTTGACTCAGTTTGACTGCGTTAAACTTTTCTAAATGTCCTGCTATTTCTTCCTTAATAATGGACTCTCGCATTTTACCAACGACTGATGTTAGGCTGAGTGGCCTATGGATTACTGATTTTTGTCTCCCTCCCTTCTTGAACAGGGGCATCACATTAATGGTTTTCCAAGCTGCTGGGATCCTCCTGGAATCCAGTGAATTCTGGAATATTTCAACCAATGCCTCCACTATCTCTGCAGCCACTTCCTTTAAAACTCTTGAATGTAAACCGTCAGGTCCTGGCGACTTGTCTGCCTTTAGTCCCATTAGTTTGTCAAATACTTTATCCCTCATGATAGAGACTGTTACAAGATCTTTCCTCCCATTAGCTCCTTGCTTATCTGATATCTGTGGGATGTTTATAGTGTCATCCACTGTGAAGACCAATGCAAAATATTGGTTTAAATTATCTGCCGTTTCCCTGTTCCCTGTTATCAATTCTCCAGTCGCATCCTCCAAGGGTCCCACGCATACTTTAGCTACTCTCTTTTTATATACCTGTCGAAGCTCTTGCGGTTTGTTTTTATATTTCTTGCCATTTTACTTTCATTATCAATTTTCTCCCTCTTTATTAGATTTTTAGTCATCCGCTGCTGGTTCCTAAAAAATTCCCAATCCTCTGGCCTACCCTAGTTTTCGTTACTTTGTATGCCTTAGTTTTTGATTGGATACTCTCCTTGACCTTTGTTAACCACAGGTGGCTCATCCTTCTCATTGAGTCCTTCTTTTTGACCGAGATACATTTTTGCTGAGTGTTATGAAAGATCTGCTTAAATGTCTGCCACTGCTCATCCACTGACCTTCCCTTAGTTTATTTTCCCAGCCCGCTTTAAACAACTCTATCTTCATACCTCTGTAATTGCCCTTGTTTAAGTTGAGGACACTGGTTTGAGACCCGAGTTGCTCACCCTCAAACTGAATTTGAAATTCTACCATATTGTGATCGCTAGCTCCCTGGAGGGTCCTTAACTATGATAGCTCTTATTAATCCTACCTCATTACACATTACTAGATCTAAAATAGCCTGTTCCCGGGTAGGTTCTGCAACGTATTGCTCTAAGTAACAATCCCTGATGCACTCTATAAATTCGTCTTCCATGTTACCTCTGCCAATCTGATTTGTCTGGTCAATATGCAAATTAAAATCACCCATGACAATTGTAGTGCCCTTCTCACATGCTTCTGTTATTTCTCAAATTATACTTTGTCCGACAGTGAGGCAACTCTTCGGGGGCCTATAGATGACTCCCACCCATGACTTCTTCCCCTTGCTATTCCTTATTTCCGCCCAAACTGATTCCACATCATGATCTATTAAACCTTTATCACTATTCACCACCACACTGATACCTTCCTTTATTAACAAAGCTACCCCACCTCCTTTTCCTTTTTGCCTATTTTTCTGGAACGTTGAATACCCTTGAATACTGCGCTCCCATTCTTGATCACCCTGCAACTATGTCTCTGTAATAGCTATCAAGTCATACTCATTAATTTCTATTTGTGCCCTCAACTCATTTATCTTGTTACAAATGCTACGTGCATTCAAATAAAGAGCCTTAAGCTTTGACTTTTTACCATTATTACTCATTCTGGTTCTAATTTCTGCTGCACTCTTCTGCTTATATTTTCTGCCCCTTCCTCTCACACTTTCATTACTGTTTGCCTCTTCACTACTCTGCACCTCTGCTGTCTCGCTTCTTTTTGATTTTTTAAACTTCCCTTCAATTGAACCATCCCCCACACCCCCACTAATTAGTTTGAAGTCCCATCTACAACCCTAATTATACAATTTGCCAGGACACTAGTCCCAGCAAGGTTCAAATGAAGCCCAACCCATCGGAACAGCTGTCTCCTTCCCCAGTACTAGTGCCAGTGGCCCATGAATCAGAACCCATTTCTCCTACACCAATCTTTGAGCCACGTGTTAACCTCTCTAATCTTATTTAGCCTATGCTAATTTGCACGTGGCTCAGGTAGTAATCCGGAGATTATTATCTTTGTGGTTCTGCTTATTAATTTAGCCCCAAGCTGCTCATAGTCCCTTAGCAGAACCTCTTTCCTAGTCCTAGCTATGTCATTGGTACCTACATGGACTACGTCAACTGTATCTCTTCCCTCCCACTCCAAGTTCCTCTCCAGCCCAGAAGAGATGTCCTTGGCACCAGGTAGGCAACACAGCCTTTGAGACTCCCTGTCTTTGCTGCAGAGAACAGTATCTATTCCCCTAACTATGCTATCCCCTGTTACTACAACATTTCTCTTTTCTCCCCCATTTGAATGGCGCTCTGAACCACGGTGCTGTGGTCAGTTTGCTCATCGTCCCTGCTGTCTGTGCCCTCGTCCATAGTGGGGGCAAGAACCTCATACCTATTGGAAAAGGGCATTGGCTGAGACTCCTCCAAAGCTAAATTCAGGATCCCCATACCTGCCTGACTTGCAGTCATACCATCCTGTCCCTGACCATGGTCCAAGTTTGATGTAATTACTCTAAGGAGTGTCTCCTGAAATACAGTGTCCAGGTAACTCTCCCCCTCCCTGATGTGTCGCAGTGTCCGCAGCTCGGACTCCAGCTCATCAACTCTGAGCCGAAGTTCCTCGAGCAGCCAACACTTGCCGCAGATGTGGCCACCGTGGATCGCACCAGCATTCACCAGCTCCCACATATTACAGCTGCAATACATCGCCTGCCCAGCCATCCCTATTCTATTTAATTAATTAATTTGGATGGACCATACAAGAATGTGATGCACTCCATTCCAAGCCAGACAAACATCTGAATGAATGCCCAAGGGTCTCCTGGAGCACAGTGGTATTACATTTACAATAGCCTGCATCAACTGCTATCCATTCTGAACAGGTCCATCCTCTTCCTCCCCAGAACTACACAGACTCAACTGTCACTTCCATCTTTTTTCTCCTGGTAGCTGCACAGTTTCATCCATCTTCTAAGATGAAATATTAATGTACAATGCTATGGAAACAGTGATGGGGGCGGAGAATAGAACCCTTAATTACATCTGTAATTGTTACAATTTTTATAGAAGTACAAAGAATATGTGGACCAGGTTGGATTAATATTGCACATAGATGCAATCCTCTTTTCTTACTGGCTTCGATATGATTTTGAGAAGTAGATGTAGGTTTTTGACTTTTCTGTAAATGCTGGTTTTTCAGGATGGCCATTTATTGTTTTTCTTCTAGGACCAACCAAAAGGAAAAAAGTCTGTAAAATATTGAAAGAAATTTGGCCGCAATCCTTCTTTATACTTTTCCGACTTGAAGCTGGAATAATTCTTAATGAAAGCTTTGAAAACTAGTTGCCTATCCTTTTCTAATTTAGTTGTTAAAGAAATAACACCAACCTCTGTGCCCTGTTCTATAAGTCTCAACTCAAAAACTTGAAAAAAATAATGAACCAAAAAGACAAACCTGTGAGAAAGAGGAAAGGAATAATTTTTTAAAAAAGGAGCTTGTTTCAAAAAATCTTGTTACATGACCTATGAAAGTGTTCCTTTAGTTTCCTAACACTTGTTCGGTTGAACAGAGTTCTTCAAACTACAGTTCTCGAAGACTTCTTTCACAGAGTTCATTAGCTGTGAACCTGCAAACATCTATGACTTAATGTGACAAGGCAAATAGGCGAGCACTTCAAGAAATAGCCACTCTGCTAAACAGCAAAGAGAGAATTGAATTACCTTGGGCATATAAGTTTAGAATTTACTGTCCGTGATAGTTGGACAGAATGTTTAATATATTTTTATGACATTCCTTTGTTCACTCTTTCAACGCAAGTTTTAACCTTTTTATTTAAAATGGGTTAACACCTCAACTAAAATAGCTGACAAAGGAATATTATACAAATACACAAGAGCTGAAAATTGGGTTGCCCCATTTTTTTAGGCGCGGGGGTCACACTTCACAACCTGTCTGCACCAATTCCAGTGAATTTTAGGCTTTCAGAAAGCCAAGAAAGCCAGCTGCAGCACACATAGGAGGAAGAGGAAGAGCAACCCAACGCCAGTGAAGAGAAGGCAGCATCATTTAATCTGACAGTCACAGCAACCAGCACTGCGCATGCATGAGGCCAAAACATTGTATGTTTTCAAGAAGGAGTTAGATAGAGCTCTTGGGTCTAAAGGGATCAAAGGGTATGGGGCGAAAGTGGGAACAGGCTACTGAGTTGGATGATCAGCCATGATCATAATGAATGGCGGAGCAGGCTCGAAGGGCCGAACGGCCTACTCCTGCTCCTATTTTCTACGTTTCTTTGCTTTAGAGGGCACTTAGAATCAGTGTACTCCATGATGAGTCACTGGGTATGAGTGGGCTGCAGCCAGGCCAGAGGAAAAGGGTAGTTTGTGTGCCAGCTCCCCAGAGGGCAATGTCACAGGTCAGGGACTTAAATGATGACTTAGATGGGGGCGGCATACAGGACAAGGCTGATAAGCAGCACACCAAGATATTTGGTGCATTGGCAGGCCTGTCAGACAATCTCCTGCACTATCAAGGAGTATGGAGGAGTCTGGATCCAATGTAGCAGAGGGTATCACCCAGAGCTTGATACCCATCCTCTCCACTGTGGCAGCACTAGCAGACCTAACCATATTGAAGCATCTTGTGGTCAATGTCTCAGCTTCCACTGCAGCACAGGCAGAAGCTACCCCAATTCTCAGTGCTGCAGTGGAAGATCAGATTGAATTCATGAGATCCATGCTTGTTGCCATCCAAGCCCAGCTTGGTACCATGCAGGCTGAGACTGCTGGCATCATTGATGCAGATCTAGGTGCTCAAAAGGGCATTCAGGCTCTCATAGCAGTCCAACAATCTGTGCTTCAGTAGATTACTAGGCTTGTGGAGGTACTGCCATGTGGGAGGGGAGGTGGTTCTGTAGAGTGCGAACCTGCTGTTCTCTCTCAGAATGACAGCATTCTTCCTCCCACCACTGACATGCCACCAGTGAGCTGCTGTTGCCTGTCAGCCAACCAGTCCAGACTGCCGACACCTATGCCGAGGTGGTGGTCCAAAGCTGGACCCTCAAAGCCTAGAGCTGCTCGAGGGCATCCAACAAGACCATCTGATGTGTCCCCCTGTGAAAGTCAGCATTCTTCCACCAACCATGCTGCAGCCACTGGGGTAGCACTGTGTAGAAACATGAGGACAGACAAAATCACATGGAAGGGAATGCACAAGGCTGAGTAGTTTATTGTTGTCTGTATAATTGGATGTGTTGGATAAAGGTGTTCTGTAAAAGTTTCTGTTGGTGGCTGTTATTTTTGGGTGATGGCCAAGGGGATGGATGTAACAGTGAGGAATGGTGGATTCATGTTGGTCAAGGGAAGTTGTATCATTAAAAATGGAGATTTCTGACAGACTGTTTGATAACAAGGGGCCCAGGATGCCTCCTCCCTGCCTCCTCCTGTTCCTCCCCCTCCTTCCATTTCACAGAGCTTCTCTTCTCTGCATACCCTGCTCCATTTCATGGTCACATTGCAGAGCAAGAGGCACTGCCACCACAGCTCCCATCCCTGGGTCAGGTAATTCTCTGTCCTCCCTAACTGTAAGCAGCAGCTCTCAGAAACCAACTCCAAAAACACTCCAGAGTACATCCAGACACTTTGCAATAACAGAAGTTCTTCAAATTGACCTTATCTGCAAGTTGGGTGACTAACCTTCTAAATAATGCTAGCATTGGGCCCCTCTTACAGCAGAATGCTTGATCTTTGGTGAGTGACTTACAAATTCATTAAATAGACCAGCGTGGTTCCAATTAGGACAATGGGAATCACTTCAGTGTGACGTCAGAAGAGCACCAGCTCAGTTGCTTCCAACGTACTCAGGGGAAGCTCACACAAACAGCCTTCTCAAGAGGACATGCCATGCAGGCTATGCCAGGAGTAGCTGGTGGTGCAGTGGGCACCCCCAGGAGGCAATTGGCTTCAATGGCACGGTGGATATGAATTTTATGCCCAGAGTGTTCATCCATGTGTTATGACCAAATGGGAAAAATGTCTAGGGTTCCCTTTCAGCCTTCAAAACTACCTTCCACTTTCAGGTCTTACTGTAACAGGGTTTTATTTTTAAACACACTGTTTTTAGCTCCCCCTTGGTGAATCCTTGTTCACTGCTTTCCAATTATAAGGCAAAAAAATGAGCACAAACAGGCTTTCTTAGGTTCAAAGAAGAAAGGTGAAATTTTATCAAACTTAGACTTAAACTCTAATTCGGTTGACACCTACGGATACACGACATGCCCACGCTAGCAAACATATGTGATACGCACATGCAAATAGAGACAGAAAAAAGCAGAAGAAAAATAAAGTGAAAATGCTGAGACAATACCTGAAGAGTTTGTTATGGTTCTTCGAGCTAACTGTAGAGTCCTTTTGTAGGTTGATCTTGCTTTTCGTTGGGGCCCAGTATCCTTCTTAAACCTTGTTCACTGGAGGAGACTTTTCTCTCTTGGGGTTCATGTGTCTTCAGTGGGTTTCAGTTCGGTGAGAAAGAGATGGGAGCAGACAGGAGTGGAGGAGGTCTTTTTCAGTCCAGGAGCAAAGAGCTTTCTGCCAGTTCAAACACTGTCTCTACAACTTAAAACTCACCAAGTTGGCCAGCAGGGTGGTCACGTGACCGACTGGTTTGACGAGGTCTGTTCTGTGTATTGTATGGGAGCAGGGACTAGCTCCTTTGTTCCAACACTCTCTGCTAATATGCAAAATGTCTTTCCGGCTATGGGCCTGGCAGTTCCTTGTAGCAGGTATTCTCTTCTTCCAAGCAACAATTTGAAATTTAATATCCACGTGGCAAAATTAAAGTGCCTCATTCTTGGCAGGTGGGGGCCTGCAGGACACACGACTATCACTAATTGTAATGTCAGGCTCTGGAGATGGCAAATAACAGGTGGGAGCCCCTAAAGTATTTGGTTCTTCATATTTTTGGTGTTTGGCCTTGTTGGGTTCAAGGCAATTAGTTTGTCACCTGGATTCATCCATAAGTCATAATCCTTCGAGGGCTAGGCTGATGTTCTGGCTGATCCTCATTAGTTAGATATGCTCCTTTAATCCAACTTTACGATACTTATTGCTATCCATTCTGTGCATGTTAAATGAACATCTATAGATCTTAGTAAACTGTGACAGAGAGCAAATTCAGTAAAATCATTAAAAGGAGCCTCACCATTAGTTCCCCTTTTACTATTTAAAGATGATAGAGCAGAGTGAGGGATTAACAAAAACATGCAGTAGACCAGTAAGCAGGGTCCGAGTTGAGATTTGGAGCTGGAGGAGTTTATATGGCCATGGGGGTATTTGTAAATAAGCATGTTTATCTTAAAACCAATGCAGTGGTGGATAGGGGCCCAATGGAGGTGAGTCAGGGTAGTGTTTGGGACAGTGCAGGATAGGATATGGCCGACAATATTTTGGATGGTTTGGAATTTCTGTTGGGTGAAGGTAAAAATGAATTAGAGAATATTGGAGAATTCGGAGCTGGAGAAGACAAAGGTGTGGATGAGAGTTTCAGCAGTGATGAGGTGAGTTGGGGTATTGGCAGTTACACAGGTGGAAATACATGGTTTTTCAACCAATATGCCAAACAGCAGAAGACACAATAAATTGAGAAGTAGTGAGAAGGTGATACTAGGCGTGGGCATTAACAGTCTGATAGTTTGTAGGATGCTACAACTCCACCTTTAAGAGACTCCTTAAGCTCTGCCTTTTTGACCAAGCTTGTGGTCATCTCTCCTGACATCCCCTTTGGCTCAGAGTCAATGTTTGTCTGATTTCACTCCTGTGAAGTGTCCAGGGACATTTTAATATGCTATATAAATGTACTATTCTTATATAATGCTCATTGTGGTTGATGGGACAATTGAAAGAGATAGCAAGTGTCACAATTTCAGAGACCCTGCGAAATGAGTTATAAGATTAGAAGACAATGTGATGAGTCTTGATTTCAACAAAGTGATGGAGTAAGAATGAAAAGGAACATATGATTTGGCATATTTGGAGCTTACGAATAATGAGAAGAACATTCATAGGACTAATGAACAATATATCGATAAAATAGAGAAAGACGTGAAAAATGATGAAAGAAATTGGAACTAGGTGTGAGAAGGGTCATCTAGCAGATGATCTGCTTTCTTCGTATCCTGCTCAGGAATACTGGAAAGGTTGCAGGAATTTCCCAGATGTATGGAAGCAGTATTGAGATCCTGGTTGCACTGGACGTTCCACTTTGCCCCTTACCTAGGTTTCTAAGTTAAGAGAAATAGGTTACTGGTGTAAGTCAAAAGTAATTAGGAAAATCAGTCAAAAAATTATGAAAATGTTACAACAAAAAAACAAGTTATATTTTTATAGTGCCTTTAACAGAATAAAACATCCCAAGGCACATCACAGAGGCATTAAAAAACAAAATAAGACACCATTTCACATGAAGAGATATTAGTGCAGATGGTCAAAAGCTTGGTCAACGAGGTTGTTTTTAACATAAGAACATATGAATATAAGAAATAGGAGCAGAAGTAGACCATATGGCCCCTCATGCCTGCTCCGCCATTCAATACGACCATGGCTGATCTTCAGCCTCAAGTCCACTTTCCTGCCCGCTCCCCATATTCCTTGATTGCCACAGAAACCAAGGCTGGGATTTTATGAGTACGGCAGCATTTGCAACAGCAGGACAGAGAGTTGCTGTAACTTCCACTTCCTCCGTTTTTCTTGTATTCCACGTGATTTTATATTTAAATGAACAGTGCGGTGATGGGCACGGGAGATACGTGCGATTATGTGGTGGGGATGGCCTTTCATTGGTGGAACATGCCATCACTGGGCCAAGCACCATGATTGCCACAGGTATAAAGCATTCTGTGCTTGCAGCCGCAAGGATCAGCAGCCTTCCTTTCAGTAAGTCTCTTTTGAGTAACTTAAATTAAATATGGTATTCGAATCAAAATTCTTTTGCCTCCCTTACTCTGTGCAAGCCAGCACCCAAGTCATATGATTTATTTTCCCTGCAGTCAAAATGAACCAGATGTCAGCCAGCAGGCAGCATCCCGCCCCACGGTTCAGTGATGCCTCCCTACAGGTTCTCCTCCAGGTCGTTAGGAGAAGGCGGGAGGTCCTCTTCCCTGAAGATGGAGTCCGAAGACCCTCCCACCTGACCAAGGTGGCCTGGATGGAGGTAGCAGAGGAGATCGCGACCCATTGGGGGGCGGGGTAGGGGGGCGGAGAATGACATTCAGTGTTGTAAACGGATCAATAACTTGCTCAGATTGGCGAGGGGAAGTGGTCTTTGTGAAGCAACTCCATTGCTTTCCTCCCTGGCTCTGTGTCTTTAAGACAGAGAATAGACAAGGCATGCATTGGAATGCATGAGCAGCCTTGGTGCCGTTCACTAAATGATTGTCCGTCAAGATGGCGATTGACATTGTTTATGTGCTTGGATGTGTCGCACGAAAGCCACTGCGGAATGCATAATGTTGATGCATGTATGCAATGGTTTTGAGGCATCTTTTGACATGTCATTAAATCTACACTGTCTCCTGTGGGATAAACGCACCCACAATCGGCACGAGTGTGCCAAAATGGTAAGAGGTGTCCCAGACATTAGGGTGCTGACCTCGGCTGAGGAGGAGGTGTCGGAGATCGCAAGAGTGGAGGGAGGCAGGGCCATCACCGATGGCGAGGCAGGATCCACAAGGTGTAAGGATAGAGTGTCATCTCCACTGTTGCAGGCATATGTGGTAAGCAAAGGAAAGTGTGTGAACTCATGTGCATCAGATGCTTAAAATGCCTCTGGTTGTGTCTCCAGTGCAGGTGGCTGCACTTGAGTTGTGGAACGCCTTGTGACCCAAGAATCCTCCTCTGGGGAGAAAGAAGAAGCCAATGCCCAGAGGGCGAACCGTCACTTGCCTCTTCTTCCACCTCTGCCAGTGCAGATACATCCACACGGTCCGCGGGGGCGGTTTAAGATTAAAATCTGGGTTACAATCAGCTGGTGATGACACAGACACTTCCCAGCAGCTAAGGGGGCATATACCAGCCAGGCCCCTGCTCAGCCCCATGCTCATGATGATCCTCTGTTTGTTGCTACCAGAAGTCTGCTGGATGTGCAGCAAAGCCATGTGGAAAATATGTCAGAGATGCCTGAGGTCATGTGTGGCTTAGCGCTTGCCATGGAGGAGTCCATGCAAGCCATGACGTCGGCCACGTCCCAGGCACATGAGTGTAAGGCTTCCTCAGGCAAGAGTCTGGTGAGCTCCGTGGCGAGTTTGGTTGAGCACCTGAGCCATATGCGAACGGACCTGCACTCCATCGCTGTTGCCATGGGCTCCATGCAGCAGAGTCTAAGCGAGAGGGGGAAAAGGAACCTGGACCTCCCTCCAGGTGCTCCTTCCACTCAGAGACAGGCAGGTGCCATTGTGCAAAGAGATGGAGAAGGAGCACGTGCCAGCTGCCCTGGGGCCTTCCTCTCAGTACACCCCCAGGGTATGCGGCGTCTCGTCCTCCCCCCAACATTGACCCCCTTACCTCCAGCAGACGAGCACACGGGGGATACTCAAGCACCATTCCTGCAGACCCCCAGTAGGATGGAGCCATCAAAGCCCTGTTCCTCCAGAGGACACCCACCATAGTCATCCACAGCAACAGGGCAGTACATTGAGCAGACTGCCTCCACCTCAGCTGCTAATTTCAGGGTAGCACCTAGACGTAGTGATAAGAAACGTATGATGAAAAAGTTACAAGCAGGCAGGTGGCAGTGATTTTGTAAATAAGGTTCACATTTTGCTAATTTTCAATACATATTTATTTACTTAAATTTGTAATCCATTCTCATAAGTCATTTGCTTGGTTTCATTTGAAAAGCAAAATATTTACAGGAGGCATATAGCAGGAATGCATTTTTGCTTGCAATGTCTTTCAGAAAGTGTCCCGTGTCCATTTATCAGTTTTATTTTAGCCTTGAGTCCTCAAAGATGGCTGTATCACTTCTGCATATTTGTCAATGCTCAAAGTACAAACATGCCTTCCATTCGTGAATCTGTGCTCTCAACCTTATTTTCCGAGCATTGTTGTATTCCCTGTTGAATCATCACCCACAGAACATTAGATCTGCTGAACACATCAAAGTGCTGCAACGTTATAGCTTCCTATGTGTGTGGGTTAGCGCTCTGATACATTTCAATGTTTTTAATGTAGACGCATGTCACTTTCACTGAAGTGGATAGCATAAAGGCCATTTACAACATCTCCACTACAGGTTTATATGATGTTGTCAGAAGAGTCCTTTTTGATTGCAGCAATGATTAAGACCCCAGGCGTTTGCGAACATAATTGGATAATCTATGGTTTCTCCTGTCAACGTCACTTTTTACATTGGGTTACTGTTGTAAGAGGAGTGCAAATGTGAGGTGCTCCCTGATGTCCATTGCATGTCTCTCCATTGCCTTATATCTATTATGGCATTGTTTGCATTGTTATCTTACTCCTCGCTCTCTTCAAAGTAATCCTCATCTGTGTAGGACTGTTGTTCTTCCTGTTCCTCAGGTGTCATCAACATGCAGCAAGGGAGTAAACCTTGTCTCGCAGGATCCATTTCGGATCATTCTTCAATAACTTCACGCACTTGTGTTTTCGTAAAAAATATGAGTTATGACAGCTCTATTGGAAACGTTCGCAAATCTGCATTAATTTTCTCCCGTCCTCGCAAAACAGTTGAACGTTCAAATATTGGAAGTCTGCGATTCACACATGCAGCAGTCGTCTCGCAGAGAGCTCTAATGGCCCCATGAGTGCAGTCGATCCTTGCACTCTATGTAAACTAGCGTTGGCGGCGAAGTCCACTGACCATGCAGCATCTACCAGTAAGTATATGAACACATTGGTATGAAGGAATAGGGCATGGGTCACCTCTTCCATACAACTATGTGTTGCAGACTGTAATATGCCACATACATCGCCCATTCATTCCTGGAAGAAGCTGGAAGGCAATCAATTGAGTGCAGCATTCACCTTGAGGGAAAGTGGCATGGGTGTCCCATAAAACCCAAGTCGATGCAGGCCCTGCTGCAGAATCATAGATTCTTCTGTGACCATTTCAAAGAACAAAGAACAAAGAACAGTACAGCACAGGAACAGGCCATTCGGCCCTCCAAGCCTGCGCCGATCTTGATGCCTGCCTAAACTAAAACCTTCTGCACCTCCGGGGACTGTATCCCTCTATTCCCATCCTATTCATGTATTTGTCAAGATGCCTCTTAAATGTCGCTATCGTATCTGCTTCCACCACCTCCCCCAGCAGCAAGTTCCAGGCACTCACCACCCTCTGTGTAAAGAACTTGCCTCGCACATCCCCTCTAAACTTTGCCCCTCGCACCTTAAACCTATGTCCCCTAGTAACTGACTCTTCCACCCTGTGAAAAAGCTTCTGACTATCCACTCTGTCCATGCCGCTCATAACTTTGTAAACCTCTATCATGTCGCCCCTCCACCTCCGTCGTTCCAGTGAAAACAATTCGAGTTTATCCAACCTCTCCTCATAGCTAATGCCCTCCAGACCAGGCCACATCCTGGTAAACCTCCTCTGTACCCTCTCCAAAGCCTCCACGTCCTTCTGGTAGTGTGGCGACCAGAATTGCACGCAATATTCTAAGTGCGGCCTAACTAAGGTTCTGTAAAGCTGATACATCCTTATGCATCTCTGGCATTTCAGGTCATTTGTCCTTGTCCTGAGGTGCAATGACGTGCCAGCTCCTGTCTTCGATAATGCCATTCCTGCATGTTATCAGTCGCGGCATCCTTACCGTCCTGTTTTGCCTGTTGCTGGCATTCAGCCATCATATGTTGAGGGAAAAGATCCATCCTTAGTCACTCCCTGTGCTCCTCTTCTCATGGTATTAGAAAAATTGGGGATATGACACCCATGTCGTTGCAGTTTTGAAAATAATGAAGTGAGCATAACGTTCCAATGCAGCCTTCTGCTGCCTGACAGTCTGTGGAAACATCCAGGCAATGTGCATCTTTTTTTCTGTGCCTTGGAGATGCAGCGAGGTTGAGTACCCACCCAAAATCATTTGTCTCCTCCCACTCGCCTTGCAATCCTTGAGTGGCTACATAGTTTTCATTTTCGATCAAGAAAATGGTGTGGGTGCAACTTAAGGCAAGTCTCCCCACCTTTCAAACTCCTCCAGCCACCTTCCTGCTTGAATCCATTCATCTCGACCTACCCTATGTAACGTTAAACCTTCCCTCCATTACCATAGAACCTCCCCCCATTACTGTGCACAGTGTCACAATCAATTAATTCATGCCATCCCTCCCCCGTGTTCCTACTCCCATTACCATGGAAATGCCCTTTCTGACTCTTGATTCTTCTGAAAAACTGAATATTACTGCCGAATCCCCTTCCCCTCCCTATGATGCAGTAGACTACCCAACCCTTAGTCTTGACCTTCCCCCCTACACAATCCATTTGCCCCCATTGACTGTGACCGTTCCCTCTGCTAGCCACTACCCTGAATTCACACCACAGTCCCGAAGTTGGCAGCATTGATCCCTCCCTTTACGGTCTTCATGTTCTTCTGATGACTGTAATACTCAAATCCATCCAACAGCCCGCAGTCACCCATAGCCAGCTTCAGCAGCAAAAACACCTACTACACACCTGGATTCTCCCCTCCTTCCTCCCCTGCATCTCCATGCACCCGGTGAACCCACCCTCGGTACTCTCCTCCTCCGTCCTCTGCTGCTTCATGTAGACCCGGTAGCCCTAGCCTGTTCTCCCCGAGTAGCCTCCCCTGTTCCTCCATGTAGACTCACTCATGCCTTTGCAGCCATCCGCTGTGAAGAATTGCCCTTGCTGGTGCCGAGCCTGGAGGCAAGCATCCATTCCAGTGCTTGCGTCTGTTTTGTCAATGAATTCAGAAGGAAAAACACTGACCTCAGACTCAACTGCACAAAGCCAACTGTTGCACGCCATGTTTAAACAAACGTGAACCGGGTGGCAAGGCAATAGCACTTGCCGTTCACTTAATCTGGCAGGTAGGACTTAATTGGAACTAAGTGTAGGGTAATGAGTATTCATGGCATGTAAATGAATGCAAAACAGCAATCCGCCACCGCGCGGGGGGATCCCTGGAATGCTGCAAACACACCACCGAATTAATTCCAGTAAAAAATCCCGATGTCGGAAATCCGAGAAAACACTTCCCGCCCAATTAAATCACCCCCAACGCCACCGAATCCGCTTTTACAGGGCCCATAAAATTCCACCCCAAAGTCTGTCTATATCAGCCTTGAATTTATTCAATGATGGAGCATCACAACCCTCTGGAATAGAGAACTCCAAACATGCACAACCCTTTGAGTGAAGGAATTTCTCCTCATCACAGTCCTAAATGATTGGACCCTTATCCTGAGACTGTGTCCCTATGTTTTAGATTCCCTAGCCAGTGGAAACAACCTCTCAGTATTTATCCTGTCAAGCCACTTCAGAATCTTGTATGTTTCAATGAGATCACCTGTCTTTCTTCTAAACTCCAAAGAGTAGAGACCCAATTTAATCAGCCTCTCATCATAGGAAAACCATCTCATCCCAGGGACTAAGCTAGTAAACCTTCGCTTTACCACATCCGCCTCCAAATATGGAGACCAAAACTGCACACAGTACTCCGGTTGTGGTGTCACCAAAGCCCTGTACAATTGTAAGAAGACTTCCTTATTTTTTAACTCCAATCCCCTTTCAATAAAGGCCAACATGTCATTTGCCTTCCAGATGGAGTGTTAAGGAGAGTTTTAAAGGTACATCCTGTCTTCAGTCTACTCTCAATCATTGGCAAAATGATGGAAGGTGCCTTTGACAGTGCTATCAAACGGCATTTAGACTGCAATAACTTGCTTACTGATGTTCAGTTTGGGTTCGGCAGGGGCCACTCAGCTCCTCACCTCATCACAGCCTTGGTCCAAACATGGACAAAACAGCTGAACTCCAGAGTTGAGCTGAGAGTGACTGCCTTTGATATCAAGACAGCATTTGACCAAGTAGGCCATCAAGGAGACCTAGCAAAATTTAAGTCAAAGTGAATCAGGAGGAAAACTCTCCACTGGCTGGAGTCATACCAGGCACAAATGTTGTGGTTGTTGGAGGCCAATAATTTCAGCCCCAGGACATCGCTGCTAGAGTTCCTCAGGGTAGTGTTCTAGGCGCAAGCATCTTCAACCATCAATGACCTACCCTCCAATATAAGGTCAGAAGTGGGGATGTTTGATGATGATTGCGTAGAGTTCAGTACCATTCGCAACTCCTCAGATACTGAAGCAGTCAGTGCCGACATGCAGCAAGATCTAGACAACGTTCAGGCTTAGGCTGATAAGTGGCAAGTAATATTCGCATCACACAAGTACCAGGTAATAATCATCTCAAATAAGAGAAAATCTAACCATCTCCCCTTGACATTCACCAGCTTTAACATCACTGAATCCTCCAACATCAACATCCTTGGGGGCACCATTGACCAGAAACTGAACTGGACCAGCCACATAAATACTTTGGCTACAAGAGTAGGTCAGAGGCTGGGAATTCTGCCACACATAACTCACCTCCTGACTCCTGAAAACCTGTCCACCATCTACAAGGCACAAGTCAGAATACTCTTGCCTGGATGGGTGCAGCTCCAGCAACACTCAAGAAGCTCAACACCATCCAGGACAAAGCAGACTACTTGATCAGCACCCCATTCATCACCTGAAACATTCACTCCCTCCACCACCAGCGCACAGTGGCAACAGTGTGTACCATCTTCAAGATGCACTGCAGCAACTCGCCAAGGCTCCTTCGACAGCACCTACCAACTCCCAATCTTTAGCACCTAGAAAGGCAAGGGCAGCAGACACATCGAACACCACCATCTGCAAGCTCCCCTCCAAGTTACACACCATCCTGACTTAGAACTATATCAAGGTTCCTTCACTGTCACTGAGCCAAAAACCTGAAACTCCCTCCCTAATAGCACTTTGGGTGTACCTACACCAGATGGACCTCAGCAGTTCAAGAAGGCAGTTCACCAGCATTTTCTCAAGGGCAATTAGGGATGGGCAACAAATTTTGGCATTGCCATTGATGCTCACATCTCAAGAACAATAAAAAGAAAAAAAATGGGAAAGCGAAGCGGAGAGGTTTAGTGAGAGAATGCTAGAGCTTAAGGCCTTGGGAGCTGAAGGGACAGCCACCAATGGTGGAGCGATTAAAATCAGGGATGCTTAAGAGGCCAGAATTAGATGAGCACAGATATCTCAGAGGGTTGTGAGGTTGGAGAAGGTTACGGAGATTGGGAGGGGCAAGGCCATAGATAGGTTTGAAAACAAAGAATAAATTTTAAAATTGAGGCGTTGATTAACTGGGAGTCAATGTAGGTTAATGAGCACAGGAGTGATGAGTGAAGGGGACTTGGTGCAAGTTAGGACATGGGCATCAGAGTTTTGGATAGCCTCAAGTTTATGGAAGGTAGGACATGGGAGGTTGGTCATAAGTGCATTGCAATAGTCAAATCTGGAGGTAACAAAGGCATGAATGAGGGTTTCAGCATCAGATGGGTTAAGGCAGGGGTGGAGTTGAGCATTGTTACAGAGGTGGAAATAGGCAGTCTTACAGATGGTGAGGACATGTAATCAGATGCTAATCTCGGGGTCATATATGACACCAAGGTTGCAAACAGTCTGGTTCAGCCTCAGACAGTTACCAAGGAGAGGGATGGAGTTGATGATTCGGGAATGGAGTTTGTGATGGGGACCAAAGACAATGGACTATATTTTGTTCCAAAGATGTGGGTCCTGGTGGCCGGCAGGTGAGGTAGGGGGTAACTCCGCCTCAGCTCTCCGTTGGACCATTGCAATTTCACGATGGGCAGGCAACTAACCACCCACCTTTGTGAACTCAATCCCTTTAAGGGACAGGCTTCTGCCTTCAGTGTTGCCAGTCAATCAGAAGGCTGCAGCTCTGCATTACTGGCAGTGCCACCGGGAGAGAAGACCCTGGGAGAGGTGAGTGAGGTTGGGGTCACCAGGGCCATTCAGGCATGCCCCAGTGATGGGGTAGGGGGTTCTTCCCAGGGGGCTGCAAATACTGCTAGGGGTTCATCCAGGGGCCCTAAAGGAAGGAACCCTGACCCTGCTGGGAAGCCACCAGGCTTTACCTGGTGGTTTCTCCCCTTGATGGCAGGCCCCTTTGCTTTCTATTAGATTGAAGCGGAGGCGGGAGCATGGGGCTGTTCTTGGCTTTCCCTTTCCTGGACTAAATTGGAAGGCATCAGGAAGGAAACGGGCACTCCACCCCACCTCCCAATGCAATTTTATGGGGGTCCCTGTCTTGCTTCCCATCCCGAGGGACCCATAAAATTCAACCCAATGGCTTCAGTCTTCCCAATATTTACCTGGAGGAGATTTCTGCTCATCCACTACTGGATGTTGGACAAGCAGCATGACAACTCAGAGACAGTGGAGGGGTCGAGAGAGGTGGTGGTGAGGTAGAGCTGCGTGTCATCAGCATACATGTAGAAACTGTTGTTGTGCTTTCAGATGATGTGGCTGAGGGACAACATTTCGATAGAAAGAGGAGGGAGTCAAGGATAGATCCTTGGGGGACACCAGAGGTAACGGTGCGAGAGCAGGAAGAGAAGCCAATGCAAGTGATACTCTGGCTATGATTAGATAGATCAGAATGGAACCAGGTGAGAGCAATCCCACCCAGCTGGATGATGGTAGAGAGCTGTTAAAGGAGGATGGTGCGATTAACTATGTCAAAGGCTGCAGACAGGTTGAGAAGGTCGAGAAGGGATAGTTTACCTTTGTCACAATCACCTAAGATGTCATTTGTGACTTTGATAAGAGCTGTTTCAATACTGTGCCAGATGCAGAAATCTGATTGGAGGGATTAAAACATCGGGTTGCAGGAAAGATGGGCACGGATTTGGGAGGCAACAACTTGTTCAAGGACTTTGGAGAGGAAAGGGAGATTGGAGAAGGGGCGATAGATACTGCGATGAATTCTGCAAAGCCAATAGCACTTTCACACCTGTGGGATACCATAGTTGTAGCTGCTTTCTACCATTTTTACTCCACTGTCTAACAGAACTGGCTGCTGATACAGTCAATCATGTCTGCACCACTCCTCCCACCCCCAACCAGACTCATCAGAATGGATTTTCCGCATAAGATCATAGAGAGCAAATAAGAAACTGACAAAATGACAAGAAAATCCAAACTTGTAAAATGTTTCCATTGCTCCAGCCTGCAGCACTCCCTTGCATAAACAAACATAAATTTATGTCACAATATGGGAAAGGGATTCGCTCCCAGAACTCCTAGATCCTGCCTTCAGCTACTCGTAACAGTCCCGAGACAGCATGCCATGAATGGAAACAATTCTGCTGCAGCTGACACCTTGCTGCCATACTGAGAAAGTACTGCGGTGCTGGAGGCTGAGAAGTCAAACTGGGGTACATGTCTGGCTTGCAAGATGAAAACCCTGCAGCCACTAATGTATTCCCTACCGCGGGAAAGACACAAGATGTGCCATCCTTATGCTGGTTAAATATCCTCCAAGCAAGTGAAAATCCCACCTCTAGCTGCAATAAGGAGCAGGCTGCAATTTTAATGCCTGGTACAATTGCATCCTTATCGCACCACCTACTGGCTTCTTTTTACATACCAAAGCTTCCCTTTGTTGTTGGATTCCAGTGAAAGCAGTTCCTTGACAACGTTTGCTTGACAGGTCATTGATTCGAATTGCAGCACAGTTCCACACAGAGGGTGGATAGCATTTGGGCTGTGGTGGAATTAGGTGTAACTTAAGAAGGTGGGGGAGGCTTTCATAATGTAAGTTCTGCTTTCCAGTGATGGTGAACCACTACAGAGATGTAGGAAGATTTTGTCCGTGTACTACATAGAATCATACAGAAGGACTCACTGTGACTGTGCTGGCTCTCTGAAGGAGTTATCAATTAGTCCCACTCCCCTGCTCACTGTTGCCCTGCAAATTATTCACTTTTCACATGCATGTTTATAAAGAGGTCTTCTCAGTTTCACAACACACAGCATATGAAGTGTTGAACCATCATGTGAGCTTATGAGTTTAGGCCACAAGGGAACTGGCCTTGATTTTAACTCGAGGTGAGATTGGTACGTGTGGATTTTGGGGGCGCGCAAGTTTGGCAAAGAACAAACCGTTATGCCAAGGCAGAGAAAGATTTTAACTCTTGGGCCTCATTTCCATATTCACGCTCCGGCTCCTGTTGTGTTTTCTTCTACTTGTGCTTACTAGCAAATAAACGTCAATGCACAGGGGTTGGTTAACACATGAGTTCATTTATGAAGGAGCTGAAGAGTTGATAGTAATATTACAAAGTAGGAGAACTTATACACGCGTCTGATCTTGTTGCTCCCTCACAGCAGACTGAGAGTGTCTGAGTCACATGATACATTGCATCATTTCTCCTCTAGTAATGTATACAGAAAACATAACCACACCTACTTAAAGGTGTACCACAACAGCTCCCACTCCAGCAGGAATCACTGGCTGGCCAATGGGTGGGAGACGGAATTCAGGCATGCCAGGGACCTACAATGAAGAGGATGAACCAAAGGTGATTGCGACTGGGGGAGGTACGGAAGCTGGCGAGTTTTCTTGTGGGACCTGGAGAAGCACTCCTGTTCCTTGGTCCATAGCAAACATTGAAAATATCTTGGAACTTACCATACCTCTTCTGGCCCTTGATCCAGCCTCCGGCAATTTTGACCAGACACGGAGTGATCACTATTTCCCCACTCAGGCCTAAGGTTGAAATAGCAGATGGAGTCCCAATAAAATCATCAGCGCCCAACCTGCATATTTAACTAGAACCCCATCAGATTTGGGTGGATGTCCTTATTGTCTATAATTTATGGATGAAAAGCAGTGGGTAAGTCCCCATTCCATTTTAACTGATACCTCACACCACCAGCCTGGTTTCCACAAGATGTTAGTGGGGGGGTGGGTGGAGGGAAGTTAAAATTGAAGACACTGGGGGGGGAGTTTATGCTCTCGCCTGTGCCGGGTTTGGAGGTGGGGAGAGCATAAAATGTGGGATGGTGGCAGCGGGGGCCGGGGGGCCGGTGGGGGAGGTTGGGGGGTGGTACCCAACCACCTTCCCACCTCAGCCAAAATTTTAAGTCTGGGGCAGGAAGGCCTGAGAACGGCCTTCTTGCCCTGCTGCCAATTGAGGCCCTTAAGTGGGAAATTAATCCCCAATTAAGGCCTCATCCTGCCGCAGCTGCAATTAGCTCAACTGCAGGGGGGCCTGTCACTGAAAGCACAGCAGGAAAACCCGTGCAGGCTGCTTGCCTGTTCCGGGGGGGGGGGGGGGGTGGGTGAGGGGGTGAGGGGGTTCCCTTGCTAAAAGGCACTTAGTGTATTGGGAAGGGATGGGCCCACTGAGAGTCACCCTCCTGCCCTTGCTAGCTACCCCCCCGACAAAGCTCTCCCCCACGACCCCAACCCCAAGACACCCCTCAAGCCCTGACCTACCTGTGGCCTGAGTCTAGCGCCACTCATGGGCTTCGGTAGGTGTTCCACCAGCAGCAGCCACTGCTTCCATGGTGGCGCAGCTCAATTAAACAGTTGCCAGCCTCTGATTGGCTGGCAGCTCTCAGAAGGCAGGAGTTCTGTCGCCGGGGTTCTTGATCCCGTGAAAGGCCCGCTATTGTCCAGTTAAATGCCTAATTGGCACTTGATTCGGTGGGCCTCGCGCAGAAAGGACAACACAGGATTCTCAATGGCTTTTGTGCCGGAAGTCAAAACCCCTGTTACCCAGATAAAATTGCGGCCACTGTGTGGCTATAAAGGCCAGTTCTAGACTCTAAACAGCATCTGATGAAAGGTCATCGAACTGAAATATTAACTCTGTTTCTCTCACGACAGATGCTTCCTGGCTGGCTCAGTGTTTCCAGCACTTCCTGCTTTTATCTAACAACATCACTCTGATCCACTGTGATTATTTTTCCAGCACAAATGCAGACTGAAATTAGCACCAAAGGGGATGTTAAAGCTCCAACTTATGGTTGCTTTATTTATTACAGAGGAGCTGTAGCTGTGACCCTTCCCAACGTTTCTAGTATTCACACTAACTGTCACTTATGATGATAGCTCATTACAGAATTGGAAACGCTTTCAAAATGTGCTGAGACCTTAATAACATCTTTCACTAACCAGTTTTGGTCCTACACCAGTATAGTAAGAAAATGCTGAAAAAATACAATGGTTGGTATGAATGAAGAGCAAAGACAAGTTAATGTTTCGGGTCTAGACTCTTCACCAGAATGGAAAGTTTTACGCCCAAAACATTAATCCATCTTTTCTCTTTATAGCCATTGACTGACCCTCTGTGTATTCCCAGCAGTCCTGGTCTTATTTCTGATTTCCAGCATTTGCAGTTTTTTTTTCCTTTTTCATCCGGTCATGTTAAGGGGTCTCAGTATGGATTGAAATTGCTCAGTGTGATACTATAATCTTATTCAATTGTATTCATTTTATTTACTGAAGTGCTCCATGAGTTTTAGCATTCCTGCCCCTGAGTCAGAAGATGCAGGGTCAGAGCCCATCCCAGATAGTCCCAGTGAGTGGAGACTGGTGCTCTGGCTCTGAACTTTGGGTTAATATGCAATGGGATACTCGTGTCCTGTGGGTGTGGGCATCAGGTCAAACATGGGCAAGGTAACCTCCTACTGATTACCACCTACCGCCCTCCCTCAGCTGATGAGTCAGTACTCCTCCATGTTGAACACCACTTGGAGGAAGCACTGAGGGTGGCAAGGGCACAAAATGTACTCTGGGTGGGGGACTTCAATGTCCATCACCAAGAGTGGCTTGGTAGCACCACTACTGACCGAGCTGGCCGAGTCCTAAAGGACATAGCTGCTAGACTGGGTCTGTGGCAGGTGGTGGGGGAACCAACACGAGGGAAAAACATACTTATATTCGTCCTTACCAATCTGCCTGCCGCAGATGCTTCTGTCCATGACAGTATTGGTAGGAGTGACCACCGCACAGTCCTTGTGGAGACGAAGTCCCGCCTTCACATTAAGGATACCGTCCATCGTGTTGTGTGAACTATCACTGTGCTGAATGGAATAGATTTCGAACAGATCTAGCAATGCAAAACTGGGCATCCATGAGATGCTGTGGGCCATCAGCAGCAGCAGAATTGTACTCAACCACAATCTGTAACCTCATGGCCCGGCATATCCCCCACTCTACCATTACCATCAAGCCAGGAGACCAACCCTGGTTCAATGAAGAGTGCAGGAGGGCATGCCAGGAGCAGCACCAGGCATACCTCAAAATGAGGTGTCAACCTGGTGAAGCTACAACCCAGGACTACTTGCATGCCAAACTGCGTAAGCAGCATGCGATAGACAGAGCTAAGCAATCCCATAGCCAACGGATCAGATCTAAGCTCTGCAGTCTTGCCACCTCCAGCCGTGAATGGTGGTGGATAACTAAACAACTAACTGGAGAAGATGGCTCCACAAATATCCCCATCCTCAATGATGGGGGAGCCCAGCACATCAGTGCGAAAGATAAGGCTGAAGCATTTCCCTGCCCTTTGTTTCTTCAGCGCCATTGTTTTATTCACTGCCCATTGTTTATTCTCTGACATTTGTTTATTCCCTGCCCTTTGTTTTTTCAGCGCCACTTTTTTATTCACTGCCCATTGTTTATTCTCTGAAAATTGTTTTATTCCATGCCCATTTTTTGTTCACCGCCCACTGTTTGTTCACTGCCAGTTTCCTGTTCACTGACAATTGTTTATTACCTGCGGATTGTTTGTTCACTGAATATTACGTATTGACTGCACATGATTATTCATTGCCAATTGTTTATTCACTCCACATTGTTTGTTCACTGCCAATGGTTTATTCACCGCACATTTTTTCTTCACTGCCAATTGTTGATTCATTGCCCATTGTTTGTTCACTGCTCATTGTTTCTTCACTGCTAATTGTTTATTCATTGCACATTGTTTATTCACTGCCAATTGTTGATTCATTGCCCATTGTTTTTTACCTGCTCATTGTTTATTCTTGCCCATTGTTTTTTCAGCACCAATTTTTTATTCACTGCACATTGTTTTTTCACTGCCAATTTGTTGTTCACTGCCAATTGTTTATTCACTGCCCATTGTTTATTCACTGCACATTGTTTTTTCACTGCCAATTTGTTGTTCACTGCCAATTGTTTATTCACTGCCCATTGTTTATTCGCTGCCAATTGTTTATTCACCGCACATTGTTTATTCACTGCCAATTGTTGATTCATTGCCCATTGTTTTTTACCTGCTCATTGTTTATTCTTGCCCATTGTTTTTTCAGCACCAATTTTTTATTCACTGCACATTGTTTTTTCACTGCCAATTTGTTGTTCACTGCCAATTGTTTATTCACTGCCCATTGTTTATTCACTGCACATTGTTTATTCACTGCCAATTGTTGATTCACCGCACATTGTTTATTCACTGCCAATTGTTGATTCATTGCCCATTGTTTTTTACCTGCTCATTGTTTATTCTTGCCCATTGTTTTTTCAGCACCAATTTTTTATTCACTGCACATTGTTTTTTCACTGCCAATTTGTTGTTCACTGCCAATTGTTTATTCACTGCCAATTGTTTATTCACTGCACATTGTTTGTTCACTGCCAATTTGTTGTTCACTGCCAATTGTTTATTCACTACCCATTGTTTATTCACTGCACATTGTTTGTTCACTGCCAATTTGTTGTTCACTGCCAATTGTTTATTCACTGCACATTGTTTTTGCACTGCCAATTTGTTGTTCACTGCCAATTGTTTATTCACTACCCATTGTTTATTCACTGCACATTGTTTGTTCACTGCCAATTTGTTGTTCACTGCCAATTGTTTATTCACTACCCATTGTTTATTCACTGCACATTGTTTGTTCACTGCCAATTTGTTGTTCACTGCCAATTGTTTATTCACTGCACATTGTTTTTGCACTGCCAATTTGTTGTTAACTGCCAATTGTTTATTCACTACCCATTGTTTATTCACTGCACATTGTTTGTTCACTGCCAATTTGTTGTTCACTGCCCATTGTTTATTCACTGCACATTGTTTTTGCACTGCCAATTTGTTGTTCACTGCCAATTGTTTATTCACTACCCATTGTTTATTCACTGCACATTGTTTGTTCACTGCCAATTTGTTGTTCACTGCCAATTGTTTATTCACTGCACATTGTTTGTTCACTGCACATTGTTTTTGCACTGCCAATTTGTTGTTCACTGCCAATTGTTTATTCACTGCCCATTGTTTATTCACTGCACATTGTTTTTTCACTGCCAATTTGTTGTTCACTGCCAATTGTTTATTCACTGCACATTGTTTTTGCACTGCCAATTTGTTGTTCACTGCCAATTGTTTATTCACTGCCCATTGTTTATTCACTGCACATTGTTTTTTCACTGCCAATTTGTTGTTCACTGCCAATTGTTTATTCACTGCACATTGTTTTTGCACTGCCAATTTGTTGTTCACTGCCAATTGTTTATACACTGCACATTGTTTTTGCACTGCCAATTTGTTGTTCACTGCCAATTGTTTATTCACTGCACATTGTTTTTGCACTGCCAATTTGTTGTTCACTGCCAATTGTTTATTCACTGCCCATTGTTTATCCACTGCACATTGTTTGTTCACTGCCAATTTGTTGTTCACTGCCAATTGTTTATTCACTGCACATTGTTTGTTCACTGCACATTGTTTTTGCACTGCCAATTTGTTGTTCACTGCCAATTGTTTATTCACTGCCCATTGTTTATTCACTGCACATTGTTTTTTCACTGCCAATTTGTTGTTCACTGCCAATTGTTTATTCACTGCACATTGTTTTTGCACTGCCAATTTGTTGTTCACTGCCAATTGTTTATTCACTACCCATTGTTTATTCACTGCACATTGTTTGTTCACTGCCAATTTGTTGTTCACTGCCAATTGTTTATTCACTACCCATTGTTATTCACTGCCAATTGTTTATTCACTGCACATTGTTTGTTCACTGCCAATTTGTTGTTCACTGCAAATTGTTTATTCACTGCCCATTGTGTATTCACTGCCAATTGTTTAATCACTGCCCATTGTTATTCACTGCCAATTGTTTATTCACTGCCCATTGTTTATTCACTGCACATTGTTTGTTCACTGCACATTGTATATTCACTGCCAATTGTTTATTCACTGCACATTGTTTTTTCACTGCCAATTTGTTGTTCACTGCCAATTGTTTATTCACTGCACATTGTTTTTGCACTGCCAATTTGTTGTTCACTGCCAATTGTTTATTCACTGCACATTGTTTGTTCACTGCACATTGTATATTCACTGCCAATTGTTTATTCACTGCCCATTGTGTATTCACTGCCAATTGTTTATTCACTGCACATTGTTTGTTCACTGCACATTGTATATTCACTGCCAATTGTTTATTCACTGCACATTGTTTTTTCACTGCCAATTTGTTGTTCACTGCCAATTGTTTATTCACTGCACATTGTTTATTCACTGCCAATTGTTTATTCACTGCACATTGTTTTTTCACTGCCAATTTGTTGTTCACTGCCAATTTTTTATTCACTGCACATTGTTTGTTTACTGCACATTGTATATTCACTGCCAATTGTTTATTCACTGCACATTGTTTTTTCACTGCCAATTTGTTGTTCACTGCCAATTTTTTATTCACTGCACATTGTTTGTTCACTGCACATTGTATATTCACTGCCAATTGTTTATTCACTGCACATTGTTTTTTCACTGCCAATTTGTTGTTCACTGCCAATTGTTTATTCACTGCACATTGTTTTTGCACTGCCAATTTGTTGTTCACTGCCAATTGTTTATTCACTGCCCATTGTTTATTCACTGCACATTGTTTTTTCACTGCCAATTTGTTGTTCACTGCCAATTGTTTATTCACTGCACATTGTTTTTGCACTGCCAATATGTTGTTCACTGCCAATTGTATATTCACTGCCCATTGTTTATTCACTGCACATTGTTTGTTCACTGCCAATTTGTTGTTCACTGCCAATTGTTTATTCACTACCCATTGTTTATTCACTGCACATTGTTTGTTCACTGCACATTGTTTTTGCACTGCCAATTTGTTGTTCACTGCCAATTGTTTATTCACTGCCCATTGTTATTCACTGCCAATTGTTTATTCACTGCCCATTGTTTATTCACTGCACATTGTTTGTTCAATGCACATTGTATATTCACTGCCAATTGTTTATTCACTGCACATTGTTTTTTCACTGCCAATTTGTTGTTCACTGCCAATTGTTTATTCACTGCACATTGTTTTTGCACTGCCAATTTGTTGTTCACTGCCAATTGTTTATTCACTGTCCATTGTTTATTCACTGCACATTGTTTGTTCACTGCCAATTTGTTGTTCACTGCCAATTGTTTATTCACTACCCATTGTTATTCACTGCCAATTGTTTATTCACTGCACATTGTTTTTGCACTGCCAATTTGTTGTTCACTGCCAATTGTTTATTCACTGTCCATTGTTTATTCACTGCACATTGTTTGTTCACTGCCAATTTGTTGTTCACTGCCAATTGTTTATTCACTGCACATTGTTTTTGCACTGCCAATTTGTTGTTCACTGCCAATTGTTTATTCACTGTCCATTGTTTATTCACTGCACATTGTTTGTTCACTGCCAATTTGTTGTTCACTGCCAATTGTTTATTCACTACCCAATGTTATTCACTGCCAATTGTTTATTCACTGCACATTGTTTTTGCACTGCCAATTTGTTGTTCACTGCCAATTGTTTATTCACTGCCCATTGTTTATTTACTGCCAATTGTTTAATCACTGCCCATTGTTTATTCACTGCACATTGTTTGTTCACTGCACATTGTTTATTCACTGCCAATTTGTTGTTCACTGCCAATTGTTTATTCACTACCCATTGTGTATTCACTGCCAATTGTTTAATCACTGCCCATTGTTTGTTCACTGCACATTGTATATTCACTGTCAATTGTTTATTCACTGCCCATTGTTTATTCACTGCACATTGTTTGTTCACTGCACATTGTATATTCACTGTCAATTGTTTATTCACTGCACATTGTTTATTCACTGCCCATTGTTTATTCACTGCACATTGTTTGTTCACTGCACATTGTATATTCACTGTCAATTGTTTATTCACTGCACATTGTTTTTTCACTGCCAATTTGTTGTTCACTGCCAATTGTTTATTCACTGCACATTGTTTTTGCACTGCCAATTTGTTGTTCACTGCCAATTGTTTATTCACTGCCCATTGTTTATTCACTGCACATTGTTTGTTCACTGCCAATTTGTTGTTCACTGCCAATTGTTTATTCACTGCACATTGTTTGTTCACTGCACATTGTTTTTGCACTGCCAATTTGTTGTTCAAGGCCAATTGTTTATTCACTGCCCATTGTTTATTCACTGCACATTGTTTTTTCACTGCCAATTTGTTGTTCACTGCCAATTGTTTATTCACTGCACATTGTTTTTGCACTGCCAATTTGTTGTTCACTGCCAATTGTTTATTCACTACCCATTGTTTATTCACTGCACATTGTTTGTTCACTGCCAATTTGTTGTTCACTGCCAATTGTTTATTCACTACCCATTGTTATTCACTGCCAATTGTTTATTCACTGCACATTGTTTGTTCACTGCCAATTTGTTGTTCACTGCAAATTGTTTATTCACTGCCCATTGTGTATTCACTGCCAATTGTTTAATCACTGCCCATTGTTATTCACTGCCAATTGTTTATTCACTGCCCATTGTTTATTCACTGCACATTGTTTGTTCACTGCACATTGTATATTCACTGCCAATTGTTTATTCACTGCACATTGTTTTTTCACTGCCAATTTGTTGTTCACTGCCAATTGTTTATTCACTGCACATTGTTTTTGCACTGCCAATTTGTTGTTCACTGCCAATTGTTTATTCACTGCACATTGTTTGTTCACTGCACATTGTATATTCACTGCCAATTGTTTATTCACTGCCCATTGTGTATTCACTGCCAATTGTTTATTCACTGCACATTGTTTGTTCACTGCACATTGTATATTCACTGCCAATTGTTTATTCACTGCACATTGTTTTTTCACTGCCAATTTGTTGTTCACTGCCAATTGTTTATTCACTGCACATTGTTTATTCACTGCCAATTGTTTATTCACTGCACATTGTTTTTTCACTGCCAATTTGTTGTTCACTGCCAATTTTTTATTCACTGCACATTGTTTGTTTACTGCACATTGTATATTCACTGCCAATTGTTTATTCACTGCACATTGTTTTTTCACTGCCAATTTGTTGTTCACTGCCAATTTTTTATTCACTGCACATTGTTTGTTCACTGCACATTGTATATTCACTGCCAATTGTTTATTCACTGCACATTGTTTTTTCACTGCCAATTTGTTGTTCACTGCCAATTGTTTATTCACTGCACATTGTTTTTGCACTGCCAATTTGTTGTTCACTGCCAATTGTTTATTCACTGCCCATTGTTTATTCACTGCACATTGTTTTTTCACTGCCAATTTGTTGTTCACTGCCAATTGTTTATTCACTGCACATTGTTTTTGCACTGCCAATTTGTTGTTCACTGCCAATTGTTTATTCACTGCCCATTGTTTATTCACTGCACATTGTTTGTTCACTGCCAATTTGTTGTTCACTGCCAATTGTTTATTCACTACCCATTGTTTATTCACTGCACATTGTTTGTTCACTGCACATTGTTTTTGCACTGCCAATTTGTTGTTCACTGCCAATTGTTTATTCACTGCCCATTGTTATTCACTGCCAATTGTTTATTCACTGCCCATTGTTTATTCACTGCACATTGTTTGTTCACTGCACATTGTATATTCACTGCCAATTGTTTATTCACTGCACATTGTTTTTTCACTGCCAATTTGTTGTTCACTGCCAATTGTTTATTCACTGCACATTGTTTTTGCACTGCCAATTTGTTGTTCACTGCCAATTGTTTATTCACTGTCCATTGTTTATTCACTGCACATTGTTTGTTCACTGCCAATTTGTTGTTCACTGCCAATTGTTTATTCACTACCCATTGTTATTCACTGCCAATTGTTTATTCACTGCACATTGTTTTTGCACTGCCAATTTGTTGTTCACTGCCAATTGTTTATTCACTGTCCATTGTTTATTCACTGCACATTGTTTGTTCACTGCCAATTTGTTGTTCACTGCCAATTGTTTATTCACTGCACATTGTTTTTGCACTGCCAATTTGTTGTTCACTGCCAATTGTTTATTCACTGTCCATTGTTTATTCACTGCACATTGTTTGTTCACTGCCAATTTGTTGTTCACTGCCAATTGTTTATTCACTACCCATTGTTATTCACTGCCAATTGTTTATTCACTGCACATTGTTTTTGCACTGCCAATTTGTTGTTCACTGCAAATTGTTTATTCACTACCCATTGTTATTCACTGCCAATTGTTTATTCACTGCACATTGTTTTTGCACTGCCAATTTGTTGTTCACTGCCAATTGTTTATTCACTGTCCATTGTTTATTCACTGCACATTGTTTGTTCACTGCCAATTTGTTGTTCACTGCCAATTGTTTATTCACTGCACATTGTTTTTGCACTGCCAATTTGTTGTTCACTGCCAATTGTTTATTCACTGTCCATTGTTTATTCACTGCACATTGTTTTTTCACTGCCAATTTGTTGTTCACTGCCAATTGTTTATTCACTACCCATTGTTATTCACTGCCAATTGTTTATTCACTGCACATTGTTTTTGCACTGCCAATTTGTTGTTCACTGCCAATTGTTTATTCACTGCCCATTGTTTATTTACTGCCAATTGTTTAATCACTGCCCATTGTTTATTCACTGCACATTGTTTGTTCACTGCACATTGTTTATTCACTGCCAATTTGTTGTTCACTGCCAATTGTTTATTCACTGCCCATTGTGTATTCACTGCCAATTGTTTAATCACTGCCCATTGTTTGTTCACTGCACATTGTATATTCACTGTCAATTGTTTATTCACTGCCCATTGTTTATTCACTGCACATTGTTTGTTCACTGCACATTGTATATTCACTGTCAATTGTTTATTCACTGCACATTGTTTATTCACTGCCCATTGTTTATTCACTGCACATTGTTTGTTCACTGCACATTGTATATTCACTGTCAATTGTTTATTCACTGCACATTGTTTTTTCACTGCCAATTTGTTGTTCACTGCCAATTGTTTATTCACTGCACATTGTTTTTACACTGCCAATTTGTTGTTCACTGCCAATTGTTTATTCACTGCCCATTGTTTATTCACTGCACATTGTTTTTTCACTGCCAATTTGTTGTTCACTGCCAATTGTTTATTCACTGCACATTGTTTTTGCACTGCCAATTTGTTGTTCACTGCCAATTGTTTATTCACTGCACATTGTTTTTGCACTGCCAATTTGTTGTTCACTGCCAATTGTTTATTCACTGCACATTGTTTGTTCACTGCCAATTTGTTGTTCACTGCCAATTGTTTATTCACTGCACATTGTTTGTTCACTGCACATTGTTTTTGCACTGCCAATTTGTTGTTCACTGCCAATTGTTTATTCACTGCCCATTGTTTATTCACTGCACATTGTTTTTTCACTGCCAATTTGTTGTTCACTGCCAATTGTTTATTCACTGCACATTGTTTTTGCACTGCCAATTTGTTGTTCACTGCCAATTGTTTATTCACTACCCATTGTTTATTCACTGCACATTGTTTGTTCACTGCCAATTTGTTGTTCACTGCCAATTGTTTATTCACTACCCATTGTTATTCACTGCCAATTGTTTATTCACTGCACATTGTTTGTTCACTGCCAATTTGTTGTTCACTGCAAATTGTTTATTCACTGCCCATTGTGTATTCACTGCCAATTGTTTAATCACTGCCCATTGTTATTCACTGCCAATTGTTTATTCACTGCCAATTGTTTAATCACTGCCCATTGTTATTCACTGCCAATTGTTTATTCACTGCCAATTGTTTATTCACTGCACATTGTTTTTTCACTGCCAATTTGTTGTTCACTGCCAATTGTTTATTCACTGCACATTGTTTTTGCACTGCCAATTTGTTGTTCACTGCCAATTGTTTATTCACTGTCCATTGTTTATTGACTGCACATTGTTTGTTCACTGCCAATTTGTTGTTCACTGCCAATTGTTTATTCACTACCCATTGTTATTCACTGCCAATTGTTTATTCACTGCACATTGTTTTTGCACTGCCAATTTGTTGTTCACTGCCAATTGTTTAATCACTGTCCATTGTTTATTCACTGCACATTGTTTGTTCACTGCCAATTTGTTGTTCACTGCCAATTGTTTATTCACTGCACATTGTTTTTGCACTGCCAATTTGTTGTTCACTGCCAATTGTTTATTCACTGTCCATTGTTTATTCACTGCACATTGTTTGTTCACTGCCAATTTGTTGTTCACTGCCAATTGTTTATTCACTACCCATTGTTATTCACTGCCAATTGTTTATTCACTGCACATTGTTTTTGCACTGCCAATTTGTTGTTCACTGCCAATTGTTTATTCACTGCCCATTGTTTATTTACTGCCAATTGTTTAATCACTGCCCATTGTTTATTCACTGCACATTGTTTGTTCACTGCACATTGTTTATTCACTGCCAATTTGTTGTTCACTGCCAATTGTTTATTCACTACCCATTGTGTATTCACTGCCAATTGTTTAATCACTGCCCATTGTTTGTTCACTGCACATTGTATATTCACTGTCAATTGTTTATTCACTGCCCATTGTTTATTCACTGCACATTGTTTGTTCACTGCACATTGTATATTCACTGTCAATTGTTTATTCACTGCACATTGTTTATTCACTGCCCATTGTTTATTCACTGCACATTGTTTGTTCACTGCACATTGTATATTCACTGTCAATTGTTTATTCACTGCACATTGTTTTTTCACTGCCAATTTGTTGTTCACTGCCAATTGTTTATTCACTGCACATTGTTTTTGCACTGCCAATTTTTTGTTCACTGCCAATTGTTTATTCACTGCCCATTGTTTATTCACTGCACATTGTTTTTTCACTGCCAATTTGTTGTTCACTGCCAATTGTTTATTCACTGCACATTGTTTTTGCACTGCCAATTTGTTGTTCACTGCCAATTGTTTATTCACTGCACATTGTTTTTGCACTGCCAATTTGTTGTTCACTGCCAATTGTTTATTCACTGCACATTGTTTTTGCACTGCCAATTTGTTGTTCACTGCCAATTGTTTATTCACTGCCCATTGTTTATCCACTGCACATTGTTTGTTCACTGCCAATTTGTTGTTCACTGCCAATTGTTTATTCACTGCACATTGTTTGTTCACTGCACATTGTTTTTGCACTGCCAATTTGTTGTTCACTGCCAATTGTTTATTCACTGCCCATTGTTTATTCACTGCACATTGTTTTTTCACTGCCAATTTGTTGTTCACTGCCAATTGTTTATTCACTGCACATTGTTTTTGCACTGCCAATTTGTTGTTCACTGCCAATTGTTTATTCACTACCCATTGTTTATTCACTGCACATTGTTTGTTCACTGCCAATTTGTTGTTCACTGCCAATTGTTTATTCACTACCCATTGTTATTCACTGCCAATTGTTTATTCACTGCACATTGTTTGTTCACTGCCAATTTGTTGTTCACTGCAAATTGTTTATTCACTGCCCATTGTGTATTCACTGCCAATTGTTTAATCACTGCCCATTGTTATTCACTGCCAATTGTTTATTCACTGCCCATTGTTTATTCACTGCACATTGTTTGTTCACTGCACATTGTATATTCACTGCCAATTGTTTATTCACTGCACATTGTTTTTGCACTGCCAATTTGTTGTTCACTGCCAATTGTTTATTCACTGCCCATTGTTTATTTACTGCCAATTGTTTAATCACTGCCCATTGTTTATTCACTGCACATTGTTTGTTCACTGCACATTGTTTATTCACTGCCAATTTGTTGTTCACTGCCAATTGTTTATTCACTGCCCATTGTGTATTCACTGCCAATTGTTTAATCACTGCCCATTGTTTGTTCACTGCACATTGTATATTCACTGTCAATTGTTTATTCACTGCCCATTGTTTATTCACTGCACATTGTTTGTTCACTGCACATTGTATATTCACTGTCAATTGTTTATTCACTGCACATTGTTTATTCACTGCCCATTGTTTATTCACTGCACATTGTTTGTTCACTGCACATTGTATATTCACTGTCAATTGTTTATTCACTGCACATTGTTTTTTCACTGCCAATTTGTTGTTCACTGCCAATTGTTTATTCACTGCACATTGTTTTTACACTGCCAATTTGTTGTTCACTGCCAATTGTTTATTCACTGCCCATTGTTTATTCACTGCACATTGTTTTTTCACTGCCAATTTGTTGTTCACTGCCAATTGTTTATTCACTGCACATTGTTTTTGCACTGCCAATTTGTTGTTCACTGCCAATTGTTTATTCACTGCACATTGTTTTTGCACTGCCAATTTGTTGTTCACTGCCAATTGTTTATTCACTGCACATTGTTTGTTCACTGCCAATTTGTTGTTCACTGCCAATTGTTTATTCACTGCACATTGTTTGTTCACTGCACATTGTTTTTGCACTGCCAATTTGTTGTTCACTGCCAATTGTTTATTCACTGCCCATTGTTTATTCACTGCACATTGTTTTTTCACTGCCAATTTGTTGTTCACTGCCAATTGTTTATTCACTGCACATTGTTTTTGCACTGCCAATTTGTTGTTCACTGCCAATTGTTTATTCACTACCCATTGTTTATTCACTGCACATTGTTTGTTCACTGCCAATTTGTTGTTCACTGCCAATTGTTTATTCACTACCCATTGTTATTCACTGCCAATTGTTTATTCACTGCACATTGTTTGTTCACTGCCAATTTGTTGTTCACTGCAAATTGTTTATTCACTGCCCATTGTGTATTCACTGCCAATTGTTTAATCACTGCCCATTGTTATTCACTGCCAATTGTTTATTCACTGCCAATTGTTTAATCACTGCCCATTGTTATTCACTGCCAATTGTTTATTCACTGCCAATTGTTTATTCACTGCACATTGTTTTTTCACTGCCAATTTGTTGTTCACTGCCAATTGTTTATTCACTGCACATTGTTTTTGCACTGCCAATTTGTTGTTCACTGCCAATTGTTTATTCACTGTCCATTGTTTATTGACTGCACATTGTTTGTTCACTGCCAATTTGTTGTTCACTGCCAATTGTTTATTCACTACCCATTGTTATTCACTGCCAATTGTTTATTCACTGCACATTGTTTTTGCACTGCCAATTTGTTGTTCACTGCCAATTGTTTAATCACTGTCCATTGTTTATTCACTGCACATTGTTTGTTCACTGCCAATTTGTTGTTCACTGCCAATTGTTTATTCACTGCACATTGTTTTTGCACTGCCAATTTGTTGTTCACTGCCAATTGTTTATTCACTGTCCATTGTTTATTCACTGCACATTGTTTGTTCACTGCCAATTTGTTGTTCACTGCCAATTGTTTATTCACTACCCATTGTTATTCACTGCCAATTGTTTATTCACTGCACATTGTTTTTGCACTGCCAATTTGTTGTTCACTGCCAATTGTTTATTCACTACCCATTGTGTATTCACTGCCAATTGTTTAATCACTGCCCATTGTTTGTTCACTGCACATTGTATATTCACTGTCAATTGTTTATTCACTGCCCATTGTTTATTCACTGCACATTGTTTGTTCACTGCACATTGTATATTCACTGTCAATTGTTTATTCACTGCACATTGTTTATTCACTGCCCATTGTTTATTCACTGCACATTGTTTGTTCACTGCACATTGTATATTCACTGTCAATTGTTTATTCACTGCACATTGTTTTTTCACTGCCAATTTGTTGTTCACTGCCAATTGTTTATTCACTGCACATTGTTTTTGCACTGCCAATTTTTTGTTCACTGCCAATTGTTTATTCACTGCCCATTGTTTATTCACTGCACATTGTTTTTTCACTGCCAATTTGTTGTTCACTGCCAATTGTTTATTCACTGCACATTGTTTTTGCACTGCCAATTTGTTGTTCACTGCCAATTGTTTATTCACTGCACATTGTTTTTGCACTGCCAATTTGTTGTTCACTGCCAATTGTTTATTCACTGCACATTGTTTTTGCACTGCCAATTTGTTGTTCACTGCCAATTGTTTATTCACTGCCCATTGTTTATCCACTGCACATTGTTTGTTCACTGCCAATTTGTTGTTCACTGCCAATTGTTTATTCACTGCACATTGTTTGTTCACTGCACATTGTTTTTGCACTGCCAATTTGTTGTTCACTGCCAATTGTTTATTCACTGCCCATTGTTTATTCACTGCACATTGTTTTTTCACTGCCAATTTGTTGTTCACTGCCAATTGTTTATTCACTGCACATTGTTTTTGCACTGCCAATTTGTTGTTCACTGCCAATTGTTTATTCACTACCCATTGTTTATTCACTGCACATTGTTTGTTCACTGCCAATTTGTTGTTCACTGCCAATTGTTTATTCACTACCCATTGTTATTCACTGCCAATTGTTTATTCACTGCACATTGTTTGTTCACTGCCAATTTGTTGTTCACTGCAAATTGTTTATTCACTGCCCATTGTGTATTCACTGCCAATTGTTTAATCACTGCCCATTGTTATTCACTGCCAATTGTTTATTCACTGCCAATTTTTTATTCACTGCACATTGTTTGTTCACTGCACATTGTATATTCACTGCCAATTGTTTATTCACTGCACATTGTTTTTTCACTGCCAATTTGTTGTTCACTGCCAATTGTTTATTCACTGCACATTGTTTTTGCACTGCCAATTTGTTGTTCACTGCCAATTGTTTATTCACTGCCCATTGTTTATTCACTGCACATTGTTTTTTCACTGCCAATTTGTTGTTCACTGCCAATTGTTTATTCACTGCACATTGTTTTTGCACTGCCAATTTGTTGTTCACTGCCAATTGTTTATTCACTGCCCATTGTTTATTCACTGCACATTGTTTGTTCACTGCCAATTTGTTGTTCACTGCCAATTGTTTATTCACTACCCATTGTTTATTCACTGCACATTGTTTGTTCACTGCACATTGTTTTTGCACTGCCAATTTGTTGTTCACTGCCAATTGTTTATTCACTGCCCATTGTTATTCACTGCCAATTGTTTATTCACTGCCCATTGTTTATTCACTGCACATTGTTTGTTCACTGCACATTGTATATTCACTGCCAATTGTTTATTCACTGCACATTGTTTTTTCACTGCCAATTTGTTGTTCACTGCCAATTGTTTATTCACTGCACATTGTTTTTGCACTGCCAATTTGTTGTTCACTGCCAATTGTTTATTCACTGTCCATTGTTTATTCACTGCACATTGTTTGTTCACTGCCAATTTGTTGTTCACTGCCAATTGTTTATTCACTACCCATTGTTATTCACTGCCAATTGTTTATTCACTGCACATTGTTTTTGCACTGCCAATTTGTTGTTCACTGCCAATTGTTTATTCACTGTCCATTGTTTATTCACTGCACATTGTTTGTTCACTGCCAATTTGTTGTTCACTGCCAATTGTTTATTCACTGCACATTGTTTTTGCACTGCCAATTTGTTGTTCACTGCCAATTGTTTATTCACTGTCCATTGTTTATTCACTGCACATTGTTTGTTCACTGCCAATTTGTTGTTCACTGCCAATTGTTTATTCACTACCCATTGTTATTCACTGCCAATTGTTTATTCACTGCACATTGTTTTTGCACTGCCAATTTGTTGTTCACTGCCAATTGTTTATTCACTGCCCATTGTTTATTTACTGCCAATTGTTTAATCACTGCCCATTGTTTATTCACTGCACATTGTTTGTTCACTGCACATTGTTTATTCACTGCCAATTTGTTGTTCACTGCCAATTGTTTATTCACTACCCATTGTGTATTCACTGCCAATTGTTTAATCACTGCCCATTGTTTGTTCACTGCACATTGTATATTCACTATCAATTGTTTATTCACTGCCCATTGTTTATTCACTGCACATTGTTTGTTCACTGCACATTGTATATTCACTGTCAATTGTTTATTCACTGCACATTGTTTATTCACTGCCCATTGTTTATTCACTGCACATTGTTTGTTCACTGCACATTGTATATTCACTGTCAATTGTTTATTCACTGCACATTGTTTTTTCACTGCCAATTTGTTGTTCACTGCCAATTGTTTATTCACTGCACATTGTTTTTGCACTGCCAATTTGTTGTTCACTGCCAATTGTTTATTCACTGCCCATTGTTTATTCACTGCACATTGTTTGTTCACTGCCAATTTGTTGTTCACTGCCAATTGTTTATTCACTGCACATTGTTTTTGCACTGCCAATTTGTTGTTCACTGCCAATTGTTTATTCACTGCACATTGTTTATTCACTGCACATTGTTTATTCACTGCACATTGTTTGTTCACTGCCAATTTGTTGTTCACTGCCAATTGTTTATTCACTGCACATTGTTTTTGCACTGCACATTGTTTGTTCACTGCCAATTTGTTGTTCACTGCCAATTGTTTATTCACTGCCCATTGTTTATTCACTGCACATTGTTTGTTCACTGCCAATTTGTTGTTCACTGCCAATTGTTTATTCACTGCCCATTGTTTATTCACTGCACATTGTTTATTCACTGCACATTGTTTGTTCACTGCCAATTTGTTGTTCACTGCCAATTGTTTATTCACTGCACATTGTTTTTGCACTGCCAATTTGTTGTTCACTGCCAATTGTTTATTTACTGCACATTGTTTGTTCACTGCCAATTGTTTATTTACTGCACATTGTTTGTTCACTGCACATTTGTTGTTCACTGCCAATTGTTTATTCACTGCCCATTGTTTGTTCACTGCACATTGTTTGTTCACTGCACATTTGTTGTTCACTGCCAATTGTTTATTCACTGCACATTGTTTGTTCACTGCCAATTTGTTGTTCACTGCCAATTGTTTATTCACTGCACATTGTTTTTGCACTGCCAATTTGTTGTTCACTGCCAATTGTTTATTTACTGCACATTGTTTGTTCACTGCCAATTGTTTATTTACTGCACATTGTTTGTTCACTGCACATTTGTTGTTCACTGCCAATTGTTTATTCACTGCCCATTGTTTGTTCACTGCACATTGTTTGTTCACTGCACATTTGTTGTTCACTGCCAATTGTTTATTCACTACCCATTGTTTATTCACTGCACATTGTTTGTTCACTGCCAATTTGTTGTTCACTGCCAATTGTTTATTCACTACCCATTGTTATTCACTGCCAATTGTTTATTCACTGCACATTGTTTGTTCACTGCCAATTTGTTACTCACTGCCCATTGTGTATTCACTGCCAATTGTTTAATCACTGCCCATTGTTATTCACTGCCAATTGTTTATTCACTGCCCATTGTTTATTCACTGCACATTGTTTGTTCACTGCACATTGTATATTCACTGCCAATTGTTTATTCACTGCACATTGTATATTCACTGCCAATTTGTTGTTCACTGCCAATTGTTTATTCACTACCCATTGTTATTCACTGCCAATTGTTTATTTACTGCACATTGTTTGTTCACTGTACATTTGTTGTTCACTGCCAATTGTTTATTCACTGCCCATTGTTTGTTCACTGCACATTGTTTGTTCACTGCACATTTGTTGTTCACTGCCAATTGTTTATTCACTGCCCATTGTTTGTTCACTGCACATTGTTTGTTCACTGCACATTGTTTGTTCACTGCCAATTTGTTGTTCACTGCCAATTGTTTATTCACTGCCCATTGTTTATTCACTGCACATTGTTTGTTCACTGCCAATTTGTTGTTCACTGCCAATTGTTTATTCACTACCCATTGTTTATTCACTGCACATTGTTTTTGCACTGCCAATTTGTTGTTCCCTGTAAATTGTTTATTCACTGCCCATTGTTTATTCACTGCACATTGTTTGTTCACTGCCAATTTGTTGTTCCCTGTCAATTGTTTATTCTCTGCCAATTGTTTATTCACTGCCCATTGTTTATTCACTGCACATTGTTTGTTCACTGCCAATTTGTTGTTCCCTGTCAATTGTTTATTCACTGCCAATTGTTTATTCACTGCCCATTGTTTATTCACTGCCAATTGTTTATTCACTGCCAATTGTTTATTCACTGCCCATTGTTCATTCACTGCCAATTGTTTATTCACTGCCAATTGTTTATTCACTGCCCATTGTTTATTCACTGCCAATTGTTTATTCACTGCCAATTGTTTATTCACTGCCCATTGTTTATTCACTGCCAATTGTTTATTCACTGCCAATTGTTTATTCACTGCCCATTGTTTATTCACTGCCAATTGTTTATTCACTGCCCATTGTTTATTCTCTGCCAATTGTTTATTCACTGCCCATTGTTTATTCACTGCCAATTGTTTATTCACTGCCAATTGTTTATTCACTGCCAATTGTTTATTCACTGCCAATTGTTTATTCACTGCCCATTGTTTATTCACTGCCAATTGTTTATTCACTGCCCATTGTTTATTCACTGCCAATTGTTTATTCACTGCCAATTGTTTATTCACTGCCAATTGTTTATTCACTGCCCATTGTTTATTCACTGCCAATTGTTTATTCACTGCCAATTGTTTATTCACTGCCCATTGTTTATTCACTGCCAATTGTTTATTCACTGCCCATTGTTTATTCACTGCCAATTGTTTATTCACTGCCAATTGTTTATTCACTGCCCATTGTTTATTCACTGCCAATTGTTTATTCACTGCCCATTGTTTATTCACTGCCCATTGTTTATTCACTGCCAATTGTTTATTCACTGCCAATTGTTTAATCACTGCCCATTGTTATTCACTGCCCATTGTTTATTCACTGCCAATTGTTTAATCACTGCCCATTGTTTATTCACTGCCAATTGTTTATTCACTGCCAATTGTTTATTCACTGCCCATTGTTTATTCACTGCCAATTGATTATTCACTGCCCATTGTTTATTCACTGCCAATTGTTTATTCACTGCCAATTGTTTATTCACTGCCAATTGTTTAATCACTGCCCATTGTTTATTCACTGCCAATTGTTTATTCACTGCCAATTGTTTATTCACTGCCCATTGTTTATTCACTGCCAATTGTTTATTCACTGCCCATTGTTTATTCACTGCCAATTGTTTATTCACTGCCCATTGTTTATTCACTGCCCATTGTTTATTCACTGCCAATTGTTTATTCACTGCCAATTGTTTATTCACTGCCCATTGTTTATTCACTGCCAATTGTTTATTCACTGCCAATTGTTTAATCACTGCCCATTGTTTATTCACTGCCAATTGTTTATTCACTGCCCATTGTTTATTCACTGCCAATTGTTTATTCACTGCCCATTGTTTATTCACTGCCAATTGTTTATTCACTGCCAATTGTTTAATCACTGCCCATTGTTTATTCACTGCCCATTGTTTATTCACTGCCCATTGTTTATTCACTGCACATTGTTTGTTCACTGCCAATTTGTTGTTCCCTGTCAATTGTTTATTCTCTGCCAATTGTTTATTCACTGCCAATTGTTTATTCACTGCCCATTGTTTATTCACTGCCAATTGTTTATTCACTGCCCATTGTTTATTCACTGCCAATTGTTTATTCACTGCCCATTGTTTATTCACTGCCCATTGTTTATTCACTGCACATTGTTTGTTCACTGCCAATTTGTTGTTCCCTGTCAATTGTTTATTCTCTGCCAATTGTTTATTCACTGCCAATTGTTTATTCACTGCCCATTGTTTATTCACTGCCAATTGTTTATTCACTGCCAATTGTTTATTCACTGCCCATTGTTTATTCACTGCACATTGTTTGTTCACTGCCAATTTGTTGTTCCCTGTCAATTGTTTATTCACTGCCAATTGTTTATTCACTGCCCATTGTTTATTCACTGCCCATTGTTTATTCACTGCCCATTGTTTATTCACTGCCCATTGTTTATTCACTGCACATTGTTTGTTCACTGCCAATTTGTTGTTCCCTGTCAATTGTTTATTCTCTGCCAATTGTTTATTCACTGCCAATTGTTTATTCACTGCCCATTGTTTATTCACTGCCAATTGTTTATTCACTGCCCATTGTTTATTCACTGCCAATTGTTTATTCACTGCCCATTGTTTATTCACTGCCCATTGTTTATTCACTGCACATTGTTTGTTCACTGCCAATTTGTTGTTCCCTGTCAATTGTTTATTCTCTGCCAATTGTTTATTCACTGCCAATTGTTTATTCACTGCCCATTGTTTATTCACTGCCAATTGTTTATTCACTGCCAATTGTTTATTCACTGCCCATTGTTTATTCACTGCACATTGTTTGTTCACTGCCAATTTGTTGTTCCCTGTCAATTGTTTATTCACTGCCAATTGTTTATTCACTGCCCATTGTTTATTCACTGCCAATTGTTTATTCACTGCCAATTGTTTATTCACTGCCCATTGTTTATTCACTGCCAATTGTTTATTCACTGCCAATTGTTTATTCACTGCCCATTGTTTATTCACTGCCAATTGTTTATTCACTGCCAATTGTTTATTCACTGCCCATTGTTTATTCACTGCCAATTGTTTATTCACTGCCAATTGTTTATTCACTGCCAATTGTTTAATCACTTCCCATTGTTTATTCACTGCCAATTTGTTGTTCCCTGTCAATTGTTTAATCACTGCCCACTGTTTGTTCACTGAAAATTGTTTATTCACTGCACATTGTTTATTCACAGACAATTGTTTATTCACTGCCAAATGTTTGTTCAGAGACCATTGTTTGTTCGCTGACAATTGTTTGTTCACAGCCCATTCTTTATTCACTGCACATTGTTTGCTCACTGACACTTGTTTCTTCACTGGCAAGTGTTTATTCACAGATAATTGTTTATTCACTGCCAAATGTTTGTTCAGGGACCATTGTTTGTTCACTGACAATTGTTTATTCACTGCACATTGTTTATTCACAGACAATTGCTTATTCACTGCCTGTTGTTTGTTCAGGGACCACTGTTTTTTCATTGCCAATTGTGTATTCCCTGCTCATTGTTTCTTCACTGCCAATTGTTTATCCCCTCCCCATTGTTTGTTCCCTGCCAATTTTTTGTTCACTGACAATAGTTCTTTCACTGCACATTGTTTGTTCACTGACTATTGTTTATTCAGTGCACGTTGCTTGTTCACGAAGAGTTGTTTATTCACTGTCCATTGTTTGTTCACTGCACATAGTTTATTCACTGCACATTGTTTGTTTGCTGCCAATTTTTTATTCATCGCTCATTGTTATTCACTGCCAATTGTTTAATCACTGCCCATTGTTATTCACTTCCAATTGTTTATTCACTGCTCATTATTTGTTTGCTGCCAATTTTTTATTCATCGCTCATTGTTATTCACTGCCCATTGTTATTCACTGCCAATTGTTTAATCACTGCCCATTGTTATTCACTGCCAATTGTTTATTCACTGCCCATTGTTATTCACTGCACATTGTTTAATCACTGCCCATTGTTTATTCACTGCCCATTGCTATTCACTGCCAATTGTTTATTCACTGCCAATTGTTTATTCACTGCCCATTGTTATTCACTGCCAATTGTTTAATCACTGCCCATTGTTTATTCACTGCCCATTGTTATTCACTGCCAATTGTTTAATCACTGCCCATTGTTTATTCACTGCCCATTGTTATTCACTGCCAATTGTTTATTCACTGCCAATTGTTATTCACTGCCAATTGTTTAATCACTGCCCATTGTTTATTCACTGCCCATTGTTATTCACTGCCAATTGTTTATTCACTGCCCATTGTTATTCACTGCCAATTGTTTAATCACTGCCCATTGTTATTCACTGCCAATTGTTTATTCACTGCCAATTGTTATTCACTGCCAATTGTTTATTCACTGCCAATTGTTTATTCACTGCCAATTGTTTATTCACTGCCCATTGTTATTCACTGCCAATTGTTTATTCACTGCCAATTGTTATTCACTGCCAATTGTTTATTCACTGCCAATTGTTTATTCACTGCCAATTGTTTATTCACTGCCAATTGTTATTCACTGCCAATTGTTTATTCACTGCCCATTGTTATTCACTGCCAATTGTTTATTCACTGCCAATTGTTATTCACTGCCAATTGTTTAATCACTGCCCATTGTTTATTCACTGCCCATTGTTATTCACTGCCAATTGTTTATTCACTGCCCATTGTTATTCACTGCCAATTGTTTATTCACTGCCCATTGTTATTCACTGCCAATTGTTTATTCACTGCCCATTGTTATTCACTGCCAATTGTTTAATCACTGCCCATTGTTATTCACTGCCAATTGTTTAATCACTGCCCATTGTTATTCACTGCCAATTGTTATTCACTGCCCATTGTTTAATCACTGCCCATTGTTATTCACTGCCAATTGTTTAATCACTGCCCATTGTTATTCACTGCCAATTGTTTAATCACTGCCCATTGTTATTCACTGCCAATTGTTATTCACTGCCAATTGTTTAATCACTGCCCATTGTTATTCACTGCCAATTGTTTAATCACTGCCCATTGTTATTCACTGCCAATTGTTATTCACTGCCAATTGTTTAATCACTGCCCATTGTTATTCACTGCCAATTGTTTAATCACTGCCCATTGTTATTCACTGCCAATTGTTATTCACTGCCCATTGTTTAATCACTGCCCATTGTTATTCACTGCCAATTGTTTAATCACTGCCCATTGTTATTCACTGCCAATTGTTTAATCACTGCCCATTGTTATTCACTGCCAATTGTTATTCACTGCCAATTGTTTATTCACTGCCCATTGTTATTCACTGCCAATTGTTTAATCACTGCCCATTGTTATTCACTGCCAATTGTTTAATCACTGCCCATTGTTATTCACTGCCAATTGTTATTCACTGCCCATTGTTTAATCACTGCCCATTGTTATTCACTGCCAATTGTTTAATCACTGCCCATTGTTATTCACTGCCAATTGTTTAATCACTGCCCATTGTTATTCACTGCCAATTGTTATTCACTGCCAATTGTTTAATCACTGCCCATTGTTATTCACTGCCAATTGTTTAATCACTGCCCATTGTTATTCACTGCCAATTGTTTAATCGCTGCCCATGGTTTATTCACTGCCCATTGTTATTCACTGCCCATTGTTTATTCACTGCCCATTGTTATTCACTGCCAATTGTTGAATCACTGCCCATTGTTTATTCACTGCCCATTGTTATTCACTGCCAATTGTTTAATCACTGCCGATTGTTTATTCACTGCCCATTGTTATTCACTGCCAATTGTTTATTCACTGCCAATTGTTTAATCACTGCCCATTGTTTATTCACTGCCCATTGTTATTCACTGCCAATTGTTTATTCACTGCCCATTGTTATTCACTGCCAATTGTTTATTCACTGCCAATTGTTTAATCACTGCCCATTGTTTATTCACTGCCCATTGTTATTCACTGCCAATTGTTTATTCACTGCCCATTGTTATTCACTGCCAATTGTTTATTCACTGCCAATTGTTTAATCACTGCCCATTGTTTATTCACTGCCCATTGTTATTCACTGCCAATTGTTTATTCACTGCCAATTGTTTAATCACTGCCCATTGTTTATTCACTGCCCATTGTTATTCACTGCCAATTGTTTATTCACTGCCCATTGTTATTCACTGCCAATTGTTGAATCACTGCCCATTGTTTATTCACTGCCCATTGTTATTCACTGCCAATTGTTTATTCACTGCCCATTGTTATTCACTGCCAATTGTTTATTCACTGCCAATTGTTTAATCACTGCCCATTGTTTATTCACTGCCCATTGTTATTCACTGCCAATTGTTTATTCACTGCCAATTGTTTAATCACTGCCGATTGTTTATTCACTGCCCATTGTTATTCACTGCCAATTGTTTATTCACTGCCAATTGTTTAATCACTGCCCATTGTTTATTCACTGCCCATTGTTATTCACTGCCAATTGTTTATTCACTGCCCATTGTTATTCACTGCCAATTGTTGAATCACTGCCCATTGTTTATTCACTGCCCATTGTTATTCACTGCCAATTGTTTAATCACTGCCGATTGTTTATTCACTGCCCATTGTTATTCACTGCCAATTGTTTATTCACTGCCAATTGTTTAATCACTGCCCATTGTTTATTCACTGCCCATTGTTATTCACTGCCAATTGTTTAATCACTGCCCATTGTTTATTCACTGCCCATTGTTATTCACTGCCAATTGTTTAATCACTGCCCATTGTTTATTCACTGCCCATTGTTATTCACTGCCAATTGTTTAATCACTGCCGATTGTTTATTCACTGCCCATTGTTATTCACTGCCAATTGTTTATTCACTGCCCATTGTTTATTCACTGCCCATTGTTTATTCACTGCCTATTGTTATTCACTGCCAATTGTTTAATCACTGCCCATTGTTATTCACTGCCAATTGTTTATTCACTGCCCATTGTTATTCACTGCCAATTGTTTAATCACTGCCCATTGTTATTCACTGCCAATTGTTTAATCACTGCCCATTGTTATTCACTGCCAATTGTTTAATCACTGCCCATTGTTATTCACTGCCAATTGTTTAATCACTGCCCATTGTTATTCACTGCCAATTGTTTAATCACTGCCCATTGTTATTCACTGCCAATTGTTTAATCACTGCCCATTGTTATTCACTGCCAATTGTTTAATCACTGCCCATTGTTTATTCACTGCCCATTGTTTATTCACTGCCCATTGTTATTCACTGCCAATTGTTTAATCACTGCCCATTGTTATTCACTGCCAATTGTTTATTCACTGCCCATTGTTTATTCACTGCCCATTGTTTATTCACTGCCCATTGTTTAATCACAGCCCATTGTTTATTCACTGCCCATTGTTATTCACTGCCAATTGTTTATTCACTGCCCATTGTTTATTCACTGCCCATTGTTTATTCACTGCCAATTGTTTATTCACTGCCCATTGTTTAATCACTGCCCATTGTTTATTCACTGCCCATTGTTATTCACTGCCAATTGTTTATTCACTGCCCATTGTTATTCACTGCCAATTGTTTAATCACTGCCCATTGTTTATTCACTGCCCATTGTTTATTCACTGCCCATTGTTATTCACTGCCAATTGTTTATTCACTGCCCATTGTTATTCACTGCCAATTGTTTATTCACTGCCCATTGTTATTCACTGCCAATTGTTTAATCACTGCCCATTGTTATTCACTGCCCATTGTTATTCACTGCCAATTGTTTATTCACTGCCCATTGTTTATTCACTGCCCATTGTTATTCACTGCCAATTGTTTATTCACTGCCCATTGTTTATTCACTGCCCATTGTTATTCACTGCCAATTGTTTAATCACTGCCCATTGTTATTCACTGCCAATTGTTTATTCACTGCCCATTGTTTATTCACTGCCCATTGTTATTCACTGCCAATTGTTTATTCACTGCCCATTGTTTATTCACTGCCCATTGTTATTCACTGCCAATTGTTTAATCACTGCCCATTGTTTATTCACTGCCCATTGTTATTCACTGCCAATTGTTTGTTCACTGCCAATTTGTTGTTCACTGCCCATTGTTATTCACTGCGAATTGTATAATCACTGCCAATTGTTTAATCACTGCCCATTGTTTATTCACTGCCCATTGTTTGTTCACTGCCAATTTGTTGTTCACTGCCCATTGTTATTCACTGCCAATTGTTTAATCACTGCCCATTGTTTATTCACTGCCCATTGTTATTCACTGCCAATTGTTATTCACTGCCAATTGTTTAATCACTGCCCATTGTTTATTCACTGCCCATTGTTTGTTCACTGCCAATTTGTTGTTCACTGCCCATTGTTATTCACTGCCAATTGTATAATCACTGCCAATTGTTTATTCACTGCCCATTGTTATTCACTGCCAATTGTTTAATCACTGCCCATTGTTTATTCACTGCCAATTGTTTGTTCACTGCCAATTTGTTGTTCACTGCCCATTGTTATTCACTGCCAATTGTTTAATCACTGCCCATTGTTTATTCACTGCCCATTGTTATTCACTGCCAATTGTTATTCACTGCCAATTGTTTAATCACTGCCCATTGTTTATTCACTGCCAATTGTTTGTTCACTGCCAATTTGTTGTTCACTGCCCATTGTTATTCACTGCCAATTGTTTAATCACTGCCCATTGTTTATTCACTGCCCATTGTTATTCACTGCCAATTGTTTAATCACTGCCCATTGTTTATTCACTGCCAATTGTTTAATCACTGCCCATTGTTTATTCACTGCCCATTGTTTATTCACTGCCCATTGTTATTCACTGCCCATTGTTATTCACTGCCAATTGTTTATTCACTGCCCATTGTTTATTCACTGCCCATTGTTATTCACTGCCCATTGTTATTCACTGCCAATTGTTTATTCACTGCCCATTGTTATTCACTGCCAATTGTTTAATCACTGCCAATTGTTTAATCACTGCCCATTGTTTATTCACTGCCCATTGTTTATTCACTGCCCATTGTTATTCACTGCCAATTGTTTAATCACTGCCCATTGTTTATTCACTGCCCATTGTTATTCACTGCCCATTGTTATTCACTGCCAATTGTTTAATCACTGCCCATTGTTTATTCACTGCCCATTGTTATTCACTGCCAATTGTTTAATCACTGCCCATTGTTTATTCACTGCCCATTGTTATTCACTGCCAATTGTTTATTCACTGCCCATTGTTTATTCACTGCCCATTGTTATTCACTGCCAATTGTTTATTCACTGCCCATTGTTATTCACTGCCAATTGTTTATTCACTGCCCATTGTTATTCACTGCCAATTGTTTATTCACTGCACATTGTTATTCACTGCACATTGTTATTCACTGCCAATTGTTTATTCACTGCCCATTGTTTATTCATTGCCAATTGTTTATTCACTGCCCATTGTTATTCACTGCCAATTGTTTATTCACTGCCCATTGTTTATTCATTGCCAATTGTTTATTCACTGCCCATTGTTATTCACTGCCAATTGTTTAATCACTGCCCATTGTTTATTCACTGCCCATTGTTTATTCACTGCCCATTGTTATTCACTGCCCATTGTTATTCACTGCCAATTGTTTAATCACTGCCCATTGTTTATTCACTGCCCATTGTTATTCACTGCCAATTGTTTATTCACTGCCCATTGTTTATTCATTGCCCATTGTTATTCACTGCCAATTGTTTAATCACTGCCCATTGTTTATTCACTGCCCATTGTTTATTCACTGCCCATTGTTATTCACTGCCAATTGTTTATTCACTGCACATTGTTATTCACTGCACATTGTTATTCACTGCCAATTGTTTATTCACTGCCCATTGTTTATTCATTGCCAATTGTTTATTCACTGCCCATTGTTATTCACTGCCAATTGTTTATTCACTGCCCATTGTTTATTCATTGCCAATTGTTTATTCACTGCCCATTGTTATTCACTGCCAATTGTTTAATCACTGCCCATTGTTTATTCACTGCCCATTGTTTATTCACTGCCCATTGTTATTCACTGCCCATTGTTATTCACTGCCAATTGTTTAATCACTGCCCATTGTTTATTCACTGCCCATTGTTATTCACTGCCAATTGTTTATTCACTGCCCATTGTTTATTCATTGCCCATTGTTATTCACTGCCAATTGTTTAATCACTGCCCATTGTTTATTCACTGCCCATTGTTTATTCATTGCCCATTGTTATTCACTGCCAATTGTTTATTCACTGCCCATTGTTTATTCATTGCCCATTGTTATTCACTGCCAATTGTTTAATCACTGCCCATTGTTTATTCACTGCCCATTGTTTATTCATTGCCAATTGTTTATTCACTGCCCATTGTTATTCACTGCCAATTGTTTAATCACTGCCCATTGTTTATTCACTGCCCATTGTTTATTCACTGCCCATTGTTATTCACTGCCCATTGTTATTCACTGCCAATTGTTTATTCACTGCCCATTGTTTATTCATTGCCCATTGTTATTCACTGCCAATTGTTTAATCACTGCCCATTGTTTATTCACTGCCCATTGTTTATTCATTGCCCATTGTTATTCACTGCCAATTGTTTAATCACTGCCCATTGTTTATTCACTGCCCATTGTTATTCACTGCCAATTGTTTATTCACTGCCCATTGTTTATTCATTGCCCATTGTTATTCACTGCCAATTGTTTAATCACTGCCCATTGTTTATTCACTGCCCATTGTTTATTCATTGCCAATTGTTTATTCACTGCCCATTGTTATTCACTGCCAATTGTTTAATCACTGCCCATTGTTTATTCACTGCCCATTGTTTATTCACTGCCCATTGTTATTCACTGCCCATTGTTATTCACTGCCAATTGTTTAATCACTGCCCATTGTTTATTCACTGCCCATTGTTATTCACTGCCAATTGTTTATTCACTGCCCATTGTTTATTCATTGCCCATTGTTATTCACTGCCAATTGTTTAATCACTGCCCATTGTTATTCACTGCCAATTGTTTATTCACTGCCCATTGTTTATTCATTGCCCATTGTTATTCACTGCCAATTGTTTAATCACTGCCCATTGTTTATTCACTGCCAATTGTTTATTCACTGCCCATTGTTTATTCATTGCCCATTGTTATTCACTGCCAATTGTTTATTCACTGCCCATTGTTTATTCATTGCCCATTGTTATTCACTGCCAATTGTTTATTCATTGCCCATTGTTATTCACTGCCAATTGTTTAATCACTGCCCATTGTTTATTCACTGCCAATTGTTTATTCACTGCCCATTGTTTATTCATTGCCCATTGTTATTCACTGCCAATTGTTTATTCACTGCCCATTGTTTATTCATTGCCCATTGTTATTCACTGCCAATTGTTTAATCACTGCCCATTGTTTATTCACTGCCAATTGTTTATTCACTGCCCATTGTTTATTCATTGCCCATTGTTATTCACTGCCAATTGTTTATTCACTGCCCATTGTTTATTCATTGCCCATTGTTATTCACTGCCAATTGTTTAATCACTGCCCATTGTTTATTCACTGCCCATTGTTTATTCACTGCCCATTGTTATTCACTGCCAATTGTTTATTCACTGCCCATTGTTTATTCATTGCCCATTGTTATTCACTGCCAATTGTTTAATCACTGCCCATTGTTTATTCACTGCCAATTGTTTATTCACTGCCCATTGTTATTCACTGCCAATTGTTTAATCACTGCCCATTGTTTATTCACTGCCCATTGTTTATTCACTGCCCATTGTTATTCACTGCCCATTGTTATTCACTGCCAATTGTTTAATCACTGCCCATTGTTTATTCACTGCCCATTGTTATTCACTGCCAATTGTTTATTCACTGCCCATTGTTTATTCATTGCCCATTGTTATTCACTGCCAATTGTTTAATCACTGCCCATTGTTTATTCACTGCCCATTGTTATTCACTGCCCATTGTTTATTCACTGCCCATTGTTATTCACTGCCAATTGTTTAATCACTGCCCATTGTTTATTCACTGCCCATTGTTTATTCACTGCCCATTGTTATTCACTGCCAATTGTTTATTCACTGCCCATTGTTATTCACTGCCATTTGTTTAATCACTGCCCATTGTTTATTCACTGCCCATTGTTATTCACTGCCAATTGTTTAATCACTGCCCATTGTTTATTCACTGCCCGTTGTTATTCACTGCCAATTGTTTATTCACTGCCCATTGTTTATTCACTGCCCATTGTTATTCACTGCCAATTGTTTATTCACTGCCCATTGTTATTCACTGCCAATTGTTTATTCACTGCCCATTGTTATTCACTGCCAATTGTTTATTCACTGCACATTGTTATTCACTGCCAATTGTTTAATCACTGCCCATTGTTTATTCACTGCCAATTGTTTATTCACTGCACATTGTTATTCACTGCCAATTGTTTATTCACTGCCCATTGTTTATTCATTGCCAATTGTTTATTCACTGCCCATTGTTATTCACTGCCAATTGTTTATTCACTGCCCATTGTTTATTCATTGCCAATTGTTTATTCATTGCCCATTGTTATTCACTGCCAATTGTTTAATCACTGCCCATTGTTTATTCACTGCCCATTGTTTATTCACTGCCCATTGTTATTCACTGCCAATTGTTTAATCACTGCCCATTGTTTATTCACTGCCCATTGTTTATTCACTGCCAATTGTTATTCACTGCCAATTGTTTAATCACTGCCCATTGTTTATTCACTGCCCATTGTTATTCACTGCCAATTGTTTAATCACTGCCCATTGTTTATTCACTGCCCATTGTTATTCACTGCCAATTGTTTATTCACTGCACATTGTTATTCACTGCCCATTGTTTATTCACTGCACATTGTTATTCACTGCCAATTGTTTATTCACTGCCCATTGTTTATTCATTGCCAATTGTTTATTCACTGCCCATTGTTATTCACTGCCAATTGTTTATTCACTGCCCATTGTTTATTCACTGCCCATTGTTATTCACTGCCAATTGTTTAATCACTGCCCATTGTTTATTCACTGCCCATTGTTATTCACTGCCAATTGTTTAATCACTGCCCATTGTTTATTCACTGCCCATTGTTATTCACTGCCAATTGTTTATTCACTGCCCATTGTTTATTCACTGCCCATTGTTATTCACTGCCAATTGTTTAATCACTGCCCATTGTTTATTCACTGCCCATTGTTTATTCACTGCCCATTGTTATTCACTGCCAATTGTTTAATCACTGCCCATTGTTTATTCACTGCCCATTGTTTATTCACTGCCCATTGTTATTCACTGCCAATTGTTTAATCACTGCCCATTGTTTATTCACTGCCCATTGTTATTCACTGCCAATTGTTTATTCACTGCACATTGTTATTCACTGCCCATTGTCTATTCACTGCACATTGTTATTCACTGCCAATTGTTTATTCACTGCCCATTGTTTATTCATTGCCAATTGTTTATTCACTGCCCATTGTTATTCACTGCCAATTGTTTATTCACTGCCCATTGTTTATTCACTGCCCATTGTTATTCACTGCCAATTGTTTATTCACTGCCCATTGTTATTCACTGCCAATTGTTTAATCACTGCCCATTGTTTATTCACTGCCCATTGTTTATTCACTGCCCATTGTTATTCACTGCCAATTGTTTAATCACTGCCCATTGTTTATTCACTGCCCATTGTTTATTCACTGCCAATTGTTATTCACTGCCAATTGTTTAATCACTGCCCATTGTTTATTCACTGCCCATTGTTATTCACTGCCAATTGTTTAATCACTGCCCATTGTTTATTCACTGCCCATTGTTATTCACTGCCAATTGTTTATTCACTGCCCATTGTTATTCACTGCCCATTGTTTATTCACTGCCCATTGTTATTCACTGCCAATTGTTTGTTCACTGCCCATTGTTATTCACTGCCCATTGTTTATTCACTGCCCATTGTTATTCACTGCCCATTGTTATTCACTGCCCATTGTTATTCACTGCCCATTGTTTATTCACTGCCCATTGTTATTCACTGCCCATTGTTATTCACTGCCCATTGTTTATTCACTGCACATTGTTATTCACTGCCAATTGTTTGTTCACTGCCCATTGTTATTCACTGCCCATTGTTATTCACTGCCCATTGTTATTCACTGCCAATTGTTTAATCACTGCCCATTGTTTATTCACTGCCCATTGTTTATTCACTGCCCATTGTTTATTCACTGCCCATTGTTATTCACTGCCAATTGTTTAATCACTGCCCATTGTTTATTCACTGCCCATTGTTTATTCACTGCCCATTGTTTATTCACTGCACATTGTTTGTTCACTGCCAATTTGTTGTTCACTGCCAATTGTTTATTCACTGCCCATTGTTTATTCACTGCCCATTGTTATTCACTGCCAATTGTTTAATCACTGCCCATTGTTTATTCACTGCCCATTGTTATTCACTGCCAATTGTTTATTCACTGCCCATTGTTTATTCACTGCCCATTGTTTATTCACTGCACATTGTTTGTTCACTGCACATTGTATATTCACTGCCAATTGTTTATTCACTGCACATTGTTTTTTCACTGCCAATTGTTTATTCACTGCCCATTGTTTATTCACTGCCCATTGTTTATTCACTGCACATTGTTTGTTCACTGCACATTGTATATTCACTGCCAATTGTTTATTCACTGCACATTGTTTTTTCACTGCCAATTTGTTGTTCACTGCCAATTGTTTATTCACTGCACATTGTTTTTGCACTGCCAATTTGTTGTTCACTGCCAATTGTTTATTCACTGCACATTGTTTGTTCACTGCACATTGTATATTCACTGCCAATTGTTTAATCACTGCCCATTGTGTATTCACTGCCAATTGTTTAATCACTGCCCATTGTTATTCACTGCCAATTGTTTAATCACTGCCAATTGTTTAATCACTGCCCATTGTTATTCACTGCCAATTGTTTAATCACTGCCCATTGTTATTCACTGCCAATTGTTTAATCACTGCCCATTGTTTATTCACTGCCCATTGTTTATTCACTGCCCATTGTTATTCACTGTCAATTGTTTAATCACTGCACATTGTTTTTTCACTGCCAATTGTTTATTCACTGCCCATTGTTTATTCACTGCCCATTGTTATTCACTGTCAATTGTTTAATCACTGCACATTGTTTTTTCACTGCCAATTGTTTATTCACTGCCCATTGTTTATTCACTGCCCATTGTTATTCACTGTCAATTGTTTAATCACTGCCCATTGTTTATTCACTGCCCATTGTTATTCAGTGCCAATTGTTTAATCACTGCCCATTGTTATTCACTGTCAATTGTTTAATCACTGCCCATTGTTATTCACTGCCAATTGTTTAATCACTGCCCATTGTTTATTCACTGCCCATTGTTATTCACTGCCAATTGTTTAATCACTGCCCATTGTTTATTCACTGCCCATTGTTATTCAGTGCCAATTGTTTAATCACTGCCCATTGTTATTCACTGCCAATTGTTTAATCACTGCCCATTGTTTATTCACTGCCCATTGTTATTCACTGTCAATTGTTTAATCACTGCCCATTGTTTATTCACTGCACATTGTTATTCACTGTCAATTGTTTAATCACTGCCCATTGTTTAATCACTGCCCATTGTTTATTCACTGCACATTGTTATTCACTGCCAATTGTTTATTCACTGCCCATTGTTTATTCACTGCACATTGTTATTCACTGTCAATTGTTTAATCACTGCCCATTGTTTAATCACTGCCCATTGTTTATTCACTGCACATTGTTATTCACTGTCAATTGTTTATTCACTGCCAATTGTTTAATCACTGCCCATTGTTTATTCACTGCCCATTGTTATTCACTGTCAATTGTTTAATCACTGCACATTGTTTTTTCACTGCCAATTGTTTATTCACTGCCAATTGTTTAATCACTGCCCATTGTTTATTCACTGCCCATTGTTATTCACTGTCAATTGTTTAATCACTGCACATTGTTTTTTCACTGCCAATTGTTTATTCACTGCCAATTGTTTAATCACTGCCCATTGTTTATTCACTGCCAATTGTTTATTCACTGCCAATTGTTTAATCACTGCCCATTGTTTATTCACTGCCCATTGTTATTCACTGCCCATTGTTTAATCACTGCCCATTGTTATTCACTGCCAATTGTTTAATCACTGCCCATTGTTTATTCACTGCCCATTGTTATTCACTGCCAATTGTTTAATCACTGCCCATTGTTTATTCACTGCCCATTGTTATTCACTGTCAATTGTTTAATCACTGCACATTGTTTTTTCACTGCCAATTGTTTATTCACTGCCCATTGTTTATTCACTGCACATTGTTATTCACTGTCAATTGTTTAATCACTGCCCATTGTTTAATCACTGCCCATTGTTATTCACTGTCAATTGTTTAATCACTGCACATTGTTTTTTCACTGCCAATTGTTATTCACTGTCAATTGTTTAATCACTGCACATTGTTTATTCACTGCCAATTGTTATTCACTGTCAATTGTTTAATCACTGCACATTGTTTATTCACTGCCCATTGTTATTCACAGCCAATTGTTTAATCACTGCCCATTGTTTATTCACTGCCCATTGTTATTCACTGTCAATTGTTTAATCACTGCACATTGTTTTTTCACTGCCAATTGTTATTCACTGTCAATTGTTTAATCACTGCACATTGTTTATTCACTGCCCATTGTTATTCACAGCCAATTGTTTAATCACTGCACATTGTTTATTCACTGCCCATTGTTATTCACTGTCAATTGTTTAATCACTGCACATTGTTTATTCACTGCCCATTGTTATTCACAGCCAATTGTTTAATCACTGCCCATTGTTTTTTCACTGCCAATTGTTATTCACTGTCAATTGTTTAATCACTGCCCATTGTTTAATCACTGCCCATTGTTTATTCACTGCCCATTGTTTATTCACTGCCCATTGTTTATTCACTGCCCATTGTTATTCACTGCCAATTGTTTAATCACTGCCCATTGTTATTCACTGCCTATTGTTTATTCACTGCCCATTGTTTATTCACTGCCCATTGTTTATTCACTGCCCATTGTTATTCACTGTCAATTGTTTAATCACTGCACATTGTTTTTTCACTGCCAATTGTTATTCACTGTCAATTGTTTAATCACTGCACATTGTTTATTCACTGCCAATTGTTATTCACTGTCAATTGTTTAATCACTGCACATTGTTTTTTCACTGCCAATTGTTATTCACTGTCAATTGTTTAATCACTGCACATTGTTTTTTCACTGCCAATTGTTATTCACTGTCAATTGTTTAATCACTGCACATTGTTTAATCACTGCCCATTGTTTATTCACTGCCCATTGTTTATTCACTGCCCATTGTTTATTCACTGCCCATTGTTATTCACTGCCAATTGTTTAATCACTGCCCATTGTTATTCACTGCCTATTGTTTATTCACTGCCCATTGTTTATTCACTGCCCATTGTTTATTCACTGCCCATTGTTATTCACTGTCAATTGTTTAATCACTGCACATTGTTTTTTCACTGCCAATTGTTATTCACTGTCAATTGTTTAATCACTGCACATTGTTTATTCACTGCCAATTGTTATTCACTGTCAATTGTTTAATCACTGCACATTGTTTTTTCACTGCCAATTGTTATTCACTGTCAATTGTTTAATCACTGCACATTGTTTATTCACTGCCAATTGTTATTCACTGTCAATTGTTTAATCACTGCACATTGTTATTCACTGCCCATTGTTATTCACAGCCAATTGTTTAATCACTGCCCATTGTTTATTCACTGCCCATTGTTATTCACTGTCAATTGTTTAATCACTGCACATTGTTTTTTCACTGCCAATTGTTATTCACTGTCAATTGTTTAATCACTGCACATTGTTTATTCACTGCCAATTGTTATTCACTGTCAATTGTTTAATCACTGCACATTGTTTTTTCACTGCCAATTGTTATTCACTGTCAATTGTTTAATCACTGCACATTGTTTATTCACTGCCAATTGTTATTCACTGTCAATTGTTTAATCACTGCACATTGTTATTCACTGCCCATTGTTATTCACAGCCAATTGTTTAATCACTGCCCATTGTTTATTCACTGCCCATTGTTATTCACTGTCAATTGTTTAATCACTGCACATTGTTTTTTCACTGCCAATTGTTTATTCACTGCCAATTGTTTAATCACTGCCCATTGTTTATTCACTGCCCATTGTTATTCACTGTCAATTGTTTAATCACTGCACATTGTTTTTTCACTGCCAATTGTTTATTCACTGCCAATTGTTTAATCACTGCCCATTGTTTATTCACTGCCCATTGTTATTCACTGTCAATTGTTTAATCACTGCACATTGTTTTTTCACTGCCAATTGTTTATTCACTGCCAATTGTTTAATCACTGCCCATTGTTTATTCACTGCCAATTGTTATTCACTGTCAATTGTTTAATCACTGCACATTGTTTTTTCACTGCCAATTGTTTATTCACTGCCAATTGTTTAATCACTGCCCATTGTTTATTCACTGCCAATTGTTTATTCACTGTCAATTGTTTAATCACTGCACATTGTTTTTTCACTGCCAATTGTTTATTCACTGCCAATTGTTTAATCACTGCCCATTGTTTATTCACTGCCCATTGTTTATTCACTGCCCATTGTATATTCACTGCCAATTGTTTAATCACTGCCCATTGTTTATTCACTGCCCATTGTTATTCACTGTCAATTGTTTAATCACTGCACATTGTTTTTTCACTGCCAATTGTTTATTCACTGCCCATTGTTTATTCACTGCCCATTGTTTATTCACTGCCCATTGTTATTCACTGTCAATTGTTTAATCACTGCACATTGTTTTTTCACTGCCCATTGTTTATTCACTGCCAATTGTTTAATCACTGCCCATTGTTTATTCACTGCCCATTGTTATTCACTGCCAATTGTTTATTCACTGCCCATTGTTTGTTCACTGTCAATTGTTTATTCACTGCCCATTGTTATTCACTGCCAATTGTTTAATCACTGCCCACTGTTTGTTCACTGTCAATTGTTTAATCACTGCCCATTGTTTATTCACTACCCATTGTTTATTCACTGCACATTGTTTGTTCACTGCACATTGTTTATTCACTGCACATTGTTTGTTCACTGCCAATTTGTTGTTCCCTGTCAATTGTTTAATCACTGTCCATTGTTTGTTCATTGACAATTGTTGATTAATTGCCCATTGTTTTTTACCTGCTCATTGTTTATTCTTGCCCATTGTTTATTCTCTGCCAATTGTTTATTCCCTACCCTTTGTTTGTTCACTGCCAATTTGTTGTTCCCTGTCAATTGTTTATTCACTGCCCATTGTTATTCACTGCCAATTGTTTAATCACTGCCCACTGTTTGTTCACTGACAATTGTTAATTCTCTGCTCATTGTTTGTTCACTGCCCACTGTTTGTTCACTGAAAATTGTTTATTCACTGCACATTGTTTATTCACAGACAATTGTTTATTCACTGCCAAATGTTTGTTCAGAGACCATTGTTTGTTCGCTGACAATTGTTTGTTCTCTGCCCATTCTTTATTCACTGCACATTGTTTGCTCACTGACACTTGTTTCTTCACTGGCAAGTGTTTATTCACAGATAATTGTTTATTCACTGCCAAATGTTTGTTCAGGGACCATTGTTTGTTCACTGACAATTGTTTATTCACTGCACATTGTTTATTCACAGACAATTGTTTATTCACTGCACATTGTTTATTCACAGACAATTGCTTATTCACTGCCTGTTGTTTGTTCAGGGACCACTGTTTTTTCATTGCCAATTGTGTATTCCCTGCTCATTGTTCCTTCACTGCCAATTGTTTATCCCCTCCCCATTGTTTGTTCCCTGCCAATTTTTTGTTCACTGACAATAGTTCATTCACTGCACATTGTTTGTTCACTGACTATTGTTTATTCAGTGCACGTTGCTTGTTCACGAAGAGTTGTTTATTCACTGTCCATTGTTTGTTCACTGCACATAGTTTATTCACTGTCAGTTGTTTTTCATTGCCCATTGTTTGTTCACTTCCAATTGTTTATTCCCTGCTCATTATTTCTTCACTGCCCATTGTTTATTCCCTGCCCATTGTTTCTTCTCGGCTAATTGTTTATTCACTGCTCATTGTTTGTTTACTGACTATTGTTTATTCAGTGCACATTGCTTATTCACTGTCCATTGTTTGTTCACTGCACATTGTTTTTTCACTGCCCATTGTTTATTCACTGCACATTGTTTATTCACTGCTCATTGTTCTCTGTCAAATGTTTATTCGCTGCACATTGTTTGTTTACTGACTATTGTTTATTCACTGCACATTGCTTATTCACTGTCCATTGTTTGTTCACTGCACATTGTTTTTTCACTGCCCATTGTTTATTCACTGCACATTGTTTGTTCACTGACAATTGTTGATTCATTGCCCATTGTTTTTTACCTGCTCATAGTTTATTCACTGCTCATTGTTTATTCCATGCCCAATAGTTTCTTCCCTGCTAATTGTTTATTCCCTGCTCATTGTTTCTTCACTGCTAATTGTTTATTCCCTGCTCATTGTTTCTTCTCAGCTAATTGTATATTCATTGCACATTGTTTGTTCACTGCTCATTGTTTGTTCACTGCCAATTGTTTATTCACTGCCAATTGTTGATTCATTGCCCATTGTTTTTTTACCTGCTCATTGTTTATTCACTGCCAATTGTTTATTCCATGCCCATTGTTTGTTTACTGCCAGTTGTTTATTTCCTGCCCATTGTTTGCTCACTGCACATTGTTTGTTCACTGGTTATTAATTGTCCACTGCCCATTGTTTATTCACTGGTTATTAATTGTCCACTGCCCATTGTTTATTCACTGGTTATTAATTGTCCACTGCCCATTGTTTATTCACTGGTTATTAATTGTCCACTACTCATTGTTTATTCACTGGTTATTAATTGTCCACTGCCCATTGTTTATTCACTGGTTATTAATTGTCCACTGTCCATTGTTTATTCACTGGTTATTAATTGTCCACTGCCCATTGTTTATTCACTGGTTATTAATTGTCCACTACTCATTGTTTATTCACTGGTTATTAATTGTCCACTACTCATTGTTTATTCACTGGTTATTAATTGTCCACTGCCCATTGTTTATTCACTGGTTATTAATTGTCCACTACTCATTGTTTATTCACTGGTTATTAATTGTCCACTACTCATTGTTTATTCACTGGTTATTAATTGTCCACTACTCAGTTTATTCACTGGTTATTAATTGTCCACTACTCATTGTTTATTCACTGGTTATTAATTGTCCACTGCCCATTGTTTATTCACTGGTTATTAATTGTCCACTACTCATTGTTTATTCACTGGTTATTAATTGTCCACTGCCCATTGTTTATTCACTGGTTATTAATTGTCCACTGTCCATTGTTTATTCACTGGTTATTAATTGTCCACAACTCATTGTTTATTCACTGGTTATTAATTGTCCACTGCCCATTGTTTATTCACTGGTTATTAATTGTCCACTGTCCATTGTTTATTCACTGGTTATTAATTGTCCACTGTCCATTGTTTATTCACTGGTTATTAATTGTCCACAACTCATTGTTTATTCACTGGTTATTAATTGTCCACTGCCCATTGTTTATTCACTGGTTATTAATTGTCCACTGTCCATTGTTTATTCACTGGTTATTAATTGTCCACTACTCATTGTTTATTCACTGGTTATTAATTGTCCACTGCCCATTGTTTATTCACTGGTTATTAATTGTCCACTGCCCATTGTTTATTCACTGGTTATTAATTGTCCACTACTCATTGTTTATTCACTGGTTATTAATTGTCCACTACTCATTGTTTATTCACTGGTTATTAATTGTCCACTGCCCATTGTTTATTCACTGGTTATTAATTGTCCACTGCCCATTGTTTATTCACTGGTTATTAATTGTCCACTGTCCATTGTTTATTCACTGGTTATTAATTGTCCACTGCCCATTGTTTATTCACTGGTTATTAATTGTCCACTGTCCATTGTTTATTCACTGGTTATTAATTGTCCACTGCCCATTGTTTATTCACTGGTTATTAATTGTCCACTGCCCATTGTTTATTCACTGGTTATTAATTGTCCACAACTCATTGTTTATTCACTGGTTATTAATTGTCCACTGCCCATTGTTTATTCACTGGTTATTAATTGTCCACTGTCCATTGTTTATTCACTGGTTATTAATTGTCCACTGCCCATTGTTTATTCACTGGTTATTAATTGTCCACTGTCCATTGTTTATTCACTGGTTATTAATTGTCCACTGCCCATTGTTTATTCACTGGTTATTAATTGTCCACTGTCCATTGTTTATTCACTGGTTATTAATTGTCCACTACTCATTGTTTATTCACTGGTTATTAATTGTCCACTGCCCATTGTTTATTCACTGGTTATTAATTGTCCACTGTCCATTGTTTATTCACTGGTTATTAATTGTCCACTGCCCATTGTTTATTCACTGGTTATTAATTGTCCACTGTCCATTGTTTATTCACTGGTTATTAATTGTCCACTGCCCATTGTTTATTCACTGGCTATTAATTGTCCACTGCCCATTGTTTATTCACTGGTTATTAATTGTCCACTGCCCATTGTTTATTCACTGGCTATTAATTGTCCACTGCCCATTGTTTATTCACTGGTTATTAATTGTCCACTGTCCATTGTTTATTCACTGGTTATTAATTGTCCACTGCCCATTGTTTATTCACTGGCTATTAATTGTCCACTGCCCATTGTTTATTCACTGGTTATTAATTGTCCACTACTCATTGTTTATTCACTGGTTATTAATTGTCCACTGCCCATTGTTTATTCACTGGTTATTAATTGTCCACTGCCCATTGTTTATTCACTGGTTATTAATTGTCCACTGTCCATTGTTTATTCACTGGTTATTAATTGTCCACTGCCCATTGTTTATTCACTGGTTATTAATTGTCCACTGTCCATTGTTTATTCACTGGTTATTAATTGTCCACTGCCCATTGTTTATTCACTGGTTATTAATTGTCCACTGTCCATTGTTTATTCACTGGTTATTAATTGTCCACTGCCCATTGTTTATTCACTGGCTATTAATTGTCCACTGCCCATTGTTTATTCACTGGCTATTAATTGTCCGTTGCCCATTGTTTATTCACTGGCTATTAATTGTCCACTGCCCATTGTTTATTCACTGGTTATTAATTGTCCACTGCCCATTGTTTATTCACTGGCTATTAATTGTCCACTGCCCATTGTTTATTCACTGGTTATTAATTGTCCACTGCCCATTGTTTATTCACTGGCTATTAATTGTCCACTGCCCATTGTTTATTCACTGGTTATCAATTGTCCACTGCCCATTGTTTATTCACTGGTTATTAATTGTCCACTGCCCATTGTTTATTCACTGCACATTAATTTTTCACGGCCCATTGTTTATGCACTGGTTATTAATTGTCCTCTACCCATTGTTTATTTAATTCCTATTATTTGCGCAGAGCTCATTCTTCACTCCTTACTATGCTGCGCTTTAAACAGGAAATCGGGTGTCATTTCAACGCGCCATTTGTTGGTGACGCGGTCATCTGTGCGCCGATTGTAGTCAGACATGGCGGCGGTGGACAGCAGAGGTAAGTGTCACTTTAGTGTATCCTTCCCGGGGGCGGAGAGAGCTCTTCTCCTGGGCTAATACGGCGATTTATAGGAGTAGAGTTTGTTGTATTGTCTTGCTGTCTCTGGTTATTGATTTGGAGCATCTCAGAGGAATATCTGTTAACAATGACTCCGACTCCTGTTGCTTATGTTATTAGTTTGCCGTCGACAGAGTTTGATCTTTGTTTATTTGCTGCTTTTTAAGCAGCCATTGGTTATATTTACCAGAGTCCAGAAGATTGTTTGTGTTTTTCTCAAAGGTTGCCCCCTGCCCCAGTCCTAAACTCAGATCTTTCTCTAGTTTCTCCCCGATCTTCGTCCAGCTCTTTGCTCAGCTCGTTCAAAAGTCCTGGCTCCTACTCTCTTGACTAATCCTGCTAAATGTAACTTCCCTTTCTGGTTCCTATGTTAGCTGATATTAATGATTCTCACTTCTCAGATACTGTTCCCATTTCAAATCTGCTGTCATCACCCTTCATTTAAAAAAACCCTCCCCAATCCATGCCTATCTTTCTATACCAAATTTAGCCCCCTAATACTCTTAAATTCCTTTTTAATAATGTGATTAAAACCAACAGCACAAATTGAGGTGCATTGGTCTTTTAATCGTCATTGTTAGTTGTCGGTGCTGCAGCTTAGTTTTTATGGAATTTGTCTATAAAGTGAGAATCATAAAATCATACAGTGCAGAAGGAAGACATTCAGCCCATCATGCCTGTGCCAGTTCTTTGAAAGAGCTATCCAATTAGTCTCATTCCCCTACTTTTCTGCCCTTTGCCCTACAAATTTCCCCCTTCAAAAACCTATCCCACTTCCCTTTTGAAAGTTATTATTGAATCTTCCACCACCATCATTTGAAGCAGTGCATTCCAGATCACAACAACTCGGTGCTTAATTTTTTTTCTCTCTCACGTCTCGAGTTCTTTTGCCAGTTATCTTAAATCTGTCTCTTCTGGTTACTGATCCTTGTTTCACTGGAAACAGTTTCTCCTTATTTAACTGTATCAAAATTGTTCACGATTTTGAACACCTCCATCAAATCTCCCCTCAACCCTGACTGCTGTAGGGAGAAAAACATCAGTTTCTCCAGTCTGACCACATAACTGAAGTTTCTCATGCCTGGTATCATTTTAGTAAATCTCCCCTTAACCTTCTCTAAGGCCTCAACGTCCATCCTAGAGTGTATTGCCCAGAATTGACCACAATACTCCAATTAGCGCTTAACCAGTGTTTTATGAAGATTTAGCATAATTTCCTTGCTTTTATACTCTATACCTCTATAAAGCTAAAGGTCCTATATGTTTTTTAACAGCCTTCTTGTCTTGTCCTACCACCTTCCAGGATGTGCACACATACATTCCAACTCTCTTTATTCCTGCAGCCCTGTAAAATTGTAAAATTTAGTTTACGTTGCCTCTCCGCATTCTTCCTACCAAAATGAATCACATTATACTTTGCTGCAATAAATTTCATCTTCATCAACTTCATCACTTTGCTGCAATAAAAAACATCAGTTTCTCCAGTCTGACCACATAACTGAAGGCCATGTGTTTGCCCACTTCACCAGTCTCCTTACTTTAGTCAATTTTTAAGTTTTCCGTCATCTGCAAACTTTGAAGTTATGTTATGTATATCCAAGTCCAGGTGATTAATATGCATCTTTGGGTGACAACACATACTTTCCTCCAGTCTGGAAAAACAACCACTCACCAACTACACTCTGCTTTCTGTCCCTTAGCCAATTTTGCAACCATTCAGTCTCTGCCCCTTTAATTCTGTAGGCTTCAGTTTTGCTAACAAGTCTATTATGTGATACTTTATTAAATGCCTTTTGAAAGTCTGTATACACAACATCAACCTTCTCTGTTACTTCATCAAAACTTCATCAAGTTCGTCAAACATGATTTGCCGTTAATAGATCCAAGCTGGTTTCCGTTTATCAAGCCCATTATTTTTCCAAGTGCCAATTAATTTTGTCCTGGATTATTATCTACAGTTTTCCCCACTACTGAGTCTGTAAGAGAGGGTCTGCTTACTTTGTAAAAAAAAAAACTTTGGATGTGAGAATGGATAGAGCATTTGGGGAATTGAACATTTAATGTTGACACCTACTGAGTCAGTTTAAATATAGACTGCAGCATCTGTTCATGTGCTGTCATGATTTTTACTACATAAGACCAGTTTAATAGATAAAAGAGCGTGAGCAATCCATTTCTTCATACCAGTTTTTTTCTTTTTGGAGGGAGATAGGTTTAAAAAAAAACTGAAGTAAATCTGAGCCTTGAACTTGGTGCAGTTTCCTGACCACTGCAGAAATAGTCATTAAGCATGCGCTGCTTTACATAGTAATTACAAGAAATGTGTACAGGGCCTTTGGCTTAGGAAAAAAGGTTCCATGCTGCTTCTCAGAATAGATGCCAAGTATTAATGGGGGTTTAAGGAGTGATGGCCAAATATCTTTCAGAAGGCTTTGGGAAGCAGAGTGATGCTGGGGTTTTGGGAGAGGGCATCCAAAGGAAGAGCGCATTTCGTGACATTAGTACAGCCCAAAGGGCTTTACAGCCAATGAAATATGTTTGAAGTATAGTCTCTGTTGCAATATAGGAAATTTGACTGTCAATTTGTGCACAGCAAAGTCCCACAAACAGCAATGAGATAATGATCAGATGATATTTTGATAGAAGGATTTCTATTGACCTGGACACCGGGAAGAGCTTTCCTCTGCAAATACTGTCATTGGATCTTTTATGTTCACCTGAGAGGGCCTCAGTTTAACATCTCAGCTGAAAGATGGCACTTCAAACAGTGCTGCACTGGATTGTCAGACTGGTTTATGCAGATGTCCAGAAGAGAGTAGGGCTGAGAGAGTTGAAGACAATTGCACAGATGATAAAAGAGAGAAAGGGGAATGCATGGTAGACCAGAGTCAAAGTTCAGGAGGATTCAGCAGGGAACATCAGGCTTGAGGTTGCAGAGGTACAGTGTAGTTTTCTAGATGTGCCTGGGCAAAGATAGAAGTAACTGTGTTTAGACCCTTGGTAGCTCCTTTGACGAGTACATTACCGAGTGTTGAGTTGCGTTCCATAGACTACCAAGATCTCTGTTTTAATTCCCATCTGTGCTGACTTAAATAATCTCAAGCATGAGGGTGATGGGCTATCATAATAAGCCTTCCAACCCTAGACTGGGGAGGGGAAATACAGACAGTGTTCCCACTATTATGGCTTTTGCTTAAATGTGTACAGATCAGATGGAGAGAGGATGCCTTCATAGTTGAATAGTCTGCCTAACTGCCACTGTCTAGATTGACACATGAAGAATGGACACTTGGGTAAGGCACTGGAGGACGCTTGATGCTCTGAGAACAGTAGTCTATCGTTGCCTTCAGAACATAGGAATGAGGAAGAATTTAATAGCTCTTCATAATACCCAGTTACCTGAACAAGTAAATTTAGTTGGAGCTGTGTGACAACTTTTGTCTGTTTTCTCCCGTCCCCTTATGCTCTGAATTACTCCAATTAACATTTTTTTAGTTGTCACTTATATTCATGTGGTTTTATTTCTTCAGATAACCTCCTGGGGATTTCATGGGTGGACAGTGCTTGGATTCCAATACTAAATCCAGGGAATGTGCTCGACTACTTCTCTGAAAGAAGTAACCCTTTTTATGATCGCACTTGCAATAATGAGGTGGTCAAAATGCAGCGGCTTAGCCTGGAACATTTGCAGTAGGTGTTGATTTATCAATCGGTATGCCCTGAAATGCAGTTGTTTAACATTTTCCCAGAATGACAGCGTAATATCCAAACCCATTTTCTGTTCAGTGATCGTCTTTAAAGTTAATATTGCCACTCGTGCTATGCTGCCGCAGGTAGGCCAGTCACTCAACATTATAATGGAAGAAGGCTATAAGAAAATATGAGCAGTAATTCTAGGCCACGTGGAAGTCAAGGCTAATTGTCATCAAAAACCTATTTCAAATTGCTACTTCTTGAGTAAGGCCGAAGTCAATTTTAGTTTATTGGCCCATGGTATAAAGAAATGATTGATCCTAATTTCAAAAGTTAACCCATAAAATTTGCTATATTATTATAAGCTACAAGTAGTGTGTACATTCTTTTTCCATTTTTCTGTACTTTTTTGGTTTCTATTTACATTTTTCTATTTTTCTGTTGATCTAGCTTTTAGCTTTTCACTTTGTTTCTTTTGTATTAGGTACAGATTGGATGCATAGGTGGGGAGTGAGAGAATCAAACTGCCCATAGGACTTGCATGGATTATTTTCTACTGGCTTTAATTAGGCCCTAGATATGAGAACGTAGCAATCTTTGGCTTGTAAAAGCATTATGAAAAATATCACCATATTAGAGTTCAAAAAACACAATTATGTAACTATTATGTTTAAATGAGATAAAACCCAGTGATTTCTATTAAGCCGCAGAAATGCTGCTATGACCAGAGTTCAATTCAATGACGGACAAGGAGCATTGAACAACTTGCTACGTAGTTCAAACACATGCATCATGGGGTTGACTGCTCTATTTGTCAAACCTTTGAAGATACAAAATGTACTGCAGATTTAAACCTGGAGTCTGAAATTTGTTTTAAGTACATTTTTAGTATGTCTTTTTTTCTTTTTACAAATACTTTATATAATTACATAGATCACTTCTCACTGGGTCTTTGCATATTAAAATTCCCTTCTTCTCTCCCCCAAGTTGTCTGTCAGGCTGATAAATTAATGTTTATCATTACCATTTTTGAGTTTTATGCTAGATATTCTACTCCTCTTCAGTGTCACTAACTGCTCCTGTAAATGGATCCTATAGCCTCTATGATCCGGAGTGTGCCTTCACCTTCCAGTAATCTGGGTAAGCAATAGCAAAGCCCAGAAATTGAACAGGGAGTCCTGTACTCCAACTTACTGGAATGCACCATAGGCCACCATATGATTCTCTTCATATTTGCTGGGAGGATTGACCATGCACTGAATCAGATTCAGGTTCATGCTGTAAAGTACCAGATAATTTATTTTAACCAAGAACACAGAAATGTACGAAATTCAGTCCAAAATGGTGTGTTACAGTAATGAACAATTCTGCTCGATATGTCAGAATCATTAAAGCTATACCACCTTTTTAAGAAGAAAATTGAAGCCTGAAAATGGATTTTCGCTTTTTGTGTGGTGAACTTGCACAGGATGTTTATAATTGAATGAGATGTCTGGCTTCATTTAATACTACCACCTTTTTTGACCTCCTAAATGGGCCTCCATCCATATGCCATGGCAGCAATCACACCATGGACTTGTTGAGCTACATATGTCTCTGCCTTACCCTGAGGTCCAAGCATTAGCTAAGCGATCCCATAACCAAAGGATCAGATCTAAGCTCTGCAGTCCTGCCACATCCAGCCGTGAATGGTGGTGGACAATTAAACAACTAACTGGAGGAGGTGGCTCCACAAATATCCCCATCCTCAATGATGGGGGAGCCCAGCACATCAGTGCGAAAGATAAGGCTGAAGCATTTGCAACAATCTTCAGCCAGAAGTGCCGAGTTGATGATCCATCTCGGCCTCCTCCTGAAGTCCCCAGCATCACAAATGCCAGACTTCAGCCAATTTGATTCACTCTGCCTGATATCAAGAAACGACTGAAGGCATTGGATACTGCAAAGGCTATGGGCCCTGACAATATTCCGGCAATAGTACTGAAGACCTGTGCTCCAGAACTTGCCGCGGCCCTAGCCAAGCTGTTCCAGTACAGCGACAACACTGGCATCTACCCGGCAATGTGGAAAATTGCCCAGGTATGTCCTCTACACAAAAAGCAGGACAATCCAACCTGGCCAGTTACCACCCCATCAGCCTACTCTCAATCATCAGTAAAGTGATAGAAGGTGTCGTCAGCAGTGCCATCAAGCAGCACTTGCTTAGCAATAACCTGCTCAGTGACGCTCAGTTTGGGTTCCGCCAGGGCCACTCAGCTCCTGACCTCATTCCAGCCTTGGTTCAAACATGGGCAAAAGAGCTGAACTCAAGAGGTGAGCTGAGAGCTACTGCCCTTGACATCAAGGCAGCATTTGACCGAGTATGGCATCAAGGAGCCCTAGCAAAACTGAGGTCAATGGGAATCAGGGGGAAACCCGCCGCTGGCTGGAGTCATAACTAGCGCAAAGGAAGATGGTTGTGGTTGTTGGAGGTCAATCATCTGAGTTCCAGGACATCACTGCAGGAGTTTCTCAGGGTAGTGTCCTAGGCCCAACCATCTTCAGCTGCTTCATCAATGACCTTCCTTCAATCATAAGGTCAGAATTGGGGATGTTCGCTGATGATTGCACAATGTTCAGCACCATTCGCGACGACTCAGATACTGAAGCGGTCCGTGTAGAAATGCAGCAAGACCTGGACAATATCCAGGCTTGGGCTGCTAAGTGCCAATAACATTCGTGCCACACAAGTGCCAGGCAATGATCATGTCCAACAAGAGAACCTAACCATCTCCCTGTGACATTCTGTGGCATTACAATCGCTGAATCCCCCACTATATACATCCTAGGGGCTACCATTGACCAGAAATTGAACTGGAGTAGCCATATAAATACCGTGGCTACAAGAGCAGGTCAGAGGCTAGGAATCCTGTGGCGAGTAACTCACCTCCTGACTCCCCAAAGCCTGTCCACCATCTACAAGGCACAAGTCAGGAGTGTGATGGAATACTCTCCACTTGCCTGGATGGATGCAGCTCCAACAACACTCAAGAAGCTCGACACCATCCAGGAAAAAGCAGCCTGCTTGATTGGCACCCCATCTACAAACATTCACTCCCTCCACCACCGACGCACAGTGGCAGCAGTGTGTACCATCTACAAGATGCACTGCAGCAATGCACCAAGGCTCCTTAGAGAGCACCTTCCAAACCCGCGACCTCTACTAACTAGAAGGACAAGAGCAGCAAATACATGGGAACACCACCATCTGCAAGTTCCCCTCCAAGTTACACACCATCCTGACTTGGAACTATATCGCCGTTCCTTCACTGTCGCTGGGTCAAAATCCTGGAACTCCCTTCCTAACAGCACTGTGGGTATACTTACCCCAAATGGACTGCAGCGGTTCAAGAAGGCAGCTCACCACCACCTTCTCAAGGGCAATTAGGGATGGGCAATAAATGCTGGTCTGGCCAACGTCGCCCACATCCCATGAATGAATAAAATAAAAAAAACTACAATGTAAATTGCCTCCATTTGCATGAACAATTAGCAATAATTGATCATATCCCTGTATTTATACTGAGGCTAATGCTAAAGAATTCATAAAGCAATCTTATTGATAACATTTTTTATCACACTCTGACAGCATCAAGTACTCCTACGTCAGATATTGGGTAGGTTGGATACAATCCAGACATTGTTTGTACTTCTTCAACACTGTGTTGATATCCCAGCCCCAGAAAAGCGTCCTGCATTACGCCGATGCATCCCATTCAATTTTCCATATCAGCGGTCTTCATGACCTTTCTGAGTGAGGTTACCCAGTTATTTGCACTGCTTTGTGGCTACTTGAACAAAAATTATGTAGTTCTGTTACTTGTTCTTCATTGCTTGCCTTTAATTCCAACCAATATGATAATGATTGCCTTTGCTGTGTTCTTGTGACTATATTACGATAAGGTCTTGAGTTGGATTTCAGATTTTGGAGGGAAAAAATTATCATATAAACTTTACAAACCTAACGTGGCAGACCTTTCATTTGCTCCCATCATGGAGTGTGTGAGAAGCTGTGTGCTCATTTGGACATTTGTACAGAGTGAGAATTGATATTAATGGTGATGAGATAACCTGGTGAAGGTATCATTTCAAACACTTGGTTTTGTTCTGGTGCAGCAATATGACTGGTTTGGAATACATTCTACTACATGCTCAGGAACCCATACTTTATATTATTCGAAAGCAGCATAGGTACTCTCCAACACAAGGTAAGACATTTCTGCATCACTTGAAGCTGGTTGTCATAACTTATGTTTGCCATAAGAGCAGTTTTTCAATGCTTCATTGATGTGCCTTGCGTAGTAGATGTTTAGAATATTGTATGTATACAGTTTCAACACAGATCAATTCCAAACTTCTTTGTGCATGTGACTATTGCAGCACCCAAAGTGGTTTGTGTTCACTCGAGCTGTATTTTATCATTTTCTGAATGTTGAGCTAAATGAACAGAAAATTGTAAAAAAAAAAAATAAATTGCAGCAAAGAAATATATTCAATTTTTTGAAAGTTAGCTGATTATAAAAAGGGACAATTCAGTCAAAGGTGTCAGAAGAATTGACTGATGTATTTGAATTTTCTACAGAGGGGTTAATACAGATGAAACAAGGCATAGTAGTTGCAGCAATTTCAACCATACCCTCTCCAAATGATTTGTTCCATGCCACTACTCTTGAATGTGATCTACTTAGTTTTGCCAGTTATTCAATGGTTGTGCCTTGTAACTTAGTCCTAGATTCTTGCATACTCCTGAACTGCCACTGTTCAGGAAGAAATACTTGCCCAAAATCTCATCAAAAATGGCCCAACATCCAAGAACTAGAAAGCTGAAAATTCTTAGCAACTGCTAAGCCACTAGAAATGCATTCACCATCTGAGTACTTCAGCTTCTAATTATGAAAATGAAGGTAGCTTTTTAAAGTGTCTCACTGTAAGGTAGCCATCATCACCTATACTGCAGGATATTTTTAATTAATAAATTCGATTAAACGTGTGACATGACCAATTTTGTTTGCGTATCTCCCTTAAGTCTTCATATGCTTTGCCTTCTCCATTTCCTAAATATTAACAATTATTATGCATTGTAACTATCCAGATTTGTAGAGCTAAAGCCATGTATACATTTTCTGACAAATGGAAGAATGCAGCTATATTCAGATGTTCTTATTATACAGCACATGACAATGAAATAATTTGCAAGTATAGTCACTATTGGAATGTGGCAGCCAATTTGTGCAGCAATAACATTAATGAACAGATAATGTTTTAACAGTGGTTGAGGGATAAATGCTGACCAGGACACTGGAATAACTCCACTGCTCTTCGAATATGGGATCTTTTGCAAGGGCAGAAAATGTCTCCATTTCCAAAGGATGCAGCACTCAGTCAATACTGTTCTGAAGTGGCAGTGTAGGCCATGTGTTTAAATCTCCAGAGCGGTATTTGAATCCACAACCATCTGACTCAGACCCGAAAGCACTTTAAAAAAAAAAATAACAGTGCAGTGCAAGAGTCTACTGAGGACAGTGAAGGATGTAGCAACTTGGATTTATTCAGATAAATACAATTGGAAAGCGAAACATATTTGTTTTGATGGTTCGTTACATAGTTCCATCTATTTTTATTGTGTGTAAATCCTCCTCAACATTCAAAGAATTATTTACGTTTTCATATCACCTATCATGTTACAAAAGTCTGGAATTTTCTCCAAAGGTGCTTTCCTTCCACAAGTCTTCGGAGGAAGTTATGGCACGTAGAATTAGCAGCTCTGAGAAAGTTCCCAGCTAAAATGTCTTGAGATGCTTTGTAGGAGGGGGAATTTTCTGAGGACTCAGCAAAAATGAGGGAGAAAAGTTAGGGAGACTGCTGAAAGTAGAAAAGGGTAGATTTTGAGGAGGTGTTTGGAGTTGGAAAGACAACATATTCCAATCTCAATTCTCTTTAGAACTAAACTTATTTTTAAACTGCATTCATTAGTTCTCTAAGCAAATACAATTACCTGCTCTGGGACAGAAGGAGCATTCTGAGTCAATAGTGAGATAGAATGGTGAGAAAACTCAAAATAGTTTATGTTGGTAACCTTTTCCCTTTTCTTTTTTCACCTGTACCTAGGGCAATGTGAATTGCTCCCAATCCACTGTTGTGCATTTGCAAGCGACCAGCTCAGAGGCCACTGTTTGACTGAGGTCCACAAGGGAGCCATCTATCTTTGACCCAAAGGGTCATAGAATCATAGAATGATGCAGCATAGAAGGTTATGGGTTTGAGCCCCCTGTTAAGATTTGAGCACATAATCAAGTTTGACACTATTTCACATTACAGAAGGAGAGCTGAATAGTGGTAGGTACCATTCTTCGGATGAGACTTTACTCTCAAGCCTTTCTACCTGCTGTGGTGGTGTTCAGGTGGATATTGAAGATCCCACAGCACTACTTGAAGAACACATTTTTCTTTGCAACAACAACAAAAATACTCATTCATTTTGTTGCTGCTTTGCAGATCTTGTTTTGTGCAGAATGGCTCCCGTTTTGCCTCCATATGTCATTGCATCTCAATTACATGTGAGGTGCTTTGAGAAGTTTGCGAGAGATATGATAATGTACTATATAAACACACGTATATCTTGTCCTTTTGGTTCAGTTAGTGAGTAGCTTGGGAAGAAGATAGATTCACAAAATACATTAAGATTGGGATCCTGCTGTGCTGCCAGAGTTCAATATTGAGCTATTTCACTGAAGGCCAATTCCACCTGCGCGACTTAAATTATGCAGGTCCGCTTTCACTGAACTGATGAGATATGGAGCGGCTATCCTGCTTGCTAAGATTTATTTACTGCCATTGGATTGATCTTGTCTTAATCAAAATTGAAAATGTGCAAACATTATTTATCATTTATCCCAGAAATCTACTTTTTGTGTATAATTCTAGATTAATTCTTTGCTAATTTTCTTCCCTTTCCAGTTACTCCTTTGGCTGACTATTATATAATTGCTGGAGTAGTGTATCAAGCTCCTGATTTGGGGTCCGTTATAAACTCTAGAATGGTGGGTGACTTTGCTTCAAGTGACTTCTTATTACTAGATGTGTCTCAATCAAAAATGATTTAGTTTGAGTGTTCTGAATGGGATTGAGGTAGCCGAGATCACTTAAACTGGGGATCTAGGCCAGTTTATTTTTCTTGTGGTGCAAATTAGCATTTTTATAGCTTGCCTTTGCCACAAAAAAAAATGTGCCTTCTCTCTTACCTTTTCCCCCTGCAGTCATATTGTACAAAGCAGCGACAATTGTGAGATATTGTGTGACCTGATATACTTCCTGTCACTCATTCACATTTCAGAAAAAGGCAAAGCTCCATTAAACTGATAGAGGGAAAATGTGACCATTTCAGTAAACCTTCAATAACAAATCTTGGAATGCTACGATATAGAAGGAGGCCATTTGGTCCACTTAGCCTGTCCTGGCTCTTTTAAAGAGGAATCCAGTTAATTCTACTCTCCTACTCTTTCCCCATATCACTATTTTTTTTTCTCCAAGTACTTCTCCAGTTCCCTCTTGAAAGCTGCTATTGAATCCGTATCCACCACTGTGTCAGGCCATGCTTTCCAAATCTTAGCCACTCATTGTGCAAATTTTTTTTTCCCACTCGTGTCACCTTTGGTTCTTTTGCCAATCACCTTAAATTGTACCCTCTGGTTATTGGCCCTTCAGCCAATGGAAACAGTTTCCCTTTATTTACTCTTATCTCAACCCTTCATGATTTTTAACACCTCTACCAAATTTCCTCTTAATCTTCCCTATTCTAAGGAGAACAACCCCAGCTTCTCCAGTCTATGTAACTGTAATCCCTCATCCCTGGAACTGTTCTATTAATCTGTTCTGCCCTTTTTATCTATCTCATGGCCTTTAATTTTGCTAATAACCCTAATATGTGGTACTTTATTAAAAACCTTTTGAAAGTCCATATACACATCAGCTGTACTGCCCTCATTCGCCTGTTACCTCATCAAAAAACTCAATAATTTAGTCAAATACGATTTGCCCTCAACATGTTCATGCTGGCTCTCCTTTATTAGACCATGCTTGTCCAGGTGGCTGTCAATTTTCTTCCAGATTATTGTTTCTAAAAGCTTCCCCACCATCAACATTAAATTGACCGGTCTGAAATTATGCTTCTCCCATTTTTTGAAAAAAGGTGTAACATTTGCAATCCTCCAAACCTTTGGCACCACCCCTGTATTTAAAGAGGATTGGAAGATTGTGGCCAGTACCTCTGCAATTTCTACTTCCCTCAGCAACCTAGAATGCATTGCACCCAAACCGCGTTGTTTTCATGAGTCTTTTGAACCCATTATTGAAAGTGTTACGGATTTGCACATATGTGTAATTACTTGTCTATGTCAAACATCATGCAGGCCTCTGTGTAATGGCGTTTAAACATCTTGCATACCAGATCTAGCATGCTTATTTCAATGCAGGATCACACTTTGGCCTATGTGGTATCAATCCTCTGTATTTCCTTCCAAGCCAGTATTTTTTATACATTGTGAAAAGTATAGTATTCTGTTGGGGATGCAGCAACTGTTGTGATGTTTTTATTCCTTTCTTTCCCAAAATAGCTGACAGCGGTGCACGCAGTTCAGTCTGCCTTTGATGAAGCCTTGTCTTACTGCCGATACCATCCCTCCAAAGGATATTGGTGGCATTTTAAGGATCAAGAGGAGAGGGGTAAGTTGTAACGCTATGATACCAGAAAGCTTGCTGCTCTTCTAAGGCTGACCACTTTCAGAAAGTGTTCGTGGTATACCATCTACTGCTGAAAAACATAGCCATACATGTGGCACTTACTGTTCTTGATCTGTGGATAAAGGACCTGGACATTTTATACTTAGTTCTTGTTTTTAAGCAAGCCTTTGTCATAGGCTGCAGTGTTTAGCGATGCTGTTATAAACCAGGTAGAATATCAAAAATGGACTGAGGCCCCTTCCTCATCGCAGCATACTGGATAAATGTATCGCTGAGTGTGAGTCGTTCAGGGCAGCAATGACCCTGCCGAATTCCTGCTGTCTGTGCACTGTAGTAATCTAGCACATCTAAACCACGAGTATCCAGAAAGCCAACAACGTAAATGGGACCCGTCTCAGCCACACTTTATTTTGCGGAGACTGATTCATGCCACCAGATGGTACATAGTGCAGTTTTATATTACAGGACTAGTAATTCAGAGACCTGGGCCAGTAATTCAGTAATTATGAGTTTGAATCCCACCATGGCAGTTTGAGAATTTAAATTCAGGTTTAAAAACAAATCTTAAAAAATGACATTGTAGGTGTTGGATTATCTTAAAACTTTGGTTTGCTAATGTCCTGTAGGGAAGGAAACCTGCCATCCTTACTCAGTAGGCCTAAATGTGACTCCAGTCTCACACCATGATGCATCAACTCAACTGGTACAAAGAACAACAAAATCCTGGAATTCCCTCTAACAGCACTGTGGGTGCACCTTCACCACACGGATTACAACCGTTCATTCCATTCAGCATAACTCGGGAGTGGCCAATGCCAGCCTAGTCAGTGATGTGCGCTGTAGTATACGGGTATCAAAGGGTTAATCTTGAGAGAATGTAAAGATTGCTGCCCACCAGGATAAGGTGAGAGATCATGTGGGAGAGATTCGAACATTTACAGAGTGGCTTTTGAAGAAGATGCACAGGCTAGTGTGGAGTGTATATAGTTACTATACAATAAAGATTAATGTTTAAACACTACAGTCTAAGATCCTCTCTGGCTAGACTATATATGGTGGCAGCATAAAGAACCAAATAAATAACACGGTGAGTAGCACTGGGGTCGAAGCTCAATACCCAGAAGAGAAGAACTTTAAAACAAGTACCTGAAAAGAGAAAAACAAACCACAGACCTGAGAACAGCTCCATAGAACAGAAGCATGGCTGAAAAGTGAGTTAATGTGCCAACGATCGGGAAATCCCAGTTTTAAAAAAAAAAAGCCTTTGAAGAACTGAAAGAAGTAATTTTCTAAAGGCTACATGTGAGAGAGAGAGAGAGAGAGAAAAGAGGGAAAACCCTGAAAAGAGGAAGAAGAGTCCAAAAGTGAAGAGAAAAAAAGTACAGGAAAACCCCGAACACAGCAGAGTGTCCATTAATGCAGTCAAACTAAAAAAAAAATCATTAAAGTAGTCAAGTGTGAAAAATGTAAACTCGAGCAAAAAAAAAAGCAACTGGAACTTATCAAACAGCTCTGAATTCCAGTAGGCAGCTGTGTAAACATTTCAGTTAAGCTTAAGCAGAGGGAAAACCCCCAGAGGACCTATAAAAAAAACAAACAGGGAAAGCAGTCAAGCACCTGTTACACTCCATCAAAGCAAGCTAGCCTGATAAGAAATTTCTTAAAGGGAAACACTCAAAAGTCTATGAAATTAAAAAAAAATCTAAATTTGGGCATGCCAAAGAGTCACAAGGGATCCAATCAGACACAAAACTGGGTACTATGGAGGAAAAGGTTCCTCAGGTATCAAAATTGGACAGCAGGTTCAAAACAGAGCAAATGCATATATTATATTCAATTGGTGCTGTAGCTGATGACATAAAAGCAAGACAACGTGTTGAAAAATCAGCCACATTTGACGAAGTCTTAAAAGCTTGTGATTCCTACTTCAATTGGCACAGCAATAACAGACCAATCATACGAGGTGAGAAAAGACCTGAACAAGGGCTGAACAAGCGGCACCAGGAAAAAAGATACAGTTGGGAGGGGGAAGAGAGCAAAAGACGCCTTTAAACCTTGTCAGTGCGGTGGTGAAAACCTTCCCACAGGCGTGAACAATGTCCTACTAATAGAGCAGAATGTTGTTATTGGAGAAAAATAGGGCACTTCAGTAAGATGTGCTGAAATAAAATTTCGACTACCTCAACCTCTAAAGGAAAAGTAGTTAAGAATAGAGGGGTAAATGAAGTTAAGCAACCTTCCGCAGCAGACCAATCGAAATATTTTCTGGGCGAGATCAACGATCTGAAACAAGCATTTTGGTCAGCAGATGTATATGTAAACAGACATATCACTAATTTCAAACTAGACATAGGTGCAAGTCTGATGGTCCTGTCAGATAAAGAGCCCTGGCTATCCACACACGTTCTGCAACCAACAGAAACTCAGTTACATAGCCCAGGAGGTGGTGTACTGGAAGTAAAGGGGAAGGTACAAGCAATACTTCAACATAATGGAAAGCAGATATTAGAAACACTGAATGTCCTCAGCAATTAGGAGTTCTCACTCTTAAGTAGAAGAGCTTGTATTGACCATCATATCATAAAGAAAGTTGAAGAAGATAAACAAGGAGAATCAAGGAGCCAGGACAGAGGGAGAGTCCCCCAATCTGACCTGAGCACTGTGGAGAGTCTGGATTCTGCCAGAGATTCCGTCAGAGAGCCTGCACAATGCAGAGAAAACCCATACAATGCAGCACCACCTGCCCTGTCACTCAAAGACCAAAAGAGCGAGAAGGAGAAATGCAGGAGTGCTACATGGACAGAGAACTTGGAACGAAGCAAGTCCTACAAAATTGTCAGGCAAGATCAAAGAGAACCACTAATTTTGACCCAATTCCCAACTAGACCGTGGGAATAGCTGGCGATGGATTTATTCTTTTGTGAGGGAAGATTCTATCTAATTATAGTTGATTACTTCTCAAGATGGATCGAAGTTAAGCAAATGTATACAACAACAACTGAAGCAGTCCTCCGTTTTACAAGAAGTTTTCACAACACAGGATATACCTAATTAAATAGTATCTGATAATGGACCAAAATTTGCAAATGATTGCATCATGCACTTTGCAGAAGAATGCGCATTTGTTCACCTAACAAGCTCTTCTAAGTATCCACACGCAAATGGAGAAGCTGAGCGAGCAGTCAGAACCATTAAAACTACGTTGATGAAAAATCAAGATTTCCAATTAGCACTACTGACATACAGAACGACTCCATTATTGTGCAGATTAGCGCCATCAGAAACAAGGGATCAGCGAAAGACGACCAATCTGATGACGACAAGATCAGGGAGAGTTGTGAAGCCTCCTGATAGATTCAACCTATGTAGTCAGAGACTTGTGGAGAGATGGGGTAGCATATAAATTAAAAAGTGAACATAAATATGTATTGGGATAAAGACTTGGGGGAGATGTAGTATAAGGATATCAAAGGGTTCATCTTGAGAGAATGTAAAGATTACCGCCCACCGGGATGAGGTAAGAGATCACATGGGAGAGACTCAAAAACAGTTACAGTGTGGCTTTTGGAGGAGACACACAGGCTAGTGTGGAGTGTATAAAGTTACTGTACAATAAGATTGATGTTTAAATACTACAGACTAAGATCCTCTCTGGCTAGACTATATACAGTGGCAGCATAAAGAACCAAATATATAACACCCACATCCTGAGAGTGATTTTTTTTTTCAAAAAAGTTATAAAGCAGATGTCGGAGAGACTAGATTTGCTGTGAGTTATATTGTTGCAGCCAGTCAGTGAGCTAGTTTGCATCATCATTAAGACTCATGAGTTGTATTCACTGCTTTTATAATGCCATGAAAAAGATTACTTTCTCAATACTTATAAACAAGGAGAGAGACCGTGGGAATGTCCCTCAGATTTTAATTTTTTGCCCAAAAAAAGCAGAAAATCCAAATTCTGCAGGAGTTTTTTTTAATAAGCAGACAACTTTCTAAACTTGTATACCTAATGACTGTCTGAATGCTATGTTCTAAAGCACTGCTTTGCTCCATCTGAATTTTTTTTAATGTCACAGCTATTGCTGTGAAGTTGAGAGAATTGACGACAGAAACCACAGGACAGAATTGTAGCAATCTAGAGCCATCTATTGCGCGATTTGCAGCTTGCAAAACATCAAGTGGTTTGCCAGCTGCACTTTGCATCCACTGGTCTCAAGACTAACCGTGTGCATATAACTGCAACCTAAATCCCCTTCTCTGCACCCCTCCAACTCTGTGGATATACAGAGTTCAGCTTCCTATGTTTGTAATATCTTCGGATCATTTTTACTTTTGGCAAAGATAAAGGCAACTGCAGAAGGACCAGTGGGGACTTGCCTTGCATTGAAGTTGCACTCCACAAAGAGCCAAACCCATGTGATGTGAGAGAGGAGTTTTGTACATTTTGGTGTCAGTGCATTTTGAAATTATGTTTTCACCTGCAAAACACTTTGCATTAATGAGAAACTAGCCACATGACTGTTGATGAATGCAAGGGATTTAAACTTTTTCGGAATTTTATATCACAAGGATTTACTGAAAAGAAGCTGATGTTCTTGGCCCAGCCTTTGGAGTACATGTGAACTATCTTCAAGTTCATCAATGTGCATGAACAGCTGATCTTTCGGGATCGTGCAATTGGTTAAACAGTACCTCTCGAAGGGATCAAGTACATTAACTTACATTAAACAAATGTGTTTAAATAGTTGACTAACTCTTGAAAATAGCTGACATTTTAATTTGTCTTTTCTTCCTCCCCATCTGCCCAGATAAAGTAAAACCAAAATCGAAGAAGAAAGAGGAGCCAAGTTCCATGTTCCAGCGTCAGAGAGTGGACATGCTACTTCTGGATATCCGGCAAAAATTCCAACCCAAGTATATTCAGGTAAATGCCTGTCTGCAACACTTCAGGTCCTTTTATTTCAAAAGATATGAAATGAAGCAGTACAGAGGCAGATGGTAACTGACAGTGCTGTAGCGTTCTTTTAATTCCACTATGTGTCAGGAAAGCGAAAGATTTAAATTCTACAGTAGATGTAGGATCCTGTGATCTTTCAGATGGCTTTTACTGATATATCCAATGTAATGCAGCAGAATGACCCACCACCATCCTACTTTGGGGAGTCCGAGTGTTGCACCACCTTCTGAGTCCCATTTTAATAGCCGTCACACTCGATCTGCACTTTGCAACATAAGGAGTAGTTCCAGTTTGGCTTTAATGGGATCTGAACCTGCCTTAATTAAAAAGGGTTTGTCATTCAAAACAGGCATGTAAAAATGGCAGCCACCGTGCAGGTCCAATATACTCCACCTGAAGAACGTGGATTTGAATATGTTCATTTATGCATCTGACTTGAACTTTTGAATGCCCCCTCAGAAGGGGTGGTGAAATAAATATAATTTGCTGCAGTATAAATGTAAAGAAAGTTTTCCCATTCTCTCCCTCCAAGTTACATCCACACCATCCTCTTTTCCTAAAAGGGTGGCACACTCCAGCCGTTGGCAGGTTTTATTAAATTTTGTTTCGCGGCTGCCTGGGCAGAAGTTGTGCTTGACTGGGCCAGAAAAGAATAGCATGCCAGTTTAGTAAGTTTCTATATCCCCTTTCAAAAAGTGACTCTAGAAACTGGGCCCTCAACCTCTGGAGAAGCCAAGTAGAATTGAAGAGTTGCCTCTCATTTTAAACACTGGCTTCATTACGGTAAACTGTAGTTTAGCACATTAATGTAACTACTAACAGTGCAATGTAAGAACTTGAATTTTCTTTGTGCCATGGATGTCCCCAAGTGTTCTTTATATTGACTGTTGCTTTTCATTTTCAGCCCAAATCTGGAGACAAGCCTGTGCCAGGTGAGCTTTTTTTGTGAATCAAGCTAATTCAAGTTAATAGGGTAGGCTACGAGACAAATATATTGACTCTGACCATTTTTACATATTTTTCTTTTCAGTGGAGCAGGTAAAAAAAGAATCCGAATCGACAACTGAAACCATCAAACAGGAGGAAAAAGACTCTACAAAGAACTCGCAGCAGAGTTTAAGCACCAAGGCTCCCCCTGAGAAACGAATGAGACTCCAGTGAAGAAGTGATGCATGTTCATCACATTGAGGTTGAACCATCAACTCTCTGGCTCAATTCTTGTGGGCCGTTGAACTTTTGTGTTTTATTTTGTACAGTGGATATTTTTTGTGCTTTTTTTTAAACATTAAATGGGTACATCCTCTAGAAGAAGCTTAACCCTTTCTGTTCTTTGGTCCTCTTCCGCTTCCAAATTATCATCTGTTCTTGTTGCTTCAGATGTTATTTTCTGTGGACTGTCCTGCTTTGGTAGTCAAGAAGGGGAATTGATAAAAGACATAGACCTATAATTTTAAGAGTTAAGGTATAAAAAGGTTAAAGCTTAGTCTGAGCGATAAGGCTCGGAAAGATACTGAGGAAATGAATGTTGAACAAGATGTTTCGTGTACGTGGTTGGCATTTGTCTAATGAGCACCTTTCTTCATCGGCTGCGTTTGCTGACAATGCTACCGCTAGGTGGCACTGCAGTAGCGCATGCGCAAATGCAGCATGTGCAACTAAAACGTCACAATCTGTGACTTCAGGCAGCTGCCAGGACTAAAGATGGCGCTGTTCAAATAATCACACAAAGGCAACCTAACCTAAACACATGGCAGCACACAGTGGCGGGAGGGAGCGAGCGGTGGTGGGGGGGGGGTGGGGAGGGGAGCGGACCGGGCCGGGGACAGGGTTGGGGGGGTGGGGGGGGGGGGCGGAGCCGCTGGAGAAAGCAGCAAGGGGGGGAGCGGAGTGGCCGGAGACAGCAGCGAGGGGGGGAAGCGGGCCAGGGAGCGGAGTGGGACGGGGCGGTGTTGGGGGGGGGGGGGGGGGGCGCGGAGCCGCTGGAGAAAGCAGCAAGGGGGGGAGCGGAGTGCCCGAAAGAGCGGAGTGGCCGGAGACAGCAGTGAGGGGGGGAAGCGGGCCAGGGAGTGGAGTGGGACGGGGCGGGGGGGAGCAGAGCAGTCGAAAGAGCGGAGCGGCCGGAGAGAGCAGCGAGGGGGGAAGCGGAGCGGCCAGAGAGAGCAGCGAGGGGGGGAGCGGAGCGGCCGGAGCGAGCAGCGAGGGGGGGGAGCGGAGCGGCCGGAGAGAGCAGCGAGGGGGGGAGCGGAGCGGCCGGAGAGAGCAGCGAGGGGGGGAGCGGAGCGGCCGGAGAGAGCAGCGAGGGGGGGGAACGGAGCGGCCGGAGAGAGCAGCGAGGGGGGGAGCGGAGCGGCCGGAGAGAGCAGCGAGGGGGGGCAGCGGAGCGGCCGGAGAGAGCAGCGAGGGGGGGCAGCGGAGCGGCCGGAGAGAGCAGCGAGGGGGGGGGGGAGCGGAGCGGCCGGAGAGAGCAGCGAGGGGGGGGAGCGGAGCGGCCGGAGAGAGCAGCGAGGGAGGGAGCGGAGCGGCCCAAAGATAGCAGCGAGAGGGGAGCGGAGTGGAGCTTGATGCATGGGTGAATACCGGTTGACGTTGCATTTCTGTACGCGTAAAGCGCAGGTGCAGAGGCCGACCAGGCGCGTTGCCCGAAGATGCACACGGCACGCGATGACGTCATCGGCGCATGCCCTAAGAAGTCCTGGCAAGTAGGAATGCAGCGCACGCGCAGAGAGCAGGAGCCCGTCTGTGCATATGCGCACCTTGGCGCAGCCTGATGACATCAGTGGCTGGCTGCGTTGTCAGGAATCACTTTGTTCTTCATCTGATGGATATCTATAAGCAGTGGAAATTAGAAAAACATCATTCTATGTTGACACCTTTCCAGCAATACTGTCATTTAACAGCCTTTTAAAAAGGATGTTTTATATAAGGGCTCCAGTTTACTAATGTATATTGATAGATAGCAAAAAAAAACGTTAATTTGTAGCTTAGATCATTCCACCTACTGTGAAATAATGCCACAGTGCTGCTTTCCATCTAACTGAGATTAGTAACTCATTGGGGAACTGGGAGTGTAAATGCAAGTCCAATCACAATGTGCTTCTTAGCAATGCAGTGTTGGTTTGTGTCAGGCAGGCCCCCACCTGCCAAGAATGAGGCACATTGGTTTTGGCATATGAACATTGATTTTTAACTGTTCCTGGAGCGAGGAAATTACTTGTTCAACAGATCAGCAGTGGCTGGAAAAAACATTTGCATGTTAACAGACGGTGTTTGTGTAGACAAAGGACCATTCCCTGACACATTCAACACACAATGGATGTTGATTACCAGACAGTGAGGGGGTGGGGAAGCGCATTCCAGGGCCTGCTGGGGTAATGCAATCCACAGGGACCAGGACTGGTTGGACCAGCTGGTCACATGACCATGTTCCAGGGTTTTTTGAGCTAGCCACTGAGAGTTTGAACTGGGAAAGATAGCTTGCTCTTGGACTGAGAAGATCTCTCCTGTCTGCTCCCATTTCTTTCTCACAAGCCTCTGAATCCACTGAGGACACATGAACCCCAAGAGAGAAAAGTCTCCTATGGCAAACAAGGTTTAAGAAGAATACTGGGCCCCAGTGAAAAGCAAGATCTACTTACAATCAAGGAACCGACAGTGAGCTCGAAGAACCGTAACAGAAACTCTTCAGATATTGCCTCAAACTTTTCCACTTTATTTTTCTTCTCTTTTCTGTCTTTATTTGCATGTGTGTATCGCGTATGCATGCTAGCGTGGATGTGTCGTGTGTCTGTAGGCGTTAACCGAATTAGATTTTAAGTCCAAGTTCAATAAATTTCAACTTTTCTTCTTTAAACCTATGAAAACTTGTTTGTGCTGGTTTCTTTGCCTTATAATTGGAAAGCAGTGAATAAGGATTCGCCAAGGGGGAGCTAAAAACACAGTGTATTTAAAATTAAACCCTGTTGTCGTAAGACCAGGTGAAGGCTGAAAGGGAACCCTAGACCTCTTGCTCACCTGGTCGTAACAGATATTTGAGGGCTACCATCCTGGATTTTACCCACAGGCAAATTGGAAGTGGGAAGCCAAATTGTTCCCAATGAAAGAGAGAGCAAGATTTCAATACAGGTTTTCTTGTGGTTGTGTGTGATTGAATACTAACATGTCTGCAACTGAAGCTAGTAGCTCCCCAAGCCAGGGTGATGTAACTCGGGATAAGTTAAAAGCACTGTCTATGGAGGAGTTGAGGAAAATGGCTGAGCAGTGTGGGATCACTGTACATGCCAAGGCGAGGAAGTCTGAACTCCGAAGGCTAGTGGCCAACCATTTTTCCCTTGAATCTGAAGAAGCAGACTCCGACAGGTTATTGTTAGCAAAGATACAATTGGAACAGAGGAAACCTAAATTTGAGGAAAGAGAAAATGAGAGGGAGAAAGAAAGAGCCGTCCAGAAGGAACATGAAGACAGGGAGGAGAGAAAGAGAGAAGGAAGCTTCCAGAAAGAATGCCAAGAATGAGAGCTGAAGAGGCTTGAGTTAACTAGAGGGTGACAGAGTAACCCCAGTGAAAGCATAGCCAATATGGAGGAGTGTAATTCAGGACTGGTTACAAAATTGTTAAAACTAGCTTAACTAATCCTAAAATTCAATGAGGAAGATGTAGAAGAACTTTTTGTGTCCTTTGAGAAACTGGCAAGGCAGCTAAAATGACCTACTGAGACTTGGCCTCTTTTATTACAATGCAAGCTAACCCGAAACGCCCATGAGGTTTATTCCCTGTCACCCGATGAGAGTTCATCAAATTATGAACTGACAAAAATGCTATCCTCGTGGCATATGAATTAGTATCGGAAGCCTATTGCCAAAAATTTAGAACCCTCAAGAAGCAAGCTAATCAAACTTATCTGGAGTTTGAAAGAAGTAAGCAGCTTGCTTTTGACTAGTGGCTGAGGGCTGTTAAAGTGCAGCTCAGCTATGAGAATCTCACAGAAGTAATTCTGTTAAAGGAATTTAACCACTCTCTCCCACTCTCCATCAAGACGCATGTAGAGGAGCAGCGAGTTCAGGGGGCCAGGCAAGCGGCTGTTCTGGCCAATGAGTTTGCTTTAATTTATAAGTTGGTTTCCCAGGGGAGAACCTTTCCTAGTCACCTCTCAAATCCAAAAAGGAAAAGGGTGGAAAGGTGATCGCAGCCCAAGCAGTCTTGGGAGAGAAAGAAAAGCAGGAGAAACAGGGGGCCCTCCTCTTGCCAAAAAGGAAGGTGCCGTGAGCATGAGTGAGACCTGCAGACCTGTTTGCTTCCATTGTAATAAGGCAGGTCAGCTAAAGACTGACAGCTGGAAACTAAAGGAAAACCTGTAGGGTTAATCAGGGCATATCCACTCAGTGAAGATAGAACCCTGATGGAAAGCACAGCAGCGCAAGCTGTAGCTTTAACTGCAGTAAGAGCACAACCCAGGAAGTTTACTCTGCAAGTGCAGGAAACGTTAATAGGATTCCTGAAGGCTATCAGGGTTTTGTGCTGGAGGGGAAAGTAACCCCATAACCCTCGAGTGGGGCAAGTAAGCCCATAGTAATTCACAGGGACGCACGGGCCGCTAAATCCCTTTAACTGGGAAAAGGCCTGACCTTTCTCCCAGAGATTGTAGTGAACACGAGAATGGTGGTGAATGGTATTGGCGGGCAGTGCATATCTGCACCTGTACACCGGGCGCACCTAGAGTACGACCTCATTTCGGGACTGGTGACTGTAGGGATTGTCCCTAGTTTGCCTGTGGACGAGGTTGACCTGCTCCTAGGAAATGATCTGGTGGAGGTGAAGGTGGTAGCCCCCCCAGTAGTGAAAGAAAGACAGCAGGAGGTCAGAGAGACAGGGCAGTGGCAGGAGACGGACCCCTTCGGTTTCTCTGAATGTGTAGTCGATCAACCCATGATCAGACCTGCTTCCCAAGAGGAGACTGAATTGGCACTGCAAGCAGATGACCATGAGGTCTGTCTGTCCAAGACTTTCTTTGAGAAGTTAGGAGAGCCGGGGACTGAATTAAATGGATTTTCCCTAGCTAAGGCTCAGTAAGCCGATCGAGTATTGCAAGAGTTAGCACAGGCTGCCCAGTCTGAAAGTGTAGCGGGGGAGTCCTTGATTGCTACTATTTAAAGAATGAGGTGCTAATGAGGAAATGGTGTTCTCCTTACAGACCCGAGAGCAAGGAGTGGATATTAGTTCACCAGTTAGTGGTGCCGCAGAGGTACTGGAGAGAAACATTAAGAAGGACCCACGAGACTACAGTGGCTGTACATGCCGGTTTACGAAAGACCAAAGCCCGCATAAGACAGCAGTTTGACTGGCCAAAACTCCACAAAGATGTGGTGAAGTACTACAGGAATTGCCACATGCACCAGCTTGCGGGGAAACCCCCACCCACAGTGAAACCTGCACCCCTAAGTCCTGTACCAGTGTGAGGAGAACTCTCCAGCAGAGGGCTGGTGAACTGTAAGGGACCCCCACCAAGAACAAAAGGGGACAGGCAGGCACAAGGCTGGCAAAAGTTTAAAAAGGGAAGGGAAAAAAGCGACCAATAGGGCAGGTTAAAGGGAATCTGGGAGGAATCCTGGATGAAAACCCCCTACTGTCCGGTCAGCCAACCCCGAAAAATATGAAAAGTTCGACCCCACATCCTCCTATGTAAATGCAGACACCAGAAGCACCCCACCAGAGTTGCTAACAGCATTTACAGGAACCTGCAGAAACAAAGAAAGACCTCTAGGGGGCACAGAAACAGTACGGGTGATACCTCACCTAGTGGAAGTGCCACAGGGGAGTGCAGTAGAGTCTGCACAAATACCTGCAGGCAGGAGAGTCCCAGAGGACAAAGGGGAGATTAACAAAGACTCCTCTCCTGCAGTCAGAAAAAAGGGAACCACCCATCCCCTTAAAGTCAAAAGCCTTTGCATGACTCAGCAAAGCACTGAAGGAGAGTTCAGGATAGACCCGTCCACTACTGACATTCCTGAAAAAAAAAAATTCCAACTCTGGGCTAATTAAACCTAACCATCTCAAAGACCCTAGGCAGCCATGGAAATGGGCAAACTGAAGTTAAACTTCCCCAAATGACCATATCTTTATTGGGATTCCCAAAAAGGGGCAATGAATGCAGCACTGGCAGGAAGAAAAGGCAGGCTGTAATAAGTTTTAGGATTTATGAATGACTAGGAATGAATGAGAGAAATGCATGTTTTTTTCTGGATCTTCTATTTTCTCTCGACCCTTATAATGAAATGTGCTTTTCTCAAATCGCATTTCATTCTGCTGGGTGTGGAGGTGTCAGGCAGGCCCCCACCTGCCAAGAATGAGGCACATTGGTTTTGTCATAGTGGCATTGATTTTTTTAACTGTTGCTGGAGCAAGGAAATGACTTGTTGAACAGAACAGCCATGGCTGGAAATAACATTTGCATGCTAACAGACGGTGCTTGTGTAGACAAAGGACACATATTCAACCCACAACGGATGTTGATCACTTGACAGTGAGGGGGTGGGGAAGCGCATTCCAGGGCCTGCTGAGGTGATGCAATTTACAGGGACCAGGACTGGTTGGACAAACTGGTCACATGACTAACTGACTGTTCCAGGGCTTTTTGAACTAGCCACAGAGATTTTGAACTGGGAAAGACTGTTTGCTCCTGGACTGAGAAGATCTCTCCTGTCTGCTCCCATTTTTCTTTCTCACAAGCCTCTGAATCCACTGAAGACACATGAACCCCAAGAGAGAAAAGTCTCCTCTGGCAAACAAGATTTCAGTGGTATACTGGGCCCCAACGAAAAGCAAGATCTACCTACAATCAAGGACTCTACAGTGAGCTCGAAGAACTGTAACAGAAACTCTTCTGATATTGCCTCAAACTTTTCCACTTTATTTTCCTTCTCTTTTCTGTCTCTATTTGCATGTGTGTATTGCGTATGCATATTAGCGTGGACGCGTCGTGTGTTCGTAGTCGTCAACCGAATTAGAGTTTAAGTCCAAGTTTAATAAATTTCAACTTTTCTTTAAACCTAAGAAAGCCTGTTTGTGCTGGTTTCTTTGCCTTATAATTGGAAAGCGGTGAACAAGGATTCACCAAGGGGGAGCTAAAAACACGGTGTGTTTAAGATTAAACCCTGTTACAGTAAGACCAGGTGAAGGCTGAAAGGGAACCCTAGACCTCGTTCTCATCTGATCGTCACACTTTGTAAAGATAGATTATTAAAAATCAAAGAACCAAAAGTTCCTCACCTGATGGCTTACTTGGTAAGACATCTTTTGGAGAAGTGCTGAGCAGAAATTTCAAGGTTCAAATTCTGGTTTATATTGAGTTACCTGCTATTAGTTGGAGTGCTAGAATTGGCTTCAGGGAAGATCAAGGCAGGTTCCTGCTCCTGATGACTGTCTTGTGGATTATGCTGGATCATTCATGCATGCAGATGCAAGTTGGAAACTACGACAGTATGAGGTGCGAGTTGGCCATGCTGGATTGGGCAACGTTACTTAAAGGGATGACGGTGGATAGGCAATGGCAAACATTTAAAGAGCACATGGTAGAACTGCAACAATTGTTTATCCCTGTCAGGCACAAAAGTAAAACGGGAAAGGTAGCCAAACCATGGCTTACAAGAGAAATTAGAGATAGCATTAGATCCAAGGAAAGGCAAATAAATTTGCCAGGAAAAACAACAGACATGAGGATTGGGAGCAGCTTAGAATTCAACAAAGGAGGACCAAGGGATTGATTAAGAAGGGGAAAATAGAGTACGAGAGCAAGCTTGCAGGGAACATAAAAACTGACTGAGGGGTGACCTGGTTGAGGTATACAAGATTATGAGGGGCTTGGACAGGGTGGATAGGGAGCAGCTGTTCCCCTTAATTGAAGGGTCAGTTACGAGGGGTCACAAGTTTAAGGTGAGGGGCGGGAGGTTTAAGGGGGATTTGAGGAAGAACTTTTTTACCCAAAGGGTGGTGACTGTCTGGAATGCCCTGCCTGGGAGGGTGGTAGAGGCAGGTTGCCTCACATCCTTTAAAAAGTACCTGGATGAGCACTTGGCACGTCATAACATTCAAGGCTATGGGCCAAGTGCTGGCAAATGGGATTAGGTAGACAGGTCAGGTGTCTTTAATGCATCGGTGCAGACTCGATGGGCCAAAGGGCCTCTTCTGCACTGCATTATTCTGTGATTCTGTGACTGTAAACGTTTCTATAGGTATGTGAAGAGAAAAAGATTGGTGAAGACAAATGTAGGTCCCTTACAGTCAGAAACAGGGGAATTTATTATGGGGAATAAAGAAATGGCTGACCAACTAAATGCATACTTTGGTTCTGTTTTCACAAAGGAGGACACAAATATACCAGAAATGTTGGGGAACACAGGGTTTAGTGAGAGAGAGGAACTGAAAGAAATCAGTATTAGTAGAGAAATGATATTGGGGAAATTGATGGGATTGAAAGCCAATAAATCCCCAGGGCCTGATAGTATGCATCCCAGAGAACTTAAGGAAGTGGCCCTAGAAATAGTAGATGCATTGGTGGTCATCTTCCAAGATTCTGTAGACTCTGGAACAGTTCCTACAGATTGGAGAGTAGCTTGACAAATCTACTAGAATTCTTCGAGGATGTAACTAGTCGAGTTGATGAGGGGGAGCCAGAGGATGTGGTTTATTTGGAAGGCTTTCAACAAAGTGCCACATAAGAGATTAGCATGTAAAATAAAAGCGCATGGGATTGGGGGTAGTTTATTGCGATGGATGGAAAATTAGTTGGCGGACAGGAAACAAAGAGTAGGGATAAATGGGTCTTTTTCCGAATGGCAGGCAGTGACCAGTGGGGTACCGGTGCTGGGACCCCAGCTATTCACAATATACATTAATGATTTAGATGAGGGAACTAAATGTAATATCTCCAAATTTGCAGATGGCACAAAACTGGGTGGGAGGGTGAGTTGTGAGGAGGATGCAGAGAGGCTTCAGGGTGGTTTGGAAAAGTTGAGTGAGTGGGCTAATGCAGGGCAGATGCAGTATAATGTGGATAAATGTGAGGTTATCCTGTTTTTGCTACGAAAGTGGAAGGCAGATTATTATCTGAATGGCTACAAACTGAGAGAAGGGAATATGCAGCGAGACCTGGGTGTTCTCGTATTTCAGTCACTGAAGGTAAGCATGTAGCTGCTACAGGCAGTAATAAAGGCAAATGATATGTTGGCCTTCATAGCGAGAGGATTCGAGTACAGAAGCAGGGATGTCTTTCTGCAATTATACAGGGCCTTGGTGAGGCCACACCTGAAATATTGTGTGCAGTTTTGGTCTCCTTATCTGAGGAAGGATGTTCTTGCTATAGAGGGACTGCAACGAAGGTTTACCAGACTGATTCCTGGGATGGCGGGACTGACATATGAGGAGAGATTGAGTCAGTTAGGATTATATTCTCTGGAGTTCAGAAGAGTGAGGGGGGATCTCATAGAAACCTATAAAATTCAAACAGGACTTGACAGAGTAGATGCAGGAAGGTTGTTCCTGATGGTGGGGGAGTCCAGAACCAGGGATCATAGTCTAAGGATATGGGGTAAACCTTTCAGGACTGAGATGAGAAATTACTTCACCCAGAGAGTGGTGAGCCTGTGGAATTCGTTACCACAGAAAGCGTTGAGGGCAAAACATTGAATGTTTTCAAAAAGGAGTTAGATACAGCTCTTGGGTCTAAAGGGATCAAAGGGTATGGGGCAAAAGCCGGAACAGGCTACTGAGTTGGATGATCAGCCATGTTCATAATGAATGGCGGAGCAGGCTCAAAGGGCCAAATGGCCTACTCCTGCTCCTATTTTCTATGTTTCGATGTCGGAACACTCTGGGCCTGTGATGCCTTCCTCAGTCAAATAGCATTCTGAAACTCAATGATTAGGCTCACATATTGAGCACTTAGAAGGAGTATTGTGTGGTTGCTAGGACCCGAAGAACTTTGTTGCATTAGGAGGCAGGACTTCCAGAAGATTGGAACAGAAAATTTGCAAAGGTAAAGGTACTGTGCAAATGGTTTCCATTCAACTGACATCAGTCCCATGCTCTGTGTTGCTTGGAGTTTGTATTGTACAGTGTACAATGCACTTTTCCCTGTATGGGAGATATGGCACTTGGCATTTTCTAGATATTTGCTGAATAGGACCCAAAATGGATTAATGTGAGAATAATTTAACCTTTAAATTTAAGGAACTTTTTTTTTTTAAGTGTGATTGAAGATCTGGCTTTCTGGTGCTGGAAATAGAATGTAAGAAGCAACTACAGTTTTGTTTATCACTGAATCAAGAAGTCTGAAATTGTGTTGTGATGATTTTAAAATGTATATTTCCAAGAATGAACTAGCTGACATCCTATTGTGCATAAAGAAGACCAAGAGAATTACGCAGGGCAGGCAGCGTTATAGGGAGGAATTGATATTGGATTAAAGTGAGGAAGGGCTGGAGGAGAGAGGGTGGGAATGGAGAAGGTGGAAGGAAGCCAGGAAACGATCTTGAGCAGTGGGGAGAATTGTAATCTTTCCTCTGCCAGCGACAGAATATGTCAGTGTGGGTGGGAAGGATCTGTAGGCTAACCTTCCATCTGCTGAGCTCATCTTCTGACAGGCTAGATTCTTCTCCCAGTGGTGTGACAGGAAAACTGGCCAGGGGTGGGGGAGGTGTGTTGGGATGGTGGTGGGTGAAGGGTGCAGAGAAGTACCAACAGAGACTTTCAAACATGATTTTACATCTGGGGAGTTAGGCCACAATAGTTTCATAGAACAATTATGGCACAGAAGGAGGCCATTCAGCCCATCGTGTTCGTGCGGGCCGAGAAAAGTAGCCGCCCAATCTAATCCCACCTTCCAGTACCTGGTCCCATAGCCTTGCAGGTTACAGCACTTCAGGTGCATGTCCAGATACCTTTTAAGAGAATTGAGGGTTTCTGCCTCCACCACCATTCCTTCAGCGAATTCCAGACTCCCACCATCCTCTGGGTTAAAAGGTTTTTCCTCATGTCCCCTCTAATCCTCCTACCAATCACCTTATATCTGTGCCCCTGGTAATTGACCTCTCCACTAGGGGAAACAGGTCCTTCCTGTCCACTCTATCTAGGTCCCTCATAATTTTGTACACCTCAATTAAGTCTCCCCTCAGCCTCCTCAGTTCCAGGAAAAACAACCCTAGCCTATCCAATCTTTCCTCATAGCTACAACTTTCAAGCCCTGGCACCATTCTTGTAAATTTCCATGTGCTCTCTCCAGAACAATTATGTCCTTTCTGTAATGTGGTGATCAGAACTGTAGCTGTGGCCTAACCAGCGTTTTATACAGTTCCAGCATCACATCCCTGCTTTTGAATTCTATACCTCGGCCAATAAAGGAAAACAATCCATATGCCTTCTTCACCACTCTATCTACCTGTCCTGCCACCTTCAGGGACCTGTGGACATGCACTCCAAGGTCTCTCACTTCTTCTACCCCTCTCAGTATCCTCCCGTTTATTGTGTATTCCCTTACTTTATTTGCCCTCCCCAACTGCATTACCTCACACTTCTCCAGATTGAATTCCATTTGTCACTTTCCCGCCCACTCAATCCAACCATTGATATCATTCTGGAGTCTGCGGCTATTCTCTTCGCTATTAACTACGCAGCCAATTTTTGTGTCATCAGCAAATTTCCCAATCGTGCCTCCCACATTTTAGGCCAAGTCATTAATATATACCACCAACAACAAGGGATCCAACACTGAGCCCTGTGGAAACAGCTTTGCATTCGCAAAAACATCCGTCGACTACTACCCTTTGTTTCCTGGCCCTGAGCCGATTTTGGATCCACCCTACCACATTCCCCTGTATCCCATGGGCTTTCATTTTACTGACCAGTCTGACTTGCGGGACCTTGTCAAATGCCTTACTAAAATCCATGTAGAGCACATCCACTGCACTACCTTCATCAGTCCTCCCTGTTACTTCCTCAAAAAACTCAATTAACTTAGTAAGACATGACCTTCCCCTAACAAATCCATTCTGACTATCCCTGATTAATCCGTGCCTTTCTAAGTGTCAGTTTATCCTGGCCCTCAGAATTGATTCTAACAATTTACCCACCACCGAGGTCAGACTGACTGGCTTATAATTATTTGGCCTATCCCTCGCACCTTTTTTAAACAATGGTACAACGTTCGCAGATCTCCAATCCTCTGGCACCTCACCTGTATCTAGCGAGGGTTTGAAGATGATCCTCAGCGCATCTGCTATTTCCTCCCTGGTTTCCTTAACAACCTGGGATGCAATCCATCCTGGCGATTTATTGACTTCAAGGATGTCAGACCCTCTAGTACTTACTGCCTCATTATGCTTGTCATATCTAAAATTGCACACTCCTCTTTAACAACAATGTCTGCATCAGAGACACAAAAACTCATTAAGAACCCTGCCCACATCTTCTGGATCCACGCATAAGTTCCCTTGTACATCTCTGATAGGCCATACCCTTTCCTTAGTTATCCTCTTGCTCTTAATGTACTGATTAAACATCTTTGGGATTTCCTTGATTTTACCTGCCAATAATTTTTCATGTCCTCTCTTTGCTTTTCTAATTTTCTATTTTAATTCACCCCTGCACTTTCTATACTTCTCTTTCATAGGCTGCAGTGGTAGGGCTGGGGAGTCTGATTAGGACAGGTGATGAGTGAGCTAGGTCATGGATTGGAAAGCAAAGCCCTGATACAAAGTCAGCACAAAGTGATGCTTACTTCGGTTCTACAGGATTTGATTTATTTAGATTTGATTAGAAAATGAGGAGAAACATTAAATGACAGCGAAGGCTTAGTCATGCAGCAGATGGACTGGTGCATGGTTCCTGCTGTCCACTGTATAGAAACTAATGCAAAATAAAATCATGTATGTGAAGTTATTTTGAAAGCCTGTTGCATTACATCATATTTTACATTGAAAAGCCCCCTCAAAGCACATAACAGATACTGCATAGAATTGGGTGGGATTTCTGGCCGAGCGTGTCTACCTTGAGGCACAGTGTGGCTTTTGAGCAGAGAGATTGACCATTGACATGCTGTTCTCCCTTCGTCAGCTACAGGAGAAATGCCGCGAACAACAGATGCCCCTCTACATTGCTTTCATTGATCTCACCAATGCCTTTGACCTCGTCAGCAGACGTGGTCTCTTCAGACTACTAGAAAAGATCGGATGTCACCAAAGCTACTAAGTATCATCACCTCATTCCATGACAATATGAAAGGCACAATTCAGCATAGCGGCACCTCATCAGAGCCCTTTCCTATCCTGAGCGGCGTGAAACAGGGCTGTGTTCTCGCACCTACACTGTTTGGGATTTTCTTCTCCCTGCTGCTCTCACATGCGTTCAAGTCTTCAGAAGAAGGAATTTTCCTCCATGCAAGATCAGGTGGCAGGTTGTTCAACCTTGCCCGTCTAAGAGCGAAGACCAAAGTACGGAAAGTCCTCATCAGGGAACTTCTCTTTGCTGACGATGCTGCATTAACATCTCACACTGAAGAGTGTCTGCAGAATCTCATCGACAGGTTTGCGGCTGCCTGCAACGAATTTGGCCTAACCATCAGCCTCAAGAAAACGAACATCATGGGACAGGACGTCAGAAATGCTCCATCCATCAATATCAGCGACCACGCTCTGGAAGTGGTTCAAGAGTTCACCTACCTAGGCTCAACTATCACCAGTAACCTGTCTCTCGATGCAGAAATCAACAAGTGCATGGGAAAGGCTTCCACTGCTATGTCCAGACTGGCCAAGAGAGTGTGGGAAAATGGCGCACTGACACGGAACACAAAAGTGCGCGTGTATCAAGCCTGTGTCCTCAGTACCTTGCTCTACGGCAGTGAGCCTGGACAACGTATGTCAGCCAAGAGCGACGTCTCAATTCATTCCATCTTCGCTGCCTCCGGAGAATCCTTGGCTTCAGGTGGCAGGACCGTATCTCCAACACAGAAGTCCTCGAGGCGGCCAACATCCCCAGCTTATACACCCTACTGAGTCAGCGGCGCTTGAGATGGCTTGGCCATGTGAGCCGCATGGAAGATGGCAGGATCCCCCAGGGCACATTGTACAGCGAGCTCGTCACTGGTATCAGACCCACCGGCCATCCACGTCTCCGCTTTAAAGATGTCTGCAAACGCAACATGAAGTCCTGTGACATTGATCACATGTCGTGGGAGTCAGTTGCCAGTGATCGCTAGAGCTGGCGGGCAGCCATAAAGGCGGGGCTAAAGTGTGGCGAGTCGAAGAGACTTAGCAGTTGGCAGGAAAAAAGACAGAAGCGCAAGGGGAGAGCCAACTGTGCAACAGCCCTGACAACCAATTTTATCTGCAACACCTGTGGAAGAGTCTGTCACTCTAGTATTGGCCTTTATCGCCACTCCAGGCGCTGCTCCACAAACCACTGACCACCTGCAGGCGCTTACCCATTGTCTCTCGAGACAAGGAGGCCAAAGAAGAAGAACCTATGGATTTTAATCTATAACCAATTGATCTCCCACAATATTGCAAACAGAATCAAGACCAAGTGCAGTATTCAGGTTGAGCAAGATTTTTGGGTGACCCAGCCAGGGATAATGGGAGGAGGGAAGAGAGAAAGGGGGATGTTGTGAGGTAGTGAGCTGGGGAAGGGTGACAGGGAGGATGCTATTGGGCTCAATGTGTGTTCTTAATAATGGTTAAATGCCACATATATTGTTTGCCTGACTGGTATTCCCCTCCCCCAAGTACATCAGGGGGACTCCTTCCTCAACGACTGTCTCCAGCTCTGACTTGTTCCACGTGGATTCCAACTGAAGTTCCATCCTTCATGTTTTGAATCCACCCAGGATTACAGGTATCTCCGAGATATCCAATGTTCCTTGGACTGCTGCTCGCGCCGCATCCTGAGATCCACACTCAGTGCCATGTGCCACCACATGTACACACTCGACCTTTCTCTCCTAAACACCAATTCAACTTGTCTCAAAGCTGTTCTGTTCCACAATTTTATTTCATCCTTCGTCTTATCCAACACATTAACAAAAAACATTTTCTCTTCCTTTCAGGTGTTAAGGAACGCAAGCTCCAGCAGCTCAGGGGCATCTACGCCCCTCCAGATCCTTCTTCATTTCCCTCTGACCCCATCCCTTCTCCTAATCTGACCCCTTGCTATGTGTTCACAATACCCTCTGACTTTCCCAACTCTGACGCTGAACGATCTGTACTTAACAAAGGATTCAGTTTTATTCCCTTATGCCCCCATCTCAAAGAATTTTGTGCTCAGCATGATGTTGAGCTCTTCTTCCGTCTCCTTCGCCTCTGGGCTCACTTCTTGGGCCAGAAGTCCTCCCCCCCACTAGTGGACCCATTCACCCGCTTCCAGCATTCTCCCTCCACCTGGACCCCTCTCTCTGGCCTCTTACCAGCTCTTGATCTTTTCATTGAGAACTGTCGGCGAGACATGGGCCATCCCAATTTCTCTGCTCCCCTCACTCACTCTAACCTGTCTTCTTCTGAACTTGCTGCACTCCGTTCTCTCAGGTCTAACCCCGAGATTGTGATCAAACCTGCTGACAAAGGTGGTGCTGTTGTTGTCTGGAGTACCGACCTCTATCTTGCAGAGGCTCGGTGCCAACTCTCGGACACTTTTTCCTACCTCCCCTGGACCATAACCCCACCACCGAACATCAAGCTACTGTCCACAGGACTGTCACTGACCTCATCTCCCCCGGAGATCTTCCCTCTACAGCTTCCAACCTCATAGTCCTGCAATCCCGGACAACCCACTTCTACCTCCTTCCTAAAATCCACAAACAGGACTGTCCTGGTAGACCAATCGTTTCAGACTCTTCCTGCCCCACTGCACTTATTTCTTCCTATCTTGACTCTATATTTTCTCCCCTGGTCCAGTCTCTTCCCACCTAGATCCGTGACTCTTCTGATGCCCTACGTCTTTTCGACAATTTCCCATTTGCTGACCCTAACCGCCTTCTCTTCACCATGGACGTCCAATCTCTCTACACCTCCATCCTCCACCACGATGGTCTGAGGGCTCTCTGCTTCTTCCTTGAACAGAGACCCAACCAGTCCCCATCCACCACCACCCTCCTCCGCCTGGCTGAACTTGTTCTTACATTGAACAACTTCTCCTTCAACTCCATTCACTTCCTTCAAATAAAAGGTGTTGCTATCCGCATGGGTCCTAGTTAATCCTGTCTTTTTGTGGGGTATGTCGAACATTCCTTGTTCCAGTCCTACTCAGGACCCTCCCCCAACTCTCTTTCTGGTACATTGATGACTTTATCGGTGCCATTTCCTGCTCATGCCGCGAACTGGAAAGCTTCTTCAACTTTGTTCCTAATTTCCACCTTTCTATCACCTTTACATGATCCATCTCCGACACTTCCCTTCCTTCTTTGACTTCTCTGTCTCCATCTCTGGGGATAGATTGTCCACTAATATACATTATAAGCCCATTGACTCCCACAGCTACCTCGACGACACTTCCTCACACCCTGCTTCCTGTGAGGACTCCATTCCATTCTCCCGGTTACTCCATCTCCGATGCATCTGCTCTGATGATGAAACCTTCCACAACAACGCTTCTGATATGTCTTCCTTTTCCCTCAACTGAGGATTCCCTCCCCCCACTGTGGTTGACAGGGCCCTCAACCGTGTCTGACCCATTTCCCGCACTAATGCCCTCACCCATTCCCCTCCCTCCCAGAACCGTGACAGGATTCCCCTTGTCCACTTTCCACTCCACCAGCCTACACATCCAAAGGATCATCCTCTGCCATTTCTGCCACCTCCAATGTGATGCCACCACCTAACGCATCTTCCCCTCCCCTGTCAGCAATCCAAAGGGATCGTTCCCTCTGCGGAACCCTGGTCCGCTCCTCCATAACCTCGACACCTCGTTCGTTTCTCATGGCACCTTCCCATGCAATTGCAGGAGGTGTAATACCTGCCCTTTTACCTCCTCTACCCTTACCATCCAAAGCCCCAAACATCCTTTCAGGTGAAGCAGCGATTTACTTGTACTTCTTTAAATTTAGAATACTGTATTCACTGCTCACAACGCGGTCTCCTCTACACTGGGGAGACCAAATGCAAATTGGGTGACCGCTTTGCAGAACACCTCTGCTCAGTCCGCAAGCATGACCCCGAGCTTCCGGTTGCTTGCTGTTTTAATTCACATTTCTGTCCTTGGCCTACTGCAGTGTTCCAGTGAACATCAATGCAAGCTCAAGGAACAGCACCTCATTTTCTGATTAGGCACTCTACAGCCTTCCGGACAGAACATTGAGTTCAATAATTTCAGGGCATGACTGGCCCTTTTTTATTATTGTTTTATTTTATTTTATCGTTTTCTTTTCAAGCCTTAAACTTGTTTTTTCATGTTTGTGCTTTTGGACGGAGCTGCTCATTATTCTGTCATTAATACTCTCTCTGGATCAATGCTTTGTCTTTCACCACACCATTAGCACACTCCCTTTGCCCATGACCTCATTATCAGTTAATCTCTCCAGCCGTCTGTCCTATCACACACCTCCCCTTTTATTCTCTTCGCCCCACCCCACCCCACCCCTCACAGCCCACCCTTGCTTCAAGCCTATTACATTTCTAACCTTTACCAGTTCTGATGAAAGACCTGAAACATTAATTCTGCTTCTCTCTCCACAGACCTGCTGAGTATTTCCAGCACTTTCTATTTTAATATCAGAGACATCGGTTCTCCAATCAAAGTTGGTCCTAATAAGCCATGCTGGTAACTTTTAAGGCACTTCTAATTTTCTGTTCAATAAATCACAAACAGTGACTTCTAACTTGGTTCAAATTCTGTTGCTCGTTAACTTTCCCTTCTGCAGAGATTTAGATAGTCTGGTGGTGTAGACATTTCCTATTGATTTGAATCACATTAGCTCCCTCCTTTCTGGTGTTCCAGAGCAGATTTGGGCATCGTGGCCACATAAGGTACATTTATGTGTCGTACACAGCTGATTGGCTCATATTCAAATTCAACTTACTTGAATTAATTTTTTCCCATTGATCAATAATTTACAAATATAATTGTGGCCACGAGTCAAATGAACCAGTCAAATCATTCAAAATATGTTTACGGCCACTATATCTGTCGAATCATTGCTGATCATCCATCTCCTCTGTCCTTTCTGATTTGCATTGGCTCATTGGGCTGAATTTTTGGGCCTCGCCAAAGGCAGGAATGGAGGCGGAGGGGCTGGATAATGCTGGCTGGTGTGCTGGTTTCCCGATGTCATTCCTGTCTCTGGCTGTTTTGGTGGAGGCTGGTTCAGGGCCAGCAGGGGTCACTGTTCCCCCACCCACCCCCCCTGAAACAGGTAGCCAATTTAGGCTCATTAAGAGCCTTGTTAAGCCCACTTAAAGGAGGCGGACTGGAATTTTCCAGTTGGCCTCCAGTTTCCTGACTGATGGGGAGCGAGGGGAGTTTGTGTCTGGAAGCGGGCACCCAGTGGCAGGTGGGGTGAGGGGGCAGTGCTCCAGGCAGGCCTAGAGGCCTTCCCTGCCTGCCTGGGTGCAGATGCAGACAAAGGCTGCCTGATAGAGGGATTTCTCGCTACTCCCCCCACCAACTGTGGTGACCAGGCTGTATTTGTTTTTGAATTAAACTTTTTTTTTAAAATAGTTGGTGCGAAGGTGCCTCCATGTTCAACTGCCCTCTCAGTTACTTACCACTGCAGGCTGCTGCTCCTCTCAAACTGGAAGGCCTCTGATTAGCCCTTGAGAGGCCACTCACTGCCCTTAATTGGACAGAGAACCTGCCTCCATGCCAATTAACAGGGTGCCTCTGTGAAAATCCCAAAGAGTGACTTTCTCCCCCCGCCCCGGGCGGGTTTGGGACCTGGAAACTGTTCCGACTCCTGTTTTTAACCCAGACGTGAAAATTCAGCCCCATGGTCTCACCCTCCCTATCTCTGTAACTTTCTCCAATTCTAGAACTCCAACTCTTCCCCCATCCCCCCTGAATTCACTGTTCCTTCTGTTGGTCAGCGATCTTCTTGTCTGCACAAGCATCGTCAACCTACTTGATGTGCAGATGCAGCTGCTGACAATGACAGTGCGCATGCTCGATTTTCAAGGTTAGTGAGTGCATGTTTTCTAAATAAAAATTATTCCCCTTAACAAGTAAACCATATCTATATGCAAATCAGCAATAGTGGTAAATTACAAATATACATCAAACAAGACTGTGACATAAGACTCATAGACTGATAAGTCTTGGTTATGTAGTGCTGGTCTAACCATACACCCTAAATTGGTAACTGTATATCTGCTTTCGGATTGCTGAATAGTTTCATATGGACTCCTCTTGGAAGTAGCGTGCGCAGACTTTGTTTCAGACTTGGGTTTTGGATCGCATCCTGTTCCCTATGGAATCATGCAGTGATGCACAGTCAGGAACTTCTCTGATCTGCCCTTTGTTTCTCATTCTTGACAAGGTCAAGTTACAATACATGGGATCAACCACCAAGAGGACAATCAGTTCGCTCTGTTGAGCAACTCTCAAGAAATAGAAAAGTTGAAGAAATGTTTGACACTGCTTGAGATGGTGGAGGAGCACCTGAACAAAACAGAAACAAAACACAATGAGCTACAAGAAAGGTTTCTGATTGAGCAAAACAAGGACAAAATACTGGTGTAATCAACCTCATGGCCCGGCATATCCCCCACTTTACCATTACCATTAAGCTGGGGGCCCAACCCTGGTTCAATGAAGAGTGCAGGAGGGTATGCCAAGCGCAGCACCAGGAGTACATAAAAATGAGGAGTCAGCCTAATGAAGTTACAACCTAGGGCTACTTGAATGCCAAACGCGGAAGCAGCATATGATAGACAGGGATAAGCCATCCCACAACCATTGGATCAGATCTAAGCTCTGCAGTCCTGCCACATCCAGTCGTGAATGGTGGTGGACAATTTAACAACTAACAGGAGGATGAGGCTGCAGAAATAGCCCCACCCTCAATGATGGAGGAGCCGAGCACATCAGTGCAAAAGACAAGGCTGAAGCATTTGCATCCACCTTCAGCCAGAAGTGCCGAGTTGATGATCCATCTTGGCCTCCTTCTGAGGACCACAACATCACAGATGCCAGTCTTCAACCAATCTGATTCACTCCATGTGATATCAAGAAACAGCTAAAGGCACTGGATACTTCAAAGGCTATGGGCCCTGACAACATTCTGGCAATAGTACTGAAGACTTGTGCTCCAGAACTTGCCGTGCCCCTAGCCAAGCTGTTCCAGTACAGCTACAACACTAGCATCTACCCAACAATGTGGAAAATTGCCCAAGTATGTCCTGTACACAAAAAGCAGGACAAGTCCAACCCGACCAGTTACCTCCCTATTAGTCTACTCTCAATCATCAGCAAAGTTATGGAAGGGGTCGTTGACAGTGCTATCAAGTGACACTTGCTTAGCAATAACCTGCTCACTGATGCTTAGTTTCAGCTGTGCCAGGGCCACTCAGCTCCTGACCTCATTACAGCCAGACAAAAGAGCTGAACTCCAGAGGTAAGGTGAGAGTGACTGCCCTTGGCATCAAGGCAGCATTTGACTGAGTATGGCATCAAGGACCCCTAGCAAAACTGGAGTCAATGGGAATTAGGGGGAAAACTCTCCGCTGGTTAGAATCATACCTAGCACAAAGGAAGATAGTTGTGGTTGTTGGAGGCCAATCATCTCAGTCCCAGGACAGCACTGCATGAGTTCCTCAGGGTAGTGTCCTAGGCCGAACCATCTTCAGCTGCTTCATCAATGACCTTCCCTTCATCATAGGTGAGAAGTGGGGATGTTCGCTGATGATTGTACAAATGTTCAGCACAATTCGTGACTCTTCAGATAATGAAGCAGTCTGTGTAGAAATGCAGCAAGACCTGGACAATATCCAGGCTTGGGCTGATAAGTGGCAAGTAACATTCGTGCCACACAAGTGCCAGGCAATGGCCTTCTCAAACAAGAGAGAATCTAACCATCTCCCCTTGATGTTCAATGGTATCAACATCCTAGGGGTTGCCATTGACCAGAAATTGAACTGACCAGCCACATAAATACTGTGGCTATTAGAGCAGATCAGAGGCTGGGAATTCTGCAGTGAGTACCTCACCTCTTGGCTCCCTAATGCCTGTCCACCATCTACAAGGCACAAGTCAAGAGTGTGATGGAATACTCCACCTGCTTGGATGTGTGCAGTTCCAACAACACTCAGGAAGCTAGATACCATCCAAGACAAAGCAGCCCACTTGATTGGCACTCCATCCACCACCTTCAATATTCACTCCCTTCGCCACTAGCGCACAGTGGCAGCAGTGTGTACCATCTACAAGATGCATTGCAGCAACTCACCAAGACTCCTTCAATAGCAGCTTCCAAACCCACAACCTCTACCACCTGTAAGGACAAGGGCAGCAGATGCATGGGAGCACTACCACTTGCAAGTTCCCCTCCAAGCCACACATAAATCCTGACTTGGAACTATATTGCCGTTCCTTCACTGTCACTGGGTCAAAATCCTGGAACTCGCTTCCTAACAGCACTGTTGGTGTACCTACACCCCAAGGACTGCAGCGGTTCAAGAAGGCAGCTCACCACCACCTTCTCAAGAGCAAGTAGGGATGGGCAGTAAATGCTGACCTGGCCAGCGATGCCCGCATCCCATGAACGAATAATATTAAAAAAAACTAGGTTTAGGTCCCTACACACCTGCAGGCCTGCAATTGCTGGCCAGGTAGTTTGAACAATGTGAGAGTTGGGATGCCCAAGCCAATTGGTTTTACTGACAATCTATCCTTATGGAACCCAGACATGCTTGTAAGCGTCATCATGGCTTTCCACGTCTTTGGGTATCGTTTTTTGAAGATCTGCAGAGGGAGTATGTTCGCACTCACTCTTGAATCAACTTTTGCCAATAGTACATGCTTGCCTTGCTTCTTAGGACATGTGATATGTATGGACGCAAGTGCTTCCACTGATGTGATGGCATCAATGCAGCCAATAGCATTCACTATGTGAAAAGCCTGCTCCTCACGTCACATGGAACCTGAATCACTGTTATCATCACCACTCTGGTCACTTCCATTGTCTACTGCATGTGCTGTATTTTACTGTATCTACAACAATCCCTATGCTTATAAGGGTGTTGTACTTTTTTGTTGACCATTTGACTAGGGTCACAAACCTTGCTGCTCCCATCAGCTTTGGTTCTCTTGCACTGCTGCTTCCAGTGCCCTTTTGTGTCACATTTTGCAAACATCATAGATTGCCGGACAGCACCTTGGTGCATGTAGGAGTCTGCATCTCTGACATGGTCTTCCAGATTTGGAACCTTTCGCTAATGTACCAATTCTTGGGATAGAACACGGAGATTGCAAACTTTGCTGTCCTGCAATAATTGCGTCCATCCTGGACAAATGAATCAACAGTGTAACCTTTAGGTGTTTCCAAGAGGTCGTTCTGGTATGCCTCAATTGGCATTGACGCAATGACCAAATTCTGTGATTCACTCTGCGGGTTCAGCTTCAAAGAAGTTGCAGACACGTCCCTTGTCATGACACCAGCCCGCGAAATGATCAATCGATCTGTGTAGCTGTTGATGGAATGACATGAATTAAAGGCAGTGAACATGGAAATTGATCTTGATCCGCAGTTGATCTTTAAATGTAGACCGAGTCTTAGCGGGATCTTTCTGATCCTCCCCTGTGAGCCCCATTGTATACAATTGGTGCAAACCTTCATTACCTATAGCAATTCAAATTTTCACGGCTTGCTTTTCAGGATCAAAGACAGTCAAGTCGAGGCAGCATCACTTGACTCACTGTTTAAGCAACTTAAACTCGGAGACAAGGTCAGCTGCTTTCCAGTTGATGGATGGAAACTTGGAAGTCATCCTTACGCTTTACTGGCAGTATAAGCTTTCATTGCAGCTAAAAAAAATCCTTGCTGCTTTTGTAAAAAAAACACTACAGCAGTAACTCCCTGCAGTTCCAGAGGTTGCCACAATCCATTGGAACAGTATAGAGAGGTTTTGTGTGGTGGCACTGTCTCCAGGTTTGCGCGCTTTCTGTCGGCCCCACGCAAAAAGGGTGATTTCAGCGTGAAAAGGCTCCACTGAATCCCGGTCCGCGCGCTGGGAAAAAAAAAATTCTTCTTCTTTTCGCTCGGCTGATTGGTGACGACACTGTCAGTAATGGACATGAAAAATTTACCCGATACCCTCGTGCAGTCGCCGATCTTGGCAAAATCGATGTAATGACTTGCTGTAACTCGCTATCGATCCGGCGGTCCGATGCAGCTAAGTCTGTGACAAGTACCGATTTGACACAATGCCTCTCGACCCAATGTGCAGAGAGTCTATATGAACTTGCAGATTCCCCTCTGTGGGTCCAGATTAACCCTGAAATGCCCCTGGGGACTCATAGAAACATAGAGAATAGGAGCAGGTGTAGGCCATTCGGCCCTTCGAGCCTGCTCCGCCGTTCATTATGATCATGGCTGATCATTCAACTCAGTAGCCTATATCTAACAAGAGCTATATCTAACTCCTTCTTGAAAATATACAATGTTTTGGCCTCAACTGCTTTCTGTGATAGTGAATTCCACAGGCTCACCACTCTCCTCACCTCAGTCCTGAAAGGTTTATCCCGTATCCTTAGACTATTACCCCTGGTTCTGGACTCCCCCACCATCGGGAACATCCTTCCTGCATCTACCCTGTCAAGTCCTTTTAGAATTTCTTCCCTTTCAGAACTGAGCCCTTTGTTCGAGTCTGCAATGGTCCGACCTCACAGTGAGAGTGCAAGTTATCTTACCCTGTACAAATGCAGAGTTGCCTACACAGGCTGTGTTTCAAGCGATGCTGTTGAAAGTCAGATTCCTCTGTGTCCTCGAGGATCTTCCAAAGTCTGTGAACATGAACCTCGTTGGAGATGATGGAATTCAGAACTGAAAGATCTTTACTGCTGCCACCATGATGTGTTTGCTTCTCTTTCTGTTCGTATTGACTCTACACAAAACTAGCCATGCATAAGGGATCGGTTAACACCTATTGAAGTTATAACTGTGCTGCAGGTGTATAACTAGGAGCTATCTTGTATAGGTCTGGTTGGACACCTACTCTACAGCCTCCCTCTTTCTAAGTCACATAGTACATTGAAAACATAACCACACCCACTTAAAGGTGTACCACAACAAATGGGGCATGATGAGGAACAAAAGGATTGATGTAGTAAGGGAGAAAAGAATGAAACAAACAAGATGTTTAATGGAAAGAGATGCAGTGGTTTTTGTCGAGGTTCATCCCAAGCAGCTCGGTAACACAGGAGTCTGTGCTCTATGGCCTGTTCCCAGGGACGCACACTGAGACAAACATCAACTGCTGCTGGAGGACTATCAATTCGGTGAAAGGCGCCCTTTGGTCTGCCCGAAACTTGCTGGTCTTCCAATGCAAAGAGTTGTCCATGACTGAATGTTGCAGACTGGCACATTCCAAGGTCCAGGACTACGTGCTAAGGGACGCACTAAAGCTTGGGGCAGCTGCAGCAAAGGCTCAATGGGGAAAGACCACTGTGTAAGGTCCCCCCACCAAGCTGAACTGAGGGGCTGGATCCATGGGAAACCCCTCAAACTGTATTGGGAAATTTTTCGTTTGCTGTAAAATGTAAAAATGCATCTGGCATGACAAATGTGAAATGGAAGGGTTGTGAGGCAATTCATGATTGTATTGAAGGAAACTGATCTCCCTTGCAATGTTCGTGTTTTTTGGTGCTGTTTGAAACTGTTTGGTAATGTATTTTTTACAGATTTTTATGGAATAAAGTATATTTTGGAAAAAAAAAGTTTAATGGAAATAAAAGATACACATAGTGAGACAGTCAATGGGCCTGTAGAGAGGAAACATGAAAGATCCTTCCCTGCCAGTGCAGAAGCTATGTACTACCAGCTACAGTTATCAATCTGGCAGAGAACCTCACCTACCCAAAGAAGCATGTTGGAAAACTCTGCACACATTTTTTTTTGCCGTTTAAAAATGAATGGGATGGTAAAATTTAAGCGTCAATATATGCACCCAGCAGGGGAGCCTCCGAGGCAGGAGTGCACAACAGGAAAATTTACTCGTATTCCAATAATCTGAGCTTCAGGCAAAGTTTTGAACACTCAGATCTTTGTATAACTAAAATGCTTTCTTCATTGACGAATGACGCAGGAAACTGCTATGGCAGTATTAAATTGCAGTGAAAATCACTGAAGTTTGTGGATTTATATCAAATGTATGTAAGTGTATCTGGACTGTTAGTTTTGGACATACTTAAGTGTAACATTGTTTGTGTATTGGATTTAAGCAAAGGCAAAATTTATTGAGTTGCAAATAAGTTGCCTATGTTTGCTGCCCTTAATTGCAATGTTTCCAACATGACCTGGTTCTGTAAAGAATATAGCTAAATGCCACCCTAATATGCTTGAAATAATCACAGACTCCGCAGTAAGTGAAATATGCAATCAAACTCAATTGGAGAATGGTGAATGCTGTGTGCGCGTGTCTGTCCGTTCCTCCGTCCCTCCCAAAGAAGGTGGTGGTGAGCTGACTTCTTGAACTGCTACAGTTCAGCAAAAACCAACTAAATTCTGAAGCGTGTGGGCTTCCATTTCACTGCTGCTTACTTCAGTACCTAAAGGACAGAGACAGTTTGCTTTAAGGTGATTCCAGTTGTATTTCAGTATTTATCCTGTTGTCAATGATTCGTGACTGGTGTACTTGGTAAATTCAGATTATTTCTAAGTTCAATAACTCTTTTGGAAGCAAAGATTCAAAGTAACTGATGTGCCACCCCCACTCAATGATTTCGGCTTGAGGCTAAACAGTGGGGACGTTTCTTTCCAAACCAGTACAATCCTTTGCCCAGCCTCACCCCAGAGAACTGAGGGGAAGAGGACCGGAACAGTGAGAACCAATTGTGGTGCGGGGGGAGAAATGGAGACAGTGAAAATTGGGGAAGGGGGAGAATGGCAACAGTGAGAGGTGGGGGGGGGGGGGGAAGAATGGGGAGGAAGAAATGGGGACAGTGAAAATTGGGTAAGGGGGAGAATGGGAACAGTGAGAGCTGGGGGGGAAGAATGGGGACTGTGAGAACTGGGGAAGGGGGGAATGGGGAGGGTGAGCACTGGCAGAGGGTGAGAACTGGGGAAAGGGTGAGAACTGAGGGAGGGGGAGAATGAGGAGGGAGAGAGCTGGGGAAGGGTGAGATGGGAGGCTGGAGAACTGGGGGAGGGTGGAGACCTAGGCAGCAGGCGGATGGAGAACTCGAAAGATGGAGGGGGAAGAACTGGGGGAATGGGGATTAAAGAAGGGTCCCTACATGAACTTAGCTTTCAACTGTGTATACAAATTTAAAACGTAAAAACAGAAAATAAAGGAGCTGGAGTAGGCCATTTGGCCTCGCGAGCCTGCTCCACCATTCAATAAGATCAGGGCTGATCTGATCATGGCCTCAACTCCACTTTCCTGCCTGCCCCCATAACACTTGACTCCCTTTTAGATCAAATATATTCAATGATTCAGCCTCCACTGCTGTGTGAGGTACAAAATACCAAAGATTAATGACCTTCTGAGAGAAGAAATCCCTCCTCATTTCTGTCTTAAATGGGACACCCCTTATTCTGAAACTGTGCCCCAGTTCTACATGCCCCCAGGAGTGGAAACATCCTTTCAGCATCTACCTTGTCAAGCTCCCTCAGAATCTTGAGTTCTGAAGAAGGGTCACTGACCTGAAACGTTAACTCCGCTGCTCTCTCCAGAGATGCTGCCAGACCTGCTGAGTATTTCCAGCATTTCCTGTTTTTATTTCAGATTTCCAGCATCCGCAGTATTTTGCTTTTATTCCCCTCAGAATTTTATTTGTTTTAATAAGATCACGTCTTTATCTTCTAAATTCCATTAAGTATAGCCCCAACTTGCTCAACCTTCATCCCAGGATTCAGCTGAGTGAACCTTCTCTAAACTGCTACAAATGCATGTATATTTGAATACAAAAGTAGGGAGGTTATGCTTCAGCTATACAAGGCATTGGTGAGACCACATCTGGAGTACTGTGTACAGTATTGGTCTCCTTATTTAAGGAAGGATGTAACTGCGTTGGAGGAAGTACAGAAAAGGTTCACTGGACTAATACCTGGAATGGGTGGGCTGTCTTATGAGGAAAGATTGGACAGGCTAGGCATGTATCCACTGGAATTTTGAAGAGTAAGAGGCGACTTGATAGGGTGGATGTTGAAAGGATGTTTCCCCTTGTGGGAGAATCTCGAACTAGGGGTCACTGTTTAAAAATAAGGGGTTGCCCATTTAAGGTAGAGGTGAGGAGAAATTTTTTCTCTGAGGGTCTTGAGTCTTTGGAATTCTCTTCCTCAAAAGGCAGTGGAAGCAGAGTCTTTGAATATTTTTAAGGCAGAGGTAGATAGATTCTTGATAAGTAAGGGGGTGGAAGGTTATCGGGGGTAGATGAAAATGTGGAGTAATCAGTTCAGCCATGAACTTATTGAATGGCAGAGCAGGCTCGAGGGGTCGAGTGGCCTACTCCTGCTCCTAATTCATATGTTCGTATGTCCGTCCCTCCTTAAATAAGGAGTCAAAAACTGACTAGGAGTGGTCTCACCAACAACCTGTATAGTTGTAGCAAGACTTCCCTACTTGTACACTTCATCCCCTTGCAATAAAGGCCAATGTTCCATTTGCCTTCCTAATTACTTGCTGTACTTGTGTGCTTACATTTTGTGATTCATGTATGAGGACACCCAGATCCCTCTGTCCCGCAGCATTCTGTAGTCTTTCCATTTAAATAATATTTTGTTGTTTTAAAATAAGAAATTGCCTTCCGAACCAGTGCAAATTCTGAATGCCATTGACCATGGGACTGAGACCAGATGCATTCTGGAGATATGTGCATGAAACAGCAATTTATTTTGTCTTTAAAAAGATTTAAGAACCATGACCATGATTTTCCTCTGATAGTGCCTGAAATCTTGGGCAGCTGGAGGGGTGTGGATGGACGTATGATGGTGGGGAGAAGATGAGGAGAATACTAGCTGTGCTGTATGCTCAGTTCAGTCGGGGGAAGGGTGCCTTTAAGCTTTCTGTCAAGCTTTGGCAGTTCTTCGACTTACATATGCAGGCACGTTCACAGCACACACATCAGAATCTCAATGGGGAATTTAGCAATTTCCATTTCACAATGCTTCAATAATTAAACCATTTGTTCCACTTGGTTGTACTTAACTTGGGGGCCAAGTACCATTACTTTATTTTCTGAATGGAATGCTTTGGTAGTACTGAGGGTTAAGTAAATGGGCTGTTACATAATGTGGGCTGTTAATCCAATGTAATCAATTGGTCATGCACTACCTACATGTACAGATGACTGTTTTTAATGGTATCAGAGAGAGAGGTAAGGGCTCCAAGAGAGCTGAGTCAACTTTTCACATAAACTTGAATAAGTGAGAAGAGAGGTCCAGTTGTGTGCAGGGAGAGGGAGGAATTTTGGGCTGTGAGCTGTAGACGCACTACAATTATCATTGAGCAGAAATAACAACCAATATACAAATGCATAACAGTTCATTCACATTGGTTAAAGGTACAACATTATCACACACAAAAATTTGCAGGACTACGATTGAAACAGTTGGTTGGTTCCGGGTAGCTAATATTAGAGAGCTTACAAAATTTCTCAGTGATTGTAGAAGAATCTCTATATTGCATAAGGCAAAAGATACAAAAATATGAACATTAAAACTCATGTACAAGAAAAAAGTCATTAGGCTTGAGGTAGCTGATTTCTCAAGTGCACTCCCATCAGAATATCTTAACTGCAGTTGATCAGTGTTTTGTTCTTCGATTACCTCATTTGGCAGATTATTCCAAATATTAATCAGTCTTTGAATAAAGCAGTTCTTTTGGATGTCAAAATCAATCTGAGCAATTGATGGTCAAAATTCTACTTTGGTTTATTAATGTTAAAAGCGCAGTAACAATTACATATAAGAAGATTCATGTACTTGATTTGACTTAATTTAAAATATTGTTCTAAAACAGACCTGATGAAGGATCTATTATCATCCTTGGAATTGACTATTCTCTATTGAAGGTTTCTTTTTAGAAAAAAATGCTTACTCTTTAACGTAGCAAATCAAAGAATTAGAAAAAGAATAACTGTTCCAAATTTCAGTTCTCCTTCAGTTTTAGAGATTCATTTGGTGGAGTAATGAACAATCAGTCGATCTGCCTCCCTCCACCCAGACAGCAGTGCTCCATGGGTGGTGCTGTGGTAGCTCCGATGTGTTGCTTCCCCAGCAAATAAAACCTGCAACATCTGGAATCAGAGGAACATGATTATAATGCATGAGGCAAACAGTTTTTAATGATTACATAATGTATGTTCATCAATATGAGGGATGACAATGCTGGAACGAATGTAATATCTTCCATTTACCCCACAACAAATGGTTTGGTTAGTTGTCTTGGTCTCATTTAATAGAGGCTGCAATACAACATATTCACAGTGTACCTCATTTGCAGCCTGGGAGGGTTGGTAGAATATATGAACTGGAATGAGATCTCCCAAAAGCACAGACTGCGAAATAGTTAGTGACGTCGTGAAAAAGTGCCCAGAAATACAGACGAGGACGATCTTAGGTTTGATTCAAGGTATGAGTTAGCTGAACTCACCGTGAAGACAGTGAGTGAAAGGAACTGTTACAATTGACTTTAGCATCCCAGAGTTGAAGAGGAGAAAGTTGACTTGGGTTCCCATTACTGATTACTCTCCAGTAATCCCTAGTTGATGTGTGGATTCAGGTAAGGACCAGATTGGGCATAACTGTGTGCCTTCATGATCAAATAGGTTGTGAAGTCATGAAAAGGCTGACAAGAACATAAGAAATAGGAGCATGAGTAGACCATATTGTCCATAGAGCCTGCTCCGCCATTCAATATGATCATGTCTGATCTTCAGCTTCAACTTCACTTTCCCGCCATTCGCCATAAACCTTGATTCCCTGAAAGAACAAAAATCTGCCTATCCCAGCCTTAAATATATTCAACGATGGAGCATCCACAACCCTCTGGGGTAGAGAATTCCAAAGATTCACAACCTTTGAGGTAATTTCTCTTCGTCTCAGTCAAACGATTGGTCCCTTATCCTGAGCCTGTACCCCTGTGGTTTAGATTCCCCTACCACCGGAAACAATCTCTCAGCGCCTACCTTTCAGAATCATGTTTGTTTCAATGAGATCGCCTCCCATTCTTCTAAACTCCAGGGAATATCGGCCCAATTTACTCAGCCTCTCGTCATAGACAACCCCCTCACCCTAGGGACCAATTTCATGAAGGTTTGCTGCACTGTCTCCAATGCAAGTATATCCTTTCTGAAATGCAAACTACGCACAGTACTCCAGATGTGGTCTCACCAAAACCCTGTACAATTATAGCAAGACTTCCTTATTCCTGAACTCCAATCCCCTTGCAATAAAGGCCAACATGTCATTTGCCTTCCTCATTGCTTGCTGTAAATAAATGCTAACTTTCTGCATTCCTTGTACAAGCACACTCAAGTCGCTTTGAACATCAATACTTGCAAGTTTCACACTTTTTAAAAATATTCTGCTTTTCTGTTCTTATGACCAAAGTGAATAACTTTACACTTCCCTACATTATACTCCATCTGCCATCTTATTACTCACTTAACCTGTCTATATCTCTTTGCAGCCTCTCTGTGTCTTCCCCACAGCTTACCTTTCCACCTACCTTTGTGTCTTCAGCAAACTTAGATACATTACTCTATGTCTCTTCATCTAAGTCATTAATATAGATTGTAAATAGCTGAGGTCCCAGCACTGATCCTTGCAGCACTCCACTATTTACTGCCTGCCAACTTGATTTCCTGATGATACTTAATGATCTTCTGAGGCCAGATCCTTTCTCACTAATGTCCTTTATTATCAGGGCTACCCCTCCTCCTTTGCCATTCTGTCTGTCTTTCTGAAATATTGTGTACCCTGGAATATTTATTTCCCAATCTTGATCACCTTGTAACCCTGTCTCTGTAAATGGAATTAGATCTAAATCATTTACCTCTATTTGACACATGACTAACAGCCACTTGTGCATGACACTCTATCAAATGATACCTCAACAAGGAGCCTTCAGGAGTGGAGTCGAGAGAATCACATTCATAATAACACTATGTTTATATAAGTTTAAGCAGTTACATCAATAAAAACCAAACATGTACAGTTGGTAACCATTTATCTCCCCTTTGTACACACAGCATTGAATTTTATGACACAAAAAAACTTGCATTGGATGGTCAATTGTTGTCACACTGCTAATGTGGAACAGAGCCATTAAACAAGGTTCAGTCCTTGTTTTACCCTGAATTAATTGAACACCATCATGTACAAGCTATCATCCAAATGACATATCATTCTGACTTGGAAACATTCCTTTATCTTTACTGGGTCAATATGATGGCATTTCCTATCTAATATCATTTTTGAAGCATCATCAGAACAAGGACTGCTACGGGTTCACCATAACCTTTCTTGAAGAAACTAGGAATGGGCAAAAATGAAGCCTTGTCATCACTGCCCACATCTTGAAAGCAAATAACATTGAGAAAGAAGCTGGAGTCCAGCTTTGCTACAATCAATTTCAGTAGTCTGGGTTAGGGTTTTTGTTGAGGCCTTCTATCCTGTGACTCATGCTGTAATATGCACATGTACGAACATTGAGTAGAAACAGGATTGGGCTGAGCCAAACACAGTTGAATAGGCTACAGCGATTTGCTATCAGGACTCAGATTTTAAGAATGCCAACATCTGCAGTATTTTGCTTTTGTGTTAACAAGGGCCACTTGGGTTGAGGTACTGGTGGGCAAGCAATGAAAGAAACTGCGCTATTTGCACTGGTCAAAAACTCCATGAAAGGAGGTAGGAGGCTGGAGGGAAAAAATATACCTTGTTCTGTCTAAATAATCTGTTTGGTATGTAGAATTCTAAATGTTAGACTGTCATGTGCTGTGACTTACTGGAGAAGAGGTTCCCTCTGTCGCCTGTGGTAGAGGTTCAGCCAGCATGTCAATCATATCTCCAGTTGAATTGATAGATATATGGGAGTAGGAGCCCCGAGTGTAAGGGTCACTGAACCATTTTGTTACAAAAACATTTTTTGGTGCAGGCAGTGAAGGTCTCCCTAGAAAACATTTCAACAGTGATTAAACCACAACAATGCGAACTTAATTTATGCCAAAATATTATGCTGCACTTCTTAAATAAAAAACAGAAAATGCTGGAAACACTCAGCAGGTCAAGCTGCATCTGTAGAGAGAGAAACAGAATTAACATTTCAAGTAGATGACCTTTCATCAGAACTGGAAGAGGTTCGAGGTAAACAACTGTTAAACAAATACAGGGCCAGGGAAAAGGGCAGGGGCAGAAAAAGAACAGAAGGGAAGATCTGCAATAGGGTGGAGGGCAGGAGTGATTAAATGACAAAAAGCATAACGATGCAAAATTAAGTGATAATGAGACAAAGATAGGAACCTAATTAGAAATGCCTGGGATTCACTGCCATTTTTCTTGTTCGAAACTGTTTGAGTCAAGATTAGATTATGATTAGATTAGAGATACAGCACTGAAACAGGCCCTTCGGCCCACCGAGTCTGTGCCGAACATCAACCACCCATTTATACTAATCCTACACTCATCCCATATTCCTACCAAACATCTCCACCTGTTCCTATATTTCCCTACCACCTACCTATACTAGTGACAATTTATAATGGCCAATTTACCTATCAACCTGCAAGTCTTTTGGCTTGTGGGAGGAAACCGGAGCACCCGGAGAAAACCCACGCAGACACAGGGAGAACTTGCAAACTCCACACAGGCAGTACCAGGAATCGAACCCGGGTCCCTGGAGCTGTGAGGCTGCGGTGCTAACCACTGCGCCACTGTGATGAGAAATGATAAAGGCAAGTCACTTGTGGGAGTGGTGTATAGGCCACCTAAAATTAAGCACATGGGAGGATTGGGTATAAAGGAAGAAATAATGGGTGCCTGTCAGAAAGGTACACCGATAATCATGGGGGATTTTAATCAACATAAAGAATGGAAAAATCAGATGGGCAAAGGTATCCTGGCTGAGGAGTTCATAGAGTGTTTTCAGGATAGTTTCTTAGAACAGCACATTCTGGAGCCAACGAGAGAGCAGGCTATACTAGACCTGGTATTGTGCAATGAGATAGGATTAATTAGTGACCTCACAGCGAAGGCGCCCCTAGGCAGCAGCAATCATAATATGATTGAATTTTATATTCAGTTTGAGGGAAAGAGTGGGCCTAACACTGGTACTTTAAACTTAAATAAGGGCAATTATGAGGGCATGAAAGCAGAGCTAGCTAAAGTGAACTGGGAAAGTAGGTTAAGGGATAGGTCAATAGAGATGCAGTGGCAGACATTTAAGGAAATATTTCAGAATACACAGAATAGATACATTCCAACGAGAAAGAAAAATTCCAAGAGAAGGAACAACATCCGTGATTAACTAAAAAAGTTAAAGATAGTATCAAACTTAAAGAAAAAGCATATAATTTTGCAAAGATGGTGGCAGGTCAGAAGATTAGATGGAATATAAAAAGCAGCAAAGAATGACTAAAAGATTTTATAGAGGGAAAAATTAGAATATGAGAGAAAGCTAGAAATATGAAAACGGATCGTAAAAGTTTCTATAAATAGTTAAAAAGAAAAGAGTTAACAAAGTGAGCGTTGGTCCTATGGAAAATGAGTCTGGGGAATTAATAATGGAAAATAAGGAGATGGCAGATGAATTGAACAGGTATTTTGCATCGGTCTTCACTATAGAGGATACAAGTAACATCCCAGAAATAGCTGTAAATCAGGAAATGGAAGGGAGGGAGGAACTCAAGAAAATTACAATCACTAGGGAAGTGGTACTGAACAAATTGTTGGAGCTGCGGGCTGACAAGTCCCCGGGTCCTGATGGACTTCATCCTGGGGTCTTTAAAGAAGTGGCTAGTGGGATAGTTGATGCATTGATTTTAATTTTCAAAATTCCCTAGATTTGGGGAAGGTTCCATTAGAATGGAAAATAGCGAATGTAAGTCCTTTATTCAAAAAGGGAGGGAGACAGAAAGCAGGAAACTACAGGCCTGTTAGCTTAACATCTTAGGGAAAATGTTAGAAGCTATTATTAAAGAAGTTATAACAGGGCACTTAAAAATTCAAGGTAATCAGGCAGAGTCAACATGGTTTTGTGAAAGGGAAATGATGTTTAATCATTTATTGGAGTTCTTTGAAGAAGTGACATGTGCTGTGGATAAAGGGGAACTGGTAGAAGTACTGCACTTAGATTTCCAGAAGGCATTTGATAAAGTGCCACATCAAAGGTTATTGCGGCAAATAAAAGCTCATGGTGTAGGGGTACTATAAGATTGGCTAGCTGACAGGAAACAGAGAGTAGGCATAAATGGGTCATTTTCTGGTTGGCAAAATGTAACGAGTGGTGGGGCCTCAACTTTTTACAATTTATATAAATGTATGATTGCTAAATTTGCTGATGACACAAAAGGAGGAAAATAAGTTCTGAAGAAGACATAAGGAGGCGACAAAGGGATATAGTGAGTGGGCAAAGATCTGGCAAATGGAGTATAATGTGGGAAAATGTGAAATTGTCCATTTTGGCAGGAAGAATAAAAAAGAAACATATCTAAATGGTGAGAGATGCAGAGGGATCTGGGTGTCCCAGTGCATGAATCGCAAAAGGTTAGTATGCTGGTACAGCAAATAATTAGGAAGGCTAATAGAATGTTATCATTTATTGTGAGGAGAATTGAATACAAAAGTAGGGAGGTTATGCTTCAGCTATACAGGGCATTTGTGAGACCGCATCTGGAGTACTGTGTACAATATTGGTCTTTTTTAAGGAAGGATGTAAATGCATTGGAAGGAGTTCAGAGAAGGTTTACTTGACAAATACCTGGAATGGGCGGGTTGTCTTATGAGGAAAGGTTGGACAGGTTAGGCTTGCTTCTGCTGGAGTTTAGAAGAGTAAGAGGTGACTTGATTGAAACATGTAAGATTCTGAGGGGTATTGGCAGGGTGGATGTGGAAAGGATGTTTCCTCTTGTGGGAGAATCTAGAACTAGGGGTCACTGTTTAAAAATAAGGGGTCGCCCATTTAAGACTGAGATGAGGAGAAATTTATTTTCTCTCAGAGGGTCGTGAGTCTTTGAAACTCTCTTCCTCAAACATTGGTGGAAGCAGAGTCTTTGAATATTTTTAAGGCAGAGGTAGATAGATTCTTACTGCGCAAGGGGGTGAAAGGTTATTGGGGGAAGGTGGGAATGTGGAGTTGAGGTTACAATCAGATCAGCCATGATCTTATTGAATGGCAGAGCAGGCTTGAGGGGCTGAGTGGCCTACCCCTGGTCCTAATTTGTATGTTCGTATGTATCAAGGTTGGACACCAATGGAGCTTCCACTGAGAATCATCATCATAAGATTTGGTTTATAAAAGTTGTTTGAGTTAGCCCATCCAGTCTATTTATTCTAATACATTTATCCCATTGTATATATTCCTAAAAGTCCAATTCATACCAGTAAATTGTCTGAAAAGCTTGGTGAAATTTGAAGCCACTTCCTCGGGACTTAAAGATTCTACGAACTCTGCCTCTTATCGAGAAATTGTTCCCGCAAGGACATGTCCATACTTTTGCAACAAAAAGTTGTACTCTAGTCAATGGCAAAAAAATTATAATTCTTGTGATAAACAATATCAATTTATTTATCTAGATTGCCTAGTAACTATGCGCCTAATAGCATGCGCTGAACCACTAAACCCAAACTGCTAATTGTTGTGCACGAGAACCTTTGGTGAGATGACAAGCTGGCTAAATTACAAAGGACAATATATAATTTGTACATTTTGTAAATCATTTCCCCCCTCCCCTCTTTTTGTCCTCTCCTGAAAGCTCTGGCATGTTGATGCAATTCAGTGCCCTTAATGTGGGATTTAAAAATCACAGAATTTTAGAATTGTTACAGCACAGAAGGAGGCCATTCGGCCCATCATGTCTGTGATGGCTCTCCAAAGGAGCAATTCACCTTGTGCCACTCCCCTGCCTTATTCCCTAGCCCTGCACATTCTTCCTTTTCAGATAATAATCCAATTCCCTCTTGAATGCCTCAATTAAACCTGCCTCCACCACATTCTCAGGTAGTGCATTCCAGATCCGAACCAGTCACTATCTCCATTGCTTCTTTTGCCAATTACCTTAAATCTGTGCCCTCTCATTCTTGATCCTTTCACAAGTGGGAACAGTTTCTCCTTATCTACTCTGTCCAGCCCCCTCATGATTTTAAATACCTCTACCAAATCTCCTCTCAACCTTCTCTTCTCCAAGGAAAACATCCCAACTTCTCCAATCTATTCACGAAACTGAAGTTCCTCATCCCTGGAACGATTCTCGTGAATCTTTTCTGCATTTTCCCTAACGCCTTCACATCTTTCCTAAAGTGTGGCATCCAGAACTGGACACACTCCTCCAGTTGAGGCCGAACCAGTGTTCTATGCAAGTTTAAGATAACTTCCTTGCTTCTGTACTCTTATGCCCCTGTTAATGAAGCCTTGGGTGCTGTATGCTTTATTAACCACTGACCTGGATAATGGAGAAGGATGGTGGCGTTAACCATGTTAAAAGTTGCAGGTTGAAAAGAACAAGGAGGGATAGTGCACCGAGCTCATAGTCACAGTATGTGGCAATTCTAACTTTGATTAGGAACATTTCAGCTGTGTGGTAGTGGTAGAAAACTGAATGGATTCAAACTTGTTAGGGGAAAGATGGGCACAGATTTGTGAAACAGCAATATGTTGAAGGATTTTGGAGAGGAAAAGGAGATTGGAAGTCAGGCAGTAGTTTGCAATAAGGAGAGAGGTCAAGTGACCAGAAATTGTATCACTATAAAAGCATTGCATAGGACCTCAGTCTTTCTTTGGCCTCCTTATCTCGAGAGACAATGGGTAAGCGCCTGGAGGTGGTCAGTGGTGTGTGGAGCAGCACCTGGAGTGGCTATAAAGGCCAATTCTAGAGTGACAGACTCTTCCACAGGTGCTGCAGAGAAATTTGTTTGTCGGGGCTGTTACACAGTTGGCTCTTCCCTTGCGCCTCTGTCTTTTTTCCTGCCAACTGCTAAGTCTCTTCGACTCGCCACACTTTAGCCCCGCCTTTATGGCTGCCCGCCAGCTCTGGCGAACGCTGGCAACTGACTCCCATGACTTGTGATCAATGTTACAGGACTTCATGTCGCGTTTGCAGACATCTTTAAAGCGGAGACATGGACGGCCGGTGGGTCTGATACCAATGGCGAGCTCGCTGTACAATGTGTCTTTGGGGATCCTGCCATCTTCCATGTGGCTCACATGGCCAAGCCATCTCAAGCGCCGCTGACTCAGTTGGCTGTATAAGCTGGGGATTTCGGCCACCTCGAGGACTTCAGTGTTGGAGATACGGTCCTGCCACCTGATGCCAAGTATTCTCCGGAGGCAGCGAAGATGGAATGAATTGAGACGTCGCCCTTGGCTGACATACATTGTCCAGGCCTCGCTGCCATAGAGCAAGGTACTGAGGACACAGGCTTGATACACTCGGACTTTTGTGTTCTGTGTCAGTGCGTCATTTTACCACACTCTCTTAGCCAGTCTGGACATAGCAGTGGAAGCCTTTCCCATGCGCTTGTTGATTTCTGCATCGAGAGACAGGTTACTGGTGATAGTTGAGCCTAGGTAGGTGAACTCTTGAACCACTTCCAGAGCGTGGTCGCCAATATTGTTGGATGGAGCATTTCTGACGTCCTGCCCCATGATGTTCGTTTTCTTGAGGCTGATGGTTAGGCCAAATTCGTTGCAGGCAGCCGCAAACCTGTCGATGAGACTCTGCAGGCACTCTTCAGTGTGAGATGTTAAAGCAGCATCGTCAGCAAAGAGGAGTTCCCTGATGAGGACTTTCCGTACTTTGGACTAAGTTCTTAGACGGGCAAGGTTGAACAACCTGCCCCCTGATCTTGTGTGGAGGAAGATTCCTTCTTCAGAAGACTTGAACGCATGTGAGAGCAGCAGGGAGAAGAAAATCCCAAAAAGTGTGGATGCGAGAACACAGCCCTGTTTCATGGACCTTAGTACTGACTTTCAATTTCCCTGTGTCTCTTGCTCCCCCTGCTGGTACTATTACCTTTAAATTTGGCTTATTGATACAAAGATCACAGCGCAACAGAATAGGCTGGAGAAACATAGAGATTTGAACCAAAAATAAACTTCAAGGACTGCATACCTCATTTGTTTTGTTTTAATGCACCCAACAATTGTTTAATGCTGTGGCGTGCTAGGCCCCCCACCTGCCAAGAATGAGGCACATTAATTTTGTCATGAACATTGATTTTAAACTGTGGCTGGAGTGAAGAAAGGATTTGTTAAACAGATCAGCCGTGGCTGGAAAAGATATTTGCATATTAACAGATGGTGATTGGAAGGACAAAGGACAAGTCCAGACACATTAAACCCACAATGGACCTTGATCACCAGGTATAGTGTGTAAGAGGAGCATTCCAGAGACTGCTGTAATCTAAGACGTGGTCAGACCAGTTAGTCATAGAGTCATACAGCACAGAAACAGGCCCTTCGGCCCATTGTGTCTGTGCCGGCCATCAAGCACCTATCTATTCTAATCCCATTTTCCAGCACTTGGCCCATAGCCTTGTATGCTATGGCGTTTCAAGTGCTCATCTAAATACTTCTTAAATGTTGTGATGGTTCCTGCCTCTACCACCCCTTCAGGCAGTGCGTTCCAGATTCCAACCACCCTCTGGGTGAAAAAATTTTTCCTCAAATTCCATCTAAGCCTCCTGCCCCTTACCTTAAATCTATGCCCCCTGGTTATTGACCTCTCTGCTCAGGGAAAAAGTTTCTTCCTATCTAATCTATCAATGCCCCTCATAATTTTGTATACCTCAATCATGTATCCCCTCAGCCTTCTCTGGTCTAAGGAAAACAACCCTAGCCTTTTCAGCCTCTCTTCATAGCTGAAATGCTCCAGCCCAGGCAATATCCTGGTGAATCTCCTCTGCACCCCCTCCAGTGCAATTACATCCTTTCTATAATGTGGTGCCCAGAACTGTACATAGTACACCAGCTGTGGCCTAACTAGCGTTTTATACAGCTCCATCATAACCTCCCTGCTCTTATATTCTATGCCTCGGCTAATAAAGGCATGTATCCCATATTCCTTCCTAACCACCTTATCTACCTGTTCTGCTGCCTTCAGTGATCTATGGACAAGTACACCAAGGTCCCTCTGACCTTCTGTATTTCCTAGGGTCCTACCATACATTGTACATTCCCTTGCCTTGTTAGTCCTCCCAACATGCATCACCTCACACTTCTCAGGATTAAATTCCATTTGCTACTGCTCGGCCCATCTTACCAGCCCATCTATAGCGACCTGTAATCTAAGGCTTTCCTCCTCACTATTTACGACACCACCAATTTTTGTGTCATCTGCGAACTTACTGATCATACCTCCTATATTCACGTCTAAATTATTAATGTACACTACAAATAGCAAGGGTCCCAGCGCCAATCCCTGTGGTACACCACTGGTCACAGGATTCCAATCGCAAAAACAACCCTTGACCATTACCCTCTGCCTCCTGCCACGAAGCCAATTTTGGATCCAATTTGCCAAATTGCCCTGGATCGCATGGGCTCTTATCTTCTTAACCAATCTCCCATGTGGGATCTTATTAAAAGCCTTACTGAAGTCCATGTATACTACATCAACTGCTTTACCCTCATCTACACACCTAGTCACCTCCTCAAAAAATTAAATCAAGTTAGTTAGACAAGATCTCCCCCTGACAAAGCCATACTGACTATCCCTGATTAATCCCCGTCTCGCCAAGTGGAGATTAATCCTGTCCCTCAGAATTTTTTCCAATAGTTTCCCAACCACTGATGTTAGACTTACCGGCCTGTAATAACCTGGTTTATCCTTGCTACCCTTCTTGAATAATGGTACCACATTCGTTGCTTCCAGTCCTCTGGTACCTCTCATGTGACCAGAGAGGGTTTGAAAATTTGTGTCAGAGCCCATGCTATCTCCTCCCTTTCCTCACAAAACAGCCTGGGATACATCTCATCTGGGCCTGGAGATTTATCCACTTTTAAGCCCGCTAAAGCAGCTAATACTTCCTCCCTTTCAATACTAATATGTTCAAGTATATCACAATCCCCCTTCCTGATCTTTACACCTACATCATCCTTCTCCATAGTGAACACAGATGAAAGTAATCATTTAAAAGTAGTCACATGACTAACCTTCTTGGGAACCTGGGTTTTCTGAATTGTACAAACAGTTTGAACTCAGAAAGACTGTTTGCTCCTGAGCTGAGACAATCTCTCCTGTCTGCTCCCATCTCTTTCTCACAAGCCTCTGAATCCACTGAAGACACATGAACCCCAAGAGAGAAAAGTCTCCTACAGCGAACAAGGTTTAAGAAGAATCCTGGGCCCTAACGAAAAGCAAGATCTGTCGACAATCAAGGACTCTACAGTGAGCTTGAAGAACCTTAACAAAAACTCTTCAGATATTTCCCCAAAACTTTCCACTTTATTTTTCTTCTGCTCTTTTCTGTCTCTAGTTGCATGTGTGTATCGCGTATGCATGCTAGCATGGGCGCGTTGTATTGCCCTAGGCATCAACCGAATTAGAGTTTAAGTTCAAGTTTAATAAATTTCAACTTTTCTTCTTTAAACCGACAAAAGCCTGTTTGTGCTGGTTTCTTTGCCTTATAATTGGAAAGCAGTGAACAAGGATTCACCAAGGCGGAGCTAAAAACAAAGTGTGTTTAAAATTAAACCCTGTTAGAGTAAGACCAGGTGAAGGCTGAAAGGGAGCCCTAGACCTCTTTCTCACCTGGTCATGACAAAAATTTGGGTGCTAATGCCAGAATTGACCCACAGCCAAACGAGAGAAATTGGAAGTGGGAAGCCAAATTGCTCCCAAGGAAGAAAAGAGCAAGATTTCAATGCAGGTTTTCTTGTGGTTGTGTGTGATTAATTACTAACATGTCTGCAACTGATGCTAGTAGCTCTACAAGCCAGGGTGAAGTAACTTGGGATGAGTTAAAAGCACTGTCTGTGGAGAAGTTGTGGAAAATGGCTGAGCAGTGTGGGACCACTGTACGTGGCAAGGCGAGGAAGTCTGAACTCCTCAGGCTAGTGGCTGACCATTTTTCCTTTGAATCGGAAAGCAGAAGCAGTGTTAGAAGTAGACTCAGACAGGGTACCGCTAGCAAAAATACAATTGGAACAAAGGAAACTTGAATTAGAAGACAGGGAAAGAGAAAGGGAGAGACAGGAAAAAGAGAGAGACAGAGAGAGGCAGGAGAGGGAGAAAGAAAGAGCCTTCCAGAGGAATGTGAAGAAAGAGAAAGACAGGAGAAGGAACGAGAGAGAGAGAAAGAATATTCCAGAAGGAATGCGAAGAAATGGAGCTAAAGTGCTTGAGTTAACTAGGGGGTGACGGAGTAACCCCAGTGAAATCATGGTCAATATGGAAGAGCATAATTTAGGGCTGGGTACAAAGTTGTTAAAACTAGCTTAACTAATTCCAAAATTCAATGAGGAAGATGTAGAAACATTTTTGTGTCCTTTGAGAAACTGTAAAGGCAGCTAAAATGGCCAGCTAAAACCTAACTTCTTTTACTACAAAGCAAGCTAACTGGAAAAGCCCATGAGGTTTATTCCCTGTTGCCAGATGAGAGTTCATCAAATTATGAACAGACCAAAAATGCTATCCTTGGGGCACATGAATTAGTACCCGAAGACTAATGCCAAAAGTTTAAAACCCTCAGAAGCAAGCTAATCAAACTTATCTGGAGTTTGAAAGAAGTAAGCAGCTGGCTTTTGACCAGTGGCTGAGGGCTCTTAAACAGCTCAGCTATGAGAATCTCAGAGAAGTAATTCTGTTAGAGGAATTTAAAAACTCTCTCCCACTCTCCACAAAGACACATGTCGAGGAGCAGCGGGCTGAGAGACCGGCAAGCGGCTGTTATGGCTGATGAGTTTGCTTTAATTTATAAGTCAGTTTCCCAGGGGAGAACCTTTCCTAGTCACCCCCACAAATCCAAAATGGACAAAGGGTGGGAAGGTGATAGGAGTCCAAGCACTCCTGGGAGAGAAAGGAAAGCAGGAGACACAGGGGACCATCCTTTAGCCAAAAGGGAAGGTGCTGTGAGCAAGAGTGTGACCTGGAGATCTGTGTGCTTCCATTGTAATAAAGCAGGGCATTTAAAAGCTGACTACTGGAAACTAAAGCAAAAACCTGTAGGGGTAATCAGGGCACACCTGATCAGTGAAGACGGGACCTGATGGAAAGCACAGCAGAACAAACTGGCTTTAACTGCAGTAAGAGTGACACCCAGGAAGCTTACAGCTGCAAGTGCAGGAAAAGCTAATAGGATTCCTGAAGACTATCAGGGTTTTGTGTTTGAAGGAAAAGTAACCCCACACTCCTCAAGTGGGGCAAGCAAACCCATAGTAATTCTCAGGGACACAGCAGCCACTAGATCCCTTTTATTGGGAAAAGGCCTGACCTTTCCCCCAGAGAGTGCAGTAAACACCAGAATGGGGGCGAATGGTATTGGAAGGCAGTGTATGCCTGTACCTGGGCACCTGGAGTGCAACCCTGTTTCTGGACCAGTGACCGTAGGGATTGTCCCTAGTTTGCCTGTGGACAGGGTTGACCTCCTAGGTGATAGTCTGGCAGAGGTGAAGGTGGTATCCCCCCTAGTAGTGAAAGAAAGACCGCAGGAGGTCAGAGAGACAGGGCAGTGGCAGGAGATGGACTGCTGCAGTTTCCCTGAATGTGTAATGGATCAGGCCATATTCAAAACAGCTCCCCCAGAACAGACTGAATTAGCACTGCAGGCAGATGACCAGGTCTGTCTGTCTGAGACTTCCTTTGGAAAGTGTCACACAAATGTTGGACACCACATGCCGCCATTATGTTTGGACAAAGATGGACAGAGACTTTGTCGCAGTTGCAAACTTTGGTTGAATGCATATTTGCAATCCTGCACTGGTGCACTTGTGTCCGCATTACTCTGAACATAGTGCTGAATAGGAACAGAAATTAAAAGGGATCAGGCACATATTGACTCCATATCCTTAACGTTTACTTCAGAACTAAAGCTTCTTAAAATTGTGTTTTATCTTATTGAAACTTCCTAAAGCACTGGGACTTGTCAAAAAACTAAACAGAACAAATATTCATTCAAATGTAATGCTATTATGCAGTTAGCAGTTGGCAGGACAAAAGACAGAAGCGCAAGGGGAGGGCCAATTGACAACCAATTTTATCTGCAGCACCTGTGGAAGAGTCTGTCACTCTAGAATTGGCCTTTAGAGCCACTCCAGGCGCTGCTCGACAAACCACTGACCACCTCCAGGTGCTTACCCATTGTCTCTCGAGACAAGGAGGCCAAAGAAGAAGAAGAGAAGAAGAAGAATGTTATTACATAGGGTAGCATAGTGGTTATGTTATTGGACTAGTAATCCAGAGGCCTGGACTAATGATGCAGAGACATGAAATCAAATCCACCACAGCAGTTGGGGAATTTAAATTCTGTTTATCAAATACATCGAGAATAAAAAGCTAGCATCAGTAATAGTGACCATGAAATTACTGGATTGATGTAAAATCCAACTGGTTCGCTAATGCCCTTTAGGGAAATAAACCTCTCATCCTTACTCATCTGGCCTCTGTGACTCCAAACCCACAGCAATGTGGTTGATTCTTAACTCTTATCAGTCACTCAGTTGGAGGACTGCAAAAGATCAAGAAAATAGCGTACCATCACCTTCTCAAGGATACTTGGGGATGGGCAATAAATGCTGGCCCAGCAGCGAAACCATTATCCCATGAATAAATAAAAAAAGTCAACAGTAAATATTATTATACTAATTTTCATTTAAAATTACACCTCTGAAACATCACTTATCTCTGTTTTCATAAATGCTTGTGTTATCAGGCAATTGAGAGCATCATTCCTGGAGTAGAATTGCGGAGAGTACAAACTTTTGAAACAAAATTTGAGTTAGATACATGGGCCTAATTTTTGATGGCAAACTGTCAGCGTTCACCTTCATTACCCCTGTGAATCTGACCATAACTTCAGGTGCTCCACCACAGTCTGTGCTGTGGACCCCTTCTCCCACACCCCCACCATCCCACCAAGCCGTCAATTAGAGAAATTAATTGATTTGGTGCGAACGCTCCCTTTTCCGCTCTTAGCAGTGTTCGAAAGTGTATGAAATGTTAAGCCTTGCTCAGTGAGGTGCAGGTGGATTTTAGCAATGATCTGAGTAATAACTACTGCTGAACAACAAGATCTGGCCCTGAAATTTTTATTTTATATATGTTAAATATTGTTAAATGCTTCCATTATAATTAATTACCAGATTTTTTGAAACTAAATTTTTTAGTAATTTAAAAAAAAGTTTTTTCAAGATATTTCAGGTTTTACCTTCACCCAATGTATATGTCTCAATCTTTATTTTGCTCTCTGTAAAGTTTTTGAAAGGTGATTTTATCATCAATGCTTTTCATGTCCTGTTTGGCTGTCTGTGAGAATTCTTTAATATGATTTGGTTTTTTGGACAGCTTGATGACATTTCTGCAGCTCGACACTGGGAATCCCTGTTAAACTATGCTATAATTAGTTGCCATCGAGACAGTTAAAGTTATCACCACAGAGAGCGCTAGATCCCCCAATGCAGCTTTCTTCAAGGTCAGCAGTGAGCGGCCTTGCTTCGCCGCTGACCACAAATTCCGGACCAATGTTTAATCCTATATCCACTCCTAGGAACAGAACAAGAGTGGTCCATTTAGCATCTCGAGTTTGTTCTGCCATTCAATGAGATCATGGCTGATCTGCAACCTAACGTCTGTAAGAGACATGATATTGTTTTAATTGAAATTTGTGGTTAAGACTTGCAAGGCTATCTAGCCCATGAGCATCAATAGTTTAAATGAAATACAGGAAGCTATGCTGTATTTAGATATACAGAAAACTGACTAAATCTGATCAGCATGCATTGGGAAGGCCAAAAGGGCTTTTCAAGCTAACGTAAATTGTTAACAGCTACAAGCTTTTTCATTATGGATAAACAGAGTCATTGGTGAAAAAACACTTTTAGGCAATGAAATGTTTAACAAAAAGCAGAAAGGTCATAAAAATAGAGTCCAAAACAGTAAACCGACATACTTCAAAGCTATGTTTCACTTTGATGCTAAGTTTAGACTTTGGAGAAGCCAGAAGTACACAAAAACATGGAGTCATGGTGTCTGGAAACACAAAGATAAGAGATTGACATGATTGAACATGTTTTAAATTGCTAATTCGGCTGGCCTGAGTGGTCCAAAGTGTTTTGAAAAGCTGAGAGAGTGACACAAACTGATGTTGATTGATGATGTCAGAGTTTGCCTTCTTTTGAAATGCAGAGATTAGAAATTCTCCAAGCAACAGTTTGTAAGAACTCTGAATTTCAGGGATCTGGATTATTTAATTGTCCTGTTGTTTAAAAATGTGTGCGTGACCAGGAAAGGAAGCTGCTATTGTGTGTGCTGATAAACATCCACAAGGGGCAATAAAATTACTGAAGGAAATGTAAACATTTGCTGATTGTCAAGTTATTCCTTAACATCGTAGTTTGAACAAAGAATTAGATGCCTCATTGGACAATTATAGCTTAAGGTGGATTTTGTTAGGACAGTACGATCTTGTCAATGAAATATCCTGCCCACTTTGGAAAGAAAGGTTTAAAAATCATTGCAAAGAGTGATTCAGTGCTTCAGTCAGGTCGTTTGGCCACTACTCAAGAGAAAGACCAACAGGGAGCTGACCACTCACTGGGTGATCGTGTATGTATTGTAATGTATTTGTGACTAACTGGTGTATTATATTGTTAACTAGTATTCCCACCAAACCTAGTAAAATCATTAGTGTTGAATTAGAGCTTTGAGTGTTGTCTCCTTATTTCTTGTAATTCTCGTGTTTGAACTGTGGAATAAACCAATCAAGGGTAAAAGGTTATGTCTTACACTCTGTATACCCGCCTTTGTCTCATATCCTTTGATACCTTTGCCAATCAAAACTCTATCAATCTCCATTTTAAAGTTAACAACTTAGCATCAGTTGCCAATTGTGGAAGAGAGTTCCAAACTTCCACCACCCTTTGCATGAAGTGTTTCCTAATTTCACTACTGAAAGATTTAGCTCTTATTTTTTGGCTATGCCCCCAAGTCCTAGACTCCCCAAAGCAACAATAGTTTCTCCAATCTACCCTATCTATTTCCCTTAATATCTTAAAAACTTTGATCAAATCACCCCTTAACCTTCTAAATTCCAGGAATACAACCCTAGTTTGTGCAATCTCTTCTTCTAATTTAACCCCTGAAGCCCAGATATCATTCTAGTAAATCTATGCTGCACTCCCTCCAAGGTCAATATATCCTTCCAAAGGTGTGGTGCTCAGAACAGCTCACCGTACTCAAGGTTTGACCAGGGGTTTGTATAGCTGCATCATGACTTTTACCGCTACCCCCCTGCACCCCTCCAGTATTTTAAGCTCTAACTCACTGCTTTAGATACAATGCACATTTGCATGTTCACAGTAGGGCTACTTGCCGTGAGTGTGCTATGCACATTTGAATTTCAAATTAATATATTAAGACATTTCTGAAAAACATATTATGGTGCCATGTCGATATAAGACTTTTTTTAGTACCTTTCTGTTGGTCTGACCACATAAACAATGGGAACACGCCTCCACCACTCAACCAGATTGGGTTTCTGACCAGACAATGGGGTCTCATCCTCCCAAACCAATCCAATTTGATCAATATTTTCATCCCAGAACAGTGCCTCATACTCCAGGTAAATCTTATTCATTGTACCAAAGCCCATGTTTTGAATAGCATGCAGATGTTGCTCAGGAAGCCTTGGCTGAAACACTGACTGACTATTTGCCTTTAGACAACCTGTGAATAAAGTAAAAAAAAAAATCAAATATTGTTTTTAATTGTATTTATCTTACTTTATTTTGGTTATAAATTAATTTTTGTACTAATGGCAGGTCAGGGAATGTTTATCTCCCTGGTATTGTTGGTATTGTTAGTTTTCTGCTCACACACACTGCTGCTGAAACCAGTGCCTAATATGATGGTAAAGCCACCTGACCTTCAAGAAGAGGTTTAGTACTAAGATATTAACACTAAACCATTAAGACATTTACCAGTGTGCACACCATCATCCTTTTATTTTTACCTGTATTGTCACTGCTTCCAAATCTCCTCATTCATTTTAATGCTAATTTTCTTCTTTTGTTTCTAACATGGAGTTGATTTTTTTTTTAATAATCTTTAAGCTCACCTTTTCCTTGAATCTTCTGAACCCCATGGCCTATTTTGGAGGTGGGAACAATGTTAAAAAAACTGCCATTTGATTCACTAAAGAGTGCTTCCAAAGATGAGGACTAACCAGACATTGGTTGCTTGTACCTGTCAGTCTTTGATTCCAGCTCCCACCCCTGTTTTTCAAAGAGGAAAAGCCATCAATGGATAACTAAACACATCAGTGGGCCTCAGAAGAAAACAGGAATACAGTTGGATGAGGAAACTTTGCTCTGTAAACTAAGGCTTTTTTGGCAAACTCATGTGAGAGGAAAGAAAGGATTAGACTCCCACTGCCTCTCTGCTGTCATTCCCATAGACATTTGACATTGAACCTGAGATGGCCAGCACATCTTGGGAACAGATTAATACCTGCCAACATGATGAGGAAGTAATGAGGATTAAATTTTACTTCCTTCTGGGAGCTACAACTAAATTTACATCATTATATAGCTGGCAGTTGTCAGATTTGATTCTAGCCCATTTAACAGGCCAGAGCTTTAATCCTGCACCTTAAATGGCTTGGCCAAGTACACTTGCCACCCTGGTATTTTTGGGGTGACATTTGATATTCATTAAGGTAGGGTGTGTTATTGCCAAAGAATGGTCAACCATTTCTCCTAAAGGTCAATTTAAAACCTAAGTATACCTTCGTTGAAAAAAAAAACTCTAGTGATAAGGTGAGTACTACTAAAGTGTTTTTTTTTAATTCAGTGTAACTTATTAAGGACTTTAGATTGAAGTGGGTAGAACAAGGCCCCTAATGTAATTAGTATTTTTCAATTAAGGGAGTAACTAATTAATCTAAAGGTAAGTCGTAGCAAGAGAGCACAGCCCCATGATATGCTCCTCCTGCGCTATGTGGGAAATCAGGGACGCTTCCAGTGTCCCTGAGGACCATGTGTTCAGGAAGTGTATCCAGCTGCAGCTACTGGCGACCTGCATTATGGAGCTGGAGTTGCGGGTGGATTCACTGTGGAGCATCCACGATGCTGAGAACATCGTGGATAGCATGTTTAGCGAGGTGGTCACACCGCAGGTAATGGCTGCACAGGCAGAAAAGGGATGGTGACCACCAAGCGAAGTAGTAGGCACAGGCAGGTAGTGCAGGAGTGCCCTGTGGCCATCCCCCTCTCAAACAGATATACCGCTTTGGATACTGTTGGGGGGGATGACCTACCAGAGGAAAGCAGCAATAGCCAAGTTCGTGGCACCACGGAGGGCTCTGCTGCACAGCAGGGGAGGAAAAGGGGGGGGAAGAGGTATAGTAATAGGGGAATCTATTGTAAGGGGTGCAGATAGGCATTTCTGTGGCCGTAAACGAGACTCCAGGATGGTATGTTGCCTCCCTGGTGCTAGGGTCAAGGATGTCGCGGAGTGGCTGCAGGACATTCTGAAGAGGGAGGGTGAGCAGTCAGAGGTCGTGATACACATTGGTACCAATGACATAGGTAGAAAGAGGGATGAGGTCCTGCAACAAGAATTTAGGGAGCTAGGTAACAGATTAAAAAACAGGACCTCAAAAATTGTAATCTCTGGATTACTCCCGGTGCCACGCGCTAGCGAGTATAGGAATAGGAAAATAGAGCAGATGAATGCGTGGCTGAGGAGATGGTGCAGGAGGGAGGGCTTTAGGTTCCTGGATCACTGGGTCTGTTTCTGGCAAAGGTGGGACCTGTACAAGTTGGACGGGTTATAACTGAACTGGAATGAGACCAACATCCTTGCTGAGAGGCTTGCTAGTGCTTTTGGGGGTGGGGGGAGGGGGTTTAAATTAATTTGGCAGGGGGATGGGATACAGAGTGGAGGTACAGTAGGGGATGAGACACAGCCAAATATAGAAGAGAAACTGAGTCAGTCTGGAAGGCAGAGCACAGGTGAAAAATGCAAGGCTGGATTGCATATAGCTTAATGCAAGGAGACTTACTAATAAGGCAGATGAATTGAGGGCATTGATTAGCACATGGGATTATGATATTATTGCTATCACAGGGACATGGCTGAGGGAAGGGCAGGAGTGGCAACTCAATATTCCAGGGCATAGAATCTTCAGGCATGATAGGGGAGGGGGTAAAAGAGGAGGTGGCATTGCACTGTTGATCAAGGAGTCAATTACTGCAGTAAGGAGGGATGATATCTTAGAAGGTTCCTCAAATGAGGCCATATGGGTCGAACTCAAGAACAAAAGGGGGGGGCAATCTTTCGGCTGGGCGTGTACTACAGGCCTCCAAACAGTCAGGGAGAAATTGAGGAACAGATATGTAGGCAAATATCAGAGAGGTGTAAAAATAATAGGGTAATAATAGTAGGGGATTTTAACTTACCTAATCTCAACTGGGATAGTCTTAGTGCAAAAGGCTTAAAGGCGGAGGAATTCTTAAAATGCATAGAGGAGAGATATTTGAGTCAGTACGTAGAAAGTCCCACAAGAGAAGGGGCAGTACTGGACCTAATCCTAGGGAATGAAGCTAGACAAGTGGTAGAAGTATCAGTGGGGGAAAATTTCGGGGATAGTGACCATAACTCTAAGATTTAATGTAGTTATGGAAAAGGACAAAGACAGACCAGAAATAAAGGTACTGAATTGGGGGAAGGCCGATTTCAATTTGATAAAACAGGATCTGGCCAACGTGGGCTGGGAGCTGCTACTTGTAGGAAAGTCTACATGAGGCCAGTGGGAGTCATTCAAAGAGGAAATACTAAGGGTTCAGTGCCAACATGTACCCGTTAAGGTGAAGGGTAGGATCATCAAGTCCAGGGAACCTTGGATGTCAAGGGATATAGAGTATTGGATCAGGATAAAAAAGGAGGCTTATGGCAGATCCGGAGCACTGAAAACAGCGGAGGCAAAGAGGAGTATAGAAAGTGTAGGGGGGAACTTAAAAAAGTAATTAGGAGAGCGAAGCGGGGACATGAAAAAAAATTGGCAGTCAATATGAAGGAATATCTTAAGGCATTTTATAAGTATATTAAGGGCAAGAGGATAACCAGAGAAAGAGTAGGGCCCATTAGGGACCAAAGTGGCAATCTGTGTGTGGAGCCGGAGGACATAGGTGAGATTTTAAATGATTACTTTTCATCTGTTTTTACTGTGGAGAATGACGATGTAGGTGTAGAGATCAGCGAGGGGGATTGCGATATTCTTGAACATATTAACATTGAAAGGGGGGAAGTATTAGATGTTTTAACGGTCTTAAAAGTGGATAAATCCCCAGGCTCAGATGAGATGTATCCCAGGCTGTTATATGCGGCAAGGGAGGAGATAGCAGGGGCTCTGACACAAATTTTCAGATCCTCTCTGGCCACAGGAGAGGTACCAGAGGACAGGAGGGCAGCGAATGCGGTACCATTATTCAAGAAGGGTAGCAGGAATAGACCAGATAATTACAGGACGGTGAGTCTAACATCAGTGGTTGGAAAACTATTGGAAAAAATTCTGAGGGACAGGATTAATCTCCACTTGGAGAGGCAGGGAATAATCAGGGATATTCAGCATGGCTTTGTCAGGAGGAGATCATGTCTAACTAACTTGATTGTATTTTTCGAGGAGGTGCCTAGATATGTAGATGAGGGTAAAGCAGTTGATGTAGTCTACATGGACTTCAGTAAGGCTTTTGATAAGGTCCCGCATGGGAGATTGGTTAAGAAGACAAGAGCCCATGCGATCCAGGACAATTTGGCAAATTGGATCCAAAATTGGCTTGCTGGCAGGAAACAGAGGGTAATGGTCGAGGGTTGTTTTTGTGAGTGGAAGCCTGTGACCAGTGGTGTACCACAGGGATTGGCGCTGGGGCCCTTGCTGTTTGTAGTGTACATTAATGATTTAGACGTGAACATAGGAGGTATGATCAGTAAGTTCGCAGATGACACAAAAATTGGTGGCGTCGTAGATAGTGAGGAGGAAAGCCTCAGATTACAGGACGATATAGATGGGCTGGTAAGATGGGCAGAGCAGTGGCAAATGGAATTTAATCCTGAGAAGTGTGAGGTGATGCATGTTGGGAGGACTAACAAGGCAAGGGAATATACAATGGATGGTAGGACCCTAGGAAGTACAGAAGGTCAGAGGGACCTTGGTGTACTTGTCCATAGATCACTGAAGGCAGCAGAACAGGTAGTTAAGGAAATTAGTAAGGCATATGGGATACTTTCCTTTATTAGCCAATGCATAGAATATAAGAGCAAGGAGGTTATGATGGAGCTGTATAAAACGCTAGTTAGGCCACAGCTGGAGTACTGTGTACAGTTCTGGTCACCACATTATAGAAAGGATGTAATTGCACTGGAGAGGGTGCAGAGGAGATTCACCAGGATGATGCCTGGGCTGGAGCATTTCAGCTATGAAGAGAGACTGAAAAGGATAGGGTTGTTTTCCTTAGAACAGAGAAGGATGAGGGGGGCCATGATTAAGGTATACAAAATTATGAAGGGCATTGATAGGTTAAATAGGAAGAGACTTTTTCTCTTAGCGGAGGGGTCAATAATCAGGGGGCATAAATTTAAGGTAAGGGGCAGGAGGTTTAGAGGGGATTTGAGGAAAATTCTTTTCGCCCAGAGGGTGGTTGGAATCTGGAATACACTGCCTGAAGTGGTGGTAGAGGCAGGAACCCTCACAACATTTAAGAAGTATTTAGATGAGCACTTGAAACGCCATAGCATACAAGGCTACGGACCAAGTGCTGGAAAATAGGACTAGAATAGTTAGGTGCTTGATGGCTGGCACAGACCCGATGGGCCGAAAGGCCTGTTTCTGTGTTGTATAACTCGATGACTCTATGACTCTAATACTCATGATTTAGCTAGTCCTCACTTCAAAAATCTGAACTTCCAAATGCACACGAAAGATGCAGAGTACTTGATTCCTCTATGTGCTAGTCACACCTGCACTATTCACGTGCAACCAGCAGGCTTCAGTGTGCATTCATCAAATAGCTCCTCTGCTGTTTTCAGCTTTGTCGGTGTCCTGAACTATCGACCTTCTCCTAAGTTTCTTGTTAAGAGATTTTTCACTTTGGGTGAATGTGCTTTTTAAATCCAAATAGTATTGCAATACAGAAACCAGTAGATCTAAGAACTCGATACAGCAGTTTTTAAACCTGGCTTCACATTTGATGGGTGGTGTACTCCACCATGGTACAGGTTGAGATGGCCTCCTGACATCTCATATCCCTTCACTTCAGAGTGCATATGTGTCACCTTGGGATCGGTCCCTGAAGTTATAATGCTGTTCCATGGCAATGCACACCCAAAGTAATTGCTTCGACACAAAAGTGGCAGCATTATGGTCATTATTCTACGACATATGTGAGACCAGCCATGGGATCTGGCACAGACACCATGGGCCAAGTGGCCTCTTTCTGTGCCTTAAATTTTCTATGATTCTAAGAGGATCCCATCAGGTTGGCAATGGCAGATAGGTGTTCTGTCGAAATTATTGTGGTTCAATGCTGGTTGCAGTTTTGTGAAATAATTACAATTCACTAGAAGTGGGCACCTCGACGTACTGTTATAATAATTACCCAGTGAAATTGTTACAATGGCATGATCAGCTAGAATCTGATCTCCATCTTCACACACGACTCTGACTGGATGCAGTGAGCCATCCTCCGATTCAAAGCTTCCATTCCACAGGATCTGCTTGACAGACTTCTCCAGCAGCAGCTTTTTCTTAGGGATAACCTCCAGCAATTTCTGCAATAAGCTGGGGAATAACCTAAAATGATACAGTATTTTGTCACAAAAGTAGAATTAGGAACACAACACAAACATATACAAAGGCAGATGGGAAAAACCCATCAAGCCCATTCTGTCCAGACATGGTGGCTGGAATTTTACAGTGGGTGGACGGGAGCCGGACTATGACATAAATGTCGGTGACAACCCCGCTTCCGCCCAGCCTGGGGATCTGTCCCATATTTTATGTATTCCCAGGCTTTAATTGGCCCGAGTTGGGACTTCCACCCACTTGAGGGAGGAGGTCCCGCCTCAGTGAGCTGCCAGCCAGTCAGCGGGCAAGCAGCTCTTAGTCTCAGCAGTGCCACTGGGAGCAGTGGCCACTGCTGGGACTGCAGCCCAGCCGACCTGATGGAGCCGAGAGAATGAGTAAGTTTGGGTTGGATGACCAGGAGGATCGGTCATGCCCTGGTGAGGCTAGGGTGGTCGTTTGGGGGGAGGGGGGGGGCGTCTTGGATCCTGGGGGTGGATTGGGAGGCAGGGGCGGCCCTCAATCAGGCACCCTGTGCCCCACTGCCATGCCCCACCCCCCCGGGGCGCAGAAAGGCCGGCAGCTATTACTGGGCAGTCTTTCACATCCCCAGCACACCCACTTGCCATGGGTAAAATACCCGTGGAGGCGGGCGAGGGCCATTAAGTGGCCTTTAAGTGCCTACTTAAGGGTCTTGATTGGCCTCAGGCGGGCAAGCCGTTTCCCACCCCCGCCTCCCTCCTCCTCTCCGCCGGACCTCTGTAAAATTATTCGGAGGCAGAATCTGGCTGGTAGGCCTCCCAGAGCCTATCACTCAATTTTACGCCGCCTCCACGCCACCATCCGACCCACTGGGGCGGCGTAAAATTCCGGCCGGTGAATCCATATCCATTACTTAATCCACTTGGTAGCCATGCACTTTCCTGGGGAGGTGAGAAATGTGACCAATTTAGGAAAATGTCTGGGAAATATTTCTCAATTCTGCATCTCCCCCAATTCCCCACCATCATAATCACTAGGCTACCCTACCCAAACAAATGGTTAAAAATGTCAAAGCCTGTAAACATTGCGTAAGATGTCAGGGTGGTCTGCAGACAGTTCCAGCTGCACTTTACTAACCCTTGAGAATTTCAGTCATTGCCTTCGATGTTTTTATATTCTTCATATTCGTGTACGGACACATCTCCCAGCCCATTTGTTGCAAGATGGATACATTGCAATTTTAATGACATGTTCAGCATACCCAACTTCTGTCTCCTCAGGTCAACATGGTCACCACTCCATTGTATGAGTAACACTTTTACTTCCTCTAAGTAGACATCAGCAAGGCTTTTAGCTTGTGTGTACCCCTTTTCTTGAGCAAGAAGACGAGCACGCCTCAGTATACTGCTAGCTAGATTCCTCATTTCCTCAGTGAAGTCGGGATTGAGCTGTTTCTGTGTGTTGGTGAGCACCGACCATTCAGTGCTTGAATTATATGTTTGCTGCAGGAGGCCATGCTCTTTGGCAAGTTGAAAAATGGGGTTCTTCATGCTCGCCCCATGAATGTACTGGGCTCCTTCATCAACCATCGATTTGCCTAAATATTTTGAGAGAAAAACTTTAATTTAAATGTAATTACTGTACCAAACGATTCCTTAAAAAAAAAATCACTTAAGGAAATATCAGTCATCAACTTGGATTTCCCAAGGTTTATTCTGTAATATTATTATAGACATATTGGAAAGATCATAAATCTATACTCAGTGGCTGTGTTTACAAATAAGCACTATTCCAGAGTTTTGATTTTCACTGTGTCAACCATATCATTTTGCATTTCTATTCTTTCATTTAAAATGTAAAAATATAACTAAAATATCATGGTTTTGAGCCTGTGAAAACTGGAATTTTTGCACATGCTACAAACTTAGATCTACTCATTGATGCTGCATGCAACTGACCCCACATTTAAAGCTCCATGTATACTCCATACTTCTCAAATGAGTAAGATACTTATATATTCAAAAAGGAATGAATGCTTTTATAAAATTCTTTTAAATTTTGGATGTGATGTATACTGTTACACCAAGGGAGAACCGTACTCAGAGGAGAACTTCTTTCAATTTACTGGAAAGCATGAAGAATTTGTAAACTTTGCGTTTTAAGTCTTTGGGTTCAAGTGTCAGAATTGGCTTCCAGGAATACAAGGTATCTAATTTTCATTTAGCTTCTTTTTGGTTTGAGACCCAGCGTTTGCTGTTCTCGAGAGGTAATCCACCAAATGAAGTTAGGAAAGATATCAACTTAACATTGGTAAGTGTGACCACATGTAGTGTACTGCATGTGAGTGCATAGCCCTAATAGAGCTGGCTGGAATTCCTCTGTTATGGCACTGTTTTATAAAATATTATATATTTAAGACTAATTTATTAAATATTTAATAAAATATTATATCCTTGGATGTCTGGAGCTTCTGATGGCCACATTGAATGGTATACTTTACAAATCTATAAGAAAAATCTACATCCATTTAGTAGCAGAAAGTGATGGGGAACATATTCATTATTTATCATTGTTAATGTACTTCATCATTTAATCACACCTGAGCATTGATTTAAAAAATCCTAAGTTTTATGTTATTTAATTTCCACATTACCATATGTTTTCCGTTTCATTAAACATACCAAACAGACAGCCTCTGATCCGTCCTCCAGGCTGACTTGATGCCTCAACAATCTGTACATCAGTAAATCCCTGCTTGAATAGTTTTCCTGCAGCTCCCACTCCAGCTATCCCAGCTCCAATAATGAGCACCTTTGGGTGTTTCTTCAGTGAGTTCTTGGAGTTCATACTTTGAAACAAAAGAAAAGACACACACAAGTATAACAGAATTTTCTGTAACATTGCTGTGCAAAAGAACGACTACAGTCTAGTGTTATTGTGGCAACTTCCCCTTTAATATTTAGTCATTGTACAGAGGACTTTGAGCAGCCAGCAAAGCCAATTGCATGTAATAAACCTGTTCCCGTGCAATAATGCAAGATTTTTTAATGATGTCTCCCTGGCAACAGGTTTGAAAGAGAACCTAATTCTCAATTTACAGATGTCATGATTGGTTCAATTTGCATTTGACTGATAGTTCTTTTCTGAATTAGACTGGACAGATATCTATCTCGAATAGCCAAAATTCATCAGGTCCCAATTGCTATTTTTCAGGATATGAAAGAGCTAATTTTGTTTGAACCTGGTGAGTTACTATTTCTCACAAGAAAAGATGGCTCCAAAATCTCCAAAGAGAAGCCAGAACAGTGTTTAAAAAGATGGATAAAATAGCTGATCTATTTAAAACTTAATTGTAAAAGATGAGATTAGTTCTTTGATTTCCAATCTCATTTTATTTACTGAAATAGATAGATAAAAGACATTTCACTATAACTCTCTAACACTTACATAATTTTCTGATTTATTATTTGTTAAGGGAATCAAGGGATAAGGAATAGGGTGGGATAGTGGAGTTGAGTTAGAAGATCGGCTATGATCTTAGTGAACAGCAAAGTAGGCTGGAGGGACTGTATTGCCTACTCCTGCTCCTATTTCTTATGTTCTTATGTTTAAAGACTCACACAATGTACTTCTACTTTGGTAGCTTGGAAGTGGAATTTGATGGAGGGAGACAAAATCCAGTAACTAAAAGAAATTATCAAATAGGATTTGCTGCCTGTTTACCTAGATCTCAAGACATGGATAGGCACTCTCAAATGTTTGGGGAGTTGGGACTTGAGATTGATCTAAGATACATAAGCTAAAATAATTTAGGGTAAGCAGGCTAAAAAAAGTAACAAGTACATTAAAAAAAAACTGTGTCATGAAATCACCAAATGATCACAGTGAAACAAGCTGGTATAATCAGCTAGTTAAAGAGACTCCTGAGTAACATTGGACACGATTTTAACTCCCGCCAATAGATAGGAGAGGGTTAAAATATCAAGATCGAGCAACTCAACCCCTAGCTACACCTGCCTCCAAATTCGGACAACAGTTTGTCGATGCTCCATGTCGACTTCACGCTACCCATGTCAACCTTATCCCACCATGGAACCTCTGACTTCATTTTTGGAACCTCTCATATTGCTTCCTCTATGTTCTCTGTTTACTACTGGAATAATCCTAATAATTGCTACGTAACCAGACCTACCCAACTTGAGTTTTCCCTGTGTCCATTCCCATGCACATTTTGGCTGCTGCTCCAACTCGAGCTCATCACGTCCATTTCCATTTTTTTCTCCCCTTTTTCTACTTCCTTTCTCTTTACCCCTCCTTGGCCCCTCTCTCCTGTCATCATGCTGCCTTTCATCTCTCCCTTCTTGGGTACTCTGCCCTTCCAAATTCCCATTTCAATCCTTCAGTACTCTTCGACCTTCCTACTCTCCTGCTGCTGTCTCAAGCTTGACTTCTCAGATAAGCCTGCAGCTTCCCTCTGTGCCTCTCTTGGCATCCTCCGAAGGGCCCATCAAGGCACTCATAGCTGCCTCCTTATGAGCCCATTCCACACTCTCGCTGACCTTCCTGCCCTGCTCACCCACTGGGGATTAATCTTGCTAATCTCCACCCCAATACAAATCACTGTGGGGCGGCACAGTGGCGCAGTGGTTAGCACCGCAGCCTCACAGCTCCAGCGACCCGGGTTCAATTCTGGGTACCGCCTGTGTGGAGTTTGCAAGTTCTCCCTGTGTCTGCGTGGGTTTCCTCCGGGTGTTCCGGTTTCCTCCCACATACCAAAGACTTGCAGGTTGATAGGTTAATTGGCCGTTATAAATTGCCCCTAGTATAGGTAGGTGGTAGGGAAATATAGGGACAGGTGGGGATGTGGTAGGAATATGGAATTAATGTAGGATTAGTATAAATGGGTGGTTGATGGTCGGCACAGACTCGGTGGGCCGAAGGGCCTGTTTCAGTGCTGTATCTCTTAAAAAAAAATCCCTCCAACTGGTGAACCTGTGGACTTAGCCAGCGGATCAGCTGTCACTGCTCTTCTGCGCATCTTCCGGCAGAATGCCCGTTCACTTGTGAACAAAATGCTTGCCATCCATAAGCTTATTGTGGATGATTGTATCGACATCATGACCTTAGTGGAAACCTAACTGAGGAATGATGACACCTTCCCCCAAATGAAGCCTCCCTGCTTGGCTATACCTTCCACCACTTGCCACACCCAGACCATTGCGGTGGTGGTGTAGAGCTTTATCACCAAATCACAGCTTGGTCTATCCCCTATTCCTCTGGCACTTTCTCATCCTTTCAGCATCTCACCTTGTTCCCCCCTCTCACCTCTCATTCAAAATCATCGTTCTTTACCACCCACCCAAATACCATGCCAATTTTCTCACCGGGTTATCTTCACGGCTTTCCTCCCTCACCTTCTGCACCAAGCTACTTCTTATGCTGGGTGATTTCAACCACCATCCCAATTCTTCAGGTTTTTTCTCCTTTGAGTTCACTGCCCTTCCATCCTCCATTAATCTCTCCCTGCACGTGAACTCCCCAACCCATATTCATGGGCACCCCCTTGACCTTGTCATCTGGCAAGGCCTCGTTACTCTCATTGTATAAATCATGGAGAAGGCGATCTCTGATCACTTCCTTGTATCGCACTCCACCCATATCTCCCTCCCCTTCCAAACCCTACCTCCTTCTGTGCCCATCCCTGGAAAAAACTTTCTCCCAATTCACTTACAAGTGCACTTTCAAAATCGCAGTTATCTAGCCATTGGTTCTTGGCTCACCACAATATTTCTGCAACTACCAATCTGCTCCTTAACACCCTCACCTTAAATGCCCTAGTTAATATTAAAACCAGTACTGTCTCACCCTGGACGATGCCCTGATACGGCCCTCTTCTCTGCTCCCTTAAGTCCAATGGAGGCAGACTTGAATATATAAGGCAGACAACTTGTTTAACTATTCACTGCCAGATCTGGATGGACCACAGAAAGCACTGTCAGGTCCTGCTATTGGCTGCACAAACTTCTCACTATTCTCGGATCATCCTGGAGTGCAAAGACTACACCCGGCTTTTTTTTCTCAACTGCAAACCTATCTCCCCTATCTCCTCCACCTTCACCTACAATAACATGTGTGAGGAGCTCATGGACTTCTTTGTCACTAAGATTGATACCATCTGATCAGCTGCCTCTGCCACTTCCCTTCCTCCCTCCCCCTAGCCCACTGGGCCAAACTTCCTCCAAACTTCTCCCCTGCCCTAGCATTGAATTTGTATCTTTCTCTAGTTTCTCTCCTATCTCCCCTGGTGCCCTCTCTGAGCTCATCTTGTCCATGAGACCCACCTCCCACTCCCTCGACCCTATTCCCACTAAGCTGCTGACCACCCAACTTCCCTTCCTGGCTCCCACATTAGCTAATATTGTTAACGGTTCTCTTTCATCAGGTAAAACTGTCTCCCCTTACTTCAAATCTGCTGCCATCACCCCTCTCTTCAAAAAAATCCTTGCCCCTTCTGTCCTTGCAAACTACTGCTCCATCGCCAACCTCCTTTTCCTCTCCAAAAGTCCTTTTTGCCTTCCAAATCTGTACCAATCTTTCCCAGAACTCCACGTTTAAATCCCTCCAATCAGGTTTCCACCCCGCCACAGTACTGAAACGGCTCTTATCAAAGTCACAAATGACCTCCTATGTGACTGTGACAAAGGTAAACTATCACTCCTCATCTTTCTGGACCTGTCTGCAGACTTTGGCATGATTGACCACAACATTCTCCTCAATGCCACTCCACTGTTTTCCAGCTTAGGGAGACTGTACTCACCTGGTTCCTTTCTTATCTATCTGAAGCATCATCAGCAATGGCTTCTGTTCCCACTAATGCACTGTTATCTCTGGTGTCCCCAAGGATCCATTCTTGGCCCCCTCCTATTTCTCATCTACATGCTGCCACTTTGCAATGTCATCCGAAAACACAAGGTCAGTTTCCACATGCATGCTGACGATACCTGGCTTTACCTCACCACCACCCCTCTCAATCTCTCCACTGCTTACCAACATTCTGGATGAGCAGGAATTTCTTCCGCCTAAGTATCGTGAAGAGCGAAGCTATTGTCTTCTATCCCTGCCACAAATGCCACTCCCCAGCTACCGACTCCAACCCTCTCCCTGGCAACTGTCAGGCTGAACCAGACTGTTTGCAACCTTGGTGTCATATTTGATCCAAAGTTCTTCTTCTGACCATCTTCAGCCATCACTAATATGGCCTATTTCCATCTCCGTAACATCATCTGACTCCTTCCTTGCCTCAGCTCATCTGCTACTGAAACCCTCATCCATGCCTTTGTTACATCTAGACTTGACTATTCTAACCTGGTCAGCCTCCCACTTTCTTTCCTCCGTAAATTTCACTTCATCCAAAACTCTGCTGCCTGTGTCTTAACTTGCCCCAAGTCTCCTCTGCCCATCACCCCTATGTTTTCTGACCTACAATGGCTCACAGTTAGACACTGACTTGATTTAAAAATTCTCATCCTTGTTTTCAAATCTGACTATGGCCTGGCTCCTCCCTATCTCTGTAATCTCCTCCAGCCCCACAACCCTCCAAGATATCTGCCCTCTTCTAATTCTGGCCTCTTCAGCCTCCCTGATTTTAACTGCTCCACCATGGTGGCTGTGCTTTTAGCTGCATGGGCCGCAAGCTCTGGAATTCCCTCCCTAAAGCTCTCCATCTCTTCATCTCACTTTGCTCTTTGAAAGCCTACCTCTTGACCAAGCTTTTGGTCATCTGCCCTAACATCTCCTTATGTGGCTGGGTGTCATATTTTGTTTTATAATGCTCTTGTGAAGCACCTTGGGACGTTTTATTACATTAAAGGTGCATTATAAATACAAGTTGTTGTTGTTGTTGGTGAATCACATGGCGGTGACTCAGACTCCACCAGTCACAGCTCTGACTGAGCAAGGTAAATGCTAAAGATCTGCTCCTTTTAGCACTCTTTGTGTGCCAGGAGGAGCAGGAGAGCTCCCCTGTCCCTCCCTCCAGACATTACGAAGAAGCCTTCAGCCTCCCTTAGCCCCGATGAAGGCCCCGAACTTACTGCCTTCCCCCCAACAACCAACCTGATCATGGCCTACAGCTTCAATTTCCCTCCTGATTGAACTATTCCCATTGGTCCTTGTCTGCAGCATCTTGCCATAATCCTGTGTTTCTGCCTGCCATTATTGAAATGAGGCTTTTCTTTTAAGATAGGTAGGGCCTCCACATTCCAGCTTTGCTGAATTGTTCCAATGTGTCCGGACTCTCCCACACCTTCTCAGTCTCCCAGTTAATATCGGGGAAATAATTTGCATCTCAAACAATTTCCCCATTAATCTTCAATTCTCTAACCTTTAACTTCTCCAGTAGATAGTAAAGCTACCATTGAGAGTGGGGAACATTTGTTCCAACAGGCGGCCCCCACATGTTCTGCTGTTATTCAGTATTGGCTTTGTGAATAGTATTCATTTTAGATTAGCAAGCATATTTCATTCCATTTAGTCACGCATTATGAACTGAGCCCTATTATTTTAGGAAGTTAGTTTATAAATATTCCCTATTCAGTTGAGAAAAAGAAAGGACAATGGGCCTCCAAAAACATTATTTTGGAATAAAAGATCACCCCCATCTGCTGGAGTTTCAACAGTACATGCTTGAGTAGAGAAAGAAAATTCTATCTTTGGCCTCCTTATCTCGAGAGACAATGGGTAAGCGCCTGGAGGTGGTCAGTGGTTTGTGAAGCAGCACCTAGAGTGGCTATAAAGGCTAATTCTAGAGTGACAGACTCTTCCACAGGTGCTGCAGATAAAATTGGCTGTCGGGGCTGTTGCACAGTTGGCTCTCCCCTTGCGCTTCTGTCTTTTTTCCTGCCAACTGCTAAGTCTCTTCGACTCACCACGCTTTAGCCCCGCCTTTATGGTTGCCCGCCAGCTCTGGTGATCACTGGCAACTGACTCCCACGACTTGTGTCACAGGACTTCATGTCGCGTTTGCAAACGTCTTTAAAGCGGAGACATGGACGCCAGTGGGTCTGATACCAGTGACGAGCTCGCGGTACAATGTGTCCTTGGGGATCCTGCCATCTTTCATGCGGCTCACATGGCCAAGCCATCTCAGGCACCGCTGGCTTAGTAGGGTGTATATGCTGGGGATGTTGGCCACCTCAAGGACTTCTGTGTTGGAGATACGGTCCTGCCACCTGATGCCAAGGATTCTCCGGAGGCAGCGAAGATGGAATGAATTGAGACGTCGCTCTTGGCTGACGTATGTTGTCCAGGCCTCGCTGCCGTAGAGCAAGGTACTGAGGACACAGGCTTGATACACGCGGACTTTTGTGTTCCGTGTCAGTGCGCCATTTTCCCACACTCTCTTGGCCAATCTGGACATAGCAGAGGAAGCCTTTCCCATGTGCTTGTTGAATTCTGCATCGAGAGACAGGTTACTGGTGATAGTTGAACCTAGGTAGGTGAACTCTTGAACCACTTCCAGAATGTGGTCGCCGATATTTATGGATGGGGCATTTCTGACGTTCTGTCCCATGATGTTCGTTTTCTTGAGGCTGATGGTTAGGTCAAATTCGGTGCAGGCAGCCGCAATCCTGTTGATGAGTCTCTGCAGACACTCTTCTATGTGGGATGTTAATGCAGCATCGTCAGCAAAGAGGAGTTCCCTGATGAGGACTTTCCGTACTTTGGTCTTTGCTCTAAAACGGGCAAGGTTGAACAACCTGCCCCCTGATCTTGTGTGGAGGAAAATTCCTACTTCTGAAGACTTGAACGCATGTGAGAGCAGCAGGGAGAAGAAAATCCCAAACAGTGTGGGTGCGAGAACACAGCCCTGTTTCACACCACTCAGGATAGGAAAGGGCTCTGATGAGGCGCTGCTATGCTGAATTGTGCCTTTCGTATTGTCATGGAATGAGGTGATGATACTGAGTAGCTTTGGTGGGCATCCAATCTTTTCTAGTAGTCTGAAGAGACCACGTCTGCTGACGAGGTCAAAGGTTTTGGTGAGATCAATGAAAGCAACGTAGAGGGGCATCTGTTGTTCACGGCATTTCTCCTGTAGCTGACGAAGGGAGAACAGCATGTCAATGGTCGATCTCTCTGCTCGAAAGCCACACTGTGCCTCAGGGTAGACACGCTCAGCCAGCTTCTGGAGCCTGTTTAAAACGACTCGAGCAAAGACTTTCCCCACTATGCTGAGCAGGGAGGTTCCACGGTAGTTGTTGCAGTCTCCGCGGTCACCCTTGTTCTTATAGAGGGTTATGATATTGGCATCGCGCATGTCCTGTGGTACTGCTCCCTCGTCCCAGCACAGGCAAAGCAGTTCGTACAGTGCTGAAAGTATAGCAGGCTTGGCAATCTTGCTGATTTCAGGGGTAATGCCGTCCTTCCCAGGGGCTTTTCTGCTGGCTAGAGAATCAATGGCATCACTGAGTTCCGATTTTGTTGGCTGTACGTCCAGCTCATCCATGACTGGCAGAGACTTGGCTGCATTGAGGGCAGTCTCAATGACAGCATTTTCCCTGGAGTACAGTTTTAGGTAGTGTTCCACCCAGCGGTCCATTTGCTTGCGTTGGTCAGTGATTGTGTCCCCTGATTTAGATTTGAGGGGGGCAATCTTCTTGATTGTTGGCCCAAAAGCTCTCTTAATGCCATCATACATTCCTCTGATATTTCCTGTGTCAGAGGCCAGCTGAATATGACTGCATAGGTGTTGCCAGTGGTCATTTGCACAGCGCCTGGCTGTTCTTTGTGCAGCGCTTCTGACTGCTTTAAGTGCTATGGATGTTAACTCGCTGGGGACTTTCTTGTAGTTCAGCAGTGCAATGCGCTTAGCGGCTATGACAGGTTCCAGCTCTTCAATGTGAGATTGAAACCAGTCTGCATTCCGCTTCACACGTTTGCCATAGGTGGTCATTGCTGAGTCATAGATGGCGTCTCTGATGTGGGCCCACTTGGTCTCTGCATCCCCTGTGGGAGTGTTTTGAAGGGCTTTTTCAAGTGAATTTAGAAACTTATGTAACAGCTGTGGATGAGAAATTCTGCTAGTGTTGATGCGCGGGCAGCCCTTCTGCTTGGAGTGATGCAGCTTCTTTGGTTTGAGGCTAACTTTGCTGCACACCAGGGAGTGGTCGGTGTCGCAGTTACATACAAATTACATACAAACAATCCACCCTATACCACAACCTCATTTAAGTTTTTTGAGTTTAGCTGATACAAACTTCAATTATGTACACTTGCTATTTTCAGCCAGAACTCCCTGTGACCTCAGCCACAAATATGATAATTAGGTTTGTTTCCAATCAGCGTTTCTTGTTCAAAAAGCAGAATGAAAGATATGACTCTTGCGAAGAAAAGTGAGAGTTCTTTCCTCAAACCACTTTATTAACGCACATAATCAGGTCATTTATCTCATTTCTGTTTGTGAGATCTTGCTGTGTACAAACTGGCTGCCTACATTACAACAGTGACTTTCTTTTCCTTCCATTGAGACAGTAAGAAGTCAAATTCACTTAAATTCTAATGATTACTCGTTTTCAACAGACATGCCTTTTTTTTCTGTCTGTCTCCAGTAATTAAGCAGAATGTTTGTGCTATAAGAAGTCAGACTGTCTAATCTTAAAGGCCACAAATTACTGATAGATCCCCAGACTGGCTAAGCCTGCTTTATGTGGTAAATGCATTGTAAGTGCATTCTGGATTTAATCGGGTACTGCTGACTATGAGGAATGTATCCTTGCACTGTCCCAGAGTAAGTGAATGAGAGTTCCCATCCTTTCATTACATCCTTAGCACTTAATAGCTCCTCAAATCCACATTTTAGAGTTTGTTTGGCATGAAGTATAATTGCTTTGTGTCTGGATTAATTTCAACCTTGGATATGAAGCTAATTTAATGACTTATAACGTGAAAGCTTTTGTGTAAAATTCTGATTCCTAGTTTCCTTGCCCCTAAAGAACTGAAATGTAAATATCACTATCGTATTTTTCTTTTGCTTTCTCTCTCTCTGTCTCTCTATAATCACACCCAATTTCAACAATTTCTTCTGAATGTGCTATCTGTAGAAATATTGTCTGCAGGGCCCTTGAATACTTTTTGTCTCGCTGATCTTCTGATGCCCTTTATTTGTGTTAACTTGATTCATGACTCAGGCTGTTGCAATTAAAGGATGTGGTAACAACCATTGCTTCATTCCCAAAATGATTTACAATTGGTAAGATTACTACATTTGGCCTAATACGTTATGTTGGAAGAAAGCTCACAAATTTAATGAACACATGAGATACATGGAAGACACCACATAGGTTATGATAATGCATTTTAGTATGTGAACCTAACTGCATTCCACACAAACAATATTTATATAGCGCCTTTAACATAGACAAAGAGCTTCATAAAGGCATCATTAAAAAAACAGACACTGAGCCAAATACAGAGATACTAGCAGGGGATTTCAAAAGCTTGCTCAAAGGGGTCAGTCATAAGGCTGGCCTTATAGGAAGTGAGAAAAGGAGAGAGGCAGAGGGGTTTATGGAGGTGACAGCCTGGAGGGAAATGCAGAGGACAGTGATTGCTAATGCACTGGCAGAGTCCAAGGAGGCACTGATGGGTAAGGTGAGCAGGATGTGAAGGAGGTTTATGAGGTTATTCCTCTCCATGGGCACGCTAGGATTGAGGGTCAGTCAGATACGATATTGGAGCAGTTGGGGTTGCTACTCAAAAGGAAGCAGTAAAGGGTGTCACATTGGGCCTTTTAGAGAATGCCAATAGAGGCACAGAGGGTGGCTGTAAACTTACTCAAGTCTGGGCTGGTGTCAGGAGAGTAGGAAGGCAGAGGAGAAGTGTGTGTTACATGATGGGATCCACTCATTGTTGATGTTAAGTGGGGTTTCAGTATGGGACTTGTGTGCCATTCTAGTTATACAACAGATAAGTCCTTTTTTATATACCATGCACCTCATAAGCAATTGTTTAAACAAAGAACAATTAAAATTACAAAATCTATTGGAGCTGATTCATGATCTAATTAAATGACAGAACTATCTCGAGGGCTAAATGGCCAACTCTTGTTCCTAATGTTTCATAGTTCCTATTTTATATTGCTATGTGCTATTCGAATCTGAGAGTTACATGCAAAGAGTGGTGTGATTGTTGTGTTCTCCACACACTGCAGTAACTGTGAAACAAAATGTGCCTAAATGCCACATTTTAAGTGCGACAGTGTTGGTTCTGGTAGTCAGCTGTAGTATTCTAGGATTACTGTTATACAGAACTGTTATATATGTAAAATGTTGTAATACTTCTGAAGTAATGCAACAAGAATTGAACTTTTAACATAAAAACCTCTTTTTAAAAAAGTGGTATTGGTTTCCTTCTGGTTTTTTTATTTCTTCTCATAAATTTGAACAGAAAGGAGTGACGGCACCTATGTGATAATTGGTACAACTCAAGACAACAAAAAATATTCCTGCCAAAAAGTGTAGTTAGGCTAATATTACACTGCTTCACAGGCCATATAGCACTGTATAACTTAAGATATTCTATTATATGTCAGGGATCTGTTTACCAGCCCAAGGCATTTATTCCTTTATGTGTTTTAGGGTTCTGGCAAAATGGTGATTTACTACATCTGGTTGCAGTGGTGTCAACGAAACAAAGAAGGACCTTATTTGAGTTGAGCGGCTTTGGACTTGGTGGATAAAGACTAAAAACTAGACAGCCTTATGACTGAGGATGTTGTATAATAAATCTTAACGATTTTGATATTAGTACAGGAGGTTATCTTGCTATCTTGCAAACTGACTGTTACAACTTTTTAACATTAGATTAGATTAGATTAGAGATACAGCACTGAAACAGGCCCTTCGGCCCACCGAGTCTGTGCCGAACATCATGTGAGTTACAGATTAGAAACAGACCTGGGTAACCTTTGACTGGGTAAGTCACCTTCAAGATATCATCCATCTCCACCCCTGCCTCAGCCCATCTACTGCTTTTGTTACCTCCAGACTCAACTACTCCAATGCTCTTCTGGCTGGTCTCCCATATTCCAGCCACTGTAAATTGGGACTCATCCAAAACTTTGTGACCTGTATCTTAACTCCCAACATTCCCTTCACCCATCACAGATCTACATTGGCTCCCAGTCTACCATGTTAATTATATATTAATTGTGTTTAATTATATGCAGGTGGAGGGCATTAATTGGGGCCTTACTTGAGCACATATAAAGAAACACCTACTGAAACTGTGTGGAGGTTGAGTTAGGAGGTGTATGCTTCTAATGTTTCACTCTGTAAATAAATATAAGACTGAATGAAGGTCGGCTCCAGTGTCATCTTTCATCAACTAGCTTTCTGGAGTATAACACAGCAATGCTTTGAGTTTAGAATTCTCATCCATGTGTTCAAATCCCTCCATACTCTTGCCCCCTTCTTGGCGCTGTAACCTCCTCCAGCCCTACAATCCTCTGAGATCTCTACGCTTCTCCAATTCTGACCTCCTGATAATCCCCAATTTCCTTTGTCCCAGCATTAGCGACTGTGCCTTCAACTATTTAGGTCCTAAGTTCTGGAATTCCCTCCCTAAGTTTTGCTGCCACTCTATCTTTCTTGTCTCCTTTAAGATGCATCTTGAAACGTACCTCTTTGACCAAGTTTTTGGTCATGCGTCCTAATATCTTCCTACATGGCTCGGTATTAAATTTTATCTGATAATGCTCCTATGAAGCATCTTGGGATGTTGTACTATATTAAAGGTGCTATACAGATGCAAGTTATTGTTATTGCTGAAGTGAGAAATTCTTTATGGTTCTCCAAAAAAGTATTTAACGTCAGACTCCCGTCACTTAAGAAGGGCAATTGAAAAAGTCAAAGGAAGATTAAAAAAAGATTTGTAAAGGCTTTCAGGACAGAGGTCTCAGGAAGCTGAGAAATTAAGAATGCATAGTATTAATAACTTAAGCGCTGCAAAAGTGCAGTATATAAGTCAACAGAGAAAGTTACAGCATGTGCTACTTTAGCCAAATTATGAAAACATGACAATGACTCACTACAGTTGTGTCCAGAGTGACTTTGGAACATTACTAACACTTCCTTCTTTAATTGTCTATGGCTTAAGTGGATCAGTCCTGAGATCTCTAACTGATTTCAAAATCCAATGCTCCACTCACAGACCATTGTTAATGTAAGGACTGTCAAGAAGCTAAATATTAAGCAAAGCAAATAAAGAAAAAGAACACGTAAAGCTCAAGACAAGCGTTGCTATTTCTGTATCTCATGTGAGGGTGTATGCTTATCAATGGGAAATGATGCTTCTCCTGAAGGGAAAACGAGCCATGTTTTGCTGCTTGCAAGTTAAGATGATGATGAGAGTTGAGAGGAAACTGCAGGAGTAAGGCAGTGACTAAAAGGATGAAACTCATTGGGCTGGATTTTAAAGGCTCTCCGACACCGAGAATGGTGGCCGGGGGTAGGGGAATGAAGATAGCAATGGAGGAGTCCCGTCACCAAACCCGATGCCGGCAGGCCCCGTACCAATCTCGGCGGTGGCGGTGAGGTCTCAAGGCGGCCACCCCACTGCTCAGCAACGGGACCACGATTTCCATATTTAAATTAATTTACCTACCTGACTTAATGAAGCTCCTGTTGCCTCCTTACTCACCGCACCGATCTTCATTCGGGCAGCCGGCAATGCCGTGCCTTCGAATCCCCGTTTGGAGAAACGTGGCGCAACACTTGTGGGGAGGGGGAGAAGGTGATTTTCTCCGTGCGGGAGCGGGGGATCAAGGTTAAAATGCTTCGGATTGGTTTGGGGGGGGGGGGGATGATGAGAAGGTGAAAAGGACAAAGGTTCTGAATTTTTTTGGGGGGGAAAAGGTCAATTTTTCCTGGGGGAGGTCAGGAATGATGTGCAATGCCATTGTGAGGAGAGGGTATGGGAAGCTTATTTTATTCACTTTTAAAAACTTAATAGTCACTGTATCTTTAAAATTTAGATGCTCATTGAGGGCTGTAAGCCCTTTAAAAATGGCGCCTGCGCATTGGTACCGGATGGCGTTGCCGGGAACGGCTCACCCACCCACTCCATGTCGGGGGCGGCTGCCCCAGATATAGTAATGAGCTGCTGCATTTGGAATTGCGGTAACTCCACACCATGGGCCCCGTGTGTGCGGGCCGCAAATTTTGGGGGCTTTGAAAATGCAGCCCATTAAGTAAGAAACATATCAGAGCATATAACTTCTCATAGATTGGGACAGGAGAAATATGTTTCATGTAAAAGAGAAAGCTGGAGAAAAGAAGAAGCTCTGTAAAGCAAACCACTTCACTAGTGACCATACTGGTTGATTCTGGATGCCCAAGAACATCTTGCATTCGTGCAACTTCAAGGAGATTGTGTAGAAAGCTGTGTCAAATCTGTGACTACAGAACAGGCCAATGAAACTGTTTCCATATGGTTCTGAAATCCATCATTAGTGTTTGTTAACTTTATAGGAATAGTCAATTGCAGGAAAGAATCAGAACTGCTGAAGTATATGTTCTGAGAGGAAATGTTTTTTTCCCCCTTATGCATGAGAGTTGCAGTTGCTGTGTACACTGTTGGGGTAATTAAAATTAAGGAATGCAGCATTAGTGATCAAATACACAATGAATTACAAATGTCCTCAACTACATCAGTAAAGGTTGTGCAAGTAAATCTAATAGATATTGTCTTTCATATAACAAGAGAAGCAAACCCTTTACTCGCTGATAAAGCTAGCTAAATCAGCTAATGGAAAATTGTGTAATTAAAGGTGCTTATGATCTTCTGTTTAGGTATCACTAACAGTGCCTGTCCTTAATCTTAGACACACTCTGATTATATAGTACAAAAATATGAGATGCGATGGCATGCTGATGCTAGATGAAATTACTGCTGAGTCAAATGGATCATGAGTTATCAATTCAAAATCAGGATATCAGCAAATTGAAGGCCATTCAGAATGCCTTGATATTGTGAAATTCTGCACTTATTTTGAACTTTAGGCCCTCTAGTGAGGTCAAGGCATTCCACAATGTTATCTGACAAGCAACAGGAGACACCCATAGGTTCTGAACGTATCAGACAATATACTTTGGTATGTGCACCTAAGTGAAATGTAATACTTGATTGAGAACCTTGATGGAAAGGAAAAGAAAAAGCTTTAGATTATTCACAGAAAAATTGAATTCAGTTTGGTAGAAATGTAAAGTGCTTTGGGACATCCTGAGGCCATGAAAGATGCACAAGAACAGGTGAAATAGGAGGGAGAGTAGACCATATGGCCCATCAACCCTGCTCCGTCATTCAATACTGTCATGGCTGATCTTGGGCTTCAATTTCACTTTCCTGCCCACTCCCCATATCCCTTGATTCCCTGCAAGACCAAAAATCTATCTTTCCCAGTCTTAAATGTATTCAATGCAAGTTATTTCTTTCTTTCCTCCTTTCTTCATATTTTTCCACTTTTTCCCTGTAGTTAGGAAAAGGATTTTATGTACTTATGCATTCATCAAAATGAATTTAAAATTGACCTTCAAGTAGGAATTGATTTGGGAGCAGGCGTTGGCATTACATACTAGCTAATACAGTTATGCTCTTCTCCACTGATGTTTGTATGCTTGGCTACTTTATTTATAGGGAGAAATGTGTTTGAAGTCAGATGGTGTTTTTATGGCATTGGGCTGGCTATGTACTTTATGTACAGATTAATTGCCCCATGTTCATGGCTGAGTCAATAGTTTCTTCAAATGTCCATGGTGCAATAACTCATTGCTATCCCTGTTTAGGAGTGAAGAAACACAAGTCACACCTTCAATACTTCTCACCATCCATCAGCATCCTTTGCTCTTCATCTCTCATACTCAAGTTTCGCCTTTTGAAATATAAACCTATTGACTTGTGTTCAGTTGATTGTAGTGAAGACCCAGTTTTTCCTAGGTATCCTGATCTTCTACCAGTACAGAATCATAGAATGGTTACAGCACAGAAGGAGGCCATTCAGCCCATTGTGTCCATGCCGGCTCTCTGCAAGAGCAATTCACCTAGTCCCAGTGCCCCGCCTTTTCCCCATAGCCCTGCAAATTGTTTTCTCTTCAGATACTTGTCCAATTCCCTTTTGAAAGTACAGGGAGCTGCCTTGGAAACATGCTGAAGCATAAGCATATTCACATCATGACACAAGCTTGCTGTCACACATTAACAGTAGAGGCCCATATTTTCAGCCAGGCAGCTCAATCATGCGGATACGGTCCTGAAAAGCTCATAAAGCGTGTGGGCGTAAGTTGGTGCATTTTCATATTGGGGACTGGTTCCACTTTGCTTCGTGAATGTGTAGGAGCATCATGTGTTAGGCCACTTTCCCAAGAGACAGAAGTGAACCAAAAGATAAGAATATCTTATGATTACTTGACAGCTGTCACACATAAATTCCTCAGAATGAGCAAAGTAAAAATGGATTTAGAGGAAGTTCATCAGCATCTGAAAAGAGGAAAAGGCAGGATAGCTTTTCTGAAACCTTAGCCCAGATTTTTCACTATCATGTACCTGGAGGTCAGGCTGTCAGGAGTTGGCAGTGCAGACTTTTCCTATATGCACTCCCAGCCTGCAGCAAGAGTGGTGAAGTGAGAAATCTTGGCTCATCTTTCAGAACCAGATCTATCATCTGGTTCCAAAGCAGTAGCCTGTTTTAATTTCCAGAAACCGATGAATCTGCTGTGTATTTTCAACATTTTCAGATTTCTGGCATTTGCATTTGTCTTTTTTAAAAATCTGCAATGAGGGAAGTAACTGTCTCAAGAGAGACATGTGTTAAATGTCATGGTTTAACAATTTGTACTTTAAGGATGTCCTAAGGAAGTAGTACATCAAGACTCATTTAGTTCTACAAAACAAAGCAACACTTCTGGGAAATGAATCCAGGTTTCACACATTAGAGTCAAGTTGGAATGCTTTTGGACAAACAGATGTAATTTGTTTGACATTTAAACACAACGGTCTAGTGAAAAATGCAAATTTGACCACCACAAAGTCACGGTTAAAATCTCTTGTACATCAGCCCCAAGACCAGGCAGTTGTAGAATTGTGAGACTTTGGGAAATATCAGCATAACAACTATTTTTTGCACAACTTGAAGCCACTTTTACGCAAAATTAATTTTGCAAAAAGACCTTTGCAGTTAAATGAAATATTAAATGGAAACCCAAAAATATAGCATTCTTCGCTTGATAGCGATAATTTCCTGATGTGTAATCATGTAACCATCCTCCAAAAGTAACAAATACTTGATCCATACCTGGCCCAAATTGTTCGGCTGCATTCTGTAGTCTGTATTTGAATTTATTCTCTCATTGCTGATGGAGCTTGAGTCTGTATGGCAGTCTCCATATAATAACCGGTTTGCTGCTAAATTCTACCCATCTGTTGGTATTCACTATTGATAATTTAGCGGCAGTATGATCTATTTTGGAATTTCTTACATACTTTGAATTGTACTTGTTGACTTGAAAAAATGGCTTGCAGCAGAAGGCAGGTCTTCTCAGACCAGATGTATCCTCCCACAGGATTCTCCTCAGGAAACCTTAGCCCCCTTCTCCCTACCTTCTGTTAAAGTACTTTTGCCCCGAATGCCCATAAATTGATAACAGGGCAAAGGTGGTGTCCAACTCACGTCCTTTTCTGTACAAGGTAATGAAATACTGGAAGTCAGATGTCATTGAGAAGCTAATGAGTAACAAAATGTTTACACTCCCAAACCTCAGTTGAGGTTAAAAAAAAAATCAGACTTAACACCAATCTTTTGCAACTGTCACTAAATGACAGCACAGCACTTCTTGCAAAAGCCTTTTCACATTCTACTTCCAAGCAATTATGTGTAAAGAATACTTTGTTTGTTTCTTTATAACTTGTCCTTTACACAGTGCTGTCACAGCTTGCAGCAGTTCTTTATGTATCAGCATCACTCAGTTAGTCTCAGTTGCCTCTGGGTCAGAAAGTTGTAAGTTTCAGGCCCAGTTGGGCAGCACAGTGGTGTATTGGGCAGCACAGTGGCACAGTGGCTAGCACTGCAGCCTCACAGGAACTGTGACTCAGGTTCAGTTCTGGGTACTGCCTGAGTGGAGTTTGCAAGGTCTCCCTGTGACCGTGTGGGTTTCTGCTGGGTGCTCTGGTTTCCTCCCACTGCCAAAGACTTGCAGGTTTCTAGGTAAATTGGCCATTGTAAATTGCCCCTGGTGTGGGGATATTGTAGGGAATATGGGATTAATGTAGGATTAGTATAAATGGGTGGTTGATGGTTGGCACAGACTTGGTGGGCCAAAGGGCCTGTTTCAGTGCTGAATGACTCTAATACCAGGAGTTGGAGTGAATAAGATTATGGGTATTGCATTGTCAGAAGTTTTACAGTTCAGACTTTCTCCTCGATACTTATAGACAGAGACATGTTACTCAGAAGCAGACTGGGTCCCCTATGAATTGATCTTGCACCATTTTGCATACCATGGGCTGAATTTTGCGCTCCCGTCTGAGGTGGGTTCGGGAGACGGAGAATTGCCTTCCACCCCAAAACCCAGCGCCGTAACGCAGTGTGCCGATTATGTCAGAGGTGGGGAAGTACCATGATTTTGATTTTGATTTGATTTAGAGATACAGCACTGAAACAGGCCCTTCGGCCCACCGAGTCTGTGCCAACCATTAACCACCCATTTATACTAATCCTACACTAATCCCATATTCCTACCACATCCTCACCTGTCCCTATGTTCCCCTACCATCTACCTATACTGGGGGCAATTTATAATGGCCAATTTACTTATCGACCTGCAAGTCTTTTGGCTGTGGGAGGAAACCGGAGCACCCGGAGGAAACCCACACAGACACAGGGAGAACTTGCAAACTCCACACAGGCAGTACCCAGAATTGAACCCGGGTCGCTGGAGCTTTGCGGCTGCGGTGCTAACCACTGCGCCACTGTGCCGCCGTGATAGTGTTGATGCCCCAAGGTGATGGCAACCTAATTTAAATTGCTGAAATGCTGTTTAGCATTAATTTGAATTATTTGCAATTTTACAAATGGTCCATAATTTTGTGGCTGGCGTGCAGCAATCACGTGCCTTCAGTTTTGCGATCCTCAACAGCTGGCAGCACCGAGTGCCGCGAAAGGGAAGGTAACCTGACCATAGCAGCATACGGGAAGTACTGCAGCCATTGTCGCTATGCTGAGTGTGCAAGGGGGTTGTATTTATCTGGGGTCTCTACAAGGGAGATGTGTGTGACAAGGGCCCTGCAAAGGGGATATGCATATCGGGGTCTCTGCAACGGGGTTGTGTTTTTTGGGAGGCTCTACAAAGGGATTGTGTGTGTCGGGTGTCTCTGCAAGGGTATGGGTTGAGTGTGTCAGGGGCCATTGGAGGGTATCATAAATGATGTTGTAATGTGTGATGTCTCACACAGCTGGAAAATATGGTAGATCAACTACAACCTTTAGTCTTGAGGCACATCATGCACCTAAAGCGATCTGCAGGCCTCAGGACACTTGCCATAGGTCTCATACACCCTGTGTTTTTGGATCCACTTGGTGTGTTGAAGCACCTCCGATCAAGGCGGGCCCAAAAGGCAGCTGTGCTTGACTCTGAAGCTCCACAACACCAACAGTAACAGCCGTATAGGCCAAGAAGGGCCCAAGTACACCAGAGAGTCTACAGGACTCGCATCACCTACCTCCAGATGTCCGAGCAACACTGTCAGCGAAGACTATGGCTCTCCTGGGAGGCGTCACAGACTTATGCAGCCTTCTGCAGGACGATTTGTGACCAATGAGATTTGGGGAGGTCAGCCTATGCCAGTGGCCCTAAAGATAAATATGGCACTAAATTTATACACATCCAGGAATCTTTCCAGGGATCTACTGGGACACGTGTGGGGTCTCCTAGGCCACAGCGCACCATTGCATTAAGGAGGCGACCAATTTCCTGTTCAAGAGGGCTGGCAACACTGTGCAGTACCAGACAGTCAGGCCGAAAGGGCAATCAGGTTCGGGGCCATCGCTGGATTCCCCCAGTTGCAAGGTGTGATAGATTGCATGCATGTGGTCAGCAAGGCTCCAACCAGCCGCCTTTATCAACAGGAAAGGATTTTAGTCAATCAATGTTCAACTAGTCTGCGACCACCGAAAGCGTTTCCTGCAAGTGTGTGCCTGTTTGCTGGAAAGCAGCCACAATGGTGACATACTTCGACATTCCAGGTGCCTCAGCTTTTCAATCCCCCCACTTGCCTTCAGGGACAAGATTTACCCATTGGAGACATAGCTTCTGACATGTTAGGAAACCTCACAGTGCTGCGGAGGAGAGGTATAACGCTTGCCACAGCTCCACTCGAGCGACCATCGAGCAGGCCATTAGACCTCTAAAGATTAACTTGTGTTGCCTCGATCGATCTGGTGAAGCCCTGCAGAATGCCCCAGTGGAGGGTTTCGCATACCAAGGTGGTCTGCTGCACTCTGCATAATCTAGCACTGCAGTGGGGGGAGGCCATACATGAGGAAGACATGCCTGAGCGAAAAACATCCTCCGACGAAGAGGACATAGAGGAGAGACAGGGCCAAGCAGCTATGGAAGGTGACCACACAATGATGGAGGCCAGACGTGGTGAGCAAGGCACTAATGAGGCAAGAAACAACATCATAATGACCCACTTTCAGCCACCTTGATGCCTACTCAATGAGAATGCAACAAAGACTGACCTTCATGCATGCAGGGATAGGCACCAATATGTTGCACCATGGACATTTGGCAAACTTATTCACTTAGTCATGGACATGGGGGCCATTAATCTATATATAAAGTGTATAGCCCACCTAATGCCATCAACATACAGTCTAATTAAAAACACATTTCTCGCTATAAATAAAGTAGCTAAGCATATAAACATCAATGAAGAGCAGCACAAATGTATTAGCTAGTTAGCAAGCATGGAAAGGCCATCTGCACATTGGGCATTTGCCATCCCGTTAAGCAGCAGGTGGCACTTGACTTTATAATGATAAGTTGTGAATGGAGTTTGTAAACCATTTGCTTCATTGACTTGAGAATATTGAGATAAGGGAGGGTATCCCTTCACATTTATAATATCCCACATTGTGATGAGAAGCACCTATATATTAAGGGAATTAAAGGATGTCACTAAAGATGGTCTAACAGGGAGCCAGGTTTCAATCATTTATTGAAATTACAAAACTCTCTACATCCAGGGTCACCAAGAAAGTGTGCTTCTCTTGCAGGTTCTTGGGCTAAATCAGCAAATTGAAAATATCATTCAAGCCAAAGTTAGCTTCAAAGTCTGTAGATTTATTTGGTTCTCTTGGATCATTATCAGATCTAACATCAGATCAAATAAATATGAAGTTATAGAACAAAAATTAGTCAGTATGAACCATGCCGGCAGTAACTGAGGAAATATTACCTTGTCTTTTGGCTAATAAATCCATTTTATATTTACAAGTTACATCAGATTGTCATGCTTTTTACAATAGGGCACTCAATCATTGGGTTGTTGTGTAAGGGATTTTTCAGACATTTTTGAATTTAACCTTTATTTGCATACAGCTACATCAGTTTGAGATGTTTACCATTACTGGCATTTAATAAGAGAACGACACTCAAGGTCGGAGCTACAGCTGACCATATTTAAATGTGTGGAAGCCCATTAACTCATTCTGGTGTTACGACCAGGTGAGAAAGGTGTCTCGGGGTCTTTTACTGTCTTTACCTGGTCTTATTGCAACAGGGTTTAATTTTAAATACACTGTGTTTTGAGTTCCCCCTTAGTGAATCCTTGTTCACCACTTTCCAATTATAAGGCAAAGAAAGAAGCATAAACAGGCTTTCTTAGGTTTAAAGAAGTGAAATTTATTAAACCTTAAACTTAAACTCTAATATGGTAAATGCCTACAGATACACACTGCGCTCCACGCTAGCATGCATACACAATACGCACATGCAAATAGGGACAGAAAAGAGCAGGAGAAAAATAAAGTAAAAAAGTTTGAGGCAATCTCTGAAGAGGGGTTTTTAACTGTGCTTCGACCTCACTGTAGTTCCTTGATTATAGGTACTCTTGCTTTTCGTTGGGGCCCAGTATTCTTCTTAAATCTTGTTCACTGTAGGAGGCTTTTCTCTCTTGGGGTCCATGTGTCTTCAGTGGGTCTTCAGTTCTGTGAGAAAGAGATGAGAGCAGACAGGAGAGAGGTCATTTCAGTCCAGCAGCCAAGAGCTTTCTGCCTTTCTAAGGCAAGTTCAAATTCAAACAGCCAGTTGGTCATGTGACTAAATTGGCCTGACCAGGTCTTCTGTGTATTGGGCAAGCAGGGACTGGGTCCTTTGCTCAAACACTGTCTGCTAGCATGCTAAAAAGGTATTTCCGGCGAGGGCCGTGGCAATTCCTTGTGATAGGCCCTCTTTTCTTCCCAACAGCAATTTTAAGTTTTAATGTTCATGTGGCAAAATAATGTGTGCCTAATGCTTGGCATGACACTGGGCATGATAACATTCCAAATGTAATTAAAATTAAATACTGTAATTACCTCCTTGCAAATCGTTTGATCGATCACTGATATTAACAGTAATGTCGCATTCCCCCCAAGCAAATGTCTGGAGCCGGGACCCATTCTGGATCATCGGGCTTCCAGTAAGAAAATTGTTGACGAAATGGCAGTCATGGGGAATTTTACATAAATTAATCCAGCATAAAAACACAGCATTGAACACCTCAGTGCAACATTAAAGCTAAAGCAAAGTAGTTAATTAAACTTAACAGGCTATGAGTAAGAAGCAACATCTATATATTCAAATATTAAATAAAGTTGTGAATGGATGTGTGGAATGAGAAATCCTTTTATCAGCTTTAGGCATCTTAACTAAAATTACCTTTTAAATTTGGAAGTGCACTGAAGTGCAGTGTTACTTATATTTCTGATAACCTGTTAGAATGCTGTCCAACTGATTTCTCTCATTCCAAGGCAAGTGTAATAAGAAATCAGAACACCAGGAGACTGTTTTGCTGTCATTGTGTTCATTCACAAATCATCAGAAATGCACTTTGTAATTCCATATGGAGCCGTTTGCTTCTAAATGTGGCTTGCGGTTGCTATTGGGGCAAAATTCCCTCTGTTTAAAATCCTGGGGCAGAGACGAGTGGAGATGCAGCTACCAAGGAGTGCTGTTAACAGACACACTGGGCTGGATTTTAAGGAGCCCTCAACGTCAGGATCTATGGCAGCAGGAGGCCTGAAGGTGGTTCCGGATCAGGCCTACCATGGACCTCGACGCTGGCAGGGCCCAGCCTGATCCTCCCGGTGGCGGTGAGGCACCGTGGCAGCCGCCCCGCTGCTCAGCCACGGGACCTAGATTCGAATATGTAGATTATATGTAGATCATTAATATGCAAGCCGCAGCAATTCAGGCAGCAGGTTAGGATCTTCATCCGGATGTACGGCACTCACGCGCCTTCACTTTCACCTCCGTGAAAAGCCAGCGGCAGCGAGGCGTCAGTCCTCAGAGCGTGTGAAGGTGGGTGGATGGCTGCAATATGAGGGCTGTGCATTTAAGAGAGGAGGTTGGTGGGGAACTGCAATGTGAGGGGTTTTAACTCTGTATTCATGAAGAGAGGTACCCCATGTCTTTCTTCCGTAAAGGGTCCACTCTGCGCCTGTTAACGTTTGGTGGGGTGGGAAGGGGGTTGACCTTGTAATCGACCAATGCTGTTTGAGGGAGGGGGGAGCAATGGCACTTCATGACCACTTTGTGTGGGGTAGGGGTCACAAATTGCAGCAGGCTTAAGGTCATGTTGCCAGTGGTACCATCCAGGCAAGGTCAATAATATGACTGTGGTCATGCTGCCCCGCTCTTATTCAAAGCTAAGATGGACAATGTCATGCCGAACCATTTAGGTGAGGCTGGAATGCAGCTGAAGCACCAATTTCTCTGTGCGCTGCTGAATGATGACCTGCAGCCAATAGGCTTTGCTGGACGCCCGATGCCTGTGGCCCTCAAAATGACTGCGGCTGTTAACTTCTACGCCTCCGCATCATTCCAGGGACCCACCGGTGACCTGGGTGGGGTTTCACAGTCAGCAGTGCACCACTGTACCAGGGAGGTCACTGATGCCTTGTACAGGAGGGCTGGTGACTATGTGTGCTTCAGGACAGACCCAGAGGGCCCTTGGATTTGGAGCCATCGTGGGACTCCCACAGCTGCAAGGAGTCATCGACTGCACGCATGTGGCCATCAAGGCTCCAGCCAGACAACCAGCCCCAGACCTCAATAGAAAGGGCTTCTACTCCCTCAATGTGCAGCTAGTCTGTGACCACAGGAAGTGCTTCATGCAAGTGTGTGCCCGCTTTCCAGGCAGCTGCCATGACTCATTCATCCTGCGCCATTTTCAGGTGCCACAGCTCTTCACTGCACTAGCTCAGGGGTTCTAGGGGACAAGGGCTACCCCTTGCAGATGTGGCTCCTGACACCAGTGAGAAACCCCACCAGTGATGCAGAGGAGAGATACAACACCTGTCACAGCTCGACACGAGCTACCATCGAGCAGGCTATCGGCATGCTGAAGATGCGCTTCCGCTGTCTGGATAGATCAGGTGGAGCCCTACAGTATGAACTAGAAAGGGTTGGGCGCATTGTTGCTGTATGCTGTGTTCCACACAGCTTTGCAATACAGAGCGAGGAGGTCTTGCAGGATGATGAGAGATGCTCGGACGATGAGGACACAGAGGAGTTGCAGCAGCACACACGCATGGGAGGGCAAAGAGCATCGATGCAACGCAGAGATGGCGAGCAGAGAGCAAGGGATGCACGACAACGCCTTATTGCTGAGCGCTTCCACAATCCCTGAAGTGCACAATATGCTCCCCACGTCACACACCACCACCCTTCATCTGGTAGGCAGTCTTCTGCATCTGTGACATCTGTGTCTCCACCATTATTGGCAGCAGCTGACTGAGCCATTGCCCATGTGACTGCATTCACGCAGTGACACATCACGCATACTGGCATGGCAATGATGTTTTTCCATACATCGACAATTCTGTCAGGTCAATGATGTAATGGGAAGACACATTATCGGCACATGCTGGCATGCATCATTCACACAGTAAAAATGAGACACATGTTAGAAAAGCACATTCAATGAGAAGGAATTAATACATAGGCGTGTCACCTGTGAAAACCCTTATGTGTCATGGTGTCTTTTGTAAATGTTTGCAGGTGCTCCTTCGCAGTGCAACTTCTGCGCTAGCAGCTTGACTGGAGGCAGGCTGCTGATCAGGATGCCCTTTGGCTTTGGATGACTTGGGCGGTCATTCTCTGGGCGCACGAGGCCTGGAGGGCCCTGGCCGCTAGAGCACCTTCTGCACGAGTGCAGGGCTCTCCTCAGACGTCATGGCTGCTGGAGCTCGATTCACCGGTGGAGGGGCTGAGGAGCCTGTGTCCACACTAGAATCACCTTGAGGGGGGGGGGGGGACCCTAGATAAAGAGCGCTGGCTCGCCTCCTCCCTCTCAAGGCTCGTAGAAACCTCGCTGTTCTCCTGCGAAGGACCAGTAGCAGAGACAGTGGCTGTGGTGGGGAAGAGATAGTTGCCCACCTCCTTCTGGAATGTGTCTTTGCAAAGCAGGTGTGGAAAGAGATGCAGTGGTTTTTGTCAAAGTTCATCCCAAGCAGCTCTGTAACACGGGAGTCTGTGCTCTACAGGCTGTTCCCAGGGACGCACACCGAGATAAACATCAACTGCTGCTGGAGGACTATCAATTCGGTGAAAGATGCCCTTTGGTCTGCCCGAAACTTGCTGGTCTTCCAGCGCAAAGAGTTGTCCACGACCGAATGTTGCAGACTGGCACATTCCAAGGTCCAGGACTACGTGCTGAGGGACACACTAAAGCTTGGGGCAGCCGCAGCAAAGGCTCAATGGGGAAAGACCATTGTGTAAGGTCCCCCCACCAAGCTGAACTGAGGGGCTGGATCCATGGGAAACCCCTCCAACTGTATCGGGAACATTTTCGTTTGCTGTAAAATGTATATGGCACGAGAAATGAAATGGAAGGGTTGTGAGGGAACTCAAGAGGTGAGGTGAGAGTGACTGCCCTTGACATCAAGGCAGCATTTGACCGAGTATGGCATCAAGGAGCCCCAGCAAAACTGGAGTCAATGGGAATCAGAGGGAAAACCCTTCGCTGGTTGGAGTCATACCTAGCACAAAGGAAGATGGTTGTGGTTGTTGGAGGTCAATCTTCTGAGCTCCAGGACATCACTGCAGGAGTTCCTCAGGGTAGTGTCCTTGGCCCAACCATCTTCAGCTGCTTCATCAATGACCTTCCTTCTATCATATGGTCAGAAGTGGGGATGTTCGCTGATGATTGCACAATATTCAGCACCATTCGCGACTCCTCAAATACTGAAGCGTGTCCGTGTAGAAATGCAGCAAGACCTGGACAATATCCAGGCTTGGGCTGATGAGTGGCAAGTAACATTTGCGCCACACAAGTGCCAGGCAATGACCATCTCCAACAAGAGAGAATCTAACCATCTCCCCTTGACATTCAATGGCAATACCATCGCTGAATCCCCCACTATCAACATCCTGGGGGTTACCATTGACCAGAAACTGAACTGGAGTAGCCATATAAATACTGTGGCTACAAGAGCAGGTCAGAGGCTAGGAATCCTGCGGCGAGTAACTCACCTCCTGACTTTCCAAAGCGTGTCCACCATCTACAAGGCACAAGTCAGGAGTGTGATGGAATACTTTCCACTTGCCTGGATGGGTGCGGCTCCAACAACACTCAAGAAGCTCAACACCATCCAGAACAAAGCAGCCCACTTGATTGGCACCCCATCTACAAACATTCACTCCCTCCACCACCAAAGCATAGTGGCAGCAGTGTGTACCATGTACAAGATGCACTGCAGCAACGCACCAAGGCTCCTTAGACAGCGCCTTCCAAATCCGCGACATCTACCACCTCGAAGGACAAGAGCAGCAGATGCATGGGAACATCACCACCTGCAAGTTCCCGTCCAAGTCACACACCATCCTGACTTGGAACTATATCGCCGTTCCTTCACTGTCGCTGGGTCAAAATCCTGGAACTCCCTTCCTAACAGCACTGTGGGTGTACCTACCTCACATGGACTGCAGCGGTTCAAGAAGGCAGCTCACCACCACCTTCTCAAGGGCAATTAGGGATAGGCAATAAATGCTGGCATAGCCAGTGATGCCCACATCCCATGAATGAATAAGAAAAAAAAATGATTGTATTGAAGGAAACTGATCTCCTTTGCACTGTTTGTAATTTTTGACTTGGTGCTGTTTGGAACTGTTTTGTCATGTGTTTTTTTTTACAGATTTTTATGAATAAAGTATATTTTGGAAATTAAAAAAAACAGTAGCAGAGACACACTCCAGGCCCCTGCTCCCTCTCTTGCCTAGCCACTGCTGTGTCCAGCTCATGTCTGAGGCGAGGGTTTGCAGGTGTGCGCGCATCTGTGGAATGTGGCCCTCCTTGATGATTGCCATCCTCTTCATGGAGGAAGCCACATGCTCATGTGCCTGGGATGTGGCAGGTGTCATGGCCTGAATGGACTCCCCCATCATCTGCTCAAGGCTGTGCATGGCCTGTGGCATCTCCGCCAGATGTTGCCTTCCCTCCACCTACAACTCCAGCATGTCCTGTGCTGTTGTCACCAGAGGATCATCATCAGCCTGGGACACCCACAGTCATCCAACTCTCAGAGGCCTCGGCTGTCTCAACTCCAGCCAGCTGTTCGAGCGTGTGTGTGGTGCTGTCACTAGCTAGTGTCCCTGATTCTAAAGCCAAGTGGAAACCCACTGAGGTGAAAGTATCTGCACTGGTGGGAGGTGCAGGAAAGCTGATGGAATGGTGCATCCTCTGAGTGTTACTCCTCCTCAGACGTTTACGGGAGTCCCTCCGGGCTGTGGTCATCTATAAATACTAACCTGCAAGATGCAAGAAGAACATGTGTGGGTTAGGCTGCATATATCCCATTATGGACAACATGCCAAAGGTAGCTCTTCATTATTGATGAATTTTTTGATGATCGGCAATAATCACTCTCTTGGGCAGGGGCCCCGATCTCCCTGTTTGATATAGCACATCCGTCTTGGCACTCCGTTAGCCTAAGGCTGTTCTTCAGCCTGGTTGAGAGGTCATATGACTGGGATACCACCAGCAGTCCTGGATACCTCCCTTATGTTATGGGCCCTCTTCTCCTGAAAGAGGAAGGATGTTACAATTACATATTGGCATATGTTTCACCATGACTATTCTGTTACCATGGCCCCTTGTCACCAACTGGAGAATGTAATGTATCTCATACTGACTTACTCTGTTATGGGATTTACTGGGACTGAGGTATGAACCAGGGTGACCTGTTTCACAGATGCGAATAGTCGTCTGCCATGATTATGTTATTACCTCCCTGTCTTTGGAATGGCAGTGGCACCCTCACCATGTGGTACACCATATAGTGACACCAAAATCACACACAACAAATGTGGAACATAGCACTTGGATTGGCAGAATGCAGGAGATCTTTGACCCTCTTCCTACACTGGACCCAGTGGCTTTTGGTGATCCCATGGCTGCTGACATCCTGCGATCTCCACCCAGGTTTACTTGGCCAGGCGGGAGGACCTCTTCTTGTCATTGCCGGGGAAGAGGACCTCCCTCCTTTCCCTTGTAGCCTGGAGGAGAATCAGCAGGGAGGCATCAGTGAAGCATGGAGCCACCTTTTGCTCTGACCTCTGACATCCTCAACAGCCTTCCCAGCAGCGGGGGAGGGTTGCTGTTGTTGAAGTTGAAAGTGATGTTAAATGAGAAACACTTCCAATGAATGAGCTGCTGTGGAATGCAAGGAAAGAGTGAATGCGGGGCTGGCAGGCTTTTAAAGATGGTGCCAACACATTTTCCGATGTCAGCTGATGCCGTGATCGGTGTCGCACCTGCCACCCCTACCATGTGAGTGGGGGAGATGGCTGCCTCCATTATATTCAATGGCTGCCCGCCGCGTAATCGTGGCAGCATGGCCACTCACATGACACACGGGACTGCTGTCATTATCCGCGCCCACCACTGATCCCAGCAGCAGGATCATTAAATTCAGCCCCATGAGTGGGATAATGTGCCACAGGAATAACAGTTGTCCCTTAATATGAGAACAGAAGAAATGGGGCCAGGAGCAGGCCATATAGCTTCTTGAGCTTGCTTCACCATTCAATAAGATCATGACCGATCTTCTACCCAAATCCACTTACTTGCCTTGCCCCTATATTCCCATGATGGTATTAGCACACCTGAGACCACACGAAATGGCCCCCATGTTCTGTCAAAACTGAAAACCAGTAAATGCCACATTGTAAGACCTTTAAGTTCAGGCTAAAACCATGATTTATTTACAAATAAGAGGAAAGGCACGGATACTGATGGTACAAGTTTTTAGAAATTACTAAAGATAGAATTAGTCTAAAAAGAGTGAATGTCTTGGAACACATTTCTTACACAGTTTGTTACACAATATGACTTTTGCATGAAATAGTCTCTCATAGAGGACAGGTGAAGGTGGAAACAATAGTGAGGAGGAGCTAGGAGAAGTAGAGAACCTGGAAAATTCCCAGATTGAACCCCTTACTATGAAACTAGCTAACACAGAAGTCTAAGAGAGGCTAGGCACAGTACTTGATTATTTAAATAGCACACAGAGGAAGGGCATAGCAACACTTCTAAGAGAGTTTGGGGAAGTGTGTAGGGACAAACTGAGTTGCACTTCTTTGACTACTCATGATGATGTAGATGTTGGGGAGACCCTGCCTATTAAACAGAAGCCATACCGAGTGAGCCCCGATTAATTGGCTCAAGTCCGAGAGGAGACTTCATGCTAGACAATGACCTAATCAAGGCTAGTCAAAGCAACTGGAGTTCTCCTATAGTATTGGTTCCTAAGCCAGAAAGTCCAAAGCAACTCTGCATTGACTATTGGAAAGTTAGCACAGAGACTCGAACTGATTCATATCTGATTTCTTGCATTAAAAATTGTATTGACTAGGCAGGCAACTCCTCCTACATCAGCAAAATTGATTTTTTACAAGGATATTGGCAAGTCCCCATGACTGCCCAAGCTAAAGAAATCTTGGATTTTGTAACACCAAATGCCATATTCCAAAGTAAAGTCATGCCATGCACAAACAGTCCATTATAACCTTGAGGTCCATTAGATCGTACATTTCCGGCGAGACTCATCCTGCTTTTCTGTTACATTTTGATAACAACTTGTTACATGATTTTTGCTATCTGTTCTTTTCTTTCTCTCTATCAGTTTATGTTATTAGTTCACATCACAATGTAATTCCATAGTAAATTACTTATTCGGGTTTTCAAGAATCGTGGTCTCAGACCCAACACCAAACTCAAAGGGCTGAATTTTATGGATCCCATCGGGACAGGAACGGAGGCGGTGGGGGTGGTTGGGTGGGGGGGGGGGGGGGGGGGTCGTGCGGGGGGAGAGCCCATAAAGTTGTTTTAGAAGTCGGACTGGCAGAGTGCCCTTCACCCTCCCGACGTCTTCCAAATTAATTGGGACGGGGAAGGCTGAGGACGGCCTTCACACCCCAGGCCGATTGAGACCTCAATTTAATAGAAAGAGGAGGAGCCCACTGACGTGGCGAGGCACCACCATGTAAAACCTGGCAGCCTCCTAACAGCTTCGGGGGTCCCTCCTTTGGGGTAATTCAAGGGCCCCTGGAGGGCCGAAACATCACTAACTCAACTCCCCACCCTGTCGCCTAGGCCTGTCTGAATAGCCCCAGCGAATCTGACCCCACTCAGCTCCCCAGGGTCTCCGGCATCCTCAGTGTTGCAGGGCCTCCTTCAGTACTGGCAGTTGCCACTGCTCTGGAGGTGGGAACTTGCCCCTTAAAGGGACACATCTCGGATGGCAGGCAGTTAATTGGCTGCCCACCATTAAATAGCTACAGGAGTCCAATGACGGGCCAAGGCGGGGTGTCCCTCCACCTACCAGCCTATTGCCAGGATCCCCATCTTCAAAACAAAGTTCAGTCCAAAGTCTATTGGGCAATGGTTCTCCCCATGCTTCTCTACGATGCTGAAGTTTGGACCACTTATAAATGCCATATTAAGACCATGGAACAACATCATCAATGCTGTCTTAGAAGGATTTTGCAAATCAAGTGGGAAAATAAAAGGACAGACATGAGCATCCTCCAAGACACAGATATGGCAAGTATAGAGACCGTGATAATCTCACATCAGCTGAGATGGACAGGACATGTTGGCAGAATACCTGACTCAAGACTGCACAAACAGGTGCTCTACTCAGAGCTACGCCACGGAGCCTGTTCACACAGGACCAAAGGAAACATTTCAAAGACAATCTCAAATCCTCCATGAAGGTCTGCTCTATTAACATCAACACGTGGGAAGTAGATGCACAGTCATGACCAAAATGGTGATCCCTCATTAAAAATGGTGTCAAGACCTTCCAGTCAACGAGAGCAGCCAGAAAGAGAACGGCGAGAGAGCCAGAAATCCACCGCTACTGCAACTGGCCAACAGCCAATTCCTCTCTGTGGGAAAGCCTGAAAGGCTGAAATAGGGCTCATAAGCAATCTGCGAACCCACAGCCAATGCTGACATCTCACTTCTACCCAGCCATCTGCAAGAATCATCCTCAACACGAGGGATTGCCAATGAAAGGGATAGAATTGAAAAGCAGAGTTATGTAAAACTTGTATCAAACATTAGTTGATCGTACTTAGAATACTGTGCTCAGTTCTGGTCTCCATATTATTAAAGAAGTATATAGAGCCACTAGAGAAGGTGCTAAAGATATTTACTGGGATAATACCACGACTGAGAGATTATCACAGAATCACAGAATGATTACAGCACAGAAGGAGGCCATTTGGCCCATTGTGTCTGCACCGGCTCTCCGAATGAGCAATTCACCTAGTGCCTTTCCCCCGCCTTCTCCCCATAACTCTGCACCTTCTTCCTTTTCAGATAACAGTCTAATTCCCTTTTGAATGCCTCGATTGAACTTGCCTCCACCACACTCTCAGACCTTAGCCACTTGCTGCGTGAAAAAGTTTTTCCTCAGGTCACTTCTGCTTCTTTTACCAATCACTTTAAATCTGTGCCCTCTCATTCTCGATCTTTTCATGAGTGGGAACAGTTTCTCTCTATCTACCCTGTCTAGACCCCTCATGATTTTGAATACCTCTATCAAATTTCCTCTCAGCCTTCTCTTCTCTAAGGAAAATAGTCCCAACTGCTCCAATCTAACTTCGTAACTGCAGTTTCTCATCCCTGGAACCATTCTCGTGAATCTTTTCCGCACTCTGTCCAATGCTTTCACATCTTTCCTAAAGTGCGGCACCCAGAACTGGACACAATACTCCAGCTGAGGCTGAACTAGCGTCTATACAAGTTCAACATAATCTCCTTGCTCTTGTGCTCTATGCCCCTTTTAATAAAGCCCAGGATACTGTCTGCTTTATTAACCATGCTCTCAACCTGTCCTGCCACCTTCAATGACTTATGCACATATACACCCAGGTCCCTCTGCTCCTGCACTTCCTTTAGAGTTGTACCCTTTATCGTATATTGTCCCTTCATGTTCTACCTACCACAATGAACCACTTCACATTTCTCTGAATTGAACTTCATTTGTCACTTGTCTGCCCATTCCACCAACTTGTCTATGTCCTTTTGAAGTTCTACACTATCCTCCTCACAGTTCACATTGCTTCCAAGTTTCGTATCGTCTGCAAATTTTGAAATTGTGCCCTGCACACCAAGGTCTAGATCATTAATATATATCAGGAAAAGCAAGGGTCCCAACACTGACCCCCTAGGGAACTCCACTATAAACCTTCCTCCAGCTTGAAAACATCCAATAACCTCTACTGTTTCCTGTCACACAGTCAATTTTGTATCCATGTTGCTACTACCCATTTTCTTCCATGAGTTATAGCTTTGCTCACAAGTCTGTTGTGTGGCGTTGTATCAAATGCCTTCTGGAAGTCCATCTATACCACTTTTTATTTTATTTGTTCAGGGGATGTGGGGATTTCTATCCAGGCCTACATTTATTGTCCATCACAAATTGCCCTTGAGAAGGTGATGGTGAGCTGCCTTCTTGAACTGTTGCAGTCCTTGGGGTGTAAGTACCCCAACAGTGCTGTTCGGAAGGGAGTTCTGTTCAGTTTCATTCCTTTTCTTAGGCTTTGTAGCAGTTTGATATAACTGAGTGGCTTGCTAGGCCATTTCAGAGGGCATTTTAAGAGTCAACCAAATTGCTTTGGGTTTGGAGTCATATATAGGCCAGACCAGGTAAGGACATTTGCAAACCAGATGGGTTTTTACAATTGACAATGGTTTCATGATCACCACTGGACTAGCTTTTTTTTTAAAATTCCAGACTTATTAATTGAATTCCAATTCCACCATCTGCCATGGTGGGATTCAAACCCCATGTGCCCATAGTATTAGCCTGGGCTCTGGGTTAATTAGTCTAGTGACATTACCACTTCACCACCGCCTCCCCGCTTAACAGCATTGCCCTCTTCAACCCTCTCTGTTACAAAGAACAAAGAACAAAGAACTGTACAGCATAGGAACAGGCCATTCGGCCCTCCAAGCCTGCGCCGATCTTGATGCCTGCCTAAACTAAATCCTTCTGCACTTCCGGGGTCCATATCCCTCTATTCCCATCCTATTCATGTATTTGTCAAGATGCCTCTTAAACGTCTCTATGGTACCTGCTTCCACCACCTCCCCCGGCAACAAGTTCCAGGCACTCACCACCCTCTGTGTAAAGAACCTGCCTCGCACATCCCCTCTAAACTTTGGCCCTCGCACCATAAACCTATGTCCCCTAGTAACTGACTCTTCCACCCTGGGAAAAAGCTTCTGACTATCCACTCTGTCCATGCCGCTTATAACTTTGTAAACCTCTATCATGTCGCCCCTCCACCTCCGTCGTTCCAGTGAAAACAATCCGAGTTTATCCAACCTCTCCTCATAGCTAATGCCCTCCAGACCAGGCAACATCCTGGTAAACCTCTTCTGTACCCTCTTCAAAGCCTCCACGTCCTTCTGGTAGTGTGGCGACCAAAATTGCACGCAATATTCTAAGTGTGGCCTAACCTCTTCCAAAAACTCCAGCAAGTTTTACACAATTTACAGTTGACAAATCTGTGTTGGCTTTCCTTAATTAACCCACATTTGACCATGTGCCTTTTGTTCCGAATTATTTTTCAAGAAGTTTCCCCACTACTGAAGTTAAACTGACTGGCCTGTAGTTGCTGGGCTTTTTGAACAAGGGTGTAACATTTGCAATTCTCCAGTCCTCTGGCACCACCCCTGAATCAAAGGAAGACTGGAAAATTAATGGCCAGTGCTTCCGCAACCTCTGCTCTCACTATACTTATCAGGAAAAATTGAACAAACTGGGACTTTCTTCTCTAGTAAAGAGGTCTTTAAGATTATGTAGAGGCTTGCTAAATAGATATAGAAAAATGTGGGGGAGACTAGAATTAAAAGTTATAACTTACGATTTGTCCTGATGAGTGCAAGACGAAAAGCTTCGACAACATGTGTCTATTTTCAGCAATATTCAAGTTCTGTACTACCAAAACACTATCAAATAGTCGCTAATAAAGTCATTAGGGAATTCAGGAGAAACCTCTTTACCCAGACAATGTTTAGAATATGGAGCTCAATACCACTTGAGTAGCTGAGACGACTAGCATAAATGCATTTAAGAGTAAGTTAGATAAGCAAATGAGGGAGAAACTAATAGAAGGATATGTTGAATATAGCCTAGAATATGAATGAGCAGTTTTTCAGAGAATGAATGCTGAAATGTCTGATATGACATGTGGTGTGTGCACGCTTATGTTCTGCTGGGTATGCAAAGAATGCTATATTGGTTAGGGTGTCTTGCGTTCACTAAAGGTGATCGATTGAAACAAGCTTAGCCTATGCAAATCAGGGGCCTAATGCCCACTTCATGCCACTATCTGATATTGGCAACCGACTGTGGCATCCACAGGTGACCAACAGTCAAACCAATCTTTATTAAATGGACTGCTGGAGGCTTCAACTGAAAATATTTTAAAAATGTGTTACTCCTTTGCAGACTTTCTGTGTCCTCCTCAATAATTGCTTTCCCACCTATCTTTGTATTGTCAGCAAATTTGGCTACAATACACACTGTCCCTTCTTCCAAGTCATTAATATATATTGTAAATAGTTGAGGCTCCAGCACTGATCCCTATGGCATTCCACTAGTTACAGTTTGCCAAATTGAAAATGCCCCATTTGTGCCGACTCTCTGTTTCCTGTTAGTTAGCTAATCCTCTATCCATGCTAATATATTACCCCCAACACCATGAGCTCTTATCTTGTGTAGTAACCTTTTATGTGGCACCTTATCGAATGCCGTTTGGAAATCCAAATACACTACATCTACTGGTTCCCCTTTATTCACCCTGCTTGTTATATCCTCAAAGTACTCTAAAAAAATTTGTCCAACATGATTTCCCTTTCATAAAACCACGTTGACTCTGCTTGATTGTATTATGATTTTCTAAATGTCCTGCTACTGCTCTCTTAATGGTGGATTCTAACATTTTCCCAATAACAGATGTGAGGCTAACTGGTCTATAGTTTCCTGCTTTCTGTCACTTGCACAGTTTAATGTGTCTCTGGGATTCCTGCTCTGCCACTGGTTCTTCTTGTCCGGTGAGAGCATTTCCACCCATTTTCTTTGAACTTTTATAATCCACATGTTTATGACCATTTTTTTCCTTATCATTTTTTAGTTATCTCAAAGTCATTTTTTTTATCTTGCTTTTAACCATCCTCAAGGTCTTTTGTTTACTACTTATGAACAGTTCATTCTTTACAGTCTCATTGAAGCTGTTATGTTTTATTGATGGGTACAGTAGCACAGTTTTTAGGTAACTGGATAGCAATCCAAAGGTCTGGCCTAATGATCTAGAGACATGAGTTCAAATCCTGCCATGGTAACTGGGGAATTTAAATTCAATTAATCAAATAAAATCCAGAATTATAAGCCTAGTCTCAGTAATGGTGGTCATGAAACTACCAGATTGTTGTAAAAACTCATCTGATTCACCAATGTCCTTTAGGGAAGAAAATCTGCTGTCCTTACCTGGTCTGGCCTATATGTGACTCCAGACCCACAGCAATGTGGTTGATTCTTAACTGCCCTCTGAAATATCCTTCGCAAGCCATTCAGTTATATTCAAGAATGCAGTTCACCATCACCTTCTCAAGGGCAATTAGGGATGGACAATAAATGCTGGCTTTGCCAGCAATGCCCACATCACATGTATAATAATAATAAAAACGCTGTAACCCACATTCTTCCTTTGCAGGCACATACACGTTTTCCTCCTTGGAATGATAATTAACCCTTTCCATGTTCAATTTCTATAGAAACTTCATTTTAGTTACCATAGTGCAATGATTCATAATAAATACACATATATAATGATAATTCAAGAGCTTCATGCAGGTCAACTCCAACTGGTGCCCATATACAGGCCCCTAGATCTGTTACAAGAGCAAAATAGTGAAGATGCTAGAAATCTGAAATAAAGACAAAAATGCTGGAAATACTCAGCAGGTCTGGTAGCATCTGTGGGAAGAGAAACAGTATTAACTCTTTTGTCATTTAATCTCTCCTGTCTACCATCCTATCACAGACCTTTCCTTTTGTTCTTTTTTCCCACCATCTCCCATTTCACCCTGCTTAAAACCGATTACATTTCTAACTTTTCCCAGTTCTGATGAAAGGTCACAGACCTGATGTGTTAGCTCTGTTTCTCTCTACACACTTGCTGCCAGACCTCCTGATATTTACAGCATTTTCCATCTTTATCCTAGATCTGTCAGTAAGGAGTGGGATGGCTGGTCTGGCATGTCCTGAAAGCCCTGAGACAGTAGCCTGTAGCCTGGCACCAAGTAGCTGAAAGACAGTTATGTCTAATCTGACCCTACTGCCTCCAAAGTTGCAGTGTGTGCTTCTATGGAGGAGAATCCCAGGCCATTTTGAAATAGGATAAACTTCCTCAGCAGCTAACCTCAATTACATGTAGGTACGATGTTCCTCAAACATCCATCTTTTCAGCAAGGATTCATGAGATATGAGTCACAGTGCCCAATGTGTTGGTGTCCAAAGTGCCTGAGAAAGAGAAAGTACAATGGTATGAATGCCACCTTGCTGCATCGTTGAAGCTTTTCCGGCACTGGTCTGCAGTTCTGCAGTTGAGAGAGGTAAAGCTCAGTGCACAGGCTAATGGATCCAGCATCAGATTTGAGTCAGGGGTTGTGTTTCAGTTTAAATCTGATGGGTGACAATGAATGAAAGCACCAGGACATTCAGTAGTCAAAGAACAGGACAGAGAAGGGATAAAACACCAAAAGATGTGGAAAATTAATGAGCTGGTAGAGCATTAAAGCACTGTGGTTAAAGGCACAGTATTATCTTGGAAAATAATGTCAACAGCAATAAGTACAAGGCAACCTATGATACTCAGTGTAGTGTTGGACATGCTGCCCACAATACTTCAGAGACAAGGGACTGAATTTTTGTTTAGGGGTCGTGTCCCCAACATTGGGTGTATTTCCAGGTCCCAATCCCACATCAAGTCACACCTGCTGAGTGGCCTTAATAGACCCTTTAACCAGTCTAATGGTCTACCCACCGCTTGCGGGCAGATAGCTATCATTCCCACCCGATCATCCTGGAACGAAAATGGCCCAGAAGCAGGACCAAAGTGAGAGACTGACACGCTGGCCAGTGGCAGGAAATTGCAGGCCCATCTGCCTCCAGTCCTGCCTCTGTGGCTGTATGAAACATTTTTGAAACATGGTCATTATGAAAGTTACAGCACTAAAAGACTCTTTGGTCTATATGATATCCCCCGTTTAGAATACAGGATTGAATATGTTTGATTTTTCCAACTACGGATCAGATGATGATTGATGAGCATTTTATTTACTGAACATGCTGACAATATTTTTGGCACTACAATGAATTCCATTTACAGCAGACGTGATTTGCCTGGACAAAAACTAAATGAACTAACAGCAATGGATGTTCTGTCTGGGCAGGAATTGTCTGAACTTCTCGTCACTTAACTTAATCGTTATTCACCTGAACTGGCGTAACTTTGAGTGTGCCCTAAACAACTTACAGATTGCTGGAGATACACAGAAATGTTTGCACAAACCGAGGTTTGATTGTTGGCATGTTACTGTTGGTGTTAAGATGGAGTCCACTCAGCAGTTTCCACTGTTCTCAAGCTCTGCAGACCATTTCTGTTTGGACATGACCCATGAAGTAGAGGGTGAGTAGAAAATCTATCTGAATGGTTTTAAATGCTTCTGAGCAGAGTAATGATCTTGTGTAAATGGCTGATACTTTTGACAAGCTTTGGTTTAATGTAAAAATTACTTTTCTTCAGCTGCACTGATACAAACTCTGAAGAGGTCTTCGAGCCAAATTGCTTTGCTCTTCTGGTGGAAAGCTGGTGTTACATAAAATGGAAGGGTTGAAAAGACATTTAATTTGCTATATTAATGAATGAAATAACAAGTACTCTGACTTATTACTGATTGCATTTAAAACTATGTCCGAAGACGTTGTTCTTCATTTGGTGGAGTAATGATCAATCGGTCGATCTGCCTCCCCCCACTCAGACAGTAGTTCTCCATCGGTGGTGCTGTGGTAGCTCCAATGTATTGCTTCCCCAGTAAATAAAACCTGCAACATCTAGAATGGGAGGGAAATGATTACAGTAACTTGTGGGGGAGTGCATGGAGCAAACAGTTCATAAATGTGTGGAATGATCACTCACCAAAGAAAGAACTTACATTTATATAGCACCTTTCACAACCTCAGGATGCCCCGATGAAGTACTTTTTGGAGTGTAGCCACTCTGATAATGTAGGAGACATGGCAGCAAATTTGAGCACAGCAAGGTCCCAAAACAGCTATGAAATGCATAACCAGATAATCTGTTTTGGTGATGTTGTTGGATAAACATTGACAAAGACACAAGGGAGAACTCCCCTGCTCTTTTTTGAGATCTTTTATGTCCACTTGAGAGAACATATGGGACCTCTGCTTAATGTCTCATCCAAAAGGTGGCACTTCCAACAGTGCAACACTGCTTCAACACTGCACTGGAGTGCCAATCTAGATTTTGTGCGCATGTCTTTAGAGTGGGACTTGAACACTCAACCTTCTGATAGAGACGAGACTGCTATCACTCAGCCAAGGTGAAGGAGAGGCAGAGCAGGAAGATTTTTCTGCTGCTAGTTTGGTGTGGTAAAAAGTATCTCACATTAGGTGGGTACAGACCAAATACAATACTGAACTTCTCTCCAATGTCTTGGGGATCTAGCATTATCCTAACACTTAATCCTCCGCCTCAAAAAAAAGCTGGTGAGGCTAAGCCAATTTAAAATTTCAAAACTGAGATTGATAGCTTTTTGTTAGACAAGAATATTAGGTATTACAGAACCAAGGTTGGGTAGATGGAATTAAGCTACAGTCATGATCTGGCTTAAGGGGCTGAATGGTCTACTCCGGCCCTTCTGTTCCTATTTTTCTAGGTTGGAGAATAAGTGGGAAAATGATTTCTGCCATTTCTAACCTGCAAAAGGAAATATTTCACATCTGTTATGACTGAGACAGGGAGAGTACACTGTTTATTCTAGTTACACTTCTCCATGGGTCAAAACATAAATTTAAATCCTGTCCCACTTACCAATACAGTCAATCACAGACTCTATTTTTATCCCAGAATAAAACACACCAACCAGGTTTCTTTAATAAACAACAAAATTATCAGTTCATTATAAAACAAGTCTTAACCAGTAATGAAGTAAAGCATAAACACACAGATTGAAATATTAATGTTCCCTATTTACCTTAGCCCCTCACGCTCACACACACTTGCATACATAGGTTAAGCGAAAAAATAAAAGGGAATTTTGCTTCAGAACTCTGTTACAAAAAAAAAGACCAAAAAAAAAGACCAAAAAAACTACTTAGGCTGAATATTTGCTAATTCTTGAAGAAAAAAGAGAAGATGTGGAAATGTGTCCTTTGTTTTGGTTTGGTGTTCCAAATGTGTATAGATGGCTGTCACTGGGATCTTCCTGGAACAGTTCTTTCCAAGCGATGTTGAAGATCAGTTTGGGTAGGCTTTCCAAGAAATGCAGCTACAGAGGCTTCAGATAGCCTTGCAGCAGAAATGTGGCAATAGGGGTTTCAGTTCCCACACATTCAATGTGCAGAGTTTATTCCAATACAGGAAGAAAGAGGAGACTGGCACACTGGACATGCAGGGTTTCTTTTAAAGGGAGAGAAAGAGATGAGTTGGGTTTTCTTGGCAGGCAAAAGCCAACTGTCTTTTTTTTAACAATTCAAAGTGAAACCAAAAGCATTCCAGAAGTCAAGCCTCCTAACCTCTATAAAGCTTGACCTGTCACTTCTCTGTAAACATCTACTCCAAGTCAAAACAATAAGCTCCCTGCTGGTATTTAATCTGAAAACAGGTGCCTTCCAGTAAGGGCTTGTTCACAAGCCAAGTCCAGGAACCTTCTGGTGACTTCTTTTAAAACAACACAAAATTCAGTATCTCTTCAAGCTTCTAGATGAATCAATGTCCAGAATTCAACTGTAAGCCCTTAAAACATATTTTACAAAAAATAGAAGCGCTCTCGTAACCGGTGTTCTGCCAACCTTCCATCAAAATCATCCAGTTGATTGGGAGAATCCCCGAGGATGTTCCCAGTAAGAGAAAATTATTTTCAGTTGCAGCTTGCAGAAGCCAGTTTTTGAACCATGTACTTTGTCTATATATAAAATTCAATACCATAATTTTCTTTATTTGACAAATGTTGAAAAATTTGCTTTCATTAAAACCTGTTAATTAAATTCCTGTCTAGGATATTTTAATGAGTCATTAATCTCTTTATGTAAGTGAGTTAACAGTATTAAATAGTGCAGACTGGAATTTAATGTAAATACATTAACAAGTTCATTGGGTACACTGTATAGACGGCATTAAACCACAGTATGTTTTAAGATGCCTAAGTCACAAGTTGCACCAGCATCTCCACAGACAAATGTATTGCCACAGGGAATCTTTGCTGCTATTCTGTTGTTTCAAGCTGGTCAAAAGCATATGATTTGGAGCATAGCCTGAACATTGTAAAGTGTGCACTCAACCCTGTCACAGCCTGCCTGTTGTTTAAACCTTGCAGTTTAAACATAATAAATATTGGTTGGTCCACCTAAATGTATCACAGTCAATCATAATACTTAGAACCATTTACCATATCAAAATTGATCTCAAGTACATTTCCTGTCCTTATGGTATAAAACTATTTATTCTCATGACTGAATTCAGCCTAACCTCTTTACAAAATAAGAATGCCGCCTCCCTGTGACATGAAGCCTGTCCTTTGACAGAATGTTACAATACTGGTTGCCTTCACTTACTTTGCTAAGATATCCATCCCCACCTTCCTGTGGCAGGGGTTTCAGCCATCGTGTCAAACATATATCCAGTTGAATGAATGGATATATAAGAATAGGAACCCCCAGTATAAGTGTAGAACCATAGAAAAGCCATAGCACAGAAAGAGGCCATTCAGCCCATCCTGTTTGCGCCGGTTAAAAAAACTAGCTGCCCATTCTAATCCCACCTTCCAGCACCTGGTCCATAGCCTTGCAGGTTACAGCACTTCAGGTACAGGCCCAAGTACCTTTCAAATGAGTTGAGGGTTTCTGCCTCCACCAGCGATCTGGGCCATGAATTCCAGACAGCCACCACCCTCTGGGTGAAAATGTTTTTCCTCATGTCCCCACTAATCCTTCTACCAATCACCTTAAATCTGTGCCCCTGGTAAATGACCTCTCCACTAGGGTAAACAGGTCCTTCCTGTCTTTCTAGGCCCCATATAATTTTGTACACCTCAATTAAGTCACCCCTCAGCCTCATTTTTTCTAGGGAAAACAACCCTGCCTAGCCTAGCCCTATTTCCTGATAGCTGCAATTTTCAAGCCCTGGCAACATTCTTGTAAATCTCCTCTGCACTCTCTCCAGAGCAATTATGTCCTTCCTGTAATGTGGTGACCAGAACTGTACGCAATACTCCAGCTGTGGCCTAACCAGCATTTTATATAGTTCCAGCATCACATCCCTGCTTTTGTATTCTATACCTCGGCCAATAAAGGAAAGCATTCCATATGCCTTCTTCACCACTTTATCTAGCTGTCCTGCCTCCTTCAGGGACCTGTGGACATACACTCCAAGGTCTCTCACTTCTTCTACCCCTCTCAATATCCTCCTGTTTATTCTGTATTCCCTTGCTTTAATTGCCCTTCCCAAATGCATTACCTCACACTTCTCCAGATTGAATTCCATTTGCCACTTCTCCGCCCATTCAACCGAACCATTGATATCATTCTGGAGTCTACAGCTATCCTCTTCACTATCAATTACACAGCCAATGTTTGCGTCATCTGCAAATTTCCCAATCATGCCTCCCACATTTAAGTCCAAATCATGAATATATACCACAAACAGCAAGGAACCCAACACTGAGCCCTGTGGAATGCCACTGGAATTCACTTTCCATTCGCAAAAACATCCATCGACCATTACCCTTTGTTTCCTGTCCTTGAGCCAATTTTGGATCCAACTGGCCACATTCCCCTGAATTTCATGGGCTTTTACTTTTCTGACCAGTCTGCCATGTGGGACCTTGTCAAATGCCTTACTAAAACCCATGTAGAAAACATCCACAGCACTACCCTCATCAATTCTCCTTGTTACTTCCTCAAAAAATTCAATTAAGTTAGTAAGACACGACCTTCCCTTAACAAATCCATGCTGACTATCCTGATTAATCCATGTCTTTCTGAGTGACAGTTTATGCTATCACTTAGAATTGATTCTAATAATTGCCCACCATCAAGGTCAGACTGATTGGCCTATAATTATTTAGCCGATCCCTCACAACCTTTTTAAACAATGGTACAACATTTGCAGACCTCCAATCCTCTGGTACCTTGCCTGTACCTAGTGAGGATTTGAAAATGATCCTCAGGGTATCCGTTATTTCCTCCCTGGCTTCCTTTAGCAGCCTGGGATACAATCTATCCAGCTCTGATGATTTATCCACTTTCAGGGATGTCAGACCCTTAAGTACTTCTTTTCTCACAATGCTTATCATGTCTAATATTTCACATTCCTCCTCTTTAACTACAATATCTGCATCATCCTTCTGCTTTGTGAACACAGAGACAAAGTACTCATTAAGAACCCTGCCCACATCTTCTGCATCCACGCAGAAGTAACCTTGTACATCTCTGATAGGCATTACACTTTCCCTAGTTAACCTCTTGCTCTTAATGTACTGATAAAACATCTTTGGGTTTTCTATGATTTTACCTGCCAATAATTTTTCATGTCCTCTCTCTTTGCTTTTCTAATTTCCTTTTTTACTTAAGCCCTGCACTTTCTATACTCCTCAAGGTTTTCTAAAGAATTAAGTTTTTTGTGACTGTAATAAGCTTTCTTTTTCTGCTTTATCTTACCCTGTATGCTTCTAGATAAGCAGAGGGCTCTAGATTTGGCAGTACCACCCCTTTTTCTTTGTGGGGACATGTCTGCACTGTGCCCATATAATCTCACTTTTGAATGCCTCCCACTGGTTTGCTACTGATTTTCCTTCAAGTAGCTGTATCCAGTCCACTTTCGCCAGATCACCTCTCAGCTTGGGAAAATTTGCCTTCCTTCAATTAAAACCTTTTACTCCTGTTCTATCTTTGTCCTTTTCCATAATAATGCTAAAACTAACTGTATTATGGTCACTATCTCCAAAATGGTCACCCACAGCTACTTCATCCACTTGCCCAGCTTCATTTCCGAAGACTAAGTCTAGAATTATGCACCATCTCGTTGGGCTTGTTACTTGCTGGCTAAAAAAGTTCTCTTGAATGTAGTTCAAGAATTTTGTGATCTCTGTGCTCTTCAGACTGTTTGTATTTCAGTTGATATCAGGGTAGTTGAAATCCCCAACTATTATTGCCCTATTGTTTTTGCACTCAGAAATTTACCTACATATTTGTTCTTCTATCTCCCTTTCACTATTTGGGGGTCTATAGTATACTGCTAGTGGTGTGGCTGCCCCTTTTTTCTACTTCTGAGCTCAACCCATATGGCGTCATATGATGATTCATTTAGCATATCATCCCTCCTCACAGCTGTATTTGATTCTTTAACCAATAATGCTACACCCCCTCCTTTTTATCCCCTTCTCTATCCCGCCTGAAAACACTATACCCAGAGATGTTGAGCTGCCATTTTTGCCTCTCTTTAAGCCAAGTTTCCATTATAGCAATGATATCATGCTGCCATGTGTCTATCTGTGCCCTTAGCTCATCAGATTTATTTGCGATACTCCTTGCATTTAAATAAATACCTTTTAACACTGCCAAATTCCTGTGTTGTACACTTTTAAACCTTTGCTTCTTCTGTCTTTCAGAGTCACTCACTAATTTCCTGCTTCCATTCCCTGCTCTGAATTTGTCATATATGAAACTGCCCTCATTTCCATCCCCCTGTCAATCTCGTCTAAACCATCCCCAACAGCACTAGCAAACTTTCCTGCAAGGATAGTTATCCCGGTCCTGTTCAGGTGCAGACCATCTGGCTTGTATCACTTCCGCAGAACTGGTCCCAAAGCCCCAGAAATCTGAAGTCCTCCCTCCTGCACCATCTTTCCAGCCATGCATTCATCTGCTGTATTCTCCTATTTCTATACTCACTAGCATATGGCCTTGGGAGTAATCTGGAGATTACTACCATTGAGGTCCTGCTTGCTAATCTCTTTCCTAACTCCCTAAACTCAGCCTGCAGGACCTCAACCATTTTTCTGCCTATATTGTTGGTACCAATATGGACCACGACCTCTGGCTGTGCACCCTTGCCCTCCAGAATACTCTGTAGCCTCTCCATGATATACATGACCCTCGCACCAGGGAAGCAACATACCACCCTGGAATCACGCCTGCGACCACAGAAATGCCTGTTTGTTCCCCTAACTATAGAATCCCCTACCACTATTGCTCTCCTGTCTTTCCTCCTCGCTCCCTGCACAGCTGAGCCACCCATGGTGCTCTGATCATGACTCGCTGCACTCTCCAGGGGAACCCTCTCTCCCATCAGTACTCAGACAGAATACCAGTTAGAAAATGGGATTCCCTCTGGGGACTCCTGCTCTACCTGCGTTGTCCTTCTTTTCTGTCTGGCAGCCATCCAGTCCCTCTCTGCTGTTCTCTCTTAAGCTGTGGGGTGACCACTTCCTGAAATGTGCTATCCACGTATCTCTCATCCTCAAGAATGCACCTCAGTGACTCTAGCTGCTCCTCGAGTTCCAAGATACGGCGCTCAGGTTTTTGCATTTGGTGGCACTTCCTGTACATGTAGTTGTCCAGGACATGGGTAGGGTCCTGGAGTCCCCAGATGACACAGGATGTGCATTCGACAGATGAGAGTGGCACTGCCATGCGTGAATTATTTATTTACTGCACTAAATTTGGAAGTTAAATAAACACAATAAAATGGTTATAAATAGAATGAACAAATGAGTAACCACCTACTGACTACTGGTATTTTAGCTTCTACTTAATTGACTTAAATGTTAGAGCAAAAATAAAAATCAGCAGAAAAAAGGAAGTAAGAAATTAAGAAAATACCCACCATCTGGTCACCGACTAGCTCCCTGTGCCTTGCCGCTTTTTCTCCCCTCTCGCGCTGTTTGTAGCTTCGATATCTCACCCAGCCATTCACCTGCCTGCTTCCCTATGATGTCACAGCTCAATTTTTGTTTCTGAATGCCCGCAGACAAGCAGCAGCTGCAGCAGCAGCTATTCCCACTCCTCTTTCGCTGAATCCCGGTGAACTCTCCCGCTTGCTCACTCAATTAAATTAAATTAATTTTTCTTAAGTAATTTATAGTTTCCCTCCTTACTGAACTCCCTCACTTACCAAACTCCTTTCTTCACACTCTGTGCACTCAAGCAGCAGTCAGAGATCTCTGAATTTATATTCTCTGAAAACAGTGATGAATCAACTTTGCTGGAGCTCAGAAATCAGTTTAAGCTAGCTACCTAATAAATTAGCTACAGCTATTCTGAGAGCTTGTATATCTCTGTTTAAAACTGTAGGAAACTTAACTTGTCTCTTAACTTGAACAGTAATTTTAGTTAATTGCTAAATTTAAACAAAAAACGAAATTAGAGAGATTAACCCTTAAAATGGCATCACTTACCAAACTCCCTTCTTTACACTCAGTGCGGACTCAGCCTCTTAAGGTCTTTAGTTTTTTTTTTGCTCTTTTCAACCAGTTGTTTTAATTTTTTTCTCTTCTGGCTGAACAAAACTAGTTGCTTCAAACATTGTTGCTGTTCACCATCCCACCGCTGTTAATCATATTATATATTTGGTTCTATATGCTGCCACCTTAATGAGTTTACTGGACAGGTTTTAAGACTGTTGTATTTAAACATCAATATTTATTTCGTAACAACTATATACACTCCACACTAGCCTGTGTGTCTCCTTCAAAAGCCACGCTGTCGAGGTTCTCAAGTCTCTCCCACATGATCTCTTATATCATCATGATGGGTGGTAATCTTTATAGTCTCTCAAGTTTAACCCTTTCATACCCTTATACAACATTCTTTATATTTAAGAGAGTGGGATTTTTAAAAATTCTTTCACAGGATATGGGCATCACTGGCAAGGCCAGCATTTGTTGCCCCATTCCTAAATGCCCTTGATAATTGAGTGGCTTGCTCGGCCATTTCAGAGGGCAGTTAAGAGTCAAATACATTGCTGCAGGTCTGGAGTCACATGTCGGCTAGACCAGGTAAGGACAGCAGATTTCATTCCTGAAAGGGAAGGAACCAGATGGGTTTTTACGACAATCGGTGATAGTTTCATGGCACCATTACTGAGAGTAACTTTCAATTCCAGATTTTTATTAATTGAATTAATTAATTGAAATTCCACCAGCTGGTGTGGTGGGATTTGAAGCTGTAGTCCCAGGGAATTAGCCTGGGCCTCTAGATTACTAGCTCAGTGGGATTACCACTATGCCACTGCCTCCCCTGATGAAGTGCTTCAGAGATATTACTGACAGAGTAAACAGATGATATATTTTGGATTTTCAGAAAGCATTTGGTAAGGTTCTGCATTGGCAATTAATGGCTTAGGTAAGGACTTGTGAAATAGGGATAAAGCATGACACTGGTTTAAAAACAAGGAACAGGGGAAACTTTTAAGGATTGGATACCCAGGAGTTAGTCTCAAGACCCTTGTTATTTTGCCCATTGGAAAAATACACTATTGGTCATAAAAATACACTGATGTGCTGGAAAAAAGTGCAGCAGAGTGGAAACCAGTGACCACTACCCCTAATTCTGCTGGAGAATACAGGAGCTGTGGTTTTAATACTGCCAACAGTACCCACGCCACTGTGAGTGCATCTTGGGCAGGACGTAGGTGAACAGATGGTGTTCCCTCATCCCATCAGAATTCTCACCCCTATTAGGCCCCCTGAGCCTCACTCACAGTCCAGGACTGCTGTTGAGGCCATTGATTTTTGGTCCTGCTTCTGCCCTATCATGTTATTCTTTTCAGCTGAAAGTATCTGACTTTTCTGAATAATAATTGTTAATTTCTCATCTCTTTGAAATTAACAACAAAAATGATCTTTCTGACTGATGTGTTTTCTGATCAATAACTACTGCTTTGTGGCTAATAACCATTCATAAGCCACTTTGTAACACAAAATTGTTAGTCAATATGTATTCTACTTGTTCTAAAGTGTGGATTTTAAACAATCCACAAATAAAACTCAAAAGTTTGTCATTGTCAGAGCTGGGATGACTGGAGTGGGAGCCGCAGGAAAACTGCTGAAGCACGGATTCATTGACATACAGATTATTGAGGCATCTAGTCGGCCTGGAGGATGGATCAGAGGCTGTCTGTTTGATAAGTGCAATGTGATGGAAAAGATATGGAAACATAGAAAGCAAATTGTATATACACCAGAGACCTTGTAAGATGAATAGTAATTTGCAAGGATTAACATGTGTGGTTTATTTATTGATCCTAGTTCTCTTGTATTAAAGGCACAGTTAGTTGCCTCTCTCCATTGGTACTTCATGCATTTCATTGCCAGTCAAATAGAGTGGAGATCCCAAAGATATTTAGTGCAATCTAAATTCAGGTTGTGTTGGAACGCTGCTGGTGAGAGAACACATTACATAAACAGGCACACTCCCAAATAAATACAACTTGGTAAATAGTTGATCTAATATATGGCAATCAGCAATGACAAATGTCCTGTTAAGGCAGCACAAAAATAAATAAAATATGTTTATGCAGTTCTAAGCTTCTTTCTGTTTTGACTCAGTGTGCAAGCAGTACTGTACAGTGAAGTGTGATAAGCAAATTAGTTTAATTATAGGCTGAAATTAAACTAATGTAGGATTGGATCACTAAATACACACTCCACATTCCACTTGTAATTTGCCATCTTGACAGAGAAAATGACTTGTAGCTCAAGTGGAAGTGGATCCAATTGCTGCCAGTGCTAGATAAATACAATACCCGAGCCAGAGACTGATTTGCATGGTTAGGATCTGGAAAGGCAAGACAGAGGTAAGTTTGCAGAGAAACACCATACTTCTAGACTTTAAAAAAATCATTCTCAGGTGTGGACATCACTGGCAAGGCCACTATTTACTGCTCATCCTTAGTTACTCTTGAGAAGGTGGCAGTGAGCCTTCTTGAACCATTGCGGTCAATGTGCTGAAGGTACTCCCATAGTGCTGTTAGGTAGGGAGTTCCAGAATTTTGACCCAGTGACGTCTAATGGCATTTCCGAGTCAGGATGGTGTGTGACTGGGAGGGGCACTTCAGCTGTTCCCAAGCGTCTACCTTGTAGGTAGAGGTCGTGGGTTTGGAGGTGCTGTTGAAGAAGCTTTGGTGAGTTACTGCAGTTCATCTTGGATTGTACACACTGCAGCCATGACTGCTTAAGGTGGAGGATAGCCTGCTAATCAGACTGTGTTGGCCTAGATAGTTTTGAGCTTCTTAAGTGTTACTTTAGCTTTATCCATCTAGATGAATGGAGAATAATTGGTCACTTTCCTGACTTGTGCCTTGTAGGTGGTAGAGAAGTTTTGGGGAGTCAGGAGGTAACCCATACATGCAGAATATCCAGCCTCTAACCTACGGTAGTAGCAATGACATTTATGTGGCAGGTCCAGTTGAGTTTCTGGTCAATGTGGCTCCCAGCACATTAATGGTGGTGGGTTTGGTAATGTTAATGCCATTAGATGTCATTGGCAGGTGGTTAGATTCTCTGTTACGTAGGATTGCATAGAATTTATAACACAGAAATAGGCCATTCGTTCCGTTGTTGATATCATTGAACAAAGCTGTGTAGGCTACGTAGGTCGTGGCCTGCGACATTACCTGTCCGCAGGGAATCACGTATTCTCCATAGAAACACTACATGAACAAGTTTCTCCCCCCACCCCGTGTCTAATCGGTACTTGAGTGTTAAAGCCAGAGGGATCTGCTTTAGCATCTTCAGGCAAGTTCAAATGCTGGTAATCAGCAATTAGGAGCAAAATTTCACACTAAAATAAAACAAGCATGTTTTATTAGCACAGCAGCAATTCAGAGCCCGTTTTCACCCTTTCACCAAAATAGCCCTGAACTGTTTTATTATCTGAGAAATTGCAAATGGAGCTGAACACTGTGCAATCATCAGCGAACATCACCACTTCTGATCTTATGATGGAGGGAAGGTCATTAATGAAGCAGCTAAAGATGGTTGGGCCTAGGACACTACCCTGAGGAACTCCTGCAGCGATGTCCTGGGCCTGAGATAATTGGCCTCCAACAACAACAACTATCTTCTTTTATAGTAGGTATGTCGCCAACCAGTGGAGAGTTTTCCGACGATTCCAATTGACTTCAATTTTACTAGGGTACCTTGTTGCTACACTTGGTCAAATGCTGCCTTGATGTTATGGGCAGTCACTCTCACCACACCTCTGGAATTCAGCTCTCTTGTCCCTGGTTGGACCAAGGCTGTAGTGAGGTCAGGAGTCAAGAGGTCCTGGTGGAACCCAAACTGAGCAATGGTAAGCAGGTTATTGCTGAGTAAGTGCCACTTGATAGCACTGTCAATGACATCTTCCATCACTTTGCTGATGATCCTTGTCTGGTGCCTGGGACACAAAAGAAGTAATTTTTCCTTTGTGCAAAAAGTTCTGATATGTGCTCTGCTCTTGCGTTACATTAGAAAACAAGCTTAACTTTCAAAGCCACAGATGCAGGCTTGATTGTTGCACCCCTTGCTGTTTTTTTGGCATACCAACAATTGGCCTGGACATGCCCAGATTTGTTACACTGGAAACATGCTGGACGGGCTCCAACTGATTAATCTCCTGGATCAAGTGGAATGTGCCTCCTGTGGTCCTTGACAAACACACCTGCAGGAAGTGTCACTGGCTAAAGAAGCTTGAACTCCGGGATTCGGAACTCGAGTCGCGGCTGGAGTCACAGTGCTGTATCCGCAAGGCAGAGAACTACGTGGATAGCACGTCTCAGGTGGTGGTCACCCCACAGCTTAAGAGAGCACAGGCAGAGAGGGATTGGGTGGCTGCCAGATAGACAAAAAGGACAAGGGCAGGTAGTGCAGGGGTCCCAGAGGGCATCCCACTTTTGAACCAGTATTCTGTTCTGAGTACTGATGGAAGAGAGGGTTTCTCTGGAGATTGCAGTGAGAGTCATGACCAGAACACCATGGGTGGCTCAGCTGGCAGGGCCGTAGGGAAAAAGACAGGAAAGCAATAGTGGCAGGAGATTTTATAGTTCTGGGAACAGACAGGCAATTCTTTGCTCACAGACGTGATTCCAGGGTGGTATGTTGCCTCCCTGGTTCAAGGGTTATGGATATCACCTACAGATCATTCTGGAGGGTGAAGGTCCACAGCCAGAGGTCGTGATCGACATTGGTACCAACAATATAGGTAGAAAAAGGGATGAGGTCCTACAGGCTGAATTTAGGGAGTTAGAGAAGACATTAGCAAGCAGGACCTCAAAGGTAGTAATCTCCGGATTACTCCCAAGGCCATGTGCTGGGTGCATATAGAAATAGGAGAATACACCAGATGAATGCGTGGCTGGAGAGATGGTGCAAGAGGGAGGGTTTCAGATTTCTGGGACATTGGGACCAGTTCAGGGGAAGGTGGGACCTGTACAAGCCAGACGGTCTACACCTGAACAGGACTGGGATGACTATCCTTGCAGGAAGGTTTGCTAGTGCTGTTGGGGATGGTTTAAACTAGATTGGCAGGAGGGAGGGCAGTTTCAGATAGGACAAATTCAGGGCAGGGAATTGAGGCAGAAAATTGGCGAGTGGCTCTGAAAGACAGAAGAAGCATAGGTTAAAAAGTGTGCAGCACAGGAATTTGGCAGTGTTAAAAGGTATTTATTTAAATAAAGCCAATGAGCTGAGGGCACAGATAGACACATGGCAAAATGGTATAATTGCTATAATGGAAGCTTGGCTTAAAGAGCAGCTCAACATCCCTGGATACAGAGTTTTCAGGCGGGATAGAGAGAGGGATAAAAAAGGAGGGGGTGTAGCATTATTGGTTAAGAAATAAATAACTGCTGTGAGGAGGGATGATAATTAATCATCAAATGAGGCCATATGGGTTGAGCTCAGAAATAAAAAAGGGGCTGCCACACTATTAGGGGTGTACTATAAAACTCCAAATAGTGAGAGGGAGATAGAAGAACAAATATGTAGGCAAATTTCTGAGTACAAAAACAATAGGGCAATAAGAGTTGGAGATTTCAACTACCCTAATATTAACTGGAATACAAACAATGTGAAGGGCACAGAGGGCAGAAAATTCTTGAACTACATGCAAGAGAACTTTGTTAGCCAGCATGAAACAAGCCCAACAAGAGGGTGTGCAATTCTAGATTTAGTCTTCGGAAACGAAGATGGGCAAGTGGATGAAGTAGCAATGGGTGACCATTTTGCAGATAGTGACCATAATATAGTTACTTTTAGCATTATTATGGAAAAGGACAAAGATAAAACAGGAGCAACAGTTCTAAATTGCGGGAAGGCAAATTTTCCGAAGGTGAGCGGTGATCTGGCGAAAGTGGACTGGACACAGCTACATGAAGGAAAATCAGTGGCAAACCAATGGGAGGCATTCAAAAGTGAGATTCTACAGGCACAGTGTAGACATGTCCGCACAAAGAAAACGGGTGGTACGACCAAATCTAGAGCCCCCTGGCTATCTAGAAGCATACAAGGTAAAATAAAGCAGAAAAAGAAAGCTTATGACAGTCACAAAAAACTTAATACTTTAGAACACCAAAAGGTGTATAGAAAGTGCAGGGATGAAGTAAAAAAGAAAATTAGGAAAACAAAGAGAGGACATAAAAAATTATTGGCAGGTAAAATCAAGGAAAACCTAGAGATGTTTTATCAGTACATTAAGAGCAAGAAGATAACTAAGGAAAGGGTAGGGCCTATCAGAGATGTACAAGGAAACTTATGCGTGGATGCAGAAGATGTAGGCAGGATTCTGAATGAGTTTTTTGTCTCTGTCTCCACAAAGCAGAGGGATGATACAGACATTGTCGTAAAAGAGGAGGAATGCGAAGTACTAGATACAATAAGCATAATGAGAGAGGAAATACTAGAGGGTCTGACATTCTTGAAAGTGGATAAATCATCCAGGGCCAGATGGATTGTATCCCAGGTTGTTAAAGGAAGCCAGGGAGGAAATAACGGATGCTCTGAGAATCATCTTCAAATCCTCACTAGATACAGGCGAGGTACCAGAGGATTGGAGATCTGCGAACGTTGTACCATTGTTTAAAAAGGGTGCGAGGGATAGGCCAAATAATTACAGGCCAATCAGTCTGACCTTGGAGGTGGGTAAATAATTAGAATTAATTCTGAGAAATGGGATAAACTGCCACTTAGAAAGACACAGATTAAGGGATAGTCAGCATGGATTTGTTAAGTGAAGATAATGTCTTATTAACTTAATTGAATTTTTTGAGGAAGTAACAAGGAGGATTGATGAGGGTAGTGCAGTGGATGTGCTCTACATGGATTTTAGGAAGGCATTTGACAAGGTCCCACATGGCAGACTGGTCAGAAAAATAAAAGCCCATGGGATACAGGGAATGCGGCAATTTGGATCCAAAATTGGCTCAGTGACAGGAAACAAAGGATAGTGGTCAACAGATGGTTTTGCAAATGAAAAGCGGTTTCCAGTGACGTTCCACAGGGCTCAGTGTTGTGTCCCTTGCTGTTTGTGGTATATATTAATGATTTGAACTTATATATGGGAAGTATGATTGGAAAATTTGCAGATGACACAAACAGGGCGGCACAGTGGCGCAGTGGTTAGCACTGCAGCCTCACAGCTCCAGCGACCCGGGTTCAAATCTGGGTACTGCCTGTGTGGAGTTTGCAAGTTCTCCCTGTGTCTGCGTGGGTTTCCTCCGGGTGCTCCGGTTTCCTCCCACATGCCAAAGACTTGCTGGTTGATAGGTTAATTGGCCATTATAAATTGCCCCTAGTATAGGTAAGTGGTAGGGAAATATAGGGACAGGTGGGGATGTGGTAGGAATATGGAATTAGTGTAGGATTAGTATAAATGGGTGGTTGATGGTCAGCACAGACTTGGTGGGCCGAAGGGCCTGTTTCAGTGCTGTATCTCTAAACTAAACTAAACTAAACATTGGCTGTGTAGTTGATAGTGAGGAGGATAGCTATAGACTCCAGAGTGATATCAATGGTTTGCTTGAGTGGGCAGAAAAGTGGTAAATAGAATTCAATCCGGAGAAGTGTGAGACAATGCATTTGGGAAGGGCAAACAAAGCAAGAGAATATGCAATAAACGGGAGGATATTGAGAGGGGTAGAAAACATGAGAGACCTGGGAGTGCATGTCCACAGGTCCCTGAAGCAGATGTAGAAGCTGTCCAATCCAAAAGCACTACGAAGTTTGCACTGAGAGGAAGTAAAACAGAAATATCATAGTGATACATCATCTGATACTTTGGCAAGGATGAATGTTTGGTCGGGAAACATCTTATTTGTACTTTATTACTTTATTTGTAATCTTTTGATGCTGTTTCATTTTGCAGTGTGATGGTAAGGAAGTTGCAACCACGACCTTCACCTTGACGAGCAAGCATTTCCTACCCTCAAAAACTGTTTGCCACTGGACCTTCCAGTAGATGAATGTAATCATTCACTTCTAATTCTGGAGTTATTTGCTGAAAGCACTACCCATGTTTGGGTGAAGGGATGCAGATTGATTGACTATTACTCTAGCAGTGAGGAACAATGTCCTCAGACTGAAAGAGAATAATATGAGGCTGCAGTAATTGTTATTCAACAAATGAATGAAATTCATGCCTATTGTCCACTCATTTAGGTACCACCATTCCAGAATAAGAAGGTACGGCCAAACGACCTATCAGCTTCTGCACCAATTTTGCTTCATATCAATTTTATATTTATATTGAACATTGTCCAATGCAATTGTTTACCATGTTTAAAACAATGTGGATCTTGTATTATCAATGGACTGGTTTATTTATTCATCTTTTCATAAAATTCTATTGAAATGAACTGTCTGGAAAATTACATGTGACTTCATGAGCTACGTTGAATGTATCTGAATCAGCTAAATGTTTATAGTTTTCAATTTTTAGTCTTGTTAGAGTAGCCTGTTATTCACTGTGGATTACGGGTAGGATTTGCATTGCATGCCCAATCACTTCAGAGGACAACCAATATCAATCACACCAGACACTTTTGTAACGGATTAATTTAGAAAACGGATGTAATCACAGATTTAAGTAACAAATAATGACAGTTTTTGAAGTCAGTTCAAATACAACAGCTTTGAATAAGTTAATGAAAGAATTGAACAGACAAACCAAAGAATTCAGTTCCTTTAAATTGCTTTGTTCTCAAATCGTTCAAACTAGCACCTCTCAGGGAGTAGCTGATCAATTCCACTAATTACAGTCTCTCAGAACTGTGTAACAGATTTGTGAGAACTGTAATACCACAGAACCCAGTTTTGTCTCTACATTTACAGATCAAACTGTAACTAACGGGTGTATTAAAAAGGTTTCCTTCTGTCCATAAAAACCATTGAAATATGAATCCTGATATTGTGAGGTCCCGTTCTGCTTTAGGGCTTTACATTCAGCTTGCAGGGTTGAAACATCAGTTTTACAAGGTACAATTTTGGGGAGTGGTTTTAGCAGTGAGGACTAATATGGTTCAGCCAGATCTGGAAATAGATTGCTAAACTAATTGTTAACCATATGCAGTCAAGTATCCATTCCTTGGACTTGATGGCTTAAAGATGGAGTCCGCACAGGATTTCACCAATACCAGTAAGAATTTTCACCCCATGACGTTCTCATAGATCAATCCAAATCTGACCATTAGACAGACTTCCAAAGCTTTTACATACGACTGTATCTTTCAGAAAATTATGGGCTGAATTTTACCAGCCTGTTGGGGATGGGCTGTACATGGGAAGGCGTGGGTGGTGTGCCCAACGTCATTTCCCCGCCATGCCATTTTGCCAGTGAACGGGAAAGGTGACAGACAGCCCACCCGCCTGGAGCCCTATTGAGACATTTAAGGGCCTGTTCCCGCCTCCGCTGGCATTTTACCAGCGGCTGGAGGGCTCGCCACTGCATGAAGCAACTGCCAGGTTAACCCTGGAGGCCCTCCAGCGGGCTCCTTTTTGGGCATTCTGTGGCCCACAGAGGGGCCCGCCAGCGGCAATTGCTGATCCCCTGGCAATGTTGCCACCTGCCCTCAGCGACCCCATGCCCCCCACCTCGCCAGGGCCTGCCTGACTGGCCCTGGTGTCCCAGACCCCAGTTACCTGACGTTGAGGGCACAAGGCCATCGATGCACCCTCATCCTTCAGGTGCAGCCCCCTCAGTGGCCACTGCTCACAGTGGCGCTGCTGAGCTGCCGGCCCTCTGATTGAGTCGGCAACTCTTGGGGGCCTGCCACCTTTGCTGAATCCAGCCTTATATGTTGTTTCAACTAAGCTCTAAACATCAAATGAACTCTAAAGTATTTATGTTAATTAAGTGATTATATTGTACAAGTACCAGTCCATCAGGTCACACATGCTCATCTCAGGTTTAGTTTGTTTGGTTATTTTAATTACTTCAATCGAACTCATATGTCTGAATATGTAGGCCTTTCCATATTATCTGAAATCCATACTTTCAAATTAGAGTCCACTATCTGAAACAAATTCATGTGAGATATCATATCTAGAAAATTGCTGCTTTCAATCTGCTATCACATTAGAACTTGTATTATTTGTTAATTTATTGCAATTAAAAAAGTGAAAAGTAGTTTGTAAATATTGATTTGAAGTAGATTCAGTATATCAGTCCCAACTTTCTGCCAAGGTCTTCTGTGCCTTCATTGATTTCTTTGTGCAGCTTCTTGCTGTATGTGTTGCATGTTTGATGTTGTCCAACTCTCATCTGCAATTTGTGTCAAAATATAAGACAGAACAAGAGGTCTCTTGCTACCTATTTGGATGGTTTAATTCTTTGGTGGATTTGATGCATTTTTACTAGCATCAGTTTTATTCATTGACAGACACAGAAGCTGCTATTTTAACCCCCAACACTTGGGAATCTAGATAGAACAGGAATTAAAATCAATGAGGTAAACTTACCACTTGTTTCCCAATTATGTTTATTTTAAAATCACTATTTCATTAGGTAGTTGAGACACCTGCCTGACTTAGGCAAGAGTCTTTTAAATATATGCAAATCAGGGTCCAATTACTTAGGATAGGACCCCGGTGCTATTTTAACTGCTTACCGAGCAGGGCATTCTCTTCAGACATCCAGCTCAATAAAACCTGGCAGACACCCAAAGAAGACCCTGAAAGGTAAGTGTTAAATTTATCTTTGCGTGATCCAGGTTCTTGCTCCTCCAGGACCCACAAAGATAATTTCAGCCACTGCTGCTCTGGGCTCCTCCTCCTTTTCCCACCCACAAAACCCTCTTAAATCTCCCACCCAATTCTATACACAACTCGTAGACCCAAAGCCATTGTGTTGCCTCTAGATGCCTGTCTTTGGCCGATGGATGACCAGTGGGATGTTATTGAGGCCTGGCCAGTGCTTTCACTGCAGCTCCTGGGCAGGCGATGGCCCATGCAATTTGTTGACTTCCTGCCCACTGGTTAAAACTCTCCCTCAAATTTTGAAGCTTTTGAAAAGATAAGCCTCTCCAGAATACTGTACTCATCTTGGAATTCCAGACTTTGTTGTGGCTCCAGACCATGATTTCCTCAAATATCACCACCAAATGCTGGTTGTGGGAACTTGCTCTGCAAAATTTTGTCATGCAGACCCCCCACCTGCCAAGAAAGCCGCATATTAATTTAACCATATGAAACATTAATTTTTAACTGTTGCTGGAGTGAGGAAATGACTTGTTAAACAGATCAGCCGTGGCTGGAAAAAAATATTTGCATACGAACAGACAGTGCTTGGAGGGACAAAGGGGCCATTCCCTGCTCCAATTTAAGCCACAATGGAATAAAAACAAGAAATGCTGGAAATACTCAGCAGATCTGGCAGCATCTGTGGAGAGAGAAGCAGAGTTAACGTTTCAGGTCCGTGACCCTTCTTCAGAACTGACAAATATTCGAAATGTAAAAGGTTATAAGCAAGTAAAGCGGGTGGGAGGCAAGAGATAACAAAGGAGAAGGTGTAGATAGGGCAAAGTCACAGAATAGCTGACCAGAAGGTCGAGGAGCAAAGGCAAACAATATGTTAATGGTACAAAGCATTAGTACAGATAGGGTGTTAACAGACTGAAAATTGAACAATTGTAAAAACATGAAAAAAAAAAGTAGATAAGCAAACTGAACAAACTAAAATGAAACAAAATAAAATAAACACAAAAAAATTTTTTAAAAGGAAAAAGAAAAAAATAACTAAAAATAAAAGTAAAATGTGGGGCCCATCATGCTCTGCAATTATTGAACGCAATGTTCAGTCCGGCAGGCTGTGGTGTGCCTAATCCGTAAATGAAATGCTGTTCCTCGAGCTTGCGCTGATGTTCACTGGAACACTGCAGCAATCCCAGGACAGAGATGTGAGCATGAGAGCAGGGGGGAATGTTAAAACGGCAAGCAAACCGGAAGCTCGGGGTCCTGCTTGCGGACTGAGCAGAGGTGTTCCACAAAGCGGTCACCCAGTCTGCGTTTGGTCTCCCCAGTGTAGAGGAGACCACATTGTGAGCAGCGAATACAGTATACTACATTGAAAGAAGTACAAGTAAATCGCTATTTCACCTGAAAGGAGTGTTTGGGGCCTGGGATAGTGAGAAGAGAGGAGGTAAATGGGCAGGTATTACACCTCCTGCGATTGCAGGGGAAGGTGCCATGGGAAGGGGACGTGGTGGTGGGGATAATGGAGGAGTGGACCAGTGTCACGGAGGGAATGATCCCTTCGGAATGCTGACAGGAGAAGGGAAAGGAAGATGCGTTTGGTAGTGGCGTCACGCTGGAGGTGGCGGCACAATGGACAATGGACTTTGAGCACCAGGTAAAGTGTAAGTGTAAGGAGAGACATTCCAGGGTCGGCTAAGACAAGAGAATCCACAAACAGACGTGGTCAGACCAGCTAGTCACATGACTAACCTGCTTGGCAATCTGGGTTTTTCTGAATTGTACAAAGAGTTTGAACTGAGAGAGACTGCAGAATGCTCCTGGAGTGAGAAGACCTCTCCTGTCTGCTCCCATCTCTTTCTCACAAGCCTCTGGACCCACTGAGGACACATGAACTTCAAGAGAGAAATGTCTCCTACATTAAACAAGGTTTAAGAAGAATCCTGGGCCCCAACGAAAAGCAAGACCTAGCTCCAATCAAGGACTTTACAGCGAGCTCGAAGAACATTAATCAAACCCACCTTCGGATATTGCCTCAAACTTTTCCACTTTAATTCTTCGGCTCTTTTCTGTCTCTATCCGCATGTGTGTATCGCGTATGCATGCTAGCGTGGGTGCATCGCATATCCATAGGCGTTAACCGGATTAGAGTTTAAGTTTAATAAAGTGCAACCTTTTTTCTTAAACCTAAGAAAATCTATTTGACTAGTTTCTTCGCCTTATAATTGGAAGTTAGTGAACAAGGATTCACTAAGGGGGAGCTAAAAAAAAGGTGTGTTTAAAGTAAAATCCTGTTACGGTAAGACCAGATGAAGGCTGAGAGGGAACCCTAGACCCCTTTCTTACCTGGACATAACTGAAATTTGGGGTCTCCCATCCTGAATTTTACCCACAGACAAATGAGAGAAATTGGAAGTGGGAAGCCAAATTGTTCCCAAGCAAAAAGAGAAAAGATTTCAATACAGGTTTTCTTGTGGTTGTGTGTGCTAGAATACTAACATGTCGGCGACTGAAGCCAGTAACTACCCAAGCCAGGGTGAAGTAACTTGAGATAAGTTAAAAGCACTGTCTATGGAGGAGTTGAGGAAAATGGCTGAGCATTGGGATCACTGTACGTGGCAAGGCTAGACAGTCCAAACTCCTACGGCAAGTGGCCAACCATTTTTCCCTTGAATCTGAAGAAGCAGAAACAGGGTTAGAAGCAGATTCTGACAGGGTATTGCTAGCAAAGATACAACTGGAACAAAGGAAACTTTAATTAGAGGAGAGGGAGAAAGAAAGAGCCTTCCAGAAGGAACGTGAAGAAAAAAAAATACAGGAGAAGGAATGAGAGAGAGAGAGAGAAAAAATATTCCAGAAGGAATGCGAAGAGAGAGAGCTGAAGCAGCTTGAGTTAACTAAGGGGTAACAGAGTAACCCCAGTGAAAGCATGGCCAATATGGAGGAGCGTAATTCAGGGCTGGGTACAGAATTGTTAAAACTATTTCAACTAATCCCAAAATTCAATGAGGAAGATGTAGAAACATTTTTGTGTCCTTTGGGAAACTGGCAAGGCAGCTAAAATGGCCAGCTGAGACCTGGCCTCTTTTATTACAAAGCAAGCTAACTGGAAAAGTCCATGACATTTTCTCCCTGTTGTTCATCAAATTGTAAACTGACAAAAAATGCAATCCTTGGGCATATGAAATAGTACCCAAAGCCTATCCCCAAAAGTTTAGAATGCTCAAGAAGCAAGCTAATCAAACTTATCTGGAGTTTGAAAGAAGTAAGCAGCTGGCATTTGACCAGTGGCTGAGGGCTCTTGAAGTACAGCTCAGCTATGAGAATCTCAGAGAGGTAATTTTGTTAGAGGAATTTAAACACTCTCTCCCACTCTCCATAAAGACCCATATAGAGGAGCAGTGGGTTCAGGGAGCCTGGCAAGTGGCCGTTTTGGCTGATGAGTTTGCTTTAATTTATAAGTCGGTTTCCCAGGAGAGAACCTTTCCTAATCACCCCCACAAATCCGAAAACGACAAAGGGTGGGAAGGTGATAGCAGCACATCAGTCCTGGGAGAGAAAGAAAAGCAGGAGACACAGGGGGCCCTCCTTTAGCCAAAAGGGAAGGTGCTGTGAGCAGGAGTAAGAACTGGAGACCTATGTGCTTCCATTGTAATAAGGCAGGGCATCTAAAAGCTGACTGCTGGAAACTAAAGGGAAAACCTGCAGGGTTAATCAGGGCACACTCACTCAGTTGATGAGAAGGAATCCTAAAGGAGAGCACAGCCGAGCAAGTTGTAGCTTTAACTGCAGCAGCGGTAAGACCCAGAGAAACTGCTACTGTGAGTATGGGAAAAGGTACTAAAATCCCTGAATGTTATCAGGGTTTTGTGTCTGAAGGCAGGGTAACCTTGAGTGGGGCCAGCAAGCCCATAATTATACTCTGGGACACAGGAGCCACCCAAACCCTTCTACCCAGAAAAGGCCTGATCTTTCCCCCTGAGATTGCCATGAAGGCCAGGGTGTTAGTGAATGATATCGGAGTGCAGTGCCAGCCCATACTTTTACACTGGGTGTACCTGGAATGCGATCTAGTTTTGGGACTAGTGACTGTAGGGATTGTCCCTAATTTGCCTGTGGATGGGGTGGACCTACTCCTGGGTAATGATTAGGCGGGGGTGAAGGTAGTAGCTTCCCCAGGAGTGTTAAACAGACCGAAAGAGGTCAGGGAGACCGAGCAATTACAGGAGAAGGTCCCAGGCATCTTCTCTGATTGTGTGGTAACCCAGTCCATGGCCAAATCAGCTCCCCCCGGTGGGACTGAACCGGCGATGCAGACGGATGACCCTCCTGTCTGGTTATCTAAAACATTCTTTGGGGAATTAGGTGACCCTAAGGATGGACTAGACAGGTCTTCCCTAGCTGAGGCACAACAAGCCAACCCCGCATTAAGGAAATTAACACAAACTGCACAAACCGAAAAAGAAGCCGAGGGCGTCCCTGAGTGTTACTATATGAAAAATGAGGTTCTGATGAGGAAGTGGAGACCCCCTCATAGACCAGCTGACAAGGAGTGGGCAGTGGTTCATCAAATAGTGGTGCCACTGAGGTAATGAAAAGAAATACCAACACTGGCCCTCGAGCTTCCCATGGCAGGAAATGTCGGGGAATGGAAAACCCAAGCCCACATAAGGCGGCATTTTTACTGGCCACAACTCCACAAAGATGTGGTGGAATTCTGTAAAACCTGCCACACATACCAGATGGTGAGGCAGCCCCATTCTGCAATAAAATCTGCCCCCCTAATTCCCATCCCTACTTTTGGGAAACACTTCAGCCGAGTGCCAGTGGACTGTGTGGGACCTCTCCCGAAAACCAGTGGGGTCCACCAGTGTCTCCTCACCATCATAGATGTTGCTACCTGATTCACAGAGGCCATTGCCCTATGAACTAACTCTGCAAAGGTAGTGATCGAGGGACTAACCCAATTCTTCACTCGCTATGTCCTGCCAGTCGAAATCCAGACAGATCCAGGGCACTAATTTCATGTCTGGAGTCTTTCAAAAAAGTCATGGGCAACCTGGGCATAACCCCACTAAAGTCCTCAGCCTACAACCTCAAGTCCCAAAGGGTGTTAGAACGGTACCACCAGACCCAAAAGATAATGATCAGGGCCTACTGCTATGAGTACCCCATGACTGGGACAAAGGGTTGGGACTCCTCCTGTTTGCCACCAGGGATTTGCCAATGAGTCCACCGGTTTTAGCCCCTTTGAACGAGTGAACTAGGGCATGAGGTGAGAAACCCCCCCCCCCACCCCCACCCCACCCCATTAAACAACCCTTACCGCATGGGCTCCCAGAAACTGGCCCAGGTTCAGGAAGAAATCCAGTACAGGCTAGAAACAACCTGATTGAGCCCAGCCAGAGCAGCTGGAGTTCTCCAGTGGTGCAAGTGCCCAAGCCCAATGGCTCTACCTAACTCCGCATTGATTACAGGAAAGTCAATGCAGTGACCAGAGCGGACTTCAATCCTATTCCCCATTGGAAGACTGTATTGCTAGATTGAGGAATGCCACCTGCATCACAAAAATAGATTTGCTAAAGAGATATTGGCACCCTTAACACCCCAAGCCAAGGAGGTATTCGCGTTTGTCACCCCAGACAGCCTATTTCAGTGCCGAGTAACGCCTTTTGGGCTAAAGAATGCCCCAGCCACCTTCCAAAGACTGATGACCTGGGTGGTGGCAGGCTACCCGACTGTGTAGTATACCGAGATGATCTGTTGGTATACAACGAGACCTGGGGGATCACTTTTTAAAAATTCATTCATGAGATGTAGGCATCACTGGCCAGGCCAGCATATATGGCCCATCCCTAATTGCCCTTGAGAAGGTGGTGGTGAGCTGCCTTCTTGAACCGCTGCAGTCCATGTGGGGTAGGTACACCCACAGTGCTGTTAGGAAGGAAGTTCCAGGATTTTGACCCAGCGACAGTGAAGGAACGGCGATATAGTTCCAAGTCAGGATGGTGTGTGATTTGGAGGGGAACTTGCAGGTGTGGTGTTCCCATGTATTTGCTGCCCTTGTCTTTTTAGTTGGTAGAGATCGCAGGTTTGGAAGGTGCTGTCTAAGGAGCCTTGGTGCATTGTTGCAGTTCATCTTGTAGATGGTACACACTGCTGCCACTGTGTGTCGGTGGTGGAGGGAGTCAATCAAGCGGGCTGCTTTGTTCTGGATGGTGTCGAGCTTCTTGAGTGTTGTTGGAGCTGCAACTATCCAGGCAAGTGGGGAGTATTCCATCACACTCCTGACTTGTGCCTTGTAGATGGTGGACAGGTGAGTTACTCGCTTCAGGATTCCTCGCCTCTGACCTGCTCTTGTAGCCACGGTATTTATATGGCTACTCCAGTTCAGTTTCTGGTCAATGGTAGCCCCTAGGATGTTGATAGTGGGGGATTCAGTGATGGTAATGCCATTGAATGTCAAGGGGAGATGGTTAGATTCTCTCTTGTTGGAGACAGTCATTGCCTGGCACTTGTGTGGTGCGAATGTTACTTGCCATTTATCAGCCCAAGCCTGGATATTGTCCAGGTCTTGCAGCATTTCTATATGGACTGTTTCAGTATCTGAGGAGTCACGAATGGTGCTGAATATTGTGCAATCATCAGCGAACATCCCCACTTCTGACATGATTGAAGGAAGGTCATTGATGAAGCAGCTGAAGATGGTTGTGCCTAGGACACTACCCTGAGGAACTCCTGCAATGATGTCCTGGAGCTCAGATGATTGACTTTCAACAATCACAACCATCTTCCTTTACGCTAGGTATGACTCCAGCCACCGGAGGGTTTTCCCCCTGATTCCCATTGACCTCAGTTTTGCTAGGGCTCCTTGATGCCATACTCGGTCAAATGCTGCCTTGATGTCAAGGGCAGTCACTCTCACCTCATCTCTTGAGTTCAGCTCTTTTGTCCATGTTTGAACCAAGGCTTTAATGAGTTCAGGAGCTGAGTGGCCCTGGCAGAACCCAAACTGAGCGTCACTGAGCAGGTTATTGCTAAGCAAGTGCCGCTTGATGGCACTGTTGATGACAACTTCCATCACTTTACTGATGATTGAGAGTAGGCTGATGGGGCGGTAATTGGCCGGGTTGGACTTGTCCTGCTTTTTGTTTACAGGACATACCTGGGCAATTTTCCACATTGCTGGGTAGATGCCAGTGTTGTAGCTGTACTGGAACAGCTTGGCTAGGGGCACGGCAGGTTCTGGAACACAGGTCTTCAGTCCTATTGCCAAAACATTGTCAGGGCCCATAGCCTTTGCAGTATCCAGTGCCTTCAGTCTTTTCTTGATATCACGCGGAGTGAATCGAATTGGCTGAAGTCTGGTATCTGTGATGCTGGGGACTTCAGGAGGAGGCCGAGATGGATCATCAACTCGGCACTTCTGGCTGAAGATTGTTGCAAATGCTTCAGCCTTATCTTTCTCACTGATGTGCTGTGCTCCCCCATCATTGAGGATGGGGATATTTGTGGAGCCACCTCCTCCAGTTAGTTGTTTAATTGTCCACCACCGTTCACGGCTGGATGTGGCAGGACTGCAGAGCTTAGATCTGATCCGTTGGTTATGGGATCGCTTAGCTCTGTCTATCGCATGCTGCTTACGCAGTTTGGCATGCAAGTAGTCCTGTGTTGCAGCTTCACCAGGTTGACACCTCATTTTGAGGTATGCCTGGCGCTGCTCCTGGCATGCCCTCCTGCACTCTTCATTGAACCAGGGTTGGTCTCCTGGCTTGATGGTAATAGTGCAGTGGGGGATATGCTGGGCCATGAGGTTACAGATTGTGGTTGAGTACAATTCTGCTGCTGCTGATGGCCCACAGCGCCTCATGGATGCCCAGTTTTGCATTGCTAGATCTGTTCGAAATCTATCCCATTTAGCATGGTGATAGTGTCACACAACACGATGGACGGTATCCGCAATGTGAAGGCGGGACTTTGTCTCCACAAGGACTGTGCGGTGGTCACTCCTACCAATACTGTCATGGACAGAAGCATCTGCAGCAGGCAGATTGGTGAGGACGAGGTCAAGTATGTTTTTCCCTCGTGTTGTTTCCCCCACCACCTGCCGCAGACCCAGTCTAGCAGCTATGTCCTTTAGGACTTGGCCCAATTAAACGCCCTATTCCAACAACTGCAGGCAGCCCACTTAGTAGTAAATCTCACCAAGAGTGAGTTCGCTAAGGCCCAAGTTACCTACTTCAATCATGTGGTAGGACAGGGGCGAGTGCTACCCAGGGCAGCAAAAATACAAGCATTGGTGTATTTTCCTGCTCCTACCTCAAAACAGGAAATCATGTGGTTCCTGGAGATGTGCGGATTTCACCGCAAATTCGTTCCAAATTTCAGCACTATAGCTGCTCCACGAACTGATATAAAAAATGGCAAAGGTGGTGTGGTCAGAAAAGTGCCAAACTGCTTTCGAGAGGCTAAAAGCCATATTGACGAACGAACCGGTCCTAGCAGCTCCCAACTTCGATAAACCCTTTAAAGTGGCAGTTGACACCAGCGACCTAGGGGTAGATGCTGTCCTGCTCCAGGATAATGATACAGACATTGAGAGACTGGGAAGATACTTCTCCAAGAAGCTAAATCGGCACCAGAAAAGGTACCCCACCATAGAAATGGAGATGCTGGGGATATTGCTAGCTCTCCAGCACTTCAACATCTATGTGCAAAATGGATATAAGGAAACGATGGTTTACTGACGACAATCCCCTGATTTTTGTGGAGAAGTTCAAGGCCCAAAATGCCAGGCTGTTTCGATCGAGCCCGTTCTTACAACCCTACTGTCTAAAAATTACCCACTTCGCAGGGAAAAGCAACACTATCGCAGATGCCTTGTCCTGGGTCTCACATGGAACCTAACTATCTCAAAAACATCCTAGGCATGGAAATAGGCAATCTAAAGAAAAACCTCCCGGAAGAACCACGTGTTTATTGGGATGCCAACAAAAGGGCAGTTTAAAGCAACACTGCTACCACGAAAAGACAGACTTTAATAAGTCTTAAGATTTATGAATAAATGTGAATGACAGAGAGAGAAGCATGCTTCTTCCTGTATCTTATATTTTATCTCTACCCTTTTTAATGAACTGCGCTTTTCTCAAATCGCATTTCATTCCGCTGGGTGTGGAGGTGTCATGCAGGCCTCCACCTGCCAAGAATGAGGCATATTAATTTTGTCATATGAACATATGGGGTGGCACAGTGGCGCAGTGGTTAGCACCGCAGCCTCACAGCTCTAGGGACCTGGGTTCAATTCTGGGTACTGCCTGTGCGGAGTTTGCAAGTTCTCCCTGTGACCATGTGGGTTTTCACCAGGTGCTCCGGTTTCCTCCCACAGCCAAAGACTTGCAGATGATAGGTAAATTGGCCATTGTAAATTGCCCCTAGTGTAGGTAGGTGGTAGGGAATATGGGATTACTGTAGGATTAGTATAAATGGGTGGTTGTTGGTCGGCATAGACTCGGTGGGCCGAAGGGCCTGTTTCAGCGCTGTATCTCTAAATAAAATAAAAAAACATTAGAGTCATAAAGAGATAACAGGCCCTTTGGCCCACTGAGTCTGTGCCGACCATCAACCACCCATTTATATTAACCCCATTTCCCTCTCCCATCCCCACCTTCCCTCAAATTCTCCTACCACTTATCTACACTAGGGGCAATTTACGAAGGCCAATTTACCTATCAACCCGCAAGTCATGTTTGTTAATTTCTCACCTAGCTCAAAAAACTTTTTTTGCAGGACCACATCCCTCTTCAGACCTATGCCATTGATACCAATGTGGACCACGACTGCTGGCTGTTCACCCTCCCCCCTCAGATTGCTCTACAGCTGTTCAGTAACATCCTTGACATTGGCACCAGAAAGGCAATATACCATCCTGGATTCACATCTCTGGCCACAGAAACGCCTGTCTGTTCTCCTGACTATCGAATCTCCTATCACTATTGCTCTTCCAGTTTTCCATGTGCCTCCCTGTACAACTGAGCCACCTATGGTGCCATGGCCTTGGCTCTAGGTGCACTCCCCAGATGAACCATCAACTTCCTCAGTATTCAGAACTGAATACCTGTTGGAGAGTGAAACGCATTCAGGGGTCTCCTGAACAGCCTGCCTATTTCTTCTCGACTGTCTGGCCATCACCCATTCCTTCCATACTCTTAAGCTGCAGGGTGACCACATCTATAAACATGCTATGCACAAAGCTCTCAACTTCTCGGATGCACTGCAGTGACGCCAGCTGCTGCTCAAGTTCTTGCAACAGACGACACTTCCTGCACATAATCACAACACGTAGATAAGGAAGAGGAGGTAACCAAGAACCAAGGTGACCTCAGGAGGCTAGAGGGGCAATGGGACAGATGAGAAGACATTGCTGGAGGTCCTTCAGCTACAATTGGGAAGGTAAGAGTGGAACTAAGAGATGGCAGTCTCACTGAGCCAGACAACAGAGAAAAATGTTGGAAATGCTCAGTAGATTAGGCAACAACAGAGAAACAGAGCTAACAAGATTCAGGTAAGATCATCAACCTGAAACGTTAACTCTGTTTCGCTTTTCACAGATGCTACCTGACCTGCTGAGTATTTCCTGCAATTGCTGTTTATAATTGATTTTAAACTGTTTCTGGAGCCAAGAAATGACTTGTTAAACAGATCAGCCGTGGCTGGAAAAAGCATTTGCATGCTAACAGACAGTGCTTGGAAGGAACAATTTAAGCCACAATGGGACTTTGAGCACCAGGTAAAGTGTAAATGTAAGAAGAGACATTCCAGGGTCAGCTAAGACGAGAGAATCCACAAACCAACGTGGTCAGACCAACTAGTCACATGACTAACCTGCTTGGCAACCTGGGTTTTTTTGAATTGGACAAAGAGTTTGAACTGAGAGAGACTGCAGAATGCTCCTGGAGTGAGAAGACTTCTCCTGTCTGCTCCCATCTCTTTCTCACAAGCCTCTGGACCCACTGAGGACACATGGACTTCAAGAGATAAAAGCCTCCTACTGCGAACAAGGTTTAAGAAGAATCCTGGGCCCAAACGACAAGCAAGACCTAGCTACAATCAAGGACTTTACAGCGAGCTCGAAGAACAGTAACCAAAACCATCTTCAGATATTGTCTCAAACTTTTCCACCTTATTTCTTCTGCTCTTTTCTGTCTCTATCTGCATGTGTGTATCGCGTATGCATGCTAGCATGGACGTGTCGCGTATCTGTAGGTGTTAACCAAATTAGAGTTAAGTTTAATAAAGTTCACCCTTTTTTCTTAAAACTAAGAAAACCTGTTTGGCTAGTTTCTTTGCCTTATAATTGTAAGTTAATGAACAAGGATTCACTAAGGGGGAGCTAAAAAAAAATAATCCGTGTTTAAAATAAAACCCTGTTACCGTAAGACCAGGTGAAGGCTGAGAGGGAACCCTAGACCCCTTTCTCTCCTGGTCATAACAATAGCTACTCTGTTTGTCTTCATAACTACACTCATTTTATATCAAAGGATTTCATCATATATGAAGCGCTTTGAGATGTTTCTGTCAGGCATGTCAAGGTGCTTTATAAATGGAACTTCCTTCTATTTTTGAACAGTGTCATGAAAATCCCACCTGCCAAGAATGAGGCATATTCATTTCATCATATGAAACATTAATTTTAAACTGTTGCTGGATTGAAAAGATGACTTGCTAAAGAGATTACAGCAGTGGCTGGAAACATTTGCATTCTAAAAGACAGTTGCCTGGAAAATAAAATGGAACTGCTTCCTAATCCAATTAGCCCAAATGGATTTTGACCACCAGACATTGAATGTGTAAGAAGCCAGCATTCTATTGCCGCCACCCCCCTCCCCCAGCCCCGCAACTGAGGGTGTCTGCTCAGAAGGAGAATCCACAAAACGCAGGAGAGTTTGTTTAAAAAAAGCTGTTCACATGGCTAACCTGCTGGCCCAGGTTTGGTTTTGAGTTGTGTTCACAGAACAGCTTGAGTCAGACTGCAATTTGAAGACAAAAGAGAAGGAAGGTCTTTCCCTGGCTCACTCTCTCTCATGAATTTTCTGATCAAATGAAGCCACTTAAACCTCAAGAGAAAAGACTTCTACATCGAAGCAAGTTTGAAAGCGTGCACTGAGCTGCAACAAAACGACAAGATTAAACTGTAATCAAAGACTCTACATTGAACTCAAAAGACAGTAAATAAACTCCAGCTATTGCTTCAAACTTTTCTTCTTTATTCTTTCTCCTCTTCCATCTCGATCTGCATATGTGTTTATCACGTATGCATGCTAGCATGGTCGTGTCATGTATTTTTAGTCGTTTTAACTGAATTAGAGTTTTAAGGTTAATAAACTTACACCTTTCTTGTTTAAATCTAAGAAAACCTGTCTGGTTTATTTCTTTTCCACTACAATTGGAGAGCAGTGAACAAGGTTTCACTAAGGGGAAGCTAAAACACGGTGTTTTAAAAATTAAAGCCAGTTACGATCAAACCAGGAAAAAGGCTGAGAGGGAACCCCTAAACCCCTTTCTCACCTGGTCGTAATAGAAATTTGGGGGCTAGCATCTGGATTCGACCCACAGACAAATGAGAAATTGGAAGTGGGGAGTAAAATTGATCCCAAGCTAAAAGAGAAAAGATTTCAATACAGGTTTTCTAGTGGTTTTGTTTGCTAGAATGTTAACATGTCTGTGACTGAAGCAGTAGCTCTCCAAGCCAGGGTGAAGTAACTTGGGATAAGCTAAAAGTACTGCCGATGGAAGAGTTGAGAAAAATGGCTGAGCAGTGTGGGATCACTGTCCGTGCCAAGGCTAGAAAGTCTGAACTCCTAAGACTAGTGGCCAACCATTTTTCCCTTGAGTCTGAAGAAGCAGAAACAGGGTTAGAAACAGACCCAGACAGGGTATTGCTAGCAAAGATACAATTGAACAGAGGAAACTTGAATTGGAAGACAAGGAAAGAGAAAGAGAGAGAGAGAGACGGGAGAAAGAAAAACAGAGAGGAAACAGAGAAAGAAAGAGCATTCCTGAAGGAATGTGAAGAAAGAGAAAGAATGAGACAGCAGAAAGAAAAAGCAGAGAGGAGAGAGAGAAAGAGTGAGAGGAGAGAGAAAGAGAAAGAACCTTTCAGAAGGAATGCAAGGAATGAGAGCTGAGGTGGCTTGAGTTAACTAGGGGGCAACAGAGTAACCCCAGTGAATGCATGGCCAATATGGAGGATCATAATTCAGGGCTGGGTACTGAATTGTTAAAATGTACTCAATTGATCCCAAAATTCAATAAGGGAGACGTGGATGCATTTTTGTATCTTTTGAAAAACTTGTAAGGCAGTTAAGATGGCCAGCTGATATTTGGACTCTTCTGTGACAAAGCAAGTTAATAGGAAAAGCCCATGAGGTTTATTCCATGTTGCCAGATGAAAAACTGGCAAGGCAGCTAAAATGGCCAGCTGAGACCTGACCTCTTTGACTACAAAGCAAGCTAACTGGAAAAGCCCATGAGGTTTATTCCCTGTTGCCAGATGAGAGCTCATCAAATTATGAACTAACCAAAAATACTATCCTCAGGGCATATGAATTAGTACCCGAAGCCTAACGCCAAAAGTTTAGAACCCTCAAGAAGCAAGCTAATCAAACTTATCTGGAGTTTGAAAGAAGTAAGCAGCTGGCTTTTGACCAGTGGCTGAGGGCTCTTAAAGTGCAGCCCAGCTATGAAAATCTCAGAGAGGTAATTTTGCTCGAGGAATTTAAAAACTATCTCCCACTCTCCATAAAGACCCATGTAGAGGAACAGAAGGTTCATAGAGCCAGGCAGGCCGCAGTTCTGGCTGATGAGTTTGCGCTCATCTATAGGTCAGTTCTCCAGGGGAAAATCTTTCCCAGTCACCACCACAAATCCGAAAAGGACAAAGGGTGGTAAGGCGATTGAAGCCCAAGCAGTCCTGGGAGAGAAAGAAAAGTAGGAGACCCAGGGGACCCTCTTCTAGCCAAAAAGGAAAGTGCTGTAAGTAGGAAGGAGACCTGGAGACCTGTGTGCTTCCATTGCAATAAAGCAGGGCATCTAAGAGCTGACTGCTGGAAACTACGGAGAAAGCCTGTAGGGTTAATTAGGGCACACCCGCTCAGTGAAGGAAAAAGGACCCTGATGGAAAGCACACCAGAACAAGCAAAAGCTTTAACTGCAGCAATAGTAAGACACCGAAAGCATACTGCTGCCAGTGCAGGAAATCTACTGGGATTCCTGAACGTTATCAGGGTTTTGTGTCTGAAGGGAGAGTAACCCCATACCCCTTGAGTGGGGCAAGCAAGCCCATAGTAATCAGGGGCCACTAGATCCCTTTTACTGGGAAAAGGCCTGACCTTTCCCCCAGAGAGTGCAGTAAATACCAGAATGGTGGTGAATGGTATTGGAGGCAGCGTACGCCTGTACCTTTACACCAGGTGCACTTGGAGTGCGACCTAGTTTCGGGACCGGTGACCGTCAGGATTGTCCCTAGTTTGACTATGGACGGGGTTCACCTGCTTCTAGGTAATGCTCTGGCGGGGGTGAAGGTGATAGCTTCCCCAGTAGTGAAAGAGAGACCGCAGGAGGTCAGCGAAACAGGGCAGTGGCAGGAGACAGACCTTGCAGTTCCCCTGCTTGTGTAGTGAATCAGGCCATGGCCAAACCAGCTTCCCCAGAGGAGAATGAATTGGCATTGCAGGCAGATGACCATGAGGTCTGCCTGTCTGACACTTTCTTTGGAAAATTGGAAAACCCAGGGAATGAATGAAATTAATCTTCCCTAGCCGAGGCTCAGTGAGATGACCCAGTACTGTGAGAGATAGCACAGGATGCACAGTCTGAAATTGAAGCAGAGGGAGTCTCTGATTGCTACTATTTAAAGAATGAGGTACTGATGAGGAAGTAGAGTTCTCCTCACGGACCTGAGGGCAAGGAGTGGACAGTGGTTCACCAGTTAGTGGTGCCACAGAGGTACCGGAGAGAAATAGTAAGAATGGCCCATGTGATTACAGTGGCTGTACATGGCAGTATATGATAAACCAAAGCCCGTATAAGACAGCAGTTTGACTGGCCAAAACTCCACAAAGATGTGGTGGAGTATTGTAGGAGTTGTCACATGTACCAGGTTGAGGGGAAACCGCAACCTACAGTGAAATCTGCACCCCTAAGTGTTTGGAGAACCCTCCAGCAAAGGGCTGGTGAACTGTGAGGGACCGCTGCCGAGAACAAAAGGGGACAGATAGGCACAAACCTGGCAAAAATTTAGAGGGGAAAGAGGACAAAGAGGACAGGTTAAAGGAGATCCAAATGGAAACCTCTATTGTCTGGTCAGGCAACCCTGAAATGTGTTAAAAACTAGACCCCACATCCTCCTGTGTAAATACAGACACCAGAAGCATACCACCAGAGTTGCTAACAGCAGTTACAGAAACCCGCAGAGACAAAAAAAGTTGAACTGTCGCAGGGGAGTGCAGTAGAATCTGGACAAATACCTGCAAGCAGGAGTGTCCCAGAGGGCAAAGGGAAGATTAGCAAAGAATTCCCCCCTACAGTCAGGAAAAAAGGAAACGAACTATCCCTAAGGTGAAAAGCACTAGCATGACTCATCAAAGCACTGAAAGAGAGTTCAGAGTGGATCCATCCACTGCTGACTCCCACGAGTAGAACTCCAACCTAGGGCTAATTAAATCTAGCCCTCCCCCTACAGACCTCAACAGGAACAAAGACACCCTAAGCAGTCATGGAAATTTGTAAACTGAAAATCTTTTCCAAAAATCACATGTTTGTTAGGATGCCAAAAAGGGCAGTTTAAAGCAGCACTGCTACCAAGAAAAGGCAGTGGTAATAATTTTTTAGGATTTCTGAATGAATGAGAGAGATGCATGTGTGTTTTCCTGTATTTACTCTTCTCTCTCTTGATTCTAAAAATCACATTTCATTCCGCTGGGGGTGGAGGTGTCATGAAAATCCCACCTGCCAAGAATGAGGTATATTAATTTTATCATATGAAACATTAATTTAAAGCTGTTGCTGGACTGAAAAGATAACTTGTTTAAAGAGATCACCGCAGTGGCTGGAAACATTTGCATTCCAAGTGACAAAGAAAAACAAAGAACAAAGAACAAAGATAATTACAGCACAGGAACAGGCCCTTCGGCCCTCCAAGCCTGCGCCGATCCAGATCCTCTCTCTAAACATGTCGCCTATTTTCTAAGGTTCTGTATCTCTTTTCTTCCTGCCCATTCATGTATCTGTCTAGATACATCTTAAAAGACTCCATCGTGCCCGCGTCTACCACCTCCGCTGGCAACGCGTTCCAGGTGCCCACCACCCTCTGCGTAAAGAACTTTCCACGCATATCCCCCCTAAACATTTCCCCTTTCACTTTGAACTCGTGTCCTCTCGTAATTGAAACCCCCACTCTGGGAAAAAGCCTCTTGCTGTCCACCCTGTCTATACCTCTCATGATTTTGTACACCTCAATCAGGTCCCCCCTCAACCTCCGTCTTTCTAATGAAAATAATCCTAATCTACTCAACCTCTCTTCATAGCTAGCGCCCTCCATACCAGGCAACATCCTGGTGAACCTCCTCTGCACCCTCTCCAAAGCATCCACATCCTTTTGATAATGTGGCGACCAGAACTGTACGCAGTATTCCAAATGTGGCCGAACCAAAGTCCTATACAACTGTAACATGACCTGCCAACTCTTGTACTCAATGCCCCGTCCGATGAAGGAAAGCATGCCGTATGCCTTCTTGGCCACTCTATTTACCTGCGTTGCCACCTTCAGGGAACAGTGGACCTGAACACCCAAATCTCTCTGGACATCAATTTTCCCCAGGACTTTTCCATTTACTGTATAGTTCACTCTTGAATTGGATCTTCCAAAATGCATCACCTCGCATTTGCCCTGATTGAACTTCATCTGCCATTTCTCTGCCCAACTCTCTAATATATCTATATTCTGCTGTATTCTCTGACAGTCCCCTTCACTATCTGCTACTCCACCAATCTTAGTGTCGTCTGCAAACTTGCTAATCAGTCCACCTATACTTTCCTCCAAATCATTAATGTATATCACAAACAACAGTGGTCCCAGCACGGATCCCTGTGGAACACCACTGGTCACACGTCTCCATTTTGAGAAACTCCCCTCTACTGCTACTCTCTGTCTCCTGTTGCCCAGCCAGTTCTTTATCCATCTAGCTAGTACACCTTGGACCCCAAGCGCCTTCACTTTCTCCATCAGCCTGCCATGGGGAACCTTATCAAACGCCTTACTGAAGTCCATGTATATGACATCGACAGCCCTTCCCTCATCAATCAACTTTGTCACTTCCTCAAAGAATTCTATTAAGTTGGTAAGACATGACCAACCCTGACAGTTGCCTGGAGAAGACAATGGAACTGCTCCCTGATCCAATTAACCCAAATGGATTTTGATCACCAGACATTGAATGTGTAAAAAGCCAGCATTCCATCCCCCTCCCCCCACCCCCACTGAGGGTGCTGCTAAGATGGAGAATCCACAAAAACGCAGAAGAGTTTTTTTTTTTAAAAAACTGTTCACATATCTAACCTGCTGGCCCAGGTTTGGTTTTGAATTATGTTCAGAGAACAGATTGAGTCAGACAAAAGAGAAGGAAGGTCTCTCCCTGGCTCTGTCTCTCTCGTGAATTTTCAGATCCACTGAAGCCATTTAACCTCAAGAGAGAAGACTCTCACATCGAAACAAGTTTGAAAGCATGCACTGGGCTGCAACAAAATGGCAAGATTTAACTGCAATCAAAGACTCTACATCGAACTCAAAAGATAGCAAATGAACTCCAGCTATTGTTTCAAACTTTTCCCCTTTATTCTTTCTCCTCTTCCGTCTCTATCTGTTTGTCGCGTATGCATGCTAGCATGGTCGTGTCACATATTTTTAGTAGTTTTAACCGAATTAAACCGAATTTGCCACTATAATTGGGGAACAGTGAACAAGGTTTCACTGAGGGGAAGCTAAAACATAGTGCTTTAAAAATTAAAGCCTGTTACGGTCAAACCAGGAAAAAGGCTGAGAGGGAACCCTTAGATCCCTTTCTCACTTGGTCGTAACAACAGGCATAGAAATTTCAGTTAGAACTTGAATATTAGCAGTTACTGTAACTTAATTAGCTTGTTAAACTATCAGTTACAACTTATAAATGACTACAGTTATTTCAATTTGCTTAACTATATTTTCATTTTTTGAATGTGAAGCTATAATGTTTGCCTTCTTTGTTTGTTGTGATCCTTGTAGCTGATTGGTCCCTGCTAACCACATGACTGAAAAATGCCTCATGGCTAGCACAGCCCACAGCAGAAGTGATTAGAAATCGCATATGCATATATACATACAAACACAGTTTAACATGCAAATATAGTAACTTATTTAATTTGCTGAAAATCGCACCGGCTGAATCAAGTAGTCAGAGGTTAACTGTGAAGTTTGCAGATTGTCCAGGCTTTACACAGGTATCAGACACTTAAACTTAACAATTGTTTTGGGTCAGGCCTGACATCATACACTGGAAAATTGCAGTGAGTATATCATTAGCTAGTTGCAGTCCCTTGTAACTTTTTTGAGGGTGGGAGGGGGGAAATACCCTGATATCCAGCATTTCCGCAACAGTTTACAGGGCTGCAATTGTTATTTAAATAGTACAACAATTCTTCCAGGCAAATCTTGATTGAAGATTTAGAGGCATATTTTCTGATCTGTGCTATTCCCATATCAATCTTAACGCATTCATATTAAATTGTTCTGTATGCTTTTTATTAATGCATATGGTTAGTCAATTTAAATTAAATGTGAATGTGGGAGTAGCACATAGTGGAAAAATCTACTTATTAGTTTATACTTTGCATTCTACAGAATTACAATGAACCCAACAGATTCCCAGGATTTCTGATGCCACAATAGAACTGCTGTTGCAAGATGTAGGGGCAAGGATGGTTGACCTTTTTTGGTATTCCAGGACACCCTTCCTACAGGAGATCAATGCAGACGGCCTGACAAGAGGTGGTACAAGTGAGCAATATGGTCTATGAGCCTAAAAGAATGAAGCAAGGTAAAGCCACCTACCAATACCGAACACCAAGTAGGTCAGAAAAGTATGCATTTCGTAAAATATTTCCTCACACCCTGTTACACATTGATTGCAATCTCATTCAAAAGCTTCAGACTGTATTGCAGATTTCTGAATGCCTACATGAATGGCAGCAGGGCACCAATCTCAGCTGCAATTTATTACTCAAACCAACACTGGCAAGTTAAAAGGATATCTCACCACAAATTTTTCTAACAAAACATAGCTGCATGTTGCAAGTTTATGTTCTTGTATATACAGAGGGTTGCAGCTGGGACACTTGGATGTCTCAGTATGTATTTCTGACAGTTGCAGCATCTCAAGAAAACCTTTTTGATTGAAGGATGCAGAGACACATAGCAAGACAGAAGATCAGAATTCCAGTAGGGCTTCAAATTTATTTGCCCTTGATTACCTTCAAGGATGCATAGAAACAGTGAGGGAGATTGAAGGTAGGAGCACCCCCAAGCTTAACACTTATTCTGTCTCTCTCACCCACCCACTGTCATCCAGCCATCACCCTGGAATTGATTTGAATGGCTGCCGCTAGGTGGGAAAGGGGTAATAGTGGGTCATGCCCGATTTTCCTTTCCATTGAAGTCAGTTCCAGTCTGAGGCTATCATCATTATTCTGTTTCCAAATTAGGTGGGCTGAGGCTGTCCCGCTCTCCATCCCAGTCACCAGTTCTGTTGTCAAGTGCTGTGCTCCATTTTCCTGGTAGATTTGCTGCTGAGGTAAGTAGGCAGTAAGCAACCAGGTGTCTCCAATTGCAGTAAAAACAGAAAATACTAGAAAGACTCAGCGCATCTAGCAGCATTTGTGGACAGAGAAACAGAACTAACATTTCAGTTGGATGACCTTTCATCAGAAATCCAATTGCAGGTTTTGGTGCAATTGAAGGCCTCAAAGTTCTAGCTGTCTTGGAACAGTCTTTGCCTTTGCAGCCTCCAAGCTGGTGTAAGTCAGAGTAGGCAATGGTGCGACTAATTTTTATTTTACCAAAGATAGAATGAAAATAGTGTGTAGGACTTTCAGAGGTTAGAAGGAGGAATGATTACAGCAGCATTGATGAAATAAAGAAAGATGATGGCTTGTGCAGAGAGATATGGAGGTATGCTCGTTGGTTTTGTCACAAAACGTGCTTTCTGTCGAATGATGATGTTTTAATCCACCAGCTGGAAACCCGAATTGAATTAAAAAAAACAGAGAATAAAAGTGACTCAATACTTGCAGCTAGAGATGGCTACCTCATTTTGCATCACTGTACCTTCCACATTCCAATACATTGAGATGGGGACAGCATGTCTGCACAGACCCATCAAGGGCAATGACCTGGGGAATCTGAGTGAACTACATACCCTGTTCCCATTAGCAAGGCATCAAGGCCATCACCTGAGGTATTCAACTGGCGGAGACAAACCACTAAACCTAATCGCTTGAACAATGGGAAATAGCTGTGAGAAGGGGATTCCTAGACATGGACTAATTAAGTTTCAAGGGGGAATACATTAGCAACAACCATGCTTGAATCACTGGGTGACAATCATGAGACAGGCCCACCCTTCATGAACTTAAGTTTCTGTTTTCTCTGCAATAAGGAGACTAGCAGCTAGATGCTGATGAGAGAAGATCCGAGTTGGATCCTTCCTTCCTCCCACCTTTCAAGCTTCAAACCTGTTTTCTGACTGTCACCGCCCTAGGGACACTACTGCTGCAGACAGAGATGCCATAAAGGAAATCAACCTGCATTACTGTCTCCCAGAGAACAGCCAAATCAGCCATTTACATCTTCACATCTGAAGCATCGAGACCACTGAAGGGAAGTCGTACGGCCACCAAATTCAGCCTGAAGACAGCTGAGTCACCAACCTCCACAGAATCTATGCCCTTTTTATTTCTCTGGACTCTAATTTGACCAATCTATCCTCCCCTCTCAGACTATAATGTGTGTGTGTGTGAAAGTCAGAGTATTTTATTATTTTACTTAGATCAGTTTAAGTATAATAAAACTAACATCTTTCTTTGTTAAACTGAAGAAAGCCTGTCCAATTGATTCTTTTATGATTACGGTACATGAACATAGAACATAGAACAGTACAGCACAGTACAGGCCCTTCGGCCCACGATGTTGTGCCGAACTTTTAACCTACCCCAGGATCAAACTACCTACATACCCTTCATACTACTATCATCCATGTACCTATCCAAGAGTCGCTTAAACGTCCCTCATGTATCTGCTTCTACTACCACCGCTGGCAGTGCATTCCACGCACCCACCACTCTCTGTGTAAAGAACCTACCTCTGACATCTCCCCGAAACCTTCCTCCAATCACCTTAAAATTATGCCCCCTGGTGATAGCCCTTTCCACCCTGGGAAAAACTTTCAGGATAAAAAGCTTGCTTAGAGAAATGGAACATCATTAATGGAATAGCACACTGTTTTTTCATCCTCTGTGATTTGTGTTTGAATCTGATTCTCTCTATGTTCGCTGTCAGGATCCTATATTAAACTAATTTAGGCTGCCTTAATCCAGCTTCTCGAGGGTACAGGATGACAGCAACAAATGGCAACCTCACTAGGAACCAGCCCCTGGGAACCTAAAATGGAAACAAATGCTACTTACTAGCACCATCATGCATTACCTTGGCGCATAGGCAAAAAAATCTTCCACTGTAATACATAGAAGTTACAATTCTGAAATAGGCCATTCGGCCCAACGACTCTATGTCAGCATTTGCCTTCCACTCGACCAAATAGTTCTAAGACCATTTACCTACCTTGCTCCCTGAACACTCACTGAATTGGCAAGTATATCTTGTTCAAAAAAGAAGTAAATCTGTTGCAGTGAAACAAGGAGGGAAAAGAGGGGAACCATTCGCCCCCTCCTTACCTGATTGTAACACTTTCATATCTTAACACTCTTCTCTTGGAAAAGATGTGAAGTAGAAGAAAACCAGGCTGATAAGCAGTCTGGCAAGCCATGATGTAACCATCATTATACCAACCGATGGGGTGGTAGGGCTTTGTGGCAGCCCACAACCCATACAATGAAAGGAGCCTCCCACATCCACTGGAAGCAAGTATTCCCACTGGATGTCAATCCAGAATTCAGAGCTAGAGCTCCAGTCTCCATTTGGCAGGACTGTCTGGGGTAGAGTTTGGTTACCACTAAGCCACTCCCAAGTTATGGTGACTAGATATACACATTGACTATGACAAAAAGATTGTGTCCATTGACTGGAGTACCATATCTTAACAGGGAGAAAAGCATTTAAAGGTAGAAATTGCTTAAGATTAAATTCAATGCCAAGGAATTCTTCTACCTAAGAAGGCAGATGGAGCCTTGGTTTAACGTTTCAGCTGAAAGATGACACCTCCAACAGTGCAGCACTTCTTTAATACTGCCCTCACGAGTCAGCCTAGATTATATGCTCAAGTCTTTGATGTGGGAGACCCCTAACTCAGAAATGAGAGCGCGACTAATGAACCAAGGCTGATATGAAAAAAATTATCACCCCTCCTGCTGAGCAACTGATAGTAAATTCATTGAGAAAATTAGGAAAAAAACAAATTCCAAGACGAGGATGAAACTCATGGGGCTGAATTTTATGCGGCCCGCATGTCCGAGGCCAATCAAGGCCCTTAAGTGGCCCCTTAGCGGCCACTCAAGGGCTCCCACCTGCCTCCACGGGTATTTTACCCATGGCAAGTGGGGCATGCTGGGGATGTGAAAGGCTGCCCAGTGATAGCTGGCAGTCTTGGCAGTCGGGCACAGGGTGCCTGATTGAAGGCTGCTCCTGCCTCCCAGCCCACCCCCGAGACCCGAGACGCCACCCCCCCCCCCCCCCCACTCCTCCCAAACGACCACTCCAGCCTCACCAGGAAAGGACCTATCTCACTGGTGAGGCATGCCTAACTGTCCTTCACTCATGGCTCCATGTAGTCGGCTGGGCTGCAGTCCCAGCAGTACCCAACGTTACTAGTGGCGCTGCTGGGACTAAGAACTGCCAGCCCGCTGATTGGCCGGCAGCTCAATGAGGCGGGACTTCCTCCCTCGCCCTCAAGCAGGTGAAAGACCTGCCTTGGGACAATTAAAGCCCGGGGACCCTTAAATGAGGGAAAGATCCCCGGGCTAGGCAGAAGTAGGTTCCCAAAACTCCAAAATTCCCGTCCACCTAAGGTAAAATCCAGCCCATGAAATTCATAACTTGGGTAGACTTTGAAGATGACTAACAAACATGCATGGCGACACCTACTGATTATAAATAGTACTCCAACTTCAAATGCGATATACTGCTTAAGATTTTAAAAGTTTAACTGGTGACTATAATTAGGGCCAATGACGTAGCACTGTATGCCAGTAGCACAGATGCACATTGGACACAGGCAACTTTTAATTAGCGCTGAGACTAGAAGTACAGCACGTCTTAATCACTAGAGAAGCATCTGTAGTGCCAAGTGTCTGCTCATCAGGAATGCAGTCAGCTCTTTTAAAGCACCAAAATTATGTTAATATTTGCAGTAACTGCACAGTGATGTATATAATAATCTGTAGTGAATGGTTATCTGCTTCTTTCTTAAAGGATGTCTGATTTGTAATTTTAGCAAGTAGCTATGTGTTGGCCTAGATATTTGACAGCCTGTTTGCCAAAAACATTTGCTTTCAGCTGCTCAGACTTTCTTAAAGCTGGATCCTATTTCTTAGATGGGGCTGTTTCCCAAGAACTCTATAAATGTGTGCATATGGGTGATGTGGTATCCTGCTAGTCATCAATATTTATCTGCAGTTCTGGAAGATGAAAAGGATCAGAGGAGACATGCGAGATAGTCGCAGTTACACCTTAGATGCTCAAGAAGGAGCTACTCTCTATTTTGTCAACTGTGGCAATTGTGTCCGGCTACATGCAAGGACATCTGCACATGGAGGCTGTGATTCCCAAAGAATGTCATGACAATATTGTGTAGTTTCTGGAAGCCAGATCTAGAAACTATTTCAAGGACATGGTCCTTCTTGGCTGTGTGTCAAGGTGACTGAACCTTTCTTGAACTTTTTATGCCATTGTATCCTTTTAAGATCAGCAGGAGGTATATTCAATCTCAGTGCAGTTGCATAATGCAGATGACAGATGCTCTGTAGCCTGTGGCAGTGATTTCATAAATCTCATGAAAAGCAGGCAGCATGAAAAAGCCCTATGCTTTTATGGCCTGATTTCTTAAAGTCAGGGCATCATCGATGGCACCTGTGTGACAATGCCAGCCTCCTAATGAATAAAAACAAGTCCCATTCCATTAATGTGTAGTTGACCATGAATACAGAATCATGCGTAGCAAGGATTGGTAATTGTCGTTATTCCTTTATAAAACATGACAGTCCAGAAAAAAACACTTGGTCCATGAAGTCTGTGTCAGTTTTTGTTCCCACATGGGCCACCTAGTTTAATCTCACTCTCCTGCTCGCTCACCATACCATTTAATATTCTTCTTCTTGAATAAATATCTATTTTATCCACATGTGAAGCAAGAGTTAATCAGACTGACTTGAAGTCTGCTAATGTTATACTTTTATCCATTTCTCTTCATATTGTAGCAATAGTAACTTTCAGCTTTTGCTTGTTAAGTGAGGAAGTACATGTCAATTGAGATGTCATGCCCACTGAACTGTTGAATTAAGAATGACCATAAAATAATGGTCACTTTAGATGATAAAATTAATTAAAAGACATTCCAGTGACTACTGCAGAGAACTTTGAATAGTTAATAACAAGCTCAGTGGAAGGAACAGCTGTGACTACATCATCCTTTTCAAAAGCAGGAGATTGGTATTCAAAGATGTAGATTTATAATTAGAAGTTTCACTTGGTAGAATAGTAACAAGGGTGAAACTATCGCGATGCTAACAAAGTAGGGCAATATGATTCTTCATTTGTAAAATCTGAAAATGGTTAGAAGTCAAGCACAGAATATGCAGAAAAGCTCCCTTTCTTCACTCGCTAGTTGGGAGACCTTGGTGATAAGCACTTGCCTGAGAAAGACCATGGCCTGTATATTAACCTCCCCCTATGACAGGCGGGAGAGGGTTGGGGAGGGTTAAACTGCCAAATGAAGTGGCTTGCTGTGCAGAGGCAGGACACTTCATTAAAATACTTAAATCAGTGCAATTGGATAGCCATTTTAAATTTGACTGCTGGGCAGGTTTCCCAGGATCGAGAAACCGGCAATGAAAGGGTGATAGGAGATTGTGGTTCTACTAGGTAAGTGCTTCTTTCCACACTCCTTGTGGGCGGGCAAGCAGTTGTGCAGAAGTGTGAGGTGATGCATTTTGGGAGGACTAACAAGGCAAGGGAATATACAATGGATGGTAGGACCCTAGGAAGTACAGAAGGTCAGAGGGACCTTGGTGTACTTGTTCATAGATCACTAAAGGCAGCAGCACAGGTAGATAAGGTGGTTAGGAAGGCATATGGGATACTTGCCTTTATTAGCCGAGGCATAGAATATAAGAGCAGGGAGGTTATGATGGAGCTGTATAAAACGCTAGTTAGGCCACAGCTGGAGTACTGTGTACAGTTCTGGGCACCACACTATAGGAAGGATGTGATTGCTCTGGAGAGGGTGCAGAGGAGATTCACCAGGATGTTGCCTGGGCTGGAGCATTTCAGCTATGAAGAGACACTAAAAAGGCTAGGGTTGTTTTCGTTGGAGCAGAGAACGCTGAGGGGGGACATGATTGAGGTATACCAAATTATGAGGGGCATTGATAGGGTAGATAGGAAGAAACATTTTCCCTTAGCGGAGAGTTCAATAACCAGGGGGCATAGATTTAAGGTAAGGGGCAGGAGGTTTGGAGGGAATTTGAGGAAAAACTTTTTCACCCAGAGATTGGTTGGAATCTGGAATGCACTGCCTGAAGGGGTGGTAGAGGCAGGAACCCTCACAGCATTTAAGAAGTATTTAGATGAGCACTTGAAACGCCATAGCATACAATGCTACCGACCAAGTGCTGGAAAATGGGATTAGAATAGTTAGGAGCTTGATGGCCGGCACGGACACGATGGACCGAAGGGCCTGTTTCTGTGCTGTAGAACTCTATGACTCTAAGCCCCTTTGCCAACTTCTGTCTCTTTTCTCCCCTTCTGATGACTACCCGTCACCCCATGTCCAATTTTCTTGCCCCTGCTGCAATGTCCTCTCCTCCCCCCTCCTCACCCCACCAGCAGTCCCTTCGTCACAATGTCCTCTCTCTTCCTCTGACCTCAAGCCACAATTGCTGATCTTCTCCCCTCCTGATTGCCGGGGTTCATCTTTAACTGCACTCCTTCCCTCCACATCACCGGCCAGGCTTTCAACTTGACTGACAACCGGGTGGGAAACAGTTACAACAAAAATGTTAATGAGTTCTTGCTGCTAAGTTTGGCAGGATCTCCATGTATCTGACTTTCCCAGGTTCTTTGGTCATTTTGGCCTTCCCTGAAAATATCAGAGCCCATAGATGTGGAAGGTTAGGAAGTGTAATCAAAGTAAGGAGTTACAGATCTATGACTGCAAGGACAGAACATTATTAAATCAATGTTGAATGATACATAATATGAAACATTCAAATTGTCACTTAGAAGGAGTGAGAAAAAGGGATAAAAAGTGTGTGTTATAACAGATATATTAGAGTTTGATTAAAATCTGCACACCGTCTTATTAATAAATCTGTGATAAGATATTCAGGGATGAATTTTGCTGCGAGTGTTGGGAAACTGATGTCGGGACCATTTCTGGGTCCTCACCCCCTCCGTATCAATAGCACAGCCATTGGCTTAATTTAATGGCAGGGTGCCAGTTAGTACACTGCCTGTACATTCTACTTCCAGTTAGGGATGGTGGACGTGCTGCGAAGGCGGGAGGGCCACTCGGGAGCTGGCATGTGAGGGAGGCCGGCAGCCTTCACTGTGAGGGCAGTGGGAGTATGGCTACCATGACTGGGGTGCAAGAGGGAGCACTGCAATGAGAGGGAGGTGACTCCAAGAGAGATTGCTGCAATGACAGATATCTGCCTACCCTTGACTACAGCCTTCTCATTTTCTTCTGATCATTTACAGATCTCCTGTAAAGCTGGAGCCACTGGATCCACCTGGTATGCACCTCCTGTGAGCTGGTGAGCCATGCACACTGTGGGGATCCTGGTCGCCTCTGGGAAAATTGGAATGGGCCAGAAAAATGCAGCCTAATTACCTAATCACCTCCCTTAATGGACTGCCCGCCACTGCTGGACGGGTAGCTGTCAGCACTGCGATGCCCGGTGAAAGTGTGCAGAGGCAGGAACACATGTGGGAGTTAGCCTGACATTTTTTTCCACCACTTTCCCGACCCCACCTCCAAACCTGACTTGAAGGTGCTGGAAAAATTCTGGCCTCATTGTTGCAAACCCTATTAATTTGAGGAATAAATTATAAATAAGTATCTACAGAATTACGCCATTCCTCGGACACATAGATCAACATTCTAACCATGGCTGGTTTTAATCCAGAGTGGATTGTATTTACCAAACAATGTGTCATACAATTAAAGTTAAAAAAAAATCATCATGCCAACCTGGTAAGCAACATATTCCTGAATTACTTGTTTTCTTCTTTATTCTAATAATCTGGATATAAAGGCTAGTAAAAGCTTCAAAGATTGAGTGGTGCGGAAATTTCCTTTGGAAAATAATTTGCCCTGTGTCAGGGCAGATTTTCTCCATTATTTGCAGTGAACCTGCACAAGTATTATAATAAAAATAAGGTCTAAATCTTGATTTCAAGTTTCAGTGGAGACCAGTTTAAGAGATCAAATAGTGAGAATATGTCTGCCTCACCACAGATTCCACCACCCCGCTACAATTCCCCCCAGGAAATCTGGTCCCTACTTCATTTTTTAACTATAATAGTGTCCTGCACTATAGGTATTGGTCTGTCACTTGAAATTATGAGTGAACTACAGTGAGCAGCAGCTGTCATCAGAAATAACAGCAGTTTGACAAGGGACTTCCATTTTTATAGCACCTGATCACAGCTCTCGGGAATGTCTCTAAGCACCCAAGAGACAACAAAATTGATGACATTACCAATATTTCAGCAGCCAGGAAGACTGGTTGAGTGATTGCTAGGGGAACAAAGTTATCCACTGAAATCAGAGTGCAGTTTTAAAAAAGCCTGAATAGTTTCAGTATTGAAAGTAGAAAAACAAACTATCAGCAAATTTGTAGCTTAGTATCACCTCAATTGCTAGCTGTAGCTCAGTTAGTAGCATTCTCACCTTTGAGAGTGGAGGGTTATAGGTTTATGTCCCATGCTAGGAATTAAGCACAAAAAAAAGTTCTCAGCATCAGCCTAGGGAGTTTTGCACTGTTGGAGGTGCTGTCTTGCAGAGGGGATGTTAAACTTAGGCCTTGTTTCTCAGGTGGTTATAAAAGATCCCATGATACTTTTTTGCAGAAGAGTTATTCCTGGTGTCCTGGCCAATATTTATCCCTCAATTAATATAACAAAAACAGATTCTAACATTAAGATATTGCAGTTTGTGGGAGCTTGCTGTACGTAAATTGGCTGCCACACTTTCCTAGGGTACAACAATGACTCCATTTCAAAACTACTTCAATGGCTGTAAATTACTTTGGGATGCCTGTGGTCGTGAAAGGCACTATATAAATGAAAATTCTTTCAGATAAAGAAGGATGCTGTGTAGGAATACTCAATAGATGTGAGTTGGATCCAACCACCAAACAGGAAATAGGTGCAGCTTCAAGAAGATCGGAATAGCTTCAGTAATGAAAGCAAAGTAATTAATCAAATAAGGAGTTATATTGTTGGACCAACAAACAGCTGCTTACTAGAGCTACCAAGCAGATGGCTCACGACCCTTTTGAGATGTGACATATGTGTTAATGAGCAGGAAAGCTGAAGAAAGATACAGTAAGATGCATATAGCAAGGTCCTTGTGGGAGGTCCGTGACGCTTCCAGCGTTCCGGGCGACTACATCTGCAGGAAGTGTACCCAGTTGCAGCTCCTCACAAACCGCATGGATCGGTTGGAGCGGCAACTGGATGCACTTAGGAGCATGCAGGTGGCAGAGAGTGTCATAGACAGGAGTTTTAGAGAAGTGGTTACACCCAAGGTGCAGGCAGATAGATGGGTGACCGCTAGAAGGGGCAGGCAGTCAGTGCAGGAATCCCCTGTGGCTATCCCCCTCTCTAACAAGTATACTGTTTTGGATACTGTAGGGGGGGATGGCCTATCAGGGGAAAACAGCAGCAGCCAGAGCAGTGGCACCACGGCTGGCACTGTTGTTCAGCAGGGAGGGACAAAGCGCAGAAGAGCAATAGTTATAGGGGACTCTATAGTCAGGGGCACAGATAGGTGCTTCTGTGGACGTGAAAGAGACTCCATGATGGTATGTTGCCTCCCTGGTGCCAGGGTCAAGGATGTCTCTGAATGGACAGGGGGCATTCTGAAGGGGGAGGGTGAACAGCCAGAGGTTGTGGTACACATCGGTACCAATGACATAGGCAGGAAGAGTGATGAGGTCCTGCAGGGAGATTTTAGGGAGTTAGGTAGTAAGCTATGAAAATTATCGGAGTCAACTGCGCCCAGCACAACTTCATCCTGTAAAACAGCTTTAATGTGGAGCAGATACAGGAAATCCAGCCTCAGAATGTGACCCTCAAGCAAAAGCACAATGAGATGTCTGCCTCTCCCAGTAATTCTCCCAGCTTGTACATTCTGATCCCCTGAGGAAACCTGATGTACCGAGGGCTTCTTTCAATAGTTTTGCAAGATCAGAATTACATTCCTGGAGTAACAGCAAGTTAGAGCCCTGGCCAATATTGGCAGTGGAAAAGTATGTCACCATGAACTGGGGGAAGGGAGAAGAGTTTTCCAGCACAAACTGAAGGTTTAGGAGAAAATTCCATCATGAACTAAGAGAATACTACCATGAACTAAATACTAAGTAGAATGGGGGGGGTGTGGTGGTGGGGGGGAGAAGGAAGGAATTGCAGCATGAACTGGGGGCAGGAGAGTGTCAGCATGCAGCAACAGGCAAAGGCGCCTGCCAATGTAAATTGAAAGGGGAGGAGAGTGTTAGTGTGAACTTGAGGGGGCAGGGGGGTGGGGCAGGGAGGAATAGCACTGGTGTGAACTGGGGCCCAAGGAGCAGAGTGTCAGAATGTACTGAGAGGGAAGGAGCATATAGAAGAGTGTCAACATGGTCTTAAGGGAGAGGGCGTGGGGACAGCAGAAGAAGGAAAGTTTGTAAGAAATGGCTGACTAATGACTTTATAAAATCTTAAGAAATTAATTGAATATTATAGAAATAGCTTCTCCCTCACTTTCAAAGAAATTCTCCAGCCTGCCAGGGCTGGCATACACAGAGAAAAGCACAGTCTGGATTTTTCACAAGGCCTGTTATCTCTTCCAAGTACATAACTTTAAGTACAGGCCTTTGAGTAAGCATTCCCAGGCTTGATAAGCTGGGATCTCACACCACATATCTAAACAACTGTCTGAAGTAAAGTCAACGAGATATCCTTACAAGACATAAGTATTAGGGTGACCTCGTGGGCTAGGTGCTGAAATAGAAGGGGTCTGCCTTGGGTACCTGTCCTCTGACAATGGACAATTGAGTGGGAAGATGTAATTGAATAAATGATTGGCAAGAGATATCACCAGATACCAGAGATAAGGTATATAAATAGGTACCCGAGAAGGGAAAGCACTGACGAGGAGAGGAGGCTTTTTAAGGATGTATCCTTGCTAGCTTTGACTTAACCCCTGCTCAGTTTAAAGGCTTGGAATAGATCATTACGGCAGGCAGCAGAGACCAGGCCATTCTATCTGTCCGATCCAGGAATAGTAAACCTTCTCACCTGTCACGAGCCTATTGTCTACTATGTCTATTCTGATTATGTGTTGTATTAGAACAGTCGTTTCTCAATAAACTGCTTGAATCTGCTTGTAACTCCTTGATCTCCCCACCCCCCCCCCCCCCAACATTTTTTGGGTAATCTGTGACCCTTGATCAAATTTTACACTGTGACAACCATCTAAGCAATTTTGTTACTTCTAGACTCAACTATTCTAATACTGTCCTGGCTGACTTTCCGCCTTGCATCCTCCATAAACTTGAGCCCAACCAAAGCTCTTACACATATCCTATGCATCTATCGCCCCTGTTCTCGCTGATCGATATTGGCTCTCGGTCCAGCAGCACACCAATTTTAAAATTCTCATCCCTGTGTTCATATCGCTCGTTGGCCTTGCTCCAGTCTATCTCTATTACCTCCTCCAGCCCTACATCCCTCCCAGAGCACCGCACTCCTCCGGTTATGCCTCTTGCACATTCTCAATTCATCACTCCACCATTGGTGGCTGTCTCTTTAGTTACCTAGGTTCTAAGCTATGGAATTCCCATTCTAAATCTCTCCACCTCTTTACTTTTCGCTCCTTCTTTAAGACTAGGGGTCCCAACCCTTTGGGAATGACCAAGCCTTTCCATTACCAGTGATTCCAATCCCTAGTACTACTTCTAGACCAGGATATCAAAAATTTAAATTTCATTCCATGACGTCACTGGCTGCTGCACTGTAGATAACAGTTGGGAGGTGCCTGAAATTGGGGTGGAGTTGTTCTGCAATCGAAGGGGGGGGGGGCATGTGATTCTGAAATCGGGGAGGGAGCTCTGCAATCAGGGGGGCGCTCTGAAACCAGGGTGGGGGTGGGGAAGGGGTGTGGTGTGGAAGTTGTGAAATCAGGAGGATTGGGGTCTCTAGGAGAGATAAAGAATCGAGGCTTGGGGAGGGATGGATAATGGAGAATGCAGACTCGGGGAAGAGAGGGGTTGAGTGGAAATGGCATTGAGAGAGAATCAGCCAGTATAGGGAGAAGTGAAACCTGGGGACCTTGTTGTGAGTAAATAGTGAGAGATTGTTTCCACTAGTGGAAGAATGAGGAACTAGGGAATCCAAACCAAGGATTCTCATTGGAAGCAACAAGTGGAAAGAGAGGAAGAAGGTTTTGAACAGAGGGTTATTAGACTATGGTATCCTTCGCCATATCTAGCAATTAAGGTAGAGACTAAAATTTAATTTAAAAGGAAGGGGTTAAATATTCAAAAAGGAGGAATATAAAAGGATCTGTGGGGAGTCGACTACAGGAGTGTGCACCAGCATCAGAGGCCGAATGACCCCCTCCTGTGCTGTAATTTCTATAATTCTATGAAAACTCTCTTTTATTCAGACTGAAGCCAGGGAGTAGTTTAGAAATGTTGGTGCTGAGCTGAATTTAGAATGATCCTGTGAGAAGTGCCCCAAACATCGGGCCCATTTCCCGTTGTGTAATCTCTGTTTGGTTCAGGTTGGTCTGTGCCATCTGGTTGGTTTTGACGTGTGAAGTCCAAGTGCAGATCAGCTGTGACTGAGGCTCCCAGTTCAGAGTTGTCACCTTCAAATGGAACCAGAGTCCAAGGAGACAGGGAGAAAGTTTGGATTATTAAAGGTGACATCAACTGGGGAGGTTAATCAAACCGTGTGCAGTGCAGTGGATTCAGACCGTGGTTTCAGAGTAAAGATCAGTGGGTTATATAATACTACTAGTTATAGGGAGGATATTGGAGCATTTCACCTATTACTACCAGCTACATATAGACTAGCCTTGAGTTATTGTGTTATTGTTATGAGGGGATGTTACCAGTATTACTATTTGATGTCAGTGCAATATCAGTGACCTACCATTAGTTTCTGGTGGAATCAAAGTTCTCTCCAGCTCTGACTTCCCTTCTGCAAATCACTTTCCCATGTTCAAAATCCCCTCTCCCTCTCCCTCGGTTTCCCCATTTTTCTCGAGCTCATAGGTGTCCTCCTAATTCTTGGAATTTCTCGCACAACAGCTGGGTATGAAACCACAACCAAAGATTCTCAAATCCAGGGGACCCAACCTTTATAAGGTAAATGCAAAAAAACAATGATAGCAGTCATGTGGTCATAGAAACAGGAGTATTGCTGCTTGAGCTTGTTCCGCCATTCAAATCGTGACTGATCTGTATCTTAACTTGATCTGTCTACTTTGGTTCCATAAACCTTAATACCCTTGCAGAACAAAAATTTTAATTTAACAATCTCGGTTTTGACATTTTCAATTGATCCACAGCCTCAAGAGAGTTCCAGATTTCCAATGCACTTTGTGCGAAGAGGCAATTTCCTGATATCATCACTGAGTGACCTAGCTCTAATTTTAAGGTTATGCCCCCTTGTTCTGGACTCCCCTACCACAGCAAAGTTTCTCTCCATCTACACAAACAATGCCTTTGATCATCTTAAACACCTTTATTAGATCACTCCTTAATCTACAATATTGAAGGGAATACAAGCCTAGTCTATGCAACTTGGCCTCATAATTTGACCTTTTCAGTCCTGGTATCATTCTGGTTAATATGCACTGCAGCCCCTGGCTGAGGTGTGGTCTTGTTCATAGAATCTTAGAAAGTTTAAGGCACAGAAAGAGGTCACTTGGCCCATCGTGTCTGTGCTGGCTGAAAAACGATCCACCTATTCTAATCCCACCTTCCAGCATTTGGTCCGTAACCCTGCAGATTACGGCACTTGAGGTGCATATCCAGACTCCTTTTGAATGAGTTGAGGGTTTCTGCCTCAACTACCCTTTCAGGCAGTGAGTTCTAGACCACCACCACCCTTTGCGTGAAACAGTATTTCCTCATCTTCCCTCTCATTTTTCTAACAATCACTTTAAATCTACGCCCCCTGGTCACTGACCTCTCTGCTAAGGTGAATAGGCCCCTCACCTCCACTCTATCCCGTTCCCTCAAAGTTTTGTACATTTCAATCAGATCTCCCTCAGCCTTCTCTGTTCCAAGAAGAACAATCTCAGCCTATCCAATCTTTCCTTATGGCTGCATTTTTCCACTCCTGGCAACATCCTCTAAAACCTCCTCTGTACCCTCTCTAGTGCAATTACATCCTTTCTGTAACAAGGTAACCAGAACTGCACACAGCACTCAAATTGTGGCCTAACCAATGAGTTATACTGTTACGATCAGGTGAGAAAGGGGTCTAGGGGTTTCCTTTCAGCCTTTGCCTGGTTTGACCGGAACAGGGTTTAGTTTTTAAAAAACACTGTGATTTTAGCTCCCTCTCAGTGAATCCTTGTTCACTGCTCTCCAATTGTAAGGCATAGAAATCAACCAGACAGGTTTTCTTAGATTTAAACAAGAAAAGTGGAAGTTTATTAACCTTAAAACTCTAATTTGATTAAAATGACTACGAATAAGTGATGCGGCCATACTTGCATGCATATGCGATAAACACACACGCAAATAGAGACAGAAAAGGAGTAAGAATAAAGGGGAAAAGTTTGAAGCTATAGCTGGGGTTCAGTTGCTGTCCTTTGAGTTCAATGTAGAGTCTTTGATTGCAGTTAAATCTTGCCGTTTCATTGGGACCCAGTGGATGCTTTCAAACTTGTTTCGATGTAGGAGTCTTCTCTCTTGAGGTTTAAGTGTCTTCAGGATCTGGAAATTCATGAGACAGAGAGAGAGACAGGCAGGAGAGAGGCCTTTTCTTCAAGTTCTCTTGCAATCTGACCCAAACTGTTCTGTGAGCAGTTCAAAACCAAACCTGGGCCTGCAGATTAATCATGTGACTAGTTGTTTTAAAAAAATTCTCCTGTGTTTTTGTGGATTCCATTCATCTTAGCAGACACCCGTGGCGGGGGTGGGTTCGGGGGGTGGGTGTGTGGGGGTGGGGGGGGAAGGAATGCTGGCTTGTTCCACATTCAATGTCTGGTGATCAAAATCCATTTGGGTTAATTGAATCAGAGAGCAGTTCTATTGTCTCTCCCGGCAACTATCACTTAATATGCAAAAATGTTTCTAGCCACTGCTGTGATTTCTTTAAACAAGCTATCTTTTCAGTCCATCAGCAGTTTAAAAGTAATGTTCATATGATGAAATGAATATGCCTCATTCGTGGCAGGTGGGGTCTTCATGACACCTCCACATCCAGCAGAATGAAATGTGATTTTTAGAAGAGCATTTCATTAAAAGGGACTAAGGAGAAGAGTAGGTATAGGAAAGCACACATGCATCTCCTTCATTCATTCATAAACCCTAACAATTGTTACAGCCTATCTTTTCTTGGTAGCAGTGCTGCTTTAAACTGCCCTTTTTGGCATCCCAATAAACCTATGATTTTTGGAAAAGATTTTCAGTTTGGACATTTCCATGACTGCCTAAGGTGTCTTTGTTCTTATTGAGGTTGGCAGGTGGAGGGTTAGATTTAATTAGCCCTAGGTTGGAGTTCTGGTCATGGGTATCAGCAGTGGGTGGATCCACTCTGAATTCTCTTTTAGTGCTTTGATGAGTCGTGCAAGCGCTTTTCACCTTAGGGGTTGGTTGGTTCCCTTTTCTCCTGAGTGTGGGAGTGGGGGGGGGGGGGGGGGTGGGGGATTCCCTTTGTCTTCTGGGACAATCCTGCTTTCAGGTATTTGTTCAGAATCTAGTGCACTCCTCTGCGGCACTTTGACTAGGTGAGGCATCACCCTCACAGTTTCTCTGCTCTCTCGAGGACTCTCTTCGTCTCTGCAGGTTTCTGTAACTGCTGTTAGCAACTCTGGTGGGGTGCTTCTAGTGTCTGCATTTACATAGGAGGATGTGGGGTCTAACTTTTCAAACATTTCAGGGTTGGCTGACCAGACAGTAGGGGTTTTCATCCGGGATTCCTCCTGGCCTTCCTTTAACCTGCCCTCTTTGTCATTTTTTCCCCTTTCCTCTCTAACACTTTTCCAGCTTTGTGCCTGTCTTTCCCATTTTGTTCTTGACGGGGGTCCCTTACAGTTCACCAGCCCTCTGCTGGAGGGACCTACAAACACCGATACAGGACTTAGAGGTGCAGATTTCACAGTAGGTTGGGGTTTTCCCTCAACCTGGCACATGTGACAACTCCGACAGTACTCCACCACATCTTTGTGGAGTTTTGGCCAGTCAAACTGCTGACTTATGTGGGCTTTGTTTTTTCATATACTGACACGTACAGCCACTAATCTCATGGGCCATTTGTAATATTCTCTGCAGCACCACTAACTGGTGAACCACTGTCCACTCCTTGTGCTCAGGTCTGCGAGGAGAACTCAACTTCCTCACCAGTACCTCATTCTTTAAATAATAGCAATCAGGGACTCCCTCTGCTTCAATTTCAGACTGCGCAGCCTGTGTTAACTCTCTCAATACCGCGTCGGCTGGGTTTTCTAACTTTCCAATGAAAATCTCAGACAGACCTCATGGTCATGTGCCTGCAATGCCAATTCAGTCTCCTCTGGGGAAGCTGGTTTGTTCATGGCCCGATTCACTATACATTCAGGGAAACTGCAAGGGACCGTCTCCCGCCAGTGCTCTGTTTCTCTGACCTCCTGCGGTCTCTCTTTCACTACTGGGGAAGCTACCACATTCGCCTCTGCCAGATCATTACCTAGGAGTAGGTCAACCCCGTCCACAGGTAAACTAGGGACAATCCCGACGGTCACCGGTCCCTAAACGAGGTCGCACTCCAAGTGCACCCGGTGTAAAGGTACAGGCATACACTGTCCTCCAATACCAGTTACCACCATTCTGGTATTTACTGCACTCTCTCATGGAAAGGTCAGGCCTTTTCCCAGTAAAAGGGATCTAGTGGACCCTGAGTCCCTGAGGATTACTATGGGCTTGCTTGCCCCACTCGAGGGGTATGGGATTACTCTCCATTCAGACACAAAATCCTGATAACCTTCAGGGATCCTATTAAATTTCCCTGTACTCGCAGCAGTATGCTTTCTGTGTCTTACAACTGCTGCAGTGAAAGCCACAGCTTGTTCTGCTGCGCTTTCCATCAGGGTCCCTTTTCCTTCACTGAGCCAGTGCCCTGATTAACCCTACAGGTTTCCCTTTTAGTTTCCAGCAGTCAGCTCTTTGATGCCCTGCTTTATTACAATGGAGCACACAGGTCTCCAGGTCTCACTTCTGCTTACAGCACTATCATTTTTGGCTGGAGGAGGGCCCCTGTGTCTCCTGCTTTTCTTTCTCTCAGGACTGCTTGGGCTTCTATCACCTTCCCACCCTTTGTCCTTTTCGGATGTGTGGGCGTCACAAGAAAAGGTTTTCCCATGGGGAACCAACTTATAAATGAGAGCAAACTCATCAGCCAGCACTGTGGCTTTCCGGGCTCTATGAACTTTCTATTCCTCTACATGGGTCTTTATGGAGAGTGAGAGAGAGTTTTTAAATTTCACACACAAAATTACTTCTCTGAGATTTTCATAGCTGAACTGCATTTTAAGAGTCCTCAGCCACTGGTCAAAAGCCAGCTGCTTACTTCTTTCAAACTCCAGGTAGGTTTGATCAGCTTGCTTTTTGAGGGTTATAAACCTTTGGTGATAGGCTTCTGTTACTAACTCATATGCCCCGAGGATAGCGTTTTTTTGTCAGTTCAAAATCTGATGAACTCTCATCTGGCAACATGGAATAAATCTCATGGGTTTTTCCTGTTAGCTTGCTTTGTAGCAGAAGTGTCCAAGCCTCAGCTGGCCACTTTAACTGCCTTGCAAATTTCTCAAAAGATACAAAAATGCGTCCATGTCTCCCTCATTGAATTTTGGAATTAATTGGGAAAATTTTAATAATTCTGTACTTAACCCTGAATTATGATCCTCCATATTGGCCATGCTTTCATTGGGGTTACTCTGTCGCCCCCTAGTTAACTCAAGCTGACTCAACTCTCTCTCTTCGCATTCCTTCTGGAAGGCTCTCTTTTCTGTCTCTCCTCTCTCTTTTACTTGACGTTCCTTCTGAAATGTTCTTTCTTTCTCTCTCTCTCCTCTCTCGTTTTTTTCTTTCTCCTGTATCTCTCTTTCTTTTTCCCATTCCCTGTCTTCTAATTCAAGTTTCCTCTGTTCCAATTGTATTTTTGCTAGCAATACCCTGTTGGAGTCTATTTCCAACCTTGTTTTTGCTTCTTCAGATTCAAGGGAAAAATGATTGGCCACTAGTCTTAAGAGTTCAGACTTTCTAGCTGGCATGTACAGTGATCCCACACTGCTCAGCCATTTTTCTCAACTCTGCCATAGACAGTGCTTTTAACCCAAGTTACTTCACCCTGGCTTGGAGAGTTTCTGACTTCAGCTGCAGACATATTAGTATTTTTGCACACACAATCACAAGAAAATCTGTATTGAAATCTTTTCTCTTTTTTAAAAATTGGGATCATTTTGACTTCCCACTAACAATTTTCTAATTTGTCTGTGGGTTGAATCCTGACGCTAGCCCACAAATTTCTGTTATGACCAGGTGAGAAAGGGGTCCAGGGGGTCTCTCTCACCCTTTCCCTGGTTTGGCCGTAACAGGGTTTGGTTTTTAACGAACACTATATTTAGCTCCCCCTCAGTGAATTCTTGTTCACTGCTCTGCAATTATAAGGCAAAGAAATCAAGCAGATAGGTTTTCTCATATTTAAGCAAGAAAGGTGGAAGCTTACTAACTTTAAAACTCTAATTCAGTTAAAACGACTACGAATACGCGACATGACCATGCTAGCATGCATATGCGATAAACAGACACGCAGATAGAGACAGAAAAGGAGTAAGAATAAAGGGAAAGGTTTGAAGCAATAGCTGGAGTTCATTTACTGTCCTTTGAGTTCGATGCAGAGTCTTTGATTACAGTTCAATCTTACTGTTTCATTGGGGTCCAGTAGACACTTTCAAATTTGTTTTGATGTAGGAGTCTTCTCTCTTGAAATTCATGAGGGAGAGAGAGAGAGAGAGAGCCAGGCTGGAGAGATGCCCTTTCTTCAAGTTCAGTTGCAGTCTGTCCCAAACTGATCTGTAAGCATTTCAAAACCAAACCTGGGCCAGCAGATTAGTCATGTGACTAGTTGTTTTTGATAAACTCACCTGTGTTTTTGTGGATTCCTTTCATCTTAGCAGACACTTGTGGTGGGGGGGGGGAGCGATGTGGGGGGTGCGGTGGGGGGAAAGGAATGCTGGCTTATTCCACATTCAGTGTCTGGTGATCAAAATCCATTTCAGTTAATTGGATCAGGGAGGAGTTCTATTGTCTCTCCAGACAACTGTCTCTTAATATGCAAAAATGTTTCTAGCCACTGCTGTGATTTCTCTAAACAAGTTATCTTTTCAGTCCAGCAACAGTTTAAAATTAATGTTCATATGACGAAATTAATATGCCTCGTTCTTAGCAGGTGGAGTCTTCATGACGTATGCAGTTCCAGCATAACCTTCTGCTCTTATATTCTATACCTCGGCTAATAAAGGAAGGGATTCCATATGCCTTCTTAATCACCTTATTAACCTGTCCTGCTACCTTCAGGAATCTGTGGACATTCACTCCAAGCTCCCTCACTTCCTCTACACATCTCAGTATTTCCCCATTAATCATGTATTCATTTGCCTTGTTTGACCTCCCCAAATGCGTCATCTCACACTTCTCCAGGTTGAATTCTATTTGCCACTTTTCTGCCTATCTGACCAGACCATCAATATCTTCCTGCAGTCTACAGCTATCCTCCTCGCTACCTACCATACGGCCAATCTTTGTGTCGTCTGCAAACTTCTTGATCATGCCCCCTACATTTACGTCCAAATCGTTAATATATACCACAAAAGTTATAGTGTGAGTAGTCTTCTTCCCTTTAGTTTTACCCTTTCCCGTGTCCTCTAAATACTACCCTTGCCCAGTGCAGTGACTACATTAAATTTCTATGGTAAAAGTAAAATACTGCAGCTGCTGGAAATCTGAAATAAAAACAAAAAATGCTGGAAATACTCAGCAGGTCTGGCAGCATCTGTGGAGAAAGAAGCAGAGTTAACATTTCAAGTCAGTGACCCTTCATCAGAACTGACAAAGGTTAGAAATGTAATAGGTTTTAAGCAAATAAAGTGGGGGTGGGGCAAGAGATAACAAAAGTAAAGGTGTTGATAGGACAAGGTCACAGAGAATAACTGACTACAAGGTCATGGAGCAAAGGCAAATTGTATGTTAATTGTCTGTTGAAAGACAAAGCATTAGTGCAGAGAGGGTGTTAATGGACAGAAATATGAACAGCCCTGGCCCAAAGCACAAACATGAAAAACAGGGGGCAGGCACAGTAGAAACAAACTAAAATAAAATAAACAAATAAAAGAATAAAAAAGAAAAAAATAACCAAAAATAAAAATAAAAAGGGGGACCCCGTCATGATCTGAAATGATTGAACTCAATGTTCAGTCCGGCAGGCTGTAACGTGCCTAATTGATAAATGAGATGCTGTTACTCATGCTTGCGTGGACTGAACATTGAGTTCAATAATTTCAGAGCTTGACAGGCCCCCCTTTTTATTTTCAGTTTTTAAAAACTTTTTATTTCAGTTTGTTTCATCATCCATTTTTCTTAGCAAGTGCCTGCCCACTGTTCTTTTCATGTTTGTGCTTTGGGCCGGGGCTGTTCATTTTTCTGTCCATTAACACTCTCTCTGCATAAATGCTTTGTCTTTCAATACACTATTAACATACTGTTTGCCTTTGTTCCATGACCTTCTGGTGGGTTATTCTCTGTGACTCTGTCCTATCAACACCTTTACTTTTGTTATCTCTTGCCCCACCCCTACTTTATTGGCTTAAAACCTATTACATTTCTATCTTTTGTCAGTTCTGATGAAGGGTCACTGACCTGAAACGTTAACTCTGTTTCTCTCTCCACAGATGCTGCCAGACCTGCTGAGTATTTCCAGCATTTCTTGTTTTTATTTTAAACTTCTATGGCTCAAGTGGGAAATTCTGCTTAAACAGAAGCAAGACACAGTGACATCGGGCAATGCTGTCATACCAACTGCAATGACCCCGCTCGTCGGTTGCCAAGTGCGCACGCGTTACGCCGGAGCCGACAAAAAAAAAAAGCACACGTAATGCGCCTGCGCTAGAGCTGAAGCATGCGTATATTCGGTTCCGGACAAGAACCCTTCTGCCATGGTCCGGGCTGCGCGTGCGCAAGCTGCGCTCCAAGTGCGCACGCGTATTAGGCTGCTCGACGGTGTGATTTCGCGGATCGCTGAGTCCTAGTGTCCCGTTGGTGTGGAGCGGGGGTGGGGGACTGAGAATCGTGGCGGCCACTTTCCCTGCCAGTCAGCATGAGCTACACATCCTTTGACACCTTGACTGAGGAAATCTCCCTTAAGCGAGGCACTTCAGGTAATTAACCGTTAGGAATGTAAGCGGGCGTGTGGGGGAGGGGGAGGGGGAGGGGGAGGGAACTTTTACAGGGGAAATGATCCTGCATGAACTGGTGGGATGAGCGGGTAAATTCAGGGGCCAATTGCTCTTGCTCGCCCCAGAATATGTTAGCGTTGATTGAGGATTGACCTAACAGGAAACAGTTGGGATATATGGGGTATTTTCTATTTGAGAAACCATAACTAGTGGAGTGCTACAGGGATCAGTGCTGGGGCCTATTTACAATCTATATCCGTGACTTGGATGAAGGGACCGAGTGTATTATAGCCAAATTTGTAGACGGTGCAATGGTAGATAGGAAAACAAGTTATGAAGAGGACACAAAGTGTCTCCAAAGAGATATAGATAGGTTAAGTGATTGGCAACAATTTGGCTGATGGGGTCTAATGTGGGAAAATGTGAGGTTTTCCTCTTTGGTGGGAAGAATAGAAAAGCAGAGTATTATTTACATGGAGAAAGACTGTACATGAACCACAAAGTTAGCAAGTCATGAAGTTAAGTAGAATGTTGGCATTTATTTCAAGGTAGATGGAGTATAAAAGTAGGGAAGTCTTTTCACACTTGTACAGGGCATTGGTGAGAAGGCACCTAGAATACTGTGTGCAGTTTTGTTCTCCTTACTTAAGGAGGGATATACTTGCATTGGAAACAGTTCAGAGAAAGTTCACTCGGCTGATTCCTAGGATGAATGGGTTGTCTTATTAAGAAAGGTTAGGCTTGTACTCAGTGGAGTTTAGAAGAATGAGAGGTGATCGTATTGAAACCTGTAAGATTCTAAGGGGGCTTGACATAGTACATGCTCATAGGATGTTTCCCCTCATAGGGCAATCTAGAACTAGGGGGCACAGTTTCAAAGTAATAGGTCTAGATAGGAAATGAGGAATTTCTTCTCTGAGGGTCATTAATCTTTGGAATTCTGTTCCCCAGAGAACAGTGGTGGCTGGGTTATTGAATATATTCAAGGCTAAGTTAGACAGACTTTTGATCTATAAGGGAGTCAAGGGTTATGGGGTCAGGGAGGAAAGTGGAGTTGAGGTTACAGTCAAATTAGCAATGAACTTATTGAATGGGGGAGCAGGCTCAAGGTGTCAAATGGCCCAATCCTGCTCCTATTTCTTATGAATGGATCTTAGTAACCTGTGTTGTACCTGAAGGTGAGACCGTTGGAGCAAAATTTGGGAAGTTATGCCAAATATTCCTGTGTAACTTTTAATTACATTTATGTAATTTCATTTTTGAATTATTACATGTGCTTTGGGGTTGAAATTCTATGTTAGGACCTCATTCTTCCAAAAAGGAGATCCCATATATTTTATGCATCTATTGGATGTAGAGGTGAATTATATTTAAGTATATGTTCACAATGTAATAGTTTTCTCTACATACTTATGAGGTACTTTCATTATTCCTGGATCATCCTGGAGTGCAAAGAAACACCCTGGGCTGCTTTATTCCACTGTAAACTGTCTTCTGAAATCCCAACTCCCTGCTACCTCTGTCCTCCCCTCCTACAAAAAGTGCGAGGAGCTTGTGGACTTCTCAAATAAACCAACCCTTAACCCCTCTGTTCTTGAAAACTAGCCTCCATCTCCATTTCTTCTCCAAAGTCTGTGAACGTATTGCTGCCTCCCAAATCTGTGCTTATCTTTCCTGGAACTCCCTATTTGAATCCTTATTATCATGTTTCCACCTATGCCACAGTACAGAAACTGCTTTTTACCAAAGTCACAAAAGACATTTTATGTGACTGTGCTCTTGGTAATCTATCCCTCCTTGTCTTTCTTGATCTGTCTGCAGTCTTTGACATTGTTAATCACACTGTCATCCTCCAACACCTCTCTGTCGTCTAGCTGGATGGTACTTACACTCGCCTGGTTCCCTTCGTATCTATCTATTTGTAGCCAGAGAGTCAACTGCAATGGCTTCTCTTCCGGCTTCCACACTGTTACATCTGGAGTCCTCCAAGGATCTATCCTTGATCCTCTCCTATTTCTCATCCACATGCTGCCCCTCGGCGAGGTCATCTGAAACCACAATGTCAGATCCTATGTGTACGCTGATGATGCCCCGATCTACCTCATCAATGCCTCTCTCTCAATCCCTCCACTGTTTAAATTGTCATACTTCTTGTCCAGCATTCAGTACTGAATGGCCAGAAATTTCCTCCAATTAAATATTGGAAAGACCGAAGCCATTGTCCTCAGTTCCCAACACAAAACTCTGTTCCATAGCCACTGGCTCCATCCTTCTCCCTGGCAACAGTTTAAGACTGAATCTTGGTGTTATATTTGACCCTGAGGTGAGCTTCTGATCACATATGCGCACCATCACGAAGACTATTTTCCACTTCTGTAATGTTGCCTGATGCAGCCCCTGCATCAGCTGATCTGATGCTGAAAACCTCATCCATGCCGTTGTTACCTCAAGATTTGACTAAGGCTAGGAATGCAGAACATTTATGGCACAGCGGGAGGCCATTTGGCCCTTTGTGTTTGTGTTGGTTGAAACAGCTCTCCAGCCTAACCTTGGTCCATAGTCCTGTAGGTTACAGCACTTTGAGTGCATATCCTTGAATTTTTTTAATGTGGTGAGGGTTTCTGCCTCTACCACCCTTTCAGGCCCCCACCACCCTCTGAGTGAAACATTTTCTTCTTGACTTCCTTCTGATCCTTCTACCAATTACTTTAAATCTATGTATGGTCCCTGGTTATTGACCTCTCTGTTAAGGGCAATGGCCCCTCATAATTTTATACAGCTCAATTAAATCTCCCCCTCAGCTGCCTCTGTTCCAAAGAAAGCACTGCAGCCTATCCAATCTTTCTTCATAGCTAAAATTCTCCATTACTGGCAACATCCTTGTAAATCTCCTCTGTACCATCTCTGGTTCAATCACATCCTTCCTGTAATGCAGTGACCAAAACTGTATGCAGCACTCTAGCTGTGGCCTAACTAGTTTATACAGTTCCAGCATAGCCTCCCTGCTCTTATATTCTATGCCTTGGCTAATAAAGGAAGATATCTTGTCTGCCACCTTAAACCTGTCCTGCTGCCTTCAGGGATCTGTAGACATGTGGTCCCAAATCCATCTATTCCCCTATATTTCTCAATATCCTTACAAGTAATGCGTATTCCCTTAATACAAACAGAAAATGTTGGAAATACTCAGCTCTGGCAGCACCTGAGGAGGAAGAAAGAGTTAACATTTCAGGTCCGTGTCCCTTCATCAGATGAATCTGATGTATCATCTGAATTTTTCAATCATACCCCCTACATCTAAGACTAAATCATTGATCTGTACCATGAGAAGCAGGAGAACTAGTGCTGAACCCTGCGGAACCCCACTGGAAACATCCTTCCAGTCACATAATCGCCTGTTGACCATTATTCTTTGCTTCCTGCCACTGAGCCAGTTTTGGATCCAACTTGCCCCTTGCTCTTGGATCCTATGGGCTCTTACTTTTCTGACTAGTCTGCCATGTGGGACATTGTCAGAAACTTTGCTGAAATCTATGTACACTATATTAAACCCACTACCCTCATCAACCTTTCTTGTTACTGCCTCAAAGAGTTAATCAAGGTAGTCAGGTACACCACAAAAGCAAAATACTGTGGATGCTGGAAATCTGAAACAAAAACAGAAAATGCTGGAAATACTCAGCAGGTCAGGCAGCATCTGTGGAGAGAAAAACAGAGTTAACGTTTCAGGTTGTGACCTTCCATCAGAACTCTGAAACGGTAACTCTGTTTTTATCTCCACAGATGCTGCCTGAGCTGCTGAGTATTTTCAGCATTTTCTGTTTTTGTAGTCAAATATGACCTTCCCTTGACAAATCCATGCTGACTGTCCTTGATTATTCGAAGCCTTTCTAAATGATGATTTATACTGTCCCTCAGAATTTTTGCAATGATTTGCCCACCACTGGGGTTAGGCTGACTGTTTCCAGTCCACTCTTGCTAAATCACATCTCAGCTTACTAAAATTGGCCTCTCCCCAATGTAAAACTTAGTCTATCTCTGTCCTTTTCCATAATGATGCTACATCTAACTGAATTATGATCACTAGCACCAAAATGCTCTTCTACTGATACTCCTTCAACTGCCCAGCTTCATTGCCGAAAACGAAGTCCAGAAATGCCTTATGTTGTGGCCAAAAAAAAGTTCAGAAGCATTTTAGAATTTTGCACTCTCTATAACCTTTTACACTGATTTTATCCCAGTTAATATTAAAATAGTTGAAATGCCCTACTTTACTGCTCTATTGTTTCTGCACCTCTCAGCAATTTGCCTACAAATTTGTGCTTCTATTTCTCTCTGACAGATGAAAAAGTGATTTGTGATTTCCTCTTTTTGTTCCTCAGTTCAACCCTTCTGGATGATGATCCCCATGGTATATCAGCCCTCCTCTCAGCTATAATTGTTTCTTTAACCAATAGTGTAACCAGCCCCTCCTGTTTTTTTTCCTTCCCCTCTATCCTGCCTGAAAACCCTGTAAAACCCAAGTTAAACTGCCATCTCCGCCCTTTAAGCTCTTTCAGTAAATGCGATGGCATCATACTTCCAAGTGTCTACCTGTGCCTTCAGCTCATCAGTTTTCTTCAATAAACTACTTGCGCATCACTAATCACTGAACAATTCCTTTGTTGTCTATTTTCTATCCTTTGCTTTCTCTGCCTTCCATACTTCCTTACTAATTTTCTGCCTTCCATTTCAAGCTTTATTTTTTTCCCTTCTGAATCTGTGTCCAGGTTCCTACCCCTGCCAAGTTAGTTTAAATCTTTCCCCAACAGCACTAGCAAACCTCCTGCCATGATATCGCTCCTGGCCCTGTTGAGGTTTAAACCGTCAGGCTTGTACAGGTCCCACCTCCCCCAGAACTGGCCTCAAAAGCCCAGGAATCTAAAACCCTCACTCCTGCACCATCTCTGCTGCCATGCATTCATGTGTACTATTTCTGTACTCACTATCATGTAACACCAGGCATATTTCAGAGATTACTACTGTTGCGACCAGGTGAGAAGGGGTCTAGCGGTTTGCTCTTAGCCTTTGCCTGGTTTAACCGTAACTGAGTGTAATTTTAAAACACTGTTTTTAGCTCCCCCTCAGTGAATCCTTGTTCACTGCCTTCCAATTGTAAGGCAGAGAAATCAGACAGGTTTTCTTAGATTTAAATAAGAAAGATGGAATTTTATTAATCTTAAACTCTGATTCGGGTAATGACTACGAATATGCGACGCGACCACACTAGCATGCATGCGCAATAAGCACACGCAGATAGAGACAGAAAAAGTAGAAAAGAATAAAGGGGAAAAGTTTGAGGCAATATCTGGATTATTGTTAGAGTCCTTTAAGTTCAGTGTGGAGTCTTAGGTTGCCAGTAAGTATTGCTGTTCGTTGGGGCCCAGTGCACACTTCAACTTGTTTCGATGTCGGAGTCTTTTCTCTTTTGAGGTTTACTTGTCTTCCAAGGGTCCGGTGGCTTGGGAGAAAGCGAGAGAGAGAGAGAGTCAGCCAGGAGAGAGGCTTTCTTGTTCCAGCTTCAGTTGCAAACTCTGCAGTCTGAATTCGATCTGTCCTGTGTCTAGTTCAAAAGCCTGGATCAGCCAGTCAGTCATGTGACCAGCTGGTTTACCCAGTGCTGTCTTTGTGGATTGTATCATCTTGGCAGACCCTGGAAGGCGAGCTTCCTTACATGTTCAATATCTGGTAATCAAAATCCATTTGGGTTAATTGGACCAGGGAGTAGTTCTTTATCTCCACAAGCACTGTCTCTTAGTATACAAATGTCCTCCAATCAAAGGTTTGGTGATCTCTTTAACAAGTCATTTCTTCACTCCAGCAACAGTTTAAAATTAATGTTCATGTGATGAAATTAATATGCCTCATTCTTGGCAGGTGGACATCTTCATGACACTACTTACTTTCTTTCCCCGCTCCCTAAAATTTGCTTTCAGGATCTCGTCCCTCTTTCTATCTGTGTTATTGGTATTGATATGAACCAGGACCTCTGGCTGTTCACCTCCTCCCTCTGAATACTTAGTGACGTCCTTGACCTGGCACCAGGGAGGCAACATACCATCCTGGAGTTGTCTGCAGCTGCAGAAATGCCTGTTTGTTCCCCTAACTATTGAATCCACTATGACTCTTGCTTTTTTGACTTTACTCTTCCACTGCACTGCCCCCCAGCCCAACCCCCAGAGTGACTATTTCCTGAAAGGTGCTATCCGCATAGCAGTCAGCCCCGCAATGATACCAGCTCCTTGAGCTCCTCCAACTGAGACACTTCTGCACATGTGATTGTTCAGGAGATGAGAATTGTCTTGGAGTTCCCAAATGACTGGACTGAGGTACCCTACTTTGCCTCTATATTTTGGACTACTAACTAAATTGCTCAGTTTTACCCACTGCCCTAACTAAGAGAGGAAAAAAAGTCAGGAGTAATACCAACCAATCACCCACCTGTTGTCAGTTGACATTGCTCCGTTTGTTTTGTTTTTGGATTTGCCAAATATATACCTGTTGCAGATGCATCCGTCCATGACAAAATTGGTTGGCGTGACCACTGCACAGTCCTTGTGGAGTTGAAGGCCTGTCTTCACACCAAACATACCCTCCATCAAGTGTGGCACCACCACTGTATTTAATGGAATAGATTCAGAACAGATCTAGCAGCTCAAAACTGGCATCCATGAGGCACTGAAGGCTGTAAACAGCAGCAGAATTGTATTCAATCACAATCTGTAACGTCATGGCCCAGCATATCCCTCACTCATCCATTACCATCAAGCCAGGGGATCAACCATGGCTCACTGAGGAGTGTAGGAGAGCATGCCAAGAGCAGCACCAGACATATCTAAAAATGAAGTGTGACCCTGCTGAAGCTACAACATAGGATTACATGCATGTTAAACAGTGGAAATACCAAGTGATAGAGCTAAATGATCTCACAACCAACAGATCAGATCAAAGCTCTGTAGTCCTATCGCATCCAATCGTGAATGGGGTAGACAATTAAACAACTAACTGGAGAAGGAGACACAAATATTCCCATCCTCAATGATGGGGTGCCCAGGTTCATCCAAGGGTGATTCACGCCTGTAATGGTGGCAGGGGAGTTGGAAGACTGCAGAACAATGAACGGTTGGGATAGGCATTGGGAAGCAAAGTAGTAAGGAGTGGAGAAATGAAATGTGGTATGACTGAGTGACAGTCAGGGGAGGAGACCGGAGATAACTGTGAGCGGTCAAGAAAAAGGGAGATAGAAATAATGAGCTCAGCTCCAAAGCAGCAGCCAAAATGCGTGCATGAATGCACACACAGGGATTTCAGTTTACTTAGGCATGACAAAGTTTAGGATAGCTGCATCCTGGTTATAAACTAGAGGGTAGGGAGGGGACCATATGAGAGAGTCCTGTGGTGGAGTGAAGTTGATTTGTAGATAGGGTAAAGCCAGCATGGAGCTTAAAGGGACAACATCCATCTTTGGAGATGCTGGTGGAGGGCGAGTGAGTCTAGAGGCTGTTTAAAGGCAGAGTATAAGTCTGTGTGTTGCTGGATGTTGTCCAGTGGGAAATGGAGTGTTGAGAAGGTGTGGAGATAACCTTGAGCCAGCATAGGTTGACTCGGGGATCTAGCAGAGGTGAGTAGTGGCCTCCGTGATTAATTATGCACACCAGAGAATTCAGCAGAGGAATGAAGATAATGGGAAGTTTTAATATTTGAAATCTAGGGAATTTATACTGGGTATACTGGCTTGATGTGACCAGATATGATTGTTCAGCTGAAACTGTGCACTTGTGTGTACTGTTGTGCTAGTGGAAGTGTTGAATGTGTGTCTTTTACACTGAGTGTCTAACTGGCAGCACATACAAATTAGCAGAAGTAGGCCATTCAGCCCCGCTCTGCCATTCAATAATTCAATGGCTGATCTGTTTATGTCTCGAATTCCAGTCTCCCATCTACCCCTGATAACCCTTGATTCTGTTGCCTAGCAAGAATCTATCTACCTCCGCCTTAAAAATATTCAGTGACCCCACCTCCACCGCCTTTTGAGGCAGTGTTCCAAAATCGCACAACCCTCTGAGGGAAAAAATTTCTCCTCACCTCTGCCCCCTATTTCTAGACTCGCCCACAAAAGGAAAATCCTTTCCACGCCAACTTATCAAGACTGTTCAGGATCTTATACTTCAATCATGTCTCCCCTCACTCTTCTAAACTCCAATGAAAACAAGCCCAGTCTGTCCAACCTTTCCTCATAAGACAACCCACTCATTCCAGGTATCAATCTAGTAAACCTCCTCTCAACTGCCTCCAACACATTTAAATCCGTTCTTAAATAAGGAGACCAAAACTGCACACATCTACAGAACTTGTACATGAACTACACGTATAGATTTGAATATTATAAAAAATTTAGGTGAATGTATGACTAGATTTTATGGTTCTACCCAAAGCAACTGCTTAATGGGAGATTGAATATAGTTCTCGATGGGATGATCTCACTTGCAGCTGATGCAGTGATGTTTCTTGCAGTACGGTGTACCATTTGATGTAATTTATATCATTTTCATATAATTCTTGACTAAGCTTGAAGTACTAGTTGATAAGAGTCTTTTGCCTCCTTATCTCGAGAGACAATGGGTAAACGCCTGGAGGTGGTCAGTGGTTTGTGAAGCAGCGCCTGGAGTGGCTATAAAGGCTAATTCAAGAGTGACCGACTCTTCCACAGGTGCTGCAGATAAAATTGGCTGTCGGGGCTGTTGCACAGTTGGCTCTCCCCTTGCGCTTCTGTCTTTTTTCCTGCCAACTGCTAAGTCTCTTCGACTCGCCACACTTTAGCCCTGCCTTTATGGCTGCCCGCCAGCTCTGGCGATCACTGGCAACTGACTCACACGACTTGTGATCAATGTCACAGGACTTCATGTCGCATTTGCAGATGTCTTTAAAGCGGAGACATGAACGACCGGTGGGTCTGATACCCATGACTAGCTCGCTGTACAATGTGTCCTTGGGGATCCTGCCATCTTCCATGCGCCACACATGGCCAAGCCATCTCAAGCGCCACTGGCTCAGTAGGGTGTATATGCTGGGGATGTTGATCGCCTCAAGGGCTTCTGTGTTGGAGATACGGTCCTGCCACCTGATGCCAAGGATTAACCAGAGACAGTGAAGATGGAATGAATTGAGACATCGCTCTTGGCTGACATACATTGTCGAGGCCTCGCTGCCGTAGAGCAAGGTACTGAGGATACAGGCTTGATACACTTGGACTTTTGTGTTCCGTGTCAGTGCGCCATTTTCCCACACTCTCTTGACCAGTCTGGACATAGCAGTGGAAGCCTTTCCCATGCGCTTGTTGATTTCTGCATCGAGAGACAGGTTACTGGTGATAGTTGAGCCTAGGTAGGTGAACTCTTGAACCACTTCCAGAGTGTGGTCGCCGATATTGATGGATGGGGCATTTCTGACGTCCTGTCCAATGATGTTTGTTTTCTTGAGGCTGATGGTTAGGCTAAATTAGTTGCAGGCAGCCGCAATCCTATTGATGAGTCTCTGCAGACACTCTTCAGTGTGAGATGTTAATGCAGCATCGTCAGCAAAGAGGAGTTCCCTGATGAGGACTTTCCGTACTTTGGTCTTCGCTCTTGGGTGTGTAGGTGTGAGAACACGGTCCTGTTTCACACCACTCAGGATAGGAAAGGGGTCTGATGAGGCGCCGCTGTGCTGAATTGTGCCTTTCGTATTGTCATGGAATGAGGTGATGATACTTAGTAGCTTTGGTGGACATCTGATCTTTTCTAGTAGTCTGAAGAGACCACGTCTGCTGACTAGGTCAAAGGCTTTGGTGAGATCAATGAAAGCAACGTACAGGGGCATCTGTTGTTCGCGGCACTTCTCCTGTAGCTGGCGAAGGGAGGACAGCATGTCAATGGTGGATCTCTGCTCGAAAGCCACACTGTGCCTCAGCGTAGGCACGCTCAGTCAGCTTCTGGAGCCTGTTTAAAGCGACTTGAGCGAAGACTTTCCCCACTCTGCTGAGCAGGGGGATTCCACGGTAGTTGTTGCAGTCACCGCGGTCACCTTGTTCTTTTAGAGGGTGATGATATTGGCATCGGGCATGTCCTGGAGTACTGCTCCCTCGTCCCAGCACAGGCAAAGCAGTTTGTAGAGTGCTGAGAGTATAGCAGGCTTGGCACTCTTGATTATTTCAGGGGTAATGCTGTCCTTCCCAGGGGCTTTTCCACTGGCTAGAGGATCAGTGGCATCACTGAGTTCCGATTTTGTTGGCTCTACGTCCAGCTCATCCATGACCGGCAGAGACTGGGCTGCATTGAGGGCAGTCTCCGTGACATTTTCCCTGAAGTACAGTTCCAGGTAGTGCTCCACCAGCGGTCCATTTGCTTGCGTTGGTCAGTGATTGTGTCCCCGTACCAATTGATGAGAGTAGTCAACCTTAAAGTGACATTGGCTTTATTAAAAGGTGCTCTGGCTAATTCCATTTTTACGCATGAACATGCAGTGAGACAAGTTTATGTTAAAACATGTAATTTAAGCCAAACTTTGTTGAACGAAGAATATGTCAATTCCCTCCCCCTCTTCTTCATGTATCCTTAATTGTCAGAGCTCATAATCTTGTATAAGTGAAGTGAGACATTTAAGTTACAATCACTAAACTACTGGATGTGGAGAAGTGTGGTGATGATAGCAACAATGTGTATAGTATTGTTGATAGAGAAAAATATCCCAAGGAACTTCACAGAAGAGCATCAGCTAACAATCCACACCAAGCCTGAGGAGGAGGATATCAGGAGGGTTGTCTAAAAGCTAGGTCATGGAAATGACTGTTAAGGAGGGACTTAGAGGAGATTGAAGTGAATAGGTGGAGAAGTTTAAGGAGGGAATTCCAAAGTGTGGGGCTTAGATGACTGAAGTGACAACTGCCAATGGTGGAAAAACAGGAATGGGAGTTGCACAAGAGGCCAGAGTTCTGAGACTTCTACTGCTGGAAAAGACTAGCGGTAGGAAAGATGTCGACCATGAAGGGGTTTAAATACAAGGGAGAATTTTAAATTTGTGACATTGCATATATGCATTTTATCTGTTCAGTGCCCTTTGCTGCATGTGTATCGATAAAAGAAATCAGCGTTTTTCCAAGTTTTTAACTTGATAAAAATGGACCGTTGAGTCTGCAAAAGCTACAGAGCTACATTTGAAACCTTTTTAAAAATTGTTACCATTGTTACTAATTGAAAGGCTAATGGTGTTGCTCTTAAGTGATCAAATTTGGGCAGCACTATCCCATTGAAAGCCTAATCTTCTCTCATTATTCACTGATTTTAGCAGGGTGTTATGACCAAAGCAGGAGGAGTGCAGTGTTTATTGTAGTTCCACTTTTCCACAGGTCACAACATATATAAAAAATTTTTCCTACTTATCAATAGTCAATTATAGACACTCTTTTTAATCCCAGAATAAAACACACCAACCAGGTTTCCTTTAAACAACACAATTATCAGTTTATTATAAAACAGATTTTAACCAGTAATGAAGCAAAGCATAACCACACAGATCGACTATAAAAGTTCCCTTTTTACCTTAGCCCCTCACACACACACGCACACACACACACACTTGTATGCTAGTTAACTGAAAAAATAGAGATTTACCCTTTTGAGCTCTAGTGCAAAAAAAACCCAAAAGAATATGGCCAAAACATTTGCTAATTCTTGAAGAACAAAGAAGATATGAAAAGATGTCAGAAGTCCTTTTTGGTTTGGTGTCCCAAGTACATATGGATGGCTGTCATTGGAATCTTCTTAGAACAGTTCTTGACAGGCGATTGTTGAAGTTCAGTTTGAGCAGGCTTTCCAGGGAACATGCAGTAATTGGGGTTTCAGGCCGTTTCTTAACATTTGATTGTCAACTTCTCGAAATGGAAAACTGTTAGGCTTTTTCAAATGGCTGGAGCAGACTGAGCTGAGTGTTGCTCTCCTGGCAAGCTTTCTCCAATTGTTTTTGTCAGACCATTGTCCATATCCCAACTCATTGTCCAAAGTGAAACCATAAGCAGTGTCACATGAGTCAAGCCTCCTGATCCCTATAAATCTTGGCCTGTCACTTCTCTGTAAACATCTTCCCCAAGTCAAAAACAACCCCTCCTGGGTAATTATTTGAAGACGGGTGTCTTCCAGGAACTGTTTATAGTCCAGACCTCTTAGTGACCCTTGTAAAAAAAAAAAAACCCACATCTTCAAAATTTAATTTAAAAAATAAAGGAAGCACTCGTACCAAGGGATGAGATTTTTATAGACTTTACATTAGGATTTATCCTTACACATTTCCTCTTGCTCCCAATATCAAGTTTACTCTGCCTAAAGTTTTCTTTCTTGGACCTCTGTGTTTAACCATACTAGCTTCCTCTACCACCTCACCTCCATGGTATTATCTTTAGTTGATTCTACTCCGAGGTGTACCAATCCAAAATTGCTTCTGTTCTGCAAGGTCACTGCCACTGAATATAAAACACCCCCTTGCTGTTCACTCAAGCTGTAACAGGTTCTATCTGACCTTGATGTCCTGGTTGGCCACAAGTTGAGATTCAAACCCATGCCTTATTCCTCACCAAGCTTGCTCACTCCAAACTTCCCAACTTTGCCATCCTCTGCTCCTGCATTTTACATGCTGTTACCAAAGCCCTCATTTCATGTTTCTGTTGTCTCTAGACTCAAGTTCAGCAGTTCCCTTCTCCCAACTTCTGATCTCTATAAATTCTGCTGGCCTTGGCTCAGTGACAGCACTCCTGAGTTAGAAGCCCCACTCTGGAGACTTGTAAGCTTAATCTAGGCTGACACTCTAGTAAGGTACTGATGGAGGGATGGAATTAAGAGTCTGTCCTCTTCAGTAAACGTAAAAGATCCCTTGGGACTTTTCACAGCGTAGGAAGTTATCCTTGCCAGACTATCTCTCAACCAATATCACTGAAATAGGTTATCAAATCATATTTTATTTTTTATTATTTAGAGATACAACACTGAAACAGGCCCTTCAGCCCACCGAGTCTGTGCCGACCAACAACCACCCATTTATACTAACCCTACAGTAATCCCATATTCCCTACCACCTACCTACACTAGGGGCAATTTACAATGGCCAATTTACCTATCACCTGCAAGTCTTTGGCTGTGGGAGGAAACGGAGCACCCGGCGAAAACCCACACGGTCACAGGGAGAACTTGCAAACTCCGCACAGGCAGTACCCAGAATCGAACCCGGGTCCCTGGAGCTGTGAGGCTGCGGTGCTAACCACTGAATATAAAACGCCCCCTGGCTGTTCACTCCAGCTGTAACACGTTCTATCTGACCTTGATGTCCTGGTTGGCCACAGGCTGAGATTCAAACCCATGCCTTATTCCTCACCAAGCTTGCTCACTCCAAACTTCCCAACTTTGCCATCCTCTGTTCCTGCATTGTACATTCTGTTACCAAAGCCCTCATTCATGTTTTTGTTGTCTCTAGACTCAAGTTCAGCAGTTCCCTTCTCCCAACTTCTGACCTCTATAAATTCTGCTGGCCTTGGCTCAGTGGCAGCACTCCTGAGTTAGAAGCCCCACTCTGGAGACTTGTAAGCTTAATCTAGGCTGACACTCTAGTAAGGGACTGTTGGAGGGATGGAATTAAGAGTCTGTCCTCTTCAGTAAACGTAAAAGATCCCTTGGGACTTTTCACAGCGTAGGAAGTTATCCTTGTCAGATTTATCTCTCAACCAATATCACTGAAATAGGTTATCAAATCATATAATTCATTTTTGTTTCTGGGACCTTTCTGTGCAAATTGGCTGTGTTTCCTGCATTGCGACAGTGACTACACTTCAGAAATACTTAATTGGCTGTGAAAGGCTTTGGGATATCCTTTTTTTTAATCTTCTCTAGAATTCAGCCCTTTGAATCCTAACCCAAGCGTCCTTCTCACCCATCACTTTCATTCTTCACTGATGTTTGTGAAAGCTGGTAAATAAGGAAGGCAGTGACATCCATCTGAAGAGTGGATTTTGAAGAAGTCATCTATTTTGGGCATGAAAGAAATGAATGTTCTTGCCAACATTTACAGTCTAGTGTTATTTCTAGACTTGTCACTGGGGAAGATACAATGGCCAAAAACAAAGCTTCTAGTCGCAATTCTAAATGGATATGTGCTCACCAAGGTACTAGAAGGACATAAGCATATGATTTTTGGCTGATGCTTCAGTGTCTGCATGAGAAGTGCCAGATTGCCCAAGACGCTGAAGTGTGGCCCCATTTGGCTGTTCAAGTGAACTTGGAAGATGTCCTGATACTATTCAAAGAAGAGCAGCAGAATTCTTCCTGGCCAAAATGTATCCCTTAATCAACACAATCAGAACAGATGGATTACATTATTGCTGTTTATGGGCCTTGCTGTGCACCAATTAGGTTCCACTTTTGCCTACATAACATGCACTACACTTAATTCATTGCCTGTGAAGCACTTTGACATTCCTCAGAATATGAAAGATGTTATATTAATGCAAGTTCTTTATTTAACAAAAAGCAAAGTGCTGCAGATGCTGGAAGGCTGAAATAAAAACAGAAAACATTGGAAGTACTTATTGGAGGTAGCATCTGTGAAGACCATTGGCATGCCATTGTAGTTGTGGCTATCTCCTTAGGACTGGGATGTTACTGATGAACAGATTTAAAAAGGAATGGAACAGAACAACTTAGCAGATCTAGCAGCATCAATGGAGAGAGAAACAGAGTTTAATGTTTCAGGTCTGTGATCTGAAAGGTGACCTTAAGGGCACAGAACCTGAAACATTAACTCTTGTTTCTCTCTCCATAGATGCTGTTGGACCTGCTGAGTATTTCCAGCACTTTGTTTTTATTTCAGATTTCCAGCATCTGCAATATTTTGCTTTTATGGAGCTGAACAAGGTGGAGAAAGGGGAAAAGCACAAGAAAAGATACAAAAAAGAATAGAATAGCCTTCATTGTGTTTGCTCATTTGTGGTTTTAGTGGTGTGGAATTCATTCTGCAGTCAAAACCATAGATTCCATACAATATTACACAACTGCTGCAATAATAACACTTCCGAATTAGAAACCTGCCCTGTAGGAAGTGACAGCACTCAGCCACAGCACCAGAGTGTTGAAACACTAATACGATTTGTACTGTTTTGAAGCATTATCTGCATAATTCCAGATTCTTGTTAATGCAAAATTGCATTTATCATTGCATTTTCTTTCTACCATTTCATGCAGGTCTTTATTTTCTAGAATGCCACACAAAGTGGAAGTTTTGCTTTTGGTGCAAAGAACGAAAATCAGCAGAATATATATGCATGCAGTTCTGCAGCCTTTTGATCCACACCTATGTGAAATATATCCTGGTGGATGGGTGGAAATCAACGACAGTTTCTTTTACTGGTGTTTTCATGCATACGTGAAATGGGTTGTTTTTCTGATAACTTTCACATCATGCTGTTTTATCTCTCGTTAACCTCTTAAACTTATTTACTAGAAGGCTTTCAAGTAATTTTACACCCACTCCATTATAAGCTTGATATTCATTTTAAATAGTGGGAGATGTGAACATTTGAACCTGGGCTACAACAAGGCTTTGGTGAATTTGTATACCTTTGGGGAACCATGGCTTAATTTTCTGATTCATTTTCATATCTGTCACCACAATTAAGGCCCGGGGAGGGGTCCATGATTTTGATCCTCCTATTGTTTGTTTGCTTGTTTACTCATGCTTGCTGCCTCCTTTAAAAAAAAATCAAATGGATAGCTGAAACATTAAAAATGCTTGCAATCTTTTGTTAATTGGGCAAGTGCTTCCTTTTATAGCTTGGTTCAATGATAAACTGGTATCTTCAAAAGCCATAAACAAGTACCCACACATTATGGGAACACTGCAGCCAGCAGCCAAGCCTTGTGTTAGTGTATAGAAGATTTTTTGTTTTTGCTAAGTATGCGCAATTTGTATGTTAATTGTTGTATATTAAATTTAAAAAAACAAATGTTGAAAGAAAACAAGTACATAATTCAAGTTGTGATAATTATGTGCTGAACTCCAGCAGCAGTTTTTATCCTAATGGAGTAATAGCTGAATTACTCATCATTGCAGTCAGAAGTAGGTTACATTGAACACACAAGTACTTTCATTTACATAATGAAACCTAAGCAGATGTTAACTCACTGATGTCTCATTTGATTTGTCAACTAGAGTTCTTGCTTCCAGAAACGTTGAATTAGACCACAGTTGAGATAATTAAAGTAAAGTGACCATGCCCTGACAACCCCATTGTCCATTTGTTTCCGAAGGGGGAAGAAAAGATTTTCCCTTCTCTTGCATACCATGTTTTTCACCACCTTTACAACTGACCGGGCTTACAGCAATAAAATGGCAGCCTCTTACAAAATTTCCACTTCTCTTCATCCCTGCAGCCTCCACTCTTTTAAAAATCTTTTCTCCTGTTGATTTCACCTACCACCCATCACATCTTCACTTCCTGGGTCCCTGACCCTCTGGTTGCTGTAACTCCTATAACCAGACAACAAGCTGATAAGAGCTCTGATCTGCCACCATCTTTGGGCCTTTCTTCCAATCCTGAGTCCCGTAACAATGCCACTGTTGTTGGCCTCTCGCTGCCTGACACCCCATGCTGTTGTCCCACTGTATTCACCTCAACAGTCCTTCTCACTGTTTCCATTCAGAATTTTGTTCCACTTTAACACTCCTTGCTAATCCTATACCAAATATCGTCCCCATATCCAAACAGCAGCATCCATTAAAAACGCAAACTAAAAACAGCAAATGCAGAAAGATAACTCCTGAACAAAGTCACCAAACGCAGGCAGAAGAACAAGTATGCAAAATAAACACGACCAAAGATAACTGAATTCCATATCGCATTTATACGCACATATAAGACCGAGATGAGGAGAAATGTAATCTCTGAGTGTCAAGAGTCTTTGGAATTCTCTTCCTCAAAAGGCGGTGGAAGGAAAGTCTTTGAATATTTTTAAGGCAAAGGTAAATAGATTCTTGATCAGCGAGGGGGTAGAAATATTGAGTAATCAGTTCAGCCGTGAACTTTATTGAATGGTGGAGCAGGCTCGAAGGGCCAAGTGGCCTACTCCTCCTAATTGGCATGTTCGTAATTCATTATTCAATTGCGTACAAACACTGTTTTACATAATTTCAAATAATTACATAATTTTCTAACATGTAACTTCCTGTGAGCAATGCTCTGTGATTCCATAGTCAAGGGGACAGGCAGCCATTTCTGTAACCATCCTTGAGTCCAGCATGGTGTGTTGCCTCCCTTATGCCAGGGTAAAGGACATCACAGAAAGGGGTCAGGATAGTCTGCAAGGGGAACGGAATGAGCCAGAAGTTGTGGTACACATTGGTACCAACCACATAGCAATGAAAGGTATTGAGGTCCTACGGTCAGATTTTCAGGAGCTAAGGAGGAAGATAAACAATAGGACCTCAAAGGTAGTAATTTCTGGATTGCTCCCAGTGAGAGTGGTAGTGGTAGAAAGATAGGGAGGATCAATGTGTGGCTTGAAGCCTGGTGCAGGAGGTTGAGCTTCAGATTCTTGGGGCATTGGGGCCAGTTCTGGGGCAGAAGGCACCAATTCAAAAGGGATAGGTTGTACCTCAACAGGACTGGGACCAGTGTCCTCACTGGGAGGTTCACTAGTGGAGTTAGGGAGGAGTTAAACTAAATTGGCAGGGGGATGGGCACCAGCATATAGAAGTAGAAAGGAGGAATAATGTGCGAGTGTTGGACAGTACTAGAGAAGGAAGTAGTTCCATATTAGATAGGAGCAGACTAAAGGCTGAGGAATGCAAAGACAGGATTACAATGCATTAATATAAATGCACAAAGTGTGATGAATGAGGTTGGTGAGCTACAAGGACAAATAGCAGTATGGGAATATGATGTAGTGGCAATAACGAAAACGTGGATTAGAAATGGTGAGGACTGGGCACTTAATATACAAGGATATAAAGTGTTCAGAAAAGATAGAGAAGGGGGAAAAAAAGGGAGGTGGGGTGGCAATACTGATTAGGGAAGGCATTGTAGTGTTGGAAAGAGGGGATACCCTTTAAGGAAAAGATTAGCAAGGACAAATGTGGGTCCAGTACAGATGGAGACAGGAGAATTTGTGGTGGAGAATGGGGAAATGGCGGAGAGACTAAACAATTACTTTGAGTTTGTCTTCACGGAGGAAGATACAGAAAATGTCCCAGCAATATTGGGGAACCAAGAGACATGTAAAAATGAGGAACTGTGAGAAAGTAGTATCCATGAAGAGGCAGTACTAAAAAAAAAAATTAACTAGATTGAAAGTTGATAAATCCCCTGGACTAGATGAGCTACATCCCAGAGTATTGAAGGAGGTGGCTATGGAGATAGTGGATGTATTGGTGATTATCTTTCAAAATTCTATAGATTCTGGAAGGGTTCCTGGAAAGTAGCAAATGTAACCCCATTATTTAAGAAGGGAGCAAGAGAGAAAACAGAGAACTGCAGACCAGTTAATTTGACATCTGTAGTAGGTAAAATGTTAGAATCTGTTATAAAGGATGTGATAACTCGACACTTGGAAAATAATGATCTGATTGGACAGAGTCAACATGGATTTATGAAAGGGAAATCATGTTTGACAAACCTTGCAGCATAAATAAAGGAGAACCAGTGGATGTGGTGTATTTGGATTTTCAGAAGGCTTTTGTTATGGTCCCGTACAGGAGGTCAGTGAACAAAGTTATAACACATGGGATTGGGGATAATATACTGCTATGGATTGAGATTTGGTTAACCAATAGAAAGCAGAGAATAGGAATTAGTGCATCATTTTCAGGATGGCAGGCTTTTACTAGTGAGGTACTGCAAGGATTGTGCTTGGGCCACAGTTGTTCATAATCTATATAAATGATTTTGATGGGACCAAATGTAATATTTCCAAATTTGCTGACACAAGGTGGGAATGTAAGTTGTGAGGAGGATGCAAGGAAGCTTCAAGGGAATATGGACAGGCTAAGTGAATAGGCAACAACATAGCAGATGGAATATAATGTGAATAAGTGTAAGGTGATCCACTTTGGTAGAAAAAACAAAAAGGCAGAGTATTTCTTAAATAATGAAAGGTTGGAAAGTGTTGATGTCCAGAGGGACCCGGGTGTCTTTGTTCATGAGTCACGAAAAGCTTGTATGCAGGTGCAGCAAGCAATGAGGAAGGCAAATGGTATGTTGGCCTTTCATTGTAAGGGGATTTGAGTACAGGAATAAAGATGTCTTGCTGCAATTGTATAGAGCCTTGGTGGGACCACACATGGAGTATTGTGTACAGTTTTGATCTCATCTAAGGAGGATATACTTGCCACGGAGAGAGTGCAACAGAGGGTCCACCAGACTAATTCCTGGGATGGTGGGATTGCCTTATGAGGAGAGATTGCAGAAACTGGGCCTGTATTCTCTGGAGTTTTGAAGAAAGAGAGGTGATTTCATTGAAACTTAGAAAATTCTTACAGGGCGTGACAGGGTAGATGTGGATAGGATGTTTCCACTGGCTGGTGAGTCCAGAACCAGAGGACACAGTCTCAGAATATGGAGCAGGCCATTTAAGACTGAGATGAGGAGGAATATCTTTACTCTGAGGGTGGCGAATCTGTGGAATTCTCGACACCAGAGGGCTGTGAAGCTCAATCATTGAGCATGTTCAAGACAGATATCAATAGATTTCTGCATACTAATGACATCAAGGGATATGGGGATGGTAGGGAAAAATGACTTGGGTAGATGATCAGCCACGATCTGTTTGAATGATGGAGCAGGCTTGTCAGGCCGAATGGCCTATTCCTGTTCCTATTTCCTATGTTCCTATGTGAGGGGGCAAGGACATAATCCATTTGGTTAGAGTTGAGAAGCAAAAAGGGTATGATCACGCTACTGGGGCCTCCAAATAGTGAGAGATAGAGGAGCAAATCTGGAGGGAGATCACGTGTATAAGAACCATAGAGTTGTGATATTGGGGGACTTACCCAAATATCGATTGGGATAATTTTAGAGTAAAGGGAAAGGAATTTCTGTAATGTGTTCAGGAGAGCTGCCTTGATCAGTATGTTCTCAGCCTAACTAGAAAGGAGGCATTGCTGAATATACTGCTGGGAAATGAAGCAGGCCAAATGGGCCAAGTGTCTGTGGGGGAGCTCTTGGATAAGAGTGATTATTGTATCAGAAGGTTTAGACTCGTAATGCAGGAAAGCAAGGAACCGTATAAGGTAGAATGGCTAGATTGGAAGAGGGCCAATTTCAATGCGATGCGAAGGGATCTAGCCAGGATAAAATAGAACCAAAGATTGATAGGCAAACTGTAACAGAACAAAGGAAGAGATGCTTTAGGTACATTCTAACAAGGATGGAAGATAGTTCCAGCAACTACAGGCCAGTTAGTTTAACAACAATGGTGGGTAAGGTTTTAGAAACAATCAGGGAAAAAATATCAGCAGTCACTTGGAGAGTTTTGATTTAGTTAAGAATATCCAGCACAATGTGTAAAAGTCAGATCATGCTTGACTAATCTAATTGAATTTTTTGATGATGAAGGGAATGCAATGAATACAAGTCTATCTGGATTTTAGGTTTTAATTGTTTGAGATTTTTAAAATGTCACATGTAAGACTTAAAAAAAAAAAACTTTTATGCTTCTTTCATGTCAGCCATGGCTCAGTTGGTAGCACTCTGACCTGTGAGTCGTAAGATTCTGGGTTCAAATCCCATTTGAGCACAAAAATCAAGGCTTACGCTCCAGTGTCGTACTGAGGGGATGCTGTATTGTATGAGGTGCCATCTTTCAGATGAAACGTTAAACCAAGGCCCCATCAACCCTCTCAGTTGGACATAAAGGATCCCATGGCACTATTTCAAAGAAGAGCAGGGGAAATATCCCAGAGTCCTGGCCAATATTTATCCCTCTATCATCATCACAAAAAAAATGCCCAAATAATCTCATCACATTACTGTTTGTAAGAGCTTGCTGTACACAAATTGGCTGCTGTGTTTTCTCCATTATAACAGTGACTACACTTCAAAAGTACTTCATTGGCTTTTAACCACTGAGACTTCCGTTGGATATGAAAAGCAATTGTATAAATGCAAGTCTTTTTTCTTCCACTCTTTCCTTCACTTTTTATTTCTCTTTCTGTACTTGATTTAAGATTGAATTAACTCACTGATTTACACTTCCTTCTTTATTGTTGCTATTTCTCAACTCAATCTAAATTGGTTAAGGAGATGCACAGTTGCTTGCCCTGCTTAGCAGCAAAACTTGGGTGATTAGCTAATGGCTGGACTGAGGATCTAAATATTTAAATGTTCTAAAAAGGTGAATGAGTTTTGATATTCCTGGAATTAAAAAAAAAACCTCAGATGAAGGATATTACATGGGTATGTACTTTCTGTTTTTGCTCATTATTATTGGAGTTTGCCACAAGAATTGATTCAGCCTATTCACACAATACAAATGTCCTGTTTAAAGTTGTTCAAAAAGGCTGCTGTTGGATGGCTGTTTTATTGAACATTTGCAATAGTTAGCATTTCTTCACCTATTTGAGGAATGTATGGTGTAATAGGCGCTGGTAGATGCTGGCAAAACTTTTATTCTCCTGTTGACTTGAGTTTATTTGTGGCCTTTTTTCTGTAGGGTTGGGATTCAATATTATCGGAGGAACAGATCACCAGCACTTTTGTAGTAGTAATGCAATCTATGTAACCAAAATTAAAGAAGATGGACCTGCAGCTCTTGACGGGCGTTTAAAGGAACAAGACCAAATCTTAGCAGTAAGACATCTAACATGTTTATTTTGAACACTCCATTGAACGATAGTGTAAAACGAGTGATATTGGATCAGCTGGCCATTGTACTCCTCTCTTGATTTTCCTTTACATCAGTGTCAGTGGGAGAGGTGTATAATGGGAGGCTGATCCAATATCATCCCTTTTAAACTATCAACGTAAGTTTAAAAATACTTCCCTGTGTAATCTGCTTTACCTGCTGGACTAACTAAGTCAGAATTCCCCCGTAAGAAGGCAGAAATTTGAGGTGGTGCCTTGTAAATGAAAGAAGAAAATTAATGGTGATATAATGAATTATCTTTCATGAATCATGGGATAGCACAGCCATATTTTTTGGAAGGATAGGGTTGAAACAAGTGGAACATGCTCAAGCCATGTCTAAAAACTGTCCTTTATCTTTCCCATTTTCCCTGCACCCCCCCCCCCCCCCCCCCACTTTCATCTACTACATGTGGTGGCTCTTGTTGGGTTACAGCTCTGAGCTGGTGCCAGTGGGCTTTTTGACCTTGGAAGGATAAAAATGTACATACAGAATGTGCATTCTCTATGGACTTCCAAAAGACGTTTGATGAAGTGCCATATAATAGACCTGAAAGCACGTTGAAGCTCATGGAATGAACGGCAAAGTGGCAGCGTGGCTACGAAGTTGGCTGCGTGACAGGAAACGCAGTAGTGGTACTAGGACCACTGCTTTTTTTGTTATACATTAGTGACTGGAACTGGAGTGTGTGGGGCACAATTTCAAAATTTGCAGGTGAGACAAAACCTGGAAGTATTGTGATTGACATCAGGAGGACATTAACCGGCTGGTGGAATAGGCAGACATGTGGCAGATGAAATTTAATGCAGAGAAGTGGGAAGTGATACATTTGGTTGTAAGAACAAGGAGAGGCAATATGAAATAATGGATACAGTTCTAAAGGGAATGTAGAAACAGAGACTGGGGCGGGTGGTATATGTGCACAAATGGTTAAAGGTGGCAGAGCAGGTTGAGAAAGTGGTTAAAAAGGCATATGGGATTCTGGGCTTTATAAATAGAGGTTTAGAGTACAAAAGTAAGTTGTAATGAACTTTTACAAAGCTCTGGTTCGGCCTCAACTGGAGTATCCTGTCCATTTCTGGGGACAGCACTTTCAGAAGGTTATGAACGCTTTAGAGAAGGTGCAGAAAAGATTTACGAGAATACTTCTTCTTTGGCCTCCTTGTCTCGGGAGACAATGGGTAAGCGCCTGGAGGTGGTCAGTGGTTTGTGGAGCAGCGCCTGGAGTGGCTATAAAAGGTCAATACTAGAGTGACAGACTCTTCCACAGGTGCTGCAGAAAAAATTGGTTGTCGGGGATGTTATGCAGTTGGCTCTCCCCTTGCAACTGCTAAGTCTTTTCGACTCGCCACACTTTAGCCCCACCTTTATGGCTGCCCGCCAGCTCTGGCGAACGCTGGCAACTGACTCCCACGACTTGTGATCATTGTTACAGGACTTCATGTCGCGTTTGCAGACTTCTTTAAAGCGGAGACCTGGACGGCCGGTAGGTCTGGTACCAGTGGCAAGCTCGCTGTACAATGTGTCCTTGCGGATCCTGCCATCTTCCATGCGGCTCACATGGCCAAGCCATCTCAAGCGCCGCTGACTCAATAGTGTGTATAAGCTGGGGACGTTGGCCGCCTCGAGGACGACTGTGTTGGAGATGCGGTCCTGCCACCTGATGCCAAGGATTCTCCGGAGGCAGCGCAGATGGAATGAATTGAGACGTTGTTCTTGGCTGACATACGTTGTCCAGGCCTCGCTGCCATAGAGCAAGGTACCGAGGACACAGGCTTGATACACTCGGACTTTTGTGTTCCGTGTCAGTGCGCCATTTTCCCACACTCTCTTGGCCAGTCTGGACATAGCAGTGGAAGCCTTTCCCATGCGCTTGTTGATTTCTGCATCTAGAGACAAGTTACTGGTAGTTGAACCTAGGTAGGTGAACTCTTGAACCACTTCCACAGTGTGGTCGCCAATATTGATGGATGGAGTATTTCTGACGTCCTGCCCCATGATGTTCATTTTCTTGAGGCTGATGGTTAGGCCAAATTCATTGCAGGCAGCCGCAAACCTGTCGATGAGACTCTGCAGGCACTCTTCAATGTGAGATGTTAAAGCAGCATCGTCAGCAAAGAGGAGTTCCGTGATGAGGACTTTCCGTACTTTGGACTTCGCTCTTAGGCGAGAATAGCTACATTAGAAAAAGGAGCAGGAGTAGGCCATTTGCCCCCTCTAGCGGCTCTGCCATTCAATAAGATCGTGGCTGATCTGATTGTGGCTTTAACTCCACTTTCCTGCCTGCCCCCCCAAAAAGAACCCTTATGCCCTTGTACATCAAAAATCTGTCTAACGCAGACTTGAATATATTCAATGACCCAGTCTCCACTGCTCCCTGGGGTAGAGAATTCCTAAGATTAACAACCCTCAGAAGAAATTCTTCCTCATCTCAGTCTTAAATGGGAGACCCCTTATTTTTAAACTGCCCCCTTGTTCTAGATTCCTCCAGGAGGGGAAGAATTCTCTCAGCATCTACCCTGTCAAGCCTCCTCAAATCTTATGTTTTAATAAGATCACCCCTCATTCTTCTAAACTCCAATGAGTATGGGCCCAAGCTGCTCAATCTTTCCTCATAAGACAACACCTTCATCCCAGGAATCAACCTAGTGAACCTTCTCTGAACTGTTTCCTGTGCAAGTATGTCCCTCCTTAAATAAGGGGACCAAAACTGTATGCAGTACTCTAGGTATGGTCTCACCAATGCCCTCTACAGTTGTTACAAGACTGTCCTACTTTTATACTCCATCCCCCTTACAATAAAGGCCAACATTCCATTTGCCTTCCTAATTACTTGCTGTACCTGCATGCTTATTTTTTGTGATTCATGTACAAGGATACCTCTACCACAGCATTCTGCAGTCTCTTTCCATTTAAATAATCTGCTTTTCTATTCTTCCCATCAAAGTGGACAATCTCGCATTTTCCCACATTATATTCCATCTGCCAAATTTTTGCCCACTCACTTAACCTATCCTCAAGGCTACCTTTGCCAATTTGATTTGTCCAATTGATGAGATTAAAATTGCCTATGATTATTGCCTTTCTTACAAGCTCCATTATTTTTTGATTTATACTTTGTCCTGTAATGTGGCTAGTGTTAGGTGGCCTATAAACTACTCTCATCAGTGACTTCTTTCCCATGATATTTCTTATCTCCACCCAAACTGAATTTTGATCTTCCGAGCCAAGATAATTTCTCACTATTGTACTAATCTTGTCCTTTATTAACAGAGCTACCCCACCTTTTGTCTTCCTATCCTTCCGAAATGTCAAATACCCTTGAATATTCAGTTCCCTGCCTTGGTCACTCGGCATATCAGCCATTTTTGTTCTATTTGTGCTAGAAGTTCATCTATTTTGTTATCAATGCTGCATGCATTCAGATAAAGGGTCTTTAATTCTGTCTTTTTACCACTTTCGCTACTCTAACCCTATTTGCTGGTGGACTCTTACGTTGGTATGCTCTTCCCCTTCCTGTCACACTCTGAGTATCATTAACTGTGTCGCTTTCCTGCACTATTGCCTTGTCCTTTCTCGTTATCTTTCTAAATCTCCCCTCATGTGAACCCTCTCACCCACTATTTAGTTTAAAGCCTTCCCTACAGGCCTCGTTATGTGATTTGTCAGGACAGTGATCCCAGCGGTTCACGTGAAGCCCGTCCCAATGGTACAGCTCCCTCTCTCCCCAGTACTGCCCCATGAGTCGCAACTCACACAAATCTTTGAGCTATGCATTCAGCTCTCTGATCTTATTTACCCTATGCCAATTTGCTCATGGCTCAGGTAGTAATCCAGAGATTACTGCTTTTTAATTTAGCCCCTAGACACTCATACTCCGTTGGTAGAACCTCTTTCTTAGTCTTACCTATGTTATTGGTACTTGCGTGGACCATGGCAACTGGGTCCTTCCTCTCCTGCCCCAAGGAGATGTCTTTAACCCTGGCACCAGGCAGGGAACACAGCTCTCTGTTGCAGAGAACAGTATCTGTCCTGCTAACTGTACTGTTCCCCTACTACTACATTCCTTTATACTTCCCCACTTGAAGGGCCCTCTGTATCATGGTGCTCTGGTCAGTTTGCTCATCCACCCTGCAGCTTCTGCTCTTGTCCACACAGGCTACAAGAACCTCAAACCTGTTGGACAAGCGCAAGGGCTAAGACTCCTCCATTGCTACCTTCTGCATTCCCATACCTGCCTCACTTGTAGTCACACCCTCCTGTCACTGATCACTGACTAAATCTGAAGTACCTAATCCAAGGGATGTGACTGCCTCCTGGAGCAAGTATCCAGGTAACTTCCTTCCTTCCTGATGCATTTCAGTGTCCGAAGCTTGGACTCCAGCTCATCAACTTTGAGCCGAAGTTCCTCAAGCTGCAGACACTTACTGCAGATGTGGTAGCGGTGGGTCACACTGATGTTCACCAGCTCTCACATGGTACAGCTGCAACACACCACCTGCCCTGCTGTCTTTTTTTGTTTAATTAGGGCTTCAAGTTTAGAAATATCACTGATAATTTCTAATTATATTAAGTAGGTTAACAAGTTAATCTATAAAGTTAATACAGTACTTGTATCTTCCCAGTATAGTTTGAACTACTGCCCTAATTTAGAGAAAATAAAAGATACCTTAAAACTCACCAACCAATTACCTACCTGCTTACCTAATTAATGCGTCTGGACGTCAGCTCTCCAGTCTCGCTGTGTCCTGCTCCCCCTCTCAGACCACTCCTTGTTCTGTAAAAGGCTAGAACAGCAGCTCTTCTCTCACCTTGTCGAATTCCCACACTCATCAAATTCCCAACTTAAGCACTCTGTTGAAGCAGCACTCTGTCGAGCTGGACTTGATGCTACTTACAAGTTCCAGGGATGAAGGACTTCAAATATGAGAGTAGATTGGAGAAATTGGGGCCCTTCTCCTTAGAGAAGACTGAGTAGACTTGATAGAAGTGTTAAAAATCATGAGGGGTCTAGACAGAGTAGCTACAGAGAAACTATTCCCATTGGCAGAAGAACCAGAGGATGATGATTTAAGGTGATTGGCAAAAGAACCAACAGAAAAGTTAGGGGAAAACTTCTTTACCCAGCTAGTGGTTAGGATGTGGAATGTACAGCCTGAGAGTGTGGTGGAGGCAGATTCAATCCTGGCTTTCAAAAGGAATTGGATAAGCACCCAAAGGGAAGAAAATTGCAGGGCTACGGGGAAGGGGCAGGGGATTGGGACTAACTGAGTTGATCTTGCAGAGAGCTGACACAGCCATGACAGGCTGAATGGCCTCCTTCTGTGCTGTGACCATTCATGATTCGAGCTCGGAGGGAGCAGGTGATTCCTCCCAAGGTGTGGTTTCACCCCACCTCCCAATCCAAGGATGCTGAAGTCAATTGCAGTATTTCAGCTGCTACCTAGGAGAGATCAGCAAAAATATTGGTGCTCAAAACAATGACCTCCTGGTTTGTCTAGCTAACTACTCACTGCTAACCACTGAGAAGCACCAGGGAGTTCCCAAGACCTTTGGTACTTCACCCAAGTGATGAACCTAGACGATAAATATTGGCATGGTGGACACATCACAGCTGCACTCATCAGGTGTCACTGGAGAGCATTCAGGAGTGGAAACTGATTCTTCTGCAATGCTGCAACCACCCGGCAAAGATCAAAGGCACTGAGAGTGTTTTTAGGGCCCGTACTTTCTTTGGCTGGAGTCAGCTAACTCAGCACAGACTGAATTGGACTTGGAGCTTTCTGTATGGCTTAATACTAAATTAAATAACTCTGATTTTACTCAAGTGTAAATATAATTGAAAGTTGGATCCCCTACTGGAATGATTTAATAGCATCTCCAGCTGGTGATGTGAGTGAAGGTAAGTAATCTTTTGGCTTTTGGTTTATGCAATTAGTTTTGCATATTAACTCCTTTACTGCCACAGAACTGTGCTTAGATTTGTGTAAACTGTGTCTTAACCTCACTGGTATGCTTTTAAAATAAATTTCCTTTTGTCAATTAGATCAATGGGCGAGAGCTGTGCAATGTGACTCATCAGGAGGCGGTGGAAATATTTAGAAATTCAGGTGATGAGGTGACACTACTGGTTTTAAAAAAGGTAAAGTGTGTGCTGTTTAGCCCAACTTCTACTTCCTGATTCTCTCAAGAATTCACACTGGTCCTACTGTCTTCTACGATACCTGTGGGGCATTTTTTTTTTTGGCAAGTCACTTGGAGGTGTTGACATTGTTTTGAATCTACTATTTAAGTAGCCATTTGGCTGAGGCAATGCTGTATGTAATGACTTTGTTAGTTATTGAATTACCCTTGCTGTTAGCCTTGGCTCAATGGTAGTGCTCTTGCCTCTGAGTGAGAAGGCCATAGGTTCAAGTCCCAGTCCAGAGATTGGAGTGCATAATCTAGGCTGAGACTTCAGTGCTGTGCTGTCACAGGTGAGATGTTAACCTGACTCAAGTGGATGTAAAAGATCCCATGACACGATTTTCAAAGAGCAAGGGAGTTCTCCTCCCAGTGCCCTGCCCAATATTTATCCCTGAACCCACATCACTAAAGCTTATTATATGGTCATTATCTCATTGCTGTTTGTGGAACTTTTTGTGCAGATTGGCTGCTGTGTTTCCTACCTTACAACTTGTGACTGTACTTCAAAAGTACTTATTTGGCTGTACTGTGCTTTGGGGCATTCTGAAGTTGGCTATCGATTGTATAAATACAAATTATTTGATGCATATTGTTCCCAATGGAGAATTCAATCATAATATTGATCTATGTGGACAAGGGCCTTCAATTTAACAGAAAAAATTATTTTCATCTTTGCCAATCAGCCCTTGTTTTTCCTGGTTTAAGTATTCTGCAATGTCATGGTTATTATAGGTGAAGGAAGTTTGTCCCAATGTACTATTCTCAAAATAACATTATCCTGTCAGTCTTTTGAACACTCAAATGGTGAACTGTAGTTGATTGAGAAATTGTGCTATAATGTGCTTAGAAATTTGTTAGCAACCAAGTGAAGAGCCAAGACATGCAATAACTGCTGAAGGCAAAACATTTGAATTAGACTTATTCCCATAGGACACTCCAGATCCACTGGGGAAAGTTTGTTTATCAGCAAATGTATCACAAATTTAGCCTGGGCCTCTGAGGAAAGAATAAGTCACATGGCACATGCTTTGTGAGAACTTATTGAAGACATTTAAGGCTTACCTTAGCCTGCTTCTTTGCACAAAAGCTCATAATATTTCAGAAACCAACTTTTTAAGCCAAACGTGCTGAACTGTACATCTATTGTCATGGGTTGCTGTGAGTTCAGAAGCTATGACAGCTGGGAAAGTTTTTTTTTTCTTTGGCCTCCTCATCTCGAGAGACCATGGGTAAGTGCCTGGAGGTGGTCAGTGGTGTGTGGAGCAGCGCCTGGAGTGGCTATAAAGGCCAATTCTAGAGTGACAGGAAAGTAATTGGTATATTAGCCCCCAAAATGGTTAAATTGAAGCATGGGAAATGTGGATATATTTTGAAAGCCAAAAATGCAGTTTGATCTTTTGGTGTTTAATGACAGTCCACTAATGTATTTAATGTTTTATTTCAGATAAAAACCAAGAATAACCAAAACGAGAAGTCTGGTTTATCACCACTAGTATTGGCAGTACTGGGTATAACAGTGTTGGCAATGTTTGCATATGTGAAATATCGCCGTAGGCTATGAAGATGCAAATACTGATGTATTTTAATGTAGGGCAATAATGTTAATCCCCAACATTTACTGCTGCTTTTTTGTGTGCCTAACCAGATGTTAACTTTGAAATTTGTAAGTTACTATAGGATCTTAAAGGGAATGCACACATATGCACGCGCGCACACACACACACAAAGCCCAAGTCATTTATGTACCATGGATAATAAGTTGCTTTGCAACTTTTATTTCCTGGATGTAATTTTTGTGGAGAAGCAAATAAAGATCTTCCTTAATTTTAGGACACAAACATGAATGATGGTGCAACCTATACACTGAAATTTTTTTTTTAAAGGCAGGACTTGGAAGATTCTGCAGGACTAATTGATGAAGCAAAGATTTCATAGCTAGAAATCGTGAAAAAAATTAAGGGTTCAAATTTTTAAAATGTCATCCAATTTCAGTGTGATCTTTTATACACTGGAGATTGTGTTTAGAATCCAGTTTTATAATCTATGTTCTGACAGTTAATATCTCCCAACAGCTGATTGTTTCTGTAAGTAGTGTGTGTTCAAACCATTGAAAAGTCTGTTGGTAAATATAGCACACAAATAGTGCAGGTGCTAGGATAGAATCATATTTCTCAATGTGGTTGAACTACCTTAAATCCTTAAAACAGTTTGGACCAAATAATGACACTGTGATTCACTTAGCAAATTTCCAATATTTAACCATGGTCATTTACAAATCTATACAGTCTGAGACAATTTTACAATTTTTACTAGGTTGTCTTATTGGAAAAGCACACAAAAACAACTAGACAGAACTTTTGAGAAATGCCAGTAGAAGGATTTACAGTGTGCTAACCGAGTTACTTGATTTGGTTTCTGTCTTCTTAAGCTTCACTACAACATTTGCACCTAAATCAGGTAACTCGAGTAATTTTGTGTACCATAATCATGTTGCCTAATTGGCAAGGTTAAATGTGTTCTGTTGTGGAATACTGTATTTTCAACCTGTGTAATTTCCAACAAAATTCTTAACTATATGTTAATTTGGAAGTCTTGGCTACACTAGTAGGTTTACTTCTTCATGATGCAATGACTGCTCAAAATCAGAGTTCCATATATTCGAGCTATAACAGAAGAACTATTCAGTTTTTATTTTCTCTTTACTATCTAATTTCATGAAAGTTAGCTTGTCTTTTAAAACTTTCAAAATGGTTATTGCAAACTGATGAGAGGGACTGTAAACTGATTCTTAAAAGACCCAGGTTATGCCATATTTTAGTCAGTCAGACTCACTAAATACTAATGTTAGAAAAATCCCTAGGAAATTAGTTCTGCATACACACATGAACATTCCATAACCACAGCCGGTTTGTGCCTCTTTCAGATAAGTGCTGCATATTTTCTGCTGGCACAGTTAATTATGCATTTAGTGCTTAAAATGGATACTCTGGTGCAACTCCTTTGGCTACTGGATATGCTTCATGTCAAAGGTTGCAGTTGCTCATTCTGTTTGAGTCACACCACTTCAGCTGGCTGCCACCAAGCAATGGTGAAGATTGTGGTTGAGTCTTTGGACCTTACTGACCTGTTCCAGTTGGAAGAGATTATGAGGCTTATTGCCAACCAGTTGAATAATGAGAAGACTTTATTTGCCAAAAAACCCTGCCAGATGTTGTTCGTCTTTTGGATATACTACAGAACTGCTGAACAACATCATAATCCTATGTCTGCAGGTGTCACCAACTAAAACATGACTGCGATTGTACAAAAATTATGTACATTTTCTCTCCATTACTATCCAGTTGTTTTAATTAAGTGCGACTTACTGTTATTGTTGGCAGTGTACAAATCATGGATTAAAATACACGTTGATTGGGAAAAAAAACAAATAGCCATACTGTGCAGCAGTGGTAACTGATTAACGCTTCTGCTCAGTGCAGTCTTCATTTTTTCCTTCCCCTTTCAGATTCCACTGCCCTTAAAGGGAATAAATGGGTGATGTGTTTCCACTTTTTGGCAGTATCACTCTTGTTCCAAGAGTCTGTGAAAATGGGTAAAATTAACTTTTGAGTTTGTCCCCTGTTGGTAAAGTGCATAGAGTTCAGTACGCTGAAATATCAATACTGTGTGCTATTTTTCTCGCATCTTTTGACCTAAGATGATTGGGCATGAGACAACCTTGAATCTTTTTTATTTGTTTGTGTATTTTCAGCTGAAGTCTGTTTTATAGCAATCTACTTTTAAATAACAATTTATGGGAATTTGGCAACTTTTTTTCTCATTCAAAAATCCCTTTAAAAATGTTTTAAAGAAAAGAAATCCAAATATACTAAATATTTAACTGGAGCTGTTTTTCTTTAATACCATCTTTCTGCTTTAACCCAAATCAGGGCAACATGCTAGAACCACACCACCTACAGAGATCTCTGGGATTGTACATATTAGACCAATAGAATGTACTTTTTTTTTTAATTGCAACAGAAATTTCAACCCACTATTTTTCCACATCTGGGTATTAAGTCCGTATGGTTTGAATAGCAAATGAGTAAAGTTTTACTTGTTATGGTTAGGGTTAAAGGAAAGTTCTTAATTTCCAATGGAATTCTAAAAGAACCTGTTCAGTAGCAGTGGCAAAGACTTTGCAGAGACACTTCAAATACACATTCCTGTGATGTGTTTGAATGCGCAGGTACTTTTCTGGAATAAAGGAACACCTCGATTGCAAATTCAAATTGGTATTTCATGCAATGGGAAGTGACAACCCACCAATAACTACATTGTCTGAACATACAGGTCCTGTTGTAAAACCTTGAACCGCGATCTAATTAAAACATATGTTGTAACTCCTGACTGAGTAGTTCTCTGTTCCCTGCTGCAATACAGAATCTTGCCATTTAATACTCTGCCAATGGTGAAGATTGTAGGCAGGGATATATTTGTCCTGTTTTGAGTATCAAAGTTTCACTGCTGAAGTAAACATTAGACAATAAATATTGTAATATCAGTACACCCCAAACTCATATGCTGGTACTATGTTTGTTTCTTGATACTACAATCAAAGGAAATAAAGTGTATTTTAATTGTTGTAGTATAAATCTTGATTTGTAAGCTGCTTGGCTTCCAAGAACTGTTGCAAGGGTGAAGATGATTTTTAGGTCACAGACACTATAAATGGGCAACTGAATTGGGGAAAATGTGTGTCTAATTTTGTTTTTAAACTAATAAGTCTTGTTGGAAAATCTATAGCTGATCTGGTAAAAGTCTTTTAAATCAATAATGACACCTTTTACATAAAATGTTTTTGAACAGAAGTGCTCTGTCAGTTTAATCCTAAATTTGTTTGAGCTAACAAATTCGGTTAACAATAGTCACGTATGGCAGTTTTCATTTCACTACTATCACCATCAATATTACAACAATATGGGCTGTACATAAATCTCTTTCATTTGGTGTAACATATCACTGATAACTTCATCTCAATTGTAGTCTTTTGTTATATGCTGCCTTTGCTATATCTATATACACCAACTGTGCTGAAACTTTGTTTCCTAGACCCAGTGCCTACTGTGGGTAAGATGCCAAATGCTGCCTTTAGTAGTGAAGGAATTTTTTTAAGTGAGGTTTTAATATCCATTTCAATATAACTTGATTTTTTCTATTAAGATGAAAATAAAGCTGCCAGTGCTGACTATTTTAATTGATGTGTGCAATCAATATGTTAATGACACCACGTCCTTTTTGTCAATGTGTTGCCTAGATTTATAATCAAAATGGTCATTTTGGTCAAAGTTTGATTTTTATATATAGTAACTGTGTAGGCCTGAACTGCTGCTAATTAACTTTGAAAATTGCATAATGGTTCAAAAATATAGTCTTTATGACTACAGTAATGAGCATGTTGTGAAGATTTGATCTGTATCACTACCAATGCAGTCTAGGCAATTGAACAAAAAACGATGCTTTGCAAAAATTATGACTGCTGCAAAACATGTACCCAGATAAAAATGTTATATTTATGTATAATTCTGTGCAGGAGATATCTGAAATAGAACTGTTACTGTAATGTTGTTCATAAAGTTACTTGTCAAATAGTCACTTTTTTTTTAAAAAGAATCTGATTATTTACTTGCCTGTCCAAACTTAAAAGTGAACTCTGCTATCTTTCTATTCTTGAAATTCTTGCAAAATTGGTGGAATTCACATATAATTGCCCCAGTACTTGTGTAATGGTATGAATATTGTAAAAACAAAAGCAGCTTGCTCACTATTACTGCTGTATTGACCTCCCTTTTGTATAAAATTAGAGGAAGCAATGCAATTTTCCACATAATAAGGAAACAGCGTCTCAAAATAAACCAGTTCTGTTTTGATGGTGTGTACTAAGGTTTAAGTATTCTGTTGGGTAGGAAGAAGTTACATAAAGCAAAATACTATTCTCCATGCATTTGGATGAGTATTGGTCTACAATTGTTCTGAAAAAGTGTGGCACTGTGGGTGGAAAATGGACACTTCAGACTGCTGAAGCAGCACATATTAAAATCACAGATTCATGTTGTATAGATTTTACTTGAGCTACAAAATTTTGTAGGACCTCTTCTGATTCTGCAAGTAGCGCTGTGGCAGCAGTGTACAAAATCAGAAGAGGCCCTACAAAATATCCTAGATCAAGTAAAATCTATGAGTATTAGAATATGGATTGAGTATAATCACCAAAAAGACAAAAACAATGGTAGTTAGAAGGAATACATTAGAAGAAACCAGAGTGAAGATTGAAGTAGATGGTGTCACACTGAAACAAGTAGATAAGTATGTCTGGTTAGGACAAATGATAACAAAAGATGGTAGAACTGATGCCAAAATCAGAAGGATAGAGATAGAAGTAATTTTGTGAAGATGAAAGATGTGTTAGTAAGAAAGCTCAAGCTTTTAACAAGGAAAAAAACTCCTAATATGCTGAATTCTATCCTTTTTTCCTCTATGCCTCAGAAACCTGGACAATAAGTAAAGATCTGTGGAAGAAAATAGAGGCCCTTTGAAATGTGGATGCTAAGACGTATGCTTAAAATTCCTTATGCAGACCATAAGACTAATAGAGGTGCTTTAAATTGCAAGAGCAAAAAGAACTCTTAAAAAGTGACCACCAGAAAAGAGTGCCAGTATTTCTGCTGTTTGATCAGAGCTGAAAAGCTACAGCGATCTCTTCTAAAGTGCAACGCGGAGGGCAGCAGAAAGAGGGGTCGACCTAGGCGTAGTTGGATGATGGACATTGCAGAGCAGTTGCAGACAAGCTACAGTGGATGTGTGAGGATGGCACAAGATAGAGAAACGTGACATATCATGACAGCAGATCTGGTAGGGGTAGCTACAGGCAACAGCAGCATATTGTATACTGAATTTTTAAGAGGTGAAAATGCCCCTGTGGCAAAGAGGTATTTGGCGGTGGGGGAGGGTGGGGTGTATAACTGAATGGAAAAAGAGATAAATGGACTTTCGTGCTTGATGTTTCATAGCTGGCAAAAGGAGAAAGGAAATACTTGTTGGCAAAGAACGAATCTACATTCTGGCAACAGTTCATAGAAAGTGTTAATTGAAAATTTCCTTTGGGAAGTCTAAGCAGGGAAAGATTACCGGGTTTAAAGATTTCGTTCCTCTCACTGCTCTATATTCATGAACTACTAATTTGGCCATTTTTTGCTTTTTATGTCTTGACTGCTCTTAACTAATCAGCTTTAGGGCGATATTTCCTACAATCTGTCCATGCTTTTTTTTTAATTGCAAAGATAATTATTCACCTTTTACCTGCTTGGTTTCAGTAAAATGCAGGTTACATCTGGGATAAATAGGCAAGTGCTTTACACCTCAGCACGTAAGTATAGTGAGACTGCCTTATGGGTGGCAAAATTGTGATTGGGAGAAAATGTGCAATGTGAGGCCTTGAGAGGTGGTTGTGGTTCAGGTGCAGGCTAGACACATTCCCGAAAAGGGGAAAGAAAAGGCATTCAAAGCCTGAGCTCCCTGTGTGACTAAAGATAGGGAATATGTTACGATCGAAGTGGGAGGAGTGCACTGTCTTTTCTAGTTCTACTTTCCACAGGTCATAACATATATTTAAATATTTACCTGGTTACCACTGCAGCCAATCACACACTCGTATTTTATTCTGGGATAAAAAGTAACCAACCATGTTTCTTATAAAACAAGACTTAACCAGTAACGAAGCAAAGCATTAACACACAGATTGAAAAATGAAAGTTCCCTTTTAAAATTCCCCAATTACACTCACACTGGAAAAAAAATACAAAAGTTCTCTCTGCAGAGGTCTCTTGTAAAAAAAAAAAACCCCCACTACTTTGGCCAAATACTTGCTTATTATAGACTTTTTTAAAAAAAAGGTATGGAAGGAAGTCAGTTGTCCCTTTTTTGGTCTGGCAGCCGGGTGTATGGAGACGGCTCACTGGCATCATTTCAGAAGCTGTCTGTTCTGGAGCTGTTGAGAATTATTCTAGTAGGCTTTCTAGGAGAAATGTGGCATCAGGGTTTTCCACCAGCCCACAAGTGGATCGCAGGATTTTTTTCCAGCTTCTCAGGAGCTATGCAGCACCAGGGATTTAGCCCTCCCACACTGGATCTTTGCACAATTTCTTCAAAGAGGTAGAGAAGAAGGTAAGCTGGGTGTTTTTTTTTGTTTGTTTTTTCTTGGCAGGAAAACACCAACTGTCTTCAAACAGTTCACACCCCGACTGCCCTGAAAACTATTAAAGCCCCAGAGAGTCGACTTCCAGACCTCCATAAATCTTGACATGTGGTTTCTCTAACCATTTCCCCCAGGTCACCAAGGGTTCTGTTGTTTACTGAGCCCAAAGCACATGACTTCTGGCACAGGTTTTCGAACAACATCTCAAGTGTCCTTTTGGTGAACTTGGTTTAAAAAAATCACATCCATGGAATCGTTTCAATTTTAACACTAATCATCAAAAAAGAACACTTTCGTAGCAATTAAATGAAACTGAAAAGGGAGGTTAATGATGAATGGCAGGCTCATAATAGTTGTGAGGCAAGCTGAACACTGAGCTTACAGAGGAGAAATGAAAGAAAGGAAATAAGGAGCAAATAGTGTGAGAATAGATTAGTGAGTAACATTATAAAAAAAAATCTTTAAGGTTCCCTTTAAACGTATAGCAAAAGTGAAAGCAAAGGAAGGAAGGGTGTGGCTGACAGGACAAAAAGATCATCCTGCGCAGGCAGAGGGCATAGCTGGGGTGGGGTGGGGGTGCAGCAGGGAGGAGAAGGATTTTTGTTTAAAGCTGGTACAAAGAAATTTTTAAACACATGATGAAAAGAAGGCATGGAAAGATGTCCATTGTTGGTTAGGCGTCCTAAATGTGAACGGGCGGCTGTCCCGAGGATTCTCCCAGAACAGTCCCTTCCAGGCAATGTTGAAGATCAGTCTGGATAGGCTTTCAAGAGATGCAGCACAGAAAGCTCTAATCAGGCTTTACAGCAGGAAGCAGCAGCAAGGATTTTTTTAAAGGTCTTATTGCAGCAATGTAGCAGTGAAGGTTTCTTCAAATACAGGAGGAAATAGTAAAACGTGATGCACAAATTCTTTAACGATGCAGGGATTCTTCAAAGAGAGAAAGATATCAGCTGCCTTCTCCTGGCAGGCACACAACAACTCCTTCTTTCTGTTTTCAGGCCAAACACCAACTGGCTTTTTTAACCATTCAAATTGAAACTAACTTTGTCCAGAAACCAGTCCTGTGACAACCATAAATCTAGGCTTGTTATTACTTTTTGCAAACATCCTTTCAGAGTCACAGCCACAACCCCTGCTGGGCTATTTGCAAATAGATGCTTTCCAGTAAGACTTGTTTACTAGCCAAACTTCTGTTGAACTTTCCTTTTTTAAAAAAACACAATGTTCATCAATCTCCAGATGACTCGATGTCCAGAATTCAAATGTAGGTTCTTTAAAACATATTTTACAGAAGAAAGGAAGCAATCTCGTAATGCCTCCGCCTTTGGAGAAATGAAATGCCATTTTTGATTGTGTTTCATTGCAGTGTAAAAAAAAATTGAAAACAATTTAAAACACATTTTCACACTCCTCTCCCATTCACTCTTGTAGTTAATACAACTTAGCTTTTTACTCTGTACTCATATAACCCAAACAAAGTTAAATTTTCAACAAAACATCTGCAATAACATTTTTGCCCAAAATGTGGACAGTCTTTAAGTGATAGGACTGCAACAGTAAATTCCATTGGAATATTCTGGCATTCTGGGCTTTAACTTTTTCCACAAATGTTAGGGGGTTATGATCAGTATATATCAGTGGCTCTCTGTAGCTGTGGCAGATATAGACTTCAAAATGTTTAAGAGCCAATAACAGACCTAAGGTTTTTTTCTCACTGGAATATCTTTTTTGGTGTTAATTTAGTTTTTAAAAAAGTATCCCACTGATCTTTCTATGCCCGATTATTTGTCTTGTAACAGGACGGCACCAACCCCCAGGTCACTAGCATCAATCGCTACCTTGAAGGGCTTCATGAAATTTGGAGCAGCCAAATGACATTCAGCTTTTCGAAAGATGACCGGCCCTCCCCTGACCACACTACCTTGGTTTTCTTTCTCTGATGCAAATCTGTTAGTGGAACAGTTACTTTGCTGCAATTTGGTACAAACTTCCTGTAGAAACTACACATCCCAAAAATGATTTCTCACTTATTCTTAGGCGTAGGGAACTCCACCAAAGCTTGTACTTCCGCCGTTCTTAGCTACACTTGTCCTTACCCTCCTATATGCCCGAGGTAGGTCACTATTGCTTGAATTCACCTTTGGCCAGGTTTACACTAAATCGGCTGCTTGTAATTTTTTAAACAGAGTTTCTAGTTGTTTCAAGTGGTCCTTTCAAGTGTCATTGTATACCAACACATCATCAAGGTCAACTGTACAGTCAGGAACACTGGCTACTAACTGATTCATTAGTTTCTGAAAGGTTGCTGGGGCATTTTTTAACCCAAATGGCATCATTTGACACTGGTAAAGACCATCCGGTGTGACAAACGCTGATTATTTCTTTAGCTTGGGGTGTTAAAGGAACTTGTCAGTATCTTTGTAAGAAACATGACACTGCCTACTCTGTCAATACAGTCTTCCAAGCGAGGAATTGGGTAGGAGTCTGCCTTTGTTACTGCATTAACTTTTCTGAAGTGTATGCAAAATCTAGTTGAACCGTCAGGTTTAGGCACAGATACTATTGGTGAACTCCAGCTGTTTTGACTGGGTTCAATTAGGTGGTTTTCCAGAATGTATTGGATTTCTGCTTTTACGTGTGCCTGTTTCTCTGGACTTATGCAGTAAGGATGCTATTTTATAGGAACGGATTCCCCTACATCCACTCGTGTGGCTAAGGTTGCACATCCTGGCTTATTATTCCAGACTCTCTTAAATGCTGTGAGTAGCCTTGTTAGGTCTTCTCGCTGTTCTGCATCTAAATATGAAAGCATAGGGTCCATTCTTCCTAGCAATTCAGTATTAGCTAACCAGATAGGAGGAGGTTCAAATTGAGAATTGTCTATGCCTCCTTCTGCCTCATCCTCACTGTCCCTTTCATTCCTCACTGTCCCTACTATCTGGCATGCCAAGCTTGCTTATTCCCCTCTCGGTGATAATATTGTTTTAACATATTGATATGACACTATTGATTCTTTTTCTGGTTATCTGGGGTGTCAATCAAATAATTTACCTTACCAATTCTTTTGACCACATTATATGGACCACTGAATCGTGCTTTTAATGGTTTACCCTGTAAAGGTAATAATACTAACATTTCAGCCCTTGGTTGAAAAGTTCAGGTCTTAGCATGCTTGTCTGCACATTTTTTCATAGTTGTATGGGATGCTTTAATGTGTCGCTGAGCCACATTGCAAGCTCTCATGAGCCATTCCCAGCACATGGATACATAATCTAGTGCAGAAGATTCATCCCTCTGTTCTAAAAACTTTTCTTTTAGTTTTAGAGGACCTCTTATCTCATGTCTGTATACTAATTCAAAAGGACTAAAACCTGTAGGTTGATTAGGTGAATCACTAGTGGCAAACAAAAGTCTAGCTCTTTATCCCAATCATGGGGATATTCACGACAGTATGCCCTGATCATTGTTTTGAGGGTCTGATGGTACCTTTCTAAAGCTCCCCGTGTCTTTGGGTGGTATGCTGAATACTTTAACTGTGTTATACCCAAATTATCCATAATTTCTTGAATTATTTTAGACATAAAATTGGAACCTTTATCTGACTGAATTTCAATCGGTAATCCATATCTAGTGAAGAATAGCCATATCCATGATAGTGAGTATATATTGGTGTCCCGCTTTTGTTTTTGGTAAGGGTCCTACACAGTCTACCAACGCCCCACTAAATGGTTCCCCAAAAACTGGTATGGGAATTAGAGATACCGGTTTTATGGCAGGTTGCAGTTTTCCCACAATCTGGCATGTATGCCATGTTTTACAAAATTGCACCACGTCCTTGGTAAGACTTGGTAAGTAATAATGTTGACTTATGTGATTTGGTCTTCCAGATCCCCACTGTCCCATTATAGGAATTTCATGCGCTAACCTCAATAATTCCTGCCAATACTCAGGCGGTAGGTACCACTATCTGTTGAGCAACTGTCCATTCTTCGTCTGCAGGTCTGTGAGGCGGTCTCTTCTTCCTCACCAGAACCCCATCTTTAATATAATAGCCTACTGGAACTCCTTTTGCCTCACTTTCTGTCGGAGCTGATTGCAGCACTTTATTTAACTCTGGATCAGCTTGCTGAACTGTGATCAGAGAAGATTTGTTAATCATTTCCTTTGGATTATCTAAATTCCCAAAGAAAGTTTCAGATGTTTGGCTATCCGTCTGTGGTGCCAATTTTACCTCCGACAATGGAACTTGTTTAGCCATTGCTCGGGTTGCTACAAATGTAGGAAAAATTCCCAGAACCTTTTCCTGTAACTGTTTTGTCTCTTTAACTTCACTTGGTTTCTCTGTGACTATGGCAGAAGCTACCACTTTTGCTCCAGTCAAATCATTCCCCAGGAGTAGATCAATTCTATCGGCACACTATGGAAAACTCCTACAGTTACCATTAGGTCTCACTCTAGGTGCACGCGATACAAAGGTTATGGATATATACTCCCGCCAATACTATTAAAACTTTAGTATTCTCTGGTGGAAATATTATGCTTATCCCCAGCAAAAGAGTTTGGGTGGCTCCTGTATGCCTAAGTATAACTATAGGTTTACCTGCCTCACTTGAGGGATAAGGAGTTACTTTTCCTTTCCACACGAATTCCCTATAACTTTCAGGTATCTTATTCACAACTCTTACACTCACATTGGTTTTTGTATTTGACCTTACAGCTGCTATAATCTGATCTGCAGTACTCTTGGTCAGGGCCCCTCTCTCAGCATTGACTTTGTGTACCCTAACAAGTTTCATGGGTTTACCTCATAACTTCCAGCATTCTGCACGAAGATGTCCCACCTTGTGACAATGGTAACACTTAGGCTTGTGGATCTCACTTCCACCTTCAGCACCTTCCTTTCTGGCCTGAGGAGGGGATCCTGGGGGCATTCCCCACTGTCCCTTCTTGTCCCCAGCTACTTGTCTTCCTTTCATTCTCCTAGCTTCTATCCTTTTTGGGCTTATTGGGGTGACGGACAAAGGGTTCGGGCTTATACACAAGCTCAAAATCATCAGCAATGTCTGCTCCCTGTCCGGCCTTTGAAACCTTCTGGTTCCCTACATGGGTTTGTACCAATGAAGGGAGTGAATTTTTAAATTCTTCCAGGAGAATTAGCTCCCTAAGGTTCTCGTACATGGCTTCCATCTTTAGTGCCCGTATCCAACAATCAAAATTAATTTTCTTTACTTTCTCATTCCATATAAAGTTTGCCCAGCCAATCTCCGGAGGTTATGAAACTTCTGTCAGTAAGCTTCAGGGACTAACTCATACGCAGTGAGAATAGCCTTTTTTGCCATCTCATAATCTGCAGAAGCCTCCTCAGAAAGCATGGCATAAACTTCATGAGCTCTGCCCATCAACCTGCTTTGCATAAGCAGTGTCAAGCTTTCCTTTGACCATTTCATTTGTTTGGCTATCTTTTCAAAAGAAATGAAAAATGCTATGTTCCTTTCCTCCAACTTAGGGAGAGCTTGTATAAAAGCTTTCCACTAGGTCCTGGGCTGGACTCAGATTCTTCCTCATCAGAATCTCCACTGGCGTCAAGATCACTCTTTTGTCTTAGTTCCAACTTTTTTCATTTGAATTCCTTTCCGTCTCTTTTTCTTGCTCTTTTCCTCTCCTCTTCCTCAAACTCAAGTTTTTTCATTGTCACTTCTTTTTCAAACTCATTTAAGCTTTTCTATTTCCTGTTCCTGTTGAAGTTTTCTTGGTTCTTTTTCCTGTTCAAGTTTTTTTTTATTGCTATTTTTTTCCTGTTGAAGCTCCAGTTGCTTCACCTGTCATTGAATTTTAGCTAATTCAACTTCACAACCTTCTAATATACTTCTTCCAATTTCAAATGTTGGGCTATTACTTCAATTATCTCTGCTTTTTTAGCTCCTGATTTCAATTCTAACCCCAATTATACTGCCAATGCTATTAGCTTAACCTTGATTAAGTTTTGCAAATCACTGAGGGATACATCCTCCTTCCCCAGAAATGTTTCAGCAACTGCTAAAGACATTCCTGTGGTGTAGACTTTACCCTATTGTATAGGAAACCTGGTTCTTTTATTTTCCTTTTTCAATTATTATTACCCCACTTACAATTGAACATTGTCGGTGTTGGGTTTAATCCTGACACATGCCCCCAATTAATGTGTTATGACTGAGGTGGGAGGAGTGCATTGTTAATTCAGTCCCAATTCGCCACAGGTCACCACGTATATTTAAATTTTCCCACCTACCGAAAAGTCAATCAGATACTCTATTTTTCCCCAGAATAAAGCACACCAACCAGGTTTCTTTAATAAACAACAAAACGATCCATTTATTATAAACCAACTCTTAACTCATATTAAAGCAAACACACACACTAATTGAAATATTAAAGCCCCTTATTTATCCTAGCCCTCAGCCCTCATGCATACACTCACATACATGCACAACAGGTTAACTTGGGGGGGGGGGGAGGAAGGATTTTTGTTTAAAGCTGTTACAAAGTAATAGAAGGAAAAAAACACTGATGCTGAAAAGAAGGTACGGAAAGACATCCACTGTTTGGCAGGCATCCTCAATGTGAATAGGCGGCTGGCAGGAGAATTTTCCCAGAACAGTCCCTTCCAGGCAATGTTGAAGATCAGTCTGGGTAGGCTTTCAAGAGATGCTACACAGAAAGCTCCAGTCAGGCTTTACGACAGGAAGCAGCAACAAGGATTTTTTTGAAGGCCTTATAGCAGCAATTAGCAGTAAACTTTCTTCAAATACAGGAGAAAATGATGAAACTTGATGCAGGAATTCTTCAAAGAGAGAAAGATATCAGCTAGCTTCATCTGGCAGGCACACAGCAACCTCTTCTTTCTGTTTTCAGGCCAAACACCAACTGGCTTTTTTAACAGTTCAAATTGAAATGAACTTTGTCCAGAAACAAGTCCTATGACAACCATAAATCTTGGCTTGTCATTCCTTTGAAAACATCCTTTCAGAGTCACAAGCACAACCCCTACTAGGCTTTTTGAAAACAGATGCTTTCCAGTAAGATTTGTTTACAAGCCAAACTTTTTTTTAATTTATTCATTCATGAGATGTGGGCTTCACTGGCCAAGCCAGCATTTATTGCCCATCCCTAATCACCCTTGAGAAGGTGGTGGTGAGCTGCCTTCTTGAACCGCTGCAGTCCATTTGGGGTAGGTATACCCACAGTGCTATCAGGAAGGGAGTTCCAGGATTTTGACCCAGCGACAGTGAAGGAATGGCGATATATTTCCAAGTCAGGATGGTGTGTGACTTGGAGGGGAACTTGCAGGTGGTGGCGTTCCCATGTATTTGCTGAACTTGTCCTTCTAGTTGGTAGAGGTTGTGGGTTTGGAAGGTGCTGTCGAAGGAGCCTTGGTGCATTGCTGCAGTGCATCTTGTAGATGGTACACACTGCTGCCACTGTGCATCGGTGGTGGAGGGAGTGAATGTTTGTAAATGGGGTGCCAATCAAGTGGGCTGCTTTGTCCTGGATGGTGTCGAGCTCTTGAGTGTTGTTGGAGCTGCATCCATCCAGGCAAGTGGAGGGTATTCCATCACATTCCTGACTTGTGCCTTGTAGATGGTGGACAGGTTTTGGGGAGTCAGGAGGTGAGTTACTCGCCTCGGGATTCCTAGCCTCTGACCTGCTCTTGTAGCCATGGTATTTATATGGCTACTCCAGTTCAGTTTCTAGTCAATGATAGCCCCTAGGATGTTAATAGAGGGGGATTCAGCGATGGTAATGCCGTTGAATGTCAAGGGGAGATGGTTAGATTCTCTCTTGTTGGAGATGGTCATTGCCTGGCATGTGTGTGGCCGAATGTTACTTGCCACTTATCAGCCCAAGCCTTGATATTGTCCAGGTCTTGCTGCATTTCTACATGGACTGCTTCAGTATCTGAGAGTCATGAATGGTGCTCAACATTGTACAATCATCAGTGAACATCCCCACTTCTGACTTTATGATTGAAGGAAGGTCATTGATGAAGCAGCTGAAGATGGTTGGGCCTAGGACACTACCCTGAGGAACTCCTGTAGTGATGTTCTGGAGCTCAGATGATTGACCTCCAACAACCACAACCGTCTTCCTTTGCGCCAGGTATTACTCCAGCCAGCGGAGGGTTTTCCCCCTGATTCCCATTGACCTCAGTTTTGCTAGGGCTCCTTGATGCCATACTCGGTCAAATGCTGCCTTGATATCAAGGGCAGTCACTCTCACCTCACCTCTTGAGTTCAGCTCTTTTGTCCATGTTTGAACCAAGGCTGTAATGAGTTCAGGAGCTGAGTGGCCCTGGCAGAACCCAAACTGAGCGTCACTGAGCAGGTTATTGCTAAGCAAGTGCCGCTTGATGGCACTGTTGTTGACACCTTCCATCACTTTACTGATGATTGAGAGTAGGCTGTTGGGGCGGTAATTGGCCAGGTTGGACTTGTCCTGCTTTTTGTGTACAGGACATAGCAGGGTAATGCCAGTGTTGTAGCTGTAGTTGAACAGCTTGGCTAGGGCCGCGGCAGGTTCTGGAGCACAGGTCTTCAGTACTATTGCCGGAATATTGTCAGGACCCATAGCTTTTGCAGTATCCAGTGCCTTCAGTTGTTTCTTGATATCACGTGGAGTGAATCGAATTGGCTGAAGTCTGGCATCTGTGATGCTGGGGACTTCAGGAGGAGGCCAAGATGGATCATCAACCCGGCACTTCTGGCTGAAGATTGTTGTAAATGCTTCAGCCTTTTCTTTCGCACTGATGTGCTGGGCTCCCCCATCATTGAGGCTGGGGATATTTGTGGAGCTACCTCCTCCAGTTAGTTGTTTAATTGTCCACCACCATTCACGGCTGGATGTGGCAGGACTGCAGAGCTTAGATGTGATCCGTTGGTTATGGGATCGCTTAGCTCTGTCTATTGCATGCTGTCAACCTGTTGTTGACCTTCCCTTTTTGTTTTTTGAAACAAAGTTCAGCAATCTCCAGATGACTCAATGTCCAGAATTCAAATATAGGTTCTTTAAAACATATTTTACAAAAGAAACGGAAGCAATCTCGTAACACTCGATTGAGTTGTTTTGATAAAGTGTCAAGAAGGCTTTATGAAGATAGTGTTCAGAAGACATTTGATAGAGATGCATTTATAAAATTGAAGCCCATTGGACTAAAGTGGCAGTGGCAGGGTGGATACGAAATTGTCTAAAGGACAGAAAGCAGAGTGGTGAATGGCTGTTGTACAGATTGGAGGGAAGTATACAGTGGTGTTCCCCAGGGTGTATTAAGCTCTTTTTGATGTATAGCAATGGCCTGGACTTGGATATACAGGGCGCAATTCAAAGTGTGCAAATGTACAAAACTGTACATGTACAAAAATGTACAAAATGTCGTAAAGAGTGAGCAGGTTAGTAAAAGTTCTAGAGGACATAGGCTGGTGAAATGGGCTGATATTATGAAATTTAACAGAGAGAAGTGTGAAGTATTGCATTTTGGGTAGTAAGAATGAGGAGAGACAATATGAACTAAAGCTACAATTTTAAAGGGTGTAGGAACAGAGACACCTTGGATGTACATAGACAAATCTTTGAAGGTGGCAAGACAAATTGAGAAGGCTGTTTATAAAGTCAAGGATCCCATATGCTTTTGTTGTAAACTAATGCATAGAGTACAAAACACAAGAACACAGGAAATTGGAGCAGCAGTAGGTCATATAGCCCTTCGTACCTGCTGTGCCATTCAAAGAAATCATGGCTGATCTTCTACATCAACACACTTTTCCTGCACTCTCCCTGTAAGCTTTGATGTTTTTAATATGTAGAAATCTATCGATCGCAGTCTTGAACATACTCAACAATTGAGCCTACACAGCCCTCTGGGCAGAGAATTCCAAAGATTCACCGCACTCTGAGTGACGAAAGTCCTCTTCATCTCCGTCCCAAATGGCCTGCCCCTTATTCTGAGACTGTGTCCTCTGGTTCTGGACTCCCCAGACAGGGGAAACATCCTTCCTGCATCTACCCTGTCGAGCCCTGTAACAATTTTGTATGTTTGAAAGAGATCACCACTCATTCTTCTAAACTCCAGAGAATAAAAGCCTAGTCTGTTTAATCTTTCTGCATAGGACAATCCCTCCATCTCAGGAATTAGTTTGGTGAACCTTCATTGCACTCTCTCTATGGCAAGTATATCTTTCCTTAGTTAAGGAGAGCAAAATTGCACAATACTCCAGGTGCGGTCTCAGCAAGGCGCTATATAATTGTAGTAAGACATCTTTACTCCAATACTCAAATCCTGTTGTAATGAAGGCCAACATACTATTTACTTTCTTAATTGCTTGCTGTACCTGCATGTTAGTTTTCAGTGACTCATGAACAAGGACAGCCAAGTCCCTTTGAAATTCAACACTTCCCAGCCTCTCATCATTTAAGAAGTGCTCTGTATTTCTGTTTTTCCTACCAAAGTGGATAAGCTCACATTTCTCCACATTGTATTCCATCTGCCAAATTTTTGCCCACTCCCTTAGCCTCTCCAAATCCTCTTGCAGTGTCTTTGCATTCTCGTCACAACACACACTTCCACCTAATTTTGTGTCATCTGCAAAGTTGGAAATATTACATTTAATCCCCACATCCAAATCATTGAGATAGATTGTGAATAGCTGGGGCCCAAGCACTGATCCTTTCAGTACCCCACGAGTCACAGCCTGCCAATCCGAAAATGACCCATTTATTCCTATTCTTTGTTTTCTGTCCGTTAACCTGTTCTCAATCCATGCCAGTATATTCCCCCCATCCCATGCGCTCAAATCTTGTTTGTTGTACTCTTGTGTGGGACCTTATCAAAAGCTTTCTGAAAATTTAAATATACCACATCCACTAGTTCCCCCTTATCTATTCTGCTAGTTACATCCTCAAAAAGCTCCAACAGGTTTGTTAAACATGATTTCCCTTTCAGAAATCCATGTTGCCTTTGCCCAATTCTACCATTGTTTTCTAAGTGTCCTGTAATCACATCCTTTATTATAAATTCTAGCATTTTCCCTATGATTGACATTAGGAAGTTATGCCAAACCTTTATAAATCACTGGTTAAGCCTCACTTGGAGAATTGTGTCGAAATTTAGGTCTTACACTTTAGAAGGATGTCAAGGTTATGGGCTGAAGAGGAGATTTTGTAGAATGGTACCATGAATGAGGGACTTCAGTTATGTGGGGAGACTGGAAAAGCTGGGGTGGTTCTCCTACGTGCAGAGAAGGGGAGATTTAATAATGGTGTTCAAAATCATGAACTGTTTTGATAGAGTAAATAGGAGAAACTGTTTCCAGTGGTAGAAAGTTCAGTAACACATTTAAGATAATTGGCAAAAGAACCAGAAGTGAGATGAGAATTCTTTTCATGCAGCAAGTTATGATAATCTGGAGTGCACGACTTGAAAAGGTGGTAGAAGATTCAATAATAACTTTCAAAAGGGAGTTGGATAAATACTTGAAGGAAAAAAAATTGCAGGGCTATGGGTAAAGAGCAGGAGCTTGGGGTGGATTAGATAGCTCTTTCAGGCATGATGAGTCAAATGGTCTCCTGAGCTGTATGATGCTATGAGAATTGTATAAGTGTCAGTTTCCAGAGGTGCAAGGTGTATGAAAATATATATCTGCAGCTAATTGCAGGGAAGGAAATTGAATTTGCAGTCACTTGATGCAACTAGTGTGTTTGGAAGCTACTGACAAAGAACCTTTGGCTAATTGCTACAGTGCATCTGTGGATGGTACACACTGCTGCCACTGTGCAGCAGTGGTGGAGGGAATGAATATTTAAGGTGGTAGATGGGGTGCCAGTCATGCAGGCTGCTTTGTCCTGGCTGGTATCAAGCTTCTTGAGTGTTGTTGGAGCTGCACTCAGTTAAGCAAGTGAGAGTATTCGATCACACCCCTGACTTGTGCCTTCGAGATGATGGAAAAGGTATGGGGAGTCAGGAGGTAAGACTCTTGCTGCAGAATACCAACCCCTGACCTGCTCTTATAGCCAAAGTATTTATGTGGCTGGTCCTGTCAAGTTTCTGGCCAATGTTGACCCCTAGGATGTTGATGGTGGTGTTTCAGTGATGATAATACCTTTGAACATGAAGGGGAGGTTGTTTAACTCTCTCATTGGAGATGGTCATTGCCTGCCACTTGAGTGGCACATGTTTAACATGCTACCTATCAGCCCAAACCTGAATGTCACCCTGGTCTTGCTGCAAGTGGGCATGGACTGCTTCATTATCTGAGGAATTTTGAATGGAACTGAACACTGTGCAATCATCAGTGAACATATCCACTTATAAACTTATGTTGGAGGGAATGTCATTGATGAAGTAGCTGAAGATAGTTGCGCCTAGGACACTGCCCTGAGGAACTCCTGCAGTGATGTCCTGAGACTGAGATGATTAACCTCCAACAACCACAACCATCTTCCTTTGTGCTAGGTATGACTCCAACCAGTGGAGAGTTTGCTCCCTAATTCCCATTGACTTCAGTTTTGCTGGGGCTCCTTGATGCCACACTTAGTCAAATTCTGCCTTGATGTCAAGGGCAGTCACTCTCCCCTCACCTTTGGAATTCAGCTCTTTTGTCCATGTTTGAACCAGGGTTGTAATGAGGTCAGGAGCTGAGTGGCCCTCGCATAACCCAAACTGAGCATCAGTGAGCAGGTTATTGGTGATTAAGTGTCATTTGATAGCACTGTTAATGACACCTTCCATCACTTTGCTGATAAGAGTAGACTGATGGGGAGGTAATTGATCACATTGGATTTGTACTACTTTTTGTGGAGAGGAAATACCTGGGCAATTTTCAACATTGTCAGATTGATGCCAAATTTGTAGCCTAACTAGAATAGCTTGGCTAGGGGTGTAACTAGTTCTGGAGCACAAGTCTTCAGCACTGCAGCCAGGATGCCCATAGTCTCTACTGTGTCCAGTGTGCTCAGCTGCATGGAGTGAATCTAATTGGCTGAAAACTGGCATCAGTGGTGCTGGGGACCTCCACTCAGCCCTTCTGGCTGAAGATGGTTGGTAACACTTCCACCTTGTCTTTTGCACTGATCTGTTGGGCCCCCCATCATTGAGGATGGAGATATTTGTGGAGCCTCCTCCTCCCGTTAGTTGTTTAATTGTCCAGCATCATTTGTGACTCGATGTGACATGACTGCAGAACTTTGAACTGATCTTTTGGTTGTGGGATTGGTTAGCTCTGTCAAAAGCATGCTACCTCTGTTGTTTAACATGGAGGTAGCCATTTTGTAGCTTAACCAGGCTGGCATGCCTGGTACTGCTCCTAGTATGCTCACCTGTACTCCTCATTGAACCAGGGATGGTCCACCTTGCTTGATGATAATGGTAGAGTGAAGGATATGCCAGGCCAAGAGGTTACAGGTTATGGTGGAATACAATTCTGCAGCCGCTAATGGCCCACAGCCCCTACTGGATGCCCAGTTTTGACCAATCCAACAACCAACAAATCAGTTCCAAGTTCTGCAGTCCTGTCACATCCAGTCACGAATTATGCTGGACAATTAAACAACTAACGGGAGGAGGAGGCTCCACAAATATCCCCATTCTCAATGATGGGGGAGCCCAGCACATCAGTGCAAAAGACAAGGTGGAAGTGTTGCCAACCATCTTCAGCCAGAAGGGCTGAGTGGAAGTCCCCAGCACCACAGATGCCAGTTTTCAGCCAACTAGATCTGTTCTAAAGTATTTGCAGAAACATAGTAACTCATGATGGCTGAAGCTGTTCAATAACTTATAGAGGTGACCTGGGCTATACAACTCATGAGCTTGACAAGTGAGAATAGATTGTTGTGCTCCTGCCAGGGGTTTATTTTCTGTAAACACATGTATATTCTTTACAGTATATTGTATGTTAAGTACTTTTATGTACACTTCTACCCTATGTTTCATGATTTAAAACCAGTCAAATAATTCCAATTGTGTGGGGGTGTTGTGCGTGGTACTTGACTTAATGTATCTTTTTGTGTTGTTCTCTGGGGTATTCTGCAATTTTAATCTGTCAGTGACAAATGTTGCTGCACAATGCTAAGTAACACAATACTGAAACTGTATCTCTTTTGAAATCACTAGGTTAAGGGGCGATCTAATTGAGATGTTGGAAATGATTAAAGGTTTTGACAGAGTACATAGGAACAGGAGTAGGCTATTTAGCTCAAGCCTGTTCTTCCATTCAATTGGATAATGGCTGATCTGTATGTTAACTGCTCCGTAATCCTTAACACCCTTATCTAACAAATATCTGTCAAACTGAGTTTTGAAATTTCCAATTGGCCTAGCCTTAGCAGCTTTTTGGGGAAGATTTCAGATTTCCATTACCCTTTAAGTGAAGAAATGCTTTCTGACATCATGCCTGAACAACTTCATGCCTAAACAACTTAGCTGTAATGTTATTGTTACGCACCCCATGCCCCCCGCCGTTCTGCACTCCCCCACCAGAGAAAGTAGTTTCTATCTACCTTATCAAATCCTTTATCATCTTAATTAGATGATTACCTCAAATAGATCAGCCCTTAATTTTCTAGATTCAAGGGAATATAAGCCTGGCCTATGCAACCTGTCTTTGTAACTTAATCTCTTTAGCCCAATATTATTCTGGTGAACCTGTACTGCACCCCCTCCAAGAAGTATATCCTTCCTGGGGTGCAGTGCCCAAAACTGATTGTAGTACTGCAGACTAGAGCTTTAAATGGCTATTACATAACTTCCATCCCTTTTCATTCCAACCCTTTTGAGATAAAGGCCTACATTCCATTAACCTTTTAAATTACTTCTAATACCTGTCAACTAGCTTTTAATGATTTCTGTACTCTCATCCTAAATCTCTCAGTTCTTAGCTTCTCACCATTTAGAAAATACTCTAATCTATATTTCTTAGATCCAAAGTGAATGATCTCACATGTTCCCATAGTGAACTCCATTTGCCACAGTTTCCTTATTCACTTATTCTATCAATGTCCTTTGCAACTCCCAACTACACTATTTACTATGCCACCTAAGTGATGTTGTCAACAAACAAATATGACTCTCTATTCCTTCACCAAATCATTTATAAATGTAATGAAAATCTGAGGCCACAGTATAGATCCCTGGGGGCCATCACTAATTACATCCTGCCATCCTGTACATACCCATTATCCCCATTCTCTGACTGTTACAAGGTCACCAATTCCCTACCCATGTCAATAAGTTGTGTCCAGTTTCAGTGCTCTCATTTTTGCTAGCAGTCTCTTATGCTGAACTTTATTGAATTCCTTCAGGATAACCGACATAAATAACATCCATAGACACTCCTCATCTTTCACGTTAGTTACCTCAAAAAATTCAACAAGGTCTGTATTACCCTTTACAAATCCATGCTGACTTTCACTGTTCCTGGTTGTCCAAGAACTCAGTCACTCTGTCCCTAATAATAAATTCTAGCAACTTATTCACAACTGACATTAGACTAATAGCCTATAATTACCTAGTTTATGTTTCTTACTTTTTTAAATAGTTAAGTGACAGTGGCAATTTTCCAGTCGATAGGTACAATTCCTGAATGAAAAGAGTTTTGGAAGATCAGGTCAAGAGTATGTACAAATTATTTTGTCTCTTTTAATATCCTGGGGTGGACACATACAAATTCAGGAGGTTTGCCTGTCTTTAGTCTCATTGGCCAGATTCTGTGGTCATCAGCGTTTAGCGCTGACTGCACAGGGAAAAAACAACTTACCTGATTTGCTGGCTGCAGTGAGAACATTCACTTCCTGCTGCAGCATGGACCACTGACGAAATGATCTGTGAGGCCTAACAGTGTGTTGCATTGCTGGAAAATCCATGCCCCCACTAATGATGTCAAAAGCTGAAGACATACCCTTTGAGATCAATCTTCAGCTCAAAGGCAGGTGAGGGTTTTATTGTCATTTTAGATACTTTTTAACACTTAAACACTATTTAAAAGTTTAAAAAGTTTTTGAAAACTTTTTAACTCTTTTATAAACTTTTAAATACTGAGACAGAGGGAGAAGGGGAGAGGGACTGAGAGAGGGAAGGAGACAGATAGAGAGAGAGACAGAAAGGGAGACACAGACTGAGAGGAAACACACTGAGACAGATACAGAGAGAGAGAAACTGGGGAAGAGACCATAGACACTGAGGCAGGAATTTTATGCTTTCTGCCACGGCGGATGTGGTGGAATGCAGGGTGATAGAGTTCGGCAGGAGGTGTTTTTTCAGATTCCCAACAGCGGGAAATGTTAGAGAAATTAAGTCGGCAGTAGGTGTGCAGCATTCCAGGGTTCCCCCAGCATGATGGTGAATTGCAGCTTTGTATTCATTTTAAGTAACATGAATACTCATTCCCCTATGCATAGTTACAATTTAGTCCTACCTGCCAGATTAAGTGAAGGGTGAGCAATATTCCCATGCCACGCGGTTCACAAATGTTTCAACGTGGTGTGCAGCAGTTGGATTTGTGCAGTTGAGTCTCAGATCTGTGCTCTACTCTCTTTAAGTCATCTGCTAAACTAACGCCTGCATAGCAACGGATGTATCCCTCCAGGCCAGCATTGCAATGGATGATTGCTCGGCACCAGCAAGGGTGCATCTTATCAAGGGATGGCGGCGAAGACATAGTCGGGGGCTACATGGAGGAGCAGGGAAGGGTGGGGTTGATCGGGTGCATTGAGGAGCAGGGGAGGGTGGAGTGGAGCGTCCAGAGTGTTGAATGATTGCTACTGATGCTAAAGATGCATGTTGTCGGCTGCGGAGGTGGTGGGTGGATTATAGCAGTATAGTGTGAAGATATTTGGCAAAGGCCTACAGGGAGGGATGAGTGCTGTCAATGTCGGGGGCCTGTGGGCAGATTGAGGGTACTGGCTAGCAAAGGGAATGGTCACAGTCAATGGGGGCAAATGGATTCTGTAGGGGGGAAGGACAAGACTAATGGGTGGGAAATCGACAACTTCATATGGAAGGGGGAAGGGAATGGGACACAGCAACAATGGTCAGTTCAATGTGAGGAGGTTCAAGAGTAAGAGTTGGTATGTCGATAGTAACGGGAGGAGGAAAGGGGGGAGGGATGGCATGAATACATTGATGACTACATCGTGCACGGTAATGGGGAGAGGCTCAAAGGTAATGGATGGAAGGGTAATGGTAACATTGGGTGGGTCAAGAGTGATGGGTTCAAGTTGGAGGTTGGAGGAGGAGGTTGGAAGGTGGGGAGACTTGCCCTGAATTCCACACACACCATTTTATCCAATGACAATGGAAACCACGTGGACACTCAAGGAGAGCTAGGAGAGTGGGAAGAGGCAAACAATAGCGGGTATGTCTTCTAATATAATAGAAAAACAAGAAATGCTGGAAATACTCAGTAGGTCTGGCAGCTTCTGTGGAGAGAGAAGCAGAGTTAATGTTTCAGGTCAGTGACCCTTCATCGGAACTGGAGGGTCACTGACCTGAAACGTTAACTCTGCTTCTCCCTCCACAGATGCTGCCTGTCCTGCTGAGTATTTTCAGTATTTCTTGTTTTTATTTCAGATTTCCAGCAACCGCAGTATTTTGCTTTTATTATGTGGGTATGTCTTCTAGCTGGCTGCAATTTGAAGGCAGATATAAGGGAGCTTTTCATTGCCTCGATGTTTCAGCTCACTGGCAACAGAGGGATGAATCACCACACTCTGCTTATTTATTGGTCAGAATAACCACAGTGACATGGGTCTCATACGCCCAATTTGTCTAGTACCATGAGAAGAAGAGCAGAGGGAGAGACTAAGGAGGGCTCTTTCCTGCAACACATGATGAATGACCACCAGCAACAGGCAGAACGGGATGGTTGGAATGATAACATCTAGGAATGGCCTTATTGAAAAAGGGCACTGGCATGTCATTGCATCCTCAGGACAAGGACAAATTACCTACAAATGTCAGAGAGGCAATGTCAGAGACATCTAAGGATGTCACATGAAATGGTCACAGAAATTTGTAGGATCCTGCAGCATGACCTGCAGGCACTCTGCTTCAGTGGGAATCCCATGCCAGTTGCCCTCAAGGTGACTGCTGCACTCAATTTCTTTGCTACTGGCTCCTTCCAGGGATCCACAGGTGAAATGTGGCATCTCGCAGTCTGCAACCCACAGGTGAATCAAAGAGGTGACCACTGCCCTTTTCGATATGTCATCTACTTAGCTGTAGACAGGGACAGTCAGACAGCAAGCTCTGCAACTTTTGATGCCATTGCTGGGTTCCGTAGAGTGCAAGGGGTACTCATTTGGCCATTAGAACTTCCTGGGACCAGTCTGTTGTATTTATCAATTGCAAAGGCTTCCACCCTTCAAATGTTCAACTGCTTTGTGACCACAGGAGAAGAATCGTGCATGTTTGCACACGTTTCCCTGGGAGCGGTCATGATTCCTACATTTTGAGGAACTCCCAGCTTCCAGCAGTTCGCGAGGAACCAGCAGAAGTGAATGGCTGGATTCTGGGTGTACATGGCTGATGACAGCAGTGCATCATCCACAAAGCGCTGCTGAAGTGAGGTACAATGCTGCCAAGCATTCACCAGAGCCATCATTGAACACACCATTGGCATGCTGAAAATGCGCTTCTGATGCCTTGATTGGTCTGGAGGGGCTTTTGAGTATGCATCACAGAGGGTATCACGAATAATTATCGTCTGCTGTGCATTACACAACCTTGCATTTAGACTTGACAACATTCTGCAGGTGGAGGAACAGGAGGAAGACCAGTCCTCCTCAGATAAGGATGACAATGAAGAGGATGAGGAGGAGGACAACAATGACAACGATGCCGTCATCGATATGAGGACCATGGAGAGACATGCAAGTGGCATCAGGGAGAACCTCATTGATGCACTTTTCAGCCAGCAATAAGTCACACCAAGAAATGTTGGGAGGAGAAACATAACAATTCCCCACAGAAATTCCCTTTTGCATGAGGTCTTATTCATCTCTGCAATCTTAACAAAGCATTGTTGCACTTTCATGTGATTGGCATTTGGACTATGATGAATGTGACTACATATCACTGCAAACAGCATTGTTATGACCAAAGGAAACAAAAGTAAGGCATGAGAATATTGGAAAAAGTTAATCATCATCAATAGGAGAACAGCCATCATTGAAGACTGAAGGCTCAAATACCAGTGAGAAATGGACACTGGACATTTTCTGAGATGATTTGCAAACATCAGTTTGGCGTTTCTGCCAAAGGTCTCTAAAAATCATCTTTGTATCCATCAGTAACTAAGCAAATAACTAACAAGAGTGGATCAAATTTTAAATGAAATAATTATGTATCGATAAATCTTTTCTATTCTCACAATATGTACATCACCTATGCCACCTTCCTGCTCAAAACTGTTTCAATTTCCTTTTTCTCCCACTCTGTCTTGGTGCTACCCCGACATTAGCAGCTGAGGTGGGCGCAGTTTGCTCAGTGCACTGCCCTGTTGCTGTGGATGACCATGGCAGGTGTCCTGTGGAGGAACAGAGCCTTGATGGCTCCATCCTACTGGGGGTCTGCAGCAATGGTGCTTGAGTATCCCCTGTGTGCTCAGCTGCTGGAGGTAAGGGGGGGTCAATGTCAGGGAGGAGGATGAGACGCCGCTTACCCTGGGGGTGTCCCAAGAGGAAGGCCCCAGAACAGCGGGCATGCTCTCCTCCTCCATCTGTGTGCATGATGGCAGCTGCTTGTCTCCCTGAGGGAAAGGAGCACCTGGAGGGAGGTCCAGGTTCCTCGTCCCCCTCTCGCCTAGACTCTGCTGCATGGAGCCAATGGCAACAGCGATGGAGTGCAGGTCAGATCACATGAGGCTCGAGTGGTCAACCAGACTCACCACAGAGCTCACCAAACTCTCTACTGAGGAAGCCATATGCTCAAATGCCTGGGACATGGCAAATGTCATGGCTTGCATGGACTCCTCCATGGCACACACAAAGCCATGCATAACCTCAGGTATCTCTGACATATTTTCCACATAGCTTTGCTGCACATCCAGCAGACTTCTCATAGCAACAAACAGAGGATCATCATGCGCGTGGGGCTAAGCAGAGGCCTGGTCCCCAGCAGTCCTCCGATTGTCAAGGGACCCGGCTGGCACATGCTTCCTCAGCTGCTGGGATGTGTCCATGTCGTGACCACCAGTTTGTGACCCAGATTCTAATCTTAAACCCCTCCACAGACCATGTTGATGTATCTGCTCTGGCGGAAGTGGAAGAAGAGGCAGGTGACGGTGCACACTCTGGGGCATTGGCTTCTTCTTCCTCCCCAGAGAAGGACTGTTAGGCCATGTAGCGTTCTGTGACTCAAGTGCAGGCACCTACAGTAGAGACACAAGCAGAGGCACTTTAAACATCTGCTTCATGAGTTCACACAATTTCCTTTAGTTTCTACATATGGCTGCAAGAGTGGAGATGGCACATCATCCTTATGCCTGTGGCTCTTGCCTTGTCATCTCCACGTGCCCTGCCTCTCTCCTCTCTCGCATCTCCGAAGACTCCTCCTCAGCCTGATGTCAGGGACCACTCCTCCTGTTCTAGCATGCTCATGCTGGTTGTGGCTTCATTTATCCTGCAGCAGACAGTGCAGATTTAATGACATGGCAAATGATGCATTGCAACCAAAGGCATCAACATCACTCATTCTGCAGTGGCTTTTGCATGACACATCCAAGCACATGGGGTGGCACAGTGGCGCAGTGGTTAGCACCACAGCCTCACAGCTCCAGCAACCCGGGTTCAATTCTGGGTCCTGTCTGCGTGGGTTTCCTCCGGGTGCTCCGGTTTCCTCCCACATGCCAAAAGACTTGCAGGTTGATAGGTAAATTGGCCATTATAAATTGCCCCTAGTATAGGTAGGTGGTAGGGAAATATAGGGACAGGTGGGGATGTGGTAGGAATATGGAATTAGTGTAGGATTAGTATAAATGGGTGGTTGATGGTCGGCACAGACTTGGTGGGCCGAAGGGCCTGTTTCAGTGCTGTATCTCTAAACTAATCTAAACTAAACATAAACAATGGCAATCTTCATCTGGGTGCAAAGTCATTTAGTGAATGTCACCAAGGCTGCGCACGCATTCCACTGCATTCTTTTTGTATCCTCTTGCCTTAAAGACATGGATCTATGGAGAAAACAATGGAGCTAGTTGGCCAAGACCACTTACCTCACCGATCTGAGCAAGTCATTGATTCACTTGCGGCATTGCACCCATGTTCTATGAGTCAACCCACAGTTCGAGATCTCCTCTGCTACCTCCATCCAGGCTGGCATGGTGAGGCAGGAGGGTCTTCTGTCTCCATCTGTAGGAAAGAGGACCTCCTGCCTTTCCATGATGGGCTGGAGGAGAGCCTGCAGGGAGGCATCACTGAACCGTTGGTTGGAACGCAGCCTATTGGCTACCATGTGACTCTCTTTAGCTGCAGGTAAAACAAATGATGTGAAGTTGGTGGTGACTTTCACAAAATAAGGAGGCAAAAACATTTTGATTTAAGTAAAAGCTTCAATTTAGGTTAATCTAGAAATACTTGCATGAAAGGAAGGCTGCTGAGCCTTGAGGCTGCAAGCACAGAATGTTTTATTTATGTGGTAATCATGGGCTTGGGGCAGTGATGGCGGGTTCCACCAATGAAAGGTTGTCCCCACTGCATGATCCCCACGTGTCCCCTGTGCCCGTTGTCACATGGCTCATTTACATATAAAATCGCATGGGTAAGGAGAATTGTGATGGGGGCGGAAGTTACACCAACTTCTGGTTTCTTCGTCAGGAACATTGCGGCACTCATAAAATTCCACCCTAAGAAACAGACACCAGACCCAGTGTGAAGAAATGTTACTTTTATTATTTGATTGATAAATATGCTAAGCTCAAATAATGGATGTGTTTGTTGAAGGGCAACTCTCCTTAAAATATCCCCCTCGGGCATTGGTTTCATGTCTTTATCAAGGATTGTAGAAGAGAACTTTGACAAATGCGAGCTGCAGTTTATTAACTTGAGCAATTATTTAGTTGTCATTGATCCAAATTTAATCCATGGCAGATAAACAAGAGGGAAATGTGGAACACTGAAAATACTCAACTTGTGACATGATCGTCTGATATTTGAATATGTGAAGTGTGGCTTGTCTTCTGTTTGGCTTGTTTGGATTGAATGTCAGGTGTTCTTTTTAATATATATCTTTGTCAGAATAAATATTTCAAGAAAATGAACCTTTCACAGATGATCCTTAGAGGGACTATAGGCTAAAAATTGCCAATAACTTGCTTAGCAGACACAATTAACACTTCAGTATGGCATTCTTCTGTCCACTGTCCTGGTTAATACCTCCAGTTAAAAACAAAAGAACTTATGATCTTGTTAAGCATTAATTTGCCAATGTCACCAATACTAGCATTACACTGCATGTGGCACATGCGGAGTGAGTTCAGCAACTGACAGGAACATATTTAGCCATTTTCGTTTCTAAATCCTAAATTGGTATCGCTTAAATGGATGGCTATTGAAACCATCATATTGGCCTTACAAGACAGAGACAAAATGATTTTGGATTTGTTTATAATTTTAAGTGTTGAATTAGTTTTAATTCTGTGAAAAATCTGAATCATTGGTTACTTAAGCTGATGGCATGCAAACCATTAAACTGTGGTCTGAACTTTGACATGGACACTTTATTAACAATTGTGCCTCTATTTCCAGAAAGTTTTTTGGGACCGCGCGGGGGGTGTGGAGAGAATGCATGGACACCGTGAATTAAGTTGGTTTCTGCCAAATAAACAAATTCCAGTTACATTTTTGGTGAGTTTAAAACCAAATGTTTTCACCATCAGTTGCATTCTCCTAAGATTCGCTGAAATCCTTCTGCTCATTGTAAAGTTAATTGGCCGATCCGCTCCCCAGCAGACTTTAAGCCAGCTAAACTCAACGCTATTGATGAATCAAACTACAGAAAGAAGAATTGGCTAGAATACAAGACCTGGACATACCCCTAAAGAGGATGAACTCTAAACAGCCTTAGTCAAGAAGCGAAGTGAGATACGTAAAAATCTGTGCAAGTTGAGGGAATTAGACCAAATTCACGTAGTACTGGTCTCTGCCGCTTTAAAGAGCAGTCCGGCAGGACCAGTATCGTACATTCCTCTTGAGTCCATCCAGGCTTCAGTGTATGTGTGATCGTCGGACTTTGCTTCTCTTAATAGTGACAAATCTCTCAGCATTCGCGCTATTGGGACAATTATTTTCTTTGTTGCTTTTTTAAAAAACTTTTATTAAATCTGCTAAGTTCGTCCCCGGGATTTATTTTTATTTTTCCTCATCTCTGGTACTTTATCTTCCTCTGCTGTGAAGACTAATACAAAGTCAATATTTAGTAAGTTTGCATTTCCTGATTTTCAATTATAACATCGCCTGTGTTTGTCTTTAAGGGGCCCACTTTAATCTTAGCTACCCTCTTTCTCTTAATATACTTGTAAAAACCTTTAGTTATTCTTGATATCCTTCACAAGTTTTTTTTTCTCATGTTCCTTTTTGTAGCTTTTATTAGTTTTGGTATTCCTTTGCTGTTCTTTATATATCTTCCAGTCTGCAGGATTTCTACTATTCTTTGCCTTCAGAGAAGCTCTTTTAGTTTAATACATCTCTTTTTCTTCTCGTTGACTAAAGTTGTTTAATTACACAAGTAAAGCTCATTCTCTTTCAGGCTATTTACATCTCTTGTATTCCATTAATAGTGCTGCTAATCTACTGTCGTCAATTTCTGCCTCATCCCTCCAAATTCCATCTTAAATTTAAAACCTTGGTTTCTGACTCCCCCTTCTCTCTCTCAAACCTAATATACAATTCAGTCATGTTTTGGCCACTGTTAGTTCGGTGTTCCCCTTACCATTTGATTTTTGACTAATTCAGGCTCATCACTTAGCACTAAAATCTCCTCTAATTTCCCTTTGCTGTGCACAGCCCATTTGTTGCATTGTGTGGTTCCTTTAAGACTACATGGCTATGCATGTGCATATATTAAAGGGACCACTTATTATGCATGGCCTATTTTCCCCTGTGTGGTAAGTTTGGACTGCTGTGTGCCCCTGCACCTGTGCAGTTTAGAGGGAACGTTGTTCATCACTAAATCTAATATGGCCTATTTTTTTTATTGGTTCAAGAACATATTCCAGAAAACTCTTGTACGCATTCAAGTAATTGGTGCCTTTGGAACTTGAGCTGTTCAGTTTCTTCTAATCTGTGTGAAAATTATGGGTTTCCCTTAATTATCTCTTTGTTTTTGCAACAAGCTTCTCTGATCTCCAGGCATATGCATCCTGCTACTTTATCACTGCTATCAGGAGGTCTGTAAACAACTGTCACCAAAGTCCTCTTCCATTCCTCAATTATACTTGGAACATTTTTATTGCCTACTCTCTTTACTGATAATCCCTCTTTCAAATGATGTAATAGTGTACTTAATCAAATTGCTACTACTCCTCCTTTTCCAATTTCCCTGTCCTTTCTAAAAAACCTTATGACCTGGTATATTTATCTGCCAGCTTGTAACCATGTCTCACAGATGGCCACTATTTCATACCCTTAAAGCAGAATTCCACTTCTGAATCACTTGCTTTATGCTTTGTGTATTAGTGTATAAAACCCTTCTTAGGGCTGCAGACAATATCTACCCTGCCCTTTTGCCCCAATGTTGTTTTTCTCAAATATTTTAACTTGCCACACTCCTTCGAATCATAGTCATACAGCACAGAAACAGGCCCATCGGCCCATCATGTCCATGCCGGCCATCAAGCACCTATCTATTCTAATCCCGTTTTCCAGCACGTGGCCCGTAGCCTTGTACGCTATGGCATTTCAAGTGCTCATCTAAATACTACTTAAATGTTGTGAGGGTTCCTGCCTCTAACACCCCTACAGGCAGTGTGTTCCAGATTCCAACCACCCACTGACTGAAAATATTTTTCCTCATCCCCTCTAAACCTCCTGCCCTTTACCTTAAATCTATGTGCCCTGGTTATTGACACCTCTGCTAAGGGGAAAAAGTTTCTTCCTATCTATGCCCTTCATTATTTTGTACACCTCAATCATGTCCTCCCTCAGCATTCTCTGCTCTAAGGAAAACAACCCCAGCCTATCTAGTCTCTCTTCATAGCTGAAATGCTCCAGCCTGGGCAACATCCTGGTGAATCTCCTCTGCACCCTCTCCAGTGCAATCACATCCTTCCTATAGTGTGGTGACAAGAACTGTATACTGTACTCCAGCTGTGGCCTAACTACCATGTAATACAGCTCCATCATAAACTCCCTGCTCTTTTATTCTATACCTCGGCTGATAAGGCATATGGGATACTGCCTTTCCTAATCACTTTATCTACCTGTGCTGTTGCCTTCAGTGATTTATGGACAAGTACACCAAGGTCCCTCTGACCTTCTGTAATTCCTAGGGTCCTACCATCCATTGTATATTCCCTTACCTTGTTAGTCCTCCCAAAATGCATCACCTCACACTTCTCAGGATTAAATTCCATTTGCCACTGCTCTTCCCATCTTACCAGCCCATTTATATTGTCCTGTAATCTAAGGCTTTCCTCCTCACTATTTACGACACCACCAATTTTTGTGTCATCTGTGAACTTACTTATCATACCTCCTATATTCATGTCTAAATCATTAATGTACACTACAAACAGCAAGGGTCCCAGCACCGAACCCTGTGGTACACTACTGGTCACAGGCTTTCAATCGCAAAAATAACCCTCGATCATCAACCTCTGCTTCCTGCCACTAAGCCAATTTTGGATCCAAATCCAAATCCAAATCCACAATATACTTATAAAATGCCTTGGAATTTTCCTTTATCTTGCCCACCAGTGTTTTTTTTCATATGCCCCCTCGTCATTCTCCTAATTACTTTTTTAAGTACCCCCCCCCCCGCTACACTTTCGATACTCTTCTAGGGTCTCTGCTGTTTTCAGCACTCTGAATCTGCCATAAGCCTCCTTTTTTTCTTATCCAATCCTCTCTATCCCGTGGCATCCAGGGTTCCCTGGACTTGTTGGTCCTACCCTTCACCTTTATGGGAACATGTTGGCCTGAACTCTCACTGTTTCCTTTTTTAATGACTCACTCGTCTGATATCGACTTTCCTGCAAGTAGCTGCTCCCAGTCCACTTTGGCCAGATCCTGTTTTATCATATTGAAATCGGCCTTCCCCCAATTCAGTACCTTTATTTCCAGTCCATCTTTGTCCTTTTCCATAACTACCTTAAATCTTACAGAGTTATAGTCACTATCCCTGAAATGCTCCCCCACTGATACTTCTACCACTTGTCCAGTTTCATTCCCTAGGATTAGGTCCAGTACTGTCCCTTCTGTTGTAGGACTTTCTACGTGCTGGCTCATAAAGCTCTCCTGTATGCACTTTAAGAATTCCACCCCACTTTAAGCCTTTTGCATTAAGACTATCCCAGTAAATATTGGGTAAGTTGAAATCCCCTACTATTATTGCCCTATTTTTTTGCACCTCTCTGAGATTTGCCTACATATCTGCTCCTCTATCTCTCCCTGACTGTTTGGAGGCCTGTAGTACATTCCCAGCCAAGTGATTGCCCTCTTTTTGTTTTTAAGTTCTACCCATATGGCCTCCTTTTGAGGAACCTTCTAAGATATTATCCCTCCTTACTGCAATAATTGCCTCCTTGATCAATAGTGCAATGCCACCTCCTCTTTTACAACCTCCCCTGTCGAGCCTGAAGATTCTATACCCTGGAATATTGAGCTGTCAGTCCTGCCCTTCCCTCAACTATGTCTCTGATAGCAATAATATCATATTCCCATGTGTTAATCAACACCCTCAATTCATCTGCCTTACTTGTAAGACTCCTTGTGTTAAAATAGATGCAATCCAGCTTTGTGTTATTCGCTTGTGCCTTAACAGGTCTACATTTTCTCTGCCTTCCAGACTGACTTAATTTATCTTCTATATTTGGCTGTACATCACCCCCTACTGTACCTCCACTCTGTATCCCATCCATCTGCCAAATTAATTTAAACCCCCCCCCTCCCCCCACTGGCCCCCTACCCCAACAGCACTAGCAAACCTCCCAGCAAGGATGTTGGTCCCATTCTGGTTCAGATGCAACCCGTCCAAATTGTACAGGTCCCACCTTCACCAGAAACAGACCCAGTGTTCCAGGCAACTAAAGCCCTCCCTCCTACACCATTTCTTCAGCCACACATTTATTTGCCCTATCCTCCTATTCCTATACTCACTAGCATGTGGCTCCTTTTTTTAACACAGAAGCTTTTCCCTCTGGAGGGGAATCTAAAACAACAGGGCACATTCTTAAAATTAGAGCTTGGGCATTAAGGAATGAAATCAGGAAGCACTTTTTCACACCAAGGGTAGTGAAACTGTGGAATTCCCTCCCCAAAAATCTGTGGATGCCAGGACAGTTGAAATTCTCATGACTAAGATCCACAGATTTTTATTAGGTAAAGGATATGGATCAAAGATGGGTAAATGGAGTTGAGTTACAGATCAGCCATGATCTAAATGAATGGCAGAACCAACTGGAGGGTCTGAATGAGCTCTTCATGTTACTATTTTTTGACTATTAAAATGCAAAAGGGTAGTGTTGCAATTTTTGGTTATTATAGAAACTTCTTCCTCTCAGTGGTTTAATAGCAGTTCCTATAAGTGGAGCTTACCATCTATGATCTGGAACCTCTAACTTTAAAATAATATTGGAAGTATGGGTACCCAAAGGGTTAACAATGACCTTACTTAAAGTAATCTTCTTACCAGATTAAGCAGACTCCTCTTGTGCTACTGAACACTCTGATATAGTGAGTATTTAAATTCAAACCAGACTTTTTAAAGGACTGAAGGAACTAATACCTTTATAATTAAATTGAGATAGGAAGAGCAAAAATGACAAATACTAAAAGCCATTTCAATGAATAAGTTCATAAAGGGTCAATTACTCTTTACAAGATTAACTTCTGAAGATGTAACAGCTTCTGATGGTCCTTTTTAAAACTAAAAAAAAAATCCTGTTTTTTAGTAAGGTGAATTCTGTCGATTTGGTCTTCTCTGTCTGGATTTTGCAACATTATATAACGTACTCTTTAGAGCAAGGAATTGGTACAAACATAATTAACACTCCTTTCTCTCTCTCATGCCCATCTCAATCAAATAAACTTGGTCACGATCAAAGCACATCATTTATTTCTTAAATTACAAATACTATAAGAAAATCCACAAATTTACAACTTTTGCTACTTAACTGATTTTATATCACTCCAGAATTTTCCCCATAACCATGTGTTTCCAATTCTGTGACCTGCAGGAGCAGAATGGAAATAAATAGCATTGTCTATAAATCCAGTTCAAGCCATGTCTCATAAACTGAATGGATTTAAATCTGGTATTTTGCTGTGATGAATTATTTTGGTGAGCGCTATTGATTTCTATGCAGACAGATATGGGGTCAGGCAGCACCAGTAGCTTTATAGCTAGCATAATTGATGTTTATTTCAGTGCTTAGAGCTTAGAGGGGAGAACCAGGCCAGTCATCCCTGCGAGACAGGATTTTCCCTGGACACATCTTCAGTCTTAAGGATCCAATACCACATTTCTTTAAAAGAAAATGAAGTGAAACCAATGTGCCCTCTAATTATTTTTCTGTTGCGTTGGTGATTTGTTAAGTGCGCAGCCCTTTAAATTATTTTTGTGTGGCCGTGCACGTGTAGTAACTCAAAGGAGTCGACTTGACTTGTGCGTGGCCTGTGCGGGAACTTCTGGGTTGCTGCCCAGCCACAGTCAGAGGAAACAGTGGGTGAAACTCAGTTGCACAGTAGCAACTCTCCTCGTAAAAGTAGTAAAGGATTGTTGAATCATTAGTTTTCAACATTCCAAATACATATTTACAGTGCCATATACAGTATGAATTAATGACAGGTATTCCATGCAACAAGTCATTGTAGCATCAGGAAGACTGTGTGCACTGAAATATTCATTAGAGATCACTGTAATAGATAAACTGTACTAGTACCATAGGAAGCATTGCAAATGTTACACTCCTGTTCAAAAAAGGGAGAGGGATGAACCTAGTAATTACAGCCCAATTAGCCTAACTTGGGTGGTGGAAAAACTTCTGGAGACATTAATCCAGGAGAAAATTAATTGACGCTTGGAAAAGTATTAGTTAATATGTAAAAGGCAGCACAGATTTGTTAACGGCAAATCAGGTTTGACTAACTTGATTGAGTTCTTTGAAATATTGGAGAGGGTGGATTAGGATAGTGCAGTTGATGTGTATATGGATTTTAAAAGCAGCACGTAATGGACTTGTTAGCAAAATTAGCAAAAGCCCGAGGGATTAAATGGACAGTGGCTAAGAGACAGAAAGTAGAGATTAGTGGTGAACAGTTGTTTTTCAGACTGGAGGGAAATGTGCAGCAGTGTCCCCCAGCAGTCACTATTATGACCACTGCCGTATTGATATATATTGATGTGCTGGACATAATTTCAATGTTTGCAGATAGGATGAAACTCAGAAAGGTAGTAAACAGTGTGGATGCAGGGCATAGTCTGGTAAAATGGGAATACAAATGGCAGATAAAATTTAATGCATAAGTGTGATGTGATTAATTTTGGTAGGAAGAATGAGGAAAAGCAATATAAACTGGTACAATTTGAAAGCAGGTACAAGAACAGAGACATCTGGAGGTGTACAGTTCAGCCGTCTTCAAAGGTGGCAGGATATGTTGAGAAGGCTGTTTATAAAAAACATACAGGATCATAGAATCCTACCGCATAGAAGGAGGCCATTTGGCCCGTCTGTGTCAGCTCTTTGAAAGAGCTATCCAGTTAGTCCCACTCCCCAACTTTCTCCAAACCCTGCAAATTAGTCCTCTTCAAGTGCATGTCTGATTTCCCCTTTGCAAGTTATTATGGACTCTGCTTCGAGCACACTTACAAATTGTGTGTTTCTGAACTTAATATTCTGTGTGAAGAAATTCCTCCATTTCCCCTCTGGTTATTTTGCCAATTATTTTAAATCTATGACATGTGGTTACCAACCTTCTTTATATTTCATGAAAGAACTCAATCAGATAGATCCTTGGCTTTAAAAATAGAAACAGAGTTCAAAACCAAAGAAGTTATGCTAAACCTTTATAAAACACTGTTTAGGCTCCAAATGGAAAAGAAAATGGCTAATTCTGGGCACCACACTTTAGGATAGATGTCAAGGCCTTCAAGAGGCTGCAGAGGAGATTTGCTGGAATGGTACCAGGGATGAAAGACTTTGGTTATGTGGAGAGACTGGACAAACTGGGGTAGTTCTCCTTACAGCAGAGTAGGTTAAAGGGAGATTTCATAGAGGGGTTCAAAATCTTGAAATTTTAATAGAGTAAATAAGAATAAACTATTTCCAGTGACAGAAGGAGCAGTAACTAGTGGACACAAATATGTGGTAATTGACAAAAGAATTAGAGGTGATATGAGGAATTTTTCTTTTTAGCAGTGAATTGTTATAATGTGGAATGCTCTGCCTGAAAGGGTGGTGGAATCAAATTCCATAATAACTTTCAAAATGGAATTGGATAACTATCCAAAATGGAAAAATTTGCTGGGGTATGAGGAAAGTGCAGAGGAGTGAGACTAACTGGATAGCTGCTTCAAGGAACTGACATAGGGACGAGGGGCTGAATGGCCTTCTGTGCTGTATCATTATATGATTCTATAAGAACAGAGTAGGCCATTCAATCCCTCAAGCCTGTTCCACTATTCAGTTAGTTCATGGCCAATCCATATCTTAACTCTCTCTACCTGCCTTTGTTCCATAACCTTTAATTCCCTTGCTTAACAAAAATTTATCAATCTACGTTTTGAATTTTCAGTTGACCTCCAGCCTCAACAGCTTTTTGGTGAAGAGCTCCAAATTTCCACTAACCTTTGTGTGAAGAAGTGCTTCCTGACTCTAGCCCTGAAAAGCCCCTCTACCTACCCTCTGAAATCCTTTAATCATCATAAATACTTCAATTAGATCATCTCTTAATGTTTTATATTCAATGTGAGCCTAATTATGCAACCTGTCCTCATAATTTAACCCTTTAAGCCCCAGTAACATTCTGGTGAGTTTGCACTACACCTCCTCCAGAGGCAATATATCCTTCCTGAGATGCAGTGCCCAAAATAGTGTCCAAATGTCTCCTCAGAGCTCTGTACAGCTGTAACTTAATTTCCACCCCTTTGTATTCCAGCCCTATTGAGATAAAGGCCAAAATTCCATTAGCTAATTAAATTGTTTTTTGTACCTAGTTTTTCATGATTTCTGTATTTGGACCTCTAAATCTTTCTGTTCATCTGCAGGTCCTAGCTTCTCGCCATTTAGAAAATACTCTTATTATCTTTCTTGCGTCCAAAGTGGATGGCCTCACTTTTTCCCACATTGAACATCATCTGCCACAGTTTTGCCCACTCACTTAATCCATCTATGGCCTTTTGCAATGTTTTTCTCCCACCTACATTATTTACTGTGCAACCTAACTTAGTGTTGTCAGCAATCTTAGATATACTTCTCTGTCTTCCTTCATCCAAGTCATTAAAAATATTGTGAAACGTTGTGGCCCTGGACTAGATCATTGGGGGATATTACTAAACACATCCTGCTAATTTGAATACATACCCATTATCCCTACTCTCTGTCTCCTACCGCCTAATCAATTCGCTATCTAAGCCACTTGTTGCTTTTAATTCCACGCACTCTCATTTTTGTTAACCATCTTTTATGTGGAACCTTATTAAATACCTTCTGGAGCTCCATATAAATAACATCCATAGAAAGAAGAAAGAAAGACTTGCATTTATATAGCATCTTTTACGATGTTCCAAAGAACTTTACAGGCAATGAAGTACTTTCATAGGTAATCACTGTTGTAATGTAGGAAATGCAGCACCCAATTTGTGCACAGCAAGCTGCCACATAGCAATGTAATAACAACTGGATAATCTGTTTGAGTGATGTTGAATGAAGGATAAACATTGGCGAGGACACTGGGGATGACACCCTTGGTCGTCTTCGAAATAGTGCCATGACATCTTTTATGTCCACCTAAGAGGCCAGCTTTGACCTCAGTTTAGCATTTCATCCAAAAGACAGCACCTCTTTCAGTGTCAGTACTGCACTGCAGTGTCAGCTCAATTCTCTGGAGTGGAATTTAAACCCACAAACTTCAGACTCAGAGGCAAGAGTGCTTACCAGTGACTGCATCTGTACACTCCTTATCTGCTATGTTAGTGCTCTCGTCAAAAAAATCAACTAAGTGTGTTTCACAAACCCTTCATGAATCCATACTGGTTCTCTCTAATCAGCCCATATGTGTGACTCTATAGTGACACCATTATTCCTAGCCTGAATGGAGATGATTGGGTAATGCACTCACGCCTGAAGACTACACTGCTGTAAGTGACTGGGATTGATTTTATGCATATAATTTGTATGTAACTAGCCTCTACTCACTGCATTTTGCTGGAGAAATCACCTTACATTTAATCGGAAGAAATAGCTGCTATTGGAATAGTCGAGTCTAAAGGTAACAAAGGCATGGATGAGGGTTTCAGTGGCAGATGAGCTAGCAGAAGATGCACCTCTGTGCATCTGGCTTCTATTTTGCACATTGTTTTCCAGCTAGCACTCTGTGTAAGAATTGGGTTTAGTCTACATTGCCTGAAGTGAATTTTTTTAATCTGATAATATTCCTGTACTGTGAAATAAAATATTTCTTCGAAGCAATGAACAGCAGCCTGGAAAGTATACTGGTTACCATAGTGAATTGGCTTGTTAATTAGTAAACAAGATAGGTTTATTTTATGTAATCTCAGACATTTCAGGCCATTGTGAGTGGAGTACTCCGTAATACCTGAGCAACCAGATATTGTTGGGTTCTGATGAAAGGTCACTGACCTAAAACATTAACTCTGCTTCTCTCTCTACAGATGCTGCTGAGTATTTCCAGCATTTCTTGTTTTTATTTCAGATTTCCAGCATCTGCGGTATTTTGCTTTTAGATATTGTTTCATTCCATTTTCACAGCCAAGGCTGAGCAAAGATATTACTCTTTTCTTACTTTCTCTGTTTCACACCTAATCTGTCTCTATGTCTGTCACTCTCTTGCCCTTTCCGGGTGTGTGTGTGAAGGAGTTTTACTTTAGCAGGCAGTAACAAGAAGTGTGGACCAGCTAGCCATTAACAATTTAGCCAAAAAAGTGGACCTGCATTTACGGCATTAGTAAGTTGCACCTTTATTTTTTTTTATACCAAGCACTGAAATGGTCTGTTCTCACTGTAAATTATATACAGTCCATGCATATATTTCTATGTAAAATAAGCCAGCTGTGATTTGAATTTGCACCTCATTCAATAGAGTACTTTTCAGACTGCATTCAGTACAGGGAGAAGAGCACATGGTGACATTTCTCTGGCTGCTCTGTAGATCTAGGATACTCTGTTATGATCACTGGGCTATAAGTCTTCCTTTCTTATAACCTAGAGTGTTACCTTTTTGGGGATTTTCTGCTGTTTCTCATATCAACTTCTGTATTTTAGACTCGTATCTTACAGCCTCAAGAATAGATAGGAACAGAGTAGGCCATGTAGCCCCTCAAGCATGTTTTGCCCTTCAAGATCATAGCTGATCTGTATCCTAACTCCATTGACCCACCTTGGCTCCATAGCTTTTAATATCCTTGTCAAGCAAAATTCTATTGATATTAGATTTAAAATTATTAATTGAGCTAGCATCTAGTCTTTTTTTGGGAGAGAGAGTTGCACACTTCCACCATCTTTTGCATGAAGGATTGTTTCCTAACTTCTGTCCTGAATGGCCTGGCTCTGATTTTAAGGAAATTACCCCTTGTCCTAGACTCCTCCAGAGTACCGAAAGCAACCAATTGTGGATGGCCCTACTAGAGAAGGGCTACACTCGACCTCCTCTTAGGAAATGAGGATGGGCAGGTGGTTGATGTGTCAGTGGGGGAGCACTTTGGGACCAGTGACCATAACTCTATTAGCTTCAAGATAGTTATGGAAAAGGATAGGACTGGTCCTCAGGTTGAAGTCCTAAATTGGGGGAAGGCTAATTTCGATGGCATCGGACAGGAACTCTCAAAAGTTGAATGGGAGAGGCTGTTTACAGGTAAAGGGGCGTCTGGCAAGTGGGAGGCTTTTAAAAGTGAGATAGGAAGCGTTCAGGGCCGGCATGTTCCTGTTAGATGGAAGGGCAAGGTTGGCAAGTTTAGGGAACCTTGGTTGACGAGGGATATTGAGGGTCTGGTCAGGACAAAGAAGGAGGCATATTTCAGGTATAGGCAGCTGGGATCAAGCGAGTCCCTCGAGGAGTATAGGGGATGTAGGAGTACACTTAAGGAAATTAGAAGGGTGAAAAGAGGCCATGAGATTTCCCTGGCAGATAAGATAAAGGAGAATCCTAAAAGATTCTGTAAGTATATTCAGAGTAAAAGGGTAGCTAGGGAGAGAGTAGGTCCCCTTAGGGATCAGTGTGGCAATCCATGTGTGGAGCCACGGGAAATGGGCGAGGTCTTAAATGAATACTTCTCGTCCGTCTTTACCGTGGAGAAGGTCATGGAAGCTATTGAATTCAACGGAGGGAACAGCGGTATCCTGGAGCATATCAACATTACAAAGGAGGAGGTGTTGGAGGTTTTGAAGCATATTAAAGTGGATAAATCCCCAGGGCCTGACCAGGTGTATCCTAGGATGCTATGGGAAGCAAGGGAGGAGATTGCTGGGGCCCTGGCAGAGATTTTTATATCATCGTTAGCCATGGGTGAGGTACTGGAAGATTGGAGGATAGTTAATGTTGTGCCTTCATTTAAGAAGGGCAGCAGGGATAAGCCAGGGAACTACAGGCCAGTGAGCCTTACATCAGTGGTGGGAAAGTTATTGGAAGGGATTCTAAGAGACAGGATTTATATGCATTTGGAAAGGCATGGTCTGATTAGGGATAGTCAGCATGGCTTTGTGAATGGGAAATCATGTCTCACGAATTTGATTGAGTTTTCCGAGAAGGTGACCAAGAGGATTGACGAGGGCAGGGCGATTGGACGTTGTCTACATGGACTTTAGCAAGGCCTTTGACAAGGTCCCACATAGTAGGCTGGTCCAGGATGTTCGAACACATGGGATCCAGGGTGAGCTAGCAAATTGGATACAAAATTGGCTTGGTGATAGGAGGCAGAGGGTGGTAGTGGAGGGTCGTTTTTCAAATTGGAGGCCGGTGACCAGTGGTGTGCCGCAGAGATTGGTGCTGGGCCCGCTGTTGTTTGTCATATATATTAATGACTTGGATGTGAAAGTAGGGGGCATGATTAGTAAGTTTGCAGATTATAGTGGACAGTGAAGAAGGTTGTCTAAGGTTACAACAGGATATAGATCAACTGGGAAAGTGGGCAAGGGATTGACAAATGGAATTTTAACACAGACAAGTGCGAAATGATGCATTTTGGGAAGTTAAACCAGGGCAGGACATATACAGTGAATGGCAGGGCCCTGGGGAGTGTTGTTGAGCAGAGACACCTTGGGGTGCAAGTACATAGTTCCCTGAAAGTGGCAACACAGGTAGACAGAGTGGTGAAGAAGGCGTATGGCATGCTTGGCGTCATTGGCCGAGGCATTGAGTACAAGAGTTGGGACGTCATGTTACAGTTGTACATAACATTGGTTAGGCCACATTTGGAGTACTGTGTGCAGTTCTGGTCGCCGCACTACAGGAAAGATGTGATTAAGCTAGAGAGGGTGCAGAAAAGATTCACAAGGATGTTGCCTGGTTTGGAGGGCTTAAGTTATAAAGAGAGATTGGATAGGCTGGGTCTGTTTTCCCTGGAGCGAAGGAGGCTGAGAGGGTACATGATAGAGGTATATAAAATTATAAGAGGTATAGATAGAGTAGATAGCCAGAGTCTGTTTCCCATGGTTGGGGTGACTAAAACTAGAGGGCATAGATTTATGGTGAGAGGGAGGAGGTTTAAAGGGGATCAAAGGGGTAAATTTTTCACACAAAGAATAGTGGGTATCTGGAATGAGCTGCCTGAGGAGGTGGTGGAGGCAGGAACAGTAGTGACATTTAAGAGGCATCTGGACACGTACTTGAATGAGCAAGGTATAGAGGGATATGGAATTAATGCAGGCAGGTGGGATTAGTATAGATAGGCATTATAGTCAGCATGGACGCGGTGGGCCGAAGGGCCTGTTTCTATGCTCTATGACTCTATGACTCTATAACCTTGATCAAATCAACCCTTAAGCTTCTATATGCCAGGGAAATTAAGCCTAGTTTATGTAAATCTATTCTCATAATCTAAACCTTGGATCCTTGGTAGTATTCTGGTGAATCTGCACTACATTCCTCCCAAGGCCAATATATCCTTTTTAAGGTGCAGTGCTCAGAACTGTACAATACTCCAGATGTGGTCTAACCAGGCTTATAGCTGTATAACTGTCGCAAAACTTCCTCCTATACCATTAGTCTTTTTGATTTTTTTTTGTATCTAACTACTACATTTCAGTGATTTGTGTGCATGGATCCTTAAATCTCTGTGGACCTCCACTATTCCTAGCTTTTTGCTATTTAAATAATACTTGAGTTTTTTTTATTCGTTCATGGGATGTGGGCATCGCTGGCTAGGACAGCATTTATTGCTCATCCCTAAGTGTCCTTGCGAAGGTGGTGGTGACCTAATATTGGGGGGAGTTTTAACTTGACATCATGGGAGTGGTGCGGTGGGGCTGGGGGTAGGTGGGGGATACCCAGAGGTAAGTGCAGCCTGCCTGTCAGTGGCTTTTAACCCAGCCACTGCATTTATATCTGATAGGAGGAAGAAGCATGCCAGTGAAAGCAAGAAGGCCTGGCTGGAGATTGCTCAGGAAGTGAGCAGCAGGAGTGTGGTGCCTGCTTTTGGATTCAATGCTGAAAGTGAATTAATGACCGAAGCAGGGCAGGAAAGGTGAGTTCAGTCGCACATTCAGTTACACCCTGGTGTAGTTACTCCAGCACATCACTCCTCACACCAACTTAACTTGCAGATACACCCATCCCTCTGCCCTCATTTGCCCCCCATCTGTACATTGACCACTGACACTCACCCTCATTTTAATGCAATGTCACACCCTAAACCTCTGTGGACCTCCACTATTCCTAGCTTTTCGCTATTTAAATAATACTTGAGTTTTTTTTATTCATTCATGGGATGTGGGCGTCGCTGGCACTCATGAGTCACTGAAAGCTAACATGTAGATGCAGCAAGCAATTGGGAAGGCAAATGGTATGTTGGCCTTTATTACTAGAGGATTTGAGTATAGGAGTAAAGATGTCTTGCTGCAATTGTAGAGCCTTAGTGAGGTGACACCTGGAGTATTGTGTACAGTTTTGGTCTCCTTACCTAAGGAAAGATATACTTGCCATAGAGGGAGTGTAATGAAGGTTCACCAGACTAATTCCTGGGATGGTGGGATTGTCCTAAGAGGAGAGATTGAGGAGGTTGTGCCTCTATTCTCTAGAGTTTGGAAAAATGAGAGGTTATCTCATTGAAATACACAAAATTCTTACAGGGCTCATCAAGATAACAAGATAGATGCAGGAAGAATGTTTCCCCTGGCTGGAGGGTCTACAGAAATAAGTCTCAGAATAGTCTCAGAAATAAGAGGTAGGCCATTTAGGACTGAGATGAGGAGGAATTTCTTTACTCAGAGGGTAGTGAATCTTTGCAATTCTCTACCCCTGAGGGCGGTGGATGAGCATCGAACTGGAGGAGGTCCTCCATCAGTATTGAAAATAACATCTGCAGAGGAGGAGACACTGGAGATCAGTGGAGTCTCAGTGTTTCTAGCTGTTGAGAGATGGTGGTGTCTTAGCTACCCACAGAATTCAATTTCAGACAGCCATATGGCAAACAACATTCACTCATGTTGACTTAGTGTCAACAGTGAGTGAAATATGATCATGTGCATCACAATTACTGCAAACATTTTTACGTTCACGGTACTCATTCATGTTGTTTATCTCCCATAGGTCTTCACACATCCCGCAGGAGGTAGTCCATGTCATCGACAACACTATCCACTCCTCAGAGGAGGTCACTGAGGGGGACTCATGCAGACCATGCACCAGCTCAAATACTCACACTTTGGTGGGACCGGTAAGGAAGATAGTTGGATTTTCACCTGGCAACTCATATGTCGCAAGTGAGCAAGAGAAAATGGTGGAGACCGGGACAGTAGAGAGCCTGCTTTGAAGGGCGCAGGATGCTCCAAGCTCTGCTCCACTAGATGCAGATGTTGTACCTCGCAGGCTGTCAATGAACAGGATACTCTGGATCAGTAGCAAAGAATGTGCAATGCAGTGGCAGACCTTTCATTCGCACTGTGCACATTTGCAGAGAGATTGGAGGAGTCCGTCTCAAAAATGAGTAACAAGATGTTGCAGGCATTTGTGGTGATGTCTTCATCCATGAAAAGAGTGGCCACCTGAATGCAGCATCAAATATAATAATCAAACGAGTGCATGCAGGTCTTCGCCAATGGCTTGTACACTATGAATGTCACTTTAAATAGGATTGATGAAACCCTAGCCTTGGCTGTTCATCGCCCCATTGATCTGCAGTCAAGTGCTCTCCAGTTCATCACTAACAGGGAAGAGCAGATGGGCCATGAAGGATGATCGTTAAAGGGGACATGGAAGTAGGACGTGACTCAAAGTGATTCTACTTATCACCTATTCTTCCCCTCTCCTCAGTGAGTACCCCATATACTGCCTCATGTCCTAATGGCCAAGTATGCTTCTGCACAAGTGCAGGTGGAGCAGTCTTAGGCAGGGTTCTCACAGACTCCAAAACCCAGAGGACCTCAGTCAAGAGAGTCTCAGCAGTCAAAGCAGGGATCTGAACAGCCTGCCTGTACCTCTGCTGAAACCACAGGGGTTGCACATGTAGAAATGCTAGGAAGAGGAAGAGTAAATGTTTGTGGTTGTACAAGGGTATGCACAGGGTGTCTTACACAATGTTAAATAGTTAAGTTTCAGTTTTATTTCTGAGCTATATAAATAGTATTTGTTTCTACCACTTTCCCATCTTGCCCATTTTCGCCTGCTGCTTTGCCCATTTGTGATGAAAGGTAAGTGTTACAACCAGGTGAGAAGGGGTCTCGGGGTTCCCTCTCAGCTTTTGCCTGGTTTAACCGTAACAGAGTTTAATTTTTAGAAACACTGTTTTTAGCTCCCCCTCAGTGAATCCTTGTTCACTGCTCCACTTATCATCTCTCTCTCTTTGGCCTCCTTCTCTCGAGAGATAATGGATAAGCGCCTGGAGGTGGTCAGTGGTTTGTGAAGCAGCGCCTGGAGTGGCTATAAAGGCCAATTCTAGAGTGACCGGCTCTTCCACAGGTGCTGCAGAGAAATTTGTTTGTCGGGGCTGTTGCACAGTTGGCTCTCCCCTTGCGCCTCTCTTTTTTCCTGCCAGCTATTAAGTCTCTTCGAGTCGCCACACTTTAGCCCCGCCTTTATGGCTGCCCGCCAGCTCTGGCGAACGCTGGCAACTGACTCCCACGACTTGTGATCAATGTCACAGGATTTCATGTCGCGTTTGCAGACGTCTTTAAAGCGGAGACATGGACGGCCGATGGGTCTGATACCAGTGGCGAGCTCGCTGTACAATGTGTCTTTGGGGATCCTGCCATCTTCCATGCGGCTCACATGGCCAAGCCATCTCAAGCGCCGCTGACTCAGTAGTGTGTACAAGCTGGGGATGTTGGCCGCCTCGAGGACTTCTGTGTTGGAGATATGGTCCTGCCACCTGATGCCAAGTATTCTCCGGAGGCAGCGAAGATGGAATGAATTGAGACGTCGCTCTTGGCTGACATACGTTGTCCAGGCCTCGCTGCCATAGAGCAAGGTACTGAGGACACAGGCCTGATACACTCAGACTTTTGTGTTCCGTGTCAGTGCGCCATTTTCCCACACTCTCTTGGCCAGTCTGGACATAGCAGTGGAAGCCTTTCCCATGCGCTTGTTGATTTCTGCATCTAGAGACAGGTTACTGGTGATAGTTGAACCTAGGTAGGTGAACTCTTGAACCACTTCCAGAGCGTGGTCGCCAATATTGATGGATGGGGCATTTCTGACGTCCTGCCCCATGATGTTCGTTTTCTTGAGGCTGATGGTTAGGCCAAATTCATTGCAGGCAGCCGCAAACCTGTCGATGAGACTCTGCAGGCACTCTTCAGTGTGAGATGTTAAAGCAGCATCGTCAGCAAAGAGGAGTTCCCTGATGAGGACTTTCCGTACTTTGGACTTCGCTCTTAGACGGGCAAGGTTGAACAACCTGCCCCCTGATCTTGTGTGGAGGAAAGTTCCTTCTTAAGGCAAAGAAATCAGACAGGTTTCCTTAGATTTAAACATGAAAGGTGGAAGTTTATTAATCTTAAACTCTAGTCTGGTTAACGATTACCAATATGTGATACGACCACGCTAGCATGCATACATGATAAACACACACACAGATAGAGACAGAAAAGGTAGAAGGAATAAAGGGGAAAAGTTTGAGGCAATAGCTGGGTTGTAATTACAATCCTTTGAGTTCAATGTGGAGTCTGTAATTGCCAGTAAATCCTGCTGTTCGTTGGGGCCCAGTGCACCCTTCAACTTGCTTCGATGTCGGAGTCTTTTCTCTCTTGAGGTTTACTTGTCTCCCATGGGTCCCGTGGCTTGGGAGAAAGCGAGAGAGAGACAGCCAGGAGAGAGGCTTTCTTGTTCCAGCTTCATTTGCAATACTCTAGTCTGGATTCAAACTGTCCTGTGTTTCATTCAAAAGCCTGGATCAGCCAGATGGTCATGTGACCAGCTGGTTAACCACTCCTGCGTTTGTGGATTTCAAAGCTCTCGGTGGGGGGATGTAGGGCTGTCTCTTACACCTACAAGGTGTGGATCACCATTGCCCACCCCAATCCCAGTTAATTGAATCAGTGAGCAATTCTTTTGTTTCTCCAAGCACTGTCTTTTAGAATGCAAATGTTCTTCCAGCCAAGTGTCTGGTGATCTTCAAACAAGTCATTTCTTCACTCCAGCAGCAGTTTAAAATTGATGTTCATATGATGAAATTAATATGCCTCAATCTTGGCAGGTGGGGGTCTGCATGACAATAAGACAAGCCTGAACACTGAGCAATGAGTGACTGAATAGAACTGCTTTGTGTTGGGGGTAGAGTGGGTTGACTATGTAGCTGCCTAATGGTGCAGTGGTGGAATCTAACTGCACCTCACCATCACAAAGTCTACCTGGGCAACAATGTGCACTCTGCTGGGACAATGGAGGAATCACATTTCTCTTCCTCCTCCTCCAAAGAGGTTCTGTACTCTGTGGCTGAAGATCCGAACATCGCTGCTGTGCAAGTTTTGTGTGGAGCGCAGCCCACCACAACCATTGTGGCAACCTGGCTGGTGCATATTGAAGGGCACCTCCAGAACTGTTGAGGCATCTGAAGCGCATCTCCAGCATGTCAATTGCTCAATGACATCTGGTTGCCATATGTTTTTATTTATATCATTCTTGAGTCTCATTGGTTGATTCCTCACTGGTGTTATCAATCACGTTTTAAGTGCGTATCCCTTATCTGCAAGCAGCTAACCAGTATGTCTGCTTCGAGGAGCCAAGAGATCAGGGAATGTGGGCTGCCGAAGGATGAAAACATCATGGTAGTTGCCTGGGAATTTTGCACACTCCTGCATAAAGATCTTTCTGTGCTTGCGCATCGGCGGCACATTGACAGAGTGGAAGCCTTTTTGGTTGACAAACATCCTCGATGATCTATGTGCAGTCAACAATGCTCTGCACCTGCGGGAAACCAGCCAGAGCTGCAAGCCTGAGTGCATGCACACTCTGACTGGCATTATTGCTGGCAATGTTCACATAATTGCCTGTCATGACAAACATGGAGCTGCCACCTGTGTAATGCATTTGTGGGCGGCTGGTTGTGAGATCCTGCAAATGTCTCCAGCAGATCCCTGGAAAGAGCTAAAGGCAAAGAAGTTGAGGGCAGTGGTGACTTTGACAGCTACTAGTAAAGCGTGGCCACCAGGCAGCAGGTCTTCTTCCAGCAGGCTGCAAATGTCTGCCACAAGCTGACGCGACAACCTGAGACACTGGTTTGACATTTGACATTTCTCTGCTCATCCCCTCTCTTCTGTGGAGCCACATGACTGCCTGGAGAAGGCTGCTGGTGCTTTTCATGCTGCTGATCATCTTTGTCCTCATCTGAGGTCCAAGCTAATACAGTATAATCTGCACCTATGCTGATCTAATAGATCACAGCTGCAAATTGGAGATCTGACGCACAGACTTCCAAATTAAGAAAATAACCTGTAAAGTAGTAAAAGGTAGTCTCTCAGAAGTACTGTGAGCAAAAGCCTTTCACACTATTAGGCAAGAAAGAAGCTGTGAGGTTCCAGTAATTAAGGGAATCTTTTCCTGCCATTTCTTCAGTCACCTCAATTGTCTGTGTTCTTGCCTGCCTTCCACTGGTGAGTTCCACGAAGCCCGGGAAATCCATGTACTCACAGTTAAATTGCAAAAGCCATGTTACTATCACCCTAATTGAGCAATTAACATATTGAAGTTGACCATCTGACACGGTTGCTTTCAAGCAGTCTAGCGCACTGCAATTAAATGCAGAAGTAAAAACAAGAAATGCTGGAAATACTCAGCAGGTCTGGCAGCATCTGTGGAGAGAGAAGCAGAGTTAACGTTTCAGGTCAGTGACTCTTCATTCTAATTTTTATTTCAGATTTCCAGCATCTGCAGTATTTTGCTTTTATTAACTGCAGAAGTTGGGTTGGAGATGGCTTGTCGGCAAAATGTCAATTTCAGCACTTTTAACCCCCACCTGCTCCCAAACCCATTCACTCCTATTATCACTTCTGACTGAGTCCTGCCCTCATCTATTAAAGTACTTTTTGCTACCCTGATTTTCCTTTCTGCTAGGACCTTGGTCCCACCCTGGTTCAGGTGCAGCCCATACCAATAATGCAGCTCCCTCCAATCCCAGTACTGGTGCCAGTGTCCCAAGATATGGAACCCCTCCTTCTCTCAGCACTCCTTTAGCCACCTTTTCACTTTCTGGATCTCATGTGGCTCGGGTAGTAATCCTGAGTTTGCCACCCTTGAGGTCCTGCTTTTTAATTTAGCTCCTAACTCCTGATGATCTCTCAGTGCAATCCCCTTCCTTTTCTTTCCTGTGTTATTGGTCTTGACATGGACCATGACAACTGGATTTTCGCCTCCCTTTCAATATTCCTTTACAACCGCATCAAGCTATCCCTTGCCAGGTAGATAAAACACCATTTGGGACTATCGTACATGGCTGCATAGGATGCAATCTGTTCCCCCTAATTATTGAATCCTCTATAACTACTACATTTCTATTCCTCCCCACTTTGGACAGTGTCACGCTCCACAGTGCCTCGGGAAGCATTGTGGCTGTCCTCCTTGCAGTATTTTTCCTCATCCTCACAGGTGTCAAGTACATTGTAGCTGTTGTACAGGATTAGTGCCTGTGGGACCTCCTCCTCTGTCTGCCCTTGCTGACATTCAAACTCTTTCCTGCCTGTGCTTTCCTCTGAGGTGTGACTGTGGAGAAAACTATTTAGTAATTCCTACCCCTCCCTTATGTGTCAGAGTGTCTCTCTCATTCCAACTCGAGGACTTTGAGCTGGAGCGTCTCAAGGCAGACATTTCTTCCAGGCCTGATAAACAGCCTGCACTGCATTTCTAGTTTTTATTTATTTGTTTGTTTTTATAATTGAATTCTAGATATAATAGAATTACTTGAGATCCAGATTATATTTAGTAGATGGATTTGGCTTGATTTCAGGTTAATTTGTAACTGATTGGTTTTGATTTTATATTTATGAACTTCTTTATCTTCGTATCCCATTACCTCTTATTCATTATTTATTCCAATTGCCCTTTTGCTAAAATTACTTAGAATCTCCTTCCCTCTCTGCACTGAATTCCCACTGCCTCCAAATTCCTGTTGCCACGCTGTTCAGCAAGCCACTCAATTTAGTGGATTCTCCCAATTCTGCATGCACATAGAATACCTTCACTGACTCTGATATCTAAGCAAGTTTTGATAATGTCCCCAGAGAAATGAAGAGAAAGCCTTTCTTTAGAATTCTGTAGCGACTGGATCATCTGAGCCTCAACCGGATCTCTTTACATTTTCTGAGATGTAGCAGAATATCGAACATCACAAAACCACACCGCAATTTCGGCTTTAACTACCAAATCATAGAAAAGTACAGCACAGAAGGAGGCCATTTGGCCCATCAGGTTCCACTTCCACATGGTCTTTCTTCATACCCCGGCATTTTTGTTCTCTTTCAAGTTTTTAGCCAATGCCCTTTGGAGGTCAACTGTTGAAACTGTTTCACCACCCTATCAGGCGGTGCATTCCAAATCCTAACCACTTGTTGTGTAAAACAGGTTTTTCCTGATGTCGTGTCTGGTTCTTTTGTCAGTCACTTTAAATCTGTGGCCTCTGGTTATCAATCCTTCAGCTATTGGAAACAGTTTCTCTTTATTTACTATATTTAAATCCTTCATGATTTTAAACACCTCTATCAAGTCTCATCTCAGCCTTCTCTACTGTATGGTGAACAACCCAGCTTCTCCAGTCTATCCACTTAATCTCTCATCCCTGGAACCACTCTAGTAAATCTCTCTCTGTACCCTGTCCGAAGCCGTCACATCCTTTGTAAAGTGTGGTTCCCAGACTTGGACACTGTACTCCAGCTGGCCTGTTTTACATAGATTTAGCATAAATTCTGGCCTTTGTAACTAATTTTGTAATTAACAACACTAGTTATAAAGCATAGGATCCCAAATGAAGCTACTGAATAATAAATCAACAATCATATAAGAGTATTATAATATATTTATCTTGGTATCCTCAAAACAAATAGCTTTCAAAATCAGTTCCATACAAGTGCAAGCCAAGCATTATGATTTATTTCTAGAGGGATAGAACTGAAAAGTGAAGTTGTACTAAACTAGTATTGAACCCTGGTTAGACTACACTTGGGATACTGTGTACAGTTCTAGTTGACATAATATAGCATGGATATGGAAGCACTGGAAAGGGTGCAAAATAGTTGATACCAGAACTATGGGGTTATATCTATCAAGAAAAGATGAATGGGTTCTGTCTCTTTTCTCGAAAAGAGAAAGCTGAGGGATGATCTAGTAGAGGGCTTTAAAAGTATGAACGGTCTTAGTAGAGGAAACACAGACATAGGGTTTCCATTTGTGGGGAAGAGAAAAACTGGAGGCCATCAAAATATGTAGTTACTAGGAATTCAGAATAAACTTCTTTGCCCAGAGAGTGGTGTGAATGTAGAACTCACTACCACAAGGATTAGTTGAGGCAAATAGTATAGATGCATTTGAGGTGAATCTAGACAAGCATATGAGGGAGAAGGGAATAGACGGTTATTCTGCTAGAGTTAGATGAAAAAGGATGGGAGGAGGCTTGAGTGTAGAATAAACAGTAGCCTGCACTTGTTGGGCCAAATGCCCTGTTTCTGTGCAGTTTATTCTATGTAATTCTATGTAAGAAAGATAATAGTTTACAATCTCTATACAAAACTATGTATTGTGTAATTAATTCTTTTATAAGTACTGTGGCAACAGGAGCACATCAGAGGCTGGGAATAGTTCAGCAAGTAACTCACCACCTGACTCCCAAAGCCTGCCCACCAACTACAAGGCACAAGTCAGGAATATGATGCAATACTCATCATTTGCCTGGATGAGTGCAGATCCAACAACATTCAAGAAGCTCAACACCATCCAGGACAAAGCAGTCCACTTGATTGACACCCCATTCACTCCCTTCACCACTGATGCACAGTGGCAGCAAGATGCACTGCAGCAACTCACCTTTGCTCCTTTGACAGCACCTTCCAAACCCGCGACCTCCACCAACTAGAAGGACAAGGGCAGCAGATGCATGGTAACACCACCACCTTGAAGTTCCCCTCCAAACCACCCACCATCCTGCCTTGGAACTGTATTGCCCACCGTTCCTTCACTGTCGCTGGGTCAAATTCCTGGCACTCCCTTCCTAACAGCACTGTGGGTGTACCTACACCAGATAGACTGCATTGGTTCAAGAAGGTGGCACACCATCACCTTCTCAAGGGCAATTAGGAATGGGCAATAAATGTTGGCCTAGCCAGCAACACCTATGTCCCATGAAAGAATAAAAGAACAGAGTCGTGCTGGCCAAAAAGAAACTTCAGCTTCGCAAGTCCAGAGCCGCACCATTAATACATATGTGCCCAATGTGCAACAAATCTTCTTGTGCTCAAATTGGACTGACTAGTCATCTTTAAATAGATTGCACCTGAAGTGTAACTAAGTGAATTCTAGTTGATGTCATGGTCATCTTTGACTATGAAGGATCACTACTACGACAATGGTTGCCACTGGTGGAGCGATGAAAATCAGGGATACAGATAAGATCAGAATTGGAGGGGTTTTGAGATCCTGGAGGGCGGTAGTTCTGGAAAAAGTTACAGAGATCTGGAGGGGTGAGGCTTTGGAGGGATTTCAACACAAGGATGGGAATTTTAAAATTGAGGAATCACAGGACAAGGAGCTAATGTAGGTCAGTGAGAACAGGAGTGATGGGTGAATGGGACTTGGTGCAAGTGAGGATACAGGCAGCAGAAATTTCAATGATCTCAAGTTTACGGAGGGTACAAGGTGGGAGGCTGGCCAGAAGACCATTGGAATTGTCAAGTCTAGAGGTAATAAAGGCATGGATGAGGGTTTCAGCAGCAGATGAGCTGAGGCAGGTGTGATATTATGGAGATGGAACTTGGCGATCTTGGTGATGTGGGGTCATTACAGCAGCACATCAGATCAGATAGTCACTTGCGGACATGCTTACTGTAGCCTATTTGTACAACATTTTGGGAGGACTAACAGGGCAAGGGAATATACAATGGATTGTAGGACCCTAGGAAATACAGAAGATCGGAAGGACCTTAGTGTACTTGTCAATAGATCACTGAAGACAGAGGCACAGGTAGATGGGGTGGTTGGGAAGGCATATGGGATACTTACCATTTTTGGCCGAGGCGTGGAGTGTAGGAGCGGGGAGGTTATATGGAGTTATGTGGAGCGCTGGTTGGGCCACAGCTGGAGTGCTGTGTACAGCTCTGGTCACCACACTGTAGGAAGGATCTGATTGCGCTGGAGAGGGTGCAGAGGAGATTCACCAGGATTTTGCCTGGGCTGGAGCATTTCAGCTGTGAGGGGAGACTGGAGGGGCTGGGGTTGTTTTTCTTGGAGCAGAGAGGGCTGGGAGGGATGGGACTTGATTGGGGTGTACAAGATTGTGAGGGGCATTGAAGGTTAGATAGGAAGAAACTTTTTCCCTTAGCGGAGGGGTTAGGAACCAGGGGGTATAGATTTAGGGTAAGGGGCGGGGGGATTTGAGGAAAGAATTATTCACCCAAGGGGTGGTTAGAGTCTGGAATGCACTGCCTGGGGTGGTGGTGGAGGCAGGAACCCTCACAACATTTAAAAAGTATTTGGATGAGCACTTGAAACACCATAGCATACAAGGCTACGGGCCAAGTGTGGGAATATGGGATTAGAATAGTTGGGTGCTGGATGGCCGGCACCGACACGATGGGCCGAAGGGCCTGTTTCTGTGCTGAATAACTATGACTCTATATTCTTAGCAAATGTGGAGCTAAATGACCTGACACAATCTCTGTGAAGTTCCAGACCAACTTAATGATTGTTGGACAGCTCAGGCTCAAATAGTGCCTTACCAGTTATTGGGTATATGAAATTGAAAAAATGTTAACTAAATTCAATAACAGCTGCTCAGCTTGCTCATAGCTGTACACATTGCATGAAGTGGTTTTATTCAATTGTGGCATGGCTCCTCCCTCAACCCAACCGTCTTGGACATAACACTTGCATTGAATTAGTCTGGGGACATGGATTCTGAATGCAGTTGGTTTTTAACACCGTACAGGTGACTGAATGAAAGGAATCCCACTGCGGTTACAAGACACAAATGCTTCATTTTTGCCAAAAATGCATGTACGTCTGCACTTTTATTGATGGTATAGCTTGTAGCATCTAATTCCTACCAGTTTAGTGAAGAGCATTTTATTTCACAGTTTTATGTTGAATATATCTATTTTCTTTGGACTCGCCTGCCAACCTGATGGTTATTATTGGTAGAGCATAGATCTGTTTTGCCTAGCAGTGTTGAGGATCTTTGGTTATAAGATGTATCTGCTTCCATTTTTCTTGGTTGTCAGGGTGATATGTCTATGTTCCTTGGTGGGTCAAGAGGCAGTTTTACGTCTGTTACAGGAGATTGGCCTCCATGTGCTATTTTTCTTTTACACCGATTAGGGAGCTGGTTTTCATATTTGTTCTGGGTTCTGTTTTTCTGACACAGCAACAAACAAGTGGAGTCAACAATTTCATAACTAAAACCAGCTCCAATATCCTGACACTAAAACCATAGGTTTCTTCAATCATATTTTAGTAGGTCTATGAGGTTTTTAGAACTCAGGCTTGTCTACATTGTGGAATGCAGCCAACAGAGAAAGACCCATGAGTGCAATCCTTGAATTACTCTAGTGCAAAGCCAGCTGGAGGGATGAAGACTGGATCTTCAACTTTGAAAACCCCAACTCCAGAGTTAAAGTTGAATTCCTGTGTTAAAAAAGCAGCTGCTGGAAAATAGTTTTGAAGAACGTAAAAGCAACTTAAGGGTTAAGAGGGTTATATGCTGATTGTGTTCACTTTATGCATCTGTCAGAATTTCTTTATGATTTCAAAAAATCAGGAATGGACAGAGTGAGAAGTTCAAATATAAATGTATCCCTTGCCCAAATATTGGACACGGCACCTGCACTTGGGCTCTTGCCATTTGAAGCAGGAATCACCAGTTGAAGTATAAATAAGCTGGAGTTGCTTTAGACATGGTTTTGGCCATTCTCCGAGAAACCGCAAGAAAATCACGTGTTAGTAGCTCTGTGAAAGGTTCAGATGAGATGGTTTATTTTTGGATTGCTGAAATGCCATCGGTTTCTAATTCCAACTGCCTGGATTTAAAGCTGAGCCGTGTCAAAAGCTTTGTGCTTGTGTTTGAATAAACTTGGAGCAGCAGCTTATGAAAATGATCTTTCTGCAGCCGTGTGTATTGGAAATCACAGTGCAACTCGCCGTAAGCGTATATTCCAAGTCATGCTGGCGGCACTGTTAGCAACTGGTGCCTATATTTTAACATGATTCTGCCCCTTTACAATGCTATCAGTTGAACTGAGGGATAAGTTCTTATTTCAGAGTGCACACCTGTAAATCAGAGTTTTCCCACTGATCCCCTTACAGCTTACAGCTTTAAACGAAAGCAAGAAGCTTCTATTTAAAGGTGTTCACTCAATTATGGGAACGTAATTGACATGGTTCAAAAAGTAACGACTTATACTGCGTCCTTGTTTATTTCAGAGGCGCCTACTGCACTCAAACCGTTCTGGCCGATGATTTAAACAGGAAGTTCTCCCAACGAGTACAGCCCAGCTTTAAGCGTGCCCGGGCCTTTTGGAGATGTGGACGTTTATGATGTAACCAGATCGCAGCAATCTCCATCTCAATTTGCTGGGGCTGCTTTAAGTGATGTCATCCTACTCCAGCCAGGCGAGCGCCAGCTTCGCTGCATCAGCACCCTGGACAGCTCCGATTGCTGCTGCCAGCCGCGGCAAATCCGGAGGGAGAAAAGTAACCTGCACTTCAACTGGCTCCATCTCCAATCTCTCCTGAAACAAGGAAGGCCAGTGGACCATGAAGCATTCCCCCAACGGGTCAGAGGCGTCCAATGCAATAATTTCTAACTGATGTATTTTTTTTCTGTTTAAATGCACAAATATGGTTTTCTAGCGTGCAGGCTGGATTTGTAAAGAGGGGCACTACCTATGGATGAGCTGTCACCACACTCTCTCGATCACATTGCCCGAAGTAGAGGGTATCCAGTCCTCACTGTGCATTTTTGGAGACTGTTTAGATTTCCGATCTCTGAAAAAAAAACTGTTCCGCATGTTTGATCTTGGATGCAACAGTAGCCAGGGCCAGTGAGAGCGGACTGGGGCCAGTAACTGATTTAAGGATTATTGGAACTGTGTGATCTCTGCAACGAGCGATGGCAAATGAACCAGTGATTCTCAATGTTTACGATATGGTAAGTGTTAAACAGCACCCTTTTGATTGATTAAAAATAAAATCCAATTGGCTAGTAGGTAAATGCAGGGGTCATTGTTAGCCTTGCTCTCCAGAGATTGTTAAATAGCTCCATCTCTATTGCAGGAGGAATAGAATCTACATTAGCTGATTGACAGATGAGATGATGTGCATTTACATTGCATATAAGAGTTATAAGTAGCACTCTGCTTGTGTTGGACGAAACTCTGTTTTCCCTTTTAAGGTTTTCTCTTTTAAGGTTGGAGTGTATCAGTGTGTCTGCATGAAACAAAATGTTACACATTTTTCTGCTTTGCAATCCTGTTGCATCTTTATAATTATCCCTGAACGTGATATTGATGCATTCAGTAAAAGCATTCTCGATGACATTACTTTGTGGCATGAATTCATGGGGGGATATAGTAACCAGGTTCTTCTACTATTTAAGATCTTACAAGAAAACATTTCCTAGCCCTTTTTGTGTTTGTCTAATGCAAAATTGTGTGGAATGCAAATGACAGATTCTTTAGCAATGTATGATGAGTGTTGTTAATTCAGGTAATAGATTGCTTTGTGACAGGTTAAACACTTCCTCATAGGGATGGAGCGTCACCCTTGCTGCTCTGAGGCACTTATTAGTGGCTGGTTTTAAAGCAGTGTTAGCAGAGACCAGTGAGTGTATTGCTTCCCTGACCCCAGCCCCGAGAAGGTGAATGACCTGGAGGAGTGAAAGAAGTTTCATCTTGAAACTAGTTACCTAGGTGCAGTTTGAAGGCTGCAATCTCCGTTTGGGATAAATTACTCAAGGCTTATTTAGTAGTCTCCCAGTGTGACTACTAACTTATAACCACTCCTAGTCATCCATTATTTTCTAGATGATATACAATAGTGTGATATTTTCCTATAACATGCAGGGAAATTAGTCACACCCACCTAAGTCCTGCCACAGAAACAGCTTCTGTTCAAGTCAGTTGTCGGTATTTTTTTTCACTGTGGCATCTCAAACATCTAAAACCTGAACATGGTAAATATCAGTAAGTAACATATTCATATAATTTGTTACAATCCCGTTAGGGACTGTTAACTCAAAAAAAGAAAGTCAAATTCCCAATTATTACTGAGAATTACGCCCCAAGATTTCGTGGTTTAAACAAAAAGCTTTACTGTACAAGAGTTAAACGGAGCAAAACATTACTAACTTAACACTACAATTTGGAAACGCACATTTTAAACTTCAAATCAAAACAGAACATGAAGACGTATACTTAAAGCTCTAAATCTCAACAATACACTGCTATTTGATTGTTACTTCCACCCCAAGAATTTTTCTATATGTTACAGTAGCTTGTCGGTTTGTTCACTTCTCCTGGGACTAATCCAAAATGTACCACAGCTCTTAGGGATTCACTTTTATTTCCTTAATTCCTTAGCTATCGTCTGAGGTATCAGATCTCCCAGATCTGAACTTCCCAGCTTGAGCACAGGCCTTACACAAAACAGAAACACCACAGGTTCCTGATAGCCTCTTTGCTCCTGAGTCCAACTGACTTCCAAAAGCCAACTGCTTGTACGAAGCCAACAGCTTTTGGAAAGCTGTTGGCTAACCAGCTTACTGTCTCAGTAAGCACACAGATCAAAAAACCAACATGTACCCCCTGAATCATCAATCTCCATAGCAATGTGGTGCATATTGGATGTCCCAGATAGCAATTTAAACAAATTATTTCCAACTCCAAATTTTCTCTTTGATCTGGGAAATCATACAAATAATTTAAACCCCTGACTGAGGTAGCTGCAGACACACCATCTCCATCGACAAGTTAAAAGGGGTTCCCATTGTGTAGGATCTTTACACTTCCCAATATGACCTTACTAAATAAACATGGGCCACCCTTTGAATTGTAACTACCCTAAGCTTGTTTTCCAGCTTCTCAAACCAGGAGTTTTCATTTGTCTTTCATTTTAAAAAAAAATCAATTCCCGAATTAAAAGTTACCTCTAGAAAATTAATACACACCATGAATCAGTGATCATAACATAATTATCAAGAAAAACAACTCCAGTGAGCGTTCAAAGGTAGTAACAGATCTCTGGGCTGAAGCGACATGTACAAACCTCTCCGGTTTCTCTTTCACAGTTGTGACTGGCTTCCATTACACTGCAGACACAATGTAAACTTTGTTTCATTCAAAAATGAATTCTGGAATTACATGCAAATGTCTTCTTTTGCTGTATTAAAGTCGTACAGGTACAGTCTATAAACATGTAAAAAACAGGTATAATTCATGCACAGATGGATTTCCTTTTCCTCACATGCCAGAAGCTTGATTTCAGTTCAAAATCTATTTGAATCCCTCCAATTTTACTGTTATTGCAGAAACACTTGATAGTTACAACAACAGCTTGCACTTCTATAGCGCCTTCAATGTAGTACTTTCACTTAGTGTTAGAGGTCTAGATGGAGCAGAATTTGTAAGGAGCATCCAGGAGGGTTTTCTAGAGCAGTATGTAAATAGTCCAACTCGGGAAGGGGCCATACTGGACCTGGTGTTGGGGAATGAGCCCGGCCAGGTGTTTGAAGTTTCAGTAGGGGACTACTTTGGGAATAGTGATCACAATTCCGTAAGCTTTAAAATACTCATGGACAAAGACGAGAGTGGTCCTAAAGGAAGAGTGCTAAATTGGGGGAAGGCCAACTATACCAAAATTCGGCAGGAGCTGGGGAATGTAGATTGGGAGCAGCTGTTTGAAGGTAAATCCACATGTGATATGTGGGAGGCTTTTAAAGAGAGGTTGATTAGCGTGCAGGAGAGACATGTTCCTGTGAAAATGAGGGATAGAAATGGCAAGATTAGGGAACCATGGATGACAGGTGAAATTGTGAGACTAGCTAAGAGGAAAAAGGAAGCATACATAAGGTCTAGGCGGCTGATGAAAGACGAAGCTTTGAAAGAATATCAGGAATGTAGGACCAATCTGAAACGAGGAATTAAGAGGGCTTAAAGGGGTCATGAAATATCTTTAGCAAACAGGGTTAAAGAAAATCCCAAAGCCTTTTATTCATATATAAGGAGAAAGAGGGTAACTAGAGAAAGGATTGGCCCACTAAAGGACAAAGGAGGAATGTTATGCTTGGAGTCAGAGAAAATGGGTGAGATTCTAAACGAGTACTTTGCATCGGTATTCACCGAGGAGAGGGACATGACGGATGTTGAGGTTAGGAACAGATGTTTGATTACTCTAGGTCAGGTCGGCATAAGGAGGGAGGAAGTGTTGGGTATTCTAAAGGGCATTAAGGTGGACAAGTCCCCAGGTCCGGATGGGATCAATCCCAGGTTACTGAGGGAAGCGAGAGAGGAAATAGCTGGGGCCTTAACAGATATCTTTGCAGCATCCTTAAACACGGGTGAGGTCCCGGAGGACTGGAGAATTGCTAATGTTGTCCCCTTGTTTAAGAAGGGTAGCAGGGATAATCCAGGTAATTATAGACCGGTGAGCCTGACGTCAGTGGTAGGGAAGCTGCTGGAGAAGATACTGAGGGATAGGATCTATTCCCATTTGGAAGAAAATGGGCTTATCAGTGATAGGCAACATGGTTTTGTGCAGGGAAGGTCATGTCTTATCAACTTAATAGAATTCTTTGAGGAAGTGACAAAGTTGATTGATGAGGGAAGGGCTGTCGATGTCATATACATGGACTTCAGTAAGGCGTTTGATAAGGTTCCCCATGGCAGGCTGATGGAGAAAGTGAAGGCGCATGGGGTCCAAGGTGTACTAGCTAGATGGATAAAGAACTGGCTGGGCAACAGGAGACAGAGAGTAGCAGTAGAAGGGAGTTTCTCAATATGGAGACATGTGACCAGTGGTGTTCCACAGGGATCCGTGCTGGGACCACTGTTGTTTGTGATATACATTAATGATTTGGAGGAAAGTATAGGTGGACTGATTAGCAAGTTTGCAGACGACACTAAGATTGGTGGAGTAGCAGATAGTGAAGGGGACTGTCAGAGAATACAGCAGAATATAGATAGATTGGAGATTTGGGCAGAGAAATGGCAGATGGAGTTCAATCAGGGCAAATGCGAGGTGATGCATTTTGGAAGATCCAATTCAAGAGTGAACTATACAGTAAATGGAAAAGTCCTGGGGAAAATTGATGTCCAGAGAGATTTGGGTGTTCAGGTCCACTGTTCCCTGAAGGTGGCAACGCAGGTCAATAGAGTGGTCAAGAAGGCATACGGCATGCTTTCCTTCATCGGACGGGGTATTGAGTACAAGAGTTGGCAGGTCATGTTACAGTTGTATAGGACTTTGGTTCGGCCACATTTGGAATACTGCGTGCAGTTCTGGTTGCCACATTACCAAAAGGATGTGGATGCTTTGGAGAGGGTGCAGAGGAGGTTCACCAGGATGTTGCCTGGTATGGAGGGCGCTAGCTATGAAGAGAGGTTGAGTAGATTAGGATTATTTTCATTAGAAAGACGGAGGTTGAGGGGGGACCTGATTGAGGTGTACAAAATCATGAGAGGTATAGACAGGGTGGATAGCAAGAGGCTTTTTCCCAGAGTGGGGGATTCAATTACTAGAGGACATGAGTTCAAAGTGAAAGGGGAAAAGTTTAGGGGGGATATGCGTGGAAAGTTCTTTACGCAGAGGGTGGTGGGTGCCTGGAACGCGTTGCCAGCGGAGGTGGTAGATGCGGGCACGATGGCGTCTTTTAAGATGTATCTAGACAGATACATGAATGGGCAGGAAGAAAAGAGATACAGACCCTTAGAAAATAGGCGACATGTTTAGATAGAGGATCTGGATTGGCGCAGGCTTGGAGGGCCGAAGGGCCTGTTCCTGTGCTGTAATTTTCTTTGTTCTTTGTTCTTTAGTAAAATGTCTGTAGGCACCTCATGGGACATTATCAAACAAAATTTGACACAGATCTATAGGGAGACATTAGGATGAGCTAGGTCAAAGAGGTAGGTTTTAGGCAACACCTTAAAGGAGGAGAGAAATAGGTGGAGACATTTAGAGAGGGAATACTAGAAGTCAGGGACTCGGCGGCTGAAGGCACAGACATTGGTGGTAGTACGAATAAAATCAGGGATGCTCAAGAGGCCAGAATTAGAGGAGCGCAGATATCTCAGAGGTTTGCAGGGCTGGAGGAGGTTACAGAAATAGGAGGGGTGAGTTCATGGAAGGATTTCAAAACTGAAAAGAATTTTAAAATAGAGGTGTTGGAACAAGAGCCAATGTCGGTTAGTGAACACAGAGGTAATGGGTAAACAGGAATTGCTGTAAGTTATGATATGGGCAACAGAGTTTGGATTAGCTGAAGTTTATGCAGGGCAAAAGACAGGAGAGCATTGGAATAGTCAAGTGTAGAGGCTACAAAGCATGGATGAGGATTTCAGCAGCAGATGAGCAGAGGCAGGAGTGGAGTTGGGTGATGCTATGGAGGTGGAAATAGGCAGTTTTGTTGATGGGTTAGATATGTGGGCAGAAATTCAACTCGGTCAAATATAATCGCAAGGTGGCGAAAAGTCTGGTTTAGCCTCAAACAGTTGCTAGGAAGAGTGATGGAGTTGGTGGCTAGGGAAGAGAGTTTGTGGCGGGGAGTGAAGACAATGACTTCAGTCTTCCCAATATTTAGTTGGCGCAAATTTCTGCTCATTCAACACTGGATGTTGGACAAGCAGTGTGACAAATTAGAGACAGCGGAAGGGTCGAGAGTGGTGATGGTGAGGTAGAGCTGCATGTCATCAGTGTATATGTGGAACCTAATATGCTTTCGGATAATCCTGCTGAGGGGAAGCATGTAGATGAGAAATAGGAAGGGGCTGTGTATAAATCCTTGGAGGACTCGAGGTAATATTGTGGGAGTGGGAAGAGAAGCCATTGCAGATGATTCTCTGGTTGTGATTAGATAAGAATGGAACCAGGCAAGTGAAGTCCCACCCAACTGGACGACAGAGGAGAGGTGTTGGAAGAGGATAATGTAGTCAACTGGCCAAGTGTGTCAAAGGCTGAAGACAGGTCAAGATGGACAGGGAGCTTTAGTTTATCACAGTCACATAGGTTGTCATTTACGACTTTGATTAAAGCTGTTTCAGTACTGTAAGGGCGGAAACCTGATAGGGGGGTTCAAACCAACATTCCCTCCAATTTTGGCTCGAGTGCATGGGTAATTTATTTAAGTGCATAACCCCTTTAATTTTTTTTTGCGTGGCCAAGCACGCGCTATAACATAAAGGGGTTGACTTGTGCATGGCCTACATGGGACTTTTGGGTTGCGGCTGCCCAGCCTACAGGGCACATTGGTTTAAACACAGAGTTGCAAGAAAGATGGGCATGGATTTGGAGGCGACAACGTGATTAACGACTTTGGAGAGGAAGGAGAGGTTGTACATGGGACGGTAGTTTGCAAGAACAGAGGGATCAAGGATAGGAGTTTTGGCAATGATGGCAGATTTGAATGGGACGGGGGGATGCAGTATCTGAGGAAAGGAAACCATTAACAATATTAGCTAACATGGAGGCCAGGAAGGAAATTTGTGTGGTCAGCAGTTTAGTAGGAATAGGGTTGAGGGAGCAGAAGTTGGGTCTCATGGTAAAAATGAACTTGGAGAGGGCATGAGTGGATATAGGAGGGAAACTAGAAAAAAATATGAATTCAAGGCTCAGGAGACATTTGGCCTGATGGATTAGGGGAAGGGAGAGGAACATGAGAGGCTGCTGATCTCCATCTTAGTAGCAAACAAGTCCATGAGCTCCTTACACTTGTTGTTGAAGGTGGAGGAGGCAGGGAAGAGGAGTTTAAGAAGACAGTTTGTAGTGGAGAAGAGAAGCCGGGAGTTACTTTTGCATCCCAGGATGAACCTATACAAATTACAGACTCTACACAAACTAGAGTATCTGAGTCAGTTTTGAAGTAATCTGTTGCAACACCACATACTTGATAGAGACATAGTTATAGCAAATATTAGACATTAGTTTTTGTTCAGAGATACAGCACTGAAACAGGCCCTTCGGCCCACCGAGTCTGTGCCGACCATCAACCACCCATTTATACTAATCCTACATTCCTACCATCTACCTATACTAGGGGCAATTTATAATGGCCAATTTACCTGTCAACCTGCAAGTCTTTGGCTGTGGGAGGAAACCGGAGCACCCGGCGAAAACCCACGCAGTCACAGGGAGAACTTGCAAACTCCGCACAGGCAGTACCCAGAACTGAACCCGGGTCGCTGGAGCTGTGAGGCTGCGGTGCTAACCACTGCGCCACTGTGCTGCCCTACGTTGCCTGCGTTGACCATCAGAGACATCCAGCATTAGATTAACTATATCCCATCATAGATCAGTTGTGTTTGAATAGTGGGGTGAATAGCTATAGAGAATGGGACCATCTGTCAAGTTTCTATCATGCTCATTGTGATATTGAATTGCTACTTTGCTCTGAGTAGACATAGGAACAGTACAGCAATCAGATAAATTAAGGGGAAAGAAAGTTTAGAGACAGTACTTTTTATTCAAAAGAGCGAACTGTCACCTTCCTTGTATTAAATATTCAAAATTACTTAACGAATTGGCACGATGGTTGGTGCCTAGGAAAATAGTGTATCATACCTCTATCATATGCAGGCATGTTACATAACAAGATATAGGCTGAAGTTATGCCCCTCTGTAAACAGCAAATTACATAATATCTTGAAATATGCTGTATATGATATATACAGGAATGTTTTTCCTCCATAAATGGGGCATATTATATAAAATTTACAAGGATCTTCTGCATATCACTAATGGCATCATATAAAAGGTACAATGACAATTTTTGATGCAAATCATGTTTTAGCGGCTATATATTTACAAGGACAGCAATATTGCTTTAAGAAACAAAACACTCATGCTTATGTTCTCTGATCGCAAACTGTTTTTATAACTGTGCTCTTCACCACTCTGCACGCTCTGTTCAACAGCTGCTCTTATGACCAAGCAATTAGAACAGGCCATTTATTCATAGAAATGGTTGAATTATTCTTTATACATCAATACTGCACATGTATTAAAAACAGAAACTAGTTTGCTTTGTAAATTGAAAACAAACTACTCTCGCATTGAACAGCCTATTATGACTTTTTATGTAATACATCTGTATAATCTCTTTCTTATTGTCTGATTCAGATTTCTTAATGTCACTTCATTTAATCTTGGTACCTGGAGGATCTCTGTCAGAATGATGTAAATGATGTTCCATATCACACATGGTTTTGGGTTGTTCTTCATTATCTGAGGGTACAAAGAGCTCCTTGCATGTCAAGTTTAATAACTGTGCAGTGATAGACAATCAAACAGCATTATCAATTATTCCATAGCAACATTTCCATTTTGTGTTACAGCAGATACTACCTGGGTATGAAGCAAATAACTCCCACAGAATCTGCAAGACTGTATCACCGAATGAGTATAGATAAGAATATAAGAAATAGGAGCAGGAATAGGCCATGCGGCCCCCATAAGCAGGCTCCGCCATTCAATAAGATCATGACTGATCTAACCTACTGCACTTTCCCGCCCTATCCCCATATCCCTCTCGTTAAAATAAAACATGCAGCCATATTGAGCTCACCTACAGTGAGACTTGCCTTCTGCTTCATTTGGAAGGATGGAGAGTTCCTCTGATTGCTATCTATTCACAACATCATAAATCAATGGCAGGATTTCCTCAAGACATTGATTCTCACCAAATGATTTATGCATTCTTTTCAAATGCTTTTAAAACTTTTTTTTAGAAACAGCAACATGTGATATTGTCCCATTGTCACTAATACATAGTAGCTTGACGATATCTTTCCCCCACTGTATGGTTTTGGTAGCTGATGTTAGGACATGTTCTACTTTCATTTCAGTGCAGATCTTCACTTGAAGATTCATACAGCTGATGGAATGTAAATTGTTGCAGATGAAATATTGCATTTTTTAATAGAGGATAGCAAAATACTGGGATTGTGTTACAACCTAAAACACAAACATACTTTTTAACAATAATTTTAATTAAACAGTGTATTTATTAAACATGCCAAATCCTTCCACTTTAGTAATTATTGTTATTTTTCCTTTACCCTGTTAGCCACTAAGACAATGACTGTTTAGTTGGCTGTGTTGCCTCACATTGCATAATAGGAAAAGTACATCTTTACACTGTTAGGTATGATACCAAACCAGTGGAGTATAGTAGAAAAGAAGTGTTTTATTGGAAAGTGATATATATTTCCAGGACTATTATACCTCTGTAAATGGAATTTATATACAAGAATGTTATGCAGCATGAAACAGGCTGGAGTACTATACCTCTGTAAATGGATTAGATTACATAAAATGCATAAGCATGATGCATTCAGTGTCATGCTAGGCCCCCACCTGCCAAGAATGAGGCACATTAATTTTGTCATGAACATTGATTTTAAACTGTTACTGGAGTGAAGAAAGGACTTGTTAAACAGACCAGTCATGGCTGGAAAAGACATTTGCATATTAACAGACTATTTGGAAGGACAAAGCAGCCATTCCCTGACACATTCAACCCACAATGGACTTTTGATCACTAGATGTTGAAGGTGAGAGAGCTCACATTCCAAGTTGACTGCTAAGATGGCGGAATACACAAACTGACATGGTCAAACCAGCTAGTCACATGACTAACCTGCTGGGCAACCTGAGTTTTTTGAATTTGTACAAACAGTTTGGGCAGAAATCAGATTTCTCCTGGACTGAGAAGACCTCTCTCCTGTCTGCTCCCATCTCGTTCTCAAAAGCCTCTGAATCCATTGAAGACACATGAACCCTAATAGAGAGAAGTCTTCTACAGCGAACAAGGTTTAAGAAGAATACTATCAGTCTTTATTTAGCCTACAATCAAGGACTCGACAGTGAGCTCGAAGAACTGTAACCATAACTCTTTACCCTGTTAGCCAGGGTAAAGGAAACTCAAACTTTCCTACTTTATTTTTCTTCTCTTTTCTGTCTCTATTTGCATGTGTATCGTGTATGCATGCTAGCGTGGGGTGCGGCATGTATCCGTAGGCAATAACCGAATTAGAGTTTAAGTTTAATAAATTTCAACTTCTCTTCTTTAAACCTAAGAGAGCCTGTTTGTGCTGGTTTCTTTGCCTTATAATAGGAAAGCGGTGAACAAGGATTCATCAAGGGGAAGCTAAAAACACGGTGTGTTTAAAATTAAACCCTGTTACAGTAAGACCAGGTGAAGGCTGAAAGGGAGCCCTAGACCTCTTTCTCACCTGGTCATAACATCAAGGGTGGTCTTGTCATGTTGCTACACTTTCCCTCGCTACTACCCCACACAGACTTTGACTCACAAGTTGGGTGTAACGTTGTAGAAGGATTCGCAGGCTAAATAAAGCCTGATAGGGACTGTGACGTGAGCACTCCTTTTGTGGCCCCCTATTCAGGAATGATGTCAGGAAACACTTTTCCACACAAAGGGTGGTAAAACTGAGATTGATACATTTTGTTTAGGCAAGAGAATTAAAGATTACGAAACCAAGGCAGGTAGATGGAGTTAAGATACAGATCAGTCATGATCTAACTGAATGGCGGAATAGGCTGGAAGGGCTGAAAGGCGTATTCCTGTTTGAATGTTACACCTCTGTAGACAGGATATATTTTATAAAATCCAAAAGGCAGTTATGCAGTAATATAATATACTTGTATTTGGTGAATTATTATATAAACAAAGGCATTACAAATTAATTTGCTAAATCATCCATTAATATTACGAATATAAATTTTAAGGTTAATATGTGATTGCTGTTTCTATGTATGGAGCTGTCACAGGTCACGCAAATGCTTCCTAGACATTTCAATGGATGAATGAGAATGACCTTTACTTAACTTCACCTTTAAGGCCATGCCCTTATCAGCCATTGCTGGTGGATACGTCAAAAATTCCCTTTTGCAAACTGAAGGCACCTCATAAATGCACGCAACTACAAATTTGCTGCAATGTGAATTTTTATTTAGTTAGGGATAAAGCCTCCTCTACTTTTGTGCTTTAGCTTTTTAATATCTGAGGACTACACACCATCCCTGATTTGGATAACTGAAGCCAAGCCATGACTACTGTCAAGCTTTAGGAGGATAGTGAGGTAGTGGATCCCCAAGAATATAAGGGGCAGAAACTCCTCCTGCTGATTTTTTATTATACATGAATAAGAAAGGTGATTTCTTGGTTTGCAGTGATGGTGATTATTTTGCCAAAATTATGGGCAGGAGGAACTTCCTCTCCAAATCTCTGAAATTTCTTCCAGACCAATTAAAATCAGTCCAGCAAATACTCAGGATATCAGCTTATCATTAGGATTTGTATTAGTCATCATTGACTAGTTACATTCCACTTGATATTCCACTATTCCAGCAACACAGGAAATATTATCCATAGAATATTTTATCACCTCTATCTATAGTTATTATTCCACTGTTCTTAAAGGTGTATTTCTTCAACTTTTTTTTAAAGGAGTTAAACAATATGACCTTAACCGCTTTTAATGGAATGATATTCTATGTATTTTGTTTCTGTGTACATGCACATTGCATCAATTAAATGTTTTACTATATAATGGGTAGATCAGATAGTGGAATGGCACTTAGGATATTGCAGGGGAAATAGGATAGAAGTGGTAGATGAAATCATGAGGTGAAAACTGTGATATGTTCAATAATCTGATGACTGTTTATAATATTTGTCAGTTCCGAAGAAGGGTCACTGACCCGAAACGTTAACTCTGCTTCTCTTTCCACAGATGCTGCCAGACCTGCTGAGTGATTCCAGCATTTCTTGTTTTTGTGACTGTTTATAATATGCTGGCTCAGAATTGGTCCCAAATTGAAATATAGTCCAGAAGTGGGTTTAATTGAGGCATTAAGCTGACAAAATATATACAGTCTGCACAAGTTAATCACTGAGTTCTTTTTTACAGGTTTTAGATCTGATCAAGGGATACAAGTTAATAATATGTTTTTAATTGTTCATGCAAAATGCCAAGCTTTGCTAGTTTACAGGAGATACAAAGCAAGTAATACTCTGCTCAAAACCTGTTCTCATTTGTGTTGGCCTGATATTCTGTTTGGTACAGTATTAGGAATGAGTACTGCAGTGGGGATTGATTTGGGGTTCAGTCATTCCAACTTTCAGATAGCTGGGAAGTTGAATTCTGATCCCAATACTGAATAAGCCTTTCTTGACCACTAGAGAAGACAAGCACCACTGAACCACTACACCCCTAAGAATCAGGCACATCCAATCAAGCAACGACAACAACAAAACTGCCAAAACAGTCCAACAATATGGATTCACATGTACCTCTTGGAAGAGCTAGATTCTCGTTTCACCTCTCCCTAAAACATAAGACTACTTATGCTGCTGTGACTGAGGTATCAAGGACCGTGAAGTAAAATGAACTTTGTTGACAGCATACCAGCTACACACCTTCAAAGGGAAACTGTGACCTTTTGTATCATGTGCCATCTTAGGTGGATTGAGAAGCTGTTCTGTTTGAAAGCAACACGGACTACTTAGCCAAACCAAAGGACAACCCAATATTTGCTGTACTGTCGGAAGTGCTGTCTTTCAAATTAGATGTCATGCTGAGGCCCCATCTGTGCTGTCAAGTGGATGTAAAGGATCCCATGGAACTATGTTGAAAAAGAGCAGGGGAGTTAGATCGAGTGTCCTGGCCAATATTTATCCCTCAATCAACATCACTAAAAAAACAAATTATCTGATTATTATCACATTGTTGTTTGTTCTGTATGCAAATTGGCTGCTATGTTTCCTACATTAGTGGGAAAGTAATTCATTGATTTTAAAATGCTTTCGGATGTCCTGCGGTTATGTAAGCTGCTGTATAAATGCAAGTCTTTCTTTCTTCTTTCAATATACATTGTAGGAAGGAATGTTTTCCGTTAATGGCAAATTTACTTTCCTTTCATTGGCGAGTTTCTGATAAGCTCCAGAACCTAATCTCCAATAATTTTTGCATACTATAGTGCTGTTTGATTTCAGTGTGAAACATCTTCACCTAATCATTTGGAGCCCTGTGTTTTGTTTGTAAATTGATTTTTTATTAATAATCTGTGTTCCATATGTATTTTTTATTGACAATGTTACAGTCAAGTGAGGAGGAGTCGAAGGGCATCCCTCTTTTTCCTCACCTTGCTTGACCACAACAGGTTTAATTCTTACTTAAAGTGAATGTACTGGCCAAATCAGTAGGTGTTTGATTACTTACTTGCTATGACCATAGCAAGAACCAACCAGACAGGTTTCTTGAGTTTAACAAAAAAACAGGTTAACTTTATTGTGGCTAAACCGAACTAATGAAAATAATAAACTATGCGCTAACTTTCACACACACACTTTCACACACACACAAATAGGTTACAGAGTGGGGAAAGGTAAGTTCAGTTAGAGTCCATAGAATAAAAGGGGTATACAGTCTGTGGGGTTTGGTGATTTGGCTGGCTTCTAGCTGAATTTGGTGGTTCTGAGGCTTTTAGTTTGAAGAGGTAGATGACTGGTTCACTGGGTCTCTTGGAGACAGTGATGCAGATGATTTCCTCCAATGGGGTTTCTGATTGTAGCTGGAGTGTGCAAAGGTGGTCAGTCAACAGGCAGAGTTCAAAGCTTGTAAGCTGAAATGGAGAGAGGGAGAGACCCCCACTTGGGTTTGCACGTGCCAGAGTCCAGAAACTTCTCCTTGCTGCTGTAGAGAAACACGAGCTTAAAACCACAGATGGGGAGGAGCTTGTCACATGTGATTCACACTGGTAGCAGTGTTTCTTTTCTTGCTAAACAAGAACAGGTATTTCCCTTAAACTTCCTGGGTCTTTGGTTCTTGCTGGGAGGAGCAGCCATTTCATCTCCACCTCACAGGGCTTGCAATTTAGGATACAGTGTTGCTGCCAGTAAAGTCCTTTCATCTGTTCTCCTTTAAATTTCTTCAAATACTATAAATTCAAATCTTCAGTCATAGAGGTTAACTTTATTTACACTTACAGCACAGAAAGAAGCCATTCGTCCCATCGCGTCTATGCTGGCTCTCCACAGAGCTATCCAGTCAGTCCCACTTCCCTGCTCAATCCCCGTAGCCCAATGAAATTGTAAAACATAAGCTTGTTTTCTTTTACAAAAGCTACCTCATATGCTGAGTTAGTTGGCATCAGCTACCTTAGTAAAGTGGATATTGCAGTTGGCTTCAGTGCCCTGGGGTAGGGAGGGGAAGAAAAATAGATTCAAACACTATCTAATAACCTGCTGGAAAATATAGACAGGGTAAGGCTGAACTGTGCTACTTGTCACTGCTCAATTTTGGCGCTCAGACATAAAAGGTGGCCACTTGGGCAGGGTATCAGAGGGCTGCCAGCCTCTACTGATGCCTGGGACAATAGCTTCAAGAAAGCATGGGAAGACAGTGGGAGCTGAATCAGTGCTGCTGTTTTGACTCAAGCACTGACTGTGATCCATGGCATCTGAGTTAGAACTGTTCTCTAGCATCTGTCTCTCCTTCTGTCGCAGCAAGGTCACTTTGGATGTACTCCAATATTCCAAGCTTGTTGAGGATTCAGTGATGGTGATAGGGCAGTAAATTAGAAATCTGCCTTGCACTTTGAGGTTATGATGGCATAAACGCCTCCTCTGTCTGTTGTAAAGGATCCTATATGAAATACACTTTACACTTGTCAACATCAAAGCTACCTCTTTCTTGTTTTGGTATCATCTGTAAATTTGCCCAGTATGTGTTGAGTTTCTGAATTTCAGTCTGAGGCATCCGACTTCCTTCACACTTTGATATAACTCCACTAATGAGCATTCATTGTTTCCTAACCTTCATCCAGTCTCTTATCCATTCCTAGGGTTTATTCTGAATCCCCACAGCTCTTACTTTAATTAACAAGCTTTGACGTGAAACTCTATCAAAAGGCTTTTGGAAATGCACCACGTCGTAGGGCTCACCACAGTCCACTTGAGTTGCCACTTCTTCAGAGAAGTCAAAGAGGTTGATTGGATAGAATCTTCCCTTTCTGAATCCATGCTGACTGCTGTTAACCAGATTGTTGTTGCATGGACGATTTTTGTTTTTACTTCTGCTAATTGATTCCACTATTTTAAATGGAATGGAAGGAAGACTAATAAGTCTGTAGTTGCCTGGAACACCCTTTCTGAATATGGACATTATGCTAGTCTATTTCCAATCTACTGGTACCTGAAAGTGTCCAATGACCCTCTCATAATGATTGTCAGTGCCTTCCATTATAGAAGAAATTCTGAGGAAAATTGTTATTGACATGGAGACCTTCAAGTTAAGTCTATGAGGCTGCTCTGGAAACATGTTGCTCTAGAGAACAATACTATAAGCTGAGAATGTAGCTGTTCCAGTGGGTGGTGCGGCTTCTCATGATTGGTTGTCACCAGAATAGACTGTCATACCCTGTTAAGGCTTTCTGTGTTGGGGAGAAACTTGAAATTTTCTTTTGGAAAATGAAGGGGCACTTTCTTCCCTTTTCAGTTTGTTTTAATGGGGAGATGGGATATAGATAGATTAGTTCTGCACTGTGAATTTAGCATTTGACAATATTTTGAATAATTTTGTTTTTGAGTTTTAATATTACAAAAAAATCACCCTCATCTTTCTCAGGGAAAAATATACAACTGATGTTTGTAGAGAAGTTAAAAAATATATAGTTTTTTAGCCAATTGTCTATAATAAAATAAAGTTTATGTTTTTGGTTATGGCTTATTTCTTATCTATAACCTCAAGTGAGGCCTAAAAGATGTTGGCCACAGTAAACCAGTAAAACAGTAATTGGTAATAAATTTTGAAGCACAATTTAAACACTGCTCTTGCTAACTCTCTTTTACTATATGAGCTGAATGGTTATAAATCAAGTTTCTTTAGATTAGATTTTTTAGATTAGAGATACAGCACTGAAACAGGCCCTTCGGCCCACCGAGTCTGTGCCGAACATCAACCACCCATTTATACTAATCCTACACTAATCCCATATTCCTACCAAACATCCCCACCTGTCCCTATATTTCCCTACCACCTACCTATACTAGTGACAATTTATAATGGCCAATTTACCTATCAACCTGCAAGTCTTTTGGCTTGTGGGAGGAAACCGGAGCACCCGGAGAAAACCCACGCAGACACAGGGAGAACTTGCAAACTCCACACAGGCAGTACCCGGAATCGAACCCGGGTCCCTGGAGCTGTGAGGCTGCGGTGCTAACCACTGCGCCACTGTGCCGCCCACTTGTTCCCAATATATACTGTTGTGCATTTTACAATAAATTGGCTAAAAGTGCCCTTTTGCAAATAAGCAGTGTAATCCTCCAGGGCAACGGAAGTGGAAGTGCTTTATTTTTTGTTCATTTGATCTGCAATCTGCAAACATATTTACTGTGTGGCCAGGAAATTTACATATGCTAGATGACTAATGAAGACAAAAACATCTGTTTTTACAGGTGTCAGCTATTGCAAATTACAGTCTTGTTCATTGAGCTTTTAGTGGTGATTGTCCAATGTTACTGAAGGTCTCTGCTATTTGGGCAGTTTGAATTGAATTACTGTGGGGTAGGGCTGTGATTTTGGGGAGGGGGGAGGGGAGTTCGGTGTTGATAGGCAGTGCAATAATTGACTAAAACCAGCTGCTGGTTACCAGAAACAGTCATGTGAGCTGATGAAACATGACCATAATTAATAATGAAATACCTTTTAATGCAAATAAAAGTAATAAAAATAATAATAAATATACAAGTAAATAATAATAATTGAATATACAAACCCATTCTGAGAGAGCTTAGGATCTGTAGTGATGATGCTCCAAGGCTGGTAATGGGCCTCACTCAGATCAGGACAGCATCCAGGCCCTGAAAAAATTACATCCTCTGGAAGTTGATAGTTCTAAACCGTTACCTATGATGATAGCCAGTCTGACCTGTAGTACTATTCTTCCTATTTGTTTATATCTTTCCATGCGATTCTGCAGGAATCTCTCATGCTTTCTTTTCAACATTTTTCTAATTTTCCCCACCAGGTATTAGAATCTCTCTGGATGGATGAATTGAGATGGGCCTATTGGCCTGTCTCATTTTTGTGATTTTTGAGTACTTTTTTTGCTCATGAAGATGAAGGATGTTAACCTGGGAAACAGGATAGTTTCACCCCAGGTCAGCTAGAGCATAGGTAACAGCATAGTAAAGCTCCCTCTACTATACCCCCAATCTCCTAGACTGCACTAATAGAACATAGGCATATAGGAACAGGCATAGGCCATTCAGCCCTTGAGCCTATTCTGCCATTCAATGAGATCATGGGTGACCTGCTCCCTAACTCCATCCACCCACCTTGGTTCCATGTCCCTACTACCATTTGGCTAGCAAAATTCTATCTATCAATTTTAAAATTATTAATTGAGCTAACATTTTCTGCTTTTCTCAGGAGAGAGACGCACACTTCTTCCATCCTTTGCTTGAAGAAGTGTTGCCTAACTTCTCTCTTAACTTTAAGACTATGTCCTCTTGCCCTGACCTCTGATAACAGCGGAAGAAGTCTCTCTCTATCTATGCTATTAATTCCTTTCAAAATCTTAAAAATTTCAATCGAATCACCCCATAACCTCCTATATTCCAGTGAATATTAGTCTAGTTAATGCAATCTGTCCTCCTAATCTAACCCTTGGAGCCCTGGTAACATTCTGGCGAATCTGTGTTGCACTCCTTTCAAGGCCAGTATATCTTTTCTGAATTGAACAGAACTGAACACAGTATTCCAGATGTGGTTTAACTAGGGCTTTGAATAGCTGTAGCAAAACTTCCTTGGCTTTATATTCTAACCCTCTAGATAAAGATTAACTGTGACTTTCTTACACCAGTGAGAAACTTAGAGAGAGGCAATCCTCTTTACAGGTTCAATAACTGACAATAATCTGAACCTGGCTGGCTTGACTTGGCTTTTCTCCCACCTCCACTATCCTGCCCTGGTAGATGCCAATCCATGGCATGAGAGTATCTGTAAGTGGGCAGTGTGTATTGAGTCAGCTAAATTCAGCATCTGTGCACAATGTCAATGATCAATGTCTTGTGAAATGCAAATATTAACAGGTATTCTATAACTTGTAACTGAGACATTGGAGGTAGACCTCTGTACTATGCCGATGCAATACTATTTTTAAACCAGTAGTGCTGTACACAGAAACCATCTTTGCAACTTCTGGGTGGCCCTGCAGATCTGCCAATATCTAGTGCCAAATGCCTTCTGCTGATAGAGATTGCTGGCTGACAAGCTACAAGTGCTTGGCACTGCCCCGTTGTATTTCCCAACACCATCCTATCTCATGTTAACGAATGCAAAACTTACAGCTGCACAAAGTGAATCATAACCATGGGCAACAGACTCAAGTATCCATGAGTGCTAGTTTCCAAGCCCACGACTGCAGCACTGTGAAGTGAGCATCTTAACTGCCTCATTACTAAGAGGCTAATATGGCCATGAGCTGATAATGTGATTCATCAATCATACAACAAAAAAATACATAGCAGTGATACTGAGCTTCAGCTCCTACTGATTTGAAGTGACATGATTCATCTCAGTAGCTGATAGGATGTCTAATTTTGGACAATATTACTCATGCTGTTGACTGAAAGGTGTCACGAATCATAATGTTAAGTGGCACTGGAAACAGGCTTTCCAGCTTGTAAGCCAGAAATTTCAATAAACAAAGGGAAGGCAGTTGAGAAGTGTACAAGATTGTGGCAGGAGTGAAAGAGTAACCAAAAATAATGAACCTAGTCTTTTAGTCTCTTTGCACAAATCTATTGCTTTTCTGCTACAGAGAAGGCAGTATGAAGGGTCAAGGTGCATAGTGCAGATACCACTAAATTTTGAAGGGTTGATGCAGCAGAGGAATAAGTTTAGTAAACCAATCATCATAGAAATAATACAAGATAAGCAAGACTGGAATTTTACACTCCCCAAAAGAGCGGGCCGGTGGCAGGGGTGGGGGTGGGAGGTGGATTTTACGGGCGGCTGAGGCCTCAGAAAAGCCGCCTGATAAAGCTAGACGGCCTTCTGGCAGCCTGGGGAAGGGGCGCCCTCTTGATAGGGCACCCTGTGCCCCACAGAGGGCCACCCCAAACGCCCCCAATGCCCAACATGCCCCCAGTCTTCCTAACTAACCCCCCTTGCCTCACTGGGGCCAGATCGATTGCACCCCCGGGAAGCCCCAAAAACTTGCCTCTCTTCCAGTGCTCTCTCTCATCTTCATCCTGAAGCTGGGTTGCAGTCCCAGCAGTGGCCATCGCTCCCGGTGGCGCTGCTGGGACTAAGAGCTGCCAGCCCGCTGATTGGCCGGCAGCTCCATTAGGTGGGACTTCCTGCCTCAATGAGGTGGAAGTCCCATGCAAGACCAATTAAGGGTCTGAGGGCCGTAAAATCTGGGCTGAATCCCCAGGTCTGGCAGAGGCAGGACCCCCACCGGCTTATTGGCCGGTGGATGGCTTCCCCACTCCCCTCCCCATTGCCCTCTGCCCATCATAAAATCCAGCCCTTTGTGTCAGAGAGAGAGAGGTTGGGAACTAGAGGTGAGGGGATTGGCTATCCGATGCCCAACCTTTTCATGGGGTAGATCTTGACTTTATGCTATAGGGTAAAACAGATTCCATTAAATTCAATGGAAATAAATATTGAGAGATATTAAGTGGGCTGCCCACTCAGTATTAACCATTTTACACTATCACACAAAGTCAAAATTACTTCCTGGTATCTTGTCCAGGAGTGTGAGTGAGAGCGTTGGAAATGCATCTCTAATATGGGAGTAGTATTCAAATCTTGGCAAGGCATCAACTTTTGAGAGAGTTGAAATATAGTTCTTGCGGTTTGGTGACGTTTATTATCTTCCAGCTGATTGATGGGAATAGAACAATATTCTATCCATTGTCAACACTGAGCACTCTCAAATGAGGAGCAGTATAACTTGATGCAAAATACTTTGCCTCTACCTCCAGAAGAACAACCTGTACAGCATCACTGTGACATTTCTATTCCTTGTCATTGGGTTTTCGTGTAAGAACCAAGAACAAGGGGATATAATCTTAAAAGTAGAGTTAATCCATTCAGGAGTGAAATCAGGAAGCATTTTTACGCACAGAAGGCTGTGGGATCTAAGGCAATTAGACTTTAAAAACTGAGATAAATAATTCTTTAGTTAAGGCTATCAAGAGATGTGGAGCAAAGGCAGGTAAATGTAATTGATCTAATTGAACAATGGAGGAGGTTCAAGAGCTGAAGGGCCTACTCCTGTTCTTAATGGTCCTGAGAGATTACAAATTAATGCAAAATTAGGGTACAGTGTTGAGATCACTGCTGTTTATCATTCTTGTAAGTGATTCAGACAGGAGTTAGTTCAAAGCTGTATCAATTTCCGCATGACTCCAAACTGGAACCAATGTGCATGAATTCTGTGTGAATTTTAGATGCTGGACATGAGGATTGAAAAGTGGCAAATGCAATTTAATGGAGATAAATATAAAGTGATAAAATTCAGCAAACAGCTGCTACTGTTTTTTCATCACTCTTGTAAGTGAGACCCAACTCCCCATATCTTCGAGATCTAGGTTAGCTTTTGGTAACACATAGATAGACAAATGGAAAACCTGCTTGGCAATTTCTTTTAACTACTGGGTTATCTTATCTCTCCAATGCATTTCATTTCAGTCTGTGAAGGCCCTGTTTAAAGTTTAAACAAGGAACAAATGTGTCATGCAAATAATAAACAAATTAATGGGCCAGATCTTTCTGGAGTGGGGAATTCCATGGCACATGCCACTGATTAGACTTTATGCTGCATCCTTCAGCTCAAATATAATTTGTGGCATAACTTGCTGGAAGTGGGAACTAATAATGGCATAGCAAGGAAATGGGAGTTTATTGAACAATGGAATCAACAGCCGATCTCCTTAGCTAATGAGATTTAAGGATTTAGAAAGGAACAGGAATGACGAGAAGGAGGGTAAATTAGAGTCAAATCAGGTACAGAAAGATAAATAAAAAGATGGAAAGAAAGATTGGTCTGAGAGAGAGAAAAAAGGCAGGAAGAAAAATTTAAAGTGTTTAAATATCAAAGAATTTATGCATACAGGAATTACACTCAACAATTTAAATTGTTCCCTTTCTGGGTGAGAGAGATTAATTAGCGTTGCATTAACAACTACCACATCATTAAAAGAGCATTTACACTGTTAGGTTTGGGTTTAAGCTCAAATTTTCTGCAACAAATTTAACAGGAAATTAATGTGAATTTCCAGCAAGTTCTTAAAAATAAGAGGGAGGGAGAAGCAAAAGTGCGGTTTGTGAAATGTAAATAACAGAGTGACGTAAATTGGCCAGCAAGTTTTGGAGATTCACAACTCTCAGCATATTCTTAATTCCCTGAACTTGGTGACCAATATCCATATTAAAGGATGAACTTTTGTGAGCCCACCGCTGTTCCTGCCAGTGGGCCTGGAAATGGGCAGTTCCCGAATGTGATGTGGATAGCCTTCCCACCTTGATCACCTGCCAGGCAGTCTTTTACATACTGGAAGCAATGGCCCATTACCACCATCCCAAACACGCGGTGGGAGGCGAGTCGGTGATTATGGTATCCGATGACTGCGGAGCATGTGCTGGTACCATATTTAAAGACCTGCCAGTCTTGCATTCACCCCTGCCTTAGAGTCAATGGCAGCTTTCAGTGTAACACTGAAAACATTGCTGAGCTCATTTATGGAACCCCCCCAACCCCCCGAGGAGGGCAGCAAAGGATGCCCGAGGCCAGACACCAGGCGGCCCCACTCTTTAGTGATGTCTCCATGCAGATTCTCCTCCAGGCTGCAAGGGAAAGGCGGGATACCCAGCGATGACCAGAAGAGATCCTCCCGCCTGACCAAGCAAGCCTGGGTGGAAATCGCAGATGAGGTCAGCAACCTGTGGTCACCCAATGGAACTGGGGTCCAGTGCAGGAAGAGGGTCAATGAACTCCTGCGTTCGGCCAAGGTGAGTGCTCCATAACTCTCTCTACTTTTTGAGGAATGCATGTGACTATGCGGGAGGGTTCACGACTTGGGGAGGGTAGCAAAACAGCGGCAATGGCAGAGGGTCTAGGGTATTACCTCACCCTGACAGGTGCATGGCTGCATCTCGGTCACAGGCCACTGTCCTTCATAGCTCACCCCCATTAACTCCCCTGATGGTGTGGTGGCTTGAAAGATATCAGATGCCTCAATAGGAGATGAGGGCTGACAAAATATCATATTGATCTCAGTGCCAATCTACAATCTCCATCCTTCCTCTTGCAGGACAGGAGAACGCTCAACAGGAGGGAGACGGTCCGGACTGGTGGAGGAGTTCCTGATCTGCATCCTCTCACCACCGCCGAGGAACAGACCCTGAAGCTGACAGGCACCCGATGAGGCTGTGCAATCTTGGATGGGGAGACTGGAGTCCCTGCGCAAGAGGGTGAGGATTGGCTGCCATCGGCATACGCAATAATGTTGGAGACCCACATCACGCATGGTTGATATGATGAGATCTGCACAGCCTAACCCACACACGTTTGTGTTCTCTCACGCAGATCGGCATGCCCAGGAGACTGCAGCTACAGGGGGACATTTGTCCACCTCTGTAAAGGAGGACCACTCAGAGGATGCACTGTCCCATGACTCTCCTGCACCTTCCACCAGTGCAGATACTTTCACCTCGATGGGTAACTGCTCAGTTGTAGAATCAGGGTCACAAGTTGGTGAGAGCACCACACATATACCTGAGCAGCTGGCTGAGGCTGAGACCTCTGTGGGTGGCTGGCCCATGTTGAACCCCAGGCTGATGTCGAGCCTCTGACGTTGATAGCACTGGGCATGCTGGAGAAGTAAGGCAACATCTACTGAAAATGCCAGAGGCCATGCCCAGCCATGAGCGGACAACGGAGGAGCTACCATGTCTCAGGGGTGTGAGTGCATGGCTTTCTCCATCAAGTAGTTGACGACTCTCATGGAGAGCCAGATCCCACAGATGCGCACAGACCCTGCACACCATCACCTTGGCCACGAGCTCAACACAGCAGTGGCAAAGTGACAGAAGGATTAGGAGCCTGGAGACTACTCCCACTCCTCGTCCTTCTCTGGTGAGCAAGCAGGTTCAAGTGAGCTGTGAAAGGGAGGAGGACCTCCTTGGCTGGGGGCTGCACTCAGGGCGCTCTGAGAGTGGACAGCGGCTCATCACCCCCTCAGCCAGTGAGCCCAGCTCCAGCAGCTGCAAAGCCTGAGGAGAGTCCTGCACCAGTGCAGGAAAGCCTCAGTCAGCCGGGGCCTTCCAGGCCTCAGGCAGCCAGAGGACGCCTCCCAAAGTCCCCACAGGCCAAGGGGTATCCTGATCAGCCCAGCTGCTGTCACAGGGATCACACTGCGTAGGAGCACTTGCAAACATATTAAAAAATACCACCTAGCCACACTTTGGGTCTCACAGGTGTTTCTAATATGTTCTGTAGGAAATAATTAAAAAAATCATTAACCTTCATTGTCTGAAAGACATGTGCCATTATGCCTTAACTGCGAGCACCTGTCTTTCTCCTCCCCCCTTACAGCAATGCCAGTGTGAGCATACCCCTCATTACGACGCCAAAGTGAAGCGAACCCTCATTAACATATGCTCTTCATGGGCACTAGTGATCATTACAGCTGGTTGCAAGACAGGGATAACAAATGGAAAAGAGGCAACAGAGTTCATGCATTAACGTGAGCCTTTATTTGACTTTCTGTGATTGGGCGTCAGGGTGGCTGGAAACGGGACATTGGGAGTTGTCTCCTGCCTCATTTGCATGTCGCTCAACCTGTTTGCGCAGCGTCTTCATCCATTGCTGCTTGCCCCTCTCCCTCCTCTGCATCCCCCTTGTTGGTGGATGAGTGTCGCTCAGGCATTTATTGTCATGCAAAACCTCCCCCTCCTCTGCTGCAGTGCTAGGGTTCCTCACAGGCGTAAGAAGCCAAGTCTTCAGTGGGTAGTCCTTGTCCCCGAGAGTCCATCTCTGAATGCAAAAAGGGCGCCTGAAAAGCTGTGGCACCTGGGACTGTTGAAGTATGTCGGCCTTGTGGCTGCTTCCTGGAAAGCGGGCGCACATCTGCAGGAAACACTTTCAGTGGTCACAGACCAGTTGACTGTTAATTGAATGGAAGCCCTTCCTGTTGATGAAGGCGGCTGGGTGGTCCCTGAAGAGCTGTAGTCTTCATTAAAAATGCTGCTCAGCCATTTGGAGGTAGCTGACTAGTCCAGTACTGGGGCACTGGTGGGCCCTTTTTAGCATGGCCGCCTGCTGTTGCTCTCATTGTGGAGCTTCTTGGACAGGCCTAGCAGCCTCCCAGCCCTCTCACTGTCGGAGAAGCCGCATCACGCCATGGGAGTCCAGAAATACAGGGTGTATGAGACCCATGCCAGGTGACTTGTGGGCCTGCAGATCGCTGTCAATGCAGAGATGACCCCGCCATGGCAACTGAGGTTTTGACAATTGTATTGGTGGAGTCAGTGATGGACCTCAGAGCCCAACCTTGCTGATGGCCCACCCTTTGTTCCAGCAGTGTGATCGACCAAACACATAGCAGAACAATTTGTGAAACCTATACTGCCAACCCCCTCCCAAACCCACATTGAACCCCATTGCAGAGCGCCTGAAACCCCAAACCCCCTTGCAGAGCACACAACGAGACAGTCCCACAATGGCCTGCGAACCACCCTCTACTCCTATGCAGTAATGCTCAGGACTGCTTACCCATTAGCAGAGGTGGTGGCCTCATGCTATTGTTACTGGACAAGTAACCCAGAGACCCAGGATATTCCCCTGGGGACATGGGTTTGAATCCCACCATGACAGAAGGTGGAATCTGAGTTCAATTTATGAAAAAAATCTGTAATTAAAAAGCTAGTCTAATGACCATTGTCGATTGTCGCAAAAACCCATCTGGTTCACTAATGTCCTTCAGGGAAGGAAATCTGCTGTCCTCACCTTGTCTGGCCTACATGTGACTCCAGACCCACAGCAATGTGGTTGACTCTTAAAATGCCCTCTGAAATGGCCTAGCAAGCCATTCATTTGTACCTAGCCGCTAAAAAGTTAATAAGGAATGAAACAGGAAGGACATGGCATCGACTGAGGCACCAGAAGTGACAACGGCATACCCAGCCCTGTCGACTCTGCAAAGTCCTCCTTACTAACATCTGGGGCTTGTGCCAAAGTTGGGAGAGCTGTCCCACAGACTAGTCAAGCAACAGCCTGACATAGTCATACTCACGGAATCATACCTGACAGACAATGTTCCAGACACCACCGTCACCATCCCCGGGTATGTCCTGTCCCACTGGCAGGACAGACCTAGCAAAGGTGGTGACACAGTGGTATACAGTTGGGAGGGAGTTGCCCTGGGAGTCCATTGACTCTGGACCCCATGAAGTGTCATGCATCAGATCAAACATGGACAAGGAAACCTCCTGCTGACTGCCACCTACTGCCCCCCCCCCCGCCTCAGCTGATGAATCAGTGCTTCTCCATGTTGAACGCCACTTAGAGGAAGCACAGAGGGTGTTAAGGGCGCAGAATGTACACTGGGTGGGGGACTTCAATGTCCATCACCAAGAGTGGCTCGGTAGCACCACTACTGACCGAGCTGGCCGAGTCCTAAAGGACATAGCTGCTAGACTGGGTCTGCGGCAGGTAGTGAGGCAACCAGCAAGAGGGAAAAACATACTCGACCTCGTCCTCACCAATCTGTCTGCCGCAGATGCATCTGTCCATGACAGTATTGGTAGGAGTGACCATTGCACAGTCCTTGTGGAGATGAAGTCCCTTCTTCACGTTGAGGAGCGAAGTGCCACACAACAAGATGTTCCGGGCTCAATCACCGTGCTAAATGGGATAGATTTCGAACGGATCTAGCAATGCAAAACTGGGCATCCATGAGGCTCTGTGGACCATCAGCAGCAGCAGAATTCTACTCAACCACAATCTGTAACCTCATGGCCCGGCATATCCCCCACTCTACCGTTACCATCAAGCTGGGGGATCAACCCTGGTTCAATGAAGAGTGCAGAACAGCGTGCCAGGAGCAGCACCAGGCATACCTCAAAATGAGGTGTCAACCTGGTGAAGTTACAACCCAGGACTACTTTCATGCCAAACAGCGTAAGCAGCATGCGATAGACAGAGCTAAGTGATCCCATAACCAACAGATCAGATCTAAGCTCTGCAGTCCTGCCACGTCCAGCCGTGAATGGTGGTGGACAATTAAACAACTAACTGGAGGAGGTGGCTCTACAAATATCCCCATCCTCAATGATGGGGGAGCTCAGCACATCAGTGCAGAAGATAAGGTTGAAGCATTTGCAACAATCTTCAGCCAGAAGTGCCGAGTTGTTGATCCATTTTGGCCTCCTCCTGAAGTCCCCAGCATCACAGATGCCAGACTTCAGCCAATTCGATTCACTCTGCATGATATCAGGAAATGACTGAAGGCACTGGATACTGCAAAGGCTATGGGCCCTGACAATATTCCGGAAATATTACTGTAGACCTGTTTGAGCCGAAGAGCCCCTCCTTAATCCCAGAAATGAGTCATTATGACTTTGAGTCTTTTGATTACCCAACCCCTCAAATTCAAAAAGAATCTGCCAGTCAAATACAAACTAAATGAATCATAAAGTCTATCTGTATTTGAAAATCAGGGGGTGAATTTCCTCAGTTTCTCCCACTACACCATTGTAGATTCAGCAGAGTTACATGGGTGAATAGGGTTTCTGCTTAAGTTATGACAGTGGAGGAGAACAAGCTCTGACCGTCCCCACCATCCACTCCCCAATTCCGGAGATCCACTATAAAGACCATAACTAGGGTAATGAAAGGTAACGTGGAATAAGTACTCAATGACAGCAATCAGGCATCAGAGAGAGAGAAGACCTCAATATTGGTCAGGCACAGTTCACCAACACTGGCAGGCTTAGGTAGTAAAGGAAATAACAAAATGTTGGACTATGGAGCACAAAGGGTACAATATAAAGTGAAAGAGGTGATTTTAAAATCATATGTGGCGTACCCAACCACATCTAGAGTATTGTGTCCAGCTTTGGTCCCACTGCTTCAAAAGGGATGTAATTTCATGTTATTGGAAAAGGTCCACAAGATTAATACCAAAACAGAAAGGACGAATCTATGAAGAGTAGTCTCAGATCTTCGACTTTGGTGAGAAGACCAATGGGAGATTTGGTAGACATTTTAAACATTTTGAAGGAGTTGAACCAAGAGGCTTAGATTCAAAATAAGCAAAAATTGACTAGTCAATTTAGCCAGAATTAATGCAGGAAAATGATGATCAACCTTATCTGGATATTGGATAGGTAGATAAGATTTTCTGCCTGAAATACATTTACTATGCTGCTTCGTGATAAATTCTGGCAACATTACAAAACATTTTGTGCTGTGTAGTTTTGTGCACGTGCTCTTTGCTGTTCTTTTCGTAAAATAAAAGTTGGCCCACTGTCTTGACATCCCAAAATCCAATGCTATTTGTGAGTCAGAAAATAACCAATATAGATAGTTCAGCCACGAAATTGAAGGGGTTTCAAAAGGCAAGAGAAACAGGATAAAACATCACCTCGAGTTGTGACGCAAAACGGGCAGTATCGGATCCGCTGCCTGTTATACGCAGTGTCTGGTATTTAATTCCATTGACTGCAATGTAACTGAGTATTGGGTACTGCATATAACAGGCGGTCGGTTTGAAACTGTCCTTTTTGCCACCGCCTGAGATGAATTTCTACCCCATGCTCTTGGCATTTAATGAATCATGTATTTGAATATACAAAAGGGAAGAAAACCTGGAATATTTCGATAGTTAGATAAGATCTTCTGCCTGAAATACTTTACTATGCTGCTTCATGATAAATTCTTGCCATATTACAAAGCATTTTGTGCTGTGTATTTTTGTGAATTTGCTCTCTGGGTGCCCCTTTTTAAATAAAATACAGGCTGGCCACTGTCTTGTCATCCCAAAATCCAATGCTGTTTGTGCATCAGAAAATTCAGTGACATTCAGCACAGTGGCGCAGTGGTTAGCACCGCAGTCTCACGGCTCCAGCGACCCTGGTTCAATTCTGGGTACTGCCTGTGCGGACTTTGCAAGTTCTCCCTGTGACCGTGTGGGTTTCTGCCGGGTGCTCCGGTTTCCTCCCACAGCCAAAGACTTGCAGGTTGATAGGTAAATTGGCCATTGTAAATTGTCCCCAGCGTAGGTAGGTGGTAGGAGAATAGTGGGGATGTGGTAGGGAGTATGGGATTAATGTAGGATTAGTATAACTGGGTGGTTGTTGGTCAGCACAGACATGGTGGGCCAAAGGGCCTGTTTCAGTGCTGTATCTCTCTATTACTCTCAATCCATCCTGAAAATAAATCATCAGTTCCTTCAAATGTGCTGCCCAGGTGTCACTATCAGAAAGTGAATAGACTGATGGCTGTCAGCCAAGCCATCATAAAGCTCTTTCCAAAGATTTGTCAATATACCAGAATTGTGATATCAATGCCTCTGCCATAAAAGGGAATGAAGTTTCTTTTTAGAATTACATTACAATTCTAAACAGAATTGACTTTCCAATGCACTACTGTCAGTGTGTGGGAGAACATAATTTTAATCCACACTTTTTGTGGAGTTTTGTCAGCCTCAGGGTGCTGTAGCAGTTAATTTATATTTTTCAGAAACTGATTGTTGTTTGCTGAGCACAATAACACAATTTCAGTCAGGCATCTCTCAAAAATATATATTTTCCTTTTTAAAGCAGCATATTCACCAAATATTTTTGTATTGTGATCTTACAAATCACCTTGAAAGGTATCATTGTGTTATTAATGCATTATATTATCTCAATTGAAACAAGATTAAGGGGTTATGTAATTGAAGTATTTAAGATGATTAAAAGAGTTGATAGGATAGAGAGCAAGAAATTATTTCTCCCAGTACGAGAGTCCAGAACAGGGGGGCATAACCTTAAAATTAGAGCTAAGCCGTTCACGGGTGATGTCAGGAAGCACTTCTTTACGCAAAAGATAGTGGAAATCTGGAATTCTGTCCCTGAAAATGCTGTTGAGGCTGGGGGTCAATTGAAATTTTCAAAACTGAGATTGATAGACTTTATTAGGGAAGGGTATCAAGGTTTACAGAACCAAGTTGGGTGGATGGAGTTAAGATACAGATCAGCCATGATCTAATTGAATGTTGGAACAGGCTCGAGGGCTGAATAGCCCGTTCCTGTATCTACGTAACCCAGGGCTGTCTTGTTTTTTTTGGCTTTCCCCAAACAAAGCAGTTTTGCTAAAAGCTTTTCATGAGTAGAATGCTCCGATTAAAATGCATGTCTTAATCCCGCCGACCTAGTGTAGTTTTAATAATCTGCAAGTAAAAGGGGCATGAGCTTATCTCCTTTGGAGCTAGGAAGAAATGTGAAAGTTCCTCAAAACCTCTTAAGTTCTCACTGATAACTTTGGGGGTGATTGCAATATTTAATCTTTAGACTGTCAAAAGTTCCACGGAAGGTAGGTAAGATGGAGACAGCTGAATCACTGCGTATGTCACGTTATCTATCGTCACATAATTGTCCACATCTTTCACTAATTCTTTGGTGTGTACAAAATCTGTTTCACAAACTTTGGAATTCCAGGCTTCATGGGGCAACCATTTTTTTTGATTTGAAAAAGTTGAACTGAACACTAATATTACAGTAATGCTAATCGAATATCAGAAGTAGCATTATTGTATGATTTGACTCAAATACGTTTAAAAACTTTATTTTTGCCATTTCTCACTTCTATATCTCTCTATGTTGTTTATTTTTACCTGTTTAACTTCAATGTTATTTGTTACTTATTCTGTTCCTTGTAACATCTGTATAAGTATAAGTAGAATAGCCATAGTAAGATTTTAAGATATGTATATCCACTTATTGGTGCTGATCTACAATGGCTATTCTAGGCTTGGAGCAGTGGAGAAATTATTCATTAGCTGTCCATGAGAAAAGATAAAATATTTAAATTCAATTAATAAATGAATCTGGAATAAAAACCTAGGCTAAAATTTTTTGTTGGGCAGGAGTCCCCACCCACTGCCCGAAAAGTCAGTGGCGAGCCCGCCTCCGCCGGGCCTGGAGAGCCAGTCTGGGATTTTTCACTCCCCAGGCCCTTAATTGGCCTTGGGTGGGACTTCACCTCCTTGAGGCAGGAAGTCCCACCTAATGGAGCTACTGGCCAATCAGCGGGCCAAGAGCTCTTAGTCCCAGCAGTGACACCCAGTCATCTCAAGCAAGGTGAAGGAGGCCCCAGAAGTTAGATAAGTGTCTCCGGCGAGGCACTAAAAAATCGGCTGGGCCCCGGCGACGCAAGGTGGGGGAGGGGGGAGGGGGGCGGGGGGTGTGGTTAGGGACGCGGTGGGAGTGTTGTGCATTGGGGGCAGTTGGGGCTTCGGGGATGGCCCTTCATGGGGCACAGGGTGCCCGATCAGGAGGGCCCCCCACCCCTCCCCCAGCTCGCAAAAAGGCGGCAGGGTTCTTGAGGCTTTTCCATCCGTCTGCCGAGGTTAAAATACTCACCGCGGCAGGAAGAGGCTCTTAAGTGCCAGTTAATTGGCCACTTAAGGGTTTTGATTGTCCTGGGGCGTGTGGGCCATTACTTGCTGCTGTCGCCCCATGTAAAATTGCAATGGGGGCGAGAGGGGGTTGGGAATGCCCCCCGCCCCCCACTCAATTTTACGCCATGCCCTGCCACCAGCCCACTCGTTTGAGAGCTGTAAAATTCTGGCCCTAGTCTCAGTAATGACGATTATGAAACTACTGGATTGTCGTAAAAAGCCATCTGGTTCACTAATGTCCTTTGTTGTGGAACAATCTTAAGAAAGGACTACCTTAAGACCAGACCACCTTAAGGACTGCAAGTACAGATCATCAGAGGAAGTGATGTTGAGTCCCACATGAGCAGTGAGTTCTGGGTGGAGCCTGAGATAGTAAGACGTGATCAGATGTGTTCGACCAGTAACTCTTTATGTATAAATGTTCCAGTTCAGTTATAATAAAACCCAAGTTTATTTTGTATAGTACTTGTAATCCCTTGACTCTTAACAACAGATCATACACCAAGGGACAAGTATTGTAACATCTGTGTACATGTAGGCGTACAAATCGAATAATCATAGTAAGATATTAAGATATGTATATCCACGTTTTGGTGCTGATCTGTAATGCCGATACTAGGCTTGGAGCAGTGGAGATATTATTCATTAGCTGTCCATGAGAAGAGATAAGGCATTTAAATTCAATTAATAAATAAATTCAGAATAAAAACCTAGTCTCAGTAATGATGATCATGAGACTACCAGATTGTCATGAAAACCCATCTGGTTCATTAATGTCCTTCAGGGATGGAAATCTGCTGACCTTACCTGTTCTGGCCTACATGTGACTCCAGACCCACAGCATTGTGATTGACTCTTAACTGCCCTTGAAATGGCCTAGCAAGCCACTCAGTTGCATCAAACCCAGAAAAGTCAAATAAGAATAAAACTGGATGGACCATCCAACATCAACCTGGGCACTGGAAATGACAACAGCACACTCTGCCAAGTCGACCCTGCCTGGATGAGTGCAGTTCCAACAACACTCAAGAAGCTTGACACCATCCAGGACAAATCAGCCTGCTTGATTGACACCCCATCCACCACCATAAACATTAATTCCCTCTAACACTCGCGCACAGTGGCAGCAGTGTGTACCATCTACAAGATGCACTGCAGCAACTTGCCAAGGCTCCTTCGACAGTGCCTTCCAAACCTGCAATCTCTACCACCTAGAAGAGCAAGGGCAGGAAACACATGGGAACACCATCACCTGCAAGTTCCCCCTAAAGTCACACACCATCCTGGCTTGGAACTGTATTACCGTTCCTTCACTGTCTCTGGATCAAAATTCTGGAACCACATAGATTGCAGGGGTTCAAGAAGGCGATTAGGGATTAGCAATAAATGCTGGCCTTGCCTGCAGCACTCAAATCTGACAAATGAATTTTTAAAAAGTCAATCAGTCAAAGAGACTGTAGGGAGGCAGCTTGTGTTATGCATATACTGGGAAGAGATAAGAATGGAATGTCATAACTGATACCCACGGTTTCTCAGTAGTACAATGAACAAGAAACAGATCTTACTGCACAGATTTGTTGAAGGAGGTTTAACCAGATGTAGTTAGAATGCATTGTTATAATGGTATTACATCAGGAGGATTTAATTTAAAAACTATAAAGACACACTGGAACTCTTTGGGGACTTTTGACGTAGCCTTGCAGAGTCTTGCATTAACAGTCAGGATGACATGTTTCTGATCCTGAAGGAGTCCTTGGACGTGAGTTATAATTTTATAATTGGTACCTGTATCTCATATTCACTGCATGTAAGTGGTTGTGTTTTATTATCTCATTAACCTGATTTAATAAAGAGTATTAATTAGATTGTTCAATATTTCCCAGTCCACAAATTTGTATTAAAGGTAAAGGATGGATGACAATATTCTATAAAATCCTAATTATCTGTTTAGCCATATTATTGCTATGGCATATTTGTTTAGTCCTTTGCTCCAATGGATTCTTGCTTTCTGTTTCTCAGCTGAATTTTCATTCAAATCTCAAGACGTCAAAGATTAACCTGGCTATGTCATTAAGTGATAAGGTTAACCAGATAACCTTTTAGAGCAGGGGAAATTCAAATGCTCTGCTCACTTGATAAGATGACTTGGTAGCAGTCAAGTAAAGTAGCCATTACCAAAATGACCCCATCGGTGAATCAAATGTTTCAAAGTAATGTAATTGAAAAGGTAGCAGCTACCTCACAGATCACAGCTATGTTAACAAGGTGCTTTGTTTACAGTGTTAATGAAAGCCATTTTGGATAATTGGTTGAAAAGTGGTAAGTTAAAGGAAGAGGCAACTTTATGATTCAGCACTGATATTAGTAAGCATAGGGGAGGTATCTCAATGTCTTGCAAATGTTAATGCCTCAATGAATACCATGGAAATAAATTATCTGGTCATTCATGTCAACATGACAGCCTTGACTCAGTGGTATCACCTCACCTCTGAATCAGAAGGTATGGGTTCAATCTCCTTTCCAGAGACTTGAGCACATATTCTGCAATGACACTTCAGTGCAGCACTGAGGAAGTGCTGCACTGTCATAGATGCCGTCTTTAGGATGAAATGTTAAACCGAGGCCTCGTCTGCCCTTTCAGGTGGACGTAAAAGATCCCATGACTCTATTTGAAGAACAGCAGGGAAGTTCTCCCAGTGTCCTAGCCAATATTTATCCCTCGACTAACATCACTAAAATATCTGGTTATTATCTCATTGCTATTTGTGGGGCCTTACTGTGTGCAAATTGGCTGCAGTGTTTCCTACATTACAACAGTGACTTAACTTCAAAGGTATTTAATATGCTGTAAAGTGTTTTGCGAAGTTCTGAGGTCGTCTTAGGCACTACATGTATCAAAGGTCTTTCTGTATATGGGACTTTGCTATGTGCATATTGGATGCCATGTTTCTCAACATCACAACAACAATTCAAAAGGAATTAATTGGCTCGGAAGCACTTTGGGACATCCTGAAGGTGGGAAAGATGCTATTAAAATGTAAGTTCTTTCTTTATCTGTAATTACGACTTTCAGTTTCTAGTTTTTCTGATTTTAGGAGTCTGTTTTTGGGCCAGATTTGAGACTTTTCTCAATTTCTTTTAGCAAAATTACTTGTTATTTCAAAATTGTTGTTCTCAATATTGAACCAATAAATTGGACTGCCAGCAGGGTTTGAAACTGCATGGAGTTGCAGTCTTTGTGGCTGTCTTTATCTAAAATATTAGGGTGATATGGCATTGGGCTAGAGGTGGGACATCTACTCACTGCCCTGACCGAGTCATCATGCCTGACTGAAATTATGGGCTGTATGCCTGGTGGGATCTCCACTACACGCGGAGAACCTGTCTGGTGGCAAAATTCAGCAGTGATGCAATGGGACAGAAGAATCAAGGGACAACTTTAAAGAGGGAAAAGGTACCCCAAAGACTTTTTAAAAATGTAATTTGGAGGAAGGCTTGGAAAGAGCTTCTGCTTCTTTTGTGGGAGTTGTGGGGGCAGAAAAGATGGTCACTACCAGATGTCCTCCTTGTATCAGAACCATCTTTAGTCTTCCTGCCATTGCCTCAGCAAATACTGCCACACCTGTATAGCTCTTACCTGGGGTCAGGGGTCCCACGGTAGAAGGCAGGGAAATGAGCCAGTTTCCCTAGCCTTGTCCCCAGCACCAAACCTCCCTGCCTCCCTGGGATTTAATTTTTTTTATTTGTTCTTAGGATATGAGTGTCACTGGCTAGGCCAGCATTTATTTCCCATCCCTAGTTGCCCTTGAGAAGGTGGTGGTGAGCTGCCTTCATGAACTGCTGCAGTCCATGTGGTGTAGATACACCCACACTGTTAGGTAGGGAGTTCCAGGTTTTTGCAGTGAAGGAACGGCGATATAGTTCCAAGTGAGGATGGTGTGTGACTTGGAGGGGAACTTGCAGGTGGTGGTGTTCCCATGCATGTGCTGCCCTTGTCCTTCTAGGTGGTAGAGTTTGCAAGTTTGGAAGATGCTGTTCACACTGCTGCCACCGTGTCGGTGGGCGAGGGCGTGAATTATTAAGGTGGTAAATGGGGCGCCGATCAAGCAGGTTGCTTTGTTTCAGATGGTGTCAAGCTTCTTGAGTATTGTTGGAGCTGCACTCATCCAGGCAAGTGGAGAGTATTCCATTGCACTCCTGATTTGTGCCTTGTAGATGGTGGACAGGCATTGGGAAGTCAGGAGGTGGGTTACTCCCTGCAGTATTCCCAGCCTCTGACCTGCTCTTGTAGCCACAATATTTATATGACTGGTTTTAATTTTTTTGGTCAATGGTAACCTCCAGGATGTTGATAGTGGGGGATTCAGTAATGGTAATGTCATTGAACATCAAGGGGAGATGGTTAGATTCTCTGTTGTTGGAGATGGTCATTGCCTAGGATTTGTGTGGCGCGAATTTTACTTGCGATGTATCAGCCCAAGCCTGGATGTTTTCCAGGTCTTGCTGCCTCTGGACATGGGCTACTTCAGTATCTGAGGAGTTGCAAATGCTACTGAACACTGTACAATCATCAGCCAACGTCCCCACTTCTGATCTTATGATAGAAGGAACGTCATTGATGTAACTGCTGAAGATGGGTGGGCCTAAGACACTACCCTGGGGCACTCCTGCAGTGATGTCCTGAGGCTGAAATGATGGGCTCCCAACAACCACAACCATCGTCCTTTGTGCACCGAGGTCTTCAGTGCTATGACGGGGAGGCAGCCCTGAGTATTGCTGCATAGGGGAAGAGTGGGGTTAGGAGGTCATTGTCAGACTGTTTGGTGTGTACTCTGCAAGACGGTTCAGGATCTTGGAAGCTTTGAGAGGGGGTATGTGGTCTTGGGTTGTGCAAGGGGGTTCAGGGTCTTGGGAGCTCTGCAAGCAGTTAGTGTAGGTTTGGGGGTGCTGTATTAGGTTACCAAATAGCTGTGCGATATGTTTGGTCGCTCATACTGCTGGAAGAGAGGGTCGGCTATCAGCAAGGTTGGGCTCTGAGGACCAACAGGGACTCTGCCGAGAGAATTGTAAGAGCCTCAGCCCTCAGGGTTGTCTCTGCATTGACAGTGATCTGCAGGCCCACAGGTCACCTGGCATGACTCTCATACACTCTGTATTTTTGGACTCCCGTGGCGTGGTGCAGCTTCGCTGATGGACAGAGGGACAGGAGGCTGCTAGCTCTGTCCGTGAAGCTCCATGACGAGAGCAACAGCAGGCGGCCGGGCCAAGAAGGGCCCACCAGTGGTACAGAGCGTACTAGACTCGGATCAGCTACCTCCGAATGACTGAGTGCCACTATCAGCGAAGACTATGGCTCTCCAGGGAGATCGTCACTTACTTATGCGCCATGCTGCAGGGCGAGTTGCGATCTTTGAAATTTGAGGGGTTCACCTTACGCCAATGGCCCTGAAGATCACAGTGGCACTAAATTTCTATGCACCTGGATCTTTCCAGGGATCTACCAGCGACATGTGTGGTGTCTCCCAGGCAGCAGCCCACCACTGCATCAAGGAGGTGACCAATGCTCTGTTCAAGAGGGCCGGCGACTATGTGTGCTGATGGACTGAACCTAACAGGCTGAGAGGGCCATTGCTGGATTTCCCCGGGTGCAAGATGTGAGAGATTACTTGCATGTGGCCATCAAGGCTCCAATGGACCAGCCAGTCACCATCATCAACAGGAAAGGCTCCCATTCAATCAACATACAACTGGTCAGCAACCACTGAAAGTGTTTCCTGCAGGTGTGTGCCCATTTCCCGGGAAGCAGCAGTGATGCCTATAATCTTTGACAATCCCAGGTGCCACAGATTTTCAGGCCCCCAGCTTTCCTCAGGGATAGATTCTCAGGGAGGAGGGGTATCCATTCAAGACTTGGCTTCTTACGCCTGTGAGGAAACCTTGCATTGCAGCAGAGGAGAGGTACAATAATTGTCACGGCTTCACCCGAGCGACCATTGAGCAGACCATTGGGCTGCTGAAGATGAGATTCCATTGCCTCGATCGATCCGGTGGAGCCCTGCTGTATGCCTTAGCAAGGGTCTCGCATATTGTGGTGATCTGCTGTGCTCTGCACAATCTAGCACTGCAGAAGGGGGAGGCCTTACATGATGATGAGATGCCTGAGCGACCGTCATCCACTGACGAGGAGGATGCAGAGGAGGGAGAGGAGCAAGGAGCACTGGATGGTGAAGACCTTGCACCTGAGGCCAGGCTGATTGAGTGATGTGCCAAGGAGGTAAGAGACAACCTCATAATCACCCGCTTCCAGCCACCCTGATATCCACTCCAATAAAGACTCATCTTAGTGCATGTAGTCTGTCGCCTCCTTTCCATTTGTGTCCTCTGACTTTTGACCAGATGCAATGTGTGCTGGTGCCCATGGGAGGACATATGTTAATGAGCACTATGGTCTCATTGGCATTGCACTAAGGGGGAAGTCAGCAGCTCACAATTAAGGCATAATGGAAAATGTCTCTCAGGCAATGATTGTTAATGATTTGCACAATCGAACTTTTAATTAATCAATGCATGAAATATTTCCTACACCCGTGTGTCCCCAAATGTGACTAGGTGTTTTTTTTACTATGTTTGTGAGTGCTCCTACATGGTGTGATCCCTGCGACAGCAGCTGGGCTGGAGGCAGGCTGCTAATCAGGCTGCCCCTTGGCCTGTGATGATTTTGGCGGGTGTCCTCTGGCTGCCTGAGGCCCGGAGGGTCCCGGCTTCCTGAGAGTGTCCTGGACTGGTGCAGGATTCTCCTCAGGCCTCGCAGCTGCTGGAGCTGGGCTCACTGGCAGAGGAGTTGGTATCCAAACCCAGCGTGCCCTGAGGGGATCCCCCAGATGTGGAGGGTAGCCTCTCCTCCTGCCTTTGAAGACTCACTCGAACCTCCCTGCTCACCAGAAGACAAGGAGCAGTACAAGTCTCCAGGCTCCTGTTCCTTCTCTTGCCTTGTCACTGCTGTGTGGAACTCATGGTCAAGGTGATGGTGTTCAGGTCTGCGCGCATCTGTGGGATCTGGCACTCCATGAGGGTCGCCCACCTCTCGATGGAGGAAGCCATGCACTCACATGCCTGAGACATCGCGACACTCATGGCATGGATGGACTCCTCCATCATTCACTGATTGCGCATGGCTTCTGACATCTCCACCAGATGTTACCTGACTTTTTTTGCAACTCCAGCATGCTCTGTGCTGGCAACACCAGAGGCTCATCATCAGTCTGGGGCTCAGCATGGGCCTGGCTACCCACAGTCCTCCGAATGTCAGAGGACTCGGCTGTCTCAGCCTCGGCTAGCTGCTCAGGCATGTGTCTGGTGCTCTCACCAGTTTGTGACCCTGATTCTAAAGCCAAGCGGGTACCCACTGAGGTGAAAGTATCTGTGTTGGTGGAAGGTGCTGGAGAGTCATGGGACAGTGCATCCTGTGACTGTTCCTCCTTCTCAGTGGTGGACGACTGTCCACCTGTGGCTGTAGTCTCCTGTGCACGCCGAGCTGCGTGAGAGGACACAAACATGTGGGTTAGGCTGTGCAGATTTAGTCATGCCAACCATGCATAATATGTGACTCCAAAAGAGACGAGTATATCGATTGAAGCCAATCCTTCCTCTCTTGCGCAGAGACTCCAATCTCTCCGTCTGAGATTGTGCAGCCTCCTTGGGTCCCTGCCAGTTCCATGGTCTCTTCCTCGGCGGTAGTGAGGCAACGCAGATCCAAAACTCCTCCACCAGTCCGGGCCGTCTCCCTCCTGTTGAGGGCCCTCTTGCCTGAAAGAGGAAAGATGGAGATAGTAAAAATTTGCAGAGAGATCACACAACATGTAGCGCACTTTCCCACATGGTCACATGCAGTTCCCAAAAAGGAGAGAGTTATGGATCACTCACCTTGGCCGAACGCAGGAGGCTGTTGACCCTCTTATGGCACTGCACCCAGTTCCCCTGGGTGACCCCAAGGTTGCTGACCTCCTCTTTGATCTCCACCCAGGCTTGCTTGATCAGGCGGGAGGACCTCTTTTTGCCATCGCTGGGGAAGAAAACCTCTCACTTTTCCCTTGCAGCCTGGAGGAGAATCAGCAGGGAGGAATCGCTGAACCGTGGGGCTGCCCTTTGTCTTGCCTTGGCCATCCTGTGCTGTCCTCCTCGGGAAGGTTTTGTGGCGGGGGTCATCCATGAATCAGTCCAGCAACGTTTCCAGCTGCACAAAGCTGACAATGACTCTAAAGACAGAAGTGAATGCAGGGCTGGCAGGCTTTTAAATACAGCACCAGCACCTGCTCTGGATTCATCTGACGCCGCATTGCCGACTTGTATCCCGCCCCTGCCATGTGGGTGGGGGGGTGGGGGTTGGCTTGCGTTTCCACTCTGTAACATGGCTGCCCGCCGACGTGACAGACCAGAACGGAACCCATTTTCATTAAATTCAGCTCAGTATTCCAGGTGTGATCTCGCCAAATCCTCATACAATTGCAGTAAGACATTTTTTATTCATGTACTCCAATCCCCTTGCAATAAAGGCTAATATGCCATTTGCTTTCCTAATTGCTTGCTGTATTTGCATGCTGACTTTTTGTGTTCTTTGTATGAGTAGACTTAGTCAGAGTTCTAGTGAGTAACCCTGCTGAAGAAGTTCACCTACTAAGCCATCAATTTGCTTCAGACCAATGTTATATTTCACTTTTGCTTGAGCAAATTCATGGAGCAGAAGTAGGTCATTCGGCCCCTCTAGCCTGCTCCACCATTCAATAAGATCATGGCTGATCTGTTTGTGTCTCGAATTCTACACTCCCATCTACCCCCTTAACCTTTGACTTCCTTCCTAACAAGAATCTATCTACCTCCACCTTAATGTTATTCAATGTCCCTGCCTCCACCACTTTCTGAGGTAGAGAGATCCAAAGTCGCACAACCCTCTGAGAGAAAACATTTCTCCTTATCTCTGTCCGAAAAAGGTGATTCCTAATTTTAAAACAGTGCCCCCCTAGTTCTGGACTCACCCACAAGAGGAAACATCCTCTCCACATCCACCTTGTCAAGACCTTTCAGGATCTTATATACTTCAATTAAGTCTCCCCTCACTCTTCTAAACTCCAGTGAAAACAAGCCCAGTCTGTCCAACCTTTCCTCATAAGACAACCCGCTCATTTCAGGTATCAATCTAGTAAACCTCCTCTCAACTGCCTCCGACGCATTTACATCCGTTCTTAAATGGGCGGCACAGTGGCGCAGTGGTTAGTACCGCAGCTCCACAGCTCCAGCGACCCGGGTTCAGTTCTGGGTACTGCCTGTGCGGAATTTTTTTTTTTTTTTAGAACATTACAGCGCAGTACAGGCCCTTCGGCCCTCGATGTTGCGCCGACCTGTGAAACCATCTGATCTACACTATTCCATTTTCATCCATATGTCTATCCAATGACCACTTAAATGCCCTTAAAGTTAGCAAGTCTACTACAGTTGCAGGCAGGGCGTTCCACGCCCCTACTACTCTCTGAGTAAAGAAACTACCTCTAACATCTGTCCTATATCTATCACCCCTCAACTTAAAGCTATGTCCCCTCGTGTTTGCCATCACCATCCGAGGAAAAAGACTCTCACTATCCACCCTATCTAACCCTCTGATTATCTTATATGTCTCTATTAAGTCACCTCTCCTCCTCCTTCTCTCCAACGAAAACAACCTCAAGTCCCTCAGCCTTTCCTCATAAGACCTTCCCTCCATACCAGGCAACATCCTAGTAAATCTCCTCTGCACCCTTTCCAAAGCTTCCACATCCTTCCTATAATGCGGTGACCAGAACTGCACGCAATACTCCAGGTGCGGACTCACCAGAGTTTTGTACAGCTGCAGCATGACCTCGTGACTCCGAAACTCGATCCCCCTACTAATAAAAGCTAACACACCACATGCCTTCTTAACAGCCCTATTAACCTGGGTAGCAACTTTCAGGGATTTATGTACCTGGACACCAAGATCTCTCTGTTCATCTACACTACCAAGAATCTTCCCATTAGCCCAGTACTCTGCATTCCTGTTACTCCTTCCAAAGTGAATCACCTCACACTTTTCCGCATTAAACTCCATTTGCCATCTCTCAGCCCAGCTCTGCAGCCTATCTATGTCCCTCTGTACCCTACAACATCCTTCGGCACTATCCACAACTCCACCGACCTTCGTGTCATCCGCAAATTTACTAACCCACCCTTCTACACCCTCTTCCAGGTCATTTATAAAAATGACAAACAGCAGTGGCCCCAAAACAGATCCTTGCGGTACACCACTAGTAACTAAACTCCAGGATGAACATTTGCCATCAACCACCACCCTCTGTCTTCTTTCAGCTAGCCAATTTCTGATCCAAAGCTCTAAATCACCTTCAACCCCATACTTCCGTATTTTCTGCAATAGCCTACCGTGGGGAACCTTATCAAACGCCTTACTGAAATCCATATACACCACATCCACTGCTTTACCCTCATCCACCTGTTTGGTCACCTTCTCGAAAAACTCAATAAGGTTTGTGAGGCACGACCTACCCTTCACAAAACCGTGCTGACTATCGCTAATGAACTTATTCTTTTCAAGATGATTATAAATCCTGTCTCTTATAACCTTTTCCAACATTTTACCCACAACCGAAGTAAGGCTCACAGGTCTATAATTACCAGGGCTGTCTCTACTCCCCTTCTTGAGTTTGCAAGTTCTCCCTGTGACCGCGTGGGTTTCCGCCGGGTGCTCCGGTTTCCTCCCACAGCCGAAGACTTGCAGGTTGATAGGTAAATTGGCCATTGTAAATTTCCCCTAGTTTAGGTAGGTGGTAGGAGAACAGAGGGGATGTGGTAGGGAATATGGGATTAATGTAGGATTAATATAAATGGGTGGTTGTTGGTCGGCACAGACTCGGTGGGCCAAAGGCCTGTTTCAGTGCTGTATCTCTAAATAAATAAATAAAATAAATAAGGAGACCAAAACTATACGCAATATTTGAGATGTGGTCTCACCAATGCCCTGTATAACTGAAGCATAACATCCTTTTATTTTCAATTCCTCTTGTAATAAAGGATAGCATTCCATTAGCCTTCTTTATTACTTGCTGTACATACAAACTAACTTTATGTGACTCATGCACTAGAACACCTAGATTCATCTGCACCTCAGAATTCTGCAGTCGTTCTCCGTTTAAGTAATACTCTGATTTTTTATTCTTCTTGCCAAAGTGAACAACTTCACATTTTCCCACATTTTACTCCATCTGCCAGATTTTTGTCCACTCGCTCAACCGATCTATAATGGTCTGCAACCTCCCTATGTCCTCTTCACAACCTACTTTCCTACTTATCTTTGTGTCATCTTCAAATTTAGCTACCAGGCTATCACTTCCCTCATCTAAGTCATTGGTATAAATTGTAAAAAGTTGAGGCCCCAGCACAGACCCTGCGGGACTCCACTCGTCACGCCCTGCTAATCAGAAAAGGACCCATTTATGCATACTGTCTGTTTTCTGCCAGCCAGCCAGCCAATCTTTTATCCATGCTAATATGTTACCCCCTACACCATGAGCTCCTACTTTGCGCAATAACCTTTTATGTGGCGCTTAGTCAAATGCCTTCTGGAAATCCGAATACAGTATGTCAACGGGCTCCCCTTTATCCACAGTGCATGTTACTCCTTCAAAGAACTCCAACAAATTTGCTAAACATGATTTCCCTTACACAAAGCCATACTGACTATTCCTGATTACCGTGTGTTTTTCTAAGTGACCAGCTATGGCCTCCTTAATGATAGATTCTAACACCTTCCCCACAACAGACGTCAAGCTAACTGGCCTATAGTTACCTGTTTTCTGTCGCCCCTGCTCTTGAATAGAGGGGTTATATTTGCTACTTCCCAGAACCTAGAAAATTTTGAAAAATTAACACCAACGTCATCTACTACCTCATTAGCCACCTCTTTTAAGACCCTTGACTGAAGCCCATCAGGACCTGGGGACTTGTCAGCCCGCAGCTCCATTAGTTTGATCAGTACCGCTTCCCTGGTGATTGGAATTTCACCAAGTTCCTTTCTTCCTTCCACCTCCTGATTTACAGCTATTACTGGGATGTTTTTTGTATTCTCTATAGTGAAGATAGAAGCAAAATATTTGTTCATTTCATCCTCCATTTCCTTATTATCTGCTATTAACTCCCCATTCTCACTCTCTAGAGGACCAACACTCACTTTATTTGCTCTTTACCTTTTTAAATACCTGTAGAAACTCTTGCTGTCGGTTTTTACATTTCTAGCTAGCTTCCTCTCGTACTCTAATTTCTTTCTCCTGATTAACCATTTATTGATTTACTGCCATTCTTTATATTCTGACCAATCATCTTTGTGCAATTATATCTTTTTCCTTAAGTTTGATGCTTTCCTTAACTTCTTTAGTTAACCACGGATAGTGGGTCCTCCCCTTAGAATTTTTCTTTACAGTAGGAATATACTTATTCTGAGTAATCTGAAATATCCCCTTACATGTCTGCCACTGCTTCTCAATTGATCTATCTTCTAGCCGAGTAACCCAGTTCACTTCAGCTAGCTCAGCTTTCATGGCCACATAGTTGCCCTTATTTAAGTTTAAAGTAGTAGTCTTAGACTCACTGTTCTCTCTTTCAAACTACTTTGGTTGCTGCTACCTAGAGGTGCCTTTACTCTGAGGTCATTCATTAATCCTGTCATATTACACAATACCAAGTCTAATATAACCTGCTCTCTGGTTGGTTCCATAACGTGCTACTCTAAGAAACTATCTCAAAACCTATTGTAAAATAGGTGATCAATTTGGAAAAAGGCAGTTACATGGTTACTGCAATGAGATTTTTATAAGATTCTTTAGTTTGTTCTAAGTGAAACTAAATGATTGGTGTTAGTGGATTTCCCTATGGTAACTGTCGCAATAGAGGGTTGTTAGTCTGGCTACAGCAACTCCACTCTGGTTCTAGCCTGACTAGTTTTCTTATTATTAACAAGCTTTATTTATATTGACTAATAATAGTATTACGTTTTATACAACTATTCTACAATATTGTATTAAATGAGAAGATGACATATGGATATTATAATCTGGTTCCCAGGCTCAGAGTGATCACTTCAGGCTCTCTGTGCTGCTTGCACAGCTGTAACCTACTGACTGACCCTCAAAGCACACAAACCCCAAGAAAGCAACACAGCCTGGTTCCTAAGAGCTGGAATGCTGCAATCATCCGAAAATGCCCTTCCCTTGCGGGGGAAAGAGGTTCTATTTTTATACTATCAGCTACCTTGGGCATTGGTGAGGCCACAGCTGCAGTGCTGTGTGTCATTTTGGTTTCCTTGCCTAAGGAAGGATGTACTTGCTCTAGAGAGAGTGCAACAAAGGTTCACTAGATTGGTTCCTGGGTTGAGGGGATTGTCCTGAGAGGAGAGATTGAGTAGACTGGGCCTATATTCCCTGGAGTTTAGAAGAATATGAGGTGTTCTAATTGAAACAGTTAATATTCTTAAGGGGCTTTATAGGGTAGATGCTGAGAAAATGTTGCCCCTGGCTAGAGGATCTGGAACACAGGGTTACAGTCTCAGAGTAAGAGGTTGGCTATTTAGGACTGAGATGAGGAGAAATTTCTTTACTCAAAGTGTTGTGAATCTTTGGAATTCTGTACCTCAAGGAGCTGCAAAGGCTGTTGTTAAGTACATTCAAGACACAGGTCGATAGATCTTTAGGTACTAAGGGAATTATGGGATATAGGGATAGTATGGGAAGGTGGAGTTGAGGTAGAAGATCAGCCATGATCTTTTTGAATGGCGGAACAGGTTCAAAGGGCCAAATGGCTAAGTCCTGCTCCTATTTTTATGTTCTTATATGCGTACATACAACATAATACATATGTGTACATCGCTAATGCCACATATTTAGGTGTTTACCCCATTTGAAATCTTTTCAGCCTCCGAGTCTGTTCTTTAGCTTTGTTTATTGTACTGTAAGTGTCTAGGCCAATCTTTACCTTTTACTGTATTTTGGAAACTAGTCTCTTATCAGGGTACAAGATTTTTCTTGACCGGAGTATTCATCATTCTCTGTCTTTGTATTTCCAAGCTGTCTTTTCTTCACAAAACGAGATTGAAGTTTCACGTTTGCTCTAATTCTAAAAATGATAAGGAAAAGGATACTGGGATACCTTGACCATTTAAATCTTCTTAAAATATTCTAACAATTCCTCGATAAAACTGGTATATTCACACATCAAAACTTCCAAGCCGGAATTTCAGTAATGTTCTCTTAGATAACAGGTATTTGGAAAACTGAATTGCTTAATCCTCCACAGTGTCCATGCTCTTGCCCTATGACACAAATGATTCCACCTACATATCCAGGGCAGAATTTTATCCAGTCTGAAGTAGCGGGATTGGAGACATGGCCGGGGTGGTTGGGGGGGCCAAAGAACCGGGAGGGGATATGCTCACCAGGAATCCCAACATCATCACGTCTGTCTGAATTTTTCCAATGGTGGGAAAGGTCCAAGGTGGGGATGCCACTACAGCGCAGTGGGTATGCAAGTTGTATTGTTGAACAGGTACTTGATATGCATTTGCATGGACCTCACTGTGGTTTTATGAAGGGTTTTGAATTTAATCAATGGTGCACGGGGATCACGTGCCTTCTGACCGCCACCCATGGAAAGTAGCTACAGAGAGCGTAAAATGAATGCAGGAAGAGGAATGGGGGTGGGGGGGTGGGGGGCATGGCAGCCATTGCCTGAGAGCGGTGCAACCCTCAGGGCAAGTGTGGGCTTTGTCTCAGGTGGTGGACTCTCTGCAAAGGTGGGTGCTGAGGGGCATTAGCCCATGTTCAGAGGGGAGTGGCAAGGGGACGACTCCGAAGACAAGGTCCTCTCTCCAGGGGGAGCGACCAGCTGGCATGGGAGTCATACACACAGTCTTTGTAGATCCCCGTGCTGCACAGCAGAGACTCAGAGGAAGGCAAGGCCAGGCAGCAGCTGGGGAAGCTGGTGAAGATCAACTAAGGGAGCCACAGCAGTCGGCAGAGAGTGTACCAGACTCGACTCAGCTACCTCCAAATGTCCGAGTGGCAATGTCAGCAAAGACTGCGGCTCTCCAGGAAGGCCGCCACTGACTTATGCGCCATGCTGCAGGATGTTTGTTTTTTATTTGTTCATGGGATGCGGGTGTCACTGGCCAGGCCAGCATTTCTTGCCCATCCCTAATTGCTCTTGAGAAGGTGGTGGTGCAACCACTGAACCACTGCAGTCCATGTGAGGTAGGTACAGCAACAGTGCCGTTAGGAAGGGAGTTCCAGGATTTTGACCCAGCGACAGTGAAGGAACGGCGATATAGTTCCAAGTCAGGATGGTGTGTGACTTGGAGGGGAACTTGCAGGTGGTGGTGTTTCCATGAATCTGCTGCCCTTGTCCTTCTAGGTGGTAGAGGTCACAGGTTTGGAAGGTGCTGTCGACGGAGCCTTGGTGAGTTGCTGCAGTGCATCTTGTACATGGTACACACTGCTGCCAGTGTATGTCAGTGGTGAAGGGAGTAAATGTTGAAGATGGTGAATGGGATGCTTATCCAGCGGCTGCTTTGCCCTGAATGGTGTTGAGCTTTTTGAGTGTTGTTGGAGCTGCACCCATCCAAGCAAGTGGAGAGTATTCCATCACACTGCTGACTTGTGCCTTGTAGATGGTGGACAGGCATTGGGGATTCAGGAGGTGAGCTCCTTGCTGCAGTATTCCCAGCCTCTGACCTGCTTTTGTATTTATGTGGCTGGTGCAGTTCAGTTTCTGGTCAATGGTAACCCCCAGGATGTTGATAGTAGGGGTAATACCATTGAACATCAAGGGGAGATGGTTAGATTCTCTGTTGTTTAAGATGGTCATTGCCTGGGATTTGTGTGCCGCAAATGTTACTTGCCACTTATCAGCCCAAGCCTGGATGTTGTCCAGGTCTTGCTGCATCTGGATACTGGCTGCTTCAGTATCTGAGGAATCGCGAATGGTGCTGAACGTTGTGCAGTTGTCAGCGAACATCCCCACTTCTGATCTTATGATTGAAGGGAGGTCATTGATGAAGCAGCTGAAGATGGTTGGGCCTGGGATACTACCCTGAGGAACTCCTGCAGTGATGTCCTGGAGCCCAGATGATTGACCTCCAACAACCACAACCATCTTCCTTTGTGCTCGATATGGCTCCAACCAATGGAGAGTTTTCCCCCTGAGTCCCATCGATTCCAGTTTTGCTAGTGCTCCTTGATGCCATACCCGGTCAAATGCTGCCTTGTTGTCAAGGGCAGTCACTCTCACTTCACCTCTGGAGTTCAGATCATTTGTCCATGTTTAGACCAAGGTTGTAATGAGATCAGGAGCTGAGTGGTCTTCACTCTCTTGGGTGGACACACCAGTCTCTCCATCTGTTATGGGTCAGCTGCCCTGGGAGCTCGCTGGTTCCAGGGCCGCCTCCTCTGCCAGGGTTAGTTCTCAGAAGCCCTTGATCACACTCCCAGTCTTCATCTTTTCCCTGTTTTTGGGCCGTTTTCTCCAGCGAGCAGAAAGAGGGACACTGTTAGTCTTTCCATGGAGACCAGACTTGTTCTGGTAGCAGCCCTTGGGCTGCTGATGGGGGCTCCTGAATGCCTCCTCATGTCTGCTGTCAAGGGACACGCAGGAGGCAAGCTAGGACACAATGCTGGCTGTCTTGTAGATACAGCCATGCATTTGACATGATCTGCTGTTGCCTCAGACATTTTCCAACCACTTTGGAGCCATTCTTTGACCATGTCGTGCTTCCTCTCGCTTGGCCACATGCAAGCCCCAAAGGTGAGAAGGGTATGGAGGGCTCCCCGTGACGGAATGAAGGAGGTCATTGATGCTCTTGCAGCACTGGACCCAGTTTCAGAGGGTGACCCCACAGCTGCTGATCTCCTCTGTGATCTCTGTCCAGGCTTGCCTGGTCCGTCAGGAGGGTCTCTTCCTGCTGTTATTTAGGAAGAGGAGCTTTTGCCTTTCCCTTACAGCCTGGAGGAGAATCTGCAGGAAGGCATTGCTAAACCATGGAGCCACCCGATGGTTTCCACCTGGCATGGTCCCTTTCAGCTCCCAGTAAGGGTGTGACCTTATGAGGCCTTGGTAAGCAGCACAGGAACTCCAGCCAGTTGGGTCAGCAGCACTGGGACTCCAGCCAGGATGGGCAGCAGCACTGGGACTCCAGCCAGGAGGGTCAGCAGCACTGGGACTCCAGCCAGGATGGACAGCAGCACTGGGACACCAGCCAGGAGGGTCAGCAGCACTGGGACTCCAGTCAGGAGGGTCAGGAGCACTGGGACACCAGCCAGGAGGGTCAGCAGCACTGGGACTCCAGCCAGAATGGGCAGCAGCACTGGGACTCCAGCCAGGATGGGCAGCAGCACTGGGACTCCAGCCAGGAGGGTCAGCAGCACTGGGACTCCAGCCAGGAGGGTCAGGAGCACTGGGACTCCAGCCAGGATGGGCAGCAGCACTGGGACACCAGCCAGGAGGGTCAGCAGCACTGGGACTCCAGTCAGGAGGGTCAGGAGCACTGGGACACCAGCCAGGAGGGTCAGGAGCACCGGGACTCCAGCCAGGAGGGTCAGCAGCACTGGGACTCCAGCCAGGAGGGTCAGCAGCACTGGGACTCCAGCCAGGAGGGTCAGCAGCACTGGGACGCCAGCCAGGAGGGTCAGGAGCACTGGAACACCAGCCAGGATGGGCATCAGCACTGGGACTCCAGTCAGGAGGGTCAGGAGCACTGGGACTCCAGTCAGGAGGGTCAGGAGCACTGGGACTCCAGCCAGGAGGGTCAGCAGCACTGGGACTCCAGCCAGGAGGGTCAGCAGCTCTGGGACTCCAGCCAGGAGGGTCAGCAGCACTGGGACTCCAGCCAGGAGGGTCAGCAGCACTGGGACCCCAGCCAGGGGGTCGGCAGTATAGTGTCTCCAGCCAGGAGGGTCAGCAGCACTGGGACTCCAGCCAGGAGGGTCAGGAGCACTGGAACAGCCATTGGTGCCTTGTCACCCACTCCCGTCCTCCAATGGGACGGGCCCCGTGCCTCCTCCATTCAAATGGACCTGCTGCCACATGATTGCAATCGGCCTTTTGCACACGTGACGTGTGGCAACATCACCCTCAAACAGTGCCGTCACCGGGACCTGCAATGGGCTGATATAATTCAACACAAAGTGTTCAAAATACTCATTGTGAGGTCACTAGTTAGCTGCTGTTTATGCAGGTCACAAACTAAGTCCTGCCTACCCAATGAACAATCAATTATACTAGGAGCTGATCGTGCAGTATTTACTTCAAAAAGTCATCATGTGATGAAGCAGAATTTATATATCATTTTTTAAGTCTTTGAAGGGTAAAATAATTCTATTGGTAAAGATTATTACTGATTATGGCTGAATACTTTGAAAAGAGCAGAGAATTTTATTTGAAAGTTTTTTTCATAGTCAACACAAGTAGCATTTCCCTTTTTTTCCAGTGTTTATTTGTTTAAAAAACTTTAAGAATTGTTATCCGAATGTTATTTAATTTGAAGTTTAACTTAGAGTTAGGGATAATCCTTGTTACCTTTTCAGGTCTTTTCTGACTTATTACATGAGATATTTTTCTTTTCCTAGTTCACTGTTGGTTCCCTACGACCTTAACAGTATTTTCACTAGTTCTGGTATCTAGGCAACTTAGCATAGCCAGGAATAACAAACAGAAATCTTTCTTTAGATTCCTTCAGCTGTTCTTCTAAAGCAGTAGAGTAACACTGTAAAACTAACCATATTTTAGACTTTAACCATCAAATCAGTTTATTGAACAATAAATGAGCAGATGATTGAATAAGAGTATATATGCTGGTCTAACTGCAATAACAATTTACATTTATATAGCACCTTTAATGTGATTAAATGTCCCAAGGTGCTTCATGGAAGCATAATCAGTCAAAAATTGACACCGACCCAAAAAAGGAGACGCAAGAACATGTGACCAAAGACTGGGTCAAAGAGGTAAGCTTTTAAGGAGGGCCTTAAAGGAGGAGAGAGTGATGAAGAAGCAAAGAGGTTGAGGGAGGGAATTCCAGAGCTCAGAGCCTAGGCAGCTGAAGGCACAGCCACTAATGGTGGGAGGAGGCAATAGACAAGGGACCAAAGTTAGAGGAATGCAAATTTCTCAGAGGGTTATAGGGCTGGAAGATAAAACAGAGATAGTGAGGGGCAGGGTCGTGGAGGGAGTTTTAACACAAGGATGAGAATTTTAAAATGTAGGCATTCAGAGACTGGGAGCCGATGCAGGTGCATGAACACAGGGTGATGAGTGAATGGGACTTGGGGCTGGATTTTAAGGAGCCCTCAACGTTGGGATCTGTGGTGGGGGCGGGTAGGGGGGTGGGGTGCCTGAAGATGGCCCTGGATGAAGCCCGCCGCAGACCTCAATGCCAGCAGGGCCCAGCCCGATATTACCGGCGTCGGCGAGGCCTCATGGCGTCCCCTGCCGCTCAGCGATGGGAACGCAATTTAAATATGTAAATAAATTAAAATAACTGAATTAATTAATCTCACGTTGCCTCCTGATGTCCCGCCACGATCTTCAGCCCAATGGCCGGCACTGCCAAGCCTTCGGATCCCCGTTTGGGGAAACGAGGTGGAACGCTTGTGGGGGGAGGGGGTGAGGGGGGTGAGATTAGTATCATGGGTGTAGGGGATAGTGGGAAGGATTGTAGGTGAAAGTTTGTGAGGGGGAAGGTCAGATGATAAAGGTAAGTATTTTGGGGGGTAAAGGGCAAATAATTAATTTGTTATTGGGGGGGGGGTGGAGAGGGGCAAAAGAGATGTATTTATTTATTTTAATTCCATTTACCTTTAAATATTTACATTTCCCACTAGGGCAAAACAGACCTTTAAAAATAGCGTCACCGCCTGCGCACAGGCAGCAGACAGGAGTGGGGTGGGGGGGCTAGTCGGCACACCCTGGCTATTTAAATGGGCTGCCGCACTTGGAATCACGGTGGCTCTTTGGCGTTTCACCAGCGGGCTTATAAAATTCAGCCCTTGGTGTGAGTTAGGATCTGGGAGCAGACTTTTGGATGAGCTTAAGTTTATGGAATTTATAGTATCTTCAAACATTTGAAACCAAATCTGTAATTTGAGTAGGCCAAGCTAATTAAATATTCCAAAAGAATTGCTAAGTCACTGTGAATTTGAATAACTGTCAGTTAAATTACAAGGATGTTATCCACCATGTATGTAACTGAATAAACTACACAGTATACTTTTGTTTGACTTGTGTGGCTTGGCTCCTCCATTAAGCCAACAGTCTCAGACAACTGAAATCCTTTTAAGATTTGGATCATGTTAGGCTGGTGACAGTATTCTTAATGCAGCTGATTTAAAAGCATTGTGCATAGTGGTTGAGTTAAAGGAACAACTACCAAGTTAAAACGAGACAAAGTGCTTAATTTTTTTGTCACTGGCTGACCAATAGAGTTTCCTTTGCCTGTAAAAATTTCAAAGTTGATACAAGTTATGCTATGCCATATGTTAACTTTCTAAAACGAGTCACATAATCAGCTCCATATGTTCTAAATTTGGTTCTGGAATTGTTTTGAAAAATATTTCTCTATACTCACCTCCTAAGCCCCCAGCACTCTCTAACCTTCAGTGGGGATTTTGCCAGAAAAGGGATTGTGACTTTAAATCATTTGTTGAAATAAAATACTTTATAATTCTCCCTTTCTCTTCGTTTCTCAAAACAGAAGTTAAGATATTGATTGATTCACAACTTGATTAATGCCACAGTGATAGGGGTTGAAGATTTGAGCATTAGTGAGAAAGAGAAAAGATCAAAGGAGACACAATAAAAAAAGTATTACAGAAACTATGTTCCAGTGCCTGTAGATATAGAGAAAACATGTTTCTCCATCGATAGAAATGAAAATATCAACATGACCAAAGTAAAACACACTAAGTGTGATCATTTAAAGGGGCAGCATCCTTGGCAAATATTTGATAATTACATGCAGTTTCATTATGATAAAAATTATGGCTGGATCACTTCCCCAAAATAAAACAAAAGCTTCCCAGCTTTTAGAAAGATAAGCCCTCTGGGGGTAAAACTGGATATAACCTTGAATCTCAACTTTACTTCAGAAATATAATTGATTATTTTCACACTGCAAATAATTTAAATAATACTAGATTTTGTGACTGGAAATATCTGAATGTAGCTTTCAGCTTACTTTTTTATTGGTCCATGTCAACAATCGCATTCGCCCTTGCCAACCACATGATTAATCAGATTTGACAGTCACATTACACACCAGGCATCGAAAACAACCATTGCAATTCCACACTAACTTTTAAGCCCATCGAAATAACTTTAACCTACTTTAAAGTTGTTACTGACAAATTAATGTAGATTAACACATAAAGTATAAAGTTTTATTTGAAGTATTAACTATGTTTAAAGGCTTGGTTCTAGCTAAGTGTCCAGTCACTGAACGAACTTGGGACTCAATTTGTGAATGAACAGACTCAAACACGTCAGTTCCTGAAGGTCACTCAATTCCACATTTTTTTTCAAAATGTGTTCATCAGCAACATCACAGGCATTAAATCTGTAACAATAATACCCTATTTTTTTGTCTGTCCAGACTGTTTTGATTGCTCAGTTTAAGGGGCGCATCTGTTGGTGAGTGGTGCCTGGTTGGTGGCGGTGGCGATGTGTGGGAGCTTGTTGAAGAACAAAAACAGCGGTAGGTGAGGGGAGCCCAACAACAAAGTTACCCTGGCTGGAGAGATTGTTTCCATGAGCGATGGAATGGGATTGATTGGAGGGATGGGGATGGCATGGGAGGGATGGAAGAAATGGGATGGAGATGGCATGGGAAGGATGGAATGGCGTGGGAGGGGTGGATGAGATGATGGAATTGGTTAAGTATGGCAAAATGGCAGGAATTTGTTATAATTTATTATTCAAAAGCTATTCTTTGTGCTAAAAATAAAGATTCACTAGATTTGAATGAAAATGTTTTAGAAAAGCTGACAGGTGAATTAAAAGAACACATCAGCATTGATGCTATCGACAAAGCAGTCTGTACCCTTCAGAGTTTCTGCACAGTCTAACTCCAATGGGCATGCCACAGCAGAAACTTAGACTCAAGGAAGGAGGAGTTATAATGTTGCTATGAAACTTAAATCCTAAACAGGGACTTTGTAATGGAAGAAGATTGGTAGTGAGGAAGCTGTTTTCTTCGATGACAGATGCTGAAATTATAATAGGCAGATTTCAAGGAAATAGAGTGTTCATTCCTTGAATAATATTTGGCCCATCAGATGTAAACCTGCCTTTTTTACTCTGGAGAAATTAGTTTCCACTTGGACTTTCATATTCTATGATGACAAACAAGTCATAAGGCCAGACTCTTGACAAAATTGTATTTATATTCCTAGACCTGTTTTCACACATGGACAGCATTACGTAGCTTTTTTTCCAGAGTGACAAGTTTTGATTCTGTTCAAGTCATTGGTGAAAGAAGAACGAGAAATCCTGTATTTAAAGAAGTGCTGTTGCAGTAAAGATACTAATTTGACCACAAATGTTTTGAGGGTCTCCGCTGGTAGTATATTAAATAATAGATGCCTACAATGATTATAAATCAGTTGTCTGATTGAGAATTTCTTTTTAATCAATTTCTAATTTACAACATTCTATAACAGTCATTTGGTTCCTGAGACTCCAGCCTTAGATTCACTATTTTCATCATATATTGTTTCAACACTACAAGCAGTTTTCTTCATTTATGGATCCTGTGTTTGTACATTTACTCAATGGGGGTCAGTTTGACTTTGGGTGATAGTGTAAATAAATGATATTGATTCAGCCTCCCATTATACGCCAGCCTGAAAATTGGCTGAAATGTATAATAGGCATTGAATCAATATGGTGTCATGCTCGGAAGAAGCCTTGATGAAATAAACAATGAATTGGAGGAATTATGAAAATAAAAAGTCAACTGTTAAACTGAACCACAAGAACACAGACACTTGTACCACAGACAAAATGGAGTGGCGTCAGGTGACCCCTCCTGTACTGACAATACACACCGTCTGTTGAGGATGAAACTTGTTTACCTTGTCTGAAATAGTTATGGGGAGAACCCATTGAAGGGCGGCGCAGTGGTTAGCACCGCAGCCTCACAGCTCCAGGGACCCAGGTTCGATTCTGGGTACTGCCTGTGCGGACCTTGCAAGTTCTCCCTGTGACAGCGAGGGTTTTCACCGGGTGCTCCAGTTTCCTCCCACTGCCAAAGACTTGCAGGTGATAGGTAAATTGGCCATTGTAAATTGCCCCTAGTGTAGGTAGGTGGTAGGGAATATGGGATTACTGTAGGGTTAGTATAAATGGGTGATTCTTGGTCGGCACAGACTCGGTGGGCCGTAGGCCTGTTTCAGTGCTGTAGAACATAGAACAGTACAGCACAGTGTTGTGCCGAACCTTTAACCTACTCTAAGATCAAACTAACTACCTACCCTTCATTCTACTATCACCCATGTACCTATCCAAGAGTCGTTTAAATGCCCCTAATGTATCTGCTTCTACTACCACCGCTGGCAGCGCATTCCACGCACCCACCACTCTCTGTGTAAAGAACCTACCTCTGACATCTCCCCGAAACCTTCCTCCAATCACCTTAAAATTATGCCCCCTGGTGATAGCCCTTTCCACCCTGGGAAAAAGTCTCCGTCTATCCACTCTATCTATGCCTCTCATCATCTTGTTCCCCTCTATCAAGTCACCTCTCATCCTTCTTCGCTCCAATGAGAAAAGCCCTAGCTCCCTCAATCTTTCTTCGTAGAACATGCCCTCCAGTCCAGGCAGCATCCTGGTAAATCTCCTCTGCACCCTCTCTAAAGCTTCCACATCCTTCCTATAATGAGGCGACCAGAACTGAACACAATATTCCAAGTGTGGTCGAACCAGGGCCTTATAGAGCTGCAGCATAACCTTGCGGCTCTTAAACTCAATCCCCCTGTTAATGAAAGCCAACACACCAAACGCCTTCTTAACAACCCTATCAACTTGGGTGTCAACTTTGAGCGATCTATGGACATGGACCCCAAGATCCCTCTGTTCCTCCACACTACCAAGAATCCTGTCTTTAAGCCTGTATTCCGCATTCAAATTCGACCTTCCAAAATGAATCACTTCACACTTTTCCAGGTTGAACTCCATCTGCCACTTCTCAGCCCAGCTCTGCATCCTGTCAATGTCCCGTTGCAACCTACGACAGCTCCCCCTTGGTGAATTCTTGTTCACAGCTTTTCAATTATAAGGCAAAGAAACCAGCACAAAAAGGCTTTTGTTACAACGAGGTGAGAAAGGTGTCTAGGGGTCTTAGCCTTCATCTGGTCTTATTGTAACAGGGTTTAATTTTAAACATACTGTGTTTTGAGCTTCCCCTTGATGAATCCTTGTTCACTGCTTTCCAATTATAAGGCAAAAAATGACCACAAACAGTCCTTCTTAGGTTTAAAGAAGAAAAGTCCAGGAGCAAAGAGCTTTCTGAGTTCAAATTCTCTGTGGCAAGTTCAAATTCAAAAAACACCAACAGCCAATTAGTCATGAGACTAAACTGGTCTGACCACGTCTGTTTGTGTATTTGGCCATCTTAGCAGTTAACCTGGAATGCTAGCCTCTCCACCTTCAATGTCTGGTAATCAAAAGTCCATTGTGGATTAAATTGGAGCAGGAAGTGGCCCCTTTGTCCTTTCCAAGTACTGTCTGTTACTGTGCAAATATCTGTTCCGTCAAAGGTCTGGTGTTTTTCTTTTAGAAAACAAGTTCTTTCTTTACACCAATAACAGTTTAAAAATAAATGTTCATGTGGCAAAATTAATGCATCTCATTCTTGGCAGGTGGGGGCCTGCATGACACTTTCTTAGGTTGAAAGAAGAAAAGTTGAAACTTATTAAACTTAATCTCTAATTCAGTTGACGGCTACGGATACACGACACGCCCATGCTAGCATTCATATGCGATATATACATGCAAATAGAGACAGAAAGGAGCAGAAGAAATAAAGTGGAAAAGTTTGAGGCAATGTCTGAAGGGTTTTTGTTACGGGTCTTCGAGCTCACTGTAGAGTCCCTGATTATAGGTAGATCTTGATTTTTGTTGGGGCCCAGTATTCTTCTTAAACCTTGTTCGCTGTAGAAAACTTTTCTCTCTTGGGGTTCATGTATTTTCAGTGGATACAGAGGCTTGTGAGAAAGAGATGGGAGCAAGCAGACAGGAGAGGCTGTGGCGAGCCAGCCAGGAGAGATCTTCTCAGTCCAGGAGCGTTCTGCTTTTTGCCCAAACTGTTTGAACAAATTCAAAAACTCAGGTTGCCCAGAAGGTTAGTCATGTGACTAGCTGGTTTGACCATGTCCATTTGTGTAATTGGCCATCTTAGTAGCCAACCTGGAATGCGAGCTCCTCCACCTTCAATGCCTGGTGATCAAAAGTCCATTGTGGGTTGAATGTGTCAGGGAATGTTTGCTTTGTCCTTCCAAACAGTGTCTGTTAATATGCAAATGTCTTTCCAGCCATGGCTGATCTGTTTAACAAGTCCTTTCTTCGCTGCAGTAACAGTTTAAAATCAATGTTCATGACAAAATTAATGTGTCTCATTCTTGGCAGGCGGGGGCCTAGCATGACAACACGGACTAACACACCATTTTTAACACTACATGATTGCGGTCCATTGGGAGGTGAAAAGTGGAAGTTAGCCACACCACTTACTACCTGTTAGTAACAATGGCCTGTTTTACACCATCACCCTGGGTCAGTATTATCCTCACTGTGTGTGATGATGCTGCTGTGGAATGGATCAACAGTATGTGACAGGTGGTAAAGGGTGTGGGTGGTTCCCACTGTTCACCTTGTCATGGTCCTGTAGTTTTTTATTTTCCGGGAATATGCAGTTTGCCTTTAAAGCTTGCAAGGGATCAGTATTGCTTTAAGAGCTGGCAAACCCTAGGAGTTATAGGAAGGTGCATTTTCGTTGCCTTAGAAACAGCCATTTGGAGACTGCGATTCAAAGGGTGCATTCTCGATACCATGGAAACAGCCACTGGGAGTGAGCCTGATGCAATACATTTGTTTCAATTCAGTTTGATCTGGTTTTTAGTGAGACAGTTTGTTCTAACAGACAGACAGACACAGAAGACACAGACAGCTGTGATGAGCACACCTGAAAAAGAGCTCTCAACCATTTAAACTGAAGGAAGAGGATTTTTAGTCTGTTTAATTGTTATCTCTCAAAATTCTAAAAAAACAAAATTCAAGCCAAGACACAGATCTCTGGTAATTTAAACTGAAGGAAGGGAAGTTAGACTGTGACAATCTTTTATCCCTCAAAAACTCTAAAGTCAGCTTGATTCCATTGAAAGCGTTTGCAAGTCGTTAATTATTGAAATTCACGGGAGAAGGAAAGCAACATTCCGTGAGGACTTCAAGCAGCAAACATCCTGTGAGGACTTTGAGCAATATCCTGTGAGGACTTCGAGCAAAATCCGGTGAGGACTTCAAGCAACATTGGACTGTAAATTTGCAAGGACTCCATTTTTGTCTATTTGAAATGTTGTTTATATCTTCATAGTGTTTAAGAATTTAGTTCTTCTAATTAAAGAGTTCATTTGTTGATTTAAAGACACCTGGTTTGGTTAGCCTAATTCGGGGGTTAAAAGATGGTACAATTTGATTGTATCTTTCTTTAACTTGGAAAGTTTAAAATGATATGTTAGCCGATCTATGGAGCGATGGGATTGAATTAACAGTGCGTTGGTCCACCACAATCAGAATCGTATATTTTGATTGGGAGTTTCGACTGGAGTGGTCAGTTATAACAACCTCCCAACTGACCACAAGCGTGTTTTGTTAAAATGATGCTTTAGGGTCAAATAAACAGACAAATGACAGGTTTTCTCATAGGTAAAAAAAAACTATTTATTTTTAAACAAATCCCAAAATGATCACAACCTCACTCACACCCACAGTAATTTAAAGTCCCAAGTGAGGTAAATGTTCATGGTTTATAGAAGATTATTGAGTCTTCTTGGGAGGAAATGCCTTTTTTTAACAAGTCGCAGGCCTGATTATTCAGTCTTGAACGTGCAGATGTATTGTAAAGCTCTAGTCATTGTAATACAGCCCAAAAGCTGATGATGTTAGTTTGTTACCTTCACTGATGGTTAGTCTCAAAGTCACTTTGTGATATCTCTTGCTGTGATGGCTGTTCTTGGTCAGCAGGGTTCTTTTCTTGCCTAAAATAAAAGCAAAATACTGCGGATGCTGGAAATCTGAAATAAAAACAAGAAATGCTGTAACCACTCAGCAGGTCTGGCAGCATCTGTGGAAAGAGAAGCAGAGTTAACGTTTCGGGTCAGTGACCCTTTTTCGGAACTTCTGAGTGGTTCCAGCATTTCTGGTTTTTATTTTTTTTCTTGCCTGCAAGCTTGCTGTGATGTTGGCTTGATCTCTCTCTCTCTCTCTCTCTCTCCCGAGAGGGCTACTTTTTAAGGTAAAAAATCTTTCACATTGGAGTTTCTGTTAGGAGACGCATGTCCCTTTCCCCTGTTGTAACCACATAATTGGCCAGGATGATAACCATGGTCATCGTTTGCTGTTTGAATGGGAATCATTCTGTTAAGATGCTGCTGCTTCACATCTTAATCATCTTGGTTTGGCTGTAGGTCAGACTGTCTCCAGCATCCTCCGTTAGTTCATTCATGTCGATCAGAGGCACAGATATGCAATAGCTTCTTTCAATTTCAAAGGGGTTCTCCCTCGAGCTATTTCATTGAGGTTAACAAGCCTCATCTTTGCAGACATGTTCATGATTTCCAGTATAGAATAGGTCACATGGCTGCTACTCCATCCTGTCAGTGGTTCACATGTCTAAATTCATGTGATTTAAAGTCTTAAAAAAAAGTCTTTAAAGTCTTTTTTAAATCTAAGTGTCACAAGCCAGGATCACCTTCCTTTTAAAGACAGGGATCCCACCTCAAAGTGCTGTCAGCCAATCAGAGGGCCAGCAGCTCAGCAGTATCAGCAGCACCATTGGGAGCGGTGGCCACTGTCAGTACTGCAGAGTCCTTGGACACAGGTCCAGCGCTGGAACCCCGGATCACAGATAAGTGGGGCTGGGAGGCCAGGGCCAGTCTGGAAGGCTTCTGTGGCGGTCTTCTGTGGGCAGCAGATTGCCCATAGAGGAGGGATCCCTCCCCAAGCCCACATATAATGTGCCTTGTGTTTCCCCATGTGGCTGAGGCAAACCATCCCACTGTTCCCAGCACAGATCCCAGCGGCAGCGGGAAGAGGTCTTTAATTGACCATTAATAGGCCACTTAAGGGCCTCAATTGACCTCTGGTTGGGAAGGCCTATTCCATCCCCGATAAGAACGCTTGACAATGGGGAGGTGATAGGCCCTCTGCCCCAGCCACCCATCACGATTCTCCATGCTCCCCCCTTCCCCCAGCCTCCGACTCTGCCTCGAGGGCGGGGTGGGGCCATAAAATCCTGTGTTGCGACATATAAAGAGCCAGAAGAAAAGTTATTACACTCTGCCTTAAGCAGCCACTGCACCAGTATTTTTCACTGCAGTCATCTTCTTTGGGGCAGTTTTTGAAGCCTCTGGCTGGCAACATTAGGGATAGCACCCTGAAAATTGCAGCGGAGAACTTACTGCTCCATTCCCCCACTCCCATCCTCCTCCTCCATGCTAATTTGTTGGAATATGAGGACTGGGCAGCCACCTGAAACATGCACATAGCTAATTTAGGTTTCTAAATCATGCTCCTATGATGTCAGTAGGATCCAGTGCCATTTTAGGATTCAATGGGTTGAAGCAAGCGCTGTTTAAATTCTAGTATCACCTGGCAGTATACCAAAGAGGAGTCCAAAAATAAGTTTTTAGTTATTTTTGTGAGGCCTCAAGGCAGCAGGAGTGCTTCTCTGAGCTCCAGAAAAAGATTCTGGGTCACTGCTGCACCACATTGAGCCCCGCAAGAATGAAACCCTGTCTTCCTTTTTCTGGGCCTGGAGGCCGGCAGGGTTAAATCGATATTACAGCAGAACAGATCTTGTGGGCTGCCCGGGGCATTTGTATTCCCCCTGTTGGGTCTATGTTAATGTGGCCGGGTCCTTAAAATGGACCCGGCCTCCCATTGATCGTATTGGACTGTTGTGAAAAACCACATGATGGAAAACCCTATCCTCTTGAGTCTTTTCTAATTGAAAGTGCTAATTAAATGCCAAATTGGAAGCAGTTTTGTGCTGTGGGCTATGAACCAACTCTAATGAGGGACAGTTGAGAAGGCTCATTCTCATTCTCATTCAGAAAGAGCACTTGTAGTCATTGGAAAGAGAAGACTTTCAGCCCATCAGTCTGGTTTGAACATGTAGCCTGTTTTAATGATGGAAAGCCAGTGTGCCAATCATCATATTGCTCAATGCGAAGTGGAATCGATTTATTAACTGAAAACCAACATTTGGTTATTGAACAATAAGGCAGTAAGTATATATTTCAGAACTGGAACAGTCAAAAAGATTCAGTGTTTTATGTTTTGAAAAGTAAAGCAGATCCTCTGCATTTTGGCAGGGAGATAAATAAAAACGAGTGTTAGAGTTGGCAGTTGATTCGGAATTTTATTTCTCTGAACCTCAACTTCCTTTTATTTGGCGCTCTTACCATAACAAAATTCTCCACTAACACCTGACTATTGCTTGATGTGGAATTTCTGGCTTATCGAATGGAATAAGTATTTATATATTTCATGAGATTTAAATTTAACGACAAGTACCCTTTAAGAATGCTGATACTCGTGTTACGAAAGTGCTTCCATTTTTGTTAATTTTGTTTGAGGACTTGGGTTTTAAAACTGAAAAAGATTTCATAGATGCTGGGCTTCATGATTTTTTTTTTTAAAGAGGTCATCGGAAGGTCTTTTGCACTTGGTTTGTAAACAACCCTTACTGGAGATCACCTGCTAAGATAAATAAACAACATTTACTGGAAGTCACCTGTCTTCAGATAAGTACCCACCATGGGCTTTTTGACCTGGGGAAGATATTTACAGAGAAGTGACAGGTCAAGATTATAGGGGTCAGGAGGCTTGACTCTTGAGATATTGTCTTTTGTTTTGCTTTGGACAGTGAGTTGGGGGGTGGACAGTGTTTTGAAAAGAGTTTGAAAATCATCCTGTCAAGGACAGAACCCCAGCACAGCCTTTTCCATCTCTTTGAAAAGACTGCCAGCTTTTCCATCTCTGTAAAAAAAACCCTGTGTATTCAGTGTGGTAACCGAAACCCTTGATGCTACATTCCTCCTGGAAAGTCTGCCAAATTGATCCTCAGCATTGCCTGAAAAGAACTGTTCTAAGAAGATCCCAGTGACAGCCATCTACGTGTATTTGGGACGCCAGAACAAAAGGGACAACTAACATCTTTCCATATCTTCTCTTTTTTCTTCAAGAATTAGCAAGTATTTGTCCAAAGTATTCTTTTTTGTCCTTTTTTTGTAACAAACCTCTGCAGAGAGAGAATTTCTGTGGTTTTCCAGTGTGAGTTTGTGTGTGGGGAATTTAAAAAGGGAACTTTCAAATTTCAATCGGTGTTAATGCTTTACAATGTCTTGTTTTGATAATAAATGGATAATTTTCTTGTTTATTAAAGAAACCTGATTGGTGTATTTTATGCTGCGATAAAAAAAAGTCTATGATTGACCATATCGCTAACTGGGTAAACATTTTAATATATTGTTATGACCAGGTGAGAAAGGGATCTACGGTTCCCTCCCAGCCTTCACCTGGTCTTACTATAAGAGGGTTTAATTTTTAAGCGCACCATTTTTTAGCTCCCCCTTTGTGAATCCTTGTTCATTAACTTCCAATTATAAGGCAAAGAAATTAGCCAAACAGGTTTTCATAGGTTTAAAGAAAAAGGTTGACTTTATTAAACTTAAACTCTACTTCAGTTAACGCCTACGGATACATGATGCGCTCACGCTAGCATGCATATGCGATACACACATGCAGATAGAGACAGAAAAGAGCAGAAGAAATAAAATGGAAAAGTTTGAGGCAATATCTGAGGATAGTTTTGGTTACTATTCTTCGAGCTCGCTGTAAAGTCCTTGATTGTAGGTAGGTCTTGCTTTTCGTTGGGCGCCAGTATTCTTCTTAAACCTTGTTTGATGTAGGAGACTTTTCTCTGTTGAAGTTCATGTGTCCTCAGTGGGTCCAGGGGCTTGTGAGAAAGAGATGGAAGCAGACAGGGGAGGTCTTCTCAGTCGATGAGCGAACAGTCTTTCTCAGTTCAAACTCTTTGTACAATTCAGAAAAACCCAGGTTGCCAAGCAGGTTAGTCATGTAACTGGCTGGTCTGACTATGTCTGTTTGTGAATTCTGTTTACTTAGCTGACTCTGGAATGTCTCTTCTTACACACAATACCTGGTGCTCAAAGTCCAGTTTGGCTTAAATTGGAGCAGGGAATGGCCCCTTTGTCCCTCCAAGCACTGTCTGTTAGTATGCAGATGTTTTTTTCCAGCCACGGCTGATTTGTTTAACAAGTAATTTCCTCGTTCCAGCAACAGTTTAAAATCAATGTTCATTTGACAAAATTAATATGCCTCATTCTTGGCAGGTGGAGGGTCTGCATGACAATATGTTGTCACCTGTGGTCAAATGGAACTGGAAAAAACTGTGCGCTCCTCCCCTCTGAGTCGCAACACTAGCATAAGTTACCTCAAAGGACTGTACAGGAGACCGTCAGACAAGTGACACCATGAAACATTGTGCTGACTGGCTAAAACAATAGTGATGTATTTTACTAAATAATTTAGATTCTTTTTGAATAAAAATCTTTTTAATGGTATAGTTTATAAATCAGTTGTGTATGGTATAGATTGGTTGTTAAGATGAGACCAACATGTATTTTTTTTAACCAGTTCACTTTCTGAATATTCTCATTCAAGGATATCTCTGTGGAGTCTTATTAACTTTCATTTCAAAAGGCAAACAGTGGAGGGGACCCACTGCGATGAGGAAAGCCATAGGGATCTCCTTAAAGATCATTTGATTTTCATCAGTACTCAGGGGAATCGGTCTATTTTTGAGTTGTTTTTCTTTTTTCATTTGCCTCTGAGCATTGCCTGTGGTTTGTATTGGCTTTCAATAAAGCCAGTTTGGATAAGCAAGCAGTTATCATTTATCTTGCAGAAATAGAAGGAAGCCCAGTCTATGCACTTCTAATGAGGGAAAGAAAAGGGCAGGTCAAATTGGAACCAAGTGTTGGGACTTCAGTTCAAGAAAGCTTTTGTACAACCTTATAATAACCCAAGCCTCGGTGCGCCTTAATTTCCAGGCTTCGCATTGAAGATAAAAGGTTATATGTGCTCCAAAGGAATTGTTTTGTATAATGAGACAGTATGTGTTGATTTATTGCATTGTAACGTAGCCTTAGAACATTATTCCCCTGTATTTTCTGATACCCAAACCTGTAACCTGTACTTTCAGATACTTGGAATCCTAGGTTATTTTCTGGAATCATCAACCCAATATAAGATAAAAGTTGTTTTCTTGCACCCTTGATGCCATATGTTATTTGAGTACTATAAGTGCAAGTGCTCAAAGGCTCTTGCAAGGTGTCAGTGTGGTCCAGCAATATTAGCTGTGGCTCTTTTGATAGCACTCTCACCTCTGAGTTATAAGGTTCTGGGTTCAAGTCCCTCTCTAGGGCTGGAGCACAAAAGTCAAGGCTGACGCTTCAGTGCAGTATTGAGAGCGCGCTGCACTGTCGGAGGTGCTGTCTTTCAGATGAGACGTTAAACCAAGGCCCCATCTGTTTGTTCGGGAGTTATCCTGGGTGTCCTGACCAATATTTATCCCTCAATCAAAATCAGATTATCTGGTTATTATTACATTGCTGTTTTTGGAAGTTTGCTCTGCGCATACTAGCTGCTGGGTTTCCTGCATTACAACAGTGAGGACCTCATTGGTTGTAAAATGCTTTGAGACATTCAGTGGTTGTGAAAGGCGCTATATAAATGCAGCCTCTCTTTCTTTCACGGTGTGACCTTCCCAGCATGCAATAAGCTGATCTATTTTCATGCATACAATCAAGGAGAACTAAAATTTTGTGTGAATCAACAGTCAATCAAAATATATACAATATATATAGGTGTTAGGCGACAGGTTTAGATAGAGGATTTGGATCGGCGTAGGCTTGGAGGGCCGAAGGGCCTGTTCCTGTGCTGTAATTTTCTTTGTTCTTTGTTCTTTGGGGAGGGGTTGCAAGATTGGATTAATATGCTGGAGTTTCGCTTGATTGCTTTCAAGGTTAAAGAGAAATTTCAGTGTCTTGAGCTTATATTCTTGGGGCTTGTATCATTGGCACTATTCTAAGGAGTTGAGGGTTACACAGTGTCCATAGCATGGAAAATTGTGTGTCAGAAGTGGGTATGATGGGACCATTTGCCTTTTCTCTTCCTTTACTCTCTTCAGTTCTTCTTCTAATGTTTATTTAATCTAATTAAAGTGTCTCTGCATTCATGGCAACTTTGTTGTTTAGGGAGAAGGAAGAGCCCAATGTCATCCAAATGATTTAATGATGCATAGCAGTGCTATTTATAATCATTACATCACGTGTTTGCAAACAGTCAAAAATTAAAGTTTGCCAAATGTGTTTTAATGAAGACAATGACTCTGTGAAGGATGATTTGTCCGAGGACAGAAGAGGGGTGGGATTGACTGGGGCCATTGTTTCTACCTGGTAATAATTTTTGTTTGCAAATGTATCAAAAAAGAAAACGATCTGGTCAAGAATAACAAAATCTAACTAAGGGCTGATAGTGCTGAATCTCCGACTGAGATGTCAGAATCATCTTGAAATGGCTTTTGTAACTGCATTGAGAACGAAGAAGCAGCACAAAGCTCAAATGGTTCTAGGCTGTAATTATAAGATTTTGTAATCATGGGGAGGCGATGGCATAGTGGTATTGTCACTGGACTAGTAACCCAGATACCCAGGGTATTGCTCTGGGGACATGGGTTCAAATCCCACCACAGCAGAAGATGGAATTTGAATTTAATTAATAAATCTGGAATTAAAAAAGCTGTCTAATGATGGCTATGAAACCATTGTCAATTGTTGTAAAAAAAATCTGGAACTCTGCTGTCTTTACCTGATCTGGCCTACATGTGACTCCAGACCAATAGCAATGTGGTTGCCTCTGAAATGGCCTAGCAAGCCACTCAGTTGTATCTAGCCGCTACAAAGTCAATAAAGAATGAAACCTGACGGACCACCCAGCATCGACCTAGGCAACGGAAACGACAACGGCAAACCCAGCCCTGGCGACCCTGCAAATTCCTCCTTACTAACCTCTGGAGGCTTGTGCCAAAGTTGGGAGAGCTGTCTGACAGACAAGTCAAGCAGCAGCCTGACATAGTCATACTCATGGAATCATACTTTACAGACAATGTCCCAGACACTGCCATCACCATCCCCGGCTACATCCTGTCCCATCGGCAGGACAGACCCAGCAGAGGCGGAGGCACAGTGGTACACAGTCGGAAGGGAGTTGCCCTGGGAGTCCTCAACATCGAGTCCGGACACCATGAAGTCTTATGGCATCAGGTCGAATATGGGCAAGGAAACCTCCTGCTGATTACCACCTACCGCTTTCCCTCAGCTGATGACTCAGTACTCCTCCATGTTGAACACCACTTGGAGGAAGCACTGAGGGTGGCAATGGCACAGAATGTACTCTGGGTGGGAGACCTCAATGTCCAGCACCAAGAGTGGCTCAGTAGCACCACTACTGACCGAGCTGGCCGAGTCCGAAAGCACATAGCTGCTAGACTGGGTATGCGGCAGTTGGTGAGGGAACTAACGAGAGAAAAACATACTTGACCTCATCCTCACCAATCTGCCTGCCGCAGATGCATCTGTCCATGACAGTATTGGTAGGAGTGACCACCGCACAGGCCTGTGGAGACAAAGTCCTGCCTTCACATTGAGGATAACCTCCATTGCGTTGTGTGGCACTATCACCGTGCTATATAGGATAGATTTCGAACAGATCCAGCAATGCAAAACTGGGCATCCGTGAGGCACTGTGGGCCATCAGCAGCAGCAGAATTGTACTCAACCACAATCTGTAACCTCATGACCCGGCATATCTCCCACTCTACCATTACCATCACGCCGGGAGACCAACCCTGGTTCAATGAAGAGTGCAGGAGGGCATGCCAGGAGCAACACCAGGCATACCTCAAAATGAGGTGTCAACTTGGGAAGCTACAACCCAGGACTATCTGTGTGCCAACAGCGTAAGCAGCATGCGATAGACAGAGCTATGCGATCCCATAAGCAAAGGATCAGATCTAAGCTCTGCAGTCCTGCCACATCCAGCCGTGAATGGTGGTGAACAATTAAACAACTAACTGGAGGAGGTGGCTCCACAAATATCCCCATCCTCAATGATGGGGGAGCTCAGCACATCGTGTAGAAGATAAGGCTGAAGCATTTGCAACAATCTTCAGCCAGAAGTGCCGAGTTGATGATCCATCTCTGCCTCCTCCTGAAGTCCCCAGCATCACAGATGCCAGACTTCAGCCAATTCGATTCACTCTGCGTGATATCAAGAAACAACTGAAGGCACTGGATACTGCAAAGGCTATGGGCCCTGACAACATTCCGTCAATAGTACTGAAGACCTGTGCTCCAGAACTTGCCGCGCCCCTAGCCAAGCTGTTCAACTACTGCTACAACACTGGCATCTACCCAGCAATGTGGAAAATTGCCCAGGTATGTCCTGTACACAAAAAGCAGGACAAGTCCAACTCGGCCAATTCCCGCCCCATCAGTCTACTCTCAATCATCAGTAAAGTGATGGAAGATGTCATCAATAGTGCTATCAAGCGGCACTTGCTTAGCAATAACCTGCTAAGTGACGCTCAGTTCGGGTTCCGCCAGGGCCACTCAGCTCCTGACCTCATTACAGCCTTGGTTCAAACATGGACAATGGAGCTGAACTCAAGAGGTGAGGTAAGCATGACTGCCCTTGACATCAAGACAGCATTTGGCCTAGTATGGCATCAAGGAGCCCTAGCAAAATTGGAGTCAATGGGAATCTGGGGGAAAACTCTCCACTGGTTGGAGTCATACCTGGCGCAAAGGAAGATGATTGTGGTTGTTGGAGGTCAATCATCTCAGTTCCAGGACATCACTGCAGGAGTTCCTCAGGGTAGTGTCCTAGGCCCAACCATCTTCAGCTACTTCATCAATGACCTTCCTTAAATCATAAGGTCAGAAGTGGGGATGTTCGCTGATGATTGCACAATGTTCAGCACCATTCGTGACTCCTCAGATACTGAAGCAGTCCATGTAGAAATGCAGCAAGACCTGGAAAATTTCCAGGCTTGAGTTGATAAGTGGCAAGTGACATTTGCACCACACAAATGCCAGACAATGACCATCTCCAACAAGAGAGAATCTAACTATCTCCCCTTGACATTCAATGACATTACCATCGCTGAATCCCCCACTATCAACATTCTGGGGGTTACCATTGACCAGAAACTGAACTGGAGTAGCCATATAAATACCATGGCTACAAGAGCAGGTCAGACGCTAGGAATCCTGAGGCGAGTAACTCACCTCCTGACTCCCCAAAGCCTGTCCACCAGCTACAAGGCACAAGTCAGGAGTGTGATGGAATAGTCTCCACTTGCCTGGATGGGTGCAGCTCCAACAACACTCAAGAAGCTCAACACCATCCAGGACAAAGCAGCCTGCTTGATTGGCACACCATCCACAAACATTCACTCCCTCCACCACCAACGCACTGTGGCAGCAGTGTGTACCATCTACAAGATGCACTGCAGCAATGCACCAAAGCTCCTTAGACAGCAGCTTCCAAACCCGTCACCTCTACCACCTAGAAGGATAAGGGCAGCAAATGCATGGGAACACCACCACCTGCAAGTTCCCCTCCAAGTCACACACCATCCTGACTTGGAACTATATCGCTGTTCCTTCATTGTCGCTGGGTCAAAATCCTGGAACTCCCTTCCTCACAGCACTGGGGGTGTACCTACCCCACATGGACTGCAGCGGTTCAAGAGACAGCTCACCATCACCTTCGCAAGGGCAATTAGGGACGGGCAACAAATGCTGGCCTAGCCACTGATGCCCACATCCCATGAATGAATAAAAAAAAACGACAGGTCAGACGATCTTCTTAAGAAAATTAGCATTAGAGTCCAAGGAGCGGACAGTGCTAGCTTTAAGGTAGCATCGCACTACACACCATATTTTTCATTCAGGTTAGATTCTCCTGTGTGCTATTTTTCGGTAGAATAGGGATCTGACCACTATGACCTTTTATAGCGGGCAACAAATTACACCAGGCGCAGAACTATCACTGAGCTCAACAGCAATAAAACAAGTTTGTTGATCTCTTCTATTTTTAAAATATTTTTTCCTGAATTTCATTTTTCATTTCTTTCCAGAGGACAGCGGAATAAATATATGATACGATCGTACACACGACCCTTCGCAATATAAATGTCCGTTACTGCTGTATCCCTGCCATTTAGCTAATAAGAGTAGGTTTATGGAGTCTGAAATAGCTGTAAATGCCTCTACTGGCCATTCTTTAATCATACTATGTACAGACAGCAAATCAATCTGTATGGGTCCAATTACCTCAGAAAATAAGCTATTTTCTATATGTACAAGGCGCAACAGAGCCTATTCATTCATTTATTCTGGACAGACGAACACATTTTGTACTTTTTAGAGTGTGTCAGTGCCAGGGAATGGAGCATTTCACTGCTTTTGAGATTGCATTAAGCACTGCCAGGTCAGGTACACAATAGGGCAGATCCTGTCTGAATAAAATGCCTTACAATCATAAAGAAAATAATGGCAAAGTTAAGAAACTCACTTTGGTTTTGGTATCAGGTTGTTGGCCTGTGCCAAAAATCCATAGCGTAGATTTTTCCCCTGAGCAGCCTTCGGGCAGCCGGCTAGTGGAATGCGTGATAGTCCCGATGGAAGGCTTGGTCCAGTTTGAAGGCCAGGCATTGTTAGCGTTGGGCTGCAGTGGGAATCAAGCTCCTGCTCCTCCTGGCCTTACAACAGTAAAGAAGTACTTAACCTTTGAACTCATCTTTAGTTGGAATGCCAGCTGAATTCGGATCAGTGTGCAGGGAGGATGTTCAGCCTAGGTCGGTCCTAAAAAGGCATTGCAGTCCAATTGACATCATGAGACCCCAATGTAAATGTCTAAATTAGCTAGGCACCCTCTTCAGATAGCAACGCGGGCTATCTATTTTCAGTTGCCGACAAGATGGAGGCAGGCACAGTGACGAAGGGAACAGGGTGGTTGATCCACAGCATCTTTGGGGAACTACTGCACTTTTCCACCAGGTTGGAGGTCTCAAATCTCACCTGAAAATTCCTCAGGAGCCTGAATATTTGCTCCAAGGATTAGGAAGCTGAAGTGTTGCTGTGGAGGAGTAAGCTGGGTTAAAGTCCAAGGGAGGTTGAGAGTGAAAGGCATGGATAAGGGCAACAGCGTGGAAGTGATACATCAACTCTGGTGCCACTTGGGAAATAGGAAAAAACAAATTATAAAAATGGTGAGAGGGAGTGAGCCCAGGGTATGCAATTATTTTTGATCTTTCACTCCTGCATATCACAGCATTCATTCACAGTGCATGTGGGTTTAAATCTTTCTGCTAATAAGTTCTTGAACTGAACCAATGTGTTAGTATAAGTCTGACAAACATACAAATTAAAGGTCTTGTATCACCTTTTTTGAGGAGGTTGAGACATGGCAGCTCGTAACAAAACTGCTTGCCACCACAGATGTAGCCTTGCACTCACTGCTCAGGTATGCCTCCTATTGGATTAAGCAAGGTGCAATGTTAATAATGGCCCTAGATTTGCTAGGAAAGTAATGGCGAGTTCGTGGCACAGGTCATTATCAGTGTGTAAAACCCCCAGGAATTATGGCGAGGAAGAGATACACCATGTTTTGCGAATCCTCTCAAATTGCAGGATGGATTTGTGCAGTTCTGTCATTAGCTTCACATAAACAGGATGGCTCTGTCAACTTTCCATGATTGTCAAGAAATTGCTGGATTTGTGCCGTAAATATGAGGTAAACTTGTACAGGAAATTATTGCTGGTATTTCAAGATGTCAGGACCTTGCTGATCAGATTCATATGGTCCTGGCACTCAACCATGGAGGCCCAGAAAGGGAACAATTGTAGCTGTGGAGGCTCACTCCTGCAGGTTAGTGAATTCTTCCTAGAGGTTTTTTTCAATTTTAATATATACGTTTTTTAGTTTTCTTACTTTCCCTTTCTCTACCTTTTTTTTCTCTCTCAATCCAATCTTTCTTTCCCTCTATATTTCTCTTTCTGTATCTGTTTTCACTTTAATTCTTCCTGTTTCCTGACCTGTCAGCAACTTGGGGTCATTGAGGTGAGTGCACAGTGGGAAGCATTTCTTCAGTGAAGGCGTTGATCAGTAAATAAGATTAGACAGATGCGTGGTTAAAAGATTGGTGTGGGAGAAATGGGTATCGATTCATGGGGCACTGGCATCAGTACTGGGGAAAGGGCAGGTTGTACTGTTGGGACTGTTGGGACTACACCTGAACCATGCTGGGACTATTGTTCTGGTGAGTTGTATAACTAGGGCAGTAGAGAGGGCTTTAAACTAAATTGTGGGGGCGAGGGATCAAGTGAGAGAAGATATGTTAAATTAAAGAGAGAGGCCAAGGCAGAGAGCAAGGTAGCAATAAGGAAAATAATAATCAGAGCGTGGCAGGAAGGGACAGAATGTACAAAATTAAGAGTGAAAGCAGCTAAGGCTAGAGGTTGCATAAATATTAAAAAGACAGAACTAAAGGTTATGTATTTGAATGCATGTAGCATGTGTAACAAAACAAATGAATTGATAGCTCAAATAGAAATAAATATGTATGATCTGATAGCTATTACAGAGACATGGCTGCAGATGACTAAGGCTGGAACCTGAATATTCAAGGGTACATGACATGTTGGAAGCACAGGAAACTAGGAAAAGGTGGAGGGATAGCTCTATTAATTAAGCATGACATTAGCACATTAGAGAGAGTAGACCTTAGTTCTAAAAAGCAAGATGTACAATCAGTTTGGGTAGAGATAAGAAATAGTAGAAGTAGGAAGTCACTTGTGTGAGTAGTTTATAGGCCCCCTAATAGTTACCACACTGTAGGATGGGGTATACAGGAAGAAATAATGGGGGCTTGTGAGAAAGGCATGGCGATAATCATGGGCGATTTTAATCTACATATAGGTGGGACGAATCAGATTGGCAATGGTAGCCTGGGTGATGAATTCAAAGAGGATTTTCAGTACAGTTTCTTAGAGCAGCACATTCTCGAACCAACCAGAAAGCAGGCTATTCTAGATCTGGTAATGTGTAATGAGACAGGATTAATTAATGACTCATAGTAAAGGCACCCCTAGGTAGCAATGATCACAACTTGATTGAATTTCGCATTCAGTTTGAGGGTGAGAAGAGTGGATCTAAGACTAGTGTTTTAAACTTAAATAAGGGTAATTATGAGGGTTTGAAGACACAGCTAGCTAAAGTAAACTGGGGAATTAGGTTAAGGGAAATGTCAGTAGAGATGCAGTGACAGACATTTAAGGAGATATTTCATAACACTCAGTAAAGATACATTCCAGTGGGAAAGACAGACTCCAAGGGAACGACACGCCATCCGTGGCTAACTATAGAAGTTAAAGCTAGTATCTAGTTAAAAGAAAAAGTGTATAATTCAGTGAAGCATAGTGGCAGGTCAAAAGATTGGACAGAATATAAAAAAAGCAAAGAATAAAGAGAGAGAAATTAGAATATGAGAGAAAGCCAGCTAGAAATATAAAAACAGATAGTAAGAGTTTCTACACATATTTAAAAAGGAAAAGAGTAAGTAAAGTGAGTGTTGGTCCTCCAGAGAGTGAGTCTGGGGAGTTAATAATGGAAAATAAGGAAATGGTGGAGCATTGAACAGATTTTTTGCATCTGTCTTCACTGTAGAGGATACAAATAACACACCAGAAATAGTTGTGAATCAAGAGTTGAAAGGGAGGGAGGAACTTAAAACAATTACCATCATCAGGGAAAGGGTACTGAGAAAATTATTAGAACTAAAAGCTGGCAAGTCCCCAGGTCCCGATGGACTTCATCCTAGGGTCTTAAAAGAAGTGGCTGCTGAGAGAGTGGTTGCATTGGTTTTAATTTTCCAAAATTCCCTAGATTCTGGAAAAGTCCCATCAGATTGGAAAATAGTGAATGAAAATCCATTATTCAAGAAAGGAGGAAGACAGAAAGCAGGAAACTACAGGCCAGTTAGCTTAACATCTGTCATACGGAAAATGAGGTTATAGCAGGTAATTTAGAAAATCTCAATGCAATTAGGCAGAGTCAACATGGTTTTGTGAAAGGGAAATTGTGTTTGACTAATTTATTGGAGTTCTTTGAGGAAGTTAGTAGCAACATGGATAAAGGGGAACCTGTGGATGTGATGTACTTGGATATCCAGAAGGCATGCGACAAGGTGCCGCATCAAAGCTTACTAAACAAAATAATAGCCCATGGTATAGGGAGTAACATAGTAGCATGGATAGAGGACTGGTTAGCTGACAGGAAACAGATAGTAGGCATAATTGGGTTTTCGGGTTAGCAAGCTGTAATTAGTGGAGTGCCACAAGGATCAGTGCTGGGGCCTCAACTATTTACAATCTATATCAATGACTTGGATGAAGGGACAGAATGTATTATTGCTAAATTTGCTGATGACACAAAGATAGGTAGGAGAGTAAGTTGTGAAGAGGACATAAGGAGTCTGCAGTCTGCAAAGGAATATACATAGGTTAAGTGAGTGGGCAAAGATTTGGCAGATGGAGAATAATGCAGGAAAGTGTGAACTTGTCCACTTTGGTAGGAAGATTAGAAAAGCAACATATTATTTAAATGAAGAGGATTGCAGAACTCTGAGATGCAGAGGGATCTAGGTGTCCTAGTACACGAAACACAAAAAGTTAGTATGCAGTAACAGCAAGTGATTAAGAAGGCAAATACAATGATGTTGTTTATTGCAAGGGGAATGAAATAAATAAGTAGAGATGTTTTGCTACAGTTGTACAGGGTATTGTTGAGATCATGTCCAGAGTATTGTGTACAGTTTTGGTCTCCTTACCTAAGAAAGGATATAATTGCATTGGAAGCAGTTCAGAGAATGTTCACTCAACTGATTCCTGGGTTGAGAGAGTTATCTTATGAGAAAAGGTTGGACAGGTTGCTTTTGTGTTTATTGGAGTTTAGAAGGATGAGAGGTGATCTGATTGAAACATATAAGATCCTGAGGGGACATCACAGGGTGGATGTGGAAAGAATGTTTCCCCTTCAGAGAGTGACTAAAACTAGGAGGCACAGTTTAAAAGTAAGGGGTCTCCCATTTAGGACAGAGATGAGGAGAATGTTTTTCTCTGAGGGTTGTGAGTCTGTGGAACTCTCTTCTCCAGAGAGCAGTGGAGGCAGGGTCATTGAATGTTTTTAAGGCAGAGGTAGACAGATTCTTGACAAACAAGGGTGTCAAAGGGTATCAGGGGTAGGCAGGAAAGTGGAGTTGAATCCACAAACAGATGAGATCTTATGGAATATCGGAGCAGGCTCGCGGGGCCGAAAAGCCTACCTCTGCTCCTAGTTTGTATGCATGTTCGTATGTCTGATGGAGGGCCAGGGCAGGGTCTCCCCCCACCTTCCGGCCCGCTGCCGGGATGCTTGTCACCAGAATAAAATGCAGGCCAAGGTTTTACCAAAGTGCAATCAGGAGATGGGGAAAAAGCAATGAAGGACAAGCTTCAGAGGCAAGAGCATGGGGTTGGGGGTGTGCTGTGGGGTGCTGGTGGGGTTAAGATGATTGATGCATCCCAGTGCTCAAAAGAGGCTTTATCTTGTGTTGGTTTGAGCTGCTGCCCCTCTGATCAAGCCCCACCCCCTCTACCCTGCAAATCACCAGTTACAGAACCAGCCTCTGTTTCCCAGGCAGCAGCTTATAGGAGAAATGAAGGTATAATGAATTGAATATTTAGGTTTTTCAATGGCTGGATGCAAGTTAGACTTTTGTGTCATGTGCATAAATTGGAGTGGGATAATTAATTTTTTTGTTCGGGGAGAGAATCTGCACAGTCATTTACCTATGTGAGAGATGTGTTTACGCAGGGTCGCAGGCTTTAATTTTGATATCCAGTTAATCTCCGAGCAATGCAGATATCATACTTGTGTTAAATAACCAACTGGTTTATTTACAGAACTTTCCTAAATAGTTCTTACACAGTTTCAGTACATGTCTTCCAGAGCAGCCAGTGTATCTGTAGAAACTTCTAGCTGTCTTAGTTTCACTTTTGACTCTGCAGCCTCGCCCATAGGCTTAAGCAATCAAACACAGTGAACACAGATAAGTGGACAAACCAATCAAACCCTGATCAATCAAACACTACAGGAGGCAATGCTGTGACAGATGTACCAACGGCAACAGAGAAGTTGGGTTCAATGTTAAATAAACTGTTAGATTATGGCTATGGTCTGATAAAGTGAATGTGCAGTCTGCCCACCACAGATGAGGAAAATTACATCACATGGTTGCACGTGATCCATTCCAGTAAGACAGAATCGACTGGCAAGAGTTCTCTGCTTGTCTGTGCATCTCATTATTGTTTACCTAGATATTGGGTAGGTAAAAGTATACCCTGGTTTGCAGAGGACCTAATAACTATTTAATAACATACTACATTAAAGGAAGCCAGCTGATAGGTGGGTACGAATATTTATGTTTGGTCATTCTTTTGTAAGAGATGTGACAGATGTGTGACCAAGGCAATGAAAAGATGATCTGTGGGTCCAAAACTGCAAAACTCTATGGGAAATAAGTTGCTGCAGCAGGGCATCAAACAAATCTGCCATTAGGTCGACCTCCGCTTGCACATTTAGGGCTGGATTTTATGCAGCCAGTGAGGGTCCCAACGTCGGGCCAGAAGGATGAGGGGAACCCTGCCTCAGCTGTTTGAAGGACCCCAGACTGCATTTTCTGCCTAGTGCTGGTGTCCCTATCCCTATAAGGACGGGGATCCTGCCTCCAAGAGCTGCTGGTCAATCAGAGGGCCAGTAGTCCAACAGTCCCAGCAGCAGTACCGGAAGCGGTGGCCACTGCTGGTACTGTAGGAGACCCTGGACTAGAAGCAATGCTGGAGCCTCAGACTGCAGGTGATTGGGGCGGGCTCGTGGGGTCAGTCAGGTGGGTCCAGGTGAGGGACGGGAGGGTGGTTTGGGGGGGTGTTAGCGCAGCGGTGGCCACCTGGTTGTACAGGGTGCCTGCCCACATGTGGTGCAGCCCCCTCCCTCCCTCCATCACCAGTTAAATGCCAACGGCGGAGGCTTGAAGCCCCTAAATGGCCACTTAAAGGCCACAATTGCCCTCTAGGTGGGAAGGCCTTCCTCGACCTTTCCTGCCCCTGAGTTAATCGTGGGGAGTTGGGAAGGCGATGGGCACTCCGACCCCCACCTTCCCTCCCAATTCTAATGCCCTCCCCGCCCCCCCCCCCCCCGTCCCCCGTCACCACCCCGATTCCCAGCTGTATCCCGAGGGGGAAATTAAATTCCGCCCATAGATTTGTAAATTTTTTGCATGGCTAGTTGGTGAAAGTGTGAGCTGATGATGGTGCAGTGAGGGAAACAAAGCACCTGGAACATGAATGAATAGGGAAAGCAAGAATATAAGAACATAATCAATGCTAACATACGATCATATGAATTAGGAGCAGGAGAAGGCCATACAAACCCCTTTGCGACTGCTCCGCTGTTTAATAAGATCATGGCTGATCTGATTGTGGCCTCAACTCAACTTTCCCGCCTACACCCAATACCCTTTGACTCCCTTGTTAGTTAAGAATTTATCTACCTCTGCCTTAAAAATATTCAATGACCCTGCCTCCACCGGTCTCTGGGGAAGAGAGTTCCAAAGACTTAGTCATCAGCAAATTTAGCAACCATACATTTGGTCCCTTCATCCAAGTCATTGATATAAATTGTAAATAGTTGAGGCCCCAGCACTGATCCCTGTGGCACTCCACTAATTACAGCTTGCCAAGCTGAAAAAGACCCATTTGTCCCTACTCTGTGCTTCCCATTAGCCAACCAGTCCTTTATCCATGCTAATATGTCACCCCCTACACCAAGAGCTCTTATTTTGCCTGTGGATGTGGCACTGTGTCAATGACTTCTGGAAATCCAAGTACACCACATCCACAGGTTCCCCTTTATCCATGTCATTTATTACTTTGCCAAAGAACTCCAATCAATTAGTCAAACATGATTTCCCTTTCATAAAACCATGTTGGTCACATAGGTAGGAATAAGTGGGTCTGTTACAGCCAGGTGAGGAGGGGTCTCAGGCTCCCCTCTTGCCCTTCCTCCTATTTGACCATAACAGTGTTTATTCCTTTTAAACAGTGGTTGTGCTTACCACCTCAGCGTGTGCTTTACCTTTTTCCTTTACTGTGATTGTGAAAGAACCAATCGGATAGGTTTTCCTGAGTTTAAACAAGAAGGAGGTATGTTTATTATACTTAACACTCTAACCCCAATTTAAAGATACTAAAATAAAGCTACACATTCACGCACACATTCACCCGAGAATCACACATATACAAATAGATTACAGAGGGAAAAATAGATTTGGTGGTTAGTTTAAAGTCCAGAATAAATGGAACTTAAATACACAGTCTGTGAAGTGGATGATCTGGTAGTCCTGGGCTGAAGCTGTATTCTTTAAGTCCTTGCTGGTCAAAGTGCACTTTGTGGTTGGCCAGCTTTGCTCATGTTTTTCTTGAAGGCAGAATTGTAGTTGGCTCTCTTCCCCTGGTTGCTGGCTGTAGCAGTCTGTAGGCTTGGAGGGTCCACAGTCGCAGACAGTTTTCAAACTTGATATTTTCTGGGGAGAGAGAAAGAGAAGCAGCAGCCTCCTCTGCTGCGGCAGTCTGTTACTCCTTGTCTTCTGTGAGTGTAACAAAACTCCTGTTTTTGCAGAGATGGACAGACGGTCACATAGGTCTCTCAATCCCCTTTGTTTTTAATGCGATACAAGGTTCAGAATAGGCTCCACAGGTTCCAGGATGCCAATATTTACACTCGAAGAGGCTCTTTCAAAGTCAATGTGTCAGGATGGCCTTGACTGTTGTGCTAATGAAGCAATCCTAGGTAATTCAGTTATTTAGAGCAAGCCATTGTTCTGGGTCCAGGGCTTCTCAGACTCCTGTCTGCAGTTCAATTTGCTGGTATTACAGATGCAAATTGCAGTGGCCATCTTGGCTGCTAGTTTCTAAAAAATTGCTGTGGGATGTTTTCCATTAAAAGTCTAATGTAACTTTCCAATTGATTAAATTAATAGTTCTCATTTGGCATATACGGTTTTCTTGACAGGTCGGCAGACTGTGACCAGCTTGGTACCACACGAATCAGTGTGTGGGCCCCAGCTGTTCACAATCTGTATCAAGGATTTGGATGTGGGGACCAATTGTAATATTTCCAAGTTTGCGGATGGCACAAAACTTGGGAATGTGAGTTGTGAAGAGGATGCAAAGAGGCTTCAAGGGGATTTGGACAGGCTGAGTGAGTGGGCAAGAACATGGCAGATGGAATATAATGTGGATAAGTGTGAGGTTATCCACTTTGGTAGGAGGAACGGAGGTGCAGAGTATTTCTTAAATGGTGAGAGATTGGAAAGTGTTGATGTCCAAAGGGACCTAGGTGTCATTGTTCATAAGTCACTGAAAGCTAGCATGCAGGTGCAGCAGGCAATTAGGAAGGCAAATGGTATGTTAGCCTTTATCACAAGAGGATTTGAGTACAGGAACAAAGAAGTCTTTCTTCAATTGTATAGAGCATTGGTGAGGCTGCACCTGGAATATTGTGTGCAGTTCTAATCCTAGGCTAATACATGGAATGGGCAGGCTGTCTTATGAGGAAAGATTGGACAAGCTAGGCTTGTATCGCTGGAATTTAGAAGAGTAAGAAGCGACTTGATTGAAACATATAAGATCCTGAGGGGTCTTGACAGGGTGGATGCAGAAAGGATGTTTCCCCTTGTGGGAGAATCTAGAACTAGGGGTCACTGTTTAAAAATAAGGGGTTGCCCATTTAAGACAGAGATGAGGAGATATTTTTTCTCTCAGTGGGGTGTGAGTCTTTGGAATTCTCTTCCACAAAAGGCGGTGGAAGCAGAGTCTTTGAATATTTTTAAGGCAGAGGTAGATAGATTCTTGATAAGCAAGTGGGTGAAAGGTTATCGGAGGTAGGTGGAAATGTGGAGTAATCATTTCAGCCATGAACTGATTGAATGGTGGAGCAGGCTCGAGTGGCTGAGTGGCCTACTCCTGCTCCTAATTCGTATGTTCATATGTCCTGGTCCCCTTGCCTGAGGAAGGATATACTTGCCATAGATAGAGTGCAGCAGAGGTTTACCAGATTGATTCCTGGGATGGTGGGGTTGTCCTATGAGGAGAGATTGAGGAGACTGGGCCTGTATTCGCTGGAGTTTAGAAGAATGAGAGGTGATCTCATAGAAACTTACAAAATTCTTAAAGGGATAGACAGGGTAGATGCAGAAAGGATGTTTCCCCTGGCTGTGGGTCTAGAACCAGGGGACACAATTGCAGAATAAAGGGCAAGCCATTTAGGACTGAGATGAGGAGGAACTTGTTCTCTCAGAGGGTGGTGAATCTTTGAAATTCTCTGCCCCAGAGAGTAGTGGAAACTCAGTCACTGAGTAAGTTCAAGATAGAGATTGATAGATTTCCAATTGCCAATGACATCAAGGGATATGGGGATAGTGCGGGAATATGGCGTTGAGGTAGACGATCAGCCATGATCTAGAATGGGGAGCGGGCTCGAAGGGCTGAATGGCCTACCCCTGCTCCTATGATCCTATGATTACATTGTGGGGGTGTAAGGTTATCGGGGGTAGTCGGGAAAGTGGAGTCGCGGTTACAGTCAGATCAGCTATGATCTTATTAAATGGCGGAGCAGGCTCAAGGGGCCGAGTGACCTACTCCTGCTCCTAATTTGTATGCTCATATGTTTTTGGTCACCTTTTCTTGGTTTCTAAAACCTCAGGCTTACCACTATTCTTTGCAACATTATAAGCCTCTTCTTTTAATCTAATACTATTCTTACCTTCTGTAGTAAGCCATGGATGGATTTTTCTTGCTGAGTTCTTATTAATTGTTATAATGGAATGTATTTCTGTTGAACATGTCCTCTCATTCCTATGTAATCGGCTTTGTTTAAGTTTAAGTTTGGGTGTGGAGTATGTTGCTTTCAGACTTAACGTAGAATTCAGTTGTATTATGATCATTTTTCCCAGAGGATTTTTTACCATGACATTACTAATTAACCCTGATGGATTTAAATTAGGTTTATTCCTAGTTGGTTCCAGGTAACTGTCATGAAAGCATTCTACAAACTCATCTTCCAGACTAGCTTTGTCAATTTGATTTGTCCAGTCTATATGAAGATTAAAGTCCCTCACAATTATTACGTTGCCTTTGTTACGATCTCCAATTATTTCTTGATAAATGCTTTGAGAAACGGTATAACTACTGTTAGGGTGCCTATAAACTACTCCCACCAGCAACTGTGTATCTCTCTATCCAATCAAATTGACGAATTGTGAAATTAGCAGGGCAAAGACTGAGAAGCGTAAGTTAGAGTCAGTGAATTGAATGTTAAATCAGCTACAGAAAGAGAAATAAAGAGATGGAAAGTATTACGACCAGGTGAACCTTTGCCTGGTTTAACCCTAACAGGGTTTAATTTTTTAAAGAACACCGTGTTTTGGCTCCCCCTTAGTGAATCCTTGTTCACTGCTTTCCAATTGTAAGGCAAAGAAATCAATTCAGACAGGTTTTCTTAGATTTTAAACAAGAAAAGTAGAGGTTTATTAATCTTAAACTCTAATACGGTTACCGACTATGAATATGCGACGCGATCACGCTAGCATGCATACGCAATAAACACACACGCAGATAGAGACAGAAATGTAAAAAAGAATAAAGGGGAAAAGTTTGAGGCAATAGATGGGTTTCTAATTTGCTGTCCTTTGAGTTTGCCTCAGACTTGCAATTCGTTGGGGCCCAGTGCACATTTCAACTTGTTTCGAGGTCGGAGTCTTTTCTCTCTTGAGGTTTACATGTCTTCCGTGGGTCCGGTGGTTTGGGAGAAAATGGAAGAGAGAGAGCCAGGAGAGAGGCTTGCTTGTTCCAGCTTCAGTTGCACACTGCCTTCTGTTTCTTTCTCTGTGGCACAATTCAAAAACCCCAGATTGCCCAGCAGGTTAGTCATGTGACTAGCTCCTTATTTGGAATAGTCTGTCCTGTGAGGTTTGTGGATTGTACCTTAGCAGTCTCTGGAATGCGCTTCCTTACACCTTCAATGTCTGGTGATCAAAATCCATTTGGGTTAATTGGAGCAGGGAATAGTCCTTTATCTTCTCAAGCAGTGTCTCTTAGTACGCAAATGTCCTTCCAGCCCAGTGTCTGGTGATCTTCAAACAATTCATTTCTTCACTCCAGCAGCAGTTTAAAATCAATGTTCATATGACAAAATTAATATGCCTCATTCTTGGCAGGTGGGGGTCTGCATGACAAAAGAATGATTGGATTAAGAAAGACAGAGAACAGAGACAGAAAGGATAAGTAAAATGAAGTTTGTTTTTAAATCTGACTTTTTAAAAATTTCTAACAATAATTAGAACCTGAGGGAATTAGATTCCACAATGGTAATAGTTAATTTTCAGTGTCAGAGAGATTGGCATTAATTAGCACTTATCATGTTGTTAAAAGGATTTTTAGACTGAAAAGACGTGACTTAACTTTCTATTGTGAGTTTAGTTCGTATTTACCATACAAATACAGCAATTTCATGCCATTCAATACTTTTCATTGGTGAGACAGACAGATGTCATTTTTGCAAAGTTAATGACAGAGCAGTGCAACTTGGAAACGTTTGGATATTCATGTCTCACAACACATCTGCCCCTCACTTGAAGTTGTTTACCATTTACACATAAATAACATTGAGCGCGAAGAGATGTTATTTTGACAGCAAATAATGGCCCTATTTATGTTTACATTTAAAAATAATTTTCTTCCCAAAAATAGATTATTAACTGTTACTGGAGAACAGAAGTTTTAACTTGTGGAAAAATAGTCTGAACAAAAAGGCTGGGATCAAAGAGTAGGAAGGAACACATTTCTTCATATTTCCTTCTATTTATGTGAATTGCAGTGATTGCTGCCCATTAAAAAATCCACATGCCAAATTAATCAGGGGAACGGGGTGGGGGTGAATAACCTAAGTTGATGCATAATATACAATAGTGTACTGGTTATGTTACTGGCTAGTGATCCAGAGCCTTAGACTAATAACAGGGAGAGCATGAGGTAGTTTTAACCCAAAAAATGGTGACTTGGAATTGGGTGGGATGTAAACATTTAAAAAGATCTCAAACATGACTCCAACCTGCCCACTTCCAGTTTTAATGGAGACAGGATGGGGAATGTGATGGGGTGAGCAATCAGCCCACTTCCAGGAGACGGGTTCTCCATTTAAATATGATACTGTTTGCATGGCACATATTTAACCTCTCTTCCAGGTTTAACCTTTGCAGCTAAAGGGAGGCAGGATTTGCTTCCTGAAAAGAGTAAGTGATTTTCTGGCACTGCTTGTGGGCCAGGAGGAACAGGAATGCTTCCCCCAGCCCCCAAGATTATCTTCTTCCATGCCCATGAAGTCCCCCTGCATCACACTTTTGATCCAAAGACCACCACCACCCACACCCCACCCCTGGGAGCCGACCCTCACCTGAGGATCAGGAATTGGACTCCCCCAATGATCTGGAACACACCCCTCTACCCCAACACTCCCACTGACCCAGCAGCAGAGTCTCTAACTGCTCCTACGCTGTAGCCTCCCCTGGAGCATTCTCCGCCTGGCAGGGAGCCAAGCCTGTCAATCAGGTGTAGAGAGGGGAGAACCTGCTGCAAAAAAAAAGTACGCTGTGGAGTCAAAATTTCACAGCATGTATGTGAACCAAACAAAATTCCACTCCCCTTCCCACTTACAGAGCCCACCCCAGTCAATATTGGGGCCCAAGAGCCCAAATCCCATCTGGCAGTTTGAGAATTTGAGTTCAGTTTGAGGACAAAATGCTGGCATCAGTAAAAGTGACCATGAAGCTGTTGAAATTGTTGTTAAAATCCAACTGGTTCACCCATGTCCTTTATGGAAGGAAACCTACCATCTTTGTCCAGTCTGGATTACATCTGAATCTAGTCCCACACCATTGCGCCTGACTTCTAATGGCCTCTGAAATGGCCAAGCAAACCACTCAGTTATATTAGGAATAGGCAATAAATGATCGCCTTGCTATCAACATCCACATCCGGAGAATAAATTTCAAAAGAAAGTCAAACCTGATGACAATAGCTGAGCAAAACAGTCAAACAGAAGAAGCCATACATCAGCAAAAGGATATTGTATTACAAATTCAAAAGAATTGGTGCAACCTTCAAAGACTATTAATGGCTTGTGATCTATTTGCTTGTATTACTGTCCCATTAGACATGCCCCGGGCCAGGCAGCATCAACAACTTTCATTGGTATAACTTCGGATATGGCCCCAAATGCTTCATAAGAAGGAGTGAAGGATGGTGAGGGAAAATTAAAGGAGAATTGAAAGCGCAGTCAGGCATAAGTTTAAAAATGAATTTTGACAGAAGGGAAAAAGATTCCAAGGCTGAGTGGTTTTGGGAAAGAGATTCAAAGAGCAGGGGTGTGCATCAGAAGGAATAAGTTAATGAGTAATAATGGGAAGCTGGAAAGAGTGAGAATGTGAACTGGAACAGATGACTGTTCTTCAACATGGAAGAGTACTGACTCATCAGCTGAGGGAGGGCGGTAGGTGGCAATCAGCAGGAGGTTTCCTTGTCCATGTTTGATCTGATGCCATGAGACATCATGGCGTCCAGAGTCGATGTTGAGGACTCCCAGGGCAACTCCCTCCCTACTGTATACCACTGTGCTGCCACCTCTGGTGGGTCTGTCCTGCCGGTGGGACAGGACATACCCGGGGATGGTGATGGCAGTGTCTGGGACGTTGTCTGTAAGGTCTGATTCTGTGCGTATGACTTTGTTGCTTGACAAGTCTGTGGGACAGCTCTCCCAACTTTGGCACAAGCCCCCAGATGTTAGTAAGGATGACTTTGCAGGGTCGACAGGGCTGGGTTTGCCGTTGTTGTTTCCTGTGCCTAGGTCGATGCCGGGTGGTCTGTCCGGTTTCATTCCTTTTTATTGACTTCGTAGCGGTTAGATACAACTGAGTGGTTTGCTAGGCCATTTCAGAGGGCATGTAAGAGTCAACCACATTGCAATGGGTCTGGAGTCACATGTAGGCCAGACCAGGTAAAGACAGCAGATTTCCTTCCCTAAAGGACATTAATGAACCAGATGGGTTTTTACAACAATTGACAATGGTTTCATGGCCATCATTAGACTAGCTTTTAATTCCAGATTTATTAATTGAATTCAAATTCCACCTTCTGCTGTGGTGGGATTTGAACCCATGTCCCCAGAGCAATACTCTAGGTATCTGGGTTACTAGTCCAGTGACAACACCAGTATGCCATCGCCTCCCCATGATTACAAAGTCTTAAAATTACAGCCTGTACCCATTTGAGCTTTGTGCTGCTTCTTCGCTCTTAATGCAGTTACAAAAGCCATTTCAAGATGATTCTGACAGAATGGATAATTTCACGCTTCCTCACATTATACTCAATCTGTCACCTTCTTGCTCAATCACTGGACCAGTCTATATGTCTTTGCAGCCTCTTTGTGTCCTCCTCACAGTTTGCTTTTCCACCTAGCTTTATATCATCAACAAACTTGGATATATTGCACTTCGCCCCCTTATTTGATATAGATTGTAAATAGCTGAGGCCCAAGCACTGATACTTTCTTGAACAGCAGGGTTCCATTTGCTACATTCCAATCCATGGAGACTGTTCTAGAATCTACAGAACTCTGGAAGATCATAATCAATACATTCACTATCTCTGCAGCTACCTCCTTTTAAACCTCTCGGACATAAGCCATCAAATCCAGGAGGTTTGTTGGCTTTTAGTCCCTTTTAATTGGTTGATTTCAGCTGGAGGACAGGTACTTTTCAGCTTAGTCGTAAAAATAGAAAAGCAGAATATTTTTTAAAAGGTGTGAAACTGTTAAGTGTTGATATTCAGAGAGACTTGGGACAAGGAATGCACAAAGTTAACATGCAGGTGCAGCAGGCTATTAGGAAGGCAAATGGCATGTTGGCCTTTATTGCAAGGGGATTGGAGTACAGGAATAAAGAAGTCTTACTCAAATTGTACAGGGTTTTGGTGAGACTGCGTCTGGAATAATGTGTGCAGTTTTGGTCTCCACATTTAAGAAAGGATATACTTGCACTGGAGGAAGTGCAGCGAAGATTTACTAAATTGGTCCCTGGGATGAGGGGGTTGTCCTATGATGAGAGGCTGAGTAAATTGGGCCTATATTCTCTGGAGTTTAGAAAAATGAGAGGCGATCTAATTGAGACATACAAGATTCTGAAAGGGCTTGATAGGGTAGAAGCTGAGAGATTGTTCCCACTGGTCAAGGAATCTGGAACATAGGGACACAGTCTCAGGATAAAGGGTCAATCATTCAGGACTGAGATGAGGAGAAATTACTTCACTCAAAGGGTTGTGAATCTTTGGAATTCTCTACCCCAGAGGGTTGTGGATGCTCCATCATTGAAAACACTTAAGGCTGGGTAGATAGATTTTTGGTCTCTCAGGGAATCAAGGGATATGGGGAGCAGGAAGGAAAGTAGAATTGAAGTCCAAGATCAGCCATGATCGTGTTGAATGGCTCGATGGGCCCTATGGTCTACTTCTGCTCCTATTTCTTGTGTTCTTAGGGAAGGAAAAATCTATCCATGGTTATGTTCCTGATCATTATCTCGTAATGCAGGCTGGAAAAAGCATGGGTGTGAACCTTGGTTGAGCATGAGATCAAATTCGTCTGCAGAGCCCCTTTGTCGGAAAGAAATCTGTCAATGCGTAATGCCACAATGTACTTTTGAATAATGGCACAAAACTGGAAGGTAGTTGGCATCAGTGGAACTGTACCCTGGCAAAAGAGTGGAGAAAATGGAGGAGAGAAAAAATAAACAGTTGCCAGGCAGCACATCAGAAGTTTTAAACCTTGTTTAAAGATATTGGTCCATATAAGAGTACTTAATGTGAAATTGAATTACTGTGAGACTATCTCAAGGAGATCTAACACTGCCTGTCTAAAGTTTTTTAAAAATGAAAAGAAACTTGCATTTATGTAGCACCTTTCACAAGTTCAGGATGTCCCAAAAAAGTTGTTTTCTCGCACCAAAATTTAACTATACTAATTTGAAAGCAAAACTGTTTTGTATTAATGCAAAATGTATAATGTAACTTCTATATGTGGAGAGGGAATAGTCAAAGGACTATCCCAGTAAGTTAAGGCAAGTTCCTGTTAAATACAGCAGTGTCTTAATAGGCAAAAACTATATTACAAACAAATTATTTGTATTTACCTTTGGGTTATGTGTGCTCATGGGCTACTGTTAACAGAGCTCAACTCACAATACAAGCTCTTATAAAGTATTTCACTTGCGGATAACAAATATACATAAGCTCCTTGCTACAATTCGACAGGCTATTTCAATCTTTAATGAAAGGGTGCTACAGTGCAATTTTTAAATTAGTTGATTATTTACATGACGCTGAATGGGTTATATATCTTTAATTAAATCTGGAATGCATCCCAACATCAGTTTTTTATTGGCCTCCAATGAAATCTGGACCATCAATAATAGTATCTTAATCTATTTTCTTTAAAGCTGTTTTAATTGTATTGTAGTAATCTGTTTGTCGATGGCCCTGAGCACAGTGGCCCCCAGCTTATTAACTACATACTCATGAAATTGATGAGATCTAAATGGAAAGATTTGACTACAACTTTTTTTCCCCTCATTTTACCTCTTTACTTGCCCTTCCTGAAGAGGTGACTCTTGTTGCCTTGTGATTCTTCCGGCAGCTCTCTAGTCCCTCAACCATGATCGTTTGCGTCATTGGGTAATCCGACTGTAGAGGACATCACAACTAAGCTCAGTCCTGTTCTCATCTAATGTCCAGGGATGCACAAATCCAGTGACGGTTACTGTTTACAATTAGAAGTAAGGAGCAAGTATCCTGACCATTTATTTCTTTTCCAAACTAGGGATGCTGACCTTAACTGTCTCCATGAAGCTTAAAATGCACGGTCCTGCATTCCTTTCCTCCTTTCTGCATCCTCACTATAATGAAATCAATTCTTATCATGTAGACAACCTTAAAAGTGTCCAAATCCCAATCTTGAGGGCTCATAACGACATACATTTCCTTGTTTTCTGTGCTACTCTTCAACATTGATGTTATTTATTGATAAATCAAAATTTCCTCAATTTAATTTAGACTGCTGTTATATTTTAGAGAGCAATACACAGAGGATGTGTGGTTATTCACATTTGCATATTTATTGCTGCAATTATTGATGTAAAACTGGCATAGAACCAATGCATGAAGCAGACCCAACAGCCTTTTAATTGCACTATTCAGCCAACCACTGGGAGGCAAGAAAGTGAGGCAAGAACTCTGCTTGGCTCTTCCATATTTGTCTCAAATTAGTTCACTGCATGTTGCACCACTGCTTTTATTACACTTGGACAGAATGCTGACTGTTCAAGTGCCATCTCTGCCCAGAGGGCAGCAGGGCACGAAACCAAGCCAGAATTGATGAAGAACAACTTTACTCATTCACCCTCCAATCCCACCTGGAGAGGCATTGAAGGCAGGAAGAACAGACTGCAGGGTGTGGGTGCCAGAATCATCCAGAATTATCACTTGTGCCAGTGTTGTAGCTGCACTGGAACAGCTTGGCTCAGGATGTGGCTAGTTCTAGAACACACATCTTAAGTACTGCAGCTGGGATGTTGTTGGAGTCGATAGCCTTTGCTGTGTCCAATGCACTCAGTCATTTCTTGATATCATGTGGAGTGAATCAAATTGGCTGAAGATCGGCATCTATGATGCTGGAGATGACAGGAGGAGGCTGAGATGGGTCATCCACTTGGTACTTCTGGCTGAAGACAGTTGCAAATGCTTCACGCCTTGTCTTTTGCACAGATGTGATAGGCTCCGCCTTCTTTGTGGATGGGGATGTTTGTGGAGCCTTTTCCTCCCGTCAGTTGTTTAATTGTCCACCACCATTCATGACTGGATGTGGCAGGACTGCAGAGCTTTGATCTGATCTGTTGGTTGTGGAATTGATTAACTCTGTTTATAACATTCTGTGTCCGCTCTTTAGCATGTTTGTAGTTCTGTGCTGTAGTTTCAGCAGTTTTCTATCTCATTTTTAGGTATGCCGGGTGCTGCTCCTGGCACTCCTTCACTCCTCATTGAACCAGGATTGGTCCCCCAGCTTGAGGATAATGGTAGAATGAGGGCTATGTCAGGCCATAAGGTTACAGATTGTGGTGGAATACAATTCTGCTGTTGATGATGGCCCACAGCACCTCATAGATGCCCAGTTTTGAACTGCTAGATCTGTTTTGAATCTATCCCATTTAGCAAAATCGTAGTGTCACCAAACACGATGGAGGGTATCCTGAGTGTGAAGATGGGATTTTGTCTCCACAAGGTCTGCGTGGTGGTCACTCCTACCAATACTGTCATGGACAGATGCATCGGCAACAGGTAAATTGGTGAGGATGAGGTCAAGTAGATTTTTTTCTAGAGTTCTGCATACAGTTTTGGTCGCCTTACTTAAGGAGGGATATACTTGCATTGGAAGCAGTTCAGAGAAGGTTCACTAGGCTGATTCCTGGCATGAAGGGGTTGCCTTATGAGGAAAGGTTGAATAGGTTGGGCCTATACTCATTGGAATTTAGAAGAATGAGAGGTGATTTTATTGAAACACATAAGATTCTGAGGGTGCTTGACAGGTAGATGCTGAAAGGATGTTCCCCCATGTGGGGATTCTAGAACTAGAGGGCACAGTTCCAAAGTAAGGGGTCTCCCATTTAAGGTGGAAATGAGGAGGAATTTTTTCTCTCAGCGGGTCTTTAATCTTTGGAATTTTCTTCTCCAGAGAGCAGTAGAGGCTGGGTCATTGAATATATTCAAGGCTGAGTTAAACAGATTTTTGATCTACAAGGTTATGGGGGGAAGTCAGGAAAGTGGAGTTAAGGCCACAATCAGATCAGCCATGATCTTATTAAATGTCGGAGCAGGCTCGAGGGGCTGAATAACATAAGAACATAAGAAATAGGAGCCGGAGTAGGCCATTCGGCCCCTCAAGCCTGCCCCGCCATTCAATAAGATCATGGCTGATCGGCCCCAAACCTCAACTCCTCTTTCATGCCAGCTCCATATAGCCCTCAACTCCCCGATATTTCAAAAATCTATCTACCTCCTCTTTAAATACTTTCAGTGATCTAGCCTATGAATGGCCTACTGCTGCTCCTATTTCTTATGTTCCCTCATGTTGGTTCTCTCATCACCTGCTGTAGACCCAGTCTGGCAGATATGTTCTTCAGGACTCAGCCAGCTCAGTCAGTAGTGGTGCTACTGAGCCACTCTTGGTGATAGACATTAAAGTCCCCCACCCAGCGTACATTCTATGTCCTTGCTACCCACAGTGCTTCTTCCAAGTGTTGTTTAAGGTGGAGGAGTACTGATTCATCAGCTGAGGGAGGGCGGTAGGTGGTAATCAGCAGGAGATTCCCTTGCCCATGTCTAACCTGATGCCATGAGACTTCATGGGGTCTGAAGTCAATGTTGAGGACTCACAGGACCCTCCCTCTTGATTGTATCCACTTTAACCCCATCTCTGGTGGGTCTGTCCTGTCAGTGGGACAGGACATACCCAGGGATGGTGATGGAGGAGTCTGGGAGATTGGCTGTAAGGTCTGATTCTGTGAGTATGATTGTGTCAGGTTATTGCTTGACTGGGACAGTTCTCCCAATTTTGGCACAAGTCCCCAGATGTTAGTGAAGAGGACTTTACCGGATCAACTGCCTTTGTCCTGTCCATTGTCTAGGTCAATGCCGGGTGGTTTGCCTGTTTTATTCTTTTTTGACTTTTGCATAGCAGTTTGATACAACTGAGTGGCTTGCTAGGCCTTTTCAGAGAGCATTTAAGAGTCAACCACATTGTTGTGGGTCTGGAGTCACATGTAGACCAGACCAGATAAGGACAGCAGATTTCCTTCCCTAAAGGACATTAGTGAACCAAATGGGTTTTTACAACAATCGAGTAGCTTCATGGTCTTCATTACTGATCTAGCTTTTTATTCCAGATCTGATAATTAATTGAGTTTAAATTCCCCCAGCTCACATGTTAGGTTTTGAACTCACGTAGCCGGAGCATTATTCCAGGCCTTTGGATTACTAGTCCAGTAACATTACCACTATGCTTCCATTGTATAGCATAATTGTCAAATTTCCCTCCTCCCCACCATTAACATCCTGGGGATCACCATTGACCAGAAATTTAACTGGATGAGCCACATAAATACTGTGGCTCCATGAGCAGGTCAGAAGTTAGATATTCTGCAGAGAGTGACTCACCTCCTGACTCTCTGATGCCTTTGCACCATGTACAAGGAGCAAGTCAGGAGATTGATGGAATATTCTCCACTTGCTTTAGTGAGTGCAGAACCAACAACACTCAAGAAACTCGACACCATCCAAGACAAAGCCTGATTGGCATTCCATCCACGACCTTAAAAACTCACTCCCTCCACTATCGCTGGTTCATCATGGCAGCAGCATGTCCCACCTACAAGATGCACTGCAGCAACTTGCCTCGGCTTCCTCAACAGCAGCTACCAAACTGTAACACCTAAATGGACAAGAGCAGCAGGCAATGGGAGCACCACCGTCTCTAAGTTCACCTCAAAGTCACATACCATTTAACTTGAAAATTTATCACTGTTCCTTTATCATCGCGAGGTCAAAATCCTGGAACTCCCTCCCTATCAGCAATCCCTCCCTCCCCAACACCACATGGACTGCAGTGGTTCAAGAAGGTGACTCACCACCACCTTCTGAAGGGCAGTTAGGGATGGGCAATAAAGCTGGCCATGTCAACACTAATAAAAACCCACATTTACTTATCTCTTTGCAAGAGATATTGGTGCATTGTTTCCACCAAAGGCAGACTGCTGGAACTCCTCGCCCCCTTCAAGGACAAAAGCATTCAGTTCTTGCTGTGGGAGATGTTGACGTCAGTGGCCTTTTGACAGTGCCAGGTTACTGGTTTTTGTAAAACACATTCTATTGGAACATTATGATTTCACTGGAAATGGCAAACATAAGAAATCTTAAACCATTGATGTGACTCATGCCACACAATACTTAGCCTGATGTTCCCCTTTCTAAAAAGGAGGTTCCTGCTCATTGTTTTCATTTTATGCCACTGATTAATTAATTTCTCTCTATCTCTGTCCTAGAAATGAAACAGTAGCCAAATATGGGGCTCAGATAAAATCTATCATAACACAGAAAGGCTGGATGAGTTTCATTTAAATTAAGTATATTGTGATGTGACTTGCTTTATTATTACTGCAGAGTGTAAACATTCTCTGGACCTGTTTATTCATGTATCTTACTACATGCTTGTGTTTAACAGATCAACGTGTGGGGGCAAGGTGAAGTATATGCATGTCAGGGATGAGTCCTGATTGACAGAGATTGTTGGTTGGTGAGTGAAGAGGGTGTAGTGATTTGAGCAGTGTGTGAGGCTAGTGGTGCAGTTGACAGAATATGGCATTTGAAGATGCATTCACTGACCTTGACTGCTCGTGTGACTTCATTAAACCTCTTGTGGAACTGCATCCGGGTCCTCAGGTCTAGACTCCTGGTATTGACCACCATGGCTATCTGCTCCCACTGTGTATCACCTGCAGTTACAGGCCAGCTTGCCTTATTTCCACTCCACCACTAAGACAACCAATGCAGCATTGGAAAATCTGGGTGCCCACTATCTCTCATGTTATACCAGTCTTCTGACTTTTCCAGGTCAGGTTCAGCTCATACAGGACTTACAGCATCTGTTCCTGCCACAATGCACCTTCCTTTTAGGAGGTGTCGGCTAGCTTTAAGTCGCGTAGACTAGCTTTAAGTACTGCTATCAAGTATCCATTTTGGGCCCCTGCTGATGCCTGCAGCCAATCAATAGCATAAAGATGCCCTGCTGCCTGCATTGCAACAAACGGGCACAGCTTAATGGTGCACTGCGATTCCGGTGCCCGTTTTTTGGGTGCTATCCAATTTAGCCCCTAATGTGTTTCGGTGGGAGGTGAGAATAGGATCAGTCACAGCTGCGATACCTGTCAAAACTTACTTTCCAAACTCACACCAGGAGAATGGCCACATGCACAAGGTACTCCATTATACTCCAGCAATTCCAGGAAAGGAGAGGAGAAAAATGAAGTAGAAAGTAACACCATCCTTTCACTTGTGTGTATCTTGATAAGAATGATGCGACTCCACATCCCCCCCACCTCCCCTCCACAAAGCAAAACATCTGTCAAAAACTTTTTCCTGAAGGTTTTAAGGATGTGGTGCACTTACAATACAAACAGTTTCATTGCACACCGATACTGCAGTTATAGTGTATGCACAGGCTGAGTGAAATGCCCAAGCCTGATTTGATTCTGGAATGAAGCAAAGAGAGCTCCCTAGAGGAAGGAGTCTCCCTACAAGTTACTTTGGAGTCAGTTTAGACCTTAACACTGGGTTTGCAGTCCCGAGTTTAACTGTGGCTCAGTTGCTAGCACTTTCACCTGAGTTAGAAGGTTGTGGGTTCAAGCCCCATGCCAGGACTTGACCATAAAAATCAAGGCTGACACTCAAATGCAATGCTGAAGGAGTGCTTTACTGTCAGAGTGCTGTCTTTCAGATGAAATGTTGATTGAGGCCCTGTCTGTCCTATGTCACTATATTGAAGAACAGCAGGGGGGTTATCCCCGTGTCCTGGCCAATATTTAATTCTCAGTCAAGATCACAAAAACAGATTATTTGGTCATTACCACACTGTCGTTTGTGAGAGTTTGCTATGCGCAAATTGGCTGCTGTTTTTCCTACATTCCAACAGTGACTACACTTTAAGAGAACTTCATTGGCTATAATGTACTTTGGGATGGCCACTGGTCATGAAAGGCGCTATATAAATGCAAGCCTCTTTCTTTTATTGGTGCATCAATGTATATATGTGAGATCTACACCGACTCTATCATTCCTATTAAATTGTGAATTAGATTCATGTAGACTTACTGACCAATTGTCCTTTCCAGTTTTAACCTTGTCTGATGTTATTCACTTTATAAGGCTGAAGAAAAGGCTAAACAACATTTTGGCATGCTCATCTGTATCAATTCATGTCATCATTTATTACACAAAGTTCCAGAATATTCCCATTGCTTCCAGTTCTTACCCCAGTTCTTCTGTCAGTGAGGTTTTGCTATTTTCATTAATTTTAACTAATGGGGATTAAAATAACGTTTTCTCTGTAGTTCTGTGCCTCTCAAACAATAATCAGCACATGAGGGAATTGCAATTTTCCTTTCTTAACCTTTAACTAATCAGAAGATCTATCCTGTAATCAACAAGTAACTGGGCATTTGAAATATCCTTGTTAGTAATTTTCAGTAGCTACTGGTTCTTAAAGAGCAATAAATTAGGAGTACTGAAATTTGTTGCTCAGCTTCTATTTATTCAAAAGCAGTTTCTGGCAGAACAGAAAAGGTTTTCAATCTAGAAACAACTGCTGATCTTTTTCTTAGACAGTGCCTCGGGATCAAGGAGGACTTGCTTCAATTCTGGTTTGATGGGTTCTGAGATGGCTGATAAATCCAATGCATAGTCTGCAGACTCTGCCACATGAGGGGCAGGTGGTGCTTGAAGGGTAAGGGAAATGAGTAGTTTGGAGGTGTGTGCGCTCCCTCTGACGACTCGACTTCACCTCCACATGTTCCCAATGAAGTCCCTCGAGGTGTACAATGCCTTCCCGAATGAGCTTTTTCCATTTAGGATGGTCACGAGTCAGAGACTCTTACAAGACAGGAATGTTTGATCACTTCAGGATACATTGAGGACATCTCTAAAGCATTTCTGCTGTCCTTCTGGAAGTCTCCTGCTGCGACCAAATTCTGAGTAGAACAGCTGATTCAGGAATCTGGTGTCAGACATGCAGACGACATGTCCCACCCAGCGGAGTTGGTTTTGGGTGATTAGAGCCCCAACGCTGGGCAGGTTGGCTTGGGAGAGGACACTGCTGTTGGACCGCCTTTCTTGTCATTGGATTTGGAGGATCTTGTGGGGTCACCTCTGGTGGTACTTCTCCGGTGCTTTGAGATGCCTGTAAGTTGTCCAAGCCTCCAAAGCATAAAGCAGCACAGGGATCACTGCTGCCTGGTAAACAATGATCTTAGTCTTGAGTTTGAGATCTGATCCTCAAATACTCTTTGCCTCAGTTGGCCGAAAGCTGAGCTGAGACATTGGAGATGATGATGAACCTTGTCATCTATATCTGCCTTCAACAAGAGGATGCTCCCAAGATATAGAAAATGATCCACATTTTCCAGGATCTTGATTGACGGTGTTGGGTGGGGGTGCGTGGGGGGAGATGTTGTGCTGTGGGAGCTGTTTGGAAGAGGACCTTCATTTTCCCAGTGTTTAGTGAAAGACCCATTTTCTCATATGCTTCAGAGAAGGAGTCAACAATGATCTGGAGTTCAGTTTGAGAGTGAACACACAAGCAAGCGTCATCTGCATACTGAAGCTCGACGACTGAGGTTGGAGTGATTTTGGTTTTGGATTAAAGGCGGCATAGGTTGAACAGTTTCCTGTCTGTTCTGCAGATTATCTCTATGTCTGCTGGTAGTCTGCTGGAGGTGAGATATAGCATTGCAGTGAGGAAAATGGAGAAGAGGGTTGATGTGATGACACATCCTTGCTTGACCCCAGTCTTGACTGAGATAGGGTTTGTGGTGGTTCTGTTGGTGAGGATCACGATTTGCATGTCATCGCAGAGTGGATGGAGGATGGTAGCAAACTTCTGCAGGCAGCCAAATTTGAGCAGGATGCTCCATAAGCCTTTGCGTTTGACAGAGTCACAGGTTTTTGTGAGGTTGAAAAGACCATGTACAGTGGTTGGTGCTGTTCCCTGCATTTTTCTTGGATTTGGCACGCAGTGAAGATTGTGTCTGTGATGCTTCTCAATGGGCGAAAGCTGCACTTTGACTCCAGAAGGGCCTCTTCAGACACTGAGAGGAGAGGATTGAGGAGGATCCTTGCGGTGACCTTCCCTGTGGCAGATAGCAGGGAGATTCCTCTGTAGTTGCTTCAATCAGTCTTGTCTCCCTTCTTGAATACAGTCACAATCACAGCATCCCTCAAGTCCCCTGGAAAGTACTCCTCATCCTAGATGAGGGATATAAGGATGTATAGTCATGCCAGGAGTGTATCTCCGCCATGCTTCAGGATTTCAGCAGGGATTTCATCTGCTCCAGAGGCCTTTTGTTGTTCAGCTGTTGAATGGTTTTGTCGACCTTGCTCCAGACTGCAGTAGCACTGAGACTGAGCTGGACAGGGTCTTGAGGGATGGGGTTGAGGACGTTTAAGTCAGAGACAGAATATCAGTTGAGGAGCTCTTCGAAATGTTCCCTCCAACAAGCGCTGACTGCCTCCCTGTCCTTAATGAGTTTTCCTCCAAGCTTGGTTCTCAGCGGAGTGGGCATTGAGTGCTTTGGTCACAGATCGCCTTGCTGAAGAAACCGTGCATGTTGTTGGTGTCCGCAAGTTGTTGGATCTCTCGTGCTCTTTCTACTCACCATTTGTTTTTTATGTCCTGGGTTTTATGCTGCACCACTGCCTTCAGGACCCTGTAGGATTGCTGCTTTACCTTGGATGTGTGGTGAAGTTTTCAGTCTGCATAGGCTTTGCACTTACGCTCGAGTTCTTTTGGGGCTCCTTATCTCGAGAGACAATGGATACGCGCCTGGAGGTGGTCAGTGGTTTGTGAAGCAGCGCCTGGAGTGGCTATAAAGGCCAATTCTGGAGTGACAGGCTCTTCCACAGGTGCTGCAGAGAAATTTGTTTGTCGGGGCTGTTGCACAGTTGGCTCTCCCCTTGCGCTTCTGTCTTTTTTCCTGCCAACTACTAAGTCTCTTCGACTCGCCACAATTTAGCCCTGTCTTTATGGCTGCCCGCCAGCTCTGGCGAACGCTGGCAACTGACTCCCACAACTTGTGATCAATGTCACACGATTTCATGTCGCGTTTGCAGACGTCTTTATAGCGGAGACATGGACGGCCGGTGGGTCTGATACCAGTGGCGAGCTCGCTGTACAATGTGTCTTTGGGGATCCTGCCATCTTCCATGCGGCTCACATGGCCAAGCCATCTCAAGCGCCGCTGACTCAGTAGGGTGTATAAGCTGGGGGTGTTGGCCGCTTCAAGGACTTCTGTGTTGGAGATATAGTCCTGCCACCTGATGCCAAGTATTCTCCGAAGGCAGCGAAGATGGAATGAATTGAGACGTCGCTCTTGGCTGGCATACGTTGTCCAGGCCTCGCTGCCGTAGAGCAAGGTACTGAGGACACAGGCCTGATACACTCGGACTTTTGTGTTCCATGTCAGTGCGCCATTTTCCCACACTCTCTTGGCCAGTCTGGACATAGCAGTGGAAGCCTTACCCATGCGCTTGTTGATTTCTGCATCTAGAGACAGGTTACTGGTGATAGTTGAGCCTAGGTAGGTGAACTCTTGAACCACTTCCAGAGCGTGGTCGCCAATATTGATGGATGGAGCATTTCTGACGTCCTGCCCCATGATGTTCGTTTTCTTGAGGCTGATGGTTAGGCCAAATTCATTGCAGGCAGACGCAAACCTGTAGTCTTACGCTCGAGTAGGTCCTGTATTACTTGGTCATTCTTGTCATACCAGTCATTATACTTCCTGGTGGAGAAGCCAAGGACCTCTTTGCAGGTGCTTGTTATGGTGGCGTTTACAGTCAACCAGGCACTAATGGCACATAGTAGCTCCTGGTGATTGGAGGTTGAGAGGTTGGTGGTAAGGCGCTGACTAAGAAGGGCCACTTTAGCGGGATTGTTGAGGCCTTCAATGTTAACTTTTTTGCGGCATTGCTTTTGTTGTTTCCACTGCCTGGGGGCTAGGCTGACAAAGATGGTAGATCAGATGAGGCGGTGGTCGGTCCAGCAGTTGTCGGTACCTGTTAAGGTCTGGGTGATGTGGACATCTCTGCGGTACCTCGCTCGGATGAAGCATCTACTTACTAGTAACCAGCCCACCAACATTCAGTTCCACTAGAATTTCTAGGTTCTTAGTTTTTTCATAGCCCTATATGCAAGAGCTTAATGCCAACAGCATAATGACAGCAGAGAATGGCACCGAGGATCTTTTGTAAAACTTGTGTCAATGAGGGTCAACTCTCCAGTAGCTTGTAACATAGCTGACATAAAGGCCAGCTACCTGACCCGAACCCGATAGGACCCGATGACATGTCAGGTTCAGGTCAGGTCGGGTCGCACTTCCAGGTCCAGCATTTGGGCTCGGGTCAGGTCGGGCCGGATCGGACACGGTCTGTCACCACCTCAGGTAAGCGAATCTCATGTTAATTTACTTTTTGGACTTTAAAGGTGGTTATGTTACAGTTATTTTAAGCTTGTGCAGGTAAGGAACAAAGCAAAAAATGGAAGGTAGGTTAATTGATAGTCGGGTCGGGCACGGGAAAAAATGGAAGGACTCGGGGTCGGACGGGGTTCTCTCAGGCTCGGGTCGGGTCTCATTTGCCGACCCGAGTAGGCCTTTAACTGACAGGCCGGACCCTGCTCATGGCTACCAGAGACCATCTGTCACAGCCCAAAAACACCACTGCTAGAGTTCCTCAGAGTACTGCAGCATCCTTGGCCCAAATATCTTCAGCTGCTTCTCAATGACCTATCCTCTGTCATAGGTCAGGAATGAGATGTTTTTGACAGTTCCAATTCAGAGCGTGGTCGCCGATATTGATGGATGGAGCATTTCTGACGTCCTATCCCATGATGTTCGTTTTCTTGAGGCTGATGGTTAGGCCAAATTCGTTGCAGGCAGCTGCAATCCTGTCGATGAGTCTCTGCAGACACTCTTCAGTGTGAGATGTTAATGCAGCATCGTCAGCAAAGAGGAGTTCCCTGATGAGGACCTTCCGTACTTTGGTCTTCGCTCTTAGACAGGCAAGGTTGAACAACCTGCCATCTGATCTTGTGTGGAGGAAAATTCCTTCTTCTGAAGACTTGAACGCATGTGAGAGCAGCAGGGAGAAGAAGATCCCAAACAGTGTAGGTACGAGAACACAGCCCTGTTTCACACCACTCAGGATAGGAAAGGGGTCTGATGAGGCACCACTATGCTGAATTGTGCCTTTCATATTGTCATGGAATGCGGTGATGATACTTAGTAGCTTTGGTGGACATCCAATCTTTTCTAGTAGTCTGAAGAAACCACGTTTGCTGACGAGGTCAAAGGCTTTGGTGAGATATATCAGACCATGTAGTAATGACTTGGAAGAGGGAATAGACTGTTTTATATCCAAGTTTGCAGATGACACCAAGTTTAGAGGCACAGTATGTTGTGTGGTTGGTAGGAGGAAATTAGAAAGGGATATGGACAGGTTAAGTGAGTGGAAAAAATTGGCGGATGCAGTTCAGCATGGGAAAATGTGAGGTCACCCACTTTGGATGTGAACAAGCAAATCATACTATGTTTATAATGGTGAGAGGCTAGGAGCTGTGGCGGTACAAACAGATTTAGGTGTCCATGTACACAAATCAGTAAAAGCTGATAACAGGTAATCTTCTTAGGCAGTCCCTTAGGATCGAAGATGACCGGCTTCCACTCTGGTTCTGTGCATTTTAATTTTTTTTTAAATCATTCATGGGATCTGAGCTTCACTGCTCAGGCCAGCATTTATTGCCCATCCCTAATTGCTCTTCAGAAGGTGGTGGTGAGCCCCCTTCATGCACCACTGTAGTCCATGTGTTGTGGGTACATTCACAGTGCTGTTAGGGAGGAAGTCACTCAGTCAAGTGCTGCCTTGATGTCAAGGGCAGTCACTCTCATCTCACCTCCGGAATTCAGCTCTTTTGTCCATATCTGGACCAAGGCTGTAATGAGTTCAGGAGCCGAGTGGCCCTGGCGGAACCTAAACTGAGTTACTTGGGATCTGTGCTTCGAGGTCTCTCGAGCTGCTTGATGAATCCTGAACACTCCTTTTCGATTTTGGGCAGTTGTGGGCCAGGGATTCCCATGAATCAGTATGGATGTTGGATCTCTTCAGACATATTTAGAAAACATCCCTGAAGTGTTCTTAGGAATCTCTTGCCGTGATGAAGTTCAGAGTACAGTAGCTGTTTCAGAAGCCTGGTGTCAGGCATGTGAACAACATGACCTGCCCAGTGAGGCTGCTTTTGGGTGATTTGCACCTCGATGCTGGGACTGTCGGCTTGCGAGAGGATGCTAACATTCGACCGCCTATCCTGCCAATAAAATTGAAAGATTTTGCGGGGTGGTTTTTCTCCAGTGCTTCGAGATGCCTGCTTTAGATTGTCCAAGACTCTGAAGCATATAGGAGTATGGGAATCACTGCTGCCCAGTAAACTATGACCTTAGTCCTGGGTTTGAGATCCCGGTCCTCGAATACTCTTTTCTTCACTTGGTCAAATGCTGAGCTGGCACGTTGGAGGCAGTGGTGGATTTCGCCATCTATGTCTGCTTTCGTTGAGAGGACACTCCCAAGATATGGAAAGTGGTCCATATTCTCCAGGGTCTCACTGTGGATCTTGATTGACAGGGAGTGATGTTGCACTGTGGAAGTGGGTTGGAAGAGGACCTTAGTTTTCCGGGTGTTTAAAGTATGGCCCATCCTCTCATATGCTTCAGTGATGGAGCCAACAATCACTTGGAGTTCAGCCTCCGAGTGAGCACAAATGCAAGATCATCTGCGTACTGAAGGTCTTTGAATGAAGTTGAGAGTAACCTTTGTTTTGAAGCAGAGGGGACAAAGGTTGAATAATTTCCCATCCGATTAGTAAATTATCACCAGTCCTGCGGGGAGCTTGCTGGATGTGAGGTGCAGAATTGTGGCAAGAAAGATCGAGAAGAGGATTGGTGCAATGACACAACCTTGTTTACCCGAGTCGTCGATGAGATTGGGTCTGTGGTGATCCCGTTAGTAAGGATCACAGCTTTCGTGTCACCGTGTTGTAGGCAAAGAAATGTGATAGATTTCTGAGGGTAGCTAAATCTGAGGAGGACTATTCATAAATCTTCATGATTGACAGAGTCAGAGGCTTTGGTGAGGTTGAAAAATGCCATGTACAGTGGTTGGTGCTGTTCCCTGCATTTTTCTTGGATTTGTAGCACAGTGAAAATCATATCTGAAGTGCACCTCAGTTGGCAAATTCCACGTTGCGACTCAGGGAGGAGCTCTTTGGCCCCTGGGAGGAGGTGGTTGAGGAGGATCCTTGAAAGACCTTCCCTGTGGCAGACAGCAGGGAGACTCCCCTGTAATTACTGCAATTGGAATTGTCTCCTTTCTTGATGGTCATGATTACAGCGTCCCTGAGATCCCCCCGCCATGTACTCTTCTTCCCAGATGAGGGATATGAGCTTGTGCAATTGCGCCAGGAGTGTTTCTCCACTGTGTTTCAGGATTTTGGCAGGGATTCCGACTGCTCTGGAAGCCTTGTTGTTTTTCAGCTGATGTATAACTTTTTCAACTTCTTTCCAGGCCAGGGTAGTACCGACACTGAGCCGGATACTGTACTGAGAGATGAAGTTGAGGACTCTTGGTGAAAGGCAGTCTCAGTTGAGGAGCTCTTTGAAATATTCCCTCCAGCGGGTGCTGACTCCTCTCTGGCCTTGTTAAGCTCTCCTCCATTCTTGGCTCTCAGCCATGTAGGCCCTAGAGTGTTTTATGCCATAGATGGTCTTAACAGATTTGAAGAACTGACACATGTCGTTGTTGTCCAAAAGCCTTTGGGCCTTTTGTGCTCTTTCCACACAGATCATCTAAGAGCTAAAGAACATTGGCCTTTATCTCAAGGGGGCTGGAATTCCAGTGAGGAAGCCGTGCAGAATCTTGGTCAAACCCCATCTTTTGGGCACTGAGCCTCATGGAAGATATATAGTCCCTTGAAGGAGTACAATGCAGATTCACCAGAATGACACCAGGGTTTAAAGAGTTAAATTATGAGGTCAGGTTGCATAAACTAATCTTGTATTTCCTTGAGATTAGAACATTGAGGGGTGATCTAATCAAGATGTTTAAAGCAATTAAGGGATTCGATAGGATCGATGCAGAGAAACTATTTCTTCTGATGAGGAACTCCAGAGCGTGGGGACATAATATTAAAAGTAGAGCTGGACCATTCAGGAATGAATCACTCTTTTTCACAAACATGGTAGTAGACATCTGGAACTTGTTCCCCAAAAGGCTGTAAATGTGGGATCAATTGATATTTCTAAGGCTGAGATTGATATAATTTTGTTGGGTCTGTTTATCAAGGGATCTGGAGCAAAGGTGAGTAAATGGATTTTGGGTCCTTTGATTCCTATGTTCCTATGACCAGACATCTACCATATACACTAGACACACTATATACACTAGATAAATACAATATATATATGTGTATCAGACACACATATGATATACAAACATGTGCAATGTACATGGCATGCCACATACAACATGCTCCCAGGTTTCTGCCGCTGTCAGTCTCTAACTGGCTGCTAGGTGGTGTGGAAGAGCAAAGCATGCAATAAAAAAGCTGGTTATTCTCTGTGCTCTTCCTCCACCAGGGAGATCTTCACTGCATTGAAATCAAGACTGCACCCTGCCCAACTCCATCTTTTTTGAATGATCTCCTAAAATCTCCCCTTCTTCCTATCGTCTACAGACTTTTTTTACAACCCAAATTTGGCATGACAGCGTATTCAATTTTCTGTTGTACTCTTTTCAACCTTGGTGATGTTCTGCACTATGTGCCATGGTCTTTCATCCTGTTTTTTCAATGAGACAAAAGTGTCTCTCCCTGTAACTCATATGCCCCTATGGGGACACACTTGGCTTCAACTCTGCGCTATTTGTGAAGGAATGATGAATATTAACCTAAGTTCTATCATTGCTTGGAGCAGTGTATTAATCCCAAATGTGCTGTCACCTCCCTGATTAGCAGATTTTTCAATTCTGAAACAAGGTGAATGTGGTTATCTAATTCAGTGACCTGCTCATTGATAGCCTGTTATGTGCATTAGCGTGAAAGAACTCTCAACATGGATTTACATGATGGTTCACATCTGACTCCATCTTCCGTAATGAGAACTTTGTTGCCAGTAAGGTCGATATCGAGTGGTGAATTGTGCTGTAAATTATGCCAGACTGTGTTAACATTACCATAAAGGATGACCAACAATACATTAGGAAATCCTCAACAAAACAGCCTACAATTAGCAAACATTGACACACCTCAGCTAACAGGTAAACAGTAATAAAAGAGCCGATAGTTATGTCTCCAGTAACTTAGGTTCTAGCAATGTCACGCAAATAAGCTGAATCAGCTGTAAGCTCAATTTGCTATGCAGCTTTACCCTACGGGTTTCTTCTACACGGTCTTGTCATGGTATGAGCAGATCTGACAGTTCGAAGCCATACTTTTAATGAATGCCTCTGAGATTTTACTTACAGGCCTTTGCTCCAATTGTTGCAAATAAAACCATTGTAATGGCAGCCTGCACTTTTGCATAGTGTTTGTTAAGTCTGCGAAGCAATCTTTCTCTAAAAATATAAGCTCATAATTTCTGTGCTAATGCTGTTTTCATTGGTTCTCATTGTATATATAATTGGACTTCTTGAATGCTTTGTATGTCAGCCTTGTTGAAGTGTTATTAATATTGATGATCTTTTTAATATATGCTTTGATTGCAGTGTCTAACTTAAGCATCTCTACTTTGCTGTGAGTTCATTATGAAGTGTTAAAAAGAAAAAGGTACAGCCAATAAACAAGTCTAGAGGAGAAAAATTAACAATTCTTTCACAGGCAGTTGAATTCTGCTGTGTCATTACAGTTGTCATGTCACTGTGACAATAAAACTGACAAGGTTCCAGTGCACATTTCAATAGGGTGGGCCTTTATATAACTAACATTATCAGCCTCCTCTGCTTTGTAGAATAATTGACAGTGGTAACTGTTATTGGTGAGGGTGTAATAAAATAAAGCATTTACAATACAGCACTGTGACTCATCTCACAAGGTGGATTTTTCAGGGGCCTCCAAAGACCAAATACCATTAAAGGCAACCATACCAATGATCGGAGACAACGGGTTAATAGGGCAGGGGGGATTTTATGTAGGTGACAAGGGTCTCAGCCACTGGCTGAAGAGCTGCAGAGGCCCTGTCGCACTACATGCCAATTAGGCACTTAGGTGGACACCGGTGGGCCTTCCCCCGGGTTAAGGACTTCGGCGACGGAAGTCCCGCCTGCTGAGAGGTGCTGGCCAATCGAAGGCTGGCTGCTCTTTTACTGAGCAGCGCCACCATGGAGGCAGTGGCTGCTGCCAGGAATGCACCTACCGGAGGCCTGGGATTAGTGAGGGACCCAGGCCACAGGTGGGTCATGGCGGGAGGAGTTTCGTGGGGAGGGTGTCGGGAGGCTGACAGTAAGGGCAGGGGAGTGGCCCTCAGCGGGACCCCGCCTTCCCGTTGGCAGGTCCTTCGATCCTTTTAACGGGGTCTCCCCATTGGAGCCAATAAGCAACCCGTATGGGTTTGCTTAGTGTGCTCCCTGCATGGTGGCAGGCCTGTCCACCGCTGGGCAAATAACAGCGGTGAGATGAACCCAATAATTGTCCACTTAAAGGCCTTAATTGGCGGCAAGGCGGGAAGGCCATCCACAGTCCTTCCTACCACGGTCTTAATTGGGGTGGAGGTGGGATGGTGGCAGGGTCCCTGCCTGATATAATGTTCTCCCTGCTTCCAAACTTGCTGCTGCATTTCAGTTCGTTGACCTTTCAGTCTGATGAAAAGTCATTGAGTTGAAACATTGGGCGGAATTTCCTGCGGACTTCAGGCACCCCAACATTGGAATAAAATTTAGGTCCCGAGCCCACACTTACTGGCAGCAAGACCAGCATTACAGTATTCCTGGAGGCAGCCTCCTAATTGGCTGCTTCCTCACTCACTGCCCTATTAAGGATGGTGGGCTGGCTCTGAGAGGGCCGGCAGTACTGGAGCTTCGGCAGTCCCACCAGGAAAGGCAAGAGCTGCTGAGTCAGGTAGCAGGCCTTGTGGTTGCCTCAACATGGAAGCAACCTAGGAGGCATGAAATTAAATTAATAATGCAGAGCAGAGAAGGCAGAAGGCCCCACGGAGTGGAGGGGAAAGTCCTCTGGCGGAATCGTTGGGGCTTCAGGGACGGCCTTTCCTTCCTGCGACCTGGTCAATAGGGCATGGAGCCTCTGACTCTGATAGCTGACCCCAGCCTACCACAAAGCCGCTTCCATTGAACTGGCGGCCTCCTCACGTGACAGGGGACCACTCCGTCACTGGCATAAACTGGTGAGGTCGAAAATCACCTCTAATTGGGGCCTTAACTGTGTTAATTGGCTGCCTGCCTCCGTGGAGTGCATCCTGGCGAGCCCCTGGGAAACTTCCCCAGCAACAAGAATGCATTGGGGAGCCCTCACGATATGGTTCCCCCACTATTTTCCCGGCCTCCCCCTGCCTCCATGGGGCTGGGAAAATTCTGCCCATTAACTGTTTCTCCAGATGCTGTCTGACTTGCTGAATATTTCCAGCATTTTCTCTTTTGATTTCAGAATTCCAGTGCCTGCAATTTTTCACTTTTGATTATCTGTGCTGTTGCTGCCTGCCATTGTTTCAAAGCATTCAGCCCACATAAAAAAGCTAGCAAGGTGTTTTTTTACATTGCTGACCTGTAAGAACCTTCCCCCGATATTAGGGGAAGTCTGTAGTCAGAAAGTAACAGTTGGGACGTTTGAACAACTGTGCTGTTACTGGAGTGCTCCATGCCATTCAAGTTCTGGACAAGTTTAGAGTACCAAGTCCCTCACAGTACGTCAGAAGCCACATGCGTGATGCGTGTCCTCCTGACTGTACCTGACAAGTAGAATAAAATGAGTTTTCCATACTTCTTTATTGTTTACTCTGTACCATAGCTAAATGTATAGGCAGAAAAATAACTAGTTTTAAGATTAGGGAGTTCCTGAGACATTATAAACAAAAAGTGATTTCTGTACAGAAGTTGAATGCCACAGGTTGTGTGTAAAACTGAGCTTTGAATAAAATTAAAATAACCAATCCTTTTACAAGGTTACTTCCACAATCTTTTTTCCTCGTTTCAACAGGTCATCTTCTAACCTGCTGAAGGATGTAGGAAAAGGTTTAACTAATAGGGAACACTGTGATATGCCCCACTGCAGCAAGATCCGGCTCATTGTTTTTCTTGCAAGTGAAATGACTTGTTAGTACCCTTTTAGCTCTTTTCATTAGCCATTGTGTAGAAAATATCATGTAACCCTTTCCCATCACCAAAGAACATGAAGCACTGTTTGTGTGCAGTAATGTTAATTCCAGTCATTGCTCTTTCAAAACACTTTAGCTACTTCATAAGATCAGAAGACGATCATAAGGAGTAGGCCATTCAGCCCCTCAAGCCGGCACTGCCATTCAATAAGATCATGGCTGATCTGATTGTGGTGTTAACTGCACTTTCCTGGCTGCCCCCCTAACCCTTGACTCCCTTGTAGATCAAAAATCTAACTCAACCTTGAATATATTCAATCACCCAGCCTCCACTGCTCTCTGGGGAAGAAAATTCCAAAGATTAATGACTCTCCAAGAGAAGAAATTCCTCCTCATCTCCGTCTTAAATGGGAGACCTCTTATTTTTAACCTGTACCCCCAGTTCTAGATTCCCTACAAGCGGAATCATCCTCTCAGCATCTACCCTGTCAAGTATCCTCATTCTTAACTGTTTCAATAAGATCACCTCTCATTCATCCAAACACCAATCAGTATAGGCCTAAGCTGCTCAACCTTTCCTCACAAGACAACCCCTTCATCCCAGGAATTAGCCGAGTGAACCTTCTCTGAACTGCTTCTAATGCAAGTATATCCTTCCTTAAGTAAGGAGGCCAAAATTGTACACTGTATAGTTTCACCAATTCCCTGTGCAGTTGTAGCAAGTCTTCCCTACTTTTATACACCATCCCCCTTGCAATGTGTGCCAATATTCTATTTGCCTTCCTAATTACTTGCTGCATTGCATGCTAACATTTAGTGATTCATGTACGAGGACACCCAGATGCCTCTGTACCGCAGCGTTCTGCAGTCTCTCTCCAAGTAAATGGTATTCTGCTTTTCTATTCTTCCTGCCAAAATGACAATCTTACATTTTCCCACATTATACTCCATCTGCCAAATTATTGCTCATTCACTTAACTTACCTGCAGCTTTTTGCAGACTCTTTGTGTCCTCCTTGTAACTTGCTTTCATACCTATCTTTGCATCGTCTGCAAATGTGGCTACAATACACTCAATCTCTTCATTCAAGTATTAATATAGATCTTAAATAGTTGAGGTCATGGCACTGCAGTACTGGCACTCAGGTCAGCGTGTGTATCACATACAGACAAGAGAAGCAGTATTGATTGCAGACTCACAAACCATGTATATTCAAATAATTATTTGGTTTGTTAGTCTCTCACTTATAGTAGTTCATTCAACCCTTGTCATCAATGATGTGTGTGGCACTGACTTTGAATGAAGTTGAACAAATACAACTTGTTTTGTCTTTATTCCTTCTTTCAGCGGGCAATTCTCCAGTTTCCTTCCCTGCTAACAATAATTTGTCAAAAACCTGACTCACAATGTCTCCATATTGTAAGATATGGAAATGAGTGGCTGGTTTACATCATTAGAAATTTTGAGACAGTCCATTCAAAATGTGAACTGTCCCATCTATAAAACAAACATGGCTGGTTTAGGCACACATTGCAACACAAATGCCAATATGGCGGAGCCTATATTTTATGAGCACTTCCATTACAGGACGCCTCACCCTGAAATTGGTAAGTGCAGTGCTGAATTCGCACCCAAAAATTGGGCAAAAATGCAAATGGGATTCTACCTCTATGGGCACAGGTAGAGCGTTTCACTGGTTGGAGTCATACCTAGCACAAAGGAAGATAGTTGTGGTTGTTGGAGACCAATCATCTCGGCTCAAGGACTTTGCTGCAGGAGTTCCTCCAACCATCTTCAGCTGCTTCATCAATGACCTTCATCAGAAGATCAGAGTGGGGATTTTCGCTGATGATTGCACAATGTTCAGTACAATTAGTGACTGCTCAGATACTGAAGCAGTCCATGTCCATATTCAGCAAAACCTGGACAACATTCAGGCTTGAGCTGATAAATGGCAAGTAACATTTGCGCCATGCAAGTGCAAGGCAATGACTATCGTCATTAAGAGAGAATCTCACCATCTCCCCTTGACATTCAACAGCATTACCATTGCTGAATCCCCTACTATCAGCATCCTAGGGGTTACCATTGACCAGAAACTGAGCTGGACCAGCCACATAAATACTGTGGCTACAAAAGCAGGTCAGAGGCGAGGAATCCTGCGGCGAGTAACTCACCTCCTGACTCCCCAAAGCCTATCTACTATCTACAAGGCACAAGTCAGGAGTGTGATGGAATACTGTCCACTTGCCTGGATGAGTGTGGCTCCAACAACACTCAAGAAGGTCGACACTATCTGAAACAAAGCAGCCCACTTGAATGGCACCCCATCCACCACCTTCAACATTTCCTTCCTTCACTACTGACACACAGTGGCAGCAGTGTGTACCATCTACAAGATGCACTGCAGCAACTCACCAAGACTCCTTTGACAGCACCTTCCAAACATGTGACCTCTTCCACGTAGAAGAACAAGGCCAGCAGACATATGGGAACACCACCACGTACAGGTTCCCCTGCAAGCCATACACAATCCTGACTTGGAAAAATATCACTGTTCCTTCACTATCGCTGGGTCAAATACTGGAACTCCCTCCCTAATGGCACTGTGGGTGCACCAACACCACATGGACTGCAGCGGTTCAAGAAGGCAGCTCACCACCATCTTCTCAAGGGCAAGTAAGGATGGGCAATAAATGCTGGCATTGCCAATGATGCCCACATTCCATGAACAAATAAAAATAAGCTGCTACTGCAACCTTACCATAGTCAGTGTGACCGTTAGATCCTGATCCTGATCAGGAGCCAAAATCCTGACAGACATTTTTTTTGCCTCAGGAGGCAGCTGCAGGGCAGAGCTTAGGATCCTGTTTGAGTGCGACTGACACTGCAGTGACCATCCTCACGCAAGTCACTGCACAGCTGCAGTGATACACCTCTATAAACCCAATGCCTGGCTAGTTGGGAGCAGACCAATGTCCAACCTTCCATAAGGCTGCCAGTATCCTTTGAACACCAACACAAAATAATTTTAAACCCTATTTAAAAAAAAAATTCCATGCTTTTCCTCTTTGGGCTCTGTGAGAAAATGCACCACTTGGAGTTACGTAGAACAAAAAGGCCCCACTTTTAGTCCTGGTGTATTTTGAATAACAGGATTATAATGACTTTTTAAACATGTCTAATCTTTAAAAAGTTTTTATTCTTCGTACAAATATTGTTCATGGATTTTTTTCATAGCCCATGTTGCCAATCACATTGAACTCATTTGCATGAACAACATACACAAAGAAAGACACCTGGTGGTTCTGAATGAAACCAATACTAAGGACACGAATGGACTTTGGGACCTGCATTAGATATTCTTGTCAAAATGTTTGAGGTCAAAAGTCAATAGTTGGCTGCTGGATGTAAATAGCTGGTTTATTTTTAGGTGATGGTTCTTGTTCCAAATTGTTCCAAATTGTTTCAATTCTTGATTTTATTAATGCTATTTTTCTCCCCCCTCTCTTGCTGTCCAGTACTGGGTGTCTAGTATCTCGCCCAAGTGTAATTCTCATCCAAGCATAGATAGTGAGTGGCAGCCAACTATTTAACCATAGGGAATGCCACAACTCAGTTCAGACCTGTCCTCGGTCTGCGTTGGGTTATATTCCAGGATGGATCACTGGACAGCAACCAGAAGCAGTATTATGATCTCGGATCATCCCAACTGGGACAACCGGATTTTCTAGGTAAATATTAATGCACTTTCACTGCACAGCATTCGCAGAGTTCTGAAAATATTGCAACCTTCAAGATCTCATTTGGACTTATACGGATGCAAGATCTTGCTTGTATTTCTATTGAAGCTTATCATGTCCTCAAGATATGCCAAAGTGATGCACATCCATCTAATTACTTTTTAAAGTGTAGTCTCTGTTGTTTTGTTACACAAACACATCAGCTAGATCCCCACGATTAACAAATGAGACCATTTGTTTTTGGTGGTTTTGGTTGAGGAACAAATATGGCCCAGGAAACTGGGAGATAGCCCTACAATTCTTCACATAGTGCCATGGAATCCTTTACATCCACCAGGACATGAACAGGGCCCCTCACCCCCATCCACACCACTACCCCCCTCACCCCCATCCACACCACTACCCCCTTCACCCCCATCCACACCACTAAGTTTGCACCCAAAAGCAGCATCATAATGATAACAATGCAAGTAGTGGTGTGGATCGGGGTGAGAGGGGTAGTGGTGTGGATCGGGGTGAGGGGGGTAGTGGTGTGGATGGAGGTGAGGGGGGTAGTGGTGTGGATGGGGGTGAGGGGGGTAGTGGTGTGGATGGGGGTGAGGGGAGTAGTGGTGTGGATCGGGGTGAGGGGGGTAGTGATGTGGATTGGGATGAGAGATAGTGGTGTGGATCGGGGTGAGGGGGTTAGTTGTGTGGTTCGGGGTGAGGGGTAGTGGGGTGAGAGGGGTAGTGGTGTGGTTCGGGGTGAGGGGGGTAGTGGTGTGGATGGGGGTGAGGGGGGTAGTGGTGTGGATCGGGGTGAGGGGTAGTGGGGTGAGAGGGGCAGTGGTGTGGTTCGGGGTGAGGGGGGTAGTGATGTGGATCGGGGTGAGGGGGGTAGTGGTGTGGATGGGGATGAGGGGGGGTAGTGGTGTGGATCGGGGTGAGAGGGGTAGTGGTGTGGATGGAGGTGAGGGGGGTAGTGGTGTGGATGGGGGTGAGGGGGGTAGTGGTGTGGATGGGGGTGAGGGGAGTAGAGGTGTGGATCGGGGTGAGGGGGTTAGTTGTGTGGTTCGGGGTGAGGGGTAGTGGGGTGAGAGGGGTAGTGGTGTGGTTCGGGGTGAGGGGGGTAGTGATGTGGATCGGGGTGAGGGGTAGTGGGGTGACAGGGGTAGTGGTGTGGTTCGGGGTGAGGGGCGTAGTGATGTGGATCGGGGTGAGGGGTAGTGGGGTGAGAGGGGTAGTGGTGAGGATCGGGGTGAGGGGGGTAGTGGTGTGGATCGGGGTGAGGGTGGTAGTGCTGTGGATGGGAGTGAGAGGGGGTAGTGGTGTGGATCGGGGTGAGGGGGGTAGTGGTGTGGTTGGGGGTGAGAGGGGGTAGTGGAGTGGATGGGGGTGAGAGGGGGTAGTGGTGTGGATGGGGGTGAGAGGGGGTAGTGGTGTGGATGGGGGTGAGGGGGGTAGTGGTGTGGTTGGGGGTGAGAGGGGGTAGTGGAGTGGATCGGGGTGAGGGGTAGTGGGGTGAGAGGGGTAGTAGTGTGGGTCGGGGTGAGGGGCTTAGTGGTGTGGATGGGGGTGAGGGGGGTAGTGGTGTGGATCGGGGTGAAGGGAGGTAGTGGTGTGGATGGGGATGAGGGGTGTAGTTGTGTGGTTGGGGGTGAGAGGGGGTAGTGGAGTGGATGGGGGTGAGAGGGGGTAGTGGTGTGGATGGGGGTGAGAGGGGGTAGTGGTGTGGATGGGGGTGAGAGGGGGTAGTGGTGTGGTTGGGGGTGAGAGGGGGTAGTGGAGTGGATCGGGGTGAGGGGTAGTGGGGTGAGAGGGGTAGTAGTGTGGGTTGGGGTGAGGGGCTTAGTGGTGTGGATGGGGGTGAGGGGGGTAAGTGGTGTGGATCGGGGTGAAGGGAGGTAGTGGTGTGGATGGGGATGAGGGGTGTAGTTGTGTGGATGGGGGTGAGGAGTAGTGATGGGTATCGGGGTGAGGAGTAGTGGTGGGGATCGGGGTGAGGAGTAGTGATGGATATCGGGGTGAGGAGTAGTGATGGGTATCGGGGTGAGGGGTAGTGGTGGGTATCGGGGTGAGGAGTAGTGGTGGGTATCGGGGTGAGGAGTAGTGGTGGGTATCGGGGTGAGGGGTAGTGGTGGGGATCAGGTTGAGGAGTAGTGATGGGTATCGGGGTGAGGAGTAGTGGTGGGTATCGGGGTGAGGAGTAGTGATGGGTATCGGGGTGAGGGGTAGTGGTGAGGATCAGGTTGAGGAGTAGTGATGGTTATCGGGGTGAGGAGTCGTGGTGGGTATCGGGGTGAGGGATAGTGGTGGGTATCGGGGTGATGAGTAGTGGTGGGGATCAGGTTGAGGAGTAGTGATGGGTATCGGGGTGAGGAGTAGTGATGGGTATCGGGGTGAGGAGTACTGATGGGTATCGGGGTGAGGAGTAGTGACGGGTATCGGGGTGAGGGGTAGTGGTGGGGATCAGGTTGAGGAGTAGTGATGGGTATCGGGGTGAGGGGTAGTGGTGGGTATCGGGGTGAGGGGTAGTGGTGGGTATCGGGTTGTGGAGTCGTTGTGGGTATCGGGTTGAGGAGTAGTGATGGGTATCGGGGTGAGGAGTAGTGGTGGGTATCGGGTTAAGGAGTAGTGTTGGGTATCGGGGTGAGAGGGGGTAGTGGTGTGGATCGGGGTGAGGGGTAGTGGGGTGAGAGGGGTAGTGGAGTGGTTCGGGGTGAGGGGTAGTGGTGTGGATGGGGGTGAGAGGGGGGAGTGGTGTGGATGGGGGTGAGAGGGGCAGTGGTGTGAATGGGGGTGAGAGGGGCAGTGGTGTGGATGGGGGTGAGGGGGGAGTGGTGTGGATGGGGGTGAGGGGGGTAGTGGTGTGGATGGGGGTGAGGGGGGTAGTGGTGTGGTTGGGGGTGAGGGGGGGTAGTGGTGTGGATGGGGGTGAGGGGGGTAGTGGTGTGGATGGGGGTGAGGGGGGTAGTGGTGTGGATCGGGGTGAGGGGGGTAGTGGTGTGGATGGGGGTGAGGGGGGTAGTGGTGTGGATCGGGGTGAGGGGGGTAGTGGTGTGGTTGGGGGTGAGGGGGGTAGTGGTGTGGATCGGGGTGAGGGGGGTAGTGGTGTGGATGGGGGTGAGGGGGGTAGTGGTGTGGATCGGGGTGAGGGGGGTAGTGGTGTGGTTGGGGGTGAGGGGGGTAGTGGTGTGGATCGGGGTGAGGGGGGTAGTGGTGTGGTTGGGGGTGAGGGGGGTAGTGGTGTGGTTGGGGGTGAGAGGGGCAGTGGTGTGGTTGGGGGTGAGGGGGGTAGTGGTGTGGTTGGGGGTGAGGGGGGTAGTGGTGTGGTTGGGGGTGAGAGGGGCAGTGGTGTGGTTGGGGGTGAGGGGGGAGTGGTGTGGATGGGGGTGAGGGGGGTAGTGGTGTGGATGGGGGTGAGGGGGGTAGTGGTGTGGTTGGGGGTGAGGGGGGGTAGTGGTGTGGATGGGGGTGAGGGGGGTAGTGGTGTGGATGGGGGTGAGGGGGGTAGTGGTGTGGATGGGGGTGAGGGGGGTAGTGGTGTGGATCGGGGTGAGGGGGGTAGTGGTGTGGATCGGGGTGAGGGGGGTAGTGGTGTGGATGGGGGTGAGGGGGGTAGTGGTGTGGATGGGGGTGAGGGGGGTAGTGGTGTGGTTGGGGGTGAGGGGGGTAGTGGTGTGGATCGGGGTGAGGGGGGTAGTGGTGTGGATGGGGGTGAGGGGGGTAGTGGTGTGGATCGGGGTGAGGGGGGTAGTGGTGTGGTTGGGGGTGAGGGGGGTAGTGGTGTGGATCGGGGTGAGGGGGGTAGTGGTGTGGTTGGGGGTGAGGGGGGTAGTGGTGTGGTTGGGGGTGAGAGGGGCAGTGGTGTGGTTGGGGGTGAGGGGGGTAGTGGTGTGGTTGGGGGTGAGGGGGGTAGTGGTGTGGTTGGGGGTGAGAGGGGCAGTGGTGTGGTTGGGGGTGAGGGGGGTAGTGGTGTGGTTGGGGGTGAGGGGGGTAGTGGTGTGGATGGGGGTGAGGGGGGTAGTGGTGTGGTTGGGGGTGAGGGGGGTAGTGGTGTGGATCGGGGTGAGGGGGGTAGTGGTGTGGTTGGGGGTGAGGGGGGTAGTGGTGTGGTTGGGGGTGAGAGGGGCAGTGGTGTGGTTGGGGGTGAGGGGGGTAGTGGTGTGGATGGGGGTGAGGGGGGTAGTGGTGTGGATGGGGGTGAGGGGGGTAGTGGTGTGGATGGGGGTGAGGGGGGTAGTGGTGTGGATGGGGGTGAGGGGGGTAGTGGTGTGGTTGGGGGTGAGGGGGGTAGTGGTGTGGATCGGGGTGAGGGGGGTAGTGGTGTGGTTGGGGGTGAGGGGGGTAGTGGTGTGGTTGGGGGTGAGAGGGGCAGTGGTGTGGTTGGGGGTGAGGGGGGTAGTGGTGTGGTTGGGGGTGAGGGGGGTAGTGGTGTGGTTGGGGGTGAGAGGGGCAGTGGTGTGGTTGGGGGTGAGGGGGGTAGTGGTGTGGATCGGGGTGAGGGGGGTAGTGGTGTGGTTGGGGGTGAGGGGGGTAGTGGTGTGGTTGGGGGTGAGAGGGGCAGTGGTGTGGTTGGGGGTGAGGGGGGTAGTGGTGTGGATGGGGGTGAGGGGGGTAGTGGTGTGGATGGGGGTGAGGGGGGTAGTGGTGTGGATGGGGGTGAGGGGGGTAGTGGTGTGGTTGGGGGTGAGGGGGGGTAGTGGTGTGGATGGGGGTGAGAGGGGTAGTGGTGTGGATCGGGGTGAGGGGGGTAGTGGTGTGGTTGGGGGTGAGGGGGGTAGTGGTGTGGATCGGGGTGAGGGGGGTAGTGGTGTGGTTGGGGGTGAGGGGGGTAGTGGTGTGGATCGGGGTGAGGGGGGTAGTGGTGTGGATGGGGGTGAGGGGGGTAGTGGTGTGGATGGGGGTGAGAGGGGCAGTGGTGTGGTTGGGGGTGAGGGGGGTAGTGGTGTGGATGGGGGTGAGAGGGGCAGTGGTGTGGATGGGGGTGAGGGGGGTAGTGGTGTGGATGGGGGTGAGAGGGGCAGTGGTGTGGTTGGGGGTGAGGGGGGTAGTGGTGTGGATGGGGGTGAGGGGGGTAGTGGTGTGGATGGGGGTGAGAGGGGCAGTGGTGTGGATGGGGGTGAGAGGGGCAGTGGTGTGGATGGGGGCGAGGGGGGTAGTGGTGTGGATCTGGGTGAGTGTGGTGGTGGTGTGGATCGGGGTGAGGGGGGTAGTGGGGTGGATGGGGGTGAGAGGGGCAGTGGTGTGGATGGGGGTGAGGGGGGTAGTGGTGTGGATGGGGGTCAGGGGGGCAGTGGTGTGGATGGGGGTGAGGGGGGTAGTGGTGTGGTTGGGGGTGAGGGGGGTATTGGTGTGGATGGGGTGAGGGGGGTAGTGGTGTGGATGGGGGTGAGAGGGGCAGTGGTGTGGATGGGGGTGAGGGGGGTAGTGGTGTGGATCGGGGTGAGGGGGTAGTGGTGTGGATGGGGGTGAGAGGGGCAGTGGTGTGGTTGGGGGTGAGAGGGGCAGTGGAGTGGATGGGGGTGAGGGGGGTAGTGGTGTGGATCTGGGTGAGTGTGGTGGTGGTGTGGATCAGGGTGAGGGGTAGTGAGGTGAGGGGGGTAGTGGTTTGGATGTGGGTGAGAGGGGCAGTGGTGTGGATGGGGGTGAGGAGGGTAGTGGTGTGGATGGGGGTGAGGGGGGTAGTGGTGTGGATGGGGGTGAGGGGGGTAGTGGTGTGGATGGGGGTGAGAGGCGGTAGTGGTGTGGTTGGGGGTGAGGGGGGTAGTGGTTTGGATGGGGGTGAGGAGGGTAGTGGTGTGGTTGGGGGTGAGGGGGGTAGTGGTTTGGATGGGGGTGAGAGGGGCAGTGGTGTGGATGGGAGTGAGGGGGGTAGTGGTGTGGATTGGGGTGAGGGGGGTAGTGGTGTGGATGGGGGTGAGAGGCGGTAGTGGTGTGGTTGGGGGTGAGGGGGGTAGTGGTTTGGATGGGGGTGAGAGGGGCAGTGGTGTGGATGGGAGTGAGGGGGGTAGTGGTGTGGATTGGGGTGAGGGGGGTAGTGGTGTGGATGGGGGTGAGAGGCGGTAGTGGTGTGGTTGGGGGTGAGGGGGGTAGTGGTGTGGATGGGGGTGAGAGGGGCAGTGGTGTGGATCGGGGTGAGGGGGTTAGTGGTGTGGATGGGGGGTCAGGGGGGCAGTGGTGTGGATGGGGGTGAGAGGGGCAGTGGTGTGGATCGGGGTGAGGGTGGTAGTGGTGTGGATCGGGGTGAGGGGTCGTGGTCTGGATCGGGGTGAGGGGTAGGGAGGTGAGGGGGGTCGTGGTGTGGATCGGGGTGAGAGGGGGTAGTGGTGTGGATGGGGGTGAGAGGGGCAGTGGTGTTGATGGGGGTGAGAGGGGCAATGGTGTGGATGGGGGTGAGGGGGGTTAGTGGTGTGGATGGGGGTGAGAGGAGCAGTGGTGTGGATGGGGGTGAGAGGGGGTAGTGGTGTGGATGGGGGTGAGGGGGGTAGTGGTGTGGATGGGGGTGAGGGGGGTAGTGGTGTGGATCGGGGTGAGGGGTAGTGGGATGAGAGGGGTAGTGGTGTGGATTGGGGTGAGGGGGGGCAGTGGTGTGGATCGGGGTGAGGGGTGGTAGTGGTGTGGATTGGGGTGAGTGGTAGTGAGGTGAGAGGGGTAGTGGTGTGGATCGGGGTGAGGGGTGGTAGTGGTGTGGATCGGGGTGGTATTGGTGTGGATGGGGGTGAGGGGTGTAGTGGTGTGGATGGGGGTGAGAGGAGGTACTGGTGTGGATGGGGGTGAGGGGGGTAGTGGTGTGGATGGAGGTGAGGGGGGGGCAGTGGTGTGGATGGGGGTGAGGGGGGTAGTGGTGTGAATGGCGATGAGGGGGGTAGTGGTGTGGATGGGGGTGAGGGGAAAAGTGGTGTGGATGGGGGTGAGGGGGGTAGTGGTGTTGTTCGGGGTGAGGGGTAGTGGGGTGAGAGGGGTAGTTGTGTGGATCGGGGTGAGGGGGCGTCGTGGTGTGGATTGGGGTGAGGGGAGGTAGTGGTGTGGATTGGGGTGATGGGGGCAGTGGTGTGGATCGGGGTGAGGGGAGGGAGTGGAGTGGATTGGGGTGATAGGGGTAGTGGTGTGGATCGGGGTGAAGGGAGGTAGTGGTGTGGATGGGGATGAGGGGTGTAGTTGTGTGGATGGGGGTGAGGAGTCGTGGTGGGATCGGGGTGAGGAGTAGTGATGGGTATCGGGGTGAGGGGTAGTGGTGGGTATCGGGGTGAGGAGTACTGGTGGGTATCGGGGTTAGGAGTAGTGGTGGGTATCGGGGTGAGGGGTAGTGGTGGGTATCGGGGTGAGGGGTAGTGGTGGGGATCAGGTTGAGGAGTTGTGATGGGTATCGGGGTGAGGGTTAGTGATGGGTATCGGGGTGAGGGGTAGTGGTGGGGATCAGGTTGAGGAGTAGTGATGTGTATCGGGGTGAGGAGTAGTGGTGGGTATCGGGGTGAGGGGTAGTGGTGGGTATCAGGGTGATGGGTAGTGGTGGGGATCAGGTTGAGGAGTAGTGATGGGTATCGGGGTGAGGAGTAGTGATGGGTATCGGGGTGAGGGGTAGTGGTGGGGATCAGGTTGAGGAGTAGTGATGTGTATCGGGGTGAGGAGTAGTGATGGGTATCGGGTTGAGGAGTAGTGCTGGGTATCGGGGTGAGGAGTAGTGCTGGGTATCGGGGTGAGGAGTACTGATGGGTATCGGGGTGAGGAGTAGTGGTGTGGATCGGGGTGAGGAGTAGTGGTGGGTATCGGGGTGAGGAGTAGTGGTGGGTATCGGGTTGAGGAGTAGTGATGGGGATCGGGGTGAGGAGTAGTGGTGGGGATCGGGGTGAGGAGTAGTGATGGGGATCAGGGTGAGGAGTCGTGGTGTGGATCGGGGTGAGGGGTAGTGGGATGAGAGGGGTAGTGGTGTGGATCGGGGTGAGGGGGGGCAGTGGTGTGGATCGGGGTGAGGGGTGGTAGTGGTGTGGATTGGGGTGAGTGGTAGTGAGGTGAGAGGGGTAGTGGTGTGGATCGGGGTGAGGGGGGGCAGTGGTGTGGATCGGGGTGAGGGGTGGTAGTGGTGTGGATCGGGGTGAGGGGGGTAGTGGTGTGAATGTGGGTCGGGGGGTAGTTGTGTGGATGGGGGTGAGGGGAGGTATTGGTGTGGATGGGGGTGAGGGGGGTCGTGGTGTGGTTGCGGGTGAGTGGGGTAGTGGTGTGGATGGGGGTGAGGGTGGTAGTGGTGTGGAAGGGGGTGAGGGGGGTAGTGGTGTGGATGGGGGTGAGGGTTGTAGTGGTGTGGATGGGGGTGAGGGGAGGTAATGGTGTGGATGGGGGTGAGGGGGGTAGTGGTGTGGATGGGGGTGAGGGGGGGGCAGTGGTGTGGATGGGGGTGAGGGGGTAGTGGTGTGGATGGCGATGAGGGGGGTAGTGGTGTGGATGGGGGTGAGGGGGGTAGTGGTGTGGATGGGGGTGAGGGGGGTAGTGGTGTGGATGGGGGTGAGGGGGGTAGTGGTGTGGATCGGGGTGAGGGGTAGTGGGGTGAGAGGGGTAGTTGTGTGGATCGGGGTGGGGGGGGTAGTGGTGTGGATTGGGGTGAGGGGTAGTTGTGTGGATCGGGGTGGGGGTGGTAGTGGTGTGGATTGGGGTGAGGGGTAGTGGTGTGGATCGGGGTGAGGGGAGGGAGTAGAGTGGAATGGAGTGATAGGGGTAGTGGTGTGGATCGGGGTGAAGGGAGGTAGTGGTGTGGATGGGGATGAGGGGTGTAGTTGTGTGGATGGGGGTGAGGAGTAGTGATGGGTATCGGGGTGAGGAGTAGTGGTGGGGATCGGGGTGAGGAGTAGTGATGGGTATCGGGGTGAGGAGTAGTGGTGGGGATCGGGGTGAGGAGTAGTGATGGGTATCGGGGTGAGGAGTAGTGATGGGTATCGGGGTGAGGGGTAGTGGTGGGTATCGGGGTGAGGAGTACTGGTGGGTATCGGGGTTAGGAGTAGTGTTGGGTATCGGGGTGAGGGGTAGTGGTGGGTATCGGGGTGAGGTGTAGTGGTGGGGATCAGGTTGAGGAGTAGTGATGGGTATCGGGGTGAGGAGTAGTGATGGGTATCGGGGTGAGGGGTAGTGGTGGGGATCAGGTTGAGGAGTAGTGATGTGTATCGGGGTGAGGAGTAGTGGTGGGTATCGGGGTGAGAGGTAGTGGTGGGTATCGGGGTGATGGGTAGTGGTGGGGATCAGGTTGAGGAGTAGTGATGGGTATCGGGTTGAGGAGTAGTGATGGGTATCGAGGTGAGGAGTACTGATGGGTATCGGAGTGAGGAGTAGTGATGGGTATCGGGTTGAGGAGTAGTGATGGGTATCGGGGTGAGGAGTACTGATGGGTATCGGGTTGAGGAGTAGTGGTGGGGATCAGGTTGAGGAGTAGTGCTCGGTATCGGGGTGAGGAGTACTGATGGGTATCGGGTTGAGGAGTAGTGGTGTGGATCGGGGTGAGGAGTAGTGGTGGGTATCGGGGTGAGGAGTAGTGGTGGGTATCGGGTTGAGGAGTAGTGATGGGGATCGGGGTGATGAGGAGTGGTGGGGATCGGGGTGAGGAGTAGTGATGGGGATCGGGGTGAGGAGTCGTGGTGGGGATCGTGGTGAGGAGTAGTGGTGGGGATCAGGGTGAGGAGTAGTGATTGGGATCGGGTTGAGGAGTAGTGATGGGTATCGGGGTGAGGAGTAGTGGTGGGGATCGGGGTGAGGAGTAGTGGTGGGGATCGGGGTGTGGGGTAGTGATGGGTATCGGGTTGAGGAGTAGTGATGGGTATCGGGGTGAGGAGTACTGATGGGTATCGGGTTGAGGAGTAGTGGTGGGGATCAGGTTGAGGAGTAGTGCTCGGTATCGGGGTGAGGAGTACTGATGGGTATCGGGTTGAGGAGTAGTGGTGTGGATCGGGGTGAGGAGTAGTGGTGGGTATCGGGGTGAGGAGTAGTGGTGGGTATCGGGTTGAGGAGTAGTGATGGGGATCGGGGTGATGAGGAGTGGTGGGGATCGGGGTGAGGAGTAGTGGTGGGGATCGGGGTGAGGAGTCGTGGTGGGGATCGTGGTGAGGAGTAGTGGTGGGGATCGGGGTGAGGAGTAGTGATTGGGATCGGGTTGAGGAGTAGTGATGGGTATCGGGGTGAGGAGTAGTGGTGGGGATCGGGGTGAGGAGTAGTGGTGGGGATCGGGGTGTGGGGTAGTGATGGGTATCGGGGTGAGGAGTAATGATGGGTATCGGGTTGAGGAGTAGTGGTGGGGATCGGGGTGAGGAGTAGTGATGGGTATCGGGGTGAGGAGTAGTGATGGGTATCGGGGTGAGGAGTAATGGTGGGGATCGGGGTGAGGAGTAATGCTGGGGGTCGCGATGAGAGGTAGTGGTGGCTACCGGGGTGAGGAGTAGTGATGGGGATCGGGGTGAGGAGTAGTGGTGTGGATCGGGGTGAGGACTAATGCTGGGGGTCGGGATGAGAGGTAGTGGTGGGTATCGGGGTGAGGAATAGTGATCGGGATCGGGATCGGGATGAGGAGTAGTGATGGGGATCAGGGTGAGGAGTAGTGATGGGGATCGGGGTGAGTGGTAATGCTGGGGATCAGGGTGAGGGGTAGTGGTGGGGATCGGGGTGAGTGGTAATGCTGGGGATCAGGGTGAGGGGTAGTGGTGGGGATCGGGGTGAGGAGTAGTGATGGGGATCGGGGTGAGGGGTAATGCTGGGGATCAGGGTGAGGGGTTGTGGTGGGGATCGGGGTGAGGAGTAGTGATGGGGATCGGGGTGAGGGGTAATGCTGGGGATTGGGGTGAGGGGTCGTGGTGGGGATTGGGGTGAGGAGTAGTGATGGGTATCAGGTTGAGGGGTAATGCTGGGGATCGGTGTGAGGGGTAATAATGGGGATCGAGGTGATGAGTTGTGGTGGAGATTGGGGTGCGGATTAGTGGTGTGGATCAGGGTGAGGGTTCATGGTGGTGATCAGGGTGAGGGTTAGTGGTTGGGATCAAGGTGAAGGGTAGTGGTGGGGATTGGGGTGAGGGTTAGTGGTGGTGCTTGGAGGGAGGGGGTTGTGGTGATGATACGGTTGAGGGATAGTGGCGATGATCAGGTGAGGGATCGTGGTGAGCATCAAGGGAACGGTAGCGGTGAGGATCTGGGAGGTGTAGCCGTAGTGCTCGGTGAGGAGGTAGCAGTGGCAGCCATGAGTGCCCACGTTCTTTCAATAAGTGGATAGGCGCAGCATTCCTGCTCCTCCAACCTCCACACTCAGGTCAGTACAGAGATCTCTTTGCTAGTTAGTGCCATGCTGTGCCGTGCGAGTGTAGCACGGAGCAAGTGAAGTGCTGTTGCGATTGAAACTTGGAAACTGATCCTGCAGGCACAGGACCCTCATTGAAATAATTTTTTCTACACTTAAAATGTTCCCAACCTGTTCCTGCTACCAGAGTATCTACTTTATCCAATATTGTGTTCAGCACATTTCCTGCCTGTCATAATGAAGGTTTTCTAGGCCTTGATATGAAAGTGAGATGACCTTCTTTTGCCACATCTTTTCAGCCATTATTTTCATAAAACTTTGGGAACAGAGCTTGGAATTTTGATTGTTTGACCCTAATGAAGATTTACAGGTGCCGAAAACTGGTTAACTCGCCACTGGAAGTGTTTTCTAGTGCCAGTAGTAAGCCCAGGTGTCCATTAATTAAATATTCTGCATCCAGCTTTCAGCCTCTTTTGGAATCTTACTCCCATTTTTCTCCCTTTTCCCTATATCATTTTATATTTTCCCTTTCAAATATTTATCCATTTCCCTTTTAAATCTATTCTGGATTCTCTTTCCACCACTCATTTCAGTTTGGCTCTCCATGTCCTAACAACACGCAGCATTAAAAAATTCTCTTCGATTTAAACTTTCCATCTTTTCGTTACTGACTAAACAATAGTTGTTGTGTGATTACCTTTAAGAGTGATGTCCCTTTAAGATCTTGGTATACTAATGAGCTGAGTACCAGGATGCAGTCATGTGACTATATGCCAGTCTCAGTCTTTAACTTTAACACCAAGAGGCAGCTTCATGTAAATAGATAGTTCTGCACCGTATATACTTGTTAACTGTTAATAAACCTGTTTGAGATCTTCAATCAGCTGAACTCCACACATCACATTTATGTTGCATCAGACAACATAAAAAAGTTTCTCATTACAATAACTGAAATTGTTTTTCTTCATTTCCTTATCAGAGCCTCTCAAAGGATTGAATACCTGTTACACTTACTCTTAGTTTGCTTTGTTGAAATAAAAAGAGCTCATTTTCTCTGGTCTCTCCTCATAACTAAATTCTCCCATCTCTGGTGACATCTTCTGTAGCCGCACCATCACTTTGACATACCTCCCAGAGTAAGATGCTCAAAATTGGACAGAACATGCTACCTGCAGCCTATCCAATAGGTTTAGCATTACCTCTTTGGTTTTCTTTGGCATATCCATGTTTATGAAACCTAAAGACATAGTCTTTTTTAACAGCTTTATCAACTCTGACATTTAGAGCCATAGAGTTATACAGAACAGAAACAAGCCCTTCGGCCCATCGTGTCTATGCTGGCCATCAAACACCTAACTATTCTAATCCCGTTTTCCAGCACTGGGCCTGTAGCCTTGTATGCTGCCTCTACCACCTCTTCAGGCATTGCATTCCAGATTCCAATCACCCTCTGGGTGAAAAAACTTTTCCTCAAATCCCCTCTAAACCTCGTGCCCCTTATCTTAAATCTATGCCTCCTGGTTATTGACCCCTCTGCTAAGGGAAATGTTTCTTCCTATCTACCCTATCAATGCCCCTCATAATTTTGTATACTTCAATCATATCTCCCCTCAGTCTTCTCTGCTCTAAGGAAAACAACCCTAGCCTTTTCAGTCTTTCTTCAGAGCTGAAATGCTCCAGCCCAGGCAACATCCTGGTGAATCTCCTTTGCACCCTCTCCTGTGCAGTCACATCCTTCCTATAGTGTGGTGCCCAGAACTGTACACAGTACTCCAGCTGTGGCCTAACTAGCGTTTTATACAGCTCCATCATAACCTCTCTGCTCTTATATTCTGTGCCTCGGCAAGTATCCCATATGCCTTCCTAACCACCTTATCTACCTGTGCTGCTGCCTTCAGTGATCTATGGACAAGTGCACCAAGATCCCTCTGACCCTCTGTACTTCCTAGGGTCCGACCATGCATTGTATATTCCCATGCCTTGTTAGTCTTTCTAAAATGCATCACCTCACACTTCTCAGGATTAAATTCCATTTGTCACAGCTCCGCCCATCTTACCAGCCCATCTATATCATCCTGTAATATAAGGCTTTCCTCCTCACTATTTACGACACCACCAATTTTTGTGTCATCTGCGAACTTACTTATCATACCTCCTGTATTCACGTCTAAATCATTAATGTACACTACAAACAACAAAGGTCCCAGCACCGATCCCTGTGTTACACCACTGGTCACAGGCTTCCACTCGCAAAAACAATCCTCGACCATCACCCTCTGCCTCCTGCCACTAAGCCAATTTTGGATCCAATTTGCCAAATTGTCCTAGATCCCATGGGCTCCTACCTTCTTAACCAATCTCCCATGCGGGACCCTATCAAAAGCCTTACTGAAGTCCATGTAGACTACATCAACTGCATTACCCTCATCTACACATCTTGTCACCGCCTCGAAAAATTCAATCAAGTTAGTTAGACACGATCTCCCCTTGTCAAAGCCATGCTGACTATCCCTGATTAATCCCTACCTCTCCAAGTGGAGATTAATCCTGTCCCTCAGAATTTTTTCCAATAGTTTCCCAACCAGTGACGTTAGACTCACCGGCCTGTAATTACCTGGTTTATCCCTGATACCCTTTTTGAATAATGGCACCGCATTCACTGTCCTCCAGTCCTCTGGTACCTCTCCTGTGGCCAGAGAGGATTTGAAAATTTGTGTCAGAGCCCCTGCTATCACCTCCCTTGCCTCACATAACAGCCTGGGATACATCTCATCTGGGCCTGGGGATTTATCCACTTTTAATCCCGTTAAAAAAGCTAATACTTCCTCCATTTCAATGCTAATATGTTCCAGTAAATCACAATCGCCCTCCCTGATCTCTACACCTACATCGTCCTTCTCCAGAGTGAACACAGATGAAAAGTAATCATTTAAAACCTCACCTATGTCCTCCGGCTCCACACACACATTGCCACTTTGGTCCCTAATGGACCCTACTCTTTCCCTGGTTATCCTCTTACCTTTAATATATTTATATTAAATATATATTAAAAAAGGATTTTCCTTTATCTTGCCCGCCAGTGTTTTTTCATGTCCCCTCTTCTCTCTTCTAATTACTTTTTTAAGTACCTCCCTATACTTTCTATGCTCCTCTAGTGCCTTTGCTGTTTTCAGCACTCTGAATCTGCCATAAGCCTTCTTTCTTTTCCTGATCCAATCCTCTATATCCTTTGACATCCAGGGTTCCCTGGACTTGTTAGTCCTACCCTTCACCTTAATGTTGGCTCTGAACTCTCACTATTTCCTCTTTGACTCCCACTGGTCTGATGTAGACTTTCCTACAAGTAGCAGATCCCAGATCCTGTTTTATCATATTAAAATCAGCCTTCCCCCAATTCAGTACCTTTATTTCCGGTCCATCTTTGTCCTTTTCCATAACTACCTTAAATCGTACAGAGTTATGGTCACTATCCCCGAAATGTTCCCCCACTGACACTTCTACCACTTGTCCAGCTTCATTCGCTAGGATTAGGTCCAGTACTGCCCCTTCAGTTGTCGAGCTTTCTATGTGCTGGCTCAAAAAGCTCTCCTGTATGCATTTTAAGAATTCCTTCCCCTTTAAGCCTTTTGCACTAAGACTATCCCAGTTGATATTGGGGAAGTTGAAATCTCCTCCTATTATTACCCTATTATTTTTACACCTCTCTGAGATTTGCTTACATATCTGTTCCTCTATCTCTTCCTGACTGTTTGGAGGTCTGTAGTACACTCCCAGCCAAGTGATTGCCCCCTTTTTGTTTTTAAGTTCTACCCATATGGCCTCATTTGAGGAACCTTCTAAGATGTCGTCATTCCTTATTGCAGTAATTGACTCCTTGATCAACAGTGCAATGCCACCTCTTTTATGCCCTCTCCTGTCATGCCTGAAGATTCTATACCCTGGAATATTGAGCTGCCAGTCCTGCCCCTCCCACAACCATGTCTCTGTGATTGCAATAATATCATAATCCCATGTACTAATCAACACCCCTAATTCATCTGCCTTACTAGTAAGACTCCTTGCATTAAAATAGATGAAATCCAGCCTTGCATTTTTCACTTGCGCCTTAACAGGTCCATATTTGCTCTGCCTTCCAGACTGACTCAGTTTCTTTTGTATATTTGACTGTGCATCACCCCCTACTGTACCTCCACTCTGTATCCCATCCCTCTGCCAAATTAGTTTAAACCGCCACCCACCCCCCCCCCCCCCCCCCCCCCCCTCCCCCCAAAAGCATTAGCAAACCTCCCAGCAAGGATGTTGGTCCCATTCCAGTTCAGGTGCCACCGGTCCAACTTGTACAGGCCCCACCTTTGCCAGAAACAGACCCAGTGATCCAGGAAACCAAAGCCCTCCCTCCTGCACCATCTCCTCAGCCATGAATTCGTCTGTTCTATCCTCCTATTCCTATACTCACTAGCACGTGGCACCGGGAGTAATCCAGAGATTATTACCTTTGAGGTCCTGCTTTTTAATCTGCTACCTAGCTCCCTAAATTCTTGTTGTAGGACCTCATCCCTCTTTCTACTTATGTCGTTGGTACCAATATGCACCACGACCTCTGACTGTTCACCCTCCCCCTTCAGAATGTCCTGCAGCTGCTCCGAGACATCCTTGACCCTAGCACCAGGGAGGCAACACACCATTCTAGAGTATCGTTTGTGGCCACAGAAACGCCTGTCTGCTCCCCTTACAATTGAATCTCCTATCATTATGGCTCTCCCAGTCTTTTTCCCCCTCTGCTGTACAGCAGAGCCATCCGCGGTGCCATGAACTTGGCTGCTGCTGCTTTCCCCTGAGAGGCCATCGCCCCCCAACAGTATCCAAAGCGGTACCTCTGTTTGAGAAGGGGATGGCCACAGGGGACTCCTGCACTACCTGCCTGCGCCTACTACTCCGCCTAGTGGTCACCCATCCCTTATCTGCCTGTGCAGCCATTAACTGCAGTGTGACCACCTCGCTAAACGTGCTATCCACGACATCGTCAGCATCGCGGATGCTCCATAGTGAATCCATCCGAAGCTCCAGCTGCGCAATGCGGTCCGCCAGTAGCTGCAGCTGGACACACTTCCTGCACACATGGTCGTCCGGGTCTCTGGAAGCATCCCTGATTTCCCACATAGTGCAGGAGGAGCATATCACGGGGCTGAGTTCTCCTGCCATGACTTACTCCTTAGTTACTCCCTTTAAGATAGAGTACTAATTAAGATAGGGACCTTATTCCACTACGTACTACAATCTAAAATCCTTACCTTTACTTTTACTTCAACTATTGAAAGTAGTAAAAAAGGGTAGAAATATTCACCTGTTGCTACTTACCAATCAGCTGCCTCCCCTTGCAACGTGTCACTTTCTGAACTGTGACGTCAGTTGTGGAACTCTCTCGCGGTGTCTGTGAGAGTATGCCTCTTTTAAATTGCTGGAACTCCCGCTGGCCGGTCCCCGTCTCCTTGCAGGTCTGCTCGGTCTCGCTCTGTCCTTGGCCTCTCACAGCCTCTTTTAAACTGCTGGAACCCCTGCTGGCCGGTGCCTGTCTCCTCACAGGTCCGCTACATCTTTAAAAGATTTGCATCTGAATCCTTGGCTGGAATTTTACGCACAGCCCCTTCCCGGGAATGAGCTGGAAAGTGGGGGTGGGAGGAAGAGGCAGGCGTAAAACTGGGTGGGATGGCAGGGCGTGCCATGCCTATTGCATACCTTTCTCTGCTGGTATTTTACCAGTGATGAGGGAGGTGGCATGCAGCCTGCCTATCCTTGGGCCAATGGAGACCGTTAAATGGCTAATCAATGGCCACTTAAGGGCCTCTTCCTGCTGCCATTGGCATTTTACCAGTGGCAGATGGGCACTTCTTCATCTGGGGAGGCCGACCAGTAAAACCTGGCAGCCCCCCTGGGCCGCGTTGGGGGAGTTTCCTTATAATCAGGCACCCTGTGCCCCACGAAGGGCTCCCCAGCGGCAAGTGCCGCCACGTCTGGAAGATTCACCCCACCACCACCCCCCCCCTCCCCACCCCTCCCTCGCTGAAGCCTGCCTGTTTGGCCCCAGTGATCCCTGACCCCATTTACCTGCCCTCTGGACCTTGGAGTCGGGACCTTTTCTGCCTTAGAAGGGCAAAAACCATGACTGCAGGCTGTAAAATACAGTCATGGCTTCCAGGGCCCGCAGAGGCGGACTCACCCCAAATTTTCCAGCCGGTGGGCAGGGTCACCACCTCCACTTTAAATCCTAGCCTTTAAGTCTCCCTGCTCTTATACTCCTTTTAAAGATTGATCATTTAATGTATACATGCTTTCCTTACTCTTCCGGCAAAAACCTTGAAGTAAATTTCATTTGACGCCTATCTGCCCAATCGACCAATTTCTGTACATCCATCTTAAGTCACTCACAGTCACCTTCACAACTAAACATGCTCCCTTCAAAAGGCAGAGAGAAAACGAGGGCAATTTTTGCTCTTCAATCATTTTATTTCTTCTTGAAAAATAATTGATTTTGTTCAGAAAGAGGAATAGAAACATATATTTTGTGAATGCATACATTTTGTGACATAACACTTACATTGATGCTTTGGGGTCATCAGCATGGCTGTGCACAAACAATTTGGCGATAATCTCTGTCAATTGAAGAAGAATTTTTCACAACTTGCAGAAATCTTTAATCTTTTGAACTGATTCCCATGGAAGGCAGTATTAGAAGTTACAGACACAATGTCTACAATGTCACAGACAAGCTCTTTGAATAAACTAATTTCTCATCACCATGAGGCTATAGTCCATTCACTCGGCCCCACAGGGATTATACAGCACTTCCTACTGAAAGCAAATGAGATATATTGAGTGAAAAGAAATGTCATTGATTTTTTTCCCCCTTACCTGATTGTTTGACCCTTGAGTTGGAGTAGGATGGTTTATGGGTCTTTCCCTTGGAGAGCTCCCTCTGGGTTTCATCACCATTAAACTCTACATCATTGTGATTGACTAATATTGTTATTTACAGGCTAAGTGCATTCACATTTTCTGTGGCAGAGTAATATTAGAATGAGATTGTATCCAGACAAGGAGGAATGGGCAAAAGACACCCCTGATAATGAGCTTGTACAATCCAGATGAAGCTGCAGCTGATATCTTAGCGAAACCCTTTGGTGAAAATGCAACAGATGCAAAATCGGTTGGCGTAGCGTTGCTAGTAGCGGCCCCACATCAACGTCAATGTTCACAGCTATGTCAGTTGCAACGGTCACAGTCACAGCCAGCATCTTTATGAGGAGAACCATCTGCTGCACAAGGCTCAGGAAGTGCTGGCATCCGTGTCCCCCGCCAGTTGTGCTCCGCTGCCTTCTATTGCGTTCCACCTTGTCGTGCAAGAGAGAGGACAGAAAGTGAGTGGTTGTGTCGCACTGAGTTTGGGTGAGGAGAGGAGGAGGCTCCATGAAAATCGACATCCGCATTGATGGCAGAGCCCAGCATATCAGTGCAAAAGACAAGGCTGAAGTATTTTTAACCATCTTCACCTGGAAGTACCAAGAGTTGTGCCACCAGAAATAGCCATTACCATCCCATCAGCCTACCCACAATCATCAGCAAAGTGATGGAAGGTGTCGTCAACAGCGCTAGTTAATCTGCTGCAATTACCTGCTCACTGATGCTCTGTTTGAGTTCTGTCAGGACCACTCAGCTCCAGACCTCATTATAGCTTTGGTCCAAACATGGACAAAAAAGCTGAATTCTAGAGGTGAGGTGAGAGTGACTGACCTTGACATCACGGCAGCATTTTACTGAGTGTGACATCAAAGAATCCATGTAAAATTGAAAAGTTAGAGATAGGGTGCCTCCATCTTGGAGCACCCATGTCTCTCACTTCTCTGAAAAGGCAGCCTGCTGCTGCTTCTTAACTGCCGAAGGCCCTCAGCTTCGAGAGCCCTCCCGCTATCCTTCATTGGATGGCGAGCCCGCCCTCTGGCAATAAATTGGCCAATTCGTGGAAAATCACACCAAGTGACTGTTCCCCATACATTGCAGGCTTCTGACCCCCATTTGACCCTGACAGTGAAGTGCTGAAACCTGGGGGGGTGGAAATCCTGCCACATGTGGAAATCATTATCATTGGGATATTGTTATGGAACTAATAAGAATTAGGTGCATATGTAGGCATATGAAGTAACAGAAAGTTGATGAAGGTTGTCTATATGGATTTTAAGAAAGCATTCGATAAAGTACCACGTAAAAGGCTGGTTAACAAAATTGAGGCTCATGGAATAGGAGGGTCAGTGTTCAATTGGATTAAAAATTGGCTTAAGGACAGAAAACAGCAAGACATGGTAAATGGTAATTTTTCAGACCGGAAGGTGGTAGACAGTGGTGTTCCCCTAGGGTCAGTGCTGGGACCACTGCTTTTCTGCTATATATAAATGAATTGAAACACAAAGTAGAATTTCAATATTTGCTGATGATACCAAACTTGGAGGAGTGTCAAAAAGTGAGGATGATACAAACTGATACAACAAGATATAGATAGGCTAGCAGAATGGGCAGAGAGGTGGCAGATGGAATTTAATAATTTAATAAGACAAGTCTGAGGTGATGCATCTTGGCAGAAGGACTAGGGTGAGATAATGTAGACTTAATGTAGACTTCTAAAGAATGCGCAGGAACAGAGGGACCTCGGGGTGCATGTGCATCGATCTTTGAAGATGGCAGAATATGTTGAGAAAGTGGTTCATAAAGCATGCGGGATCTTGGGCTTCATAAATAAAGGCATTGCGTACAAAAGCAGAGACGTTTTGCTGAACCTTTATAAAGCTGTGGTTAGGCCCCAGTAGGGTATTGTGTTCAGTTTTGGTCACCACAGTTAGGAAGAGTGAGCATCCTTGAGAGGGTGCAAAGGAGATTTATCAGAATGGTTCCAGGGATGGGAGATTTTAGTTACAAGGTTAGGTTGGAAAAGCTGGGTCTGTTCTTCCAGGAACAAAGGAGATTGAGGGGGGGATTTTATAGAGGGGTACAAGATTATGACAGGCTTAGATAAGTTAGACAAGGAAAAACTGTTCCCGTTAACTGATGGTACAAGGACTAGGGAACACAAATTGAAGGTTTTGGGCAAGAGATGCCGGCGGAATGTGAAGAAGACCTTTTTTACGCAGTGAGTGGTAATGACCTGCAACTCGCTGCCCATCAGGCTGGAGGAAGCAGAGACAATCAATGATTTCAAAAGAAATTTGGATGGGCACAGAAAGGAAATAAACTTGCAAGGCTACGGGGATCAAGCGGGGGAGTGGGTTTGACTGGATAACTCCGCAAAGAGCTGGCATAGACTTGATGAGCCGAATGTCCTCTTTCTGTGCTGTAAATGAAGTCCATGGGAATCAGGGGAAAACTCTCCACTGGCTTGAGTCATACCTAGCACAAAGGAAGATGGTTGTGGTTGTTGGAGGTAGAGGTGTGCAAAGGAAACCCAACGCGAGCCCGAATTCCGGACCCGGAAGTCTGACCCCAACTCGACTCATGTCGTCGGGACCCGTCGGGATCAGGTGGCAGGCCTTCACATCAATACATGGGTAAAGGCCTGCTACCCGACCTGACCCCGACGGGATCCGACGGCAAGTGTCGAGTTCGGGTCGGGTTTCCGGGTCCAACATTCGGACTTGGGTCGGGTTTCCTTTGCACATCTCCAGTTGGAGGTCAATCCTCTCAGTCCCAGGATATAGCTGCAGGAATTCCTCTGGGTAGCGTACTAGGCCCAACCATCTTCATCTGCTTCATCAATGGCTGTCGCTCTATCATAAGGTCAGAAGTGGGGATGTTACCTGATGATTACACAATGTTCAGCACCATTTGCAACTAATCAGATAATGAAGCAGTCCGTGCCTGCATACAGCAAGACCAGGGAAGTTATACTGAACCTTGATAAAGCTCTGGTTAGGCCCCCAACTAGAGATGGAAAAACTGTTCCCATTAGCTAATGGTACAAGGAGACACTGATTGAAGGTTTTGGGCAGGAGATGCAGGGCGAATATAAGGAAGAACTTTTTTTACGCAGCAGGTGGTGATGACCTGGAACTCACTGCCACAAGGGTGGTAAGCAGAGACAATCATTGTTTTTAAAAGGAAATTGGATGGGCACTTGAAGGAAATAAATTTGCAGGGCTATGGGGATTGATCGGGGGAGTGGGTCTGACTGAATAGCTCCGTGGAGAGCCGGCATGGACTTAATGGACCAAATGGATTCCTTCTGTGCCGCATATGAGGAAAATCAGCCCCAAAATGCATTTTCCTTTGTTAAACCTCCTCTTCCAATTAGCTGACTTCACAGTATCGCAGGCTAGTGTCAAATGCTGTTTCCTCTCATAAGGAAAATGGTGTTGATACCTTAGGCCATAGGTTTTCAAACCAACATATGTGAAACCTCGGGCGTCCATGAGGTCAAGTTCCTTTCTGTCTGGGGTACGGGAGCCTGTTGCGAGCATTGTTTCTTGAGAGTTTTGATTCTGTTTTTTCTGTTTTTGCTAACTCAGGTAGCATCATACCTCTGTTGCTGTACCTAATTTAAAAAAAAGTTCTCTGCAATAATATCATTATTTTTCTTTGAGACGCTGGCACTGTTTTTCTGATGTTACGTTGTGGGTCCCTGGGATTGTGATACTATTTTCAAGGGATCCCCTGGAATGTGGCAATGTTCACCGAGGGTCTCTCGGGGTGTTTTAGTATTTGCAGGGGGTCCCTGCTGATCTACCAATACTTCCAGTGGGGGCCCAAGAGTGTGTCAGTGTTTGTGAGGAGGCCCCAGGGATTTCTCAGTATCCCATGCATTTTTTTTTTATTCTTTCATGAGATGCGGGTGTCACTGGCAAGGTCAGCATTTGTTGCCCATCCCTATTTACCCTTGACAACTGATTGGCTTGCTAAGCCATTTCAAAGGTCAACCTGGTCTGGAGTCACATGTAGGCCAGACCAGGTAAGGACAACAGAATTCCTTCCGTAAAGGACATTAGTGAACTAGATGGGTTTTTAAGACTATCAATGATAATTTCATGGCACCATTACTGAGACTAGGGCCGGAATTTTATGCCACCCCAGTGAGCCGGATGGTGTCATAAAATTGAGTGGGAGGCTCCAGGAGGCCTTCCCGGCCTGCTCCCACCTCCGCCCTACTTTACCTGAGTGGGGGGGGGGGGGGGGGGGGGGTTGGCGAGAAAGGAGCCACCCGCCCCAGGCCAATCAAGGCCCTTAAGTGGCCACTTCAGGGCCTTCGCCCGCCTCCATGGGTATTTTACCCGTGGCAAGCGGGCGTCCGGGAGACGTGATAGGCCGCCCAGTGATACTTGGTGGCCTCTCAGCGCACCGTGGGGGGTCCTCACACTCAGGCAAAAGGTATCTGAATGAGGGCTGCACCTGCATCCCCAACCACCCCCAGGACCCAAGACACCGCCCCCCCACCCCCCTTCCCCCAAATGACCACCCTTGCCTCGCCGGGTGTGACTGATCTCCCCGGCGAGGTAACCCTTGCATACCTTCAGTTGTGGTCCCATGTCCTCGCTGGGATGCAGTCCCAACAGTGGCCACCGCTCCCAGTGGCGCTGCTGCGACTAAGAGCTGCCGGCCCGATGATTGGCTGGCAGCTCAATGAGGCAGGACGTCCTCCCTCAAGCGGGTGGAAGTCCCGCCTCGGAACAGTTAAAGTCTGGGGACCGGTAAAATAGGGGTCGGATCTCCGGGCTGGGCGGAAGCAGGTTCGCCACTGACTTTTACACCGGTGGCCAGCTTCCGTCCGCCCGGCGTAAAATCCAGCCCTAGCTTTCAATTCCAGATTTTTGCAAATTAATTGGATTTAAATTCCACCCACTGCCGTGGTGGGATTTGAACCAATGTCCCCATGGCATTAGCATGGGCCTCTGGATTACTAGTACAATGACATTACCACTATGCCACTGTCTGTGGGGGCATCCCTACCACAGAAAACAACCAACACAGGCAATGATAAATGAATGGGGTTGCATTCAAGGCTTAAATTTTTCCTGGTAGCGTTTTGGTTAACACATTTGTATCAATGAACGGGAAAATCACTCTGTTAAAATAGAGGGTTGTTACATGAACATGTTCACTCGTGCACTGCCAGAGGAGTTGAACCCCTACATCCCACCCCACCCCTGGAATTCAGTGATGTTTCTCAACCGTTGAAGCATCGCTTTTGTGGTTTGTGATGTCATCTGGATTCTTGCATGTTACTTCCTAGTAACATACCCCCGACTACTGACCTGCATACATTATTTTTTTTTTGTACATCCAAACACTCAAGTCTAGCAGATAAAACAAGATTTCCTAATGTGACTTTTCTGATGGAGTGATCAGATCTAACATTATGTTGTAAAGTACATGGGAAAAGATCTCAAATGTCATTTCCTCCGGCAAAGACATCTCGATTAAATGCCATTTCCACAAGGCATAAGTGGAGTCAGGGAAAGGCTTTTTCGATCAGCATGACTATAATCATTAGAGGTTATGTGCTGAAGGGCAAAGTGAGAGTTAGGCAGGAAAAGAGAGTCTGGGCAAGAGAGGGTAGCTTAGCAAAGGTGAGAAAAACAAAGCAGCAGGAATTACAACAGTTAAGAGTGAAACGGAATATGAGATAACCTCAGTGAACAGAAAGTCAGGAGTAAGAAATAGAGGGAGGAAAAAGAAAATTGAAACAAGTTAAATTCAATATTTCCTAATGGAGACAGTTCCTAATGCTATAAAATGGCGCATAATTTGGCACAGAGTTGACAGTGTCAACAGAGGTTTCCAAAATAGGGACAATTTGATTCTGTGGGCCCATGCCCACAGGGAACTAGATTGGAACAGCCCAATCTCAATTCACAGCAACAGGCACAGAGGTGCAAGGCCAGTATCCTCCCACTGCCTCATAGCCCTAAAACTACTCCTTTGCCCCACCTCAGCCTTATTCTGTTGAATCTCCTTTAACAAACTTTTCAAAACTGATCATTCCAAACTAGTCTTCAGTCACCTCCCCTAGTCTGCGCCCCATGGATCAAAATTTAGTCCTTTTATTTCTTTGAAAGGGCCTTGGGATGTCTTGTATATTAAAGGTGGTATACGAATGGTAATAAAAACAAGAAATGCTGGAAATAGCAGATCTGGCAGCATCTGTGGAGAGAGAAGCAGAGTTAACGTTTCAGGTCAGTAACCTTTCATCATTATGCAAATGGTAGTTGGCTGTTAATTAGTTCTCATTAAAAAGTCTGTAACTTAGGCAGGCCAGCATGTTGGTACATAGGTTGGTAGCAGGTCATGGGCTTTTTCTCCTGATACAGGAATAGCGGATCTGCTCTGCATTCCAAATACTTTCTGTCCAAAGCAAACTCTTCCCACTTTCTTGATTTTATATGGAGTGTCGGATATTATCTTGGAATTTGCCAATCCAGTCACATAAGACTAGTCTGTAATGATGTGCCCTTCTTCTTACATCCTATATCATTTCCAAAGTCTAGTACTATGGTGATGATGGGAAAACAATTACACATAGCAAAACTATCCACATTTTCTACAGATCTACAGATTTATGCAGATCTCTATTGGCTGATATCAGTCTCTAGATTAATAACTCCAATTGCTGCCTTATCTCCTTCTCCCGGGATTGGCTGCAGAACTCTTCTCTTTCACCTCATCCGATATGAATAAATCCCCTTTTGGAATAAATTGGCAGAATTTAGCAGCTTGTCCTTTTGAAATATTCATTATTGAGGTACTTTTCTTCCTAAACTGTTAGAATTTTCCACACGGTGAATTTGTAATCTCAGTTTGGGAGGGATACTGAATGGAGGCAAAAACATTCTGTGCTAGTTGAAGGGCGGAGGAAGGAATTTAAAAGGCAAATTTAGCTTGTTCCCATTCACACAAAATGATGTGCATTATCTTTTGATAATTGGAAGCACCAAAGCATGTAGTCTGCCAAGTGTACATACCTTTTCGTTATAAAATGATGCTTGGCACTGATGGCATAAGTGGATTAAAAAAAATAGCTGTGTAAAAAGAAAGGGAAAAAGAAAAGAACATTTGCTGATATATTAAATTTCTGTCATTTGTAATTAATGGAAGTTATTGGTACCTTTGCTCCTTAAGTTGAACCAACATAGAACAAAAAGTGAAATCCTTTTTAGGGGAGGCAGTGGCATTGTGGTAATGTCACTGCACTAGTAATCCAGAGACCTAGACTAGTGCTCTGGGGACATGGGGTTGAATCCCACCATGGCAGATGGTGAAATTTGAATTCTATTCATAAAATAAAAGCTGGAATTAAAAGCTAGCCTAATGGTGATCATGAAACCATTGTCAATTGTTGTTAAAAACCCATCTGGTTCACTAATGTCCTTTAGGGAAGGAAATCTGCCGTATGGTCTACCTGGTCTGGCCTACATGTGACTCCAGACCCACAGCAATGTTGTTGACTCTTTAATGCCCTCTGAAATAGCCGAGCAAGCCACTCTGTTCTAGTAAAATTAAAACAAAGTGTAAGAAAAGGAATGAAGCCAGACGGACCACCCGGCATCGACCTAGGCACTGGAAACAACAACAGCAAACACAGCCCTGTTGACCCTGCAAAGTCCTCCTTACTAATATCTGGGGGCTTGTGCGAAAATTGGGAGAGCTGTCCCACGGACTAGTCAAGCAACAGCCTAACATGGTCATACAAAATCATTTATTTATTTATTATTTAGAGATACAGCACTGAAACAGGCCCTTCGGCCCACCGAGTCTGTGCCGACCATCAACCACCCACTTATACTAATCCTACATTAATCCCATATTCCTACCACATCCCCACCTTCCCTCAATTCCCCTACCTATACTAGGGACAATTTATAATGGCCAATCTACGGATCAACCTGCAAGTCTTTGGCTGTGGGAGGAAACCAGAGCACCCGGTGAAAACCCACATGGTCACAGGGAGAACTTGCAAACTCCGCACAGGCAGTACCCAGAATCGAACCCGGGTCGCTGGAGCTGTGAGGCTGCAGTGCTAACCACTGTGCCAGCCCATGTCATATCTTATAGAAAATGTCCCTGACACCACCATCATCATCCCTGTTTTTTTTTTATTATTCTTTTGTGGGATGTGGGCGTTGCTGGCTAGGCCAGTATTTATTGCCCATTTCTAATTGCCCTTGACTACACTCTTCCCTAAGCTGTGCTGTCTTTATGGGAGGGTTGGCTCAGCTGGCACTTCAAAAAAATAAACCACGTAACCAAATATGTAGAAGAATCTGCAAGAAAAAGGGCATAGTAAGTATAAAAAGAACATTTGACTGAATTTCAATCAGCAGGGAAAAAAAACAACTGTCAAAGGTAAAACCGTGGTCTTCAAAATATCCTCTTTGACAGCAACTGAGAAGAGAGTGGACATCATCTGCCATATACTTGTAGGGGAGGAGACATGAACAGCTGGCTCCTCTGTTTCAGGTAAGTTCATTCAAAATACCTTGATAATCTGCCATTTCTTCCATGCGGATATAATATTTATGTTAGCTACATATGAATGGCAGTATCACTTTTATATCATATTTGTTAAACATATTAATGTTCATTATATATTTGCATAAGTGTGAATATTAATTAGAATTCAATCTGTTGCAGTAGTTCTAAAAGATTAGCCCCATAACTTCATTATTTCAATCCTTGTGTTTTCACAGAATATTTAACTTCATTAGAAGATGCCAATACATGCAATGCTGAGTCCAAAGGTTCGCAGGAGCAGCAAACAACTCTGAAGTTATGTGGAGAAGAGGACACCTGTGGGGTGGGGGAGTGCGGGAGAGTGGAAGAACGTTCCCAAGTTTGTCAGCAAATGAGGAGGCAACCTGTCAGCTGCCAGAGTCAAGACTGAATAATCCAACCTATGCACCCCATGTCCAGAGACAGCCAAATATGGAGTGCCTCTTGAACTCAGAGCCTTGACTGTGAGCCAGTCACCATGCAATCTGATTACTCTCGAGTACAACCAGCCAACCTTTTCTCTATGAATTACTTAGATTGCCAGTCAGAGCTCTATGAAGTTATTTGACCTTGGGTGGTGCAGAGAGGAAGTCGGAACTGATGTGTCATGTTCCTCCAAGCCTAAATCTATGGAAATTCCATCTACACATACTAAATTTGTAGCGTACAGATTATAGTAACACAATATGGCACTGATGTTAGTTATTCCAAAAAAAAATCTGTATTGTGTGTAAATAATCTTATTTGCTTTTTATTCTGGCCTTTTCAGTTTTTCTCAATGTAGATAGATTTTACACATTTGTGCTCAGGATTTGACAAACGCTGCTAAGGTCATATTTTCATATTTTTATTGACCTAGTTCCCTTGACAACCATATAGCTTGCTAGGTCTCTATAAAAGACATTAAGAGTCCACAGGGAGTAATTTTATCTTTTGGCAATTGTGTAAAGTGAGCGATATCAGGTCAGAGACCCATTACACTCCTCTCTTGATTTTCCTTTCAGTTGGTAAAAAAATGGCTGTCTAATGACCTTATAAAATTTTGGTAAATTAATTGAATATAATAGAAATATCTCTCCTCTCCCCCCCCCCCCCCCCACCCCCCCCCCCCCGCCTTATTAAGAAAGATTCTGTAGCAGCCTGCCAGAGCTAACATGAACACAGAACAGCATGATCAAGATAGTCAAGATAGATTAGGTTTCACAAGGGCCATTATCTCGTCAAAGACATAACTCTGACATGGGCCTTGGTGCAAGACATTCCTAAGGCTGAGAAGGTGGAATTTCATGCCCATTTATTTCACCAACCGTCTGGGTGAAATTAACAAGTTGTTCTTCCAAGAGATAGCAGAGGGATGATCTCATGGGCCAGGGGCTGGAATGGGAGGGGTCTATCAGGGGTCCCTGGTAATTGGACAATTGAATAGGAAGATACAACTGAATAAGTGATTGGCATGAGATTTCCGCTAGTCCCCCAGAGTTATGCTATATAAATGGGCACCCAGGAAGGGTAAAGTACATTGGACAGGAGGAAAGGCTGATTTCCAAGATGGGTCCATGCTAGCTTTAGCTTAACACCTCCAGCCAGAGGAAACCGAAGGTGAAGAGATCATTACTGTGAGTGACAGTGACTAAACCCACCTCGCCTCACCCGTCCGTGTGTCCGATCCAGGATCAGTAAACTGTCCTTGCCTCCTCTGGGTCATATGTCTACTTTTTCTGATTATATGTTGCATTTGAACTGTTGCTTTGTCGTTTCTCAATAAACCGCTTAAACTGCTTGTAACTCCTTGACTCTTTTGAGTAAGAGGTGCCCATCTGGACCAAATCATAAAATCCTCCACATTGAGGCAAGATCTTTGGCAGCAGCTTCCAATGGTCCACTGGTTAGGATGCATTAGGAACCAAATTACTAGAGCAGGCCCGGCATAGGTAAATTTCCATAATGGATCCTACAACAGGCATTAGGTCCCTCATTAACCTCCCATTATTCTTCCCATTTTCCCAGAAATTGAGGACAAATTTCTAAGTCCAAACTTTTGGCTTTTCCCTGGACTTGTATTAGTCCAGGCAGGCAAAGAAATGAAGTAGAATTGTGGCACAAACTAAATTATATTCCTTCTTGGGGGTCTTTCACTGTCACTGCTTTTTTATGTCATATAGTACAATGCAAATAAAGTGGGGGAGAGAAAGGAAATACATTGTCATGTTCCATTGTGGTAATGAGGTATGGGATTGAATTCCATTTATTAGATTGTCAACAGACAAGCATTTCATATGATCTAGAAAGCTTCATATTGCATCACTGTGAACAAGGCATCTGTCACACGGGTGCTGAATAGTTTGCAGACAATTTGCACGATGAATAAGACAACCTGTCAGAAGAAATTCCATACTACTGCTATCCTCAAAACATCTGTCTGAACATGCAATCAGCAGAACTAACAGGCCACAATCTATTGTGAGACTCAAAGGATGGCGGTGATGGGGTGGGAGGGAGGGGGGGTGCGGTGTGGAGAATAGGCATCCAATTGCCAGTTGCCCATTTTTCCAATTCATTATATCCAATCCAATAGGAAATTCAGAAGAAACTTCTTTACCCAGAGTATGATGAGAATGTGGAACTTGCCACCATAGGGAGTAGTTAAGGCAACTAGTACAGATGCATTTAAGGTGAAGCTAAATAAACACACAAGGGAGAAATAAATAGAAAGATATGATGATCGAATTACATGAAGTCAGGTGGGAGGAAACTTGTGTGCAGCATAAACACCAGCATAAACCTTTTGGGCTGTATGGTCAGTTTCTGCGCTGCAAATTCGAGGTAATTTCTCACCTGAAAAGTAGGCAGCCAGCAGTTGAAAGTTTGATGAGGACTTTGTGCGCCTATTTAGTCACCTGATGAACTTTCAAGCAGGCCTTTCAATGAGCATCTGGTACTCCTATCCAGTATAAGTGAGAGGCTGTATAAATATATAGCTGTAAATCAGGGTCTGATACCTATTTGCAACTTATAAGGAGAAATGAGCAGAGCATGCATAATCCCATCAGAAATATCATCAGGCCCACTGCCAGCTCAATGTTCCCTTTGCTTTTCCCCACCCCTGGCATCTATTGCCAACCCCAACCAGCCTTGGCAGCCAGCTGTGTGGTAAAGCCAGTTGATATTCCACTGCAGGAAACCAGTGGGCTGTAGCAGAGATGCCTATTTGGTGCCAACAATGTGTTAATGACGTCCAAACCGGAAATTGGTTTGAGTCTTCCCACTGCCACTTTTGACTGGCATCACAGGAGCATCCTGTATGCGATAATGCATCTGTTCCATGCTCAATCCAAAAAAACTTCCCCATGGTTTCTTTGTAGATATGATCCAGGTAAGAGAAACATTAAACATTGGAGATGTAAATAAAAAGATGCAGCAAGCCAACTAGTATTTGAAACAGAAAAGGCAGTTAATGTTTTGGGTGGACACATATACCAGAACTAAAACACTGGACTGAAGAACATCATATTAAGCATCTATAGAGTTATTTGACTGTGTTTGTTGGAGCAGCAAACTTGCTAAAATCCAGTGACCAGCTCCTAAATATTTGAGTTTCTGTTTCAACCACTAACAACAAAAGAGTAGCTTGAACTCCAGAACATAATATTGAAAATAGTTGTGTGTAGCAGAAGCATTAACTTCTAATAAGAGGGAATGATGCAACTGATGTGCCATGTTCCTCCAAGTCTAACTCTGTGAGCCTTAAGCATTTGTCCACTAATAGTGACAAAATTATCAATTATTATAGAATCTACTTCATTTTCTAAAGATTTGACTGCCTAATACCCACACTGGAATGTAAACTGCAACTCCTATTAATGGTGCTGAAATTAGCTGGAATGTATTTATTTTTCTAATGTACCAGTGACTAGATACTGAAAAAAAATAGTTTTTGTTAGAATACAAATAGTAGGTAATAAACTTTCAAAGAGTTGGCATAGGTATGATGGGTCATATGACCTCTCTGCTGTAAGATTCTATGATTCTAAGTAACAAAGAGTATTTGGTGAATCCATTCTTTTCTTGAAGTGACAGTAATTTCTTTCCACTTTCTAACTAAACACTGACATGCTTATGGTCCAATGGACTGACTTCATGAAGCTAAAGATCTTCAGGCAACATCATGTACTTACAGTACTCATAATTTTAGATAAATGTACATGTACTGCGAAGGCCAGCAAACAAACTGCACTGGCAATCACCTCCTTCCAAAAGCTAAGGCTTGATAAATGCCTCTCAATTTTCTAAGGAGACTTTTACTGTAAAAGGAAGAATAGGAAATGTTTACGTATGTGCACTTAGATGCCCTCATGCTTACAGTAAACCTGTATGTACTGGATTTGGTGAAGCAGATTTACTAGGATGAGGTCGGTAGGGTAGGGGGAGGGGTTGGAGGTGTCCCTTAGGAAGCGTATACCATTCCACATTTTTCAGAAGAGTGATTTGTTGATGACCTTTTTTAAGGATAGTAATTATAGAAAAGCAAAAAAATAGTTTTAGGATTCCTAATTCATGAATTCATAATTTTACAGCCTTGATGCAACATGGAAGTGAGACATAAGTTTATTTGCAATTGTTATGGACAGGTAGGAAATGGCATGGCTGGTTTACACTGGTCACCTCCCAAGTGACCACAGAGTTTTTTGTTATTCGTTCGGGAGATGAGGGCATCGCTGGCTGTGCCAGCATTTATTTCCCATCCCTAATTGCCCTTGAGAATTTGGTGGTGAGTTGCATTCTTGAACTGCTGCAGTCCTTGGGATGTTGGTATACCCACAGTGCTGTTAGGAGGGAGTTCCAGAATTTTGACTCAGCGACAATGAAGGAATGGTAGTATAGTTCCAAGTCAGGATGGTGTGTGGCTTGGAGGGGAACTTGCAGGTGGTGGTGTTCCCATGGATCTGCTGCCCTTGTCCTTCTGGGTGGTAGAGGTCACAGGTTTGGAACATGCTGTCGAAGAAGACAATGTTTTTGTTTAAATTATTGTTTCAGCCCCTGTGTTTTGCCAAATAAACAGTCAGTGACAGGTTTTCTCATAAGTTTAAACAGAAGATTAAATATTTATTAATCAATAAATTGATGTTCACAAAAGCACTCACACACACATTCAGCCCCTCATGCACACTGAAGATAGACAGAAGGTAAACAGTAAGAGGTGTTAAGAGTTCAAGGTGTAAAAGTCTGCTGTTTTCAGGAAAAACCTGTGGGATCCTCTTGGAAGGTAAATTTTGAAGTTGCAGTCCTGTTTGATGGTTTCCTTGCCCTTACTGGGTTGCTAAAGTCTCCTGGTAGTCAACACTTCAGTTTGAAGACGGTGCTGGTGTTTCTTAGTTCAATTTTTCACAGGTGGAGGAGTTGGTCAAAAGGCACTCCCTTATTTCTGTGCTGCAGTTGGTTGCCAACTCGTCTCAGCAGGGTTCAATTATCTTAGCTGGAATTGATCTCTCTCTCTGTCAACCTTGTGCTGGAATACAAGATGGCTTTCGATGTTCTCTCTGTGGCTGGAGATCTCAGACTGATGTTCAGATGACTTGATGACTGATGACTAATTACTTCCTTTCTTCTCTAAAAAGATTACCTTTAAAAGTAAATTCATAAACTGTTAGTTTCATCCATGTAACTTTCAGCTTTTGGTTCATGAGGGGCTGTACAGTGGCTTCTGATGTCAGCCAATTTTGATAGGATGTTCACACTATATTGCAGTGATTGTAGCTGGTTCGGAACATCTGTAAATGCCTTTGTTTTAGCTCACTTTGTGGATAGCTCACATCTATGTGTGATGAGCCGTTTAATTTCAATACAGACGGAATTAGTCAGATTCAGTTCTAACAGACATGTATTTCAGTGCAGGAGAAGGTATGTGTTATGTGACTATGCCCTCCATCTTGTTGAAGGCAAATGTACCAGTCTTTTTAAATTGTTCTTAAACTCTGGTTTATTTTTGTATTTCCAATGCTGTACTTCCCAAGAGTGTGACACAATCCATAGTCATTGCTGAATGATGAATACATCAGTGGTGATGATGCCTTTCAAACTGCCGCTGCTGATAAATAATGTACCGAACATGACAATTCTGGAGAATCCATGTACTCCTGAGAGTTCCTACCAAACAGGACCCTGGCATCTCCCTGTAATGCAAGGAAAATTAGACTCTCCTGGCGACTCGTGTGTCAACCAGCCTGTCCCTTTGGCCACAGCATGTGCATGGCTTTGGGAGGACCTGCAAAGGTAAAAGAATGGAAGGAGAGCCATAGGAGGGTAGTGGAGTACCCAGCGGTCCAGTCATTATTGAGGGATTTCCTCTTTTTTGCTTCAGATATAGTAATTGTCACAGTAATGGATTTGCTGCTGAATTATGCTTTAGACTTACATACAAACTATTAAACAAAACAGATGTTAGGGAATTGGAGCTCATTCATGAAGAGATCCTCTAGACCATCCTTACATTCTGCACAGGTGATCTTATTTTTTTGGCCCTGAGTTTCTGGAACCAAGGAGGCATCTTGTGGACAAGCTGAACTTCTAAGGTGAAGGTATCAAGATTATTTGTTCAAAGGTTCAAAAAATTCTTGAGTCAACTCAGCCTTCGGTGTAAAGTAAAAGTAAACTGGTTTTGTGCAACCACTGTGAACTGGATTGAGACTACCGCAAAATCATTTCATTTAGGAGCACTACAGATCACAAAGAGAGGAGCCTTCAATCTTAAAACTTTAGGTTCAGGTCAAACTGTTAGCTCTATAAATAAAAGGATGGTGTGCTTATTCAGTGTGCTATCCAACCCCTGTCCAGAAATTATACTCCAATCATATCACAGCGGATCACAACTTGAAATGTTAGCCTTAAAATATAAATACACTGCATTTTTTCATCCACTATTAAACAAAGACATATATATCTACAATAGTTAATTTCAGAACAAGTATTCTACTTGTCCTATAGTGACCATTGTAGATGATTTGTGTATCAAAATCAATTAACCCTCAAATTAGGTAAACCTCTGGCAGTGAAAATGTATGAGCTTTGTGAAGGAAAAGGTTAGAAAGCCTTATAAGGCAGTTAAATTTCTGATGTGGCTTCCAAGTTAAGTTAGATTCCAGGCAAGACTTCCAAAAACAAAGAGCAGTAAGTAGTAGTGCTAAGCAATGCAATAGGATTTACTATTTTTATTCTTTATATACTCCCTCTCTTAACCTGGCTCTCTACTCTTCCTGTTCCCAATGGCAAGACGTTAAGGATGTTAAATTGGTGGAGATGAATCACTCAAACCTAATCACTTGAACAATGGGACCCGGGTTGAGAGAAGGGAATTCCTAGACATGGACTGATTAAGTTGCAAGAGGGATACACACTGGTAACCATCAGGTTGAATCATTGGTGACGGTCATGTGACAGGCCCTCTAGCTATTGTTTTGTCTGCAGCAGCCAGGCAAGCAGCTAGACACCGACAAGTGACAACCTCTCTCCCTCTCTCTCTCTCTCCCCAATCCACCTTGCAAACTTTGTACCCTGCCTGCTGGCCATAACCACCTAGGTCTATCACTACTGTAGACAGAGACCCTGTGAAGGAAATCGATTGCATTGGTGTTTCCAGGAAAAACACCAAATCAGCCATCCATATCTTCAAACTGGAATCCTCAGGTCCACTGAATTTAGCCTGAAGCCAACCAAGTAACCTATTTTGTGTATGTGTGACCCTTGAGTGTGTGTGTGTGAAGTTGGAGCATAGTTTATTATTTTACTTAGATCAGTTTAAGTACAATCAAGCTAACCTCTTTCTTTGTTAAGCTCAAGAAAACCTGTCTGATTGGTTCTTTTTATAATAATAGCATATAAATAGTTAAACACTCACTGAATTGGCAAGTATATCCACTTAAAAAAAAGAAATAAACCTGTTGTGGTCAAGCCAGGAGAGGGACAAGGGGGGACCTCTCCTCACCTGATTACAACACTAGATATAGGAGCATAGGAACATAGGACTTAGAATCCCTTCGAGCCAATTCCGCCATTCGATAAGATCATGGCTGATCAGGTTGTGGTCTCAACTCCACTTCCCTGTCTGCCCACCCCCATCCCCTGCCATAACCCTTGACTCCCTTGTCTATCAAAAATCTATCTAATTCAACTTTGAATAAATTCAATGACCCAGCCTCCATTGCTTTCTGGGGAAGAGAATTCCAAGACTAATGACCCTCTGAGAGAAATTTATTTTCCTCATTTCCATCTTAAAAGGGAGACTTCTTATTCTTAAACTGTGTCCCCTAGTTCTAGGAAACATCCTCCTGGTATCCACCCTATCAAGTCCCCTCAGAATCTTATATGTTTCAATAAGATCAGCTCTCATTCTTTTCAACTCCAATGGGTTTAGGCCCAAACTGTTCAACTGTTCCCCAGAATGAGTCATATGAACCTTCTCTGAACTGCTTCTATCACAATGATATCCTTTTTCAAATAAAGAGACCAAAACTGTACAGAGTACTCCAGATGTGGTCTCACCAATGCCCTGTACAGCTGCCATAAAACTTCCTAACCACTTGCTGTATCTACATACTAACTTTTTGTGATTCATGTGCCAGGATACCCAGATCCCTCTGTACCACCAAGTTCCGCAATCTCTCTCCATTTAAATAGTATACATCTTTTCTATTCTTCCTGCCAAAGTGGACAAGTTCACATTTTCCCACATTATACTCCATCTGCCAATTTTTTGCCCACTCACTTAACCTATCTGTATCTCTTTGAAGACTCTTTACCTGCTCTTGACAACTTACTTTCCTTCCTACCTTGGTGTCATCACCAAATTTAGCTACCATACATTAAGTCCCTTCATCCAAGTCATTAATATAAATTATAATTGTTGAGGCCCCAGCACTGATCCCTGTGGCACTCCACTAGTTACAGATTGCCAATCCCCTACACCATGTGCTCTTATCTTGTGTAGTAAGCTTTGATGTGGCACCTTATCAAATGCCTTTTGGAAATCCAAGTACACCACATCTACAGGTTCTCCTTTATCCATGTTGCTTGTTACTTCCTCAAAGAACTCTAATAAATTAGTTAAACATGATTTCCCTTTCACAAAACCATGCTGACTCTGTCTAATACCATAATGATGTTTTAAAGTATCCTGCTATAACCTCTTTAACAATAGGTTCCAGCATTTTCCTTATGACAGATGTTAGACTAAGTGACCTATAGTTTCCTGCTTTCTGTCTCCATCCTTTCTTGAATAAAGGTGTTACATTTGCTATTTTCTAAACTGCTTGGACCGTTCCAGAATTTAAGGAATTTTGGAAGGTAATAACCAATGCCTCTACTATCACTGCAGCCACTTCTTTTAAGACCCTAGGAAGCAGGCCATCAAGTCCTGGGGACTTGTCAGCCTTTAGGTCTAATAGTTTTCCCAGCACATTTTCCCTCGTGATGGTGATTGAAGTTCCTCCCTCCTTTTCATCTCTTGATTTTCAAGTATATTTGGGAGGTTTTCTAAGCCTTGTACAGTGAAAACGGACACAAAATAGCTGTTCAACGCCTCCACCATTTCATTATTTTCCATTATTAACGCCCCAGATTCATTCTCTAGAGGACCAACGCTAGCTTTATTTACTCTTTTCCTAATTATATATTGCAGATGGTGAGATTAGCCAAAGGAGGCCAATATTTGTATGACATTCCTTTGTCTGCTTTTTTAACAGCCACCTTAACTTCTATGATTTAAATGGACTAAAACCTCTGGACAGAGGAACATCATACAAAAATGCTAGTGTTCGTCAGCAAACATTGCCAGCAGTAATTTTACTGACGACTGCCTCTTACTCTCCCTATCTCTTTCTTACTCTCTGTTTCTTATCAGTCCTGGCCCCTGCCTGTACCCTCTTCCTTCATCTCCCTCAGTCTCTTTCTCCCTTATCCTTTTTTGTTCCTTGCTGCATGCTCACTCTCCACCTCACTTTCTTGCCCTCCCATTGTCATTTTTTTTCTCTCTGGTCATTCTCTCCACTTTGCTCTCTCACTCTCCCTCATTCTTCTTCTACTCTCTTACCTTCCTTTTCTCTCCATTTTCATCTCCTATTGTATTATAAAACCTTAATACCTATACACTAAAGCTTCAATAAATTAGTTTTATTACTGAAAAGAACAACAGTCTCCAGAAAATATTAAATAAATTTATGATTTAGATTTCACTTTTGTTCAGACATTTATATATTTTCTTATATTCTTTTGTAAAAATATTTCTGGGAAAAATTCAAGTAATAATTACATTCTATTGATTTTACTCAGTTTACTACAAACTAAATGCATAAATCACCACCGGCTTAAACTTTACAATTTTCTCTGTGAAATGCCTCCGACACACTTTGCTGCTGATCTTTCATTCTTGATGTGTTTGCATTAATTATTCCATCTATTGATTTCCTCTTTAAAGGAGTTCCACTCCAGGCAGCCCTTGAAGAAGTTCAGTAACAGCTGCCTGATGGCCATTTTGCATAGGACCATAGGTTAGCAGTTCTTTAGATTGTAGCTCTTGATTCCCTCAATTCTGCCTTATTTAAATTGCAGGCATTTTTCAGTATGTAGTTGTTTAAAACTTGAATGTGTGATTTAAATGGTGTGGCTACAGCTCTTTCCCAGCAATGCAGTAATGGTATTGTTGTTCTGTACAAGCAACCTGAATGCCAACAGACGAAATGACAACCAACGGTCCCTTTTGGCGTCAAAGGGGTGCTTTCCATTTGGCGCCAGTGATGCACCTCTTGATGTGGCACCTTATTTATATCATAGTGGTGCCAACCATGACAACATTGCAAATACAGTCTGGGCCCAAGATCTCTGTCCATAGGATCATTGACCTTCAAGTATTTCTTTCGCATTAGGTTCTTCCTGAGCAAATACTGTATTGCTGCTTGGATTAGCTCCTCCCTGACTAAACATTGTACCAGAGTTGGAAGAAAAGCTTAAGAGCAGTATCTGGTTAGAAATGAGACTGAAATTTATTGTGATAAACATAGAGACATAATGCAATACTCTTAACGGAAACTGCAACTATGGGAATGTGGAAAGCAGCCAGCCAGCTTGATTAAGGGAGATACAGTCTTGAAGGAGTGGTCAGTGGAAAGGGTACCTTGGTAGGCACTGAGCCATTCCCTAGTTCCAAGCTTTATTTTGTTCCTACAGAAATAGATGAGATCCTTTCTTGCACAAGGCTGACTGCCATGTTTAATTGCGATTGAGCGAGGTAGATTGTCCTGCGCATTTAAAAGAAGGGTAAAACAAATGCAAGAATACAAGGCAGAGCACTCTTGGAACAGGCCGAAGGAGTAGCACATGCTCTGATGACAGGTCATCGAACTGAAATTCATGGGAATGAGGTGAGGGATTGGTGGTGGTGAGTGTGAGGGAGGGGGGGGTGGGGGATGAGGCTTGTAGCATTTGGGCAATCCAGAAATGCAAGTAACTTCGAGGTCCTACCGAATTTAACAGCAGAAGCTCATTTGAATTTTTTCACTATTTCCCGACAGCCATCTAGACTCAGAGGGTGCCTCGCTGTCAGGCAGAAAAGCTTGCACTGTAAGGACGTAGACAGGAAGTGGAGAGTTGGGAGGGTCAGAGGAGTGGGGAATTGTGGGAGGAGGAAGAATACCGGTAGAGCAGTTGAACAGATCATGGCATGGGGGGATGTTTAACAGATTGCTCCCGGGACACCCAGAGTGCAGCAAATAAACCTGGAAGCCTGTTGCAATTTTAGGCACATGGCCTCATTAGCATATTTAAATGACTGACCCGCCTCTCGAGAGCAGGTCAGTAGACCACCCCCAATCCAACCTCCGTTAAAACCAGAAGTTGGCATATTTGAGCCAGGCTCTGCTTGGGTTTCAGATTTTTGATATTTTAATTCCTGCCCCGACCAATCATCTGCCACCTATTGTGGGGTTTAGAAATCCCCCGCCACCCCCTATCATTAACTCTGTTTATCGCAACACAGATGCTGTTTGACATGATGGGCTGCATTTTAAGACTCTGCCGCCGAAGTAGGTAGCAGACGTAAAGAAATGCGGCCCATAAGTATGGGCGCCACATCACGGAGCCACCACGATTTCAAACGTAGTGGTTCATTTGCATGGCCGTGGCACCTGTCCTCCGTGATATGGAGGGGGCAGGCGAGCCGTCACTGGCAATGGCATCCAGCGCCAATGCGCAGGCGCCGGTGTGATTTTTAAAGGGCAGACAGCCCTCAAAGGACATTTAAAATTTAAAGGGCCAGGTAAATTCAAGTTTTGCATAAAAGAATTAAATGACCTTTCCATGCATTCCCCACTCCCCCATGGTATTTCAAAACATTCCTGCACTTCCCTCCCCCATAATTCCTATATCCCAGTTCTGATGAAAGGTCACTGACCTGAAACATTATCTCTGCTTTTCTCTCCACAGATGCTGCCAGACCTGCTGAGCATTTCCAGCACTTTCTATTTTTATTTCAGATTTCCAGCATCTGCAGTATTTTGCTTTTATTCCTATATAGAGAATTTGACCTCCCCCCCCTCACCCCGCCCCAATGTTTGGCACCTTTGTGCTTTATCCCATCCCATTACTCCCCCCCAGTCAATCTGCAGCATTGTCACCCCGCTCCTCCCGACCCCCGCACAGACCAAAAAACCTCCTCCGCCCTCCCCACAGGTGCCGCGCCATGTTTCCCCAAAGGGGAAGGCGCGGCATTGTCGGCCGCCTGAATGAAGATCGGTGCGGCGGTTAAGGAAACGACGGGACCTTCATTAAATCAGGTATGTAAATTAATTTATATATTAAAATGGGGGTCCCATCGCCGAGTGGCAGGATGGCTGCCACGAGGCCTCACCGCTGCCGTTGAGATCGATATGTGGCCTGCCTCCGTCGAGGTCGGTGGCCGGCCTCCGCCGTACTGATCTTCATTGCCCCCCCCCCCCCCCCGCCACCTTTCCTGAAGGCAGAGGGGCTTTAAAATCCAGCCCAATGAGTGTTTCCAGCATTTCCGGTTTTTATTTCAAATTTGTAGCATCTACAGTATTTTGCTTTTGGCTAAATGGTGACAGTTGTTTGTAAGACTTGTGAGAGATGTGATTGACCGAAACAATATTGTCATCTGGGAAATCAAGATGTAGAGATTCAGCTGCTGCATTGCAAAGACACACAACCTGAGGAAATTGATAAAAACAGAACGGAATGGAAGTTGAAGCGACCGTTCAGATTTAACCATTTTATGGAAAGGATGGTGCATGTATGGACTGCACTGTCAAGGGAGGCAAGAGAAGGCTAATTCAAATAATTCAAATAATAAAGTACCAGAAAAAACTGGTAGCACAGTATGAGAGATGTTGTAGGATGTGCTATTTCCTAAACATCAGGATCAGTTAGGTGGACTGCAATTATTTTCACAGGTTCTGTACATTCCTATTTTCCTGCAATTCACCATAGCATTCAGCTGTAAAGTTAACAATGGTCTTAATGTAAACAACAAGGTCATCAGTGGAATGGCCATCCAAAAGCATACTGTTAATCATGGATTAGACTGAACCTTCACAGTGATAGATGGAAGCTTTACTCTGTATCTAGCACTAACAGGAACTGATTTAATAGTTAAACGTTGGCACCAGAGGACCATTTTTTTCAATTCCCTGGCAATGAGCCTCATCGGCTGGGAGCACACGTTGGGAGATTGAAAGCACTATTTCATGACTTCCCATTCATCACAATGTGACAAATGCACAAATGTTCCAGTCCCTAACATTGAGAGTTTATCTTTTGATGAGCATAAATTCACAAATTAAAATGAAAAAAGGTATAAAGATGGGAGAAAAGAAATTACGTGGAAAAGAAAGAGATAGAATGACCACGTAATGACATATGCAATGGTTGAGATGAGGCTAACCCTGTAACCCATAGTACTTGTACCTGGAACAGTGGCGCAGTGGTTAGCACTGCAGCCTCACAGCTCCAGCGACCCGGGTTCGATTCTGGGTACTGCCTGTGTGGAGTTTGCAAGTTCTCCCTGTGTCTGCGTGGGTTTCCTCCGGGTGCTCCGGTTTCCTCCCACAGCCAAAAGACTTGCGGGTTGATAGGTAAATTGGCCATTATAAATTGCCCCTAGTATAGGTAGGTGGTAGGGGAATATAGGGACGGATGAGGATGTGGTAGGAATATGGGATTAGTGTAGGATTAGTATAAATGGGTGGTTAATGGTCGGCACAGACTCGGTGGGCCGAAGGGCCTGTTTCAGTGCCGTATCTCAAAATCTAAAGTTGGATTTAGTTAGATAGCCTTTAATATATCTACATTTCTATTTTAACAATAAGGATTTTATTTGACAATTTAGCAAACCACCTTTCTTTGCTATTGCAGGAGACAGTTTTCTTCTCATTGCTGGCATTTAGACGCCAAAACCAAAAGCATATAAATTCATCATGGGTTGTCAGGCAAAACAGATGATACCAAATTGACAGCCTGTTTTGTATTACTTCAGTGGTAAAGAAATGATGATTGCACAATATTCAGTACCATTTGCAACTCCTCAAATACTGAAGCAGTTCATGCACGCATGCAGCAAGACCTGGACAACATTTAGGCTTGAGCTGAGCAGTGGCAAGTAACATTCGTGCTGCACAAGTGCCAGGCAATGACCATCCCCCCTTGACATTCAATGGTACTATCATCACTTAATTCCCCCACCATCAACATCTTGGGGGCTTCTATTGACCAGAAATTTAACTGGACCAGCCATATAAATACTATGGCTATAAGAGCAGGTCAGAGGCTAGGAATTCTGTGGCAAGTAACTCACCTCCTGACTCCCCAATGCCTGTCCACCATCTACAAGGCACAAGTCAGAAGTGTGATGGAATACTCTCCACTTGCCTGGATGGGTGCAGCTCCAACAACACTCAAGAAGCTCGACACCATCTAGGACAAAGCAGCCCGCTTGATTGGCACCCCATCTACCACCTTCAACATTCACTCCCTCCACCACTGGCGGACATTGACAGCAGTGCGTATTGTAATGTATTCCTATACTATGAGCATGCCCAGTGCATGATGATGTCATTAAACATGTGATCTAGCCATCTTGGTGTCTGTCTTTCTTTACAAGTTCCTCCCAATTTATAATGTGTAACATCTACAAGATGCACTGCAGAAACTCACCAAGACTTCTTCAATAGCACCTTCCATACTTGTGACCTCTACCACCTAGAAGAACAAGGGCAACAGATGCAAGGGAACACCACCACCTGCAAGCTCCTCTCCAAGTCACACACCATTCTGCCTTGGAAATATAATATTGTTCCTTCGCTATCGCTGGGTCAAAATCCTGGAACTCCCTTCCTAACAGCACTGGACTGCAACGGTTCAGGAAGGCAGCTCACCACCACCTTCTCAAGGGCAATTAAGGATGGGCAATGAATGCTGTCCTTGCCAGCAACGCTCACATCCCACGAATGAATTTAAAAAAAAATTGAGCGGACTACAAAACGGGATGCAGATTCTCTATTGCCCAGTTTATGCTACTGCCCAAGACATATTTATAGCCCTTACTGTCAAGTTATGGGACAGGAGCCAAATTACCTGATTTCTATTAAACCTCCATTATCGTATAAGCAGATATTGTTATCTTTCCTGACATCTCCACAGTTGCTGTATGTAAAAAGGTAATTTCTTCTGGAATACACTTTGGAATGTTTTGTCTTGAAAGACACTATATAAGTGAAAGAACAATACAGGAAATATTTGGCAATGCTGACTTCTACTAATATTACAAATAGTATAAACTGCACGTAAATCTCACTGCTGTAAGGTAAAATGTAGTGTCTTGCTGATAAGGGTCCTGTTACCAGTGTTATCTCTGATATTGTATAACAAAATGGATGAAAAAACACTTCAGTCAATTGAGAGGCAGATCCAATTAGTTTAAGTAGCACTTGATATTCTGGTATTTCCAAATCCCTGCACCACCAGCATTTTAAGTGACATTCTGACCAATTTTCATTGTTGCTGAAACATTTAATTAATTTTGTTTTCTACTGATGTGTTCTGCTGCATGATGAAGGAATACTGATTATTTCTCCCCCTACTGAAGCTGTTGCTTAGTCTAATATGTATGATTAACTTATTTGCATCACATCACGTAGTGCACTGTTGTAAATGACAATTAAGATTGTTTCCAGCAGCCAACATTTTTGTGGAGAAATTAATGGATGATGTTTCAGGGGCATGGGCCAAGTACCTGCTACATGAATGTAACAATGACATCAGTACCTACAGGATAAATGAACATCCTGTGACAGGATATTCCAGAGCTGTAAGAGCTGTGCCAAATAGACTGAATAGGTAACATGTAGAAGCATTTCAATCTATGTGTGGAAAAGAAGGAGAACTATAGAAGCTTAAAGTATTTAGCATTTCAATGGCTTCCATTTTCATGGGCCAACTGCGTATTGCCTTTTAGGTCACATAGCGGGGAAATTTATGCTGCTCCCTGTGGCGGGTTTGGAGATGGGGAGAGCATATAATCGGGTGGGACGGTGGCGGGGTTGGAGGCGTGATGGTGGATCCCCCCACCTTCCTGCCTCGCCAAAATTATGTCCAGGGCGAGAAGGCCTGTGAATGACCTTCCCGCCCCGCTGCCAATTGAGGCCCTTAAGGGAGCAATTAGTGCCCAATTAAGGGCCTCATCCTGTCGCCGCCACAATTAGCTGAGTGGCGGGCGACCCTGTGCTTGAGTGAGGAACCTGGCATTGGGAAGGGCAGGGTCCGCTGAGGGCCACCCCCCAGACCTTGCTGCCAACCCTCTTACACCCCTCTCCCCCATGACCCCCACCCCGCGACACCCCTCCCACTTCCCACTCTGACCTACCTGTGCCCTGGATCCAGCGCTACTCCTGGGCTTCGGCTGGGTGCTCCATCGGCAACAGCCACTGCCTCTGAGGTGGCACTGCTCAGTTAAAAAGCTGCTGGCTTCTGATTGGCCAGCAGCTCTGGGAGGATGGGATTTCCATTGCCGGGAAGGCCCGCTGCTGTCCAGTTAATTGCCTGATTGGCACTTGATTTGTCAGGCCTCCCACAGAAGAGGCGATGTGGGGTTCTCTACGTCGCTTTTGCCAGACGCCCAGATTCCCATCGCCCGCATAAAATCCCGGCCATAATATTAGTCGAAGAGCAGTGGGAGGAGGCTGATGTGCATATAAAACAGTGGCATAGACCAGTTGGGTTGACTGGCCTGTTGCTATATTGTAAATTCTATACAATTCTATGCATAACAATTTTCAAAACTTGTATTGTGACTTCAAGTTAAATATATGGAAGATGATTTTCATTTCCATTGTACCTTGGGCACACGGCTAATGAGATCCTAATGGGCTGAAAATTTGGTGGAGTTACATTGTGCAGGATCAGCATGCGCACATTTCTAGGTCAAAGAAAACTGGCAGCCGAGGGGCTCTTGGAAAATTGAAATGAAGCCTGAGTGATATGACGTCTACTCAATATTCTGAAGTTCCAGTGATGATCTTGTACAGAGCTTTTCCTGCCCAATGTGTAATGGGCAATTGTGGTTGCCAGTCACTGAGCTGTATTTAGAAATGAATTTAAAGGGTGCCCAGAAAGAAGGTTCAATGTATAATTTTCAGGCCACTTCTGCACTGTTTTTCTCCTTTTTTGTGTTTTTGTTTTCTGGTGCTTAGGTTTTCAGGAGCCTTTGTGCTAATTGTACTACTTTTTGCATATAACTGAAACCAACAAACTTCTCATTGGGAGCCCCCATCCAGTCAATCAAAAGCAAAATTGAACAGTGTGTAATATGGTGGCTGATCTGATCCTGTCAGTTTTCTGCTGGATGGGTTGGATTAAGATTCTCTTTGTGCTTTTTAGTAGAAGAAGAGGAGAACAAAAGGAAGAATGCCAGGCTGGTTAGGATGCAACATAAGTCTTTTCTGCCATATACAGATGTTTGACAGAATATTAGTGCATGCAGGGACACCATTTCCAAAATAAAGGCATGGCAGCAGACCCAATGTTACAAAGACAACATATGTAGATCTGAGTAGCCATAATGATGGATGGTTATTCATTGTAATCACAGTATGTCATGGAAGAATGTATGCCAGGCTTTCACACAGTCAGCATAACCTGATTGGCTAAATCTGTCAAAATGCCACCAGTCATGTCTTCAGGGCCTGGCACAGCTACTACCACACAGTCCTCTTTTGAACCATCGCACATTGCACTCTTGTTAACTTCCTTCCCATCTTGTTTACCCCATCCACCAGTACTCTCTTGGACACTCCCCTCTACGTATTTGCTTTCAAAGTGTCCGTTCACTCTAAACAAGGCCCATTCTATCCACAATGTGTGGCAATACTTCAGCCCTTACTAAGGCTCCTCATCTACCACATACCCCACCCAAATTGCCATGGTAATGGTGCTTTCCTTATTACCAAGACAGAACCTGGTCTCTCCCTCTACTTGTTTAGCATCTTCTGGTTCAAGCACCTCAGCTAATTCCTCCCCCTTACCTCTCCTCTAAAGTCTCTGTCTATATCTCACCTCCTTAGCCACATCACTAGTCAAAATGCCTTCAACTGCCTCGGCTCCATAATCTAAATTCCCTCACTAACCCCCTCCACAACTGACCTTTAAGATCCTCCTAAAAACTCACCCCTTTGATGAACTCTTTGGTCATCCCTTCTAATATCTTGTTCTTTGGCTGAGCATCCTTGTTATCATTACACCTCTGCAAAGCACCTTGGGATGATTTTTCCCTTCCATTAGTGGCACTATATAGATGTGAGCTGTTACTGTTGAAGTTGGCGGGCTCATGGACAGCAGTGAAAATACTTGTTAGGGCTGCTACAATCAGCAGCAGTAAGAGTTATTTGCAGCTTCCAGCCTTTGTCCCAATCTCTACTAAGCACACTGCAATGCTCAACAATGAGGATGATGCTATGGTGTGCCACCTCATGCACCTGAATTTCAGTAGCCACCAAATGTGGGGGGGGGGGGGGGCGGGGTGTCAGATGCTGGACAGTACTGTCAATTGGTTGCAGATAAATGCCGTTACATTTGGGGGGTGGAATGCATACCTGTTCATTTTTACTGACACTAATTAGGGGAGATGGTGGTGGAGTAGTAATGTTACTGAACTACTAACCCAGAGGCCCAGGCTAATACCCTGAGGACATGGGTTCAAATCCCACCATGGCAGCTGGTAGAATTTAAATTTAATTAACACAAATCTGGAATTGAAAGCTAGTCTCAGTAATGGTACCATGAAATCAATTGTTCCAAAAACCTATCTGGTTCACGAATCTGCCATCCTTACCTGGTCTGGCCTACATGTGACTCCAGACCCACAGCAATGTGGTTGACTCTTAACTGCCCTCTGAAATGGCCGAGCAAGCCAGTCCAGTACATTCCGTTCCACCTGAATAGTAATTTTCGCACCACTGGAAAGATAGAACTTGCATTTATGTAGTGCCTTTCACAACCTCAGGATGTTCTAGAGTATTTCACAACCAATGAGAGAGCAGAAGGGATTTCCATTTAACATCTCATCTGAAAGACAGCACCTCTTACAGTGAAGCACTCCCTCAATACTGTACTGGAGTATTAGCCTAGATTATGTGCTCAGGTCTCTGGGGTGGCGCTTGATTACCCATGACCTTCTGACTCAGAGGTGAGTGCTAACAGAGAGCCAAGGCTAATTTGGCCCATTGTGTTTGTACCGACTCTCCGAATGAGCAACTGACTTCGTGCATTTCCCTGCCTTCTTCCCTTCTGTTGTACACAAGGCTGTTAAATAGATATAGATTTGAATTTGATGCATTGTTTTTTACTAACACAAACAGGTCAACTCTGATAAAATGTGTATTCCAATGTGCCTACTCTTTGATTGCCATTTTCTGCTGAATAGTATGACATGTTCATTCTTATGGCTTAGCAGCTGATTTCCACTTCATTGAGTGGTAAATTAATTTTAATTATTCAATGATTGGACATTTTCCCATAAACTGTAATTTGAATATTTAATGAAGAGGACTGTGCAGTAAATGTGCAAGATTACAGCCTGCCTAACATGTCTTTTCAAATCATCTAACCCATATTTCAAACCATTATGACAGGAGACTTAAAATGTGCAGCAAGTGATGGATTTTTGGTTTTCATTGTAAAACATGCTAATAGTTCCAAAAAAAAGCACTCATTTAGAAATTTCTACCTATTTTGCGTAACTGGTTTCAAAGTATACTAAATTTCAAAATGAATTGTTGCTAGTTTGCAGAAGCAAAGTGTATTAATCATATCACTATCTAGCATTTCAGCTGCATTCCCTGCTGCAACAGCAAGTCAGATCTCTTTTACTTTACTGCTTGAGTTGCAGAGTGTTCCTCTTTATAACTGACTACACAATGGCAGCTGTGTACTGGGAATAAGCAGGGGCAGTATAAAAATATTAGCGTATTGTAGGCATGATAGTAAGACACGAGAAGAATTATTGGACTATTCGTCTCTACTGCAATTGATTGCCTTTGTTATACCACTTGGCATAAATTATTTAAGATCGCAGAAAATATTCCACTTTAATATTTATATTACATTGCTCCTGTTGATCACAATGAAAACTCAGTGGCACCCAGCAGTAACAGGTGAAGAAGAGAAAAGAGCTTGCATCCTTCTAGGATTTTTTCACAAAGTGCTTCACAGCACGGCTTACTTTTTGAAGTACAGCTGCTGCTATGGAGACAAATGTGGTGGCCATTTTGTACATAGCTAGATCATGCAAACAACAACAAGCTGAATGACCACTTGATTGACCTTTGGTGGAGTTGGTTGAGAGAAGAATGTTGGTGAGGAACTTCATGTCCTTTGTTGACTAGTGCCAGAGGCACCCAAAAGGTGCTCGGTTTAGTGCCTCATCCAAAGAATAGGACCTTGCCAGTGCAGCACTCCTTCAGTATTGTAGTGAGCTATCAACCTAAATAATGTGCTCAAGTCCTGGTGTTGGGTTTAATTCTATAATCTTCTGAATCAGAGGCATGATTGCTACCAACTGAGCCAATTTGACATTGTACTTGCAAATTTAACAACCCAAATTCAAATCTCATCGCACTGTCATTTGAATCTAGCTACTCAATTGGAATGCGATTAGAAATAATTCCCCTCCCACCTTCCTATCTGAGCAAAGAAAAATGAAGCTTTTCAATTTGTCTTTTTAAATACGAGTTTTTAATTTAGCTGAATGCTATTCATTTCAGCATCACTAATTGTGAGGGGGTGCTGTGTGATGAGAGCAGGATAAAGCAGCAGATTGAAATGATGCTGCTTATTGCTATTAAAAATGGGAAAAGCCAGCTGCAGATCAATAAGTATACTCATTAACGACCTCTTCCTCTGAAGTAAAAGCTATTTTCAGTGTAAATGAACACTTTCTGAATAGAAATTATTTCCTTTTCCGATTGTGATAATGTTTCTGGTCCGATCAATGAAAGCTGTGCTTGGATCACCTCATATAGTAATGTAATAAACTGAGCTTAATTTGCTTGATTGGTCTAATTCCACTGGACCAGCTTTCCAGGTCAATCACATTACAGCTATAAACAGTTCGCACTTGTGTGGCAAACGTCTCATTATCTCATGTTACCTTACTAAAGGAAGAGACCTTTCACTTATTATGTTCTTCTGTGTGGTAAAAGTCTTATCGTCATCTCCTCAAATGGCATTCTACTCTTTGTTTTAATTGGGAAACTTGGCAAAGTTCATCTTACATTAAACCAGAGCCCACTCTGCCTAGTTCAATGGCATTAAAGACAGCTTTGTACTATTTAGTAAAGAGCAAAGCAGTCTCCCATTGTTCTGGCCAACATTCTTCTCTCAATCAATGCCACCAAAAAGAGACTAACAGGTCATTCATCTCATTCCTGTTTGGAGGCTCTTGCTGAGTGTAAAATTGTTGCTGTTGTTTTGCACCGTCACTTGACTTCAAAAATAATTCCTTGTATGCAAAGTGTTTTGCTACTGAGAAAGGTGCAAGATGCTATATAAATGGAATTTCTTTCCTAAGAAAGAGAATGCTATACATCAGGCTAATCAAACATCTATAATGATAATGAAATGCCTTTATTTCATGTTATCGCACCACTTATGAGTTTAAGGCTTCTAAACTTCTATGGACACTGCAATAGCTCTGAATCCAAGGCGAAAGAAAGGTATTACCAGCACTGTCCATTCAGGTATTAGATTCTGATCCTGAGGTGGTTGACATCATAATCTCCAGCCCAATCATAAGACTGCAGCAAAGCTAGAGCATTGTTTGATGTCATTACCCCCTTCCTATTCCAATCTATTGAGTGTATAGTAAAGGCCTCAACAACAATTTATGTAGTGCCTTTAATGTAGTGAAATGTCCCAACATTCTTCACAGGAGTGCTTTCAGCGACAATGAGATATACAGGTGGCCAAAAGCTTGGACAAAAGAGGTAGATTTTAAGGAGCATCTTAAGGGAGGAGAGAGAAGTAGAGAGACGGAGAGGTTTAGAGAGGGAATTCCAGAGCCTAGAGCCGAGGCAACTGAAGACATTGTCACCAACAGTGTGTCAGTGGAAATCAGGGATGCTCATTACTTATCCCTCTTATTCCAATGCAACATGCCTACAGTAATAGCCTTGTTATCCTACCCTTTTTTTCCTAAGCTTGAAAGCTGTAATTGCCTTGGTTAAGTTATTGCTTTATTTTCAACCCACATAGTTTAAGCGTCTCACAATACATGAATTGATCTTAAATTCGCTGTCTGTTCACTATGAGGTAATGGAGAGCATAGATGAGGGTAGTGCAGTTGATGTTGTCTTTATGGACTTTCAAAAGGCATTTGATAAAGTACAACATGATAGACTTGTTAGCAAAATTGAACCTCATAGGACTGAAGGGACAGTGGCAAGGTAGACACAAAATTAGCTAAAGGAGAGAAGGCAGAGAGTCGTAATGAACAGTTGTTTGCAGACTGAAGGGAAGCATACAGAGGTGTACTTCGGGGATCAGTATTAGGACCACTGCTCTTTTTGTTAGAGATTAATGGCCCGGATTTTGGTATACAGGACATAATATCAAAGTTGGCACATGATACCCAACTTGGAAATGTAGTAAACAATGAAGCAGATATTAACAGACTTAAGGATGACAGAGGCAAACTAGTGAAATGGGAAGACACATGACAGATTAAATTTAATGGAGAAAAGTATGAAGTGATATTTTGGTTAGAATGAGGAGAGGCAATATAAATTAAATGGTACAATTTTAAAGGGGGTGCAAGAAAAGGATGTCCTGGGGTGTATGTCTGAAGGTGGCAAGCCACCTTGAGAAGGCTGTTTAACAAAGCATATGCTATGCTTGACTTTATTAATAGAGAGATAGAGTACAAAAGCAAGAACATTATGCGAAACTTCTATAAAGCAATGGTTAGGCTCCAGCTGGAGTATTGAGTTCAATTCTGGGCACCAGATTTTAGGTACGATATCAAGGCCTTTAAGAGGGAGTGGAAGATATTTACTAGAATGGAACCAGGGATAAGGGAATTCAGTTATGTGTACAGAATGAAAAATCTGAGATTGTTCTCCCTCAAGCAGAGAAAGTTAAGAGATCAGATAGACATGTTCAAAATCATGAACTGTTTTGATTTAGTAAAAGAAAGAAAATTATTCCAGAGGGCACAGATTTGAGTTTGGCTAAACAACTAAAGGTGACGAGAAAACATTTTTTTTACGCAGTGAGTTGTTGTGATCTAGAATGCACTGCCTGCATTGATTCAATAGTAATTTTCGAAAGAGAATTGGATAAATACTTGAAGCAAAAAAATTTTGCAGGGCTATGGGGAAAGAACAAGGGAGTGGAACTAATTGGATAGCACTACCAAAGAGCTGGCACAAGAATGAAGGACCAAATGGCCTCCTCTTGTGCTGTATAATTCTATGATTATTTGAAGGCACATTGGAGTAATGGCAGATAATGATCTAGGTGCCTATTTCAAGTAGAGGTGAGAAAAGGTGTGTATCCTTTGGATGTTTATTTGTGGGGAACCAGAATGCTTCAGACAGATATAAATTCTGAGTAAAGATGTTCTCAAATTTTCCTGCTCGATTCTTCAATTGCAAGGAGTATCAAATCACACACCATCCCGACTTGAAAATATATTGACATTCGTTCATCGTCACTGGGTCAAAATCCTGGAACTCCCTACCTAACAGCACTGTGGGAGCACATTCACCATACACACTGCTGCAGCTCAAGAAGACTGCTCACCGCCACCTTCTCAAGGGCAACTAGAGATGAGCATTAAATGCTGGCCCTGCATCTCCCAGAATGAATTTTTAAAAATTCATCAGAAATTTGGGAAACTGTTAGGTCAAACTAACAATAAAACATAATAGAAACCTCTATGTAAACAATTATAATTGGTGTTTCATGTTATCTTTCATTATTTTTCCTTTAGGGACCAACCCAAATTGAACGGTTTCTACTTTGCATAGTATAAGTGAAAAATAAGGTTTTGTAACATGTAATTAATCTTCTTTTAACCAATGGCTAATTGAAATCCATGCTTGTGTGCTGTATTTAAATCTGACTTGTCTGAGGGCTACAGTGAAGAGGATTCAATCTTCCAGCAACAGATGTAACTGGACCCTGGTGATCTTGAGTGTTGTATATCAAAGTAGCAGTAGAATTTTCACAACGTGTCATTGGAAGCCTATCTTCAAAGAGTAGTTAATAAAACTGGACTTTTAATAGCCTCACGTCAGCCCTCCGAGGATTAAGGAAACTATATGGTCAATATAATGACTGCTAACAAGCTGGGTTCAATTAGTATTCAAGGTAGAAAGGGGAGCTGCTGGATCTCATGTCGTTGTTTAGTTAGATACCCTTGGCATTGGTGGTGTGAATGAACAGGAAAAGTGCACAGGTATGCAGAGGATCACATGGGAGAAGAGGCATGAAAGGCAGGGAGGAGAATAACATGTAAGGTCATCAAGAGGGTAACATTGACCTATACAAAGTAAGCACAATAATGAAGGTAGAGAACAAATTGATGAATATATGGTAAGGTATAATGGATAACTGTATCAGTAAGTTTTGTAGTTGTATTTCTGAATTCTTGCATTTAATGTGATTGTTACCTTATAAATGTTATTGTATCAATAAATAGTAGGACAGATGAGGAACCAATATAATTGCTCGTAGTTTTTCCTACCTGTTTATCTTTAAGCAAATCTCATACTTATTTCAGCCAATCAGGTTTTACACACAACACATTCATTTTTATATATACACAAACACTGCACACATATAAAAAGAAAAACTTGCAATTATACAGCACTTTTCACAACCACAGAATGTCTCAAAGCACTTTACAGCTAATGAAGTTCTTTTGATATGTTGTCACTGTTGTAATGTAGGAAACATGGCAGCCAATGTGCACACAGCAAGATCCCACAAACAGCAATGTGATAGTAACCAAATAATCTGTTTTGGTGATGTTGATTGGGAGATAAATAATGGCTAAGACACTGGGAGAATCCCTTCTTCGTAACTATGCCAGGAGATCTTTTACCATCCACTGACAGTGCAGATAAGGCCTCGGTTTAATCCATCATCCAAAAGTTGGCACCTCTGATAATGCAGCACTCCCTCAGTACTGCATTGTAGTGTCGGCCTCGATTTCTTTTGTGCTCAGGTCCTGGTGTAGGACTTGAACTCACAACCTTCTGACTCAGAGTTGAGAGGTGGTACATAGCTGGCTATGAGCAGGATTATCCCCACTGGCTTCAGGATTCTGACGTCAGGGTCAAATGGGGGTCAAAAGCCCGTACTGTGTGGGGAACTGTCACCCGGCTATGATTTTCCCCAAATTGGCCAGTTAATAGCCAGAGAACGGGCTCATTGACCAATTAAGAATGGCGGGCAGTCTCTCAAAGCTGGAGGGCCAATAGGAGGCCTTCCAGCACTGAAGAAGCAGCAGGCAAGTGGGAGAGAGTTTGGCCCAAGATGGGTGCACCCTCTTTGCAACTTTCTTAACTTTAAAATAAAAAAATGTCCTTAGCAGCCAGGCTGCAAGGTGGCCTTTGGGTGCTGCTGAAGAGCCAGGCAGACAGGCAGGGCCTCAATGCCTGCCTGGAGTGTGGGCCCACCCCCTCATCCCCCCATTCCTCCCCCCCACCTGCCCCCCTCAAGTCAACCTCTAACAATAGCCCTTAAGTGGCTACTTAACAAGCTCAATTGGCTACCTGCCGCTTGCTGATCCCCATTGCACCTCCAGGAAAATGGCCTGGGGGTGGGATGGTGCCAGAGAATCAGCATGTGGGCAGGTGGCGCAAATTTTCGCGCTAGCCTACCGCTGAGCTTGCCCCCCCATCACAGGCTAAAAATCCTCCCCTATTTTATATTATCATACTTTCTTCCTGTGGAAGAGCCTGTCACTCCAGAATTGGCCTTTATAGCCACTCCAGGCGCTGCTTCACAAACCACTGACCACCTCCAGGCACGTATTCCATTGTCTCTCGAGATAAGGAGGCCCAAAAGAAAGAATACTTTTTATATATATAACATATACGTACACACATATATGCACACCACATATACACACATATACACAAAATAGTGCAGATGCTGGAAATCTGTTATAAAACAGAAAATGATGGAACTACTCAGCAGGTCAGGCAGCATCACAGGAGAGAGGAACAGAGATAAGGAGTGGAATTTTTGCTGGTGGTGGGAGGGTGCTGGATATCGGCAGGGGAAGCCAATGCCGTGATCACCACATCGGCTCTAATACGGGAGGTCTGCCAAATTTAGTGCCAATCAGGCACTTAACTGGACAGCGGCGGGCCTTCCTTCTGATTTAGGACCCTGCCGCTGGAAGTTCCGGCTTTGCAGTGCTGCCGGCCAATCAGAGGCTGGCAGCTGTAGCCCCACTATGGAGGCGCTGTAGCTGCAGCCACCAGCCACCAAGGAGTGGTGCTGGAACCAGGCTCAATGTGGGTTAGGGCGGAAGGGGTTTTGCGGGGTGAGGGTCACGGGGGAGAGGGGGCTGGGGATCAGCAGCAAGGGAGGGGGGTGGCTCACAGTGGGTTCCCCCCCCCCTTTCCCAATGCCGGATCCCTCATTCAGGCACTGTGCGTTTGAACGAGGGACCCCATTCCTCGCAGCTGGGAAGCAGCACACACAGTTTTTCATGCTGTGCTTCTCATGCGGCGGGATAATTACGGCTGCGGCGGGAAGAGGCCCTTAATTAGGTGTTAATTATCTAGTTAAGGGCCTCAATTGGTGGCGGAGTGGGAAGAACATTCGAGGCCTTCCCGCCGTGGACTAAATTTTGTCAGAGGCAGGATGGTGGCAGGGTCCCTCCCTGCCACCATCCCAACCAATTTTATGCTCTTCCCGACTCAAAACCCACCGCAGGGGAAGGCATAAAATTCTATCCAACGTTTCAGGTTGATGACCTTTCATCAGAACTAGAGAAAGTTAGAGAAGAAACAGATTTTAAGCAAGGACAGGGAAAGGGGGTAGGGGAGGCAAGAATAACAGGAAAGGTCTGTTATAGGGTGGAAGGCTTGAAAGATTAAATGACAAAAGCTATGATGGTGCAAGGAAAAAGAGGATGGTAATGGGACAAATGAGGAAACAAAAGATGTGTCTTAAGGAAATGTAAGTGGGAATGGCAGAATCATTACCAAAACTTCCTGTCTGAGAAAACGAGAGCAGAGATTATGATCTGAAATTGTTGAACTCAGTGTTGAGTCCAGAAGGCAGTAAAGGGTCTAATCCAAAGATGAGATGCTTTTCCTCGAATTTACATTGAACTTCTTTAGAACAATGTAGGAGGCCAAGGACAGAGAGGTCAGAAAGGGGGTGAGACAGAAACACATAAACACATATATATACATAAATATTAGCTGATATCCTGAGGCTTTATGAAGATTTGAGGCGAGCGGATAAATGGAAGAACACGCAGATATTGTTCAGTGCCCAAAGTCATGCAGGATCTTTATTCTTTGATTTGATATTATGATTGATATTTAAACAGTAAATCATACAATAACTTGGGAAGGAAAGCAGTAGAGTTGGTTGAAGAATAGGAATTTCTCTGCGCAGAGGAGCTGGGACGTGCAACACTGAGGTGCAACAGCACATCTACTGGTGAAAGGGTGTCATTACAATTGAAAATGTTTACATAGACAGTTTCCATTGTAAATATATAGGTATCTATAATATTTGTGGTTTACCAAACCCGATAAAGAACTTAGGGTTATAGCCAAAATTATGCACAAATGGGGATGTAAATTGATCTTCATTGTGATCATTTTATATGTGGAAAATGGGAGCAAAAGGAACAAACTTTGGGGTGCCATGTTCCACCCAATTAATGTCTGTATTACGAGTATCACCAGATTAGTGCTGGCGGCTTTGTAGGTATTCAAGGTGCTTGCCTACAACAAATGTTGGGCTCCTTACCTATGTAAATCAGGGGCCTAATGCCTGTTGAAGAGGTCCTCTGGAAATTACATTTACAATGAGCGGACCAGGTGCCAGGCCTTCCCCACTCAGAAAAATAAGTTTTTTTATTATTAGCTTTTTAAAAATAACCTTCCTGTCAAGCCCGGAGGATCAGGAGTTCCCCCTTCTAGCCTCTGCTGGCAAGGCAAGTGGCCTGACATTCGGCATTTTCAACATGTGAGCTGCCTGCAGAGGAGTGACAGGCAAATGTAGCTCGGGGATAAAATGACAGTGGGGCCCGAGGCCCAATTGCAGGCCGTGATGAATTTCTCCCCCTTGATCTTGTTCTCAGTGCTTTGACAATTTTGCACAGAGGGTAATTGATTTATGAAATTATTTATCAAAGATGGCCATTTAAAAGGGCTGGTGCAAATAGGTTAAAGAGGTAATTATGTGTCTTTCTGAAAAGTGATATGATGAGATCGGTAGGTGAAGAAGTGGGATCACCAGATCAGGTTTGCTGATATCAATCAAAAGGCTTCTCCTTAAAGATTATGTTATTGTGACAACAGAGTGCTGGATGAGCCAACATTAACTAAAAGTAATGCATGTGTCCTTTACAAATGACATATATGCTTCATGCAACACACGTATATCACAGGGTCCCCTCATCCTCCCTAGGTTACCCTGACCCATTAGGTATAACATGGCTTTATCATAACATTAGCAGAATCAATCATACACACAGTATTTAAGCAGCAATTAAAGCTGAATCAAGCTCAGTATTACTGTGTCCAAGTCCCTGGAAAGCAGACCAGCATGGTGGGTCTTGTTCAAATATGCTGTCTGATATGGGCAGGTTGAGATGATAGTGGTGGTTTCCCTGTTCACCTCTCAACTGACCGAAGACAGTGTGTTTTTATTAGAATTGTGTTTTAACCCTTGAGTGTTTTAATGGTCAATAAACAGACAAATAACAGGTTTTCTCATAGGTCTAAAGAAAGATAAATGTTTATTAAACAACGCCCAAAATATTTGCAGCCTCACCCATTCTCACACTTACACACACATGCACACACAAGAAAAGACAGAGATTAAAATGTAGCATGTATTTAGATCTGATGGTTTTAAAAAGAGTTTTTTATGAAACCTTATTTGTTTCCCCGGGAGGAAAATTTAAAAGCGGCTTGTTTTTTCTTTTCCCTGGTTCACTGATGTCAAACTATGGAAAGTTTCAGCTGGATGGATGCTTTGGTTGCAGACTTCTTTGGTCAAATCTCAGCCACAGTTCAATGGTAAAGATCTTGTTACCATTTCTCAGGTAGGGTGTTTCAAAGGTCACCTTTTGCCTCTGCCTCTAGGTAGTTTAAAGATGGTATTCTGGCAGGGTCTTTCTTGTTGGGATGATCTCCCTCCCTGGTCTCTTCCTTCTGGCTTCTGGATTTCCTGGCTTTCTGCACAGAAACATGTCTCTTATTAAAATTCCTTATCAGAGACTTGGCATCTGTCAGGTTTCTCTTCCATTGTGTTTTCATAAATGGTGTTTGATGATGTGGCCATTGTTAAACAATGGGTTTGGATGTTGCTCATTTCTATGCCATTTTGATAAAATGGTGTTTTTTCACACCAATTATTCTGAGTTTGAGTCTGGAGTCTCCATGTCTACAAAGTTATTGTTAGTTCAGCTGGTTGAAGAGGGGTAGCCATTAACATTGAATGGGTCATTTATATTTCTAATGCTTTCTTCAATACTTGACAAGAAATGGTGATTGATTCAGGGTTCCAGCAGTTACCATGTGCATTCGCAGTACAGGAGAGGTCACCTGACCTCTTACTCCATCTTGTTTTGCAGCAAAAGGTGTCCGTTTTGAGTTCAATTCAGCAGTTCATTTTATAGTTCATAATTTCTTCTTGCATGAGCGTGACATGTTTTGTTCTGTTTCCTCTCTTTCATTTATCCATCTTCCTTATAACTCTGTGGTGTACATATTATACCCTTCATTATAGCTCTATGGTGCTCGCATGCCCCTGCTTCACTCGAAACCCATTGGATCCACTCTGTCTCTTTTCAATCAGCCATTATCTTCCACAGGCTACAGTGCCCTTGGTGGAAATTTTAATTAAAAAAATGGGTGGGTTTAGGTCAGGTGGGAAGTGGGTGTTAAAGTGTTAGAACTCTGAATCCTGACCCCAACCCGCGTCCAACCCACCCACTTCCAGTTTTAAAGGAGGTGGGATGATGGTGGTGAGGGTTTGTGGGGGGAGTGGGTGAGGGAAGCGAGTGGGCAGCCAAGCCGCTCACAGGAGGCAAGTTAGCATTTTAAATATGCCTCATGTTTATTCAGCAATTGAAATTTAACACGTGCCATCCAAGTTTTCCAGGCCTCGGACCAGGAGGTAAGTAACTTGCCACTTAACCTGCTAAATTCAGCATGCATGGCCAAACCCCCTGCTATCGGAACACCTCCACCCTGACATTTCTGACCTTCCCCATGAGGCCACCAACCTCGCCCTGATTCCCCCATCCCAGGCTTCCAACCTTCCCCCCCTCCCACCCACCCGGGCCTCTGACTATCCCCCCTCCACTCCCAGGCCTCTAACCTCCCTACCTGCCCATGCTTCTGTTCTCCCCCCTCCCGAGTCTGATCTCTCCCCAAGGCTTCTGATTTTACCCCAACCCCTCCACCTCTGGCCTCCGATTAACCCCCTTCCCCCACCGATCTCGCCCTGCCAGGCCCCAAGCATCTGATCTCCCTGCAAGGCCTCAAACCTTCTCTCCCCTCAAGACTCCAATCTCGACCCCAAACCCAGGATCGGCATCCTCCTGCCCTGCAACAATGTCCCCCCAACCCCCCCACCCCCCAGGATTGGACTCCCTCTTCTGGTTGAGGCTTGGACTTTTCTGAACCTACAGTCTCCTCCACACTGTTCTCCATCCAACTAGAAGCCAAATGTATCAATCAATTTGTCAGTGACGTCACAAGCACACTGTGGAGTTAAAACTCCACAGCATGCAGGAGAGCCCTGAATTTCGGATTTCCCATGCTTATTGGCCCTACCCCCACCTCCCCTCCCCCGCCACCTCCCGATGGGTCAAGAAAGTTATAATCAATGGGTCAAGATAGCTATAATTCCTCCCCTTGTTCGCCTAGAATTAGATGTGAGCTCCCTCCAATTAACTGTTGAAGCATGCAATTCATAAGTTAACAGCTAACAAGGTTAAGGCCATCTAGCAGTGACTTAAAAGAGTCAATTCATAATATTTCAATGGTATAAAAATGGTTACTTCATCATATTTCAACACTCCCCAAACTGAGGGAGTCGAACTTCTTCCATGTTATCAATATCATCGTTGCCTTAAGAAAGCTGCCACTTCATGTCCTTCTCTACTTTCTTATTTATAACAATACCACAATCTGAGTGACAATTAAAGAGGCAGATAACAAGTGATATTGTAGTTGCTGGCCTGCATTATACACTCTCTTCTACCATGAGTGTTTTTCTACCTGTTCGATTAGTCTCTCAGCTGCCTCATTGTTCTGAAGCATGTATAAGCGTTCTAGGCTATATCTTATACATGTAATATATAACTTCAGCTGTCACATCTGTTGCCAGCTGTTTTGAGGGTATTTTTCACTCGGACGACGCTTTATAGCACCTCACTGCTGTGCAATCTGGGTGAGCTGTGCTTAGTTTCACTTCTGTTTGTAGAACACATGCAAAGTTATGTGGTCATAAGTGGAAGCCTCTGTCGGAACAGTTTTACAAACATTTGGGAGGAAGAATGGAAGAACGATGAGATGGAATATAAACTAAATTTTAATTTTAAATGGGGTGCAAGAACAAAAAGGCCTGAGGTTCACATATACAAATCTTTGAAGGAGGCAGGACAAGTTGACAAGGCTAGTAAAAAAACATACCTTAGCTTTATAAAAAGAACACAAAAACAAGGAAGTTGTGCTTAACATTTATAAAACACTGGTTAGGCGCCAGCTGGAGTATTGGGTCTGACACCACACTTTAGGAAGGCCTTGAAGAGGGTGAAAAGGATGCAGAAGAGATTTACTAGAGGGACTTTAGTTATGTGGAGAGACTAAAGATACTGGGGTTGTTCTTCTTAGAACAGAGCAGGTTAAGGGGAGATTTAATAGAGGTGTTCAAAATTTTGACGGGTCTTGATTGGGTAAAGAAGCAACTACCTCCACTGGTTGAAGGGTCAGGAACCACAGGATACAGATTTAAGATAATTGACAACATTAAAAACGACTTGCACATATATAGCGCCTTTAATGTAGTAAAACATCCCAAGGTGCTTTGCAGGATCATTATCAAGCAAAATTTGACACTGAGACTCATAACGTGATATGAGGACAGATGGCCAAAAGCTTGTCAAAGAGAAAGGTTTTAAGGAGCATTTTAAAGGAGGAGAAAGAGGCAGTAAGGTTTATGGAGGGTATTCCAGAGCTACGGGCACGGCCGCCAATGGTGGATTGGCCAGAATTGGAGGAGTGCAGGTACCTCGGAGGCTTGTAGGGCTGGAGGAGGTAAGGAAGGGCAAGGCTATGGAAGGATTTGAAAACAAGGATGAGAATTTTAAAATCAAGGTATTGCTGAAACAGGAAGAACATAGGTCAGCGAGTACATGGTAATGGGTGAACGGGGATAGTTAAAATACTAGCAGAAGAATTTTGGATAAGCTCATGTTTATAGAAAGTGGCTAATAGGAAGCTTGGAGAGCATTGGGATAGTCAAGTCTCGTGGTGACAAAGGCATGGATTAGGGTTTCAGCAGCAGATGAGCTGAGGCAGGGGTGGAGACATGCAATGTTATGAAGAATCAGAGGGGAGATGAGGTGAATTTTATTTTACACTGAGTGTTATTACAATCTGAAACGCTTTGCCTAAAATGGTGTTGGAAGCAGATCCAATAGTAACTTTCAAAACGAAATTGAATAAATACTTGAAATGGAAAAATTTGCAGGCCTATAAGGAAAAAGTTGGCAAATCATTCGAAAGCTCTTTCAAAGAAATACACATTATGCAGTGTTTAAATTCAGTCCACACTGCGTTTATTCAATATAGACCCTCTCCTGAAAAACACAGAAGTTTGTCTCTCAGGTAAGCAGGGATATCCCATCTATTTGATTTATGGATTAAGTGAGCAGAATGAAAAGCTGTTTCTTTCAGATAATGGGTCTGACTGAGTGATCATTAATACTAACACTCACTGTATCTCACAGTTACGCAGGAGAGTGCAGCGTACTGATGAGCTGGATACAAAAAGGCTTTCTCAAGGTTGGGCTACACATAGTCAAAAATGACTGAAAATAACATGCCAGCTGTATGTTGGGAAATTGAAAGGACCAAAGTGCCTACAGCATAGTCCTTTTGTTCTTCTCTTCAGGCTCACTATGGCAACAGGTATAGTGGTGGCTATTGAATACCAATCAATGATGTTGATTAAAATTGCTGCGTTTCCCTTCAATATAACCCTTCTCCTTCCCACGCTAGGCCTTGGACAGATAATCTAGGCCGACACCAGTGCAACACTGAGGGAGTGCTGCACCGTTGGAGGTGCCGTCTTTCAGCTGAGATGTTAAATTGAGGCCCATTTGCCCTCTCAATGGATATAAAAGGTCCCACGGCACTATGCACAGAAAAGCAAGAGTTCTCTTGGTGTCCTGGGCAACATTTATCCCTTAACCAACGTCACCAGGCAAATGGGTCATTTATCTCATTGCTGTTTGTGGGACTTTGCTGTGCATGGACTGACAACTAAATAACAATAGGGACTGTACTTCAAAAGTAATTTACTGGCTTTGAAGCCTATGGGATAAAAGGCACTATACCAATACAAGTTTGTTCTTTGTTTTATTCTCCTCCAGGTGAACTGTGGAGTCGGGGTGTACTGTGCGACATTGCTGTCCATTGTTTTTCCTGAAGATAACTAGCAACTGCCTCATGTAGATCATAAAAGAAAAATCAAATAATTGTTTGCATTGTAGCTCTGAGTCACATCATCACAAAGTCTGAACGCTCACCATAACTTTCTTTCTAGAGTGATGGTGGGGAATTTTAGCACACATAAACAGGTGGGTTGGATTTGTGTCAGATGTTAAAATTTTTTTAAAATCTGACCCTTGAACCCCCAACCTGCCTCCAACTCGCCCACTTCTGGGTGGGGGTGGGGCGGACAGCCAACCTGCTTCCAGGAAGTGTGTTGGCAATTTAAAATATTTCAATCAGACTGACAGGTCTTTGCAGGTTTTATAGTGATTAGCTGTGTTTCCTCGGACTCAGGAAACTCGGCAGCTGATGTGAGGTGTGGACAGCTCCAGGGAGAATATAAGTGCTTCCGCCCAGACTCCCAAGCTCCTCCCCCATTGGACCTCCATCCTACACAAAGTCCTCCAGGGTCAGGGCTTGGATTCCACCCCCCCGCCCCTGCCAAGATTGACCCCCCCCACCCCGCAAGGATTGAACCCACCCTGGGGTCAGTGGTCACACCTGTCTGGCCCTGTGACCTGCTCCTGACATAACTGGAAACCAAGCCTGTCAATTGGATGGATATCCAGGTGGGGAACCTGAAGGGCCAAAAGATGCATACTATAGAATTACAACTCTACAACCCGCAGTTCCAGGTTTCCTGCCTGAAATTCCGGGCCCTCCACCTAGTTAATCCACTTCTGTTAATATCCAGGCCATGGTGCTACACAGGAACATTAGCCTTTTGCATTCTTCTGTGATGCACCAAAAAAACATAGAATCAGGAAACTGAAATGTGTTTCTCAAGAAAAGTTGGTTTCTTTCCAGATGATGGGATTAACATGTTTTCTGAGGGAAGATATTCGGTTGTTTTTATTCCAGCATAAGGACAAGTCTTCTTCTTCTTCTTCTTTGGCCTCCTTGTCTGGAGAGACAATGGGTAAGCGCCTGGAGGTGGTCAGTGGTTTGTGGAGCAGTGCTTGGAGTGTCTATAAAGGCCAATTCTAGAGTGACAGACTCTTCCACAGGCGCTGCGGATAGAATTGGTTGTCGGGGCTGTTACACAGTTGAGACAAGTAGTGAAACTGAAATTAGCCAAATCTGAAGTCTGTCAAATGTGAATATATGAAGGTCAACATGTAAGTGTGGATTTGCTCCACTTTAGTTTCAGCTTTGGAAGTGTGTCCATCACTTTATGAAAAAATAACTTTGAAAATAAAAAGAACACAATTTACTCAAACTGGCAGGTGGTTCTATCCCTAGGACAAGAAACTAGTAAAGAAAACATTCTTTAAATATTTATTTAACCTTTAAAAAAATCTTTCATTCATTTCTTTCCTCAATAGCTTCTGATTTCTCGGTGATCATTCGTAACTTCATTGAGTGGCAAAATCTGTGGCCAAATCTCACTCTCGCAATCCTCTATTACAGAGTTTAAAATAAATATTCTGACCAATTATAAATTGTACACAGAGCTACTTCTAAATCTAATATTAGCACTGAGTTTAAAAGAATTATTTTGTGGTTTCCTTTGTGCTGTGTATCAATCTCTCCCCAAATTATGGCCTGTGAGCCACAGGTCAAGCCCTGGAAATCCAGTCCATACTGCTCAGCTGTTAACTTTAAGTTTGGCAAGGATCTCAGTACTGCCAGTGCATAATCAATGTACAGAATGTGGCCTGCTACACACTTGTCATTCTGTAACATATACTGGCTGCATACAAGGCCCTGCCACCAGCACAAAATCATGAGGACTCACTCCCTGATTTTTGGACCTGCAGGCTTAGAGAGGATTGTTCTTACAATTGTAATGCAATGGTGGATAAATCCTAAGTTAGGAAATGCAGTGATATTAGGAGATGTATGCAAATGCATATGTGCATATATTAAACTTCATAGGGTAAGCATTCCAACGCGAGATGTGGATATTTATATGAATTTTAAGAAAGCGTTTGTGTCCAATTGGATAAAATATTGGCTTAAGAACAGAAAACAGCGAGTTGTAGTAAACAGTTGTTTTTCAGACTGGAGGATGATAAACAGTGGTGTTCTCCAAGGGTCGGTGCTGGGACCACTGCTCTTTAGCTATACATAAATGACTTGGATCTGGGAGTACAGAGTAGAATTTCAAAATTTGCGGAAGACACCAAACTTGGCAGACAATGAGCATGGTATGAACTGCCTCCAACAGGACAGAGATAGGCTAGCAGAGTGGGCAGACAGGTGGCAGATGGAATTTAATACTGACAAGTGTGAGGTGATGCATTTTGGCAGAAGGAATAGGGAGAGGCAATATATACTTAATGGCATAGTTCTAAAGAGTGTGCAGGAACAGAGGGACCTGAGGGTGCATGTGCATCGATCTTTGAAGGTGGTAGGACATACTGAGAGAGTGGTTGGCAAAGCACATGGGATCTTGGGCTTCATAAATAGAGGCATAAAAAGCGGTGAGGTTATGCTAAACCTTTATAAAGCTCTGGTTAGTGCCCAACTGGAGTACTGCATCCAGTTTTGGGCAGCACACTTTAGGAAGGATGTGAAAGCCCTTGAGAGGGTTCAGAGGAGATTTACCAGAATGGCTCCAGGGATGGGGGATTTTAGTTACAAGGTTAGGCTGGAAAAGCTGGGGTTATTCTTCTTAGAAGAAAGGAGATTGTGGGAATGCTAATAGAAATGTACAAGATTATGACAGGCACAGTAAGTTAGACAAGGAAAAATTGTTCCCATTAGCTAATGGTACAAGGACTAGGAGACACAGATTGATGATTTTGGGCAAGAGATGCAGGTGGAATATGAGGAAGAACTTTTTAAAGCAGCGAGTGGTAATGACCTGGAACTCGCTGCCCACAAGGGTGGTGAAAGCGGAGACAATCAATGACTTCAAAAGGAAATTGGATGGGCACATGAAGGAAATAAACTTGAACTACAGGGATTGAGCAGGGGAGTGGGACTGTCTGGATAGCTCTGTGGAGAGCTGGCATGGACCTGATGGATCAAATGTCTTCTTTCTGTGCTGTATATGACTCTATAATGCTGTGTTGGAGTGCAATCGCACGCAGTTGAACATTTGCATGCAAGAGGATTAGGTACATTTACTGCTTACATATAAGCTTTTAAAGGATGTTTGTATTTTGTTTATTCTTTTCATTCCACTATAATCTCTTAACCGCTTCATCTCAGTTGGCCATGTTTCTGCTGTTTCTGTAGCATTTCCACCAATGTTGCAACTGGAGATAGCTGAAATCCTGTGGAAATGTTTTCACAATAACTTTTGTTTGCCACTGAAGTTTGCTACATAAAGGCAGACAAAGGGTTGAATTTAATGCAGCTATTGAAGGTGAGTATGATGGCATTGGGGGAACAGAGAATTGCACTGGAACCGTCTGCTCGGAAACCCGGCGTCATGACATTGTTTCCAGATTTTGTTAGTGGGGGAGAAAGCACCATGATAGCATTGCTGTCCCAACGCAACAGGAAGCTATTTTAAATTGTTGAAATGCTGATTTAAATGCATTTACATGTAATTCATTCCGATTTAATGATTGGTCCTCGGTTTTGTGAACGGCAGGCGGCACTCGAGTGCCTTTGGGTTCATGACCATTAAAACCTGGTGGCACTGAGGTGAGAGGCCACATTGCCGCATAGGGGGATCTGCAAGGGGGTCTGGGCTCTTGGGAGCTCTGCAAGAGGGTCCAGGGTTTTGGGGACTCTGCAATGGGGGCCCAAGGTCTTGAGGGCTCTGCAAGGGGTGGGTTTGGTGGAGGGGGTGGGTGGACAGTATAGGGTTGACAAATTGCTGTTTGATGTGTTTGGTCGCACACACTGCTGGACCAGAGGATGGGCCATCATCAAGGTTAGGCTCTGACGTCCATCAGCGATTCCACCGAGAGAATTGTCAGAACCTCGGTTGCCAAGGCAGGGTCGTCTCTGCATCGACAGTGTTCTGCAGGCCCACAGAGCACCCAGCATTGATCTCACACACCCTGTATTTTTGGACCCCCATGGTGTGATGCTGCGCCTCCAATGGAGGGAGGGACAACAGGCTGCTGGGCCTGTCCGTGAAGCTCTACAACAACAGCAACTGCAGGCGGCCATGCCACCAGGGCCACAGAGTGTACCGGACTCGACTCAGCTACCTTAAATGTCCGACGCCATTGTCAACAAAGACTACAGCTCTCCAGGGAGGCCGACACCGATTTATGCACTCTGTTGCAGGACGAGTTGTGACTGTTGCGTTGTTGGGTTTGTATTCATAGCATTATAGGTCGTTCTGGAGAAAGTCTTAGTCCCCGGTAAAGGTTAACTAAAAACTATTATTTACAGTTACTATATAAACTCTCCGCAAGCCACCTAAGATAGCATCCTTCATGCTGCTATACCTTCTTCTACTCAAGCCTATCTCATGTGACTGTTATATCATCACTCAGACAGTGGGAGGGGTGTCTCTCACTGTCTTCGGTATTAACCCTTTACATCCTTATACTATATCTCCCTCCTAAGTCTTTATGCAACATTTTTCAAAACATATATGCATTTATGATTTCTCTACTACTCTCTCTCCCCCCACCCCCAAGTCTCTGACTTTACAGATTCAGTCTCATCGGAGGTTTGACAACTCTCCCTGATCTAGTTGTAATCTATCTGGGACGATCAGTAGTTTTCGTAGGAAGTCTGGGTTGCTGACTTGGTTTTTTGTTTCGATAGGTTGTAGTATTCCATTCAGTTTGAGTTTGTTCATCGTCATCTGGATCTTGCAGATGGATTATTGGCTCTTGTTTTTGCGGAATAGGAATGATATTCCTCCGATCCCTCTGTATGTTCCCTTCATTCGTTGCTATAACAAGATCGCTGATAGTCCTCATGTTTATGGATTACTGAACCTTCTCGTTCCAGGTCACATCTCAAAACTTTTTGATCATTGTTTAATCTGGGTAAGCTTCTTGCTCAGAATTTTGTATTGTAATTTCGGGTTTGTGGCCTTCTGTAGGAGTTTTCTCTTTCTCGAACTTTCTTGTAGTCTTGTGTCTTCAATCCTGGCATTAATTGTTGAGGAAATACTGGATGATGTGTTTCTAACTTCCTTCCCATTAGTAATTCTGCTGGTGATACTCTGCACAGTGGTGGCGTTGAACAAAAAACTAGGAGTGAAACAGGAAGAACTTCATTTTATTTGAGTAAAGATTTTATGGTTCTCACACCTCATTCCCCCTCGCCATTGGACTGTGGATACTTTGGTGAGCTCATAAGAAGCTGAAAGCCCATCTTCATGGCAAACTGGGTAAAACATTCATTCGTGAACTGTGGCCCATTGTCTGATAATATTTCATCTGAAATCCCTTGTCTTGAAGATGTCCGTAAGGATTCTGATAGCTACCTTGATGATCATAGAATGTAATCATCTGACTTCTATTTACCTGGAAAAGTAGGCAATGATGATGATATATGACTTCCCACCAAACATGAATAAATCCATGCCTAGCCTTTGCCAAGGTCTAGTTGGAAAATGGGTAGTCAATAGCGGTTCGTGCTGTTCTGACCTCTGTATGATGCATGTCTGACAGTTGTTGATCATGGTCTCGATAGCCTTAGATATCCCAGGCCACCATACTGAAGATTGTTCCCTCGTTCTACACTTAGTTATACCCAAATGGCCTTGGTGTAATTGATCTAAGGTATCAGATCTCATTGAAGTAGGAATAACAATTATGTCATTGTAAACCAATAAGTCGCCAATTATGGTAAAGTATTTCCTATACTCATGGAATGTCTTCATTGTTCTCCCTCCTGGACTTTCTTGTGGCCACCCTTGTGTACAATATTGTCTAATGTGAATGCAGTCTTCGTCATTCTTCTCTGCTTGTCGTATTTCTCACAACTTCTGTGTGTTTGCTAGCCAACTTTGTGCTGTGCATTGTGCACATGACTCTATGTCATGCAAGAAATTTGCATCTTCCTGTGATGGATGATCTATGGCTTCCCTCGATAATGCATTGGCTGACGATTGAAACTTCACTTGGACATATACAGTTTCATATGTGTACCTCATTAATCTGAGACGAAACATTTGTATATGTGGAGGTATTTTTGCTGTTTATTTTTCATCAAATAAGGAAATCAATGGCTTGTGTTCTGTCTCGATTACTACATGTATTCCAATGATGTAGTCTGAAAATTTTTCACACTCCCGTGTGATAGCTAGAGCTTCTTTTTCTATAACTGCATAACGTGTCTCTGTATCTGACAGTGCTCTTGACACATAGAATATGGGTCTAAGGGAACCATCAGGTTGCTCCTGAAAAGGAACAGCCTCCAAGCCATCTGAAGAGACATCTGCTGCTATTGTTGTAGGCAGTGTAGGATTGTAGTGTGCCAACACGTCCAGAGAAATTGGCATCTCTTTAATTTTCTGGAACGCTTGCTCCTGCTGGGCATCCTCACACCATACTTTCTGTTTTCTTAGAATTATCTCAGCGGATCTGTTATTTTGAATCAGGTTATTCTGAACGGTAACCTATTAAAACAAAACCTCTCAAAGGGTGTTATGGATGTAGTCAATAACCTTGAGGTCTTATCCAGAAGTTCATGCCAAAACCCACTATTGGCATTGTGTTTTGTAAACATGGTGCTCTGAGAGAATTTTGATAAACTGTCATGCCCCGTAGACATTGGGTGAATCTGACGTACTACTCCTTTGTTCAGCTGTGATACTTCCACGCATATTGGCAGAGTTCCATTTGGCTTCAGGACAGGAACCATGGCTGAACATTACTCCATTGGTTGTGTTACCAGAGAGATAATATCCATTCTTGTCAGCTCCTCCAATTGCTCTTGGACTTTAGTTAATAAGGGATAAGATCTTCGTGGTGTGAAGATACACATTGGTCTGGCACCTTCCTTCAGAGTGATCTTGTACTCTGTTAGAATTAGAATTAGAATTAGAACATTACAGCGCAGTACAGGCCCTTCGGCCCTCGATGTTGCGCCGACCATCTGACCTACACTATTCCATTTTCATCCATATGTCTATCCAATGACCACTTAAATGCCCTTAAAGTTGGCGAGTCTACTACTGTTGCAGGCAGGGCGTTCCACGCCCCTACTACTCTCTGCGTAAAGAAACTACCTCTGACATCTGTCCTATATCTTTCACCCCTCAACTTAAAGCTATGTCCCCTCGTGTTTGCCATCATCATCCGAGGAAAAAGACTCTCACTATCCACCCTATCTAACCCTCTGATTATCTTGTATGTCTCTATTAAGTCACCTCTCCTCCTCCTTCTCTCTAACGAAAACAACCCCAAGTCCCTCAGCCTTTCCTCGTAAGACCTTCCCTCCATACCAGGCAACATCCTAGTAAATCTCCTCTGCACCCTTTCCAAAGCTTCCACATCCTTCCTATAATGCGGTGACCAGAACTGCACGCAATACTCAAGGTGCGGCCTCACCAGAGTTTTGTACAGCTGCAGCATGACCTTGTGGCTCCGAAACTCGATCCCCCTACTAATAAAAGCTAACACACCATATGCCTTCTTAACAGCCCTATTAACCTGGATAGCAACTTTCAGGGATTTATGTACCTGGACACCAAGATCTCTCTGCTCATCTACACTACCAAGAATCTTCCCATTAGCCCAGTACTCTGCATTGCTGTTACTCCTTCCAAAGTGAATCACCTCACACTTCTCCACATTAAACTCCATTTGCCATCTCTCAGCCCAGCTCTGCAGCCTATCTATGTCCCTCTGTACCCTACAACACCCTTCGACACTATCCACAACTCCACCGACCTTCGTGTCATCCGCAAATTTACTAACCCACCCTTCTACACCCTCATCCAGGTCATTTATAAAAATGACAAACAGCAGTGGCCCCAAAACAGAACCTTGCGGTACACCACTAGTAACTAAACTCCAGGATGAACATTTGCCATCAACCACCACCCTCTGTCTTCTTTCAGCTAGCCAATTTCTGATCCAAAGCTCTAAATCACCTTCAACCCCATACTTCCGTATTTTCTGCAATAGCCTACCGTGGGGAACCTTATCAAACGCCTTACTGAAATCCATATACACCACATCCACAGCTTTACCCTCATCCACCTGTTTGGTCACCTTCTCGAAAAACACAATAAGGTTTGTGAGGCACGACCTACCTTTCACAAAACCGTGCTGACTATCGCAAATGAACTTATTCTTTTCAAGATGATTATAAATCCTATCTCTTATAACCTTTTCCAACATTTTACCCACAACCGAAGTAAGGCTCACAGGTCTATAATTACCAGGGCTGTCTCTACTCCCCTTCTTGAACAAGGGGACAACATTTGCTATCCTCCAGTCTTCCGGCACTTCTCCTGTCGACAATGACGACATAAAGATCAACAACAACGGCTCTGTATCTCAGTAGGCTGTATCTCAGTAATCTCCTCGACAACATTTTCTTTCTCTACTGTAAATACTGACGAAAAATATTCATTTAGCCCTGTGGACAGCTTCGGGAATTCTGTTTGAAAGGAATTGTTTACCTTTGTTTGCTTGACTTTGGCGAACTTTTTAAATCAACTGCGGTTCCAAGCATGCATTCCTGCTCAGTAAAAAAATGTTTTGATTGTGTAAGACATATAAGGTTGTCTGCCTCTATGCTGAAGAGATACTTGGAGTTTTCCTTTTCCTTGCAGTTGGGTCCTGCCTGGACCATGCAACTGTAAATCTGTCGGTTTCAGGTAATGTCTCTTCTGGTCAGACAATACCGTGATGCTAGCCCCTGTGTCAAGCTTAAAATTCATGAGGTGTCCATTCATGTGATGTGTGCTGTCCATAAATCTTGGCTTGAATTACTGATTTCTCCCAAGAACTCTCCTGGTTCTTTCTTTTGTGGATATTTCTGTATTTGATTCACTGCTCTTTGCTTGATGGTCTTCTGCTTTGTACCTTTAGGCGCAGAAATTTTGCTGTGGAGCATCTTCCCATATTGTCCAGTTTTTCCACACTTAAAACACTCAGCTTTACTTGCTGGGCACTGCCCTTATCTGTGGGTCTTCTTGGCTGCACAATGTTGGCAAGGTTTTGTTATGTCACGCACCTTCTCACCTGTGTGTTTTTACTGTTCGTCAAAGTGTTTCCCTGGCTTTGGCTTAACTAGTTGGATGGGCATTGGACTCCTTCTCATCCACAGCTTGTCTTCAGCTCATAGGATTTCCCTATTCTATTTGCAAACTTCAGCCTGTCTTACAATTTGAATGGCCTTTTCCAGTGTAAGATCTTCCTTGCATTGCAACAGGTTTGTCAAGGATTCATCAGCTATGCCAATGACTATCCTGTCACTGATTTGTTCTGCCTTTAATTTGCCATATTTGCAACCTACTACCAATCTATAAAGGTCGTTAATATAAGAGTCTACAGATTGGCCAATCATCTGCACTTGCTTATTAAATTTATCTCTTTCCAAGATTTTATTGGTACGAAGATTAAAATATTTAACAAAGTCTTGGTGTATCTCTTCGAATTTGTCGGTAGCCTCATTGATCCCTTGTTAGACAATTACATTGTCCGCTACCACTCCTACTGATTACAGGAGAGTATTCACTTGCTCCACATCAGATCTGATATGGAGTTGAGAAGCAATTCTGAAACTTAAGAACCTTTTCTCCATACCAGCCAATGTTGGACCTGATTAGGACCTTCTTGATTCTGGAAACTCTCAATTTTGGATCTGTCTTGCTTCCTTTTGTTTGCAAAGCTTTGCTAGGGTGTTCCCCTTTAAATTTAAAATTTTCAGGCTTGGCTTGAGGTGCTCACATTCTATTCGGGGCTTTCTTGCGCTTCCCGACCTTTCCCGCACTTTCCAACAATTACCGCGCTTTTATTTTCCTTGGCGAGGCTGAGCAATAGCTGACAACTGTACTCGGCTCCCTCGTTGCCAATTTGACCGAGATTGTGTTCTGCACCTGATTTTCTTTCCAGTGCACCGTTTAAATAAATAGCAAGTTTCACTGTCTCACCGATCCTGGATTGCGCTGGGCATGAAGACGTAGACCCGACCACTGGATATGCTGGAAGTACCGATGCAAAACCCCACACTGCTGTGTTGTGGTCTGAGAGGCTGCAGAACTCTTCACAGCCTCTTCTGCCAGTAAGTAGTTTTCTTACTGTACCAGGCTAGTATTTATCTTTAAATTTCTCTGTTCCCTGGTGTTTCTTCTAAAGGTAAGAAGGTCTTCAAATTCTCCTGGTGCCTTTCACCATTTCCACCATGTTGCATTGTTGGGTTTGTATTAGTAGCATTTTGGGGCATTGTAGAGAAAGTCTTAGACTCCGGTATATGTTAACAAACAACTCTATTATTTACTGTTACTATATACACTCTCCACAAGCCACCTAAGCTAGCATCCTTCCTGCTGCTATACCTTCTTCTCAAGCCTATCTCATGTTACCTCATTGGTCGTACAGTGGGAGCGGTCTCTCTCACAGTCTTCGGTATTAAGCCTTTACGTCCTTATACTAGACTTACCTTTGGGATTTGCGGTCACCCTATGCCAGTAGCCCTGAAGATCACCATTGCACTAAACTGCTACACATCTGGATATTTCCAGGGATCCACCAGGGACATGTGTGGGGTCTCCCAGGCAGCAGTCAACCACCACACCAAGGAGGTGACCAATGTCCTGTTCAAGAGGACCGGTGACTATGTGCGCTACCGGACCGACACTGACAGTCAGGCTGAGAGGCCCATCGGATTTGGGACCATCGCTGTAAGGTGTGATAGATTGCATGCATGTGGTCATCAAGGCTCCATCAGACCAGCCAGCCACCTTCACCAACAGGAAGGGCTTCCATTCAATTAACATTTCACTGGTCCGTGACCACTGAAAGTGTTTCCTGCAGGTATGTGCCCACTTCTGAGGAAGCAGCCATGATGCCTACATACTTCACCAGTCCCAGGTGCCTCGACTTTTCAGGTCCCCTGCTTGTCTTCAGGGATGGATTCTTGGGGGCAAGGGCGACCCAATGAAGATATGGCTACTGATGGCTGTGAGACACCTTTGCAATCCAGCAGAGGAGAGGTACAACATTTGCCACAACTCCACCCAAGCGATCATCGAGCAAGTCATTGGGCTGCTGAAGATGAGATTCCAGTGCCTCGATCAATCCGATTGAGCTCTGCAATATGCCTCAGCAAGCGTCTCATATATTGTGGTGGTCTGCTGTGCTCTGCACAATCTAGCAATGCAGAGGGGGGAGGCCTTACATGACCATGAGATGCCTGAATGACACTCATCTACCAACGAGGAGGATGTAGAGGAGGGAGAGGGGCAAGCAGCACTGGATGGTGAAGAGCCTGCGCAGGAGCCCAGATGGGTTGAGTGGCATGTAAAGGAGGCAAGAGACAACCTCATAATGACCCTTTTCCAGCCACCCTGATGTCCATTCACAGAGAGGCAAATAAAGTCTCAAGTTAATGCATGAACTCTGTTGCCTCCTTTCCATTTGTTATCCCTGTCTTCTGACTGGCTGCAGTGCACGATACCCTTGCTACAGTGCTCTACCAGATCGAACAAGGCACTGGAATCACATCTTCAGTAGCCCAGTGGCCTGCTTGATGGGCGCTCGTGTGGAACCATGGGAGACCATATGTTAAGGAGGGCTGTGCTCACATTGGCATGTGCTCGCATTGACACTGTTCTACATGGGGTAGGGGGAAGTCAGCAACTCCCAATTAAGGCCTTTCATATTAAGGCACATGTGTTTCAGACAATGATGGATAGTGATTTGGACAAAAGTAATTTTAATTAATTACTACAGAACACTTCAGACCCCAAGTGTGACTAGGTGGTCTTTTTAATACGTTTGTAAGTGCTCCTACATGGTGTGATCCCTGCGAAGGCAGCTGGGCTGGAGGTAGGCTGCTGATCAGGCTGCGCCTTGGCCTCGGATAACTTTGGCGGGTGTCCTCTGGCTGCCGGAGGTCTGGAGGGCCCTGGCCGCCTGAGGGATTTCCTGCACTGGTGCAGGACTCTCCTCAGGCATCGCGGTTGCTGGAGACGATCTCACTGGCGGAAGGGGTGAAGAGCCAGTGTCCACACTCAGACTGTCCTGAGGGGAGCCCCCCGATGTGGAGGGCAGCCTCTCCTCCTCCCTTTGAAGGCTCAGTTGAACCTCTCTGCTAACACAGCTTCGTTGCCTCAGCTTCGTTGAGCACATGGCCAAGGTGATGGTGTATAGGTCTACGCGCATCAGTGAGATCTGGCTCTCCGTGAGGGTCGCCAACCTCTCAATGGAGGAAGCCATGCACTCACATGCCTGAGACATGGCAGCACTCATGGAATGGATGGACTCCTCCATCTTCCGCTCATGTTGCCTTACCTTTCTCTGCAACTCCAGCATGTTCTGTCTGCTGACACCAGAGGCTCATCATCAGCCTGGGGCTCAGCATGGGCCTGGCCACCCACAGTCCCCTGACTGTCAGAGGTCTCAGCTGTCTCAGCCTCAGCCAGCTGCTCGGGCACATGTGTGGTGGGTTAGGCTGTGCAGATCTCGTCGTGCCAACCATGTGTAATGTGTTTCTCCAACATTATTGAGTATGCCAATGGGAGCCAATCCTGATTGTCTTGTGCAGGGACTCCAGTCTCCTCGTCTGAAATTGCACAGCCTCCCTGGGTGCCTGTCAGCTTCAAGGTCTCTTCCTCAACAGAGGTGAAAGGTCGCAGATAAGGAACTCTTCCACCAGTCTGGGCCGTCTCCCTCCTAGTGAGTGCTCTCTTGTCCTGCACGGGAAAGGATGTAGATAGTACAGACTGGCAGAGAGATCAACATGACAGTTCTGCTAGTGTCAACCCCTCGGCCCTTACTGGGGTATCTGATATCTCGCATGCTGACACACTGCTGACACACATGCTGGCAGGGAAGTTAATGGGGGTGAGCTATGAAGGAAGGTGGCCTGTGGCTGAGATGCAGCCATACATCTGTCAGGATGAGGTACTAACCTCGCCCCTCTGCTATCGCCAGGGTAGTGCCTCCCTCCCCATGTCACGAACCCGCCTGCGTAATCACATGCAATCCCCAAAAAAGAGAGTGGTATGGAACACTCACCATGGCCAAACGCAGGAGTTCGTTTACCCTCTTCCGCTGGACTTCTGGGTGACCCCAGAGCTGCTGACCTCTTCTGCAATCTCCACACAGGCTTGCTTGGTCAGGCGGGAGGACCTCTTCTTGCCATCACTGGGGAAGAGAACCTCCTGCCTTTCCCTTGCAGCCTGGAGGAGAATCTGCAGGGAGGCATCACTGAACAGTGGGGCCGCCCGGTGTCTGGCCTCGGGCTTCCTGCTGTTCTCCTCGGTGGGTTGGGGGTTCCATAAATGAGCTCAGCAATATTTTCAGCAGTACAATGAAAGCTGTCAGTGACCCTAAGGCAGGGCTGAATGCAGCAGGGCTGGCAGGCCTTTAAATATGACACCAGAACCTGCTCCGCAGTCATCTAATACCATAATCACTGACACACCTCCCGCCCCCGCCGTGTGATTGGGAGCGGGGGGGGGTGGTGCGGGAGGTGGTGGTGCACCATCCCATCCAGTAATTACAACAGCTGCCCGCTGTGTGATCGCGATGGGCCGGTCGTATTCAAGAATGGCACCCATTTCCAGGTCCACCGCTGGGAACAGCAGCGAGCTCACAAATTTCAGCCGCAAAAATCACAGTTGTTAAATAATCTGCCTCTTGATTCCTTTTATGCTGCCTGCCTGGCGAGAGGTATAAAATACAAAGTTTTGAATAAAATCATTACAAATTATAACACAGCTGGTCCACCTTGAGAGCCCATGTCTGGGCCTGTCCAAGCCTTGCACACCTAAATTTCACCTGAACATCGAGCAGCAGGCACATGTCCAACACAGGCTCAACCCTGGCACGGCCTTGTGCTTGGTAATGGGGCAGGAAAGCCAGCCAGGGAGAGGTCTGCAACAATACCAGTGGCTAGCACAGTCAGCTCTTGGAGAGCAACAGTCAGAAAGTCTCTGAGACTGTGAGGAGAGAATTGGAGAAGTTGAGTCTGGAGGTATCAAAGGCATGGCGAAGGATTTCCGTGGCAGTGGGGATGACGTGATGGCAGAGGTGGGTGTTCAAGGTTTCGGGGGGATGTGGGGCTTGAATCGATTTGTAAGGCAAGCTCCAACCATTTCTTCAAGCTGCCTGTGTGAGGTCAAACATATGGCGGTATGATTGTCAATTATTTCTGGTTAAAAGCTGTAGCAGCATAATGGGCTTTTTTGGTGGAAACTGGCAATCTGAGTTATTATTATTGCCTTCAAAGCAAAAAATAACAAAACAGCTTGCTGACAATGAGAATGCACAAATGAAGGAACTGATTGCAAATTTTTCACTGTTAAAGATTGATAAATCATAAGGCTGTAAATGCAGTGAATGAAAGAAATTTGCATTGTAATGATGCTGAGTATTCAATATCTTTCAGTTGTTTAAATCACTTGTTAGCACTGTGTACAGAATGGAAGAATCTTTCCCCTCTGAAATTTGTAACTCCGTGAGAAATCAATAAAAGAAACCATGGTGGTTTGGAAATGCAACAGTGAGTAAATTCACTGTTGAGATGAACTCACCAATAAAATACACTGAAATGGAAAAACCCATGTAGAAATTCAAGTCAAGATACTAATGACATCAAGGGATACGGAGATAGCGCAGGAAAGTGGCATTGAGGCTTGACGGGCTGAATGGCCTACTGCTGCTCTTATGTTCCTATGTTCAACAAATACTCGGGGCTGTACTCCCAACTCCCGCAGGCAATCAAGTAACCATGATGCATCATTAGACATACTTAAACTAAACCATTCCCTATCCCCACATGTCTCAATGTTCTTAGAAACACAGACCAAACTGATCTGGGTACACCCACTTCCATCCACTGGGCCTAACTTAAAGGTGGAAGTGATTGTATCCAGACCAGTTTGGTTCCTGTCCACCTCCACTGATGTGTACTGTTCTGGGCAGTACACCACGGGGCAAACATCCCTGGTTGTGGAGTGAGTACAAAGAAAGGCAAGTGACTTGATAAATGGGATTGGGAACTGAGTTACTGAGTTGTGAGGGAAGATTAAAGGAAGTAGAAATGTTGACATTGGAAAAAAGGTGCTATGGCAAACCAGACTGAATAATTTAAAATCATCAAGGGAATGGATAAACTGGATCCCACATTGACCAAGATGAATACAAATTCAGAGTGATAAACATATGGAATAGCCCGTAGAAGCAGTGGAACTGGAGGATGTTGTAGACTTTAGGAGACTAACAGATATTTCTTCACATTAAAACAACCCTATTTTTTGATCTAACCACCCAACCTGCCCAGATCATTGGCAATTGATCTACTATTTCTCACCTTACAATTCCTCTTAGTTTTGTAGCAGTGACAAACTTGAAGAACTTTGCTGTTGTCCCTTCCCCTAACTCATTAACATAAATTGGAAACAAAGATAGCTTCAGAACCCATCCCTGCTGTAGCCCACTCCTCACCTCCCCGTGGATGCTTCTCCCTTAATAATTACTCTTTGGATCCCCTGACTCAATCAGTTAGCTATTCACCTCAAAAGCTTCACTCTAATGAACTGGAGCTGGAGCTGGATGAACTTCGGATCATTCGGGAGGCGGAGGGGATTATTGACAGGAGTTATAGGGAGGCAGTCACACCTCAGGTAAAAGAAGTAGGTAGATGGGTTACTGTCAGGGGAAGGAAAGGGAACCAGCAGGCAGTGCAGGGATCCCCTGTGGCCGTTTCCCTCAACAACAGGTATACCGTTTTGGATACTGTTGGGGGGGACGACTTACCAGGGGTAAGCAATGGGGTGCAGGTCTCTGGCACAGAGTCTGTCCCTGTTGCTCAGAAGGGAAAGGGGAAGAGGAGCAGAGCATTAGTCATTGGGGACTCCATAGTTAGGGGAACAGATAGGAGGTTCTGTGGGAACGAGAGAGACTCACGGTTGGTGTGTTGCCTCCCAGGTGCCAGGGTACGTGATGTCTCCGATCGTGTTTTTGGGATCCTTAAGGGGGAGGGGGAGCACCCCCAAGTCGTGGTCCACATAGGCACCAATGACATAGGTAGGAAGAGAGATGGGGATTTAAGGCAGAAATTCAGGGAGCTAGGGTGGAAGCTTAGAGTGAGAACAACCAGAGTTGTTATCTCTGGGTTGTTGCCTGTGCCACGTGCTAGCGAAGAGAGGAATAGGGAGAGAGAGGAGTTGAACACGTGGCTGCAGGGATGGTGTAGGAGGGAGGGTTTTGGTTTCCTGGATAATTGGGGCTCTTTCTGGGGTAGGTGGGACCTCTACAAACAGGATGGTCTTCACCTGAACCAGAGGGGTACCAATATCCTGGGGGGGAGATTTGTTAGTGCTCTTCGGGGGGGTTTAAACTAAATCAGCAGGGGAATGGGAACCTAAATTGTAGTTCCAGTGTACAGGCTGTTGAGAGTAGTGAGGTAGGGGATAAGGTTACAGGGACGCAAGAGGGCACTGGCAAGCAAGAACTTGGTTTAAAGTGTGTCTACTTCAACGCCAGGAGCATCCGGAATAAGGTGGGTGAGCTTGCAGCATGGGTTGGTACCTGGGATCCTGATGTTGTGGCCATTTCAGAGACATGGGTAGAGCAGGGGCAGGAATGGATGTTGCAGGTTCCGGGATTTAGAACAGAGAAGAGGGTAAAAGAGGGGGGGGTGTGGCATTGTTAATCAAGGAAAGTATTACAGCGGCAGAAAGGACGTTTGAGGACTCGTCGACTGAGGTAGTATGGGCCGAGGTTAGAAACAGGAGAGGAGAGGTCACCCTGTTGGGAGTTTTCTATAGACCTCCGAATAGTTCCAGAGATGTAGAGGAAAGGATAGCGAAGATGATTCTCGACAGGAGCGAGAGTAACAGGGTAGTGGTTATGGGGGACTTTAACTTTCCAAATATTGACTGGAAATACTATAGTTCGAGTACTTTAGATGGGTCTGTTTTTGTCCAGTGTGTGCAGGAGGGTTTTCTGACACAGTATGTAGACAGGCCAACCAGGGGCGATGCCACATTGGATTTGGTACTGGGTAATGAACCCGGCCAGGTGTTCGATTTAGATGTAGGTGAGCACTTTGGCGATAGTGATCACAATTCGGTTAGGTTTACCTTAGCGATGGGCAGGGACAGGTATATACCGCAGGGCAAGAATTATAGCTGGGGGAAAGGAAATTATGACGCGATTAGGCAAGATTTAGGATGTGTAGGATGGGGAAGGAAACTGCAGGGGATGGGCACAAACGAAATGTGGAGCTTATTCAAGGAGCAGCTAATGCGTGTCCTTGATAAGTATGTACCTGTCAGGCAGGGAGGAAGTTGTCGAGCGAGGGAGCCGTGGTTTACTCAAGAAGTTGAAGCACTTGTCAAGAGGAAGAGGGCGGCTTATGTTAGGATGAGACGTGAAGGCTCAGTTAGGGCGCTTGAGAGTTACAAGCTAGCCAGGAAGGATCTAAAGGGAGGGCTAAGAAGAGCAAGGAGAGGACACGAGAAGTCATTGGCGGATAGGATCAAAGAAAACCCTAAGGCTTTCTATAGGTATATCAGGAATAAACGAATGATAAGAGTTAGAACAGGGCCAATCAAGGATAGTAGTGGGAAGTTGTGTGCGGAATCAGAGGAGATAGGGGAAGCGTTAAATGAATATTTTTCGTCAGTATTTACAGTAGAAAAAGAAAATGTTGCCGAGGAGATTACTGAGATACAGCCTACTAGGCTAGATGGGATTGAGATTCACAAGGAGGAGGTGTTAGCAATTTTGGAAAGAGTGAAAATAGATAAGTCCCCTGGGCCAGATGGGATTTATCCTAGGATTCTCTGGGAAGCCAGGGAGGAGATTGCAGAGCCGTTGTTGTTGATCTTTATGTCGTCATTGTCGACAAGAGTAGTGCCGGAGGACTGGAGGATAGCAAATGTTGTCCCCTTGTTCAAGAAGGGGAGTAGAGACAGCCCTGGTAATTATAGACCTGTGAGCCTTACTTCGGTTGTGGGTAAAATGTTGGAAAAGGTTATAAGAGACAGGATTTATGATCATCTTGAAAAGAATAAGTTCATTTGCGATAGTCAGCACGGTTTTGTGAAAGGTAGGTCGTGCCTCACAAACCTTATTGAGTTTTTCGAGAAGGTGACCCAACAGGTGGATGAGGGTAAAGCCGTGGATGTGGTGTATATGGATTTCAGTAAGGCGTTTGATAAGGTTCCCCACGGTAGGCTATTGCAGAAAATATGGAAGTATGGGGTTGAAGGTGATTTAGAGCTTTGGATCAGAAATTGGCTAGCTGAAAGAAGACAGAGGGTGGTGGTTGATGGCAAATGTTCATCCTGGAGTTTAGTTACTAGTGGTGTACCGCAAGGTTCTGTTTTGGGGCCACTGCTGTTTGTCATTTTTATAAACGACCTGGATGAGGGTGTAGAAGGGTGGGTTAGTAAATTTGCGGATGACACGAAGGTCGGTGGAGTTGTGGATAGTGTCGAAGGGTGTTGTAGGGTACAGAGGGACATAGATAGGCTGCAGAGCTGGGCTGAGAGATGGCAAATGGAGTTTAATGTGGAGAAGTGTGAGGTGATTCACTTTGGAAGGAGTAACAGCAATGCAGAGTACTGGGCTAATGGGAAGATTCTTGGTAGTGTAGATGAGCAGAGAGATCTTGGTATCCAGGTACATCAATCCCTGAAAGTTGCTACCCAGGTTAATAGGGCTGTTAAGAAGGCATATGGTGTGTTAGCTTTTATTAGTAGGGGGATCGAGTTTCGGAGCCACGAGGTCATGATGCAGCTGTACAAAACTCTGGTGAGGCCGCACCTTGAGTATTGCGTGCAGTTCTGGTCACCGCATTATAGGAAGGATGTGGAAGCTTTGGAAAGGGTGCAGAGGAGATTTACTAAGATGTTGCCTGGTATGGAAGGAAGGTCTTACGAGGAAAGGCTGAGGGACTTGGGGTTGTTTTCGTTAGAGAGAAGGAGGAGGAGAGGTGACTTAATAGAGACATACAAGATAATCAGAGGGTTAGATAGGGTGGATAGTGAGAGTCTTTTTCCTCGGATGAGGATGGCAAACACGAGGGGACATAGCTTTAAGTTGAGGGGTGAAAGATATAGGACAGATGTCAGAGGTAGTTTCTTTACGCAGAGAGTAGTAGGGGCGTGGAACGCCCTGCCTGCAACAGTAGTAGACTTGCTAACTTTAAGGGCATTTAAGTGGTCATTGGATAGACATATGGATGTAAATGGAATAGTGTAGGTCAGATGATCGGCGCAACATCGAGGGCCGAAGGGCCTGTACTGCGCTGTAATATTCTAATTCTAATTCTAATTCTAATTCTAATCCCTCTGGGTATATGCCACTCAAAAGAAACCTTTCTGAAACTCAGCAAGTGAAGATAGCAAGAATGAAGGGCTCCCAAGCTCACTGGCTTCCCCTTTGTTTTGTACACCATACAAAGTGATTTATTTAGTTTCCTCCCCAGCATTAAAGTCTACCCATTTAAAGTAGGTGTTAAAGGTCTGTAAGGCTCCTGTCGGGTCCACTGTCAGGAGGGGAGCTCTTCCAGCTTCTCTGTCAATTGCCTAGCTCATTTTAGGTGGAGAAGTAAGAGAAAAAGGAAGGAAAAGGAAATAAATACAGACATTTCTTCTATTTGTTTCTCTCTGACTCCTCCCATGTGCCTCGACCATGTAATAAGCTGGAGATCTTTGCTGGTGACACTCTGGAATTTGCTTTCAGGTTATATTTACACTGTATATAGTGACAAAGGACAAATAACCCTGAGCTTGTTGTGGGTGTGGAGATGTTTATACTGCAGTCAGGGATTTAACAGTTTAAGGTAATAATCCCCAGATACCTGGGGTTTCACCTTGAGCTCTCAATGTGATGTTGAGTCCAATTGTTCATCTGACTCCATGTTTACATATCAACTTTAATAAGCAACCTAAACAATAGCAAACTGTCTTTACAAAGCTCCCATAAGCATGCTTCAACTGCTCAGCAATCTTTTATGAGGAGGTAAAACGCTGCAGAACCTTTTACTTGGATGAATGGCCTGTGTCAATGAGGTCCACCATGCCCGTAGCACAGCACTTCTTTCAAGCTCCAAAAAAAGCTGTCATAAAGTCAGATGTGTGAAGTTGTTCATTCAATTTTTTGACTCACCTGCTAGAACAATCTGCACACATGGCGATCCTACCAAGAGTTCAGAATTCTGTGCCCTCTGCACTAGTATCTCCCCTGGTTAATATGGTATCGTAACAGCAGTGGGGCCTTGCTACCTAGGCTTTCGCATAAAGAATGTCCCTTTTGGTGAGGCACCTACCTCAAAAACAGCAAAGGAATGATGTGAAGGGCATCATAATCAATCCTGATCCTGTCCTCACCTTCATTTGTGCATTTTTTTAGCAGGATGACCAGATGCTGATCAGGAATGGGAACTCTGGCCAATTCATTTCACTCCCAAGCTTTAGAGCACGGATGGTATTCGTAGCACCCTTACTGCTGTCTATGTTTAGATGAACAAGCTCAGTACAAATCTCGCAGCAAAGCTGGAATCTTGAGTCCCAGCATTAAGCCCTGTGAAGACATCAAGTCCAGCGCTTAGGATTATGCCAACTAATGCACATCCTTATGAACTACTGAGCCCTGCATTTTCTTTAAAGAGCAACTATAAGTCTTGATTTTAATTGCCAGCGGGAATCGGCCATGCAGGGGTGTGGTGAGTGCTGAACCCCCATGACCTCAGCAATGTGGGCCCGGGTGATTTTAACTCCCAGGCCTCAGCTGCTGGTCAGCTGCTCACTCATAATGGCAGAAAACAGAAGCTGCCTAGAGAGGGCAGAAGCGAATTTTCAGCAGCAGGAAGCTGGCACCAAAGGATAAGTTGCCGGTAACAAAGTACTTCCTGGGGAGAGGGTGGGAGGGTGACCAGGTCAGGGGAGGACTAAACTTTCCTTGTGAGGCTGCTGGCAGGATTTCCTGGCAGGAAATTCACAACAGCTTCCTCTGTCACACCATCATTTAAAATTACAGTCAGGGCCTGGTGACACCATTGGACCTCCATCTGCACATTTAAAGAAGGACCACAACAGCTGCAAGCACATGGCCCTGCTACCCGCTCAGCAGAGCAGGTTAAAGTTCAAGACAGCGGGATCGCTGTAGGATGTCAGTGGGTAAGACCCGGTGAAGTTTAACTGCCCGCCCATCTGGTTTCACCCCTAGTTGGTAGAGTTAAATTCACCTCTTTTGTATTTGTTACAGCTGAACATCCTTGTTTGTAGTTGGACACAATCTGGGAAGCAATCTCTGACTGAAACCTGACAGCATTGCCATAATGTGTTCAGAAATCTCATGGTGATATGAGTTAGATGGTGCGGCAGCTGAGACTGCTTTCAAAAATTATATTAAGTCCTTAGAACATGCTGCCATATCTAGGATTATCATTCACTTGCAAGCCAATCAGAGTGCAATTTGTTTTTCAAATAGGTTACATTCCAATGCCAAATTAATGAAGCTTTAAAGCTGATTTTAAGACTGTCAGACTGTTAAGACTATTTCATCTTAAAGCTTTAGTTTCAGAATATTTTTTAAGCTTCTTTTCGACCTCTGATGATTTGCAAGATCTCTTTCATGCTTTCTTTTCCAGGATAGGTCTGAGTTGTGCTTAACTGAGACTGCATGGGTGAAATATTCATCTACTTGCCAACTCTCACAGATATTTTTCGAAACAGTCCCAATTCTCACATTATTGTCCCAAATTCTGAATATGCCCCCAATCTTTTGAAAGATTTTCTCTGTTTCTGAATACAGCCGCAACTCCCACGAGAAGCAGCTCTCCAACTCACTCACCCTGCAGCAGCTCATTGTTGACAGTATTATTCTCCTGCCCGCTCCTTTCTCTGTCACACCCATCAGCTCTCCTAACAGGCTCTCCCTGTAGTGATGTTGCCCAATCATGCTCTCCTCTTACACTTGATCTTTTCTCATCTCCTCTCTGCTTTCTGACAGTGCACTGACAGTAGCTGGTCTCCTGCTTCTTATACCGAACACAGGCTGATTTCCCCCTTTTCCCAACCAGCCCTGATCTTACCCTTACCTCCATTCTATTTTGTTTCCATTCTCTGCATTCCTCCCTCTGCATTGCACTTTATTTGCCCTTCGCACAACAAGCACAGCTTTTACCTCCATCACTGCCCCACTCACTCTCCTCTGAACCTTCACCTGGCCTCCCTGCTATAGTCCAGCCTAGCATTCTCTTCCTTTCCCCCTGAAGAATATTTTGGGTCAGCAAACACTGTCAACTGTTACACTAACTGGAAAATATCCAGTGATTTTGCATAGCAACTGTTTTATTTACGTTTAGATTATCAAAAGGAAAATACAGTGCAATCTTTTTATCTCAATGCTCATTTAACTAACATCAAACATGAACAACAGCCTTTCACTACAAAGTGAGAAATATTCGGATAGCAATCGCTCATGAATACAATGAATTGCTCACTTTTCTTAGTCTGATACTGTAGGCTTTGTGGAGCTGTTGATTTAATTCCCGCTTTACAGAAACCTGCTGACATTGCCTCTGCACAAGATGATAAAAGATGGAAAACTATAAAGTTGCACAATTGTGCTGGATTTCAGTGATTATATTGTCAGGCAAGCCACCCACCACACCCCCACCCTCCACCTGCCAAGACTGAGGCACGCATGATTTCACCACATGAACATTAAAACTTAAAATTGCAAGCCCCTGACTGGAAAGATACTTGTATAGTAACAGATAGTGTGGGAACAAAGGGACCCAGTCTTTTGCTTCCCCAATACACAGAAGAAGTGGTCAGACCAGTTTTAGTCACATGACTGTTGAAGTTTTTTGAATTTGAGTTTCCAACTGAATTTTGAACTCAGAAAGCACTTTTCTCCTAGACTGAGAAGACCTCTCTCCTGTCTGCTCTCATCTCACTTTCACCAGCTTAGGAAACTATTGAAGACATATGAACCGCAAGAGAGAAAAGTCTCCGACAGTGAACAAGGTTTAGGAAGAATACTGAGCCCCAATGAAAAGTAAGAGCTGTCTACAATCAAGGACTCTACAGTGAGCTGTAAACACAGAAACAGTAACAAGAAACCCCCTTTAGAGACTGCCTCAAACCTTTCCATCTTATTTTTCTTCTGCTCTTTTCTGTCCCTATTTGCATGTGTGTATCGCGCTTGCATGCTCGTGTCGCCGCGTCGTATATCCGTAGACATTAACCATATTAGAGTTTGAGTTTAAGGTTTAATAAATTTCACTTTTCTCCTTTAAACCGAAGAAAACCTGTTTGTGCTGGTTTCTTTGCCTTATAATTGGAAAGCTGTGAACACGGATTCACAAAAGGGGACCTCAAAACAGTGTGTTTAAAATTAAACCCTGTTATAATAAGACCGGGTGAAGACAGTAACAGACCCCTAGACACCTTTCTCACCTGGTCGTAACAATATAAACCAAAAAAAATCTTTCAGTGAAACTCAATGAACCATGACTGTGATTGAGAGAACATGGATATAAAGTTCGTACACGTACATAATCCTAACTAGTGGAAATCAGGCAGGCACCACCAGCTCCTGTTAAGATGAACAAAACCCTTCTGTGGTCCAATCTTTCCCCCATTACCCACCACAACAAAGAATTAGCAGGGAAGCAGAGCTCCAAAATAGTGGGTCTTCAGTAAGCCAAACATACAACATTCAAAAAGGGACATCACCAAAGATATTTTCATGTTTTTAAATGAGAAATGAGACCATACTTTTAAAAAAGCTATTCCCAAGGCCTTTCATTCTCCTCTAATAAAGAAAATATCCTTCTTCAATCTAGGTACATCTATGCTTTTTTCATTAACTATTCTAATTGCTTGTAATACATTTATATAAAGAAAGACTTGCATTTCTATAGCACCTTTCACAACCTCAGGATGTCCCAATGAATTATTTTGAAGTGTAGTTGTTGTAATGTAGGAAATGCAGCAACCCTTTTGCACACAGCAAGCTCCCACAAACAGCAATGTTAATTGAGTGATAAATATTGGCCAGGACACGGGGGATAACTCCCCTGCTTTTCTTCGAAATAGTGCCACAGGATCTTTTGTGTTCACCTGAGAGAGTAGACGGAGCCTCAGTTTAATATCTCATCCAAAAGGCAGCACCTCCAGAAGTGCAGCGTTCCCTTAGTACTGCCCAGGAGTGTCAACCTAAGCTTTTGTGTTCAAGTCTCTGGAGTGAGACTATGAATCCACAACCGTCTGACTCAGAGCTGAGAGTGCTGCCAATTGAGCCACACGTTTAAGATATTGGCCTCCACGAACTATGCTTTGAGAACCCATAACAATACACTTTCGACAAAATGCCTGAACAGGTGTAGAGCAGTTCCAATGTGTAGGGTGTCAAAAATGATATTCTAGTGTAGAAATGGTGTTAAATGCTAACAATAAAGATTCAAATAGATATGGATGCAGATCAACGTCAAGTCTGGGGGGGGATATGGAAAATTGCTCATCCAGTTTTAGGTCTCAGAATGCAGGGTTGAATGGTCCCTCAGCTCTTGGCTGTTATGCTGTTCTTCCTTCACATAATGATTCAGATCACCCTGATTCTGCTTAGTATCTGCAATTTGGGCGTTGACCATTATACAGAGCTGGACAATCAGAGATCGGCACAGCAAACAGCTGGAACCAGCAGTCTGAACTGTCCAAAATGTATATATTTTACTGTTTCTTGTAGTGTTCTTATACACAACATAATATATAATAATATAGATCAGTTAGTCCATCCAGTTCCTTTAAGCTTATTCAAGTATGAAATAAAAAAGGGCTTCAAGCTCATGAAATTCAATCTTCCTCTTTCTGAATTTGGCAGCAGCAGATTGACTGATTGCAGCAAAGCAAGCATTTGACCTAATTTAAAATCCCACCCAGATTTCATTTGCTTATTTTCATGGTCCTTAAATAGTTTGGGCTGGATTTTCACGTCAGTGGGGTGGGCGACAGAAAACAGAAATCGGGACTGTTTCCGGGTCCCGAACCCACCACCGGGGGAAAAACAGAATTGAGTCATGGAGCTGAATTTTATTAGCACACCGCGCTCTGAAGTGCCGCGCTTTGAACTCGACGGCCTTCCGACATGGAGGTGCCACCACTGAGACCCCGCGATATTACGTGCGGGGGCTCATTTACATAGAGGGGGTGGAGCGGTCGCTCCCGATGACGTAGAGTGGGGGGTGCCGCCGCATCCCTGGCAACGGCATCCAGCACCACTGTGCAGGCACCAGCGCCATTTTTAAAGGGCTTCAGGCCCTTCAGTAACATTTTAATATTTAAAGGTCCTGGTCTCCGAAAATAAAGATCCTTTTTTTTTTCAACTCTAAATCCCGTCTCTCACCCCCACAATGGGTAATTTGTATATAAATTGCTCTCTCCCTCACACAATAAACTTTTATTGATATCCCGAACTTCCCCCCTCGAAATTTGCTCCCTTTGACCCTCAACCCCTTCCCACCATCTCCACAGCCAATAAAAATTGTTTTCCCTGCTCCTTCACCCCTCCCGCCCTGAAAATGTTATTCCTTCCCCCTCCCCACCAGGTTCTCGCCTTGGAGTGGGACGGCCGCCACCTGCAGGTAAGCTCATTTACATCTTATTTTTGTTAATTTAAATGTTTAGATGAAGGCCCCACCGCAAATCGACGGGGGTGGGGGGTTGGTGGGGAGCCGCACCGAGGTCCCCCCACCGCCAATAATATGCGGCATGCCCTTCTCGACATCAGGGGCCGAGGCGGGCCACTCCCTGCAGAATTTTACGGCCCTCCGCTGCAGCCTATGGCATCGAGGGGCTGGTAAAATTCAGCCCGCGGTTTTCACAGGGGTAACCCCTTAACTAACATGGAGACAGGTTTGGGAATGGAGGTGGGTCAAATGAAGTGCGGACCCAATTTAAAGTCACCATGACAGTCATTATTGTGGCTGCTGTTTCCTTGTTGCAGAAGGAGAGAGAGGACTGTTGCTGAGCTTTGGGCTGCATCTCGGCATTTCATAATGTCTCAGGAAAGCCGGAGGCCTGGAACCCGGGGCAGGGCAGCCCCTCGCTTTCTAAACCATGACCTTAAAGTGATGTTGGAAGCCTTGACGGAGAAGAGAGAGATACTTTTCCCGAAGGGTGGCAGAAGTAGGCCATCCATACAGACCAAGCAGGCCTGGGTTGAAATAGCAGCCACTGTGAGAGGTGTAAGTGTTGTTAAACAATCCTGGATCCAGTGCAGGAAAAGGTTCAATGACCTGATAGGCTCTGGCAAGGTGAGTGCTACCCGCAACCCTCAGGACAGGCCTCTGGGTAGCCACACTCCAGTAGACACACAAGCTGAGGAGCCTCAGGGTACCTGATGCTCCTGAACATGGGAGGAGTGTCGGAATGGCTTAAAGTCATAGTGATGCTGAAGACCTGTAGCCACTGAAACATGCAGCTTCTAATGAACATTGTCTCCAGAGGAACGCAGTGCCTTATTTCACTCTCTTTGTCCTTGCAGTCAAAATGGGCACCTAACACCCTGGAGCAGACCCAAACAGGCAGAGGGGTGTCATAATTCCAAATAATGACACCAAAGGAGGATCGAGCCATGGAAATAGCCTGGATCACAGAGAAAGAGGAAGTCAGGCCTGGCAAAATGGGCACTCATGGTGGAGATGGTGATTACAGAGGGGAAAGCGCTTGTTAAGCGGGTACATTGCACTCCACCCCGTCCAGCAACATACCAAACACCACATGCAGAGGCTTTAGTTCTCCTAAGCTCACTCTCATTATCACTTGTGTCTCTCACATTTGCTGATGTTCAACCCTTGAGACCGTCTCCCTCTGCCTCCGCTGCTCCGGAAGACCAGCACGGAACAGAAGAAGCACCGTCACACCTTACAAGTACATTATCCACCAGCGTAGATTCGTTCACCTCAATGGGTCCTCTCACATGTTTAGATGGGGTGGCACTGGGTGACAATCACAGCATTAGTGTGTAGGAGGTGGTGCCAGAGGCAGAGACAGCTGTGGGCAGTTCCCCTCAGAGGAGGGAGAACAGTCACAGCCCTGCTCAGCTGGGTACAGATGCAGGGACTCAGGAGTCACTGGACAGGAGGCTGTATCTAGAACAGCTGCAGAAGATGTGCTCCCACATGTCAGAGCTCTCCAAGGCTGTCTGGAGTCATGGACAGAGAATGGAGGAGACCATCCAGCTCATGTGCACCACAATGGCTCAGGGCTTTGAGTGCATGGGCTCCTGCATAGACAATGGCCAACCTCATGCAGAGCCATATGTGGCAGCATCTGGACTGTCTGCAAAAAATGTGCACTGACGCCCACAGGATGCCTGCCAGACTGTGTAGCCTGGACCACTCAGCAGTGCTTGTAGTACAGAGATGTTTGGAGTGGATGCCAGTTGCGCTCCATCTGGTGCCCTCCTCCAGCAATCTGGAGTGCCTGCCTAGGGCCGAGGATGTCACGGAGGAGGATGAGGGTGCCATGCCTCATGAGGCGTCTACATCATCCTCGGCCTCCTTGGGCCCTCTGACAGAGGGAGCATCGGTGCAGCAGGGCCCAGTGACACAGGCTGCCTCTGCAATCATTCAGGTGCAGCAGCCTCTGGAGATCTCCCCACAGGCATCTCCACGAGGAGGACGACCGCAACTTACATCTCAGCCGCAAGCCGAAACAAGTAAGTAGGCTGCCTCTACCTCCTCTGAGGCTGCAAGAGGAATGCTGCGTAGAAGTGACTGAGTGCAGAGGCCACCACGTCGCAACGAGCACTGAGTGTGTCATGGGGGTATCTTCTTGCTGTATCTGTGCATGGTTTCCCTTTCTGAGTACTATATAAATAATAACACTTCAAGCCACAAGTCTGAGACTCCTTTTATTGATGGCAGGCCAAGAGAAAAGGTATGAGGTGGTGAAAGAGATCAAGTTTCCTTCCACTGTGATGATGAAGCCTCTGGACAGAAGTGCATCCTTTATTAGTGGTAAGAGTTTAGATGTTCCAGGCTGTGTCTCAATGGATCTGTTAGCACAGGTTCCATACCATGCCCTTCATCCTGGGTCAGAGGGACTTATCTGAATTGTTCCTGAATTAGATCATCCCTGACATTCATGGAATCCTGACAAGAACTTTGTGTCCCACGCCATGTTCAGCCACCTCCCTGTGCAGCCAGAACACTTCAGTGTTCTGCAGCCTCCCCCCTGCCTCCACTTCCTCCTCCTCTTCCATGTCCTGCTCCTCCTCTTGCTCCAGTGAGCTATCTCATTCCAGGATCTCACCACACCTCTCTGGAGGGTCATGTTATGCTGAATGCAGCAGACCACCACAATGAGCCAGGCCCAAGCAGGAGTGTATTGTATAGTGCCACACACCCGGTCCAGGCACCAGAAATTTATCTCCAGAAGCCTGATGGTCTGCTTAATGGTGGTTCTCGTGATCCGATGACTTTGGTTGTATTACCTTTGTGTCTCTGACTGAGCTCTTGTAGACGGGTGAATAGCTATCTCTTCAAGGCATGTCCCTTGTCCCCGAGAATCCCTCCATGCACTTTGGAGGTTGGAGTGAAAAGCTGTGGCAGCCTGGACTACAGGAGGATGAAAGTCATGGCAGTCGCCAGGAAAGCGAGTGCACACATGCAAGATACTATTGTGCTTGCAGATCAGCTGAATGTTGAGGTAGTGGAAGCCCTTCCTGTTGATGAGTTTGACTGGGCAGTCACTGGGTACCTTGATGGCCACATGGATGCAAACGACGATGCCCTACACCTGGGGGAAATCCAGCAATGGCGGCGAAATCCACTGCCCTGTGCCTGCAAGGCCTCATCTGTTGTGAACTGAATGTACTGTCCAGCTCTGGCAAATAGGGCTCCAGTGACCTGCGAGATACAGTACTGTGCAGCGGTTGGTGAGATGCCACCAGTGTCTGCAGCTGATCCTTGGAAAGAACCAGAAGCGAAGAAGTTCAAGGCCATAGTGACTTTGATGGCTACTCACTCACCCTAATTGGGGAACTAGTGGGATCGGGATGTCACCCTATCCCCGCCCTGGTGAACATAGCTGGCGCAAGGAAAGGTGTTCGGAAACCTGCCGCTGACCGGTGTGATATCACTTTAACAATGTAAGTACTCCACACAGAATCACAGGAAGTGATGTCATTCAGCATGTGATCAGTTGGTTGAGCAAGACACCTGTGTATGATAGATCACTCTTGTAAATGCATGACTCTGCAATAAACAACCTACAGTTTTATAACCATTCAACTAAAGATTGTTTGGTACTTTATTGCTACATAAAAGCAATAACACAATATGGTGGCAGTGTATGGTTTCTGAAGATTTTTCGACTTTCAAGTGCCCCATCCTGACTTTGTAGCAGTGTGTGGCCTCTGAAGGATCGCACCATTTGCAACGTGGTGATAGCAACATACAGTTCAAGATCACAGCTCTGAAATAACACTACTGGAGGGAAGCTCAGGAACAGTACTCACGGGAACCAGCGATCTCGGGTGAGACATTGAGACCAGCGATCTCTCCCATTGTAGTCCAACAGTAGTGCAACTCATCGTTGGGGGTGGTGGGGATTCGGCACGGGCAAGTTCAATGATCTTCCATAAAGTTAGTGCTCAAGACACAGTGAGTACATGAAGGGGGTTGTTCAGATCGATGGTGACCAGATAGAAACAGCAGAAATCGGGCAGAATCATGCTAGGAGACAACGAGCAAGGTCGGTTCTCGTCAAGGTTGCGGATCAGCATTGCAATTACGTGCCGGGTGTTTTCCCACCATTTGTGCTTCGCGGTACCTTCCTGATCGCAGGCAGAAAGCCTGCGCTGCAGGCACAGGTTCTGGGTGTGGCTGAAGCTCGGCGTTGCAGACACAATAGACCTGCAAGATTTCTTTCCTCCAGGGAAAGGACCAAAAATAGGCCCAAAAATAGGGGTTGAATTTAAAGGGGAAAGCTGCAGCTGGATTTTTGACACTGGGAATTTGGAACCATGTCCAGTAAATAAACTTCCATGAATTGGAAAGCCCAAGACCACCTCCAACGGATGGAATTGTGTTTTGTGGATCTGGCCGTCATGGAGCTGGAAAAGCAAGCAGTCAAAATCAAAACAGCAATCAGTAACGATGAGCTACACCAGATTAACACCTCAGGACTTTCTGAAGTGGAACAGAAGGACCCACCAGCAAGACCATGGTCTACGTTAGAGGACCAGCTCCAGGTTAGGATTAATTTCAGAATTCACCACCTTGAGCTGATGACATACAGGAGGCAATCAAGAGAGACCATTGACCAATTCGTGAGCAGATGCCGTGAGAAAGGCAAACTGTGATTTCTCAGAGATGGAATTATCAGAGCGGATTATGGAATTGGTGATTGTGTCTGCCCCGAATAAATCTTTTCAGAAAGAGCTACTGGACAAGGAAAAAGGATATGATGTTGAAAGTCTCCTCAGAGAAGGTGGGAAATTTGAGGCCATTGCTGCAAGTAGACTGTGCGTATGGGTCCTTGTTACTACAGCTATAGGCAAGATAACCAGAACACCTCAGCCAGGCAAAATATGTGGCAAGTGCAGCCTGATGCACCAATCTAGTAGTTGTTCCACCTACATTGAAAACTGTAAGGTGTGTGGCAAGAAAGGGCACTGGGCAAGGCTGTGCAGGAGCTCCAATAATGTAAGACTGGCCAGCAGACAGCGACTTGATCAGAAGCAGACACCACCTTGTGGAAGAAGCAGGGATATATTTGCCAAACCAAACACAGACATGCCCACGAGATTGACAGTGATGTGAATAATGAAGGTGAGGAACCCTTCCACACAGTAACCCTTATGCACCCAATGGATGTGGTTACATAGAGGGAAGTGTTTGCAACCATTGACATCGTGTGCCCAGAGAAAAGTGAACAACATACGTTGCGACTCAAGGTCGATACAAGGGCAAGCGCAAACATTTTTCTGCTGCGAATAGTGAAGAACATGTACCTGGCGAGATGGGAAACCATGACACAACCAACGAAGAGAAATCTCACTATGTACAATGGTACACTGAACAATTATATAGGTACACTAAGGCTGAAGCGCAGGTATGGAGCCTCTGATTGGTCACAAACAGGTTTTCTACAACATCAACACAGATGGTCCAGCAGTTGCAGGTTTATCGGAATGTAGCGAGCTACAAATTGTAACAATCAATGGGATCAGTAGCGTGCCAAAGACACATGGTCAGAACAGATGCAGCCCTATCGCGTCCATCCAAGATTTACAAAGAATATACCCAGACTGTTTCGACAGAGCGGGAAGTTTCAAAGGAGAAGTTGTCCTACATGTGAGGGACAATGTGGTTCCTTCTATGGATCCACCAAGGAAATGTAGTGTCCACGTCATGGACAAGCTGAAAACACAGCTGGATACTATAGAGAGGCAAGGAATCATCAGGTATGTTCAACAGTACACAGATTGGTGCAGCTCGTAAACGGCTGTAGTCAAAAAAGATAGCACCATCCAGGTTTGTTTGGACCCCAGAAGGCCAAACAAGGCATTGAAATGCTGTCCTCATAAAATCCCCACATTAAAAGAGCTGAGTCCGAAATTCACAAAGGCCAAATTCTTTTTGAAACTATATGCAAAGCACGGGTACTGGTCGGTCCATCTCTCTGAATGTTCACAAGAATTGATGACTTTCAGGACTCCGTTTGGGCAATATTGCTTCTTGTGCCTACTGTTTTGCTTATCAGTAAGCCAAGATTTATTTCAGCTCGCTACATATCGCACGGATCACGTTGTAGAAAATGTGTCAGTGTGTACATGTATCACTGATGATATCACAGTTATGGGCACTGTAAAAGAAGAAGTTGATCGGAACTTAAATATCCTGATGGAAAGAGCCAGGAAAGAGAGTCTTGTATTCAACAGTAAGTAATGTACAATAAGCACGAGACACATTAACTTCTTTGTCTTCATTTCTTCAGACACAGGCGTTAGACTGGATCCCAGCAAGATGGAGGATATCCAGTCTAATGCCAAGCCCACAGGACAAAGAAGACTTGCAAAGAATACTCAGTCTCTTCAATTTCTTAGCTCCTTACATTTCAAATTTCTCCGAGGCATGAGGACCACCAGCAAGCACTTGATTTGCTGAAGCAGTCATTAATAATGGATGTATGTTTGCAGTACTATGATTCAAGTAAGAATACCATTCTAGAAGTAGATGCTTCACTAAAAGGTCTTGGAGCATGCTTGTCGCAGGACAGATGTCCAACAGTTTTCGGTTCGAAAAGCTCATTCCCTCATACCGGCCAACTATTCCAACACAGAAAGGGAAACAACAGCACTGGTGCTCGGAATCACCAAGTTTCACACTTACCTCTTTGGGAAACACTTTTTAGTCGAAACAGATCATAAGCCATTAGCAATGATCTGGCAGAAGCTGCTCACAAGCATGGCTCCCTGGTTGCAAAGGCTGTTGATGAAAGTACAAGGATATGATTGTAAGGTCAAATACAAGCCAGGGAATCTCTTGGTGACCTCTGATGCATTACGCAGAAGACCTAATCACATAAACTGCAAAGATATTCCAATTGATATCCAGGTTGATGAGATTGGCATCAAGCTAGAAGATGTATACCAGATCGATCTGATGTGTTTCAGGCAGAAGAAGCCTGAAGAATTACAGGAAGAAACCTCAAAAGACCCAATCTTAAAGACGCTACTCATAATTAAAGGATGACCTGACAGCATACAAGAGGTTCCTGCGGAGCTCAGAACTGTCTGGCCATATCAGGATGAGTTGGGAATTTCTAGCAGTGTTATCTTCAAAGGCAGGCAGGTAATAATTCCGCAGATACTTCATCCTGATATCCTGATATCCTCTCACAGTTATATATTGGCCATATGGGTTTTGAGAATTCTAGAAGACTTGAGCACGAGATCGTCTACTGGGCGGGCATGAACATGTAAAATCATGTGATGCTTGCCAGCAGCACTAATCATGCCAGCATAAAGAGCCACTTCTTCCTCAGGACATCCCATCGCATCCTTGGTCAAGGATAGCCACTGATCTTTTCACAATCAAAGGCGACGAATACTTGTTGGTCACCAGTTACTTCTCTAAATTTCTGGCAATATGTCAATTAAGAGACACTTCGAGCGTATCAGTTCCCATTACCATCAATGCAATTTTCAGCTTGTTTGGTTCTCCAGAAGAGATAGTATTGGACAATGGTCCGCAATACGTTGCCAAGCCATTCCAAAACATGTGCAGGAAATAGGGTGTAAACCATGTCACTTCCTCACCACATTACCGTAGATTGAATGGCCTCACAGAAAGAATGGTGCATACAGCCAAATCACTGATTGTAAAGTGTCGTGAAACAAAACAGGAGATCTACATATGTTACACCTGAGAACGACACCAATCGACACTGGGCTGCCACCCCCTGCAGAAATCATATTTGGAAGACAGGTTAAGATAACGCTTCCAAATCACCATCTCATCAAATCATCCTCAATACAAGACAGGCTCCTAGCAAAACAAAAAAAGACCTTGCACCATAAGAATGCAGGTGTGGAATTACCACCGTTACAGATAGGGCAGAAAGTCATCCACAAGAAAAAGTGTGGTTCCCTGCAGAGGTGTCCAAAGTCTGTAACGAACCACCCCCAATGGAGCAGTGCTAAGAAGAAATCGATGTTAGCTAAGAGAACTAGCTAACAATACTGTGCCTGAAAATCTTATTGCATTGAGAACACGGTCACACTCAGATCTGCAGAACATTACAAGGGAAAGTGACAAGCGTAACAATTGAGCACAGGATTAATGCCAAAACACACACAAAAGTAAAACAAAGAAAGCTGACAAGTCTAGTTCTACATCAAGTTACACTGTAACAAGATCAGTTCAAGTCAGTAGACTGCCTATACAGTTCACAGGCACTTAACTAAAGGACATTAGAGTCAATGCATATGTAAATAAATTTTCAAAGTCATTTTATTCCATTATGTACATAGTTTACCTATTGTGTATTTTCATTTTAGGAAAGGGGATGTTGTGATATCACTTTAACAATGTAAGTACTCCAAACAGCATCACAGAATGCTATATCATTCAGCATGTGATCAGTTGATTGGAGTTGAGCAAGGCACCGAATAGAGTAAAGCCTGGCTACCCGACCCGCACCCAACCAAACCCGACTACATGTGTCGCGTTTAGGTCGGGTCGGGTCTGTATTCTGCATCCAGCATTCGGGCTCGGGTTTTTTTCTGTTTCATTAATATGTTTGTTATTTTCGGGTCGGGCCGGGCATTTAAAAAAATTAAATGACTCAGGCCCAGGTCGGGTTCGGGTTGGTTCTTGTCGGGTCGGGCCTGGGTCGGGTTTTAATTTTATATCCAAGCCAGGCTTTATGATAGAGCTCTCTTGTAAATGTGTTACTCTGCAATAACGATACTCAGTTTTATAACCATTCAACTTAAGATGGTTTGGTACCTTCTTTCTTTTTTTCTTTTGGGCCTCCTTATCTCGAGAGACAATGGATACGCGCCTGGAGGTGGTCAGTGGTTTGTGAAGCAGCGCCTGGAGTGGCTATAAAGGCCAATTCTGGAGTGACAGGCTCTTCCACAGGTGCTGCAGAGAAATTTGTTTGTTGGGGCTGTTGCACAGTTGGCTTTGGTACCTTATTGCTATGTAAAAGCTATAACACAACAACCGGCACTGGTATTTTCACACCTCTCCCTTCCTGTCCACCTCTGTTCCTGTTCCCGGTGAGGCCCAAACATTCAGCCTTTTGTATCGGGAGAGCATTGACCTTGCAGATTTTCTGACAGGAACTCAGAAATCTGCAGTTTAGATTTATTTGGCAAATTTCCTGAAATGCAAACGAAGCTGGCAGAAAATTTGCTGTACACTGTAACATGATGGTAAACAGTTGATGATGCAGAAACCTGGTGCAGCGTTATCACATGGACTCATTAATTTTACATCTGATAAGCTGTTGTCTTTAAAGTGTCAGTGATAGGGAATGGATGAAACATTAGGCCAGCATCAAACACCCTCTAGTCAGGTCGAGTGTGAGGTTTCTCGTACAAAACACCAGAACAAAGAACAAAGATCAAAGAACAGTACAGCACAAGAACAGCCTATTCGGCCCTCCAAGCCTGCGCCGATCTTGATGCCTGCCTAAACTAACACCTTCAGCACTTCCGGGGCCCATATCCCTCTATTCCCTTCCTATTCATGTATTTGTCAAGATGTCTCTTAAACGTCGCTATCGTATCTGCTCCCACCACCTCCCCTGGCAGCAAGTTCCAGGCACTCACCACCCTCTGTGTAAAAAATTTGCCTCGCACATCCCCTCTAAACTTTGCCCCTCGCACCTTAAACCTATGTCCCCTAGTAACTGACTCTTCCACCCTGGGAAAAAGCTTCTGACTATCCACTCTGTCCATGCCGCTCATAACTTTGTAAACCTCTATCATGTCATTATGTTAAATGAGCTGAACACATCTTCAGGGGTGAGTTATGCCACCATGACATTTTTATAATTTCTTCTCAGTGATACTGGCAGTCAGTGCCAAATTATGACAGTTTTGTACTATGGATCCACAGCGAGTAGCAACTGGAATTAAGAGTGCCCATACTAGTTTCATTTAGGGTCCATAGCAGTTGGCAGAGAGAATAGGCTTTCATCTTGGATTGAATTCAAACTCAGGAATCAGGCTTAAAAGCATACTGTGAAACTCCACTAAGCTGTACTTTAAATATATTAAATTGCTCTTTAACGTTGAGTGGTGTCTCCAATCTGTATTGGCGAGATATATAAAAAAAAATGAAGTATGTTTCTCTCAATATATTCAGTGTCAGAATTCTGAATATTTTTCTTCTTTGCTTCAGGCAAAATGTTGTGATTAGCCCAACCATTCCGGAAGAATGAATTAGTAAGGTATACATTAGAATTAGTTCTGAATTAGATCAGTCAAACTCAGATAGCTTAATGTGGCAGCAGAGTTCTTCCGTTTTTAGGTTTAAATTATCTACTTAGTATTCAAATCCCTTATCTACTTAATTTTCAAATCCTTCCATCCAGATGGGTCTCTTCTTGACAATCAAGCACACGCAAGACTAAAATCAATGAAATAAGTAGCTCTATACATTCCTAAAATATTTTGTTACACAGTGGGACCAATAATACCATCCTGGCCATATGTCAGGACCCTCAGGACGCCCAGGCTTCACCTGTACCCAAATGAGCTGACCTCACCCCTGAAGATGAGTTCAGCTCATTTAACATAATTTGACATTTCCAGGGAAAGTACACGATGCACTGGCAGCACCATGGACATTGGATGCTGGAATGACTGGCACCAGCAACCATGGAACGGTGTCTAGTTGCCCATTCATTGCTGCCAGTTTTTCCATTGGACTTGAGCCTTTGGAGACTTCGGTTCCCCCTGTGTAGGATATGACCAGTGAATGACCAAAAAAGCCAAGTGGTGCTCCAAGAGTGGTCCTATGTCAAGGCTCAAAAGTTATGTTGTAACCTTTGACATTTCTAATATTTGCCAGTTATGAAGAATGGTCACTGACCTGAAACGTTAACTCTGCTTCTCTCTCCACAGATGCTGCCAGACCTGCTGAGTATTTCCAGCATTTCTTGTTTTTATTTCAGATTTCCAGCATCTGCAGTATTTTGCTTTTATATCAAAAGTTATGTTCACTGTGGTCAGGGGTGTTAGCGTTGGGAAACAGAACACTGCTGAGATCAAAAAATATTTCAATCCATACCCGCCTCCCCATGAAATAACTGCTCTAAAGAGGCATTTAGTGATAGGAGCCCTCCAGACACATCTAATTTACATAACTTCTCAGGTACATTATGTGTACATTCTCCCAGTCTGCGATACAAGGTTGCATTGGAGCAGATTAGATGCAGAATAGGCCTTAGATTTCCATGCTTATTAATATTTGGCACTGGTCATTGCATTGGCAGCCCCTATATGTTTCTGCAAAGGTTTTTTTTTTCTGTGTTAACAAAGGTTGCGAGGAACAGCTCTGTAGAATGAAATATTTTTAATAATGGGCCATTTGATTCTGTCTATTCAAGATATTGGTCGAATTTGAATCGATTGCCATTTTTAAAATAACAGTTCTGAAGAGCTTGTGGATGATGATACTGCTTTCAAAACTGCTGAGAAACAGTGGACTCATACTTTTTCCATATTGGCAGGTAGTCAGGACATTAAAATCAAAAATACCTGTTGATAGGGGTGCTTTAAGCCCACTTGAGTAAAGCAGATTCAAATTCTTCTAGCGTGAGCAATGATGTCTAATCACAAAATGGATGTTTTTTGTGATCATTTATGCTCATTATAGCCGGGGTTATGAGTGACAAGAAATAGAACATTCCCAGGTCTTGTGTAGTATGATTAGTTGTAGACTAAAGCTCTCTCTAGTTGATCCTGAGGACAGACATAATTGTATGAAGGCCTCCTTCTGTGCTGTAAATTTTCTAGGGCCACTCTTATGTTTCTAATTATGTTTCTAAGTGCCTCAGTTCCAACCTGTATTAGACAGACAAAATGGGCTGCACTTATTCTTGTGACGGGGGTCCTGGCGCAGGCCAGAAGTCATGGGGAGACCCCTACCTCGGCCTTCCGTCGGACATCCGTTGCAATCTCACGGCGGACAGGCAATTAGCTGCCTGCCATCGGGGATGCTGTCCTTTTAAGGGACGAGCTCCCGTCTCCGGAACTGCTGGCCAATCGGAAGGCTGGCAGCTCTGCAAAGTTCTGGCAGTTGCCACCGGGAGCAGTGGTGACTGCCACTATTGCAGGAGGCCCTGCAGCACCAGAGAAGAAGGGGACCCCAGGAAAGGTGAGTGGGGTCAGGACTGCTGGGGCCATTCAGGCAGGCCCTGGCGAGGGGGTGGGTGGAGTTGGTGAGGGTGGGGGTTGTCTTCCTGGGGTGGGATGGGGGGGTAGTGCCTGACACCAGTGGGGCCTTGGATTGCCCCCTAAAGAGGAAAGCCCCCCACCCCCTACACCTCCTGGTCCCGATAGGAGGCTGCCAGGTTTTACCACGCAGCGGTGGACCCATCTGCCTTTCACTCAATTGAAGTGGAGGCGGGAAAAGGCCCTTAAGTGGCCATTAACTGACCTTCCCCACCAGCCCCCCACAAAATGGAAGCGGGCCCAGGTAACATTGGGAACAGTGCCCCTGCTACATTGCTTGCCCCTCCCCCGCCTCCATGCCCGCCTCCAAGGGCAGAACAAAATTCTGCCCAGTGCTTCAGCAGCAGGCTTTAATCTTTCATTAGTTTTCTTTGAAATTTGTCTTCTGAAAGTAACCCAACACTTGCCAATTTGACATATCCTCACACATCAATGAATACACTGTACAATGGGAACAATTTATTGCAGCAACACTTAACCTTTACAGTAATTGCACAATATTTAGTCGTAGAACTGAAGCTTATTCATCAGAATGAAGGTTTCAATGTGGTGTGTGATAGTATATTTAAAATTTAAATTAAATTGCTTAAAAATATAGAAGCATTTATTTTGAAAGTGACAAAATAATGATGTCTTTAATGCTTTGTTGGCATCTAGATACTGCAATGTTAAGCTTCATTAATGCACCATTTACCCTTTGTGTTTCCTTTGCAGTATTGGATTAATGAGTACACATCCACACTTGGAATAGGGGTTTTTCATTCTGGTATTGAGGTCTATGGAAGAGGTAAGCACAGAGATACTGCACTGTATACACTGCACTCACACAACATTTCTTCTCAGTTTAGCCACAGGTTCAATTTAACAGACTTCTTTGAAGTAATTTAGACAGGTAATAAATATTTAGTCAAAAACACCAGAAAATCATTTCTGTCTGTATTAGAATCTAAATACAACTTGGAGTAAAATGTATTACTTCATTTGTCTTACAATATTGGGCTCTAAAGAGGTCTGTATTTCTATCATCTATCTGAGATTTTCACAAATATGTCATCGGATTATGGTAACAGAGGAATGTATATAATTAGTAACAACCATTATGGATCTAGCCAGTCCCAGAACGTATACTTACATACACAACTATATCTCTCACACTCCTCAATAAATCTCTGTCAAATATCTATACTGTTCTCTCTTTAATTTGCCAACACCATCCACCTCCACTGCCTCCCTGTAGCTTTGCATTATTGTGCCAACAGCGCTAGCATGTCATGATCCAACTTTATTTTAACTATTGAGAAGCCTAGTTGAAGGGCCAATGTCTATCCTGTAGGACATAGGGTAGGATAGGGGATAAGGTGAGATAATTCAAGAGTTAATAGGTGCTATGGAACTTGGTCCAAGAAATTAAATGACACGATGCATGTTTTACAGAGGAAATTATGGGATAAGTGAGTTATACCATTAATTCATACTAAGCTACTAATTTCCTGGGACTTATGCACTGCTTCACCAAAACTCTTACAAAAATCTTGAAAAGCTGATTATCGTAGCTCCACCCCACCCTAACCTCCCCCCTCCCCCCGCACCTGCCCATTGGCATTCAAGTGAAAGGAAATTGTGAATTTCCTGTAGTTAAGCTAGTTCTTTGCTGCAGCCCCTTAGACTGAAAAGTAATGGGTGGGTGCTTGGCTGTTTGGGACCAATGTGACCTGTAGTTCTCAGCCTTGGAGGGCCATAAAAGCTGTGGTGCTTCAACTCTGCAGTCTGGAATCTCATGAATGGACATTTATGTATATATTATAAAATAGGCTTTGACGTTTCACAATCAATACTAAGTTATCATTGTGTTTATTCTGAAGTAGAGCTTTCGAGGTGCGTGCAAACTCTTTAAATCAATTGATTTGATCTGTGAATATAATTCAATTCATGTGTTCAACACAATTAATTAAAATAAAATAAAATCTCTGATTTTTGTTGATATATTTCATTCTGAGCTAAAATGCATCAAAATATTTCTTGCTCATCATTATGTTTTAGGTTTATTGTATGTTGCGTGCAATGTAGGGCACTAAGGTGCCTGCACACATCGTTGAGCATTTGTTTAATCTGATACTTTTTAAATAGTTTAAATTACCCATGGCATCTCCTAAATAAATGGTTAAAAAAATTCTAACCTAGAATGTTTCTGAAAACTGAATATACCAACTGAGTGCGACCATAACTCAAACTATTTTCTGCAATTGATTAAGTTCAGTGCAGTGAAGCAATTTGAAATTCAGGTCTTGCCAATTTTTGATCTGCTTAACTAGTTTATTGAAGTCAATGGCATAAGGTAAAAACAAAAACAAAATACTGCGGATGCTGGAAATCTGAAATAAAAACAAGAAATGCTGGAACCACTCAGCAGGTCTGGCAGCATCTGTGGAAAGAGAAGCAGAGTTAACGTTTCGGGTCAGTGACCGTTCCGATGAAGGGTCACTGATCCGAAACGTTAACTCTGCTTCTCTTTCCACAGATGCCTCAATGGCATAAGCTATTGGTGCACCACTTCTGAGGTCCATGATCGCCACTACACTTGCTATGGCATCTTCAAATTACATTCCAAGGGAATATTGGTGTAAATTTGCAACTGGACGATTGACACACAAAATGGCATAATTTATGGTGTATGCCCAAGTGTACTGAAATTCAGGGTCAATATTGTCCATTTGACAGGTAGTGGTACATTACTGTGCTCTATTTGTGTGTTTATATTGTACACAACTGTGACCTTTAATTTTATACAGGTTGTTATGAAGAATTGGGTGGAACAGTGATCTTGAACATTGCAGTTTTAGCCTCTGGTACTTGGGTTTGGATCCAGCCAAGGTCGATGGAAAGAAAGTTTCCTCTCCCTGCTAGCAATCAGGATCCCAAATATACTGCATTTAGACAGGTTCAATCCAGTTGCCAGTAGGCATAAAACTGCCCACGATTCAATCTTAATCAAGACTAAATTTGGGAATCCCTTCCCATGAAGCTGGCTGTCGTGGGAGATGGAAATGTCACATTAGTGGGGGAGAGAGTGTTCATCTGAGGCTGCAAATGAAGAACAACATTGGAATAGAATTGGGAGAACAAAATTCTACATCTAGTTTGTGCTGCTTACCATCTGTATGCAAGGAGTATAAAAGTATTCTATTCTTCAGAACTGACAGCCCCCACCTCAATCAGCATTAAATAATGAACCTTTCCAAAACAAACAATTTGAAACAAATTGCCTTCCATTTGTTCGTGGCAGAAATTGTTTCAGTAATATTTTCTGTGTTCTCTTTGGCAGAGTACGCCTATGGTGGGCATCCCTATTCTTTCAGTGGAATATTTGAGATCACTCCTGGAAATGCTGCTGAGTTGGGAGAAACTTTTAAATTCAAGTAAGAATTCACTGGAGTAAACATAATGCAATTCGATACAAACCAAACACACACAGTGGAAGCTTCTCATATGTAATAAGCTGGAATGGACAATAAGAAGTTGCAGAAGAGAATATTTCTATCAAGTTATTGCAATCAGAAAAAATCAGGATGTGCTAACAATTAACAAATGTTGGATTAGACAGCTTCTGATATCAAAATTACATTCAGTAACTATTTCAAATCAATTACGACCCATGGTTGAAGTACTGATTTCCCTCCAATTCTGAGGATAAATTACTGCTCAAAATTATGAATGTATGCAATTTGCATAGGAGTTGAGGTTTATAAACAATCTGTTTATCATATGGTGAGATTAAACGTGATATTCTGCACAAAACACATGCATTAAAAACTTAAATTCTGGAACTCATTAGAAATTTGTGAGTGTTGACAATACTAGTGTCAGTGTGAGAACACTGATGATTGCATGAATATCCATTCACCAGTCTCTTAGTTTGAGGGAAAGAGTAGTAATTACTGTGTATTTATCCACACACCATTCTATTAGTATCAGGGCAAAACCAGTGATTACTGTAGATTTATACAGTCCCCAGTCTATAAGTATCATGGTGAGAGCAGTGATTACTGTGTATTTATCCACACTTCAGTCACTTAGTAACAAGGTGAGAGCAGTGATTACTGGATTTATCCACACACCAGTCTATTAGTATCAGGGTGTGAGCAGTGATTACTGTATTTATCCACACACCAGTCTATTAGTATCAGGGTGTGAGCAGTGATTACTCTATTTATCCACACACCAGTCTATTAGTATCAGGGTGTGAGCAGTGATTACTGTATTTATCCACACACACACACAATTCTATTAGTATCAGGGTGTGAGCAGTGATTACTGTGTGTATATCCACACACACACACAATTCTATTCGTATCAGGGTGTGAGCAGTGATTAATGTATTTATCCACACACCAGTCTATTAGTATCAGGGTGTGAGCAGTGATTACTGTATTTATCCACACAACAGTCCATTAGTATCAGGATGTGAGCTGTGATTACTGTGTTTATCCACACACCAGTCTATTAGTATCAGGATGTGATCAGTGATTACTGTATTTATCCTCACACCAGTCTATTAGTATCAGGATGTGAGCAGTGATTACTGTATTTATCCACACACCAGTCTATTAGTATCAGGGTGTGAGCAGTGATTACTGTATTTATCCACACAACAGTCCATTAGTATCAGGATGTGAGCTGTGATTACTGTGTTTATCCACACACCAGTCTATTAGTATCAGGATGTGATCAGTGATTACTGTATTTATACTCACACCAGTCTATTAGTATCAGGATGTGAGCAGTGATTACTGTATTTATCCACACACCAGTCTATTAGAATCAGGATGTGAGCAGTGATTACTGTATTTATCCACACACCAGTCTATTAGTATCAGGAAGTGAGCAGTGATTACTGTATTTTTCCACACACCAGTCTATTAGTATCAGGATGTGAGCAGTGATTACTGTATTTATCCACACACCAGTCTATTAGTATCAGGGTGTGAGCAGTGATTACTGTATTTATCCACACACCAGTCGATTAGTATCAGGGTGTGAGCAGTGATTACTGTATTTTTCCACACACCAGTCTATTAGTATCAGGATGTGAGCAGTGATTACTGTATTTTTCCACACACCAGTCTATTAGTATCAGGATGTGAGCAGTGATTACTGTATTTATCCACACACCAGTCCATTAGGATCAGGATGTGAGCAGTGATTACTGTATTTATCCACACACCAGTCTATTAGTATCAGGATGTGATCAGTGATGACTGTATTTATCCACACACCAGTCTATTAGTATCAGGATGTGAGCAGTGATTTCTGTATTTATCCACACACCAGTCGATTAGTATCAGGATGTGAGCAGTGATTACTGTATTTATCCACACACCAGTCTATTAGTATCAGGATGTGATCAGTGATTACTATATTTATCCACACACCAGTCTATTAGTATCAGGATGTGATCAGTGATTACTGTATTTATCCACACACCAGTCTATTAGTATCAGGATGTGAGCAGTGATTTCTGTATTTTTCCACACACCAGTCTATTAGTATCAGAATGTGAGCAGTGATTACTGAATTTATCCACACAACAGTCTCTTAGTATCAGCGTGTGAGCAGTGATTACTGTATTTATCCTCACACCAGTCTATTAGTGTCAGGATGTGGGCAGTGATTACGGTATTTATCCACACAACAGTATATTAATATCAGCTTGTGAGCAGTGATTACTGTATTTATCCACACACCAGTCTATTAGTATCAGGATGTGAGCAGCGATTACTGTATTTATCCACGCACCAGTGTATTAGTATCAGGGTGTGAGCAGTGATTACTGTATTTATCCACACACCAGTCTATTAGTATCAGGGTGTGAGCAGTGATTACTGTATTTATCCACACACCAGTCTATTAGTATCAGGGTGTGAGCAGTGATTACTGTATTTATCCACACACCAGTCTATTAGTATCAGGGTGTGAGCAGTGATTACTGTATTTATCCACACACCAGTCTATTAGTATCAGGATGTGAGCAGTGATTACTGTATTTATCCACACACCAGTCTATTAGTATCAGGATGTGAGCAGCGATTACTGTATTTATCCACACACCAGTCTATTAGTATCAGGGTGTGAGCAGTGATGACTGTATTTATACACATACCAGTCTATTAGTATCAGGATGAGAGCAGTGATTACTGTATTTATCCACACACCAGTCTATTAGTATCAGGGTGTGAGCAGTGATTACTGTATTTATCCACACACCAGTCTATTAGTATCAGGATGTGAGCAGTGATTACTGTATTTATCCACACACCAGTCTATTAGTATCAGGATGTGAGCAGCGATTACTGTATTTATCCACACACCAGTCTATTAGTATCAGGGTGTGAGCAGTGATGACTGTATTTATCCACACACCAGTCTATTAGTATCAGGGTGTGAGCAGTGATTACTGTATTTATCCACACACCAGTCGATTAGTATCAGGATGTGATCAGTGATTACTGTATTTTTCCACACACCAGTCTATTAGTATCAGGATGTGAGCAGTGATTACTGTATTTATCCACACACCAGTCTATTAGTATCAGGGTGTGAGCAGTGATTACTGTATTTATCCACACACCAGTCCATTAGGATCAGGATGTGAGCAGTGATTACTGTATTTATCCACACACCAGTCTATTAGTATCAGGATGTGATCAGTGATGACTGTATTTATCCACACACCAGTCTATTAGTATCAGGATGTGAGCAGTGATTTCTGTATTTATCCACACACCAGTCTATTAGTATCAGGATGTGAGCAGTGATTACTGTATTTATCCACACACCAGTCTATTAGTATCAGGATGTGATCAGTGATTACTATATTTATCCACACACCAGTCTATTAGTATCAGGATGTGATCAGTGATTACTGTATTTATCCACACACCAGTCTATTAGTATCAGGATGTGAGCAGTGATTTCTGTATTTATCCACACACCAGTCTATTAGTATCAGGATGTGATCAGTGATTACTGTATTTTTCCACACACCAGTCTATTAGTATCAGGATGTGAGCAGTGATTACTGAATTTATCCACACAACAGTCTCTTAGTATCAGCGTGTGAGCAGTGATTACTGTATTTATCCTCACACCAGTCTATTAGTGTCAGGATGTGAGCAGTGATTACGGTATTTATCCACACAACAGTATATTAATATCAGCGTGTGAGCAGTGATTACTGTATTTATCCACACACCAGTCTATTAGTATCAGGATGTGAGCAGCGATTACTGTATTTATCCACGCACCAGTGTATTAGTATCAGGAAGTGAGCAGTGATTACTGTATTTTTCCACACACCAGTCTATTAGTATCAGGATGTGAGCAGTGATTACTGTATTTATCCACACACCAGTCTATTAGTATCAGGGTGTGAGCAGTGATTACTGTATTTATCCACACACCAGTCGATTAGTATCAGGGTGTGAGCAGTGATTACTGTATTTATCCACACAACAGTCTATTAGTATCAGGATGTGAGCAGTGATTACTGTATTTATCCACACACCAGTCTATTAGTATCAGGGTGTGAGCAGTGATTACTGTATTTATCCACACACCAGTCGATTAGTATCAGGGTGTGAGCAGTGATTACTGTATTTATCCACACACCAGTCGATTAGTATCAGGATGTGATCAGTGATTACTGTATTTTTCCACACACCAGTCTATTAGTATCAGGATGTGAGCAGTGATTACTGTATTTATCCACACACCAGTCTATTAGTATCAGGGTGTGAGCAGTGATTACTGTATTTATCCACACACCAGTCCATTAGGATCAGGATGTGAGCAGTGATTACTGTATTTATCCACACACCAGTCTATTAGTATCAGGATGTGATCAGTGATGACTGTATTTATCCACACACCAGTCTATTAGTATCAGGATGTGAGCAGTGATTTCTGTATTTATCCACACACCAGTCTATTAGTATCAGGATGTGAGCAGTGATTACTGTATTTATCCACACACCAGTCTATTAGTATCAGGATGTGATCAGTGATTACTATATTTATCCACACACCAGTCTATTAGTATCAGGATGTGATCAGTGATTACTGTATTTATCCACACACCAGTCTATTAGTATCAGGATGTGAGCAGTGATTTCTGTATTTATCCACACACCAGTCTATTAGTATCAGGATGTGATCAGTGATTACTGTATTTTTCCACACACCAGTCTATTAGTATCAGGATGTGAGCAGTGATTACTGAATTTATCCACACAACAGTCTCTTAGTATCAGCGTGTGAGCAGTGATTACTGTATTTATCCTCACACCAGTCTATTAGTGTCAGGATGTGAGCAGTGATTACGGTATTTATCCACACAACAGTATATTAATATCAGCGTGTGAGCAGTGATTACTGTATTTATCCACACACCAGTCTATTAGTATCAGGATGTGAGCAGCGATTACTGTATTTATCCACGCACCAGTGTATTAGTATCAGGAAGTGAGCAGTGATTACTGTATTTTTCCACACACCAGTCTATTAGTATCAGGATGTGAGCAGTGATTACTGTATTTATCCACACACCAGTCTATTAGTATCAGGGTGTGAGCAGTGATTACTGTATTTATCCACACACCAGTCGATTAGTATCAGGGTGTGAGCAGTGATTACTGTATTTATCCACACAACAGTCTATTAGTATCAGGATGTGAGCAGTGATTACTGTATTTATCCACACACCAGTCTATTAGTATCAGGGTGTGAGCAGTGATTACTGTATTTATCCACACACCAGTCGATTAGTATCAGGGTGTGAGCAGTGATTACTGTATTTATCCACACAACAGTCTATTAGTATCAGGATGTGAGCAGTGATTACTGTATTTATCCACACACCAGTCTATTAGTATCAGGGTGTGAGCAGTGATTACTGTATTTATCCACACAACAGTCTATTAGTATCAGGATGTGAGCAGTGATTACTGTATTTATCCACACACCAGTCTATTAGTATCAGGATGTGAGCAGTGATTACTGTATTTATCCACACACCAGTCTATTAGTATCAGGGTGTGAGCAGTGATTACTGTATTTATCCACACACCAGTCGATTAGTATCAGGATGTGATCAGTGATTACTGTATTTTTCCACACACCAGTCTATTAGTATCAGGATGTGAGCAGTGATTACTGTATTTTTCCACACACCAGTCTATTAGTATCAGGATGTGAGCAGTGATTACTGTATTTATCCACACACCAGTCCATTAGGATCAGGATGTGAGCAGAGATTACTGTATTTATCCACACACCAGTCTATTAGTATCAGGATGTGATCAGTGATGACTGTATTTATCCACACACCAGTCTATTAGTATCAGGATGTGAGCAGTGATTTCTGTATTTATCCACACACCAGTCGATTAGTATCAGGATGTGAGCAGTGATTACTGTATTTATCCACACACCAGTCTATTAGTATCAGGATGTGATCAGTGATTACTATATTTATCCACACACCAGTCTATTAGTATCAGGATGTGATCAGTGATTACTGTATTTATCCACACACCAGTCTATTAGTATCAGGATGTGAGCAGTGATTTCTGTATTTTTCCACACACCAGTCTATTAGTATCAGGATGTGAGCAGTGATTACTGTATTTATCCACACACCAGTCTATTAGTATCAGGATGTGAGCAGCGATTACTGTATTTATCCACGCACCAGTGTATTAGTATCAGGGTGTGAGCAGTGATTACTGTATTTATCCACACACCAGTCTATTAGTATCAGGGTGTGAGCAGTGATTACTGTATTTATCCACACACCAGTCTATTAGTATCAGGGTGTGAGCAGTGATTACTGTATTTATCCACACACCAGTCTATTAGTATCAGGGTGTGAGCAGTGATTACTGTATTTATCCACACACCAGTCTATTAGTATCAGGGTGTGAGCAGTGATTACTGTATTTATCCACACACCAGTCTATTAGTATCAGGGTGTGAGCAGTGATTACTGTATTTATCCACACACCAGTCTATTAGTATCAGGATGTGAGCAGTGATTACTGTATTTATCCACACACCAGTCTATTAGTATCAGGATGTGAGCAGTGATTACTGTATTTATCCACACACCAGTCTATTAGTATCAGGGTGTGAGCAGTGATTACTGTATTTATCCACACACCAGTCTATTAGTATCAGGGTGTGAGCAGTGATTACTGTATTTATCCACACACCAGTCTATTAGTATCAGGATGTGAGCAGTGATTACTGTATTTATCCACACACCAGTCTATTAGTATGAGGATGTGAGCAGTGATTACTGTATTTATCCACACAACAGTCTCTTAGTATCAGCGTGTGAGCAGTGATTACTGTATTTATCCTCACACCAGTCTATTAGTGTCAGGATGTGAGCAGTGATTACTGTATTTATCCACACAACAGTCTATTAGTATCAGGGTGTGAGCAGTGATTACTGTATTTATCCACACACCAGTCTATTAGTATCAGGGTGTGAGCAGTGATTACTGTATTTATCCACACACCAGTCTATTAGTATCAGGATGTGAGCAGCGATTACTGTATTTATCCACACACCAGTCTATTACTATCATGGCGTGTGCGGTGATTACTGGATTTATCCACACACCAGTCTATTACTATCATGGCGTGTGCGGTGATTACTGTATTTATCCACACACCAGACTATTAGTATCAGGGTGTGAGCTGTGATTACTGGATTTATCCACACACCAGTCTATTACTATCATGGCGTGTGCGGTGATTACTGTATTTATCCACACACCAGTCTATTAGTATCAGGGCGTGAGCAGTGATTACAGTATTTATCCACACACCAGACTATTAGTATCAGGGTGTGAGCAGTGATTACTGTATTTATCCACACACCAGTCTATTAGTATCAGGATGTGAGCAGTGATTACTGTATTTATCCACACACCAGTCTATTAGTATCAGGATGTGAGCAGCGATTACTGTATTTATCCACGCACCAGTGTATTAGTATCAGGGTGTGAGCAGTGATTACTGTATTTATCCACACACCAGTCTATTAGTATCAGGGTGTGAGCAGTGATTACTGTATTTATCCACACACCAGTCTATTAGTATCAGGGTGTGAGCAGTGATTACTGTATTTATCCACACACCAGTCTATTAGTATCAGGGTGTGAGCAGTGATTACTGTATTTATCCACACACCAGTCTATTAGTATCAGGGTGTGAGCAGTGATTACTGTATTTATCCACACACCAGTCTATTAGTATCAGGGTGTGAGCAGTGATTACTGTATTTATCCACACACCAGTCTATTAGTATCAGGATGTGAGCAGTGATTACTGTATTTATCCACACACCAGTCTATTAGTATCAGGATGTGAGCAGTGATTACTGTATTTATCCACACACCAGTCTATTAGTATCAGGATGTGAGCAGCGATTACTGTATTTATCCACACACCAGTCTATTAGTATCAGGATGTGAGCAGTGATTACTGTATTTATCCACACACCAGTCTATTAGTATCAGGGTGTGAGCAGTGATTACTGTATTTATCCACACACCAGTCTATTAGTATCAGGGTGTGAGCAGTGATTACTGTATTTATCCACACACCAGTCTATTAGTATCAGGGTGTGAGCAGTGATTACTGTATTTATCCACACACCAGTCTATTAGTATCAGGATGTGAGCAGTGATTACTGTATTTATCCACACACCAGTCTATTAGTATCAGGATGTGAGCAGTGATTACTGTATTTATCCACACACCAGTCTATTAGTATCAGGATGTGAGCAGCGATTACTGTATTTATCCACACACCAGTCTATTAGTATCAGGATGTGAGCAGTGATTACTGTATTTATCCACGCACCAGTGTATTAGTATCAGGGTGTGAGCAGTGATTACTGTATTTATCCACACACCAGTCTATTAGTATCAGGGTGTGAGCAGTGATTACTGTATTTATCCACACACCAGTCTATTAGTATCAGAGTGTGAGCAGTGATTACTGTATTTATCCACACACCAGTCTATTAGTATCAGGGTGTGAGCAGTGATTACTGTATTTATCCACACACCAGTCTATTAGTATCAGGATGTGAGCAGTGATTACTGTATTTATCCACACACCAGTCTATTAGTATCAGGATGTGAGCAGCGATTACTGTATTTATCCACACACCAGTCTATTAGTATCAGGGTGTGAGCAGTGATGACTGTATTTATACACATACCAGTCTATTAGTATCAGGATGAGAGCAGTGATTACTGTATTTATCCACACACCAGTCTATTAGTATCAGGGTGTGAGCAGTGATTACTGTATTTATCCACACACCAGTCTATTAGTATCAGGGTGTGAGCAGTGATTACTCTATTTATCCACACACCAGTCTATTAGAATCAGGGTGTGAGCAGTGATTACTGTATTTATCCACACACACACACAATTCTATTAGTATCAGGGTGTGAGCAGTGATTACTGTGTGTATATCCACACACACACACAATTCTATTCGTATCAGGGTGTGAGCAGTGATTAATGTATTTATCCACACACCAGTCTATTAGTATCAGGGTGTGAGCAGTGATTACTGTATTTATCCAGACAACAGTCCATTGGTATCAGGATGTGAGCAGTGATTACTGTATTTATCCACACACCAGTCTATTAGAATCAGGATGTGAGCAGTGATTACTGTATTTATCCACACACCAGTCTATTAGTATCAGGAAGTGAGCAGTGATTACTGTATTTATCCACACACCAGTCTATTAGTATCAGGGTGTGAGCAGTGATTACTGTATTTATCCACACACCAGTCTATTAGTATCAGGGTGTGAGCAGTGATTACTGTATTTATCCACACACCAGTCGATTAGTATCAGGGTGTGAGCAGTGATTACTGTATTTATCCACACAACAGTCTATTAGTATCAGGATGTGAGCAGTGATTACTGTATTTATCCACACACCAGTCTATTAGTATCAGGGTGTGAGCAGTGATTACTGTATTTATCCACACACCAGTCAATTAGTATCAGGGTGTGAGCAGTGATTACTGTATTTTTCCACACACCAGTCTATTAGTATCAGGATGTGAGCAGTGATTACTGTATTTTTCCACACACCAGTCTATTAGTATCAGGATGTGAGCAGTGATTACTGTATTTATCCACACACCAGTCCATTAGGATCAGGATGTGAGCAGTGATTACTGTATTTATCCACACACCAGTCTATTAGTATCAGGATGTGATCAGTGATGACTGTATTTATCCACACACCAGTCTATTAGTATCAGGATGTGAGCAGTGATTTCTGTATTTATCCACACACCAGTCGATTAGTATCAGGATGTGAGCAGTGATTACTGTATTTATCCACACACCAGTCTATCAGTATCAGGATGTGATCAGTGATTACTATATTTATCCACACACCAGTCTATTAGTATCAGGATGTGATCAGTGATTACTGTATTTATCCACACACCAGTCTATTAGTATCAGGATGTGAGCAGTGATTTCTGTATTTTTCCACACACCAGTCTATTAGTATCAGGATGTGAGCAGTGATTACTGAATTTATCCACACAACAGTCTCTTAGTATCAGCGTGTGAGCAGTGATTACTGTATTTATCCTCACACCAGTCTATTAGTGTCAGGATGTGGGCAGTGATTACGGTATTTATCCACACAACAGTATATTAATATCAGCGTGTGAGCAGTGATTACTGTATTTATCCACACACCAGTCTATTAGTATCAGGATGTGAGCAGCGATTACTGTATTTATCCACGCACCAGTGTATTAGTATCAGGAAGTGAGCAGTGATTACTGTATTTTTCCACACACCAGTCTATTAGTATCAGGATGTGAGCAGTGATTACTGTATTTATCCACACACCAGTCTATTAGTATCAGGGTGTGAGCAGTGATTACTGTATTTATCCACACACCAGTCGATTAGTATCAGGGTGTGAGCAGTGATTACTGTATTTATCCACACAACAGTCTATTAGTATCAGGATGTGAGCAGTGATTACTGTATTTATCCACACACCAGTCTATTAGTATCAGGGTGTGAGCAGTGATTACTGTATTTATCCACACACCAGTCGATTAGTATCAGGGTGTGAGCAGTGATTACTGTATTTATCCACACAACAGTCTATTAGTATCAGGATGTGAGCAGTGATTACTGTATTTATCCACACACCAGTCTATTAGTATCAGGGTGTGAGCAGTGATTACTGTATTTATCCACACAACAGTCTATTAGTATCAGGATGTGAGCAGTGATTACTGTATTTATCCACACACCAGTCTATTAGTATCAGGATGTGAGCAGTGATTACTGTATTTATCCACACACCAGTCTATTAGTATCAGGGTGTGAGCAGTGATTACTGTATTTATCCACACACCAGTCGATTAGTATCAGGATGTGATCAGTGATTACTGTATTTTTCCACACACCAGTCTATTAGTATCAGGATGTGAGCAGTGATTACTGTATTTTTCCACACACCAGTCTATTAGTATCAGGATGTGAGCAGTGATTACTGTATTTATCCACACACCAGTCCATTAGGATCAGGATGTGAGCAGTGATTACTGTATTTATCCACACACCAGTCTATTAGTATCAGGATGTGATCAGTGATGACTGTATTTATCCACACACCAGTCTATTAGTATCAGGATGTGAGCAGTGATTTCTGTATTTATCCACACACCAGTCGATTAGTATCAGGATGTGAGCAGTGATTACTGTATTTATCCACACACCAGTCTATTAGTATCAGGATGTGATCAGTGATTACTATATTTATCCACACACCAGTCTATTAGTATCAGGATGTGATCAGTGATTACTGTATTTATCCACACACCAGTCTATTAGTATCAGGATGTGAGCAGTGATTTCTGTATTTTTCCACACACCAGTCTATTAGTATCAGGATGTGAGCAGTGATTACTGTATTTATCCACACACCAGTCTATTAGTATCAGGATGTGAGCAGCGATTACTGTATTTATCCACGCACCAGTGTATTAGTATCAGGGTGTGAGCAGTGATTACTGTATTTATCCACACACCAGTCTATTAGTATCAGGGTGTGAGCAGTGATTACTGTATTTATCCACACACCAGTCTATTAGTATCAGGGTGTGAGCAGTGATTACTGTATTTATCCACACACCAGTCTATTAGTATCAGGGTGTGAGCAGTGATTACTGTATTTATCCACACACCAGTCTATTAGTATCAGGGTGTGAGCAGTGATTACTGTATTTATCCACACACCAGTCTATTAGTATCAGGGTGTGAGCAGTGATTACTGTATTTATCCACACACCAGTCTATTAGTATCAGGATGTGAGCAGTGATTACTGTATTTATCCACACACCAGTCTATTAGTATCAGGATGTGAGCAGTGATTACTGTATTTATCCACACACCAGTCTATTAGTATCAGGGTGTGAGCAGTGATTACTGTATTTATCCACACACCAGTCTATTAGTATCAGGGTGTGAGCAGTGATTACTGTATTTATCCACACACCAGTCTATTAGTATCAGGATGTGAGCAGTGATTACTGTATTTATCCACACACCAGTCTATTAGTATGAGGATGTGAGCAGTGATTACTGTATTTATCCACACAACAGTCTCTTAGTATCAGCGTGTGAGCAGTGATTACTGTACTTATCCTCACACCAGTCTATTAGTGTCAGGATGTGAGCAGTGATTACTGTATTTATCCACACAACAGTCTATTAGTATCAGGGTGTGAGCAGTGATTACTGTATTTATCCACACACCAGTCTATTAGTATCAGGGTGTGAGCAGTGATTACTGTATTTATCCACACACCAGTCTATTAGTATCAGGATGTGAGCAGCGATTACTGTATTTATCCACACACCAGTCTATTACTATCATGGCGTGTGCGGTGATTACTGGATTTATCCACACACCAGTCTATTACTATCATGGCGTGTGCGGTGATTACTGTATTTATCCACACACCAGACTATTAGTATCAGGGTGTGAGCTGTGATTACTGGATTTATCCACACACCAGTCTATTACTATCATGGCGTGTGCGGTGATTACTGTATTTATCCACACACCAGTCTATTAGTATCAGGGCGTGAGCAGTGATTACAGTATTTATCCACACACCAGACTATTAGTATCAGGGTGTGAGTAGTGATTACTGTATTTATCCACACACCAGTCTATTAGTATCAGGATGTGAGCAGTGATTACCTTATTTATCCACACACCAGTCTATTAGTATCAGGATGTGAGCAGCGATTACTGTATTTATCCACGCACCAGTGTATTAGTATCAGGGTGTGAGCAGTGATTACTGTATTTATCCACACACCAGTCTATTAGTATCAGGGTGTGAGCAGTGATTACTGTATTTATCCACACACCAGTCTATTAGTATCAGGGTGTGAGCAGTGATTACTGTATTTATCCACACACCAGTCTATTAGTATCAGGGTGTGAGCAGTGATTACTGTATTTATCCACACACCAGTCTATTAGTATCAGGGTGTGAGCAGTGATTACTGTATTTATCCACACACCAGTCTATTAGTATCAGGGTGTGAGCAGTGATTACTGTATTTATCCACACACCAGTCTATTAGTATCAGGATGTGAGCAGTGATTACTGTATTTATCCACACACCAGTCTATTAGTATCAGGATGTGAGCAGTGATTACTGTATTTATCCACACACCAGTCTATTAGTATCAGGATGTGAGCAGCGATTACTGTATTTATCCACACACCAGTCTATTAGTATCAGGATGTGAGCAGTGATTACTGTATTTATCCACACACCAGTCTATTAGTATCAGGGTGTGAGCAGTGATTACTGTATTTATCCACACACCAGTCTATTAGTATCAGGGTGTGAGCAGTGATTACTGTATTTATCCACACACCAGTCTATTAGTATCAGGGTGTGAGCAGTGATTACTGTATTTATCCACACACCAGTCTATTAGTATCAGGATGTGAGCAGTGATTACTGTATTTATCCACACACCAGTCTATTAGTATCAGGATGTGAGCAGTGATTACTGTATTTATCCACACACCAGTCTATTAGTATCAGGATGTGAGCAGCGATTACTGTATTTATCCACACACCAGTCTATTAGTATCAGGATGTGAGCAGTGATTACTGTATTTATCCACACACCAGTCTATTAGTATCAGGATGTGAGCAGTGATTACTGTATTTATCCACACACCAGTCTATTAGTATCAGGATGTGAGCAGCGATTACTGTATTTATCCACACACCAGTCTATTAGTATCAGGGTGTGAGCAGTGATGACTGTATTTATACACATACCAGTCTATTAGTATCAGGATGAGAGCAGTGATTACTGTATTTATCCACACACCAGTCTATTAGTATCAGGGTGTGAGCAGTGATTACTGTATTTATCCACACACCAGTCTATTAGTATCAGGGTGTGAGCAGTGATTACTCTATTTATCCACACACCAGTCTATTAGTATCAGGGTGTGAGCAGTGATTACTGTATTTATCCACACACACACACAATTCTATTAGTATCAGGGTGTGAGCAGTGATTACTGTGTGTATATCCACACACACACACAATTCTATTCGTATCAGGGTGTGAGCAGTGATTAATGTATTTATCCACACACCAGTCTATTAGTATCAGGGTGTGAGCAGTGATTACTGTATTTATCCACACAACAGTCCATTGGTATCAGGATGTGAGCAGTGATTACTGTATTTATCCACACACCAGTCTATTAGAATCAGGATGTGAGCAGTGATTACTGTATTTATCCACACACCAGTCTATTAGTATCAGGAAGTGAGCAGTGATTACTGTATTTATCCACACACCAGTCTATTAGTATCAGGGTGTGAGCAGTGATTACTGTATTTATCCACACACCAGTCTATTAGTATCAGGGTGTGAGCAGTGATTACTGTATTTATCCACACACCAGTCGATTAGTATCAGGGTGTGAGCAGTGATTACTGTATTTATCCACACAACAGTCTATTAGTATCAGGATGTGAGCAGTGATTACTGTATTTATCCACACACCAGTCTATTAGTATCAGGGTGTGAGCAGTGATTACTGTATTTATCCACACACCAGTCAATTAGTATCAGGGTGTGAGCAGTGATTACTGTATTTTTCCACACACCAGTCTATTAGTATCAGGATGTGAGCAGTGATTACTGTATTTTTCCACACACCAGTCTATTAGTATCAGGATGTGAGCAGTGATTACTGTATTTATCCACACACCAGTCCATTAGGATCAGGATGTGAGCAGTGATTACTGTATTTATCCACACACCAGTCTATTAGTATCAGGATGTGATCAGTGATGACTGTATTTATCCACACACCAGTCTATTAGTATCAGGATGTGAGCAGTGATTTCTGTATTTATCCACACACCAGTCGATTAGTATCAGGATGTGAGCAGTGATTACTGTATTTATCCACACACCAGTCTATCAGTATCAGGATGTGATCAGTGATTACTATATTTATCCACACACCAGTCTATTAGTATCAGGATGTGATCAGTGATTACTGTATTTATCCACACACCAGTCTATTAGTATCAGGATGTGAGCAGTGATTTCTGTATTTTTCCACACACCAGTCTATTAGTATCAGGATGTGAGCAGTGATTACTGAATTTATCCACACAACAGTCTCTTAGTATCAGCGTGTGAGCAGTGATTACTGTATTTATCCTCACACCAGTCTATTAGTGTCAGGATGTGGGCAGTGATTACGGTATTTATCCACACAACAGTATATTAATATCAGCGTGTGAGCAGTGATTACTGTATTTATCCACACACCAGTCTATTAGTATCAGGATGTGAGCAGCGATTACTGTATTTATCCACGCACCAGTGTATTAGTATCAGGGTGTGAGCAGTGATTACTGTATTTATCCACACACCAGTCTATTAGTATCAGGGTGTGAGCAGTGATTACTGTATTTATCCACACACCAGTCTATTAGTATCAGGGTGTGAGCAGTGATTACTGTATTTATCCACACACCAGTCTATTAGTATCAGGGTGTGAGCAGTGATTACTGTATTTATCCACACACCAGTCTATTAGTATCAGGATGTGAGCAGTGATTACTGTATTTATCCACACACCAGTCTATTAGTATCAGGATGTGAGCAGCGATTACTGTATTTATCCACACACCAGTCTATTAGTATCAGGGTGTGAGCAGTGATGACTGTATTTATACACATACCAGTCTATTAGTATCAGGATGAGAGCAGTGATTACTGTATTTATCCACACACCAGTCTATTAGTATCAGGGTGTGAGCAGTGATTACTGTATTTATCCACACACCAGTCTATTAGTATCAGGATGTGAGCAGTGATTACTGTATTTATCCACACACCAGTCTATTAGTATCAGGATGTGAGCAGCGATTACTGTATTTATCCACACACCAGTCTATTAGTATCAGGGTGTGAGCAGTGATGACTGTATTTATCCACACACCAGTCTATTAGTATCAGGGTGTGAGCAGTGATTACTGTATTTATCCACACACCAGTCTATTAGTATCAGGGTGTGAGCAGTGATTACTGTATTTATCCACACACCAGTCTATTAGTATCAGGATGTGAGCAGCGATTACAGTATTTATCCACACACCAGTCTATTAGTATCAGGGTGTGAGCAGTGATTACTGGATTTATCCACACACCAGTCTATTAGTATCATGGCGTGTGCGGTGATTACTGTATTTATCCACACACCTGACTATTAGTATCAGGATGTGAGCAGTGATTACTGGATTTATCCACACACCAGTCTATTAGTATCAGGGTGTGAGCAGTGATTACTGTATTTATCCACACACCATTCTATTAGTATCAGGGTGTGAGCAGTGATTACTGTATTTATCCACACACCAGTCTATTAGTATCAGGGTGTGAGCAGTGATTACTGGATTTATCCACACACCATCCTATTAGTATCAGGGTGTGAGCAGTGATTACTGTATTTATCCACACACCAGTCTATTAGTATCAGGATGTGAGCAGTGATTACTGTATTTATCCACACACCAGTCTATTAGTATCAGGGTGTGAGCAGTGATTACTGTATTTATCCACACACCAGTCTATTAGTATCAGGGTGTGAGCAGTGATTACTGTATTTATCCACACACCAGTCTATTAGTATCAGGATGTGAGCAGTGATTACTGTATTTATCCACACACCAGTCTATTAGTATGAGGATGTGAGCAGTGATTACTGTATTTATCCACACAACAGTCTCTTAGTATCAGCGTGTGAGCAGTGATTACTGTATTTATCCTCACACCAGTCTATTAGTGTCAGGATGTGAGCAGTGATTACTGTATTTATCCACACAACAGTCTATTAGTATCAGGGTGTGAGCAGTGATTACTGTATTTATCCACACACCAGTCTATTAGTATCAGGGTGTGAGCAGTGATTACTGTATTTATCCACACACCAGTCTATTAGTATCAGGATGTGAGCAGCGATTACTGTATTTATCCACACAACAGTCTATTAGTATCAGGGTGTGAGCAGTGATTACTGTATTTATCCACACACCAGTCTATTAGTGTCAGGATGTGAGCAGTGATTTCTGTATTTATCCACACACCTGACGATAAGTATCATGGCGTGTGCGGTGATTACTGTATTTATCCACACACCAGACTATTAGTATCAGGGTGTGAGCTGTGATTACTGGACTTATCCACACACCAGTCTATTACTATCATGGCGTGTGCGGTGATTACTGTATTTATCCACACACCAGTCTATTAGTATCAGGGCGTGAGCAGTGATTACAGTATTTATCCACACACCAGACTATTAGTATCAGGGTGTGAGCAGTGATTACTGTATTTATCCACACACCAGTCTATTAGTATCAGGATGTGAGCAGTGATTACTGTATTTATCCACACACCAGTCTATTAGCATCAGGATGTGAGCAGCGATTACTGTATTTATCCACACACCAGTCTATTAGTATCAGGGTGTGAGCAGTGATTACTGTATTTATCCACACACCAGACTATTAGTATCAGGGTGTGAGCAGTGATTACTGGATTTATCCACACACCAGTCTATTAGTATCAGGGTGTGAGCAGTGATTACTGGATTTATCCACACACCAGTCTATGAGTATCAGGGTGTGAGCAGTGATTACTGTATTTATCCACTCACCATTCTATTAGTATCAGGGTGTGAGCAGTGATTACTGTATTTATCCACACACCAGTCTTTTAGTATCAGGGTGTGAGCAGTGATTACTGGATTTATCCACACACCATTCTATTAGTATCAGGGTGTGAGCAGTGATTACTGTATTTATCCACACACCAGTCCATTAGTATCAGGATGTGAGCAGTGATTACTGTATTTATCCACACACCAGTCTATTAGTATCAGGGTGTGAGCAGTGATTACTGTATTTATCCACACACCAGTCTATTAGTATCAGGATGTGAGCAGTGATTACTGTATTTATCCACACACCAGTCTATTAGTATCAGAGCGTGAGCAGTGATTACTGTATTTATCCACACACCTGACTATTAGTATCAGGGCGTGAGCAGTGATTACTGTATTTATCCACACACCAGTCTATTAGTATCAGGATGTGAGCAGTGATTACTGTATTTATCCACACACCAGTCTATTAGTATCAGGATGTGAGCAGTGATTACTGTATTTATCCACACACCAGTCTATTAGTATCAGGATGTGAGCAGTGATTACTGTATTTATCCACACACCAGTCTATTAGTATCAGGATGTGAGCAGTGAATACTGTATTTATCCACACACCAGTCTATTAGTATCAGGATGTGAGCAGTGATTACTGTATTTATCCACACACCAGTCTATTAGTATCAGGGCGTGAGCAGTGATTACTGTATTTATCCACACACCATTCTATTAGTATCAGGGTGTGAGCAGTGATTACTGTATTTATCCACACACCAGTCTATTAGTATCAGGATGTGAGCAGTGATTACTGTATTAATCCACACACCAGTCTATTAGTATCAGGGTGTGAGCAGTGATTACTATATTTATCCACACACCAGTCCATTAGTATGAGGATGTGAGCAGTGATTACTGTATTTATCCACACAACAGTCTCTTAGTATCAGCGTGTGAGCAGTGATTACTGTATTTATCCTCACACCAGTCGATTAGTGTCAGGATGTGAGCAGTGATTACTGTATTTATCCACACACCAGTCTATTAGTATCAGGGTGTGAGCAGTGATTACTGTATTTATCCACACACCAGTCTATTAGTATCAGGATGTGAGCAGCGATTACTGTATTTATCCACACACCAGTCTATTAGTATCAGGGTGTGAGCAGTGATTACTGTATTTATCCACACACCAGTCTATTAGTATCAGGGTGTGAGCAGTGATTACTGTATTTATCCACACACCAGTCTATTAGTATCAGGATGTGAGCAGCGATTACTGTATTTATCCACACACCAGTCTATTAGTATCAGGGTGTGAGCAGTGATTACTGTATTTATCCACACACCAGTCTATTAGTATCAGGGTGTGAGCAGTGATTACTGTATTTATCCACACACCAGTCTATTAGTATCAGGATGTGAGCAGCGATTACAGTATTTATCCACACACCAGTCTATTAGTATCAGGGTGTGAGCAGTGATTACTGGATTTATCCACACACCAGTCTATTAGTATCATGGCGTGTGCGGTGATTACTGTATTTATCCACACACCTGACTATTAGTATCAGGATGTGAGCAGTGATTACTGGATTTATCCACACACCAGTCTATTAGTATCAGGGTGTGAGCAGTGATTACTGTATTTATCCACACACCATTCTATTAGTATCAGGGTGTGAGCAGTGATTACTGTATTTATCCACACACCAGTCTATTAGTATCAGGGTGTGAGCAGTGATTACTGGATTTATCCACACACCATTCTATTAGTATCAGGGTGTGAGCAGTGATTACTGTATTTATCCACACACCAGTCTATTAGTATCAGGATGTGAGCAGTGATTACTGTATTTATCCACACACCAGTCTATTAGTATCAGGGTGTGAGCAATGATTACTGTATTTATCCACACACCAGTCTATTAGTATCATGGCGTGTGCGGTGATTACTGGATTTATCCACACACCAGTCTATTACTATCATGGCGTGTGCGGTGATTACTGTATTTATCCACACACCAGTCTATTAGTATCAGGATGTGAGCAGTGATTACTGTATTTATCCACACACCAGTCTATTAGCATCAGGATGTGAGCAGCGATTACTGTATTTATCCACACACCAGTCTATTTGTATCAGGGTGTGAGCAGTGATTACTGTATTTATCCACACACCAGACGATTAGTATCAGGGTGTGAGCAGTGATTACTGGATTTATCCACACACCAGTCAATTAGTATCAGGGTGTGAGCAGTGATTACTGGATTTATCCACACACCAGTCTATGAGTATCAGGGTGTGAGCAGTGATTACTGTATTTATCCACACACCATTCTATTAGTATCAGGGTGTGAGCAGTGATTACTGTATTTATCCACACACCAGTCTATTAGTATCAGGGTGTGAGCAGTGATTACTGGATTTATCCACACACCATTCTATTAGTATCAGGGTGTGAGCAGTGATTACTGTATTTATCCACACACCAGTCTATTAGTATCAGGATGTGAGCAGTGATTACTGTATTTATCCACACACCAGTCTATTAGTATCAGGGTGTGAGCAGTGATTACTGTATTTATCCACACACCAGTATATTAGTATCAGGATGTGAGCAGTGATTACTGTATTTATCCACACCCCAGTCTATTAGTTTCAGGGCGTGAGCAGTGATTACTGTATTTATCCACACACCTGACTATTAGTATCAGGGCGTGAGCAGTGATTACTGTATTTATCCACACACCATTCTATTAGTATCAGGGTGTGAGCAGTGATTACTGTATTTATCCACACACCAGTCTATTAGTATCAGGATGTGAGCAGTGATTACTGTATTAATCCACACACCAGTCTATTAGTATCAGGGTGTGAGCAGTGATTACTATATTTATCCACACACCAGTCTATTAGTATAAGGATGTGAGCAGTGATTACTGTATTTATCCACACACCAGTCTATTAGTATGAGGATGTGAGCAGTGATTACTGTATTTATCCACACAACAGTCTATTAGTATCAGCGTGTGAGCAGTGATTACTGTATTTATCCTCACACCAGTCTATTAGTGTCAGGATGTGAGCAGTGATTACTGTATTTATCCACACAACAGTCTATTAGTATCAGGTGTGAGCAGTGATTACTGTATTTATCCACACACCAGTCTATTAGTATCAGGGTGTGAGCAGTGATTACTGTATTTATCCACACAACAGTCTCTTAGTATCAGCGTGTGAGCAGTGATTACTGTATTTATCCTCACACCAGTCTATTAGTGTCAGGATGTGAGCAGTGATTACTGTATTTATCCACACAACAGTCTATTAGTATCAGGTGTGAGCAGTGATTACTGTATTTATCCACACACCAGTCTATTAGTATCAGGGTGTGAGCAGTGATTACTGTATTTATCCACACACCAGTCTATTAGTATCAGGATGTGAGCAGCGATTACTGTATTTATCCACACACCAGTCTATTAGTATCAGGGTGTGAGCAGTGATTACTGTATTTATCCACACACCAGTATATTAGTGTCAGGATGTGAGCAGTGATTTCTGTATTTATCCAGACACCTGACGATAAGTATCATGGCGTGTGCGGTGATTACTGTATTTATCCACACACCAGTCAATTAGTATCAGGGCGTGAGCAGTGATTACTGTATTTATCCACACACCAGACTATTAGTATCAGGGTGTGAGCTGTGATTACTGGATTTATCCACACACCAGTCTATTAGTATCAGGATGTGAGCAGCGATTACTGTATTTATCCACACACCAGTCTATTAGTATCAGGGTGTGAGCAGTGATTACTGTATTTATCCACACACCAGTCTATTAGTATCAGGGTGTGAGCTGTGATTACTGGATTTATCCACACACCAGTCTATTAGTATCAGGGTGTGAGCTGTGATTACTGTATTTATCCACACACCAGACTATTAGTATCAGGATGTGAGCAGTGATTACTGTATTTATCCACACACCAGTCTATTAGTATCAGGGTGTGAGCTGTGATTACTGGATTTATCCACACACCAGTCTATTAGTATCATGGCGTGTGCGGTGATTACTGTATTTATCCACACACCAGTCTATTAGTATCAGGGCGTGAGCAGTGATTACTGTATTTATCCACACACCAGTCTATTAGTATCAGGGCGTGTGCGGTGATTACTGTATTTATCCACACACCAGTCTATTAGTATCAGGGTGTGAGCAGTGATTACTGGATTTATCCACACACCATTCTATTAGTATCAGGGTGTGAGCAGTGATTACTGTATTTATCCACACACCAGTCTATTAGTATCAGGGTGTGAGCAGTGATTACTGGATTTATCCACACACCAGTCTATTAGTATCAGGGTGTGAGCAGTGATTACTGGATTTATCCACACACCAGTCTATCAGTATCAGGGTGTGAGCAGTGATTACTGGATTTATCCACACACCATTCTATTAGTATCAGGGTGTGAGCAGTGATTACTGTATTTATCCACACACCAGTCTATTAGTATCAGGGTGTGAGCAGTGATTACTGGATTTATCCACACACCATTCTATTAGTATCAGGGTGTGAGCAGTGATGACTGTATTTATCCACACACCTGACTATTAGTATCAGGATGTGAGCAGTGATTACTGGATTTATCCACACACCAGTCTATTAGTATCAGGGTGTGAGCAGTGATTACTGGATTTATCCACACACCATTCTATTAGTATCAGGGTGTGAGCAGTGATTACTGTATTTATCCACACACCAGTCTATTAGTATCAGGGTGTGAGCAGTGATTACTGGATTTATCCACACACCTGACTATTAGTAAGAGGATGTGAGCAGTGATTACTGGATTTATCCAAACACCATTCTATTAGTATCAGGGTGTGAGCAGTGATTACTGTATTTATCCACACACCAGTCTATTAGTATCAGGATGTGAGCAGTGATTACTGTATTAATCCACACACCAGTCTATTAGTATCAGGGTGTGAGCAGTGATTACTATATTTATCCACACACCAGTCTATTAGTATAAGGATGTGAGCAGTGATTACTGTATTTATCCACACACCAGTCTATTAGTATGAGGATGTGAGCAGTGATTACTGTATTTATCCACTCAACAGTCTCTTAGTATCAGCGTGTGATCAGTGATTACTGTATTTATCCTCACACCAGTCTATTAGTGTCAGGATGTGAGCAGTGATTACTGTATTTATCCACACAACAGTCTATTAGTATCAGGTGTGAGCAGTGATTACTGTATTTATCCACACACCAGTCTATTAGTATCAGGGTGTGAGCAGTGATTACTGTATTTATCCACACACCAGTCTATTAGTATCAGGATGTGAGCAGCGATTACTGTATTTATCCACACACCAGTCTATTAGTATCAGGGTGTGAGCAGTGATTACTGTATTTATCCACACACCAGTATATTAGTGTCAGGATGTGAGCAGTGATTTCTGTATTTATCCACACACCTGACGATAAGTATCATGGCGTGTGCGGTGATTACTGTATTTATCCACACACCAGTCAATTAGTATCAGGGCGTGAGCAGTGATTACTGTATTTATCCACACACCAGACTATTAGTATCAGGGTGTGAGCTGTGATTACTGGATTTATCCACACACCAGTCTATTAGTATCAGGATGTGAGCAGCGATTACTGTATTTATCCACACACCACTCTATTAGTATCAGGGTGTGAGCAGTGATTACTGTATTTATCCACACACCAGTCTATTAGTATCAGGGTGTGAGCTGTGATTACTGGATTTATCCACACACCAGTCTATTAGTATCAGGGTGTGAGCTGTGATTACTGTATTTATCCACACACCAGACTATTAGTATCAGGATGTGAGCAGTGATTACTGTATTTATCCACACACCAGTCTATTAGTATCAGGGTGTGAGCTGTGATTACTGGATTTATCCACACACCAGTCTATTAGTATCATGGCGTGTGCGGTGATTACTGTATTTATCCACACACCAGTCTATTAGTATCAGGGCGTGAGCAGTGATTACTGTATTTATCCACACACCAGTCTATTAGTATCAGGGCGTGTGCGGTGATTACTGTATTTATCCACACACCAGTCTATTAGTATCAGGGTGTGAGCAGTGATTACTGGATTTATCCACACACCATTCTATTAGTATCAGGGTGTGAGCAGTGATTACTGTATTTATCCACACACCAGTCTATTAGTATCAGGGTGTGAGCAGTGATTACTGGATTTATCCACACACCAGTCTATTAGTATCAGGGTGTGAGCAGTGATTACTGGATTTATCCACACACCAGTCTATCAGTATCAGGGTGTGAGCAGTGATTACTGGATTTATCCACACACCATTCTATTAGTATCAGGGTGTGAGCAGTGATTACTGTATTTATCCACACACCAGTCTATTAGTATCAGGGTGTGAGCAGTGATTACTGGATTTATCCACACACCATTCTATTAGTATCAGGGTGTGAGCAGTGATGACTGTATTTATCCACACACCTGACTATTAGTATCAGGATGTGAGCAGTGATTACTGGATTTATCCACACACCAGTCTATTAGTATCAGGGTGTGAGCAGTGATTACTGGATTTATCCACACACCATTCTATTAGTATCAGGGTGTGAGCAGTGATTACTGTATTTATCCACACACCAGTCTATTAGTATCAGGGTGTGAGCAGTGATTACTGTATTTATCCACACACCAGTCAATTAGTATGAGGATGTGAGCAGTGATTACTGTATTTATCCACACAACAGTCTCTTAGTTTCAGCGTGTGAGCAGTGATGACTGTATTTATCCTCACACCAGTCTATTAGTGTCAGGATGTGAGCAGTGATTACTGTATTTATCCACCCAACAGTCTATTAGTATCAGGATGTGAGCAGCGATTACTGTATTTATCCACACACCAGTCTATTAGTATCAGGGTGTGAGCAGTGATTACTGGATTTATCCACACACCATTCTATTAGTATCAGGGTGTGAGCAGTGATGACTGTATTTATCCACACACCTGACTATTAGTATCAGGATGTGAGCAGTGATTACTGGATTTATCCACACACCAGTCTATTAGTATCAGGGTGTGAGCAGTGATTACTGGATTTATCCACACACCATTCTATTAGTATCAGGGTGTGAGCAGTGATTACTGTATTTATCCACACACCAGTCTATTAGTATCAGGGTGTGAGCAGTGATTACTGGATTTATCCACACACCTGACTATTAGTAAGAGGATGTGAGCAGTGATTACTGGATTTATCCAAACACCATTCTATTAGTATCAGGGTGTGAGCAGTGATTACTGTATTTATCCACACACCAGTCTATTAGTATCAGGATGTGAGCAGTGATTACTGTATTAATCCACACACCAGTCTATTAGTATCAGGGTGTGAGCAGTGATTACTATATTTATCCACACACCAGTCTATTAGTATAAGGATGTGAGCAGTGATTACTGTATTTATCCACACACCAGTCTATTAGTATGAGGATGTGAGCAGTGATTACTGTATTTATCCACTCAACAGTCTCTTAGTATCAGCGTGTGATCAGTGATTACTGTATTTATCCTCACACCAGTCTATTAGTGTCAGGATGTGAGCAGTGATTACTGTATTTATCCACACAACAGTCTATTAGTATCAGGTGTGAGCAGTGATTACTGTATTTATCCACACACCAGTCTATTAGTATCAGGGTGTGAGCAGTGATTACTGTATTTATCCACACACCAGTCTATTAGTATCAGGATGTGAGCAGCGATTACTGTATTTATCCACACACCAGTCTATTAGTATCAGGGTGTGAGCAGTGATTACTGTATTTATCCACACACCAGTATATTAGTGTCAGGATGTGAGCAGTGATTTCTGTATTTATCCACACACCTGACGATAAGTATCATGGCGTGTGCGGTGATTACTGTATTTATCCACACACCAGTCAATTAGTATCAGGGCGTGAGCAGTGATTACTGTATTTATCCACACACCAGACTATTAGTATCAGGGTGTGAGCTGTGATTACTGGATTTATCCACACACCAGTCTATTAGTATCAGGATGTGAGCAGCGATTACTGTATTTATCCACACACCACTCTATTAGTATCAGGGTGTGAGCAGTGATTACTGTATTTATCCACACACCAGTCTATTAGTATCAGGGTGTGAGCTGTGATTACTGGATTTATCCACACACCAGTCTATTAGTATCAGGGTGTGAGCTGTGATTACTGGATTTATCCACACACCAGTCTATTAGTATCAGGATGTGAGCAGTGATTACTGTATTTATCCACACACCAGTCTATTAGTATCAGGGTGTGAGCTGTGATTACTGGATTTATCCACACACCAGTCTATTAGTATCATGGCGTGTGCGGTGATTACTGTATTTATCCACACACCAGTCTATTAGTATCAGGGCGTGAGCAGTGATTACTGTATTTATCCACACACCAGTCTATTAGTATCAGGGCGTGTGCGGTGATTACTGTATTTATCCACACACCAGTCTATTAGTATCAGGGTGTGAGCAGTGATTACTGGATTTATCCACACACCATTCTATTAGTATCAGGGTGTGAGCAGTGATTACTGTATTTATCCACACACCAGTCTATTAGTATCAGGGTGTGAGCAGTGATTACTGGATTTATCCACACACCAGTCTATTAGTATCAGGGTGTGAGCAGTGATTACTGGATTTATCCACACACCAGTCTATCAGTATCAGGGTGTGAGCAGTGATTACTGGATTTATCCACACACCATTCTATTAGTATCAGGGTGTGAGCAGTGATTACTGTATTTATCCACACACCAGTCTATTAGTATCAGGGTGTGAGCAGTGATTACTGGATTTATCCACACACCATTCTATTAGTATCAGGGTGTGAGCAGTGATGACTGTATTTATCCACACACCTGACTATTAGTATCAGGATGTGAGCAGTGATTACTGGATTTATCCACACACCAGTCTATTAGTATCAGGGTGTGAGCAGTGATTACTGGATTTATCCACACACCATTCTATTAGTATCAGGGTGTGAGCAGTGATTACTGTATTTATCCACACACCAGTCTATTAGTATCAGGGTGTGAGCAGTGATTACTGTATTTATCCACACACCAGTCAATTAGTATGAGGATGTGAGCAGTGATTACTGTATTTATCCACACAACAGTCTCTTAGTTTCAGCGTGTGAGCAGTGATGACTGTATTTATCCTCACACCAGTCTATTAGTGTCAGGATGTGAGCAGTGATTACTGTATTTATCCACCCAACAGTCTATTAGTATCAGGATGTGAGCAGCGATTACTGTATTTATCCACACACCAGTCTATTAGTATCAGGGTGTGAGCAGTGATTACTGGATTTATCCACACACCATTCTATTAGTATCAGGGTGTGAGCAGTGATTACTGTATTTATCCACACACCAGTCTATTAGTATCAGGGTGTGAGCAGTGATTACTGGATTTATCCACACACCAGTCTATTAGTATCAGGGTGTGAGCAGTGATTACTGGATTTATCCACACACCAGTCTATCAGTATCAGGGTGTGAGCAGTGATTACTGGATTTATCCACACACCATTCTATTAGTATCAGGGTGTGAGCAGTGATTACTGTATTTATCCACACACCAGTCTATTAGTATCAGGGTGTGAGCAGTGATTACTGGATTTATCCACACACCATTCTATTAGTATCAGGGTGTGAGCAGTGATGACTGTATTTATCCACACACCTGACTATTAGTATCAGGATGTGAGCAGTGATTACTGGATTTATCCACACACCAGTCTATTAGTATCAGGGTGTGAGCAGTGATTACTGGATTTATCCACACACCATTCTATTAGTATCAGGGTGTGAGCAGTGATTACTGTATTTATCCACACACCAGTCTATTAGTATCAGGGTGTGAGCAGTGATTACTGTATTTATCCACACACCAGTCAATTAGTATGAGGATGTGAGCAGTGATTACTGTATTTATCCACACAACAGTCTCTTAGTTTCAGCGTGTGAGCAGTGATGACTGTATTTATCCTCACACCAGTCTATTAGTGTCAGGATGTGAGCAGTGATTACTGTATTTATCCACCCAACAGTCTATTAGTATCAGGATGTGAGCAGCGATTACTGTATTTATCCACACACCAGTCTATTAGTATCAGGGTGTGAGCAGTGATTACCGTATTTATCCACACACCAGTCTATTAGTATCAGCATGTGAGCAGCGATTACTGTATTTATCCACACACCAGTCTATTAGTATCAGGGCGTGAGCAGTGATTACTGTATTTATCCACACACCAATCTATTATTATCATGGCGTGTGCGGTGATTACTGTATTTATCCACACACCAGTCTATTAGTATCAGGGTGTGAGCAGTGATTACTCTATTTATCCACACACCAGTCTATTATTATCATGGCGTGTGCGGTGATTACTGTATTTATCCACACACCAGTCTATTAGTATCAGGGTGTGAGCAGTGATTACTCTATTTATCCACACACCAGTCTATTAGTATCAGGGTGTGAGCAGTGATTACTGTATTTATCCACACACCAGTCTATTAGTATCAGGGTGTGAGCAGTGATTACTGTATTTATCCACACACACACACAATTCTATTCGTATCAGGGTGTGAGCAGTGATTAATGTATTTATCCACACACCAGTCTATTAGTATCAGGATGTGAGCAGTTATTACTGTATTTATCCACACACCAGTCTGTGAGTATCAGGATGTGAGCAGTGATTACTGTATTTATCCACACACCAGTCAATTAGTATCAGGATGTGATCAGTGATTACTGTATTTATCCACACACCAGTCTATTAGTATCAGGATGTGATCAGTGATTACTGTATTTATCCACACACCAGTCTATTAGTATCAGGATGTGAGCAGTGATTACTGTATTTATCCACACACCAGTCTATTAGTATCAGGGTGTGAGCAGTGATTACTGTATTTATCCACACACCAGTCGATTAGTATCAGGATGTGATCAGTGATTACTGTATTTTTCCACACACCAGTCTATTAGTATCAGGATGTGAGCAGTGATTACTGGATTTATCCACACACCATTCTATTAGTATCAGGGTGTGAGCAGTGATTACTGTATTTATCCACACACCTGACTATTAGTATCAGGATGTGAGCAGAGATTACTGGATTTATCCACACACCAGTCTATTAGTATCAGGGTGTGAGCAGTGATTACTGGATTTATCCACACACCATTCTATTAGTATCAGGGTGTGAGCAGTGATTACTGTATTTATCCACACACCAGTCTATTAGTATCAGGGTGTGAGCAGTGATTACTGTATTTATCCACACACCTGACTATTAGTAAGAGGATGTGAGCAGTGATTACTGGATTTATCCAAACACCATTCTATTAGTATCAGGGTGTGAGCAGTGATTACTGTATTTATCCACACACCAGTCTATTAGTATCAGGATGTGAGCAGTGATTACTGTATTTATCCACACACCAGTCTATTAGTATCAGGATGTGAGCAGTGATTACTGAATTTATCCACACAACAGTCTCTTAGTATCAGCGTGTGAGCAGTGATTACTGTATTTATCCTCACACCAGTCTATTAGTGTCAGGATGTGAGCAGTGATTACTTTATTTATCCACACACCTGACTATTAGTATCAGGATGTGAGCAGTGATTACGGTATTTATCCACACAACAGTAGATTAATATCAGCGTGTGAGCAGTGATTACTGTATTTATCCACACACCAGTCTATTAGTATCAGGATGTGAGCAGCGATTACTGTATTTATCCACACAACATTCTCTTAGTATCAGGGTGTGAGCAGTGATTACTGTATTTATCCACACACCAGTCTATTAGGATCAGGGTGTGAGCAGTGATTACTGTATTTATCCACACACCAGTCTATTAGTGTCAGGATGTGAGCAGTGATTACGGTATTTATCCACACAACAGTAGATTAATATCACCGTGTGAGCAGTGATTACTGTATTTATCCACACACCAGTCTATTAGTATCAGGATGTGAGCAGCGATTACTGTATTTATCCACACAACATTCTCTTACTATCAGGGTGTGAGCAGTGATTACTGTATTTATCCACACACCAGTCTATTAGGATCAGGGTGTGAGCAGTGATTACTGTATTTATCCACACACCAGTCCATTAGTATCAGGGTGTGAGCAGTGATTACTGTATTTATCCACACACCAGTCTATTAGGATCAGGGTGTGAGCAGTGATTACTGTATTTATCCACACACCAGTCTATTAGTATCAGGGTGTGAGCAGTGATTACTGTATTTATCCAAACACCAGTCTATAAGTATCAGGGTGTGAGCAGTGATTACTGTATTTATCCACACACCAGTCTATTAGTATCAGGGTGTGAGCAGTGATTACTGTATTTATCCACACACCAGTCTATTAGTATCAGGGCGTGAGCAGTGATTGCTGTATTTATCCACACACCAGTCTATTAGGATCAGGGTGTGAGCAGTGATTACTGTATTTATCCACACACCAGTCTATTAGTATCAGGGTGTGAGCAGTGATTACTGTATTTATCCACACACCAGTCTATTAGTATCAGGATGTGAGCAGTGATTACTTTATTTATCCACACACCTGACTATTAGTATCAGGATGTGAGCAGTGATTACTGTATTTATCCACACACCAGTCTATTAGTATCAGGGTGTGAGCAGTGATTACTGTATTTATCCACACACCAGTCTATTAGTATCAGGGTGTGAGCAGTGATTACTGTATTTATCCACACACCAGTCTATTAGTATCAGGGTGTGAGCAGTGATTACTGTATTTATCCACACACCAGACTATTAGTATCAGGGTGTGAGCAGTGATTACTGTATTTATCCACACACCAGTCTATTAGTATCAGGATGTGAGGAGTGATTACTGTATTTATCCACACACCAGTCTATTAGTATCAGGATGTGAGGAGTGATTACTGTATTTATCCACACACCAGTCTATTAGTATCAGGATGTGAGGAGTGATTACTGTATTTATCCACACACCAGTCTATTAGTATCAGGATGTGAGCAGTGATTACTGGATTTATCCACACACCAGTCTATTAGTATCAGGGTGTGAGCAGTGATTACTGTATTTATCCACTCACCAGTCTATTAGTATCAGGGTGCGAGCAGTGATTACTGTATTTATCCACACACCAGTCTATTAGTATCAGGATGTGATCAGTGATTTCTGTATTTATCCACACACCAGTCTATTAGTGTCAGGACGTGAGCAGTGATTACTGTATTTATCCACACACCAGTCTATTAGTATCAGGATGTGAGCAGTGATTACTGTATTTATCCACACACCAGTCTATTAGTATCAGGGTGTGAGCAGTGATTACTGTATTTATCCACATACCAGTCTATTAGTATCAGGGTGTGAGCAGTGATTACTGTATTTATCCACACACCAGTCTATTAGTATCAGGATGTGAGCAGCGATTACTGTATTTATCCACACACCAGTCTATTAGTATCAGTGTGTGAGCAGTGATTACTGTATTTATCCACACACCAGTCTATTAGTATCAGGATGTGAGCAGTGATTACTGTATTTATCCACACACCAGTCTATTAGTATCAGGATGTGAGCAGTGATTACTGTATTTATCCGCACACCAGTATATTAGTATCAGGGTGTGAGCAGTGATTTCTGTATTTATCCACACACCTGACTATTAGTATCAGGGCGTGTGCGGTGATTACTGTATTTATCCACACACCAGTCTATTAGTATCAGGGTGTGAGCAGTGATTACTGTATTTATCCACACACCAGTCTATTAGTATCAGGATGTGATCAGTGATTACTGTATTTATCCACACACCAGTCTATTAGTATCAGGGCGTGTGCGGTGATTACTGTATTTATCCACACACCAGTCTATTAGTATCAGGATGTGAGCAGCGATTACTGTATTTATCCACACACCAGTCTATTAGTATCAGGATGTGAGCAGCGATGACTGTATTTATCCACACACCAGTCTATTAGTATCAGGGTGTAAGCAGTGATTACTGTATTTATCCACACACCAGTCTATCAGTATCAGGATGTGAGCAGTGATTACTGTATTTATCCACACACCAGTCTATTAGTATCAGGGTGTGAGCAGTGATTACAGTATTTATCCACACACCAGTCTATTAGTATGAGGATGTGAGCAGTGATTACAGTATTTATCCACACACCAGTCTATTAGTATGAGGATGTGAGCAGTGATTACTGTATTTATCCACACAACAGTCTCTTAGTATCAGCGTGTGAGCAGTGATTACTGTATTTATCCACACAACAGTCTCTTAGTATCAGCCTGTGAGCAGTGATTACTGTATTTATCCTCACACCAGTCTATTAGTGTCAGGTCGTGAGCAGTGATTACTGTATTTATCCACACAACAGTCTATTAGTATCAGGATGTGAGCAGCGATTACTGTATTCATCCACATACCAGTCTAATAGTATCAGGGTGTGAGCAGTGATTACTGTATTTATCCACACACCAGTCTATTAGTATCAGGGTGTGAGCAGTGATTACTGTATTTATCCACACACCTGACTATTAGTATCAGGATGTGAGCAGTGATTACTGTATTTATCCACACACCAGTCTATTAGTATCAGCGTGTGAGCAGTGATTACTGTATTTATCCACACACCTGACTATTAGTATCAGGACGTGAGCAGTGATTATTGTATTTATCCACACACCAGTCTATTAGTATCAGGATGTGAGCAGTGATTACTGTATTTATCCACACACCAGTCTATTAGTATCAGGATGTGAGCAGTGATTACTGTATTTATCCACACACCAGTCTATTAGTATCAGGATGTGAGCAGTGATTACTGTATTTATCCACACACCAGTCTATTAGTATCAGGATGTGAACAGTGATTACTGTATTTATCCACACACCAGTCTATTAGCATCAGGACGTGAGCAGTGATTATTGTATTTATCCACACACCAGTCTATTAGTATCAGGATGTGAGCAGTGATTACTGTATTTATCCACACACCAGTCTATTAGTACCAGGATGTGAGCAGTGATTACTGTATTTATCCACACACCAGTCTATTAGCATCAGGACGTGAGCAGTGATTATTGTATTTATCCACACACCAGTCTATTAGTATCAGGGTGTGAGCAGTGATTACTGTATTTATCCACACACCAGTCTATTAGTATCAGGGTGTGTGCAGTGATTACTGTATTTATCCACACACCAGTCCATTAGTATCAGGACGTGAGCAGTGATTACTGTATTTATCCACACACCAGTCTATTAGTATCAGGGTGTGAGCAGTGATTACTGTATTTATCCACACACCAGTCAGTTAGTATCAGGGTGTGAGCAGTGATTACTGTATTTATCCACACACCAGTCTATTAGTATCAGGATGTGAGCAGTGATTACTGTATTTATCCACACACCAGTCTATTAGTATCAGGATGTGAGCAGTGATTACTGTATTTATCCACACACCAGTCTATTAGTATCAGGGTGTGAGCAGTCATTACTGTATTTATCCACACACCAGTCTATTAGTATCAGGGTGTGAGCAGTCATTACTGTATTTATCCACACACCAGTCTATTAGTATCAGGGTGTGAGCAGTGATTACTGTATTTATCCACACACCAGTCTATTAGTATCAGGATGTGAGCAGTGATTACTGTATTTATCCACACACCAGTCTATTAGTATCAGGATGTGAGCAGTGATTACTGTATTTATCCACACACCAGTCTATTAGTATCAGGGTGTGAGCAGTCATTACTGTATTTATCCACACACCAGTCTATTAGTATCAGGGTGTGAGCAGTGATTACTGTATTTATCCACACACCAGTCTATTAGTATCAGCATGTGAGCAGTGATTACTGTATTTATCCACACACCAGTCTATTAGTATCAGGGTGTGAGCAGTGATTACTGTATTTATCCACACACCAGTCTATTAGTATCAGGGTGTGAGCAGTGATTACTGTATTTATCCACACTCCAGTCTACTAGTATCTGGATGTGAGCAGCGATTACTGTATTTATCCACACACCTGACTATTAGTATCAGGGTGTGAGCAGTGATTACTGTATTTATCCACACACCAGTCTATTAGTATCAGGGTGTGAGCAGTCATTACTGTATTTATCCACACACCAGTCTATTAGTATCAGGGTGTGAGCAGTCATTACTGTATTTATCCACACACCAGTCTATTAGTATCAGGGTGTGAGCAGTGATTACTGTATTTATCCACACACCAGTCTATTAGTATCAGGATGTGAGCAGTGATTACTGTATTTATCCACACACCAGTCTATTAGTATCAGGATGTGAGCAGTGATTACTGTATTTATCCACACACCAGTCTATTAGTATCAGGGTGTGAGCAGTCATTACTGTATTTATCCACACACCAGTCTATTAGTATCAGGGTGTGAGCAGTGATAACTGTATTTATCCACACACCAGTCTATTAGTATCAGGGTGTGAGCAGTGATTACTGTATTTATCCACACACCAGTCTATTAGTATCAGGGTGTGAGCAGTGATTACTGTATTTATCCACACACCAGTCTATTAGTATCAGGGTGTGAGCAGTGATTTCTGTATTTATCCACACACCTGACCATTAGTATCAGGGCGTGTGCGGTGATCACTGTATTTATCCACACACCTGACTATTAGTATCAGGGCGTGTGCGGTGATTACTGTCTTTATCCACACACTAGTCTATTAGTATCACGATGTGAGCAGTGATTACTGTATTTATCCACACACCTGACTATTAGTATCAGGACGTAAGCAGTGATTATTGTATTTATCCACACACCAGTCTATTAGTGTCAGGACGTGAGCAGTGATTACTGTATTTATCCACACACCAGTCTATTAGTATCAGGGTGTGAGCAGTGATTACTGTATTTATCCACACACCAGTCTATTAGTATCAGGGTGTGAGCAGTGATTACTGTATTTATCTACACACCAGTCTATTAGTATCAGCGTGTGAGCAGTGATTACTGTATATATCCACACACCAGTCTATTAGCATCAGCGTGTGAGCAGTGATTACTGTATATATCCACTCACCAGTCTATTAGCATCAGCGTGTGAGCAGTGATTACTGTATATATCCACACACAAGTCTATTAGTATCAGCGTGTGAGCAGTGATTACAGTATATATCCACACACCAGTCTATTAGTATCAGCGTGTGAGCAGTGATTACTGTATATATCCACACACCAGTCTATTAGTATCAGCGTGTGAGCAGTGATTACTGTATATATCCACACACCAGTCTATTAGCATCAGCGTGTGAGCAGTGATTACTGTATATATCCACACACCAGTCTATTAGCATCAGCGTGTGAGCAGTGATTACTGTATATATCCACACACCAGTCTATTAGTATCAGCGTGTGAGCAGTGATTACTGTATATATCCACACACCAGTCTATTAGCATCAGCGTGTGAGCAGTGATTACTGTATATATCCACACACCAGTCTATTAGTATCAGGGTGTGAGCAGTGATTACTGTATTTATCTACACACCAGTCTATTAGTATCAGGGTGTGAGCAGTGATGACTGTATTTATCCACACACCAGTCTATTAGCATCAGCGTGTGAGCAGTGTTTACTGTATATATCCACACACCAGTCTATTAGTATCAGCGTGTGAGCAGTGATTACTGTATATATCCACACACCAGTCTATTAGTATCAGGGTGTGAGCAGTGATTACTGTATTTATCCACACTCCAGTCTATTAGTATCAGGATGTGAGCAGTGATTACTGTATTTATCCACACACCAGTCTATTAGTATCATGGCGTGTGCGGTGATTACTGTATTTATCCACACACCAGTCTATTAGTATCAGGGTGTGAGCAGTGATTACTGTATTTATCCAATTACCAGTCTATTAGTATCGGGGTGTGAGCAAAGATTACTGTATTTATCCACACACCAGTTTATTAGTATCAGGGTGTGAGCAGTGATTACTGTATTTATCCACACACCAGTCTATTAGCATCAGCGTGTGAGCAGTGTTTACTGTATATATCCACACACCAGTCTATTAGTATCAGCGTGTGAGCTGATACACCCCCAAAGACACATTGTACAGTGAGCTCGCCACTGGTATCAGACCCACCGGCCGTCCATGTCTCCGTTATAAAGACGTCTGCAAACGCGACATGAAATCCTGTGACATTGATCACAAGTCGTGGGAGTCAGTTGCCAGCATTCGCCAGAGCTGGCGGGCAGCCATAAAGACAGGGCTAAATTGTGGCGAGTCGAAGAGACTTAGTAGTTGGCAGGAAAAAAGACAGAGGCGCAAGGGGAGAGCCAACTGTGCAACAGCCCCAACAAACAAATTTCTCTGCAGCACCTGTGGAAGAGCCTGTCACTCCAGAATTGGCCTTTATAGCCACTCCAGGCGCTGCTTCACAAACCACTGACCACCTCCAGGCGTGTATCCATTGTCTCTCGAGAGAAGGAGGCCCAAAAGAAAGAAGTCTATTAGTATCAGGGTGTGAGCAGCGATTACTGTATTTATCCACACACCAGTCTAATAGTATCGGGGTGTGAGCAAAGATTACTGTATTTATCCACACACCAGTTTATTAGTTTCAGGGTGTGAGCATGGATTACTGCATTTATCCTCACACCAGTCTATTAGTATCAGGGTGTGAGCAGTGATTACTGTATTTATCTACACACCAGTCTATTTGTATCAGCGTGTGAGCAGTGATTACTGTATATATCCACACACCAGTCTATTAGTATCAGGGTGTGAGCAAAGATTACTGTATTTATCCACACACCAGTCAGTTAGTATCAGGGTGTGAGCAGTGATTACTGTATTTATCCACACACCAGTCTATTAGTATCAGGGTGTGAGCAGTGATTACTGTATTTATCCACACACCAGTCTATTAGTATCAGGGTGTGAGCAGTGATTACTGTATTTATCCACACACCAGTCTATTAGTATCAGGGTGTGAGCAGTGATTACTGTATTTATCCACACACCAGTCTATTAGTATCAGGATGTGAGCAGTGATTACTGGATTTATCCACACACAAGTCTATTAGTATGAGGATGTGAGCAGTGATTACTGTATTTATCCACACACCAGCCTATTGGTATCAGGGTGTGAGCAGTGATTACAGTATTTATCCACACACCAGTCTATTAGTATGAGGATGTGAGCAGTGATTACTGTATTTATCCACAGAACAGTCTCTTAGTATCAGCGTGTGAGCAGTGATTACTGTATTTATCCTCACACCAGTCTATTAGTGTCAGGATGTGAGCAGTGATTACTGTATATATCCACACACCAGTCTATTAGTATCAGCGTGTGAGCAGTGATTACTGTATATATCCACACACCAGTCTATTAGTATCAGGGTGTGAGCAGTGATTACTGTATTTATCCACACTCCAGTCTATTAGTATCAGGATGTGAGCAGTGATTACTGTATTTATCCACACACCAGTCTATTAGTATCATGGCGTGTGAGCAGTGATTACTGTATTTATCCACACACCTGTCTATTAGTATCAGGATGTGAGCAGTGATTACTGTATTTATCCACACACCAGTCACCAGTCTATTAGTATCAGGATGTGAGCAGTGATTACTGTATTTATCCACACACCAGTCTATTAGTATCATGGCGTGTGCGGTGATTACTGTATTTATCCACACACCAGTCTATTAGTATCGGGGTGTGAGCAAAGATTACTGTATTTATCCACACACCAGTTTATTAGTATCAGGGTGTGAGCAGTGATTACTGTATTTATCCACACACCAGTCTATTAGTATCAGGGTGTGAGCAGCGATTACTGTATTTATCCACACACCAGTCTAATAGTATCGGGGTGTGAGCAAAGATTACTGTATTTATCCACACACCAGTTTATTAGTTTCAGGGTGTGAGCATGGATTACTGCATTTATCCTCACACCAGTCTATTCGTATCAGGGTGTGAGCAGTGATTACTGTATTTATCTACACACCAGTCTATTTGTATCAGCGTGTGAGCAGTGATTACTGTATATATCCACACACCAGTCTATTAGTATCAGGGTGTGAGCAAAGATTACTGTATTTATCCACACACGAGTCAGTTAGTATCAGGGTGTGAGCAGTGATTACTGTATTTATCCACACACCAGTCTATTAGTATCAGGGTGTGAGCAGTGATTACTGTATTTATCCACACACCAGTCTATTAGTATCAGGGTGTGAGCAGTGATTACTGTATTTATCCACACACCAGTCTATTAGTATCAGGGTGTGAGCAGTGATTACTGTATTTATCCACACACCAGTCTATTAGTATCAGGATGTGAGCAGTGATTACTGGATTTATCCACACACAAGTCTATTAGTATGAGGATGTGAGCAGTGATTACTGTATTTATCCACACACCAGCCTATTGGTATCAGGGTGTGAGCAGTGATTACAGTATTTATCCACACACCAGTCTATTAGTATGAGGATGTGAGCAGTGATTACTGTATTTATCCACACAACAGTCTCTTAGTATCAGCGTGTGAGCAGTGATTACTGTATTTATCCTCACACCAGTCTATTAGTGTCAGGATGTGAGCAGTGATTACTGTATTTATCCACACAACAGTCTATTTGTATCAGGATGTGAGCAGCGATTACTGTATTTATCCACATACCAGTCTATTAGTATCAGGGTGTGAGCAGTGATTACTGTATTTATCCACACACCAGTCTATTAGTATCAGGATGTGAGCAGCGATTACTGTATTTATCCACACACCAGTCTATTAGTATCAGGGTGTGTGCAGTGATTACTGTATTTATCCACACACCAGTCCATTAGTATCAGGACGTGAGCAGTGATTACTGTATTTATCCACAAACCAGTCTATTAGTATCAGGGTGTGAGCAGTGATTACTGTATTTATCCACACACCAGTCTATTAGTATCAGGGTGTGAGCATGGATTACTGCATTTATCCTCACACCAGTCTATTAGTATCAGGGTGTGAGCAGTGATTACTGTATTTATCTACACACCAGTCTATTAGTATCAGCGTGTGAGCAGTGATTACTGTATATATCCACACACCAGTCTATTAGTATCAGGGTGTGAGCAGTGATTACTGTATTTATCCACACTCCAGTCTATTAGTATCAGGATGTGAGCAGCGATTACTGTATTTATCCACACACCAGTCTATTAGTATCAGGGTGTGAGCAGTGATTACTGTATTTATCCACACACCAGTCTATTAGTATCAGGGTGTGAGCAGTGATTACTGTATTTATCCACACTCCAGTCTATTAGTATCAGGGTGTGAGCAGTGATTACTGTATTTATCCACACACCTGACTATTAGTATCATGGCGTGTGCGGTGATTACTGTATTTATCCACACACCAGTCTATTAGTATCAGGGTGTGAGGAGTGATTACTGTATTTATCCACACACCAGTCTATTAGTATCAGGTTGTGAGCAGTGATTATTGTATTTATCCACAGACCAGTCTATTAGTATCAGGATGTGAGCAGTGATTACTGTATTTTTTCACACACCAGTCTATTAGTATCAGGGTGTGAGCAGTGATTACTGTATTTATCCACACACCAGTCTATTAGTATCAGGGTGTGAGCAGTGATTACTGTATTTATCCACACACCAGTCAATTAGTATCAGGGTGTGAGCAGTGATTACTGTATTTATCCACACACCAGTCTATTAGTATCAGGGCGTGAGCAGTGATTACTGTATTTATCCACAGACCAGTCTATTTCTATCAGGATGTGAGCAGTGATTACTGTATTTATCCACAAACCAGTCTATTAATATCAGGGTGTGAGCAGTGATTACTGTATTTATCCACACACCAGTCCATTAGTATCAGGGCGTGAGCAGTGATTACTTTATTTATCCACACACCAGTCTATTAGTATCAGGATGTGAGCAGTGATTACTGTATTTATCCACACACCAGTCTATTAGTATCAGGATGTGAGCAGTGATTACTGTATTTATCCACACACTTGACTATTAGTATCAGGAAGTGAGCAGTGATTACTTTATTTATCCACACACCTGACTATTAGTATCAGGACGTGAGCAGTGATTACTTTATTTATCCACACACCAGTCTATTAGTATCAGGATGTGAGCAGTGATTACTGTATTTATCCACACACCAGTCTATTAGTATCAGGATGTGAGCAGTGATTACTGTATTTATCCACACACCAGTCTATTAGTATCAGGATGTGAGCAGTGATTACTGTATTTATCCACACACCTGACTATTAGTATCAGGACGTGAGCAGTGATTACTGTATTTATCCACACACCAGTCTATCAGTATGACGATGTGAGCAATGATTACTGTATTTATCCACACACCAGTCTATTAGTATCAATTTGTGAGCAGTGATTAATGTATTTATCCACACACCTGTCTATTTGTATCAGGATGTGAGCAGTGATTACTGTATTTATCCACACAACAGTCTATTAGTATCAGCGTGTGAGCAGTGATTACTGTATTTATCCTCACACCAGTCTATTAGTATCAGGATGTGAGCAGTGATTACTGTATTTATCCACACACCAGTCTATTAGTATCAGCGTGTGAGCAGTGATTACTGTATTTATCCTCACACCAGTCTATTAGTATCAGGATGTGAGCAGTGATTACTGTATTTATCCACACACCAGTCTATTAGTATCAGGGTGTGAGCAGTGATTACTGTATTTATCCACACACCAGTCTATTAATATCAGCGTGTGAGCAGTGATTACTGTATTTATCCACACAACAGTCTATTAGTATCAGGGTGCAAGCAGTGATTACTGTATTTATCCAAACACCAGTCTATTAATATCAGCGTGTGAGCAGTGATTACTGTATTTATCCACACAACAGTCTATTAGTATCAGGATGTGAGCAGTGATTGCTGTATTTATCCACACAACAGTCTATTAATATCAGCGTGTGAGCAGTGATTACTGTATTTATCCACACACCAGTCTATTAATATCAGCGTGTGAGCAGTGATTACTGTATTTATCCACACAACAGTCTATTAGTATCAGGATGTGAGCAGTGATTGCTGTATTTATCCACACAACAGTCTATGAATATCCGCGTGTGAGCAGTGATTACTGTATTTATCCACACACCAGTCTATTAATATCAGCGTGTGAGCAGTGATTACTGTATTTATCCACACAACAGTCTATTAGTATCAGGATGTGAGCAGTGATTGCTGTATTTATCCACACAACAGTCTATTAATATCAGCGTGTGAGCAGTGATTACTGTATTTATCCACACACCATTCTATTAGTATCAGGATGTGAGCAGCGATTACTGTATTTATCCACACACCAGTCTATTCGTATCAGGGTGTGAGCAGTGATTACTGTATTTATCCACACTCCAGTCTATTAGTATCAGGATGTGAGCAGCGATTACTGTATTTATCCACACACCAGTCTATTAGTATCAGGGTGTGAGCAGTGATTACTGTATTTATCCACACAACAGTCTATTAATATCAGCGTGTGAGCAGTGATTAGTGTATTTATCCACACACCATTCTATTAGTATCAGCGTGTGAGCAGTGATTACTGTATATATCCACACACCAGTCTATTAGTATCAGGGTGTGAGCAGTGATTACTGTATTTATCCACACTCCAGTCTATTAGTATCAGGATGTGAGCAGCGATTACTGTATTTATCCACACACCAGTCTATTAGTATCAGGGTGTGAGCAGTGATTACTGTATTTATCCACACACCAGTCTATTAGTATCAGGGTGTGAGCAGTGATTACTGTATTTATCCACACTCCAGTCTATTAGTATCAGGATGTGAGCAGTGATTACTGTATTTTTCCACACACCTGACTATTAGTATCAGGACGTGAGCAGTGATTACTGTATTTATCCACACACCAGTCTATTAGTATCAGGTTGTGAGCAGTGATTATTGTATTTATCCACAGACCAGTCTATTAGTATCAGGATGTGAGCAGTGATTACTGTATTTTTTCACACACCAGTCTATTAGTATCAGGGTGTGAGCAGTCTTTACTGTATTTATCCACACACCAGTCTATTAGTATCAGGGTGTGAGCAGTGATTACTGTATTTATCCACACACCAGTCTATTAGTATCAGGGTGTGAGCAGTGATTACTGTATTTATCCACACACCAGTCTATTAGTATCAGGGTGTGAGCAGTGATTACTGTATTTATCCACACACCAGTCTATTAGTATCAGGGTGTGAGCAGTGATTACTGTATTTATCCACACACCAGTCTATTAGTATCAGGGCGTGAGCAGTGATTACTGTATTTATCCACAGACCAGTCTATTTGTATCAGGATGTGAGCAGTGATTACTGTATTTATCCACACACCAGTCTATTAATATCAGGGTGTGAGCAGTGATCACTGTATTTATCCACACACCAGTCTATTAGTATCAGGGTGTGTGCAGTGATTACTGTATTTATCCACACACCAGTCCATTAGTATCAGGGCGTGAGCAGTGATTACTGTATTTATCCACACACCTGACTATTAGTATCAGGATGTGAGCAGTGATTACTGTATTTATCCACAAACCAGTCTATTAGTATCAGGGTGTGAGCATGGATTACTGCATTTATCCTCACACCAGTCTATTAGTATCAGGATGTGAGCAGTGATTACTGTATTTATCCACAAACCAGTCTATTAGTATCAGGGTGTGAGCATGGATTACTGCATTTATCCTCACACCAGTCTATTAGTATCAGGGTGTGAGCAGTGATTACTGTATTTATCTACACACCAGTCTATTAGTATCAGCGTGTGAGCAGTGATTACTGTATATATCCACACACCAGTCTATTAGTATCAGGGTGTGAGCAGTGATTACTGTATTTATCCACACTCCAGTCTATTAGTATCAGGATGTGAGCAGCGATTACTGTATTTATCCACACACCAGTCTATTCGTATCAGGGTGTGAGCAGTGATTACTGTATTTATCCACACACCAGTCTATTAGTATCAGGGTGTGAGCAGTGATTACTGTATTTATCCACACTCCAGTCTATTAGTATCAGGATGTGAGCAGTGATTACTGTATTTATCCACACACCTGACTATTAGTATCAGGGTGTGAGCAGTGATTACTGTATTTATCCACACTCCAGTCTATTAGTATCAGGATGTGAGCAGTGATTACTGTATTTATCCACACACCAGTCTATTAGTATCAGGGTGTGAGCAGTGATTACTGTATTTATCCACACTCCAGTCTATTAGTATCAGGACTTGAGCAGTGATTACTGTATTTATCCACACACCTGACTATTAGTATCATGGCGTGTGCGGTGATTACTGTATTTATCCACACACCAGTCTATTAGTATCAGGTTGTGAGCAGTGATTATTGTATTTATCCACAGACCAGTCTATTAGTATCAGGATGTGAGCAGTGATTACTGTATTTATCCACACACAAGTCTATTAGTATCAGGGTGTGAGCAGTCATTACTGTATTTATCCACACACCAGTCTATTAGTATCAGGACGTGAGCCCTTTCCTATCCTGAGTGGTGTGAAACAGGGCTGTGTTCTCGCACCCACACTTTTTGGGATTTTCTTCTCCCTGCTGCTTTCACATGCGTTCAAATCCTCTGAAGAAGGAATTTTCCTCCACACAAGATCAGGGGGCAGGTTGTTCAACCTTGCCCGTCTAAGAGCGAAGTCCAAAGTACGGAAAGTCCTCATCAGAGAACTCCTCTTTGCTGACGATGCTGCTTTAACATCTCACACTGAAGAATGCCTGCAGAGTCTCATCGACAGGTTTGCGTCTGCCTGCAATGAATTTGGCCTAACCATCAGCCTCAAGAAAACGAACATCATGGGGCAGGATGTCAGAAATGCTCCATCCATCAATATTGGCGACCACGCTCTGGAAGTGGTTCAAGAGTTCACCTACCTAGGCTCAACTATCACCAGTAACCTGTCTCTAGATGCAGAAATCAACAAGCGCATGGGTAAGGCTTCCACTGCTATGTTCAGACTGGCCAAGAGAGTGTGGGAAAATGGCGCACTGACACGGAACACAAAAGTCCGAGTGTATCAGGCCTGTGTCCTCAGTACCTTGCTCTACGGCAGCGAGGCCTGGACAACGTATGCCAGCCAAGAGCGACGTCTCAATTCATTCCATCTTCGCTGCCTTCGGAGAATACTTGGCATCAGGTGGCAGGACTATATCTCCAACACAGAAGTCCTTGAAGCGGCCAACATCCCCAGCTTATACACACTACTGAGTCAGCGGCGCTTGAGATGGCTTGGCCATGTGAGCCGCATGGAAGATGGCAGGATCCCCAAAGACACATTGTACAGCGAGCTCGCCACTGGTATCAGACCCACCGGCCGTCCATGTCTCCGTTATAAAGACGTCTGCAAACGCGACATGAAATCGTGTGACATTGATCACAAGTCGTGGGAGTCAGTTGCCAGCATTCGCCAGAGCTGGCGGGCAGCCATAAAGACAGGGCTAAATTGTGGCGAGTCGAAGAGACTTAGTAGTTGGCAGGAAAAAAGACAGAGGCGCAAGGGGAGAGCCAACTGTGCAACAGCCCCAACAAACAAATTTCTCTGCAGCACCTGTGGAAGAGCCTGTCACTCCAGAATTGGCCTTTATAGCCACTCCAGGCGCTGCTTCACAAACCACTGACCACCTCCAGGCGCGTATCCATTGTCTCTCGAGATAAGGAGGCCCAAAAGAAGTCTATTAGTATCAGGGTGTGAGCAGTGATTACTGTATTTATCCACACACCAGTCTATTAGTATCAGGGTGTGAGCAGTGATTACTGTATTTATCCACACACCAGTATATTAGTATCAGGATGTGAGCAGTGATTACTGTATTTATCCACACACCAGTCTATTACTATCAGGGTGTGAGCAGTGATTACTGTATTTATCCACACACCAGTCTATTAGTATCAGGATGTGAGCAGTGATTACTGTATTTATCCACACACCAGTCTATTAGTATCAGGGCGTGAGCAGTGATTACTGTATTTATCCACACACCTGACTATTAGTATCAGGACGTGAGCAGTGATTACTGTATTTATCCACACACCAGTCTGGTGTGGCTTTCGTGCAGAGAGATCGACTATTGACATGCTGTTCTCCCTTCGTCAGATACAGGAGAAATGCCGTGAACAACAGATGCCCCTCTACATTGCTTTCATTGATCTCACCAAAGCCTTTGACCTCGTCAGCAGACGTGGTCTCTTCAGACTACTAGAAAAGATCGGATGTCCACCAAAGCTACTAAGTATCATCACCTCATTCCATGACAATATGAAAGGCACAATTCAACATGGTGGCTCCTCATCAGAGCCCTTTCCTATCCTGAGTGGTGTGAAACAGGGCTGTGTTCTCGCACCCACACTTTTTGGGATTTTCTTCTCCCTGCTGCTTTCACATGCGTTCAAATCCTCTGAAGAAGGAATTTTCCTCCACACAAGATCAGGGGGCAGGTTGTTCAACCTTGCCCGTCTAAGAGCGAAGTCCAAAGTACGGAAAGTCCTCATCAGAGAACTCCTCTTTGCTGACGATGCTGCTTTAACATCTCACACTGAAGAATGCCTGCAGAGTCTCATCGACAGGTTTGCGTCTGCCTGCAATGAATTTGGCCTAACCATCAGCCTCAAGAAAACGAACATCATGGGGCAGGATGTCAGAAATGCTCCATCCATCAATATTGGCGACCACGCTCTGGAAGTGGTTCAAGAGTTCACCTACCTAGGCTCAACTATCACCAGTAACCTGTCTCTAGATGCAGAAATCAACAAGCGCATGGGTAAGGCTTCCACTGCTATGTTCAGACTGGCCAAGAGAGTGTGGGAAAATGGCGCACTGACACGGAACACAAAAGTCCGAGTGTATCAGGCCTGTGTCCTCAGTACCTTGCTCTACGGCAGCGAGGCCTGGACAACGTATGCCAGCCAAGAGCGACGTCTCAATTCATTCCATCTTCGCTGCCTTCGGAGAATACTTGGCATCAGGTGGCAGGACTATATCTCCAACACAGAAGTCCTTGAAGCGGCCAACATCCCCAGCTTATACACACTACTGAGTCAGCGGCGCTTGAGATGGCTTGGCCATGTGAGCCGCATGGAAGATGGCAGGATCCCCAAAGACACATTGTACAGCGAGCTCGCCACTGGTATCAGACCCATCGGCCGTCCATGTCTCCGTTATAAAGACGTCTGCAAACGCGACATGAAATCGTGTGACATTGATCACAAGTCGTGGGAGTCAGTTGCCAGCATTCGCCAGAGCTGGCGGGCAGCCATAAAGACAGGACTAAATTGTGGCGAGTCGAAGAGACTTAGTAGTTGGCAGGAAAAAAGACAGAGGCGAAAGGGGAGAGCCAACTGTGCAACAGCCCCAACAAACAAATTTCTCTGCAGCACCTGTGGAAGAGCCTGTCACTCCAGAATTGGCCTTTATAGCCACTCCAGGCGCTGCTTCACAAACCACTGACCACCTCCAGGCGCGTATCCATTGTCTCTCGAGATAAGGAGGCCCAAAAGAAAAGAAAGAAAAAAGAAAAGTCTATTAGTATCAGGATGTGAGCAGTGATTACTGTATTTATCCACACACCAGTCTATTAGTATCAGGATGTGAGCAGTGATTACTGTATTTATCCACACACTTGACTATTAGTATCAGGATGTGAGCAGTGATTACTGTATTTATCCACACACCAGTCTATTAGTATGACGATGTGAGCAGTGATTACTGTATTTATCCACACACCAGTCTATTAGTATCAGCGTGTGAGCAGTGATTACTGTATGTATCCTCACACCAGTCTATTAGTGTCAGGATGTGAGCAGTGATTACTGTATTTATCCACACACCAGTCTATTAGTATGACGATGTGAGCAGTGATTACTGTATTTATCCACACACCAGTCTATTAGTATCAGCGTGTGAGCAGTGATTACTGTATTTATCCTCACACCAGTCCATTAGTATCAATTTGTGAGCAGTGATTAATGTATTTATCCACACACCTGTCTATTTGTATCAGGATGTGAGCAGTGATTACTGTATTTATCCACACAACAGTCTATTAGTATCAGCGTGTGAGCAGTGATTACTGTATTTATCCTCACACCAGTCTATTAGTATCAGGATGTGAGCAGTGATTACTGTATTTATCCACACACTAGTCTATTAGTATCAGCGTGTGAGCAGTGATTACTGTATTTATCCTCACACCAGTCTATTAGTATCAGGATGTGAGCAGTGATGACTGTATTTATCCACACACCAGTCTATTAGTGTCAGGGTGTGAGCAGTGATTACTGTATTTATCCACACACCAGTCTATTAATATCAGCGTGTGAGCAGTGATTACTGTATTTATCCACACAACAGTCTATTAGTATCAGCGTGCGAGCAGTGATTACTGTATTTATCCTCACACCAGTCTATTAGTATCAGGATGTGAGCAGTGATTGCTGTATTTATCCACACAACAGTCAATTAATATCAGCGTGTGAGCAGTGATTACTGTATTTATCCACACACCATTCTATTAGTATCAGGATGTGAGCAGCGATTACTGTATTTATCCACACACCGGTCTATTTGTATTAGGGTGTGAGCAAAGATTACTGTATTTATCCACACACCAGTTTATTAGTATCAGGGTGTGTGCAGTGATTACTGTATTTATCCACACACCAGTCTATTAGTATCAGGGTGTGAGCAGTGATTACTGTATTTATCCACACACCAGTCTATTAGTATCAGGGTGTGAGCAGTGATTACTGTATTTATCCACACACCAGTCTATTAGTATCAGGGTGTGAGCAGCGATTACTGTATTTATCCACACACCAGTCTATTAGTATCAGGATGTGAGCAGTGATTACTGGATTTATCCACACACCTGACTATTAGTATCAGGACGTGAGCAGTGATTACTGTATTTATCCACACACCAGTCTATTAGTATCAGGATGTGAGCAGTGATTACTGTATTTATCCTCACACCAGTCTATTAGTATCAGGATGTGAGCAGTGATTGCTGTATTTATCCACACAACAGTCTATTAATATCAGCGTGTGAGCAGTGATTACTGTATTTATCCACACACCATTCTATTAGTATCAGGATGTGAGCAGTGATTACTGTATTTATCCACACACCAGTCTATTAGTATCAGGGTGTGAGCAAAGATTACTGTATTTATCCACACACCAGTTTATTAGTATCAGGGTGTGAGCAGTGATTACTGTATTTATCCACACACCAGTCTATTAGTATCAGGGTGTGAGCATGGATTACTGCATTTATCCTCACACCAGTCAGTTAGTATCAGGGTGTGAGCAGTGATTACTGTATTTATCCTCACACCAGTCTATTAGTATCAGGATGTGAGCAGCGATTACTGTATTTATCCACACACCAGTCTATTAGTATCAGGGTGTGAGCAGTGATTACTGTATTTATCCACACACCAGTCTATTAGTATCAGGGTGTGAGCAGTGATTACTGTTTTTATCCACACACCAGTCTATTAGTATCAGGATGTGAGCAGTGATTACTGGATTTATCCACACACCAGTCTATTAGTATGAGGATGTGAGCAGTGATTCCTGTATTTATCCACACACCAGTCTATTACTATCAGGGTGTGAGCAGTGATTACAGTATTTATCCACACACCAGTCTATTAGTATGAGGATGTGAGCAGTGATTACTGTATTTATCCACACAACAGTCTCTTAGTATCAGCGTGTGAGCAGTGATTACTGTATTTATCCTCACACCAGTCTATTAGTGTCAGGATGTGAGCAGTGATTACTGTATTTATCCACACAACAGTCTATTTGTATCAGGATGTGAGCAGCGATTACTGTATTTATCCACATACCAGTCTATTAGTATCAGGGTGTGTGCAGTGATTACTGTATTTATCCACACACCAGTCCATTAGTATCAGGACGTTAGCAGTGATTACTGTATTTATCCACAAACCAGTGTATTAGTATCAGGGTGTGAGCAGTGATTACTGTATTTATCCACACACCAGTCTATTAGTATCAGGGTGTGAGCATGGATTATTTGCATTTATCCTCACACCAGTCTATTAGTATCAGGGTGTGAGCAGTGATTACTGTATTTATCTACACACCAGTCTATTAGTATCAGCGTGTGAGCAGTGATTACTGTATATATCCACACACCAGTCTATTAGTATCAGGGTGTGAGCAGTGATTACTGTATTTATCCACACTCCAGTCTATTATTATCAGGATGTGAGCAGCGATTACTGTATTTATCCACACACCAGTCTATTAGTATCAGGATGTGAGCAGTGATTACTGTATTTATCCACACACCAGTCTATTAGTATCATGGCGTGTGCGGTGATTACTGTATTTATCCACACACCTGTCTATTAGTATCAGGATGTGAGCAGTGATTACTGTATTTATCCACACACCAGTCTATTAGTATCATGGCGTGTGCGGTGATTACTGTATTTATCCACACACCTGTCTCTTAGTATCAGGATGTGAGCAGTGATTACTGTATTTATCCACAAACCAGTCTATTAGTATCAGGGTGTGAGCAGTGATTACTGTATTTATCCACACACCAGTCTATTAGTATCAGGGTGTGAGCAGTGATTACTGTATTTATCCACACTCCAGTCTATTAGTATCAGGATGTGAGCAGTGATTACTGTATTTTTCCACACACCTGACTATAAGTATCAGGACGTGAGCAGTGATTACTGTATTTATCCACACTCCAGTCTATTAGTATCAGGACGTGAGCAGTGATTACTGTATTTATCCACACACCTGTCTATTAGTATGACGATGTGAGCAGTGATTACTGTAGTTATCCACACACCAGTCTATTAGTATCAGCGTGTGTGCAGTGATTACTGTATTTATCCTCACACCAGTCTATTAGTATCAGGATGTGAGCAGTGATTACTGTATTTATCCACACACCTGTCTATTTGTATCAGGATGTGAGCAGTGATTACTGTATTTATCCACACAACAGTCTATTAGTATCAGCGTGTGAGCAGTGATTACTGTATTTATCCTCACACCAGTCTATTAGTATCAGGATGTGAGCAGTGATTACTGTATTTATCCACACACCAGTCTATTAGTATCAGCGTGTGAGCAGTGATTACTGTATTTATCCTCACACCAGTCTATTAGTATCAGGATGTGAGCAGGGATTACTGTATTTATCCACACACCAGTCTATTAGTATCAGGGTGTGAGCAGTGATTACTGTATTTATCCACACACCAGTCTATTAATATCAGCGTGTGAGCAGTGATTACTGTATTTATCCACACAACGGTCTATTACTATCAGCGTGCGAGCAGTGATTACTGTATTTATCCTCACACCAGTCTATTAGTATCAGGATGTGAGCAGTGATTGCTGTCTTTATCCACACAACAGTCTATTAATATCAGCGTGTGAGCAGTGATTACTGTATTTATCCACACACCATTCTATTAGTATCAGGATGTGAGCAGCGATTACTGTATTTATCCACACACCAGTCTATTAGTATCAGGGTGTGAGCAAAGATTACTGTATTTATCCACACACCAGTTTATTAGTATCAGGGTGTGAGCAGTGATTACTGTATTTATCCACACACCAGTCTATTAGTATCAGGGTGTGAGCATGGATTACTGCATTTATCCTCACACCAGTCAGTTAGTATCAGGGTGTGAGCAGTGATTACTGTATTTATCCTCACACCAGTCTATTAGTATCAGGATGTGAGCAGCGATTACTGTATTTATCCACACACCAGTCTATTAGTATCAGGGTGTGAGCAAAGATTACTGTATTTATCCACACACCAGTCTATTAGTATCAGGGTGTGAGCAGTGATTACTGTACTTATCCACACACCGGTCTATTAGTATCAGGGTGTGAGCATGGATTACTGCATTTATCCTCACACCAGTCAGTTAGGATCAGGGTGTGAGCAGTGATTACTGTATTTATCCACACACCAGTCTATTAGTATCAGGGTGTGAGCAGTGATTACTGTATTTATCCACACACCAGTCTATTAGTATCAGGGTGTGAGCAGTGATTACTGTATTTATCCTCACACCAGTCTATTAGTATCAGGATGTGAGCAGTGATGACTGTATTTATCCACACACCAGTCTATTAGTGTCAGGGTGTGAGCACTGATTACTGTATTTATCCACACACCAGTCTATTAATATCAGCGTGTGAGCAGTGATTACTGTATTTATCCACACAACAGTCTATTAGTATCAGCGTGCGAGCAGTGATTACTGTATTTATCCTCACACCAGTCTATTAGTATCAGGATGTGAGCAGTGATTGCTGTATTTATCCACACAACAGTCTATTAATATCAGCGTGTGAGCAGTGATTACTGTATTTATCCACACACCATTCTATTAGTATCAGGATGTGAGCAGCGATTACTGTATTTATCCACACACCGGTCTATTTGTATTAGGGTGTGAGCAAAGATTACTGTACTTATCCACACACCGGTCTATTAGTATCAGGGTGTGAGCATGGATTACTGCATTTATCCTCACACCAGTCAGTTAGGATCAGGGTGTGAGCAGTGATTACTGTATTTATCCACACACCAGTCTATTAGTATCAGGGTGTGAGCAGTGATTACTGTATTTATCCACACACCAGTCTATTAGTATCAGGGTGTGAGCAGTGATTACTGTATTTATCCACACACCAGTCTATTCGTATCAGGGTGTGAGCAGTGATTACTGTTTTTATCCACACACCAGTCTATTAGTATCAGGATGTGAGCAGTGATTATTGGATTTATCCACACACCAGTCTATTAGTATGAGGATGTGAGCAGTGATTACAGTATTTCTCCGCACACCAGTCTATTAGTATGAGGATGTGAGCAGTGATTACTGTATTTATCCACACAACAGTCTATTTGTATCAGGATGTGAGCAGCGATTACTGTATTTATCCACATACCAGTCTATTAGTATCAGGGTGTGAGCAGTGATTACTGTATTTATCCACACACCAGTCTATTAGTATTAGGGTGTGAGCAGTGATTACTGTATTTATCCACACACTAGTCTATTAGTATCAGGATGTGAGCAGCGATTACTGTATTTATCCACACACCAGTCTATTAGTATCAGGGTGTGTGCAGTGATTACTGTATTTATCCACACACCAGTCCATTAGTATCAGGACGTGAGCAGTGATTACTGTATTTATCAACAAACCAGTCTATTAGTATCAGGGTGTGAGCAGTGATTACTTTATTTATCCACACACCAGTCTATTAGTATCAGGGTGTGAGCATGGATTACTGCATTTATCCTCACACCAGTCTATTAGTATCAGGGTGTGAGCAGTGATTACTGTATTTATCTACACACCAGTCTATTAGTATCAGCGTGTGAGCAGTGATTACTGTATATATCCACACACCAGTCTATTAGTATCAGGGTGTGAGCAGTGATTACTGTATTTATCCACACTCCAGTCTATTAGTATCAGGATGTGAGCAGCGATTACTGTATTTATCCACACACCAGTCTATTAGTATCATGGCGTGTGCGGTGATTACTGTATTTATCCACACACCTGTCTATTAGTATCAGGATGTGAGCAGTGATTACTGTATTTATCCACACACCAGTCTATTAGTATCAGGGTGTGAGCAGTGATTACAGTATTTATCCACACACCAGTCTATTAGTATCATGGCGTGTGCGGTGATTACTGGATTTATCCACACACCAGTCTATTAGTATCAGGGTGTGAGCAGTGATTACTGTATTTATCCACACACCAGTCTATTAGTATCAGGGTGTGAGCAGTGATTACAGTATTTATCCACAAACCAGTCTATTAGTATCAGGGTGTGAGCAGTGATTACAGTATTTATCCACAAACCAGTCTATTAGTATCAGGGTGTGAGCAGTGATTACTGTATTTATCCACACACCAGTCTATTAGTATCAGGGTGTGAGCAGTGATTACAGTATTTATCCACAAACCAGTCTATTAGTATCAGGGTGTGAGCAGTGATCACTGTATTTATCCACACACCAGTCTATTAGTATCAGGGTGTGAGCAGTGATTACTGTATTTATCCACACAGCAGTCTATTAGTATCAGGGTGTGAGCAGTGATTACAGTATTTATCCACAAACCAGTCTATTAGTATCAGGGTGTGAGCAGTGATCACTGTATTTATCCACACACCAGTCTATTAGTATCAGGATGTGAGCAGTGATTACTGTATTTTTCCACACACCTGACTATTAGTATCAGGACGTGAGCAGTGATTACTGTATTTATCCACACACCAGTCTATTAGGATCAGGGTGTGAGCAGTGATTACTGTATTTATCCACACTCCAGTCTATTAGTATCAGGATGTGAGCAGTGATTACTGTATTTTTCCACACACCTGACTATTAGTATCAGGACGTGAGCAGTGATTACTGTATTTATCCACACACCAGTCTATTAGTATCAGGATGTGAGCAGTGATTACTGTATTTATCCACACACCAGTCTATTAGTATCAGGGTGTGAGCAGTGATTACTGTATTTATCCACACACCAGTCTATTAGTATCAGGATGTGAGCAGTGATTACTGTATTTATCCACACACCAGTCTATTAGTATCAGGGTGTGAGCAGTGATTACTGTATTTATCCACACACCAGTCTATTAGTATCAGGGTGTGAGCAGTGATTACTGTATTTATCCACACACCAGTCTATTAGTATCAGGGTGTGAGCAGTGATTACTGTATTTATCCACACACCAGTCTATTAGTATCAGGGTGTGAGCAGTGATTACTGTATTTATCCACACACCAGTCTATTAGTGTCAGGGTGTGAGCAGTGATTACTGTATTTATCCACACACCAGTCTATTAGTATCAGGGTGTGAGCAGTGATTACTGTATTTATCCACACACCAGTCTATTAGTATCAGGGCGTGAGCAGTGATTACTGTATTTATCCACACACCAGTCTATTAGTATCAGGATGTGAGCAGTGATTACTGTATTTATCCACACACCAGTCTATTAGTATCAGGGTGTGAGCCGTGATTACTGTATTTATCCACACACCAGTCTATTAGTATCAGGGTGTGAGCAGTGATTACTGTATTTATCCACATACCAGTCTATTAGTATCAGGGCGTGAGGAGTGATTACTGTATTTATCCACACACCTGACTATTAGTATCAGGACGTGAGCAGTGATTACTGTATTTATCCACACACCAGTCTATTAGTATCAGGATGTGAGCAGTGATTACTGTATTTATCCACACACCAGTCTATTAGTATCAGGATGTGAGCAGTGATTACTGTATTTTTCCACACACCTGACTATTAGTATCAGGACGTGAGCAGTGATTACTGTATTTATCCACACACCAGTCTATTAGTATCAGGATGTGAGCAGTGATTACTGTATTTATCCACACACCAGTCTATTAGTATCAGGGTGTGAGCAGTGATTACTGTATTTATCCACACACCAGTCTATTAGTATCAGGATGTGAGCAGTGATTACTGTATTTATCCACACACCAGTCTATTAGTATCAGGGTGTGAGCAGTGATTACTGTATTTATCCACACACCAGTCTATTAGTATCAGGGTGTGAGCAGTGATTACTGTATTTATCCACACACCAGTCTATTAGTATCAGGGTGTGAGCAGTGATTACTGTATTTATCCACACACCAGTCTATTAGTATCAGGGTGTGAGCAGTGATTACTGTATTTATCCACACACCAGTCTATTAGTGTCAGGGTGTGAGCAGTGATTACTGTATTTATCCACACACCAGTCTATTAGTATCAGGGTGTGAGCAGTGATTACTGTATTTATCCACACACCAGTCTATTAGTATCAGGGCGTGAGCAGTGATTACTGTATTTATCCACACACCAGTCTATTAGTATCAGGATGTGAGCAGTGATTACTGTATTTATCCACACACCAGTCTATTAGTATCAGGGTGTGAGCCGTGATTACTGTATTTATCCACACACCAGTCTATTAGTATCAGGGTGTGAGCAGTGATTACTGTATTTATCCACATACCAGTCTATTAGTATCAGGGCGTGAGCAGTGATTACTGTATTTATCCACACACCTGACTATTAGTATCAGGACGTGAGCAGTGATTACTGTATTTATCCACACACCAGTCTATTAGTATCAGGATGTGAGCAGTGATTACTGTATTTATCCACACACCAGTCTATTAGTATCAGGATGTGAGCAGTGATTACTGTATTTATCCACACACCTGACTATTAGTATCAGGACGTGAGCAGTGATTACTTTATTTATCCACACACCAGTCTATTAGTATGATGATGTGAGCAGTGATTACTGTATTTATCGACACACCAGTCTATTAGTATCAATTTGTGAGCAGTGATTACTGTATTTATCCACACACCAGTCTATTAGTATCAGGGTGTGAGCAGTGATTACTGTATTTATCCACACACCAGTCTATTAGTATCAGGGTGTGAGCAGTGATTACTGTATTTATCCACACACCACTCTATTAGTATCAGGGTGTGAGCAGTGATTACTGTATTTATCCACACACCAGTCTATTAGTATCAGGGTGTGAGCAGTGATTACTGCATTTATCCACACACCTGTCTATTAGTATCAGGATGTGAGCAGTGATTACGGTATTTATCCACACAACAGTCTATTAGTATCAGCGTGTGAGCAGTGATTACTGTATTTATCCTCACACCAGTCCATTAGTATCAGGATGTGAGCAGTCATTACTGTATTTATCCACACACCAGTCTATTAGTATCAGGGTGTGAGCAGTGATTACTGTATTTATCCACACACCAGTCTATTAATATCAGCGTGTGAGCAGTGATTACTGTATTTATCCACACAACAGTCTATTAGTATCAGCGTGCGAGCAGTAATTACTGTATTTATCCTCACACCAGTCTATTAGTATCAGGATGTGAGCAGTGATTACTGTATTTATCCACACAACAGTCTATTAATATCAGCGTGTGAGCAGTGATTACTGTATTTATCCCCACACCATTCTATTCGTATCAGGATGTGAGCAGCGATTACTGTATTTATCCACACACCAGTTTATTAGTATCAGGGTGTGAGCAGTGATTACTGTATTTATCCACACACCAGTCTATTAGTATCAGGGTGTGAGCAAAGATTACTGTATTTATCCACACACCAGTCTATTAGTATGAGGATGTGAGCAGTGATTACTGTATTTATCCACACAACAGTCTCTTAGTATCAGCGTGTGAGCAGTGATTACTGTATTTATCCTCACACCAGTCTATTAGTATCAGGGTGTGAGCAGTGATTACTGTATTTATCCACACACCAGTCTATTAGTATCAGGGTGTGAGCAGTGATTACTGTATTTATCCACACACCAGTCTATTAGTATCAGGGTGTGAGCAGTGATTACTGTATTTATCCACACACCAGTCTATTAGTATCAGGGTGTGAGCAGTGATTACTGTATTTATCCACACACCAGTCTATTAGTATCAGGGTGTGAGCAGTGATTACTGTATTTATCCACACACCAGTCTATTAGTGTCAGGGTGTGAGCAGTGATTACTGTATTTATCCACACACCAGTCTATTAGTATCAGGGTGTGAGCAGTGATTACTGTATTTATCCACACACCAGTCTATTAGTATCAGGGCGTGAGCAGTGATTACTGTATTTATCCACACACCAGTCTATTAGTATCAGGGCGTGAGCAGTGATTACTGTATTTATCTACACACCTGACTATTAGTATCAGGACGTGAGCAGTGATTACTGTATTTATCCACACACCAGTCTATTAGTATCAGGGTGTGAGCAGTGATTACTGTATTTATCCACACACCAGTCTATTAGTATCAGGATGTGAGCAGTGATTACTGTATTTATCCACACACCAGTCTATTAGTATCAGGATGTGAGCAGTGATTACTGTATTTATCCACACACCTGACTATTAGTATCAGGACGTGAGCAGTGATTACTTTATTTATCCACACACCAGTCTATTAGTATGACGATGTGAGCAGTGATTACTGTATTTATCGACACACCAGTCTATTAGTATCAATTTGTGAGCAGTGATTACTGTATTTATCCACACACCAGTCTATTAGTATCAGGGTGTGAGCAGTGATTACTGTATTTATCCACACACCAGTCTATTAGTATCAGGGTGTGAGCAGTGATTACTGTATTTATCCACACACCACTCTATTAATATCAGGGTGTGAGCAGTGATTACTGTATTTATCCACACACCAGTCTATTAGTATCAGGGTGTGAGCAGTGATTACTGTATTTATCCACACACCTGTCTATTAGTATCAGGATGTGAGCAGTGATTACGGTATTTATCCACACAACAGTCTATTAGTATCAGCGTGTGAGCAGTGATTACTGTATTTATCCTCACACCAGTCTATTAGTATCAGGATGTGAGCAGTGATTACTGTATTTATCCACACACCAGTCTATTAGTATCAGCGTGTGAGCAGTGATTACTGTATTTATCCTCACACCAGTCTATTAGTATCAGGATGTGAGCAGTCATTACTGTATTTATCCACACACCAGTCTATTAGTATCAGGGTGTGAGCAGTGATTACTGTATTTATCCACACACCAGTCTATTAATATCAGCGTGTGAGCAGTGATTACTGTATTTATCCACACAACAGTCTATTAGTATCAGCGTGCGAGCAGTGATTACTGTATTTATCCTCACACCAGTCTATTAGTATCAGGATGTGAGCAGTGATTACTGTATTTATCCACACAACAGTCTATTAATATCAGCGTGTGAGCAGTGATTACTGTATTTATCCCCACACCATTCTATTCGTATCAGGATGTGAGCAGCGATTACTGTATTTATCCACACACCAGTTTATTAGTATCAGGGTGTGTGCAGTGATTACTGTATTTATCCACACACCAGTCTATTAGTATCAGGGTGTGAGCAAAGATTACTGTATTTATCCACACACCAGTCTATTAGTATGAGGATGTGAGCAGTGATTACTGTATTTATCCACACAACAGTCTCTTAGTATCAGCGTGTGAGCAGTGATTACTGTATTTATCCTCACACCAGTCTATTAGTGTCAGGATGTGAGCAGTGATTACTGTATTTATCCACACAACAGTCTATTTGTATCAGGATGTGAGCAGCGATTACTGTATTTATCCACATACCAGTCTATTTCTATCAGGGTGTGAGCAGTGATTACTGTATTTATCCACACACCAGTCTATTAGTATTAGGGTGTGAGCAGTGATTACTGTATTTATCCACACACTAGTCTATTAGTATCAGGATGTGAGCAGCGATTACTGTATTTATCCACACACCAGTCTATTAGTATCAGGGTGTGTGCAGTGATTACTGTATTTATCCACACACCAGTCCATTAGTATCAGGACGTGAGCAGTGATTACTGTATTTATCCACAAACCAGTCTATTAGTATCAGGGTGTGAGCAGTGATTACTGTATTTATCCACTCACCAGTCTATTAGTATCAGGGTGTGAGCATGGATTACTGCATTTATCCTCACACCAGTCTATTAGTATCAGGGTGTGAGCAGTGATTACTGTATTTATCTACACACCAGTCTATTAGTATCTGCGTGTGAGCAGTGATTACTGTATATATCCACACACCAGTCTATTAGTATCAGGGTGTGAGCAGTGATTACTGTATTTATCCACACACCAGTCTATTAATATCAGCGTGTGAGCAGTGATGACTGTATTTATCCACACAACAGTCTATTAGTATCAGCGTGCGAGCAGTGATTACTGTATTTATCCTCACACCAGTCTATTAGTATCAGGATGTGAGCAGTGATTACTGTATTTATCCACACAACAGTCTATTAATATCAGCGTGTGAGCAGTGATTACTGTATTTATCCCCACACCATTCTATTCGTATCAGGATGTGAGCAGCGATTACTGTATTTATCCACACACCAGTTTATTAGTATCAGGGTGTGAGCAGTGATTACTGTATGTATCCACACACCAGTCTATTAGTATCAGGGTGTGAGCAAAGATTACTGTATTTATCCACACACCAGTCTATTAGTATGAGGATGTGAGCAGTGATTACTGTATTTATCCACACAACAGTCTCTTAGTATCAGCGTGTGAGCAGTGATTACTGTATTTATCCTCACACCAGTCTATTAGTGTCAGGATGTGAGCAGTGATTACTGTATTTATCCACACAACAGTCTATTTGTATCAGGATGTGAGCAGCGATTACTGTATTTATCCACATACCAGTCTATTAGTATCAGGGTGTGAGCAGTGATTACTGTATTTATCCACACACCAGTCTATTAGTATTAGGGTGTGAGCAGTGATTACTGTATTTATCCACACACTAGTCTATTAGTATCAGGATGTGAGCAGCGATTACTGTATTTATCCACACACCAGTCTATTAGTATCAGGGTGTGTGCAGTGATTACTGTATTTTTCCACACACCAGTCGATTAGTATCAGGGTGTGAGCAGTGATTACTGTATTTATCCACACACCAGTCCATTAGTATCAGGGTGTGAGCATGGATTACTGCATTTATCCTCACACCAGTCTATTAGTATCAGGGTGTGAGCAGTGATTACTGTATTTATCTACACACCAGTCTATTAGTATCAGCGTGTGAGCAGTGATTACTGTATATATCCACACACCAGTCTATTAGTATCAGGGTGTGAGCAGTGATTACTGTATTTATCCACACTCCAGTCTATTAGTATCAGGATGTGAGCAGCGATTACTGTATTTATCCACACACCAGTCTATTAGTATCATGGCGTGTGCGGTGATTACTGTATTTATCCACACACCTGTCTGTTAGTATCAGGATGTGAGCAGTGATTACTGTATTTATCCACACACCAGTCTATTAGTATCAGGGTGTGAGCAGTGATTACAGTATTTATCCACACACCAGTCTATTAGTATCATGGCGTGTGCGGTGATTACTGTATTTATCCACACACCAGTCTATTAGTATCAGGGTGTGAGCAGTGATTACTGTATTTATCCACACACCAGTCTATTAGTATCAGGGTGTGAGCAGTGATTACAGTATTTATCCACAAACCAGTCTATTAGTATCAGGGTGTGAGCAGTGATTACTGTATTTATCCACACACCAGTCTATTAGTATCAGGGTGTGAGCAGTGATTACTGTATTTATCCACACTCCAGTCTATTAGTATCAGGATGTGAGCAGTGATTACTGTATTTTTCCACACACCTGACTATTAGTATCAGGACGTGAGCAGTGATTACTGTATTTATCCACACACCAGTCTATTAGTATCAGGGTGTGAGCAGTGATTACTGTATTTATCCACACTCCAGTCTATTAGTATCAGGATGTGAGCAGTGATTACTGTATTTTTCCACACACCTGACTATTAGTATCAGGACGTGAGCAGTGATTACTGTATTTATCCACACACCAGTCTATTAGTATCAGGATGTGAGCAGTGATTACTGTATTTATCCACACACCAGTCTATTAGTATCAGGGTGTGAGCAGTGATTACTGTATTTATCCACACACCAGTCTATTAGTATCAGGATGTGAGCAGTGATTACTGTATTTATCCACAGACCAGTCTATTAGTATCAGGGTGTGAGCAGTGATTACTGTATTTATCCACACACCAGTCTATTAGTATCAGGGTGTGAGCAGTGATTACTGTATTTATCCACACACCAGTCTATTAGTATCAGGGTGTGAGCAGTGATTACTGTATTTATCCACACACCAGTCTATTAGTATCAGGGTGTGAGCAGTGATTACTGTATTTATCCACACACCAGTCTATTAGTATCAGGGTGTGAGCAGTGATGACTGTATTTATCCACACACCAGTCTATTAGTATCAGGGTGTGAGCAGTGATTACTGTATTTATCCACACACCAGTCTATTAGTGTCAGGATGTGAGCAGTGATTACTGTATTTATCCACACAACAGTCTATTTGTATCAGGATGTGAGCAGCGATTACTGTATTTATCCACATACCAGTCTATTAGTATCAGGGTGTGAGCAGTGATTACTGTATTTATCCACACACCAGTCTATTAGTATTAGGGTGTGAGCAGTGATTACTGTATTTATCCACACACTAGTCTATTAGTATCAGGATGTGAGCAGCGATTACTGTATTTATCCACACACCAGTCTATTAGTATCAGGGTGTGTGCAGTGATTACTGTATTTTTCCACACACCAGTCGATTAGTATCAGGGTGTGAGCAGTGATTACTGTATTTATCCAAACACCAGTCCATTAGTATCAGGGTGTGAGCATGGATTACTGCATTTATCCTCACACCAGTCTATTAGTATCAGGGTGTGAGCAGTGATTACTGTATTTATCTACACACCAGTCTATTAGTATCAGCGTGTGAGCAGTGATTACTGTATATATCCACACACCAGTCTATTAGTATCAGGGTGTGAGCAGTGATTACTGTATTTATCCACACTCCAGTCTATTAGTATCAGGATGTGAGCAGCGATTACTGTATTTATCCACACACCAGTCTATTAGTATCATGGCGTGTGCGGTGATTACTGTATTTATCCACACACCTGTCTGTTAGTATCAGGATGTGAGCAGTGATTACTGTATTTATCCACACACCAGTCTATTAGTATCAGGGTGTGAGCAGTGATTACAGTATTTATCCACACACCAGTCTATTAGTATCATGGCGTGTGCGGTGATTACTGTATTTATCCACACACCAGTCTATTAGTATCAGGGTGTGAGCAGTGATTACTGTATTTATCCACACACCAGTCTATTAGTATCAGGGTGTGAGCAGTGATTACAGTATTTATCCACAAACCAGTCTATTAGTATCAGGGTGTGAGCAGTGATTACTGTATTTATCCACACACCAGTCTATTAGTATCAGGGTGTGAGCAGTGATTACTGTATTTATCCACACTCCAGTCTATTAGTATCAGGATGTGAGCAGTGATTACTGTATTTTTCCACACACCTGACTATTAGTATCAGGACGTGAGCAGTGATTACTGTATTTATCCACACACCAGTCTATTAGTATCAGGGTGTGAGCAGTGATTACTGTATTTATCCACACTCCAGTCTATTAGTATCAGGATGTGAGCAGTGATTACTGTATTTTTCCACACACCTGACTATTAGTATCAGGACGTGAGCAGTGATTACTGTATTTATCCACACACCAGTCTATTAGTATCAGGATGTGAGCAGTGATTACTGTATTTATCCACACACCAGTCTATTAGTATCAGGGTGTGAGCAGTGATTACTGTATTTATCCACACACCAGTCTATTAGTATCAGGATGTGAGCAGTGATTACTGTATTTATCCACAGACCAGTCTATTAGTATCAGGGTGTGAGCAGTGATTACTGTATTTATCCACACACCAGTCTATTAGTATCAGGGTGTGAGCAGTGATTACTGTATTTATCCACACACCAGTCTATTAGTATCAGGGTGTGAGCAGTGATTACTGTATTTATCCACACACCAGTCTATTAGTATCAGGGTGTGAGCAGTGATTACTGTATTTATCCACACACCAGTCTATTAGTATCAGGGTGTGAGCAGTGATTACTGTATTTATCCACACACCAGTCTATTAGTATCAGGGTGTGAGCAGTGATGACTGTATTTATCCACACACCAGTCTATTAGTATCAGGGTGTGAGCAGTGATTACTGTATTTATCCACACACCAGTCTATTAGTATCAGGGTGTGAGCAGTGATTACTGTATTTATCCACACACCAGTCTATTAGTATCAGGGTGTGAGCAGTGATTACTGTATTTATCCACACACCAGTCTATTAGTATCAGGGTGTGAGCAGTGATGACTGTATTTATCCACACACCAGTCTATTAGTATCAGGATGTGAGCAGTGATGACTGTATTTATCCACACACCAGTCTATTAGTATCAGGGTGTGAGCAGTGATTACTGTATTTATCCACACACCAGTCTATTAGTATCAGGGTGTGAGCAGTGATTACTGTATTTATCCACACACCAGTCTATTAGTATCAGGGTGTGAGCAGTGATTACTGTATTTATCCACACACCAGTCTATTAGTATCAGGGTGTGAGCAGTGATTACTGTATTTATCCACACACCAGTCTATTAGTGTCAGGGTGTGAGCAGTGATTACTGTATTTATCCACACACCAGTCGATTAGTATCAGGGTGTGAGCAGTGATTACTGTATTTATCCACACACCAGTCTATTAGTATCAGGGCGTGAGCAGTGATTACTGTATTTATCCACACACCAGTCTATTAGTATCAGGATGTGAGCAGTGATTACTGTATTTATCCACACACCAGTCTATTAGTATCAGGGTGTGAGCAGTGATTACTGTATTTATCCACACACCAGTCTATTAGTATCAGGGTGTGAGCAGTGATTACTGTATTTATCCACACACCAGTCTATTAGTATCAGGGCGAGAGCAGTGATTACTGTATTTATCCACACACCTGACTATTAGTATCAGGACGTGAGCAGTGATTACTGTATTTATCCACACACCAGTCTATTAGTATCAGGATGTGAGCAGTGATTACTGTATTTATCCACACACCAGTCTATTAGTATCAGGATGTGAGCAGTGATTACTGTATTTATCCACACACCTGACTATTAGTATCAGGACGTGAGCAGTGATTACTTTATTTATCCACACTCCAGTCTATTAGTATGACGATGTGAGCAGTGATTACTGTATTTATCCACACATCAGTCTATTAGTATCAATTTGTGAGCAGTGATTACTGTATTTATCCACACACCAGTCTATTAGTATCAGGGTGTGAGCAGTGATTACTGTATTTATCCACACACCAGTCTATTAGTATCAGGGTGTGAGCAGTGATTACTGTATTTATCCACACACCACTCTATTAGTATCAGGGTGTGAGCAGTGATTACTGTATTTATCCACACACCAGTCTATTAGTATCAGGGTGTGAGCAGTGATTACTGTATTTATCCACACACCTGTCTATTAGTATCAGGATGTGAGCAGTGATTACGGTATTTATCCACACAACAGTCTATTAGTATCAGCGTGTGAGCAGTGATTACTGTATTTATCCTCACACCAGTCTATTAGTATCAGGATGTGAGCAGTGATTACTGTATTTATCCACACACCAGTCGATTAGTATCAGCGTGTGAGCAGTGATTACTGTATTTATCCTCACACCAGTCTATTAGTATCAGGATGTGAGCAGTCATTACTGTATTTATCCACACACCAGTCTATTAGTATCAGGGTGTGAGCAGTGATTACTGTATTTATCCACACACCAGTCTATTAATATCAGCGTGTGAGCAGTGATTACTGTATTTATCCACACAACAGTCTATTAGTATCAGCGTGCGAGCAGTGATTACTGTATTTATCCTCACACCAGTCTATTAATATCAGCGTGTGAGCAGTGATTACTGTATTTATCCCCACACCATTCTATTCGTATCAGGATGTGAGCAGCGATTACTGTATTTATCCACACACCAGTTTATTAGTATCAGGGTGTGAGCAGTGATTACTGTATTTATCCACACACCAGTCTATTAGTATCAGGGTGTGAGCAAAGATTACTGTATTTATCCACACACCAGTCTATTAGTATCAGGGTGTGAGCAGTGATTACTGTATTTATCCACACACCAGTCTATTAGTATCAGGGTGTGAGCATGGATTACTGCATTTATCCTCACACCAGTCAGTTAGTATCAGGGTGTGAGCAGTGATTACTGTATTTATCCACACACCAGTCTATTAGTATCAGGGTGTGAGCAGTGATTACTGTATTTATCCACACACCAGTCTATTAGTATCTGGGTGTGAGCAGTGATTACTGTATTTATCCACACACCAGTCTATTAGTATCAGGGTGTGAGCAGTGATTACTGTATTTATCCACACAACAGTCTCTTAGTATCAGCGTGTGAGCAGTGATTACTGTATTTATCCTCACACCAGTCTATTAGTGTCAGGATGTGAGCAGTGATTACTGTATTTATCCACACACCAGTCTATTAGTATCAGGGTGTGAGCAGTGATTACTGTATTTATCCACACACCAGTCTATTAGTATCAGGGTGTGAGCAGTGATTTCTGTATTTATCCACACACCTGACGATAAGTATCAGGATGTGAGCAGTGATTACTGTATTTATCCACAAACCATTCTATTAGTATCATGGCGTGTGCGGTGATTACTGTTATTTTCCACACACCAGTCTATTAGTATCAGGATGTGAGCAGCGATTACTGTATTTATCCACACACCAGTCTATTAGTATCAGGGTGTGAGCAGTGATTACTGTATTTATCCACACACCAGTCTATTCGTATCAGGATGTGAGCAGTGATTACTGTATTTATCCACACACCAGTCTATTATTATCAGGGTGTGAGCAGTGATTACTGTATTTATCCACACACCAGTCTATTAGTATCAGGGTGTGAGCAGTGATTACTGTATTTATCCACACACCTGACGATTAGTATCATGGCGTGTGCGGTGATTACTGTATTTATCCACACACCAGTCTATTAGTATCAGGGTGTGAGCAGTGATTACTGTATTTATCCACACACCAGTCTATTAGTATCAGGGTGTGAGCAGTGATTACTGTATTTATCCACACACCAGTCTATTAGTATCAGGGTGTGAGCAGTGATTTCTGTATTTATCCACACACCTGACGATTAGTATCAGGGCGTGTGCGGTGATCACTGTATTTATCCACACACCAGTCTATTAGTATCAGGGTGTGAGCAGTGATTACTGTATTTATCCACACACCAGTCTATTAGTATCAGGGTGTGAGCAGTGATTACTGTATTTATCCACACACCAGTCTATTAGTATCAGGGTGTGAGCAGTGATTACTGTATTTATCCACACACCAGTATATTAGTATCAGGGTGTGAGCAGTGATTACTGTATTTATCCACACACCAGTCTATTAGTATCAGGGTGTGTGCAGTGATTACTGTATTTATCCACACACCAGTCCATTAGTATCAGGACGTGAGCAGTGATTACTGTATTTATCCACAAACCAGTCTATTAGTATCAGCGTGTGAGCAGTGATTACTGCATTTATCCTCACACCAGTCTATTAGTATCAGGGTGTGAGCAGTGATTACTGTATTTATCTACACACCAGTCTATTAGTATCAGCGTGTGAGCAGTGATTACTGTATTTATCCACACACTAGTCTATTAGTATCACGATGTGAGCAGTGATTACTGTATTTATCCACACACCTGACTATTAGTATCAGGACGTGAGCAGTGATTATTGTATTTATCCACACACCAGTCTATTAGTATCAGGGTGTGAGCAGTGATTACTGTATTTATCCACACACCAGTCTATTCGTATCAGGATGTGAGCAGTGATTACTGTATTTATCCACACACCAGTCTATTATTATCATGGCGTGTGCGGTGATTACTGTATTTATCTACACACAAGTCTATTAGTATCAGGGTGTGAGCAGTGA